>NC_092429.1:4890207-6134088 GCF_036169615.1 Heliangelus exortis
AAAAATGAACTCCCTCAAAGAAGTAGGTTTGCTTTTTGTGTGTGTGTGCATGTGGGGAGGTAGGGTGGGTTGTTAGGAAGTCATTAGAACCATGAGTTTAAAAAAGAAACAGCATAATACTCCCTGAGAAATGATGTTGCCTTAGCAAAAGCTTAGTTCGTACATAATAAATACCAAAACAAGCAAATATGAGTTGTTAAAGGCTAAAAAGAGATGTTTGTAGTGTTAGTGGCCACTGCAAGGGCTGTTGCCTCCCAATTAGAAAACAACTAGGCCTAGTTTGAACCATTTCAGATTGATTTATAAGTTTGTGGTATTGAATATTCCCTCTGAGATAACTCTGATAATTGAGAGCATCCTGTTATTCCTTTTCTCTCCTCATTGAGAGAAGGGAAAAAACAAACAAACGGGGCTTAATCCTAGATTGGTGTCTCACTCCAGTTGTATCAGGTCACCACACTGTGTAATTGTTGGCATTTTTTCATTATGGTTGTATGTGGATGCCCTAGTAGCACATAGAAGCTGGAGTTTATAGACCCAGGGTGCTTCCTGCTAGAATCTTAGATATAAGTAGAAGGAGGAAACAGTTTCTTTTTCATGGGAGTTTTGATTTAAGTATAGATTTGTTCATTCATCAAGTCCTTCCAGAACTTGTACATTTTAAGTGTTTAAAAAAAGGCATTTTTTTTTAGTATGGAGACATTGTAAGGTGTTTAGAGTCCCTCTTTGTGATTTTGCTTCTTCATTTGTGGGGAGTTTTAGATGTTAAACCTCATTGCTGCTTGCCCTTAATCATAAATGCCATGTTGAAGTTATAAAAGTGTGGCTTGTGAAGGTGTTAGCAGGAATGTACTCTTTCTCCCTAGAGTGAGGAGTCTGTATCAGTTCTGTATTGGATAAAAAGTAGGACACTGATTTGAATTTAACCTACTTCTCATATATCTGTAGAAATATATACCTGGCAGCACAGGCCAGACTTTCTGTCACACTGGGAATAAGAATCTACTGCATCAGAGATGGATAACAAGGAGGTGTTTCTGGTTAGGAATTTGCCTTCAAACAGCTTATTAAACAGCAAGTTAGCAGAACCCACAAAATTAACAAAAAAACCCGAAATCACCAAAACAACCACACCAAAAAAACCTGAAACACCTTTTGTGCTCAGAATATTTCAGGATTCACACTTAAGTTCTGCAGTAAGCCTTTTGAATAGATTTCATTGTGTGCCTGTGCTATGCATCTGGGGTTCATTGTTAGGATCTCACATTTTGCAATTTCTAGGTAACAAAATTAATAGAAGACAGCACTGTATCCAAGTCAGTGAAGAATGCCATAGATACAGACAGATTACTAAACTGGCTGGTAGAAAATTCTGTCCTGTCAATTGCTTTAGAAGGTAAGCACTTACAAAAAGACTTCTGGCAAATGCTTTAAACATCTTACATTTAAAAATTTTGTCTGTCCCTTGCAATTTATGTTAATGGAGTTCTATTTAAAAAAGAGTTTTCAAAATTGACTAAGGAAAACTCAGCAAATTCTGCTCCTGTCATCTAGTCCTGCAAGTGAAAAAAACTGGTGTTTTACTCTCTGTTTATCTTTGTATATTGTTAGCCCCAAGAAAAGAGTTTTGGGGTTTTTTTCCAAGTAATAAGGCCCTAAGATGTGTGAAGTAAAACACAATAAAAATGGAAGGAACTTTTCCTTTTTGTTCGAACCAATAGATTTGTCTGTAACAGTAAAGAAAGAATTTTCAAATGAAGATAACTTTTTTCTTTTCCCTTTTAAAAGAGTTTATTCTTATGCATTTAATGTAGGTAGTACTCTCTTGAATATATTCAATTTATTTGCCTTTGTTTCACAGGTAATATAGACCAAGCACAGTACTGTGATCGTATAAAGGGAATTATTGAACTGCTGGGCAGTAAATTATCTTTAGATGAGCTCACTAAAATTTGGAGAATTCAGGTAAGCCATCAAGGCTAGGCAGGTGCTTTTAGACTTGCTTACAAAAGCAGAAATTTCTAGTGGTGGGATTTTCTTGTTTAGAGTACAGGCACCTCTACTGCAGAGGGGAGGTGTTGAGATTTTACCAGTATAATTAACACCAAGGCTATCTTCTGCTTCTTCCTTTACCATTTAAAGTCAAGTATTCTGGGAATTTCTTTCAACACAGCTATTAAATCTTAGCATGAAGTTCAGTTCTTTGCAACAGGTGTTAAGGAGCTGCAAAAATATTTGGCTTGGAATGAGAGGCTGTCAGTCTAAAGCAGGTGATAGTGTTTGTCTAGACCAAAGACCATGCTTAAGGATATTAATTTTCATGGCTGGAGATACACATTTGCATGCAGCTCACAGTGTGACTTTAAAGAAAGTGGGCTTGAACTGTTATGAATTCCCATTTAACTCCCTGTACATGCATATAATTGCCTGATAAGTCATCTTTTCACATCCACTTCATGCATATTCAACCTACTGCTGTGTAGGAAAGGTGATTTGACTGCTAATTGCCAGTGACACGTGGAAATTTTGACCAGAAATGTAATCTTCTGCAAGAAATGGTTTTCTCCTCTGTCCAAATGTTGAAGTTTTAGACTAACTCATTGGACACTGGTAGATTTGTAGTATGTGCAAGCACAGTAGCAAGTCTTGAATGCTTGGTAGAGCTGAAGAATAATTCCAGCTCTCTCACTTTTATTCTTTCGTAAGTCCTCCCTGCTTCTGCTGTTGTTTCCATGGTGCTCCATCAGTGTAGGAGGAGGTTTTGTATTGCTCACTTTTGAATTAAAGCCTTAAAGAGCATCAGGGATGGAGCCATCATCTTAACCAAGCAGTAAAAAGGGTGATGTTTGTATTGCTGGCACCACAGCTTACAGTGATAGGTGCCATTACAGCATCTTGAAGCTGCTGTAATAATGGCAGACTAATTTTTTTTTCTGCTTTAGAATTTCTCCCAGTTCTCACCCTCTCTGCCAGTGAAATGAGGAGCAGAGACAAATATTCTTACCTTGTCTTCCTAACATTTCAAAAGATGTTATTCTTTCTCATTAGTATGACTAGTAGGATAATGTTCACAAGCAGATTTTTCTTCATGCACAGATCTACCTTCATGTGTTTTCCTTCCTCTTTTCAGTCAGGGCAATCCTCCACTGTGATTGAGAACATCCATACCATTATTGCTGCAGCTGCTGTGAAGTTTAGCTCTGATCAGCTCAATCATTTATTTGTCCTAATCCAAAAGGTAAGTAATGAATTCACATTCCTTAGGAAGAGTATTGAGATATCCTTGTGCATCCAGCCTACAAAAAAATTGCTTAAATAGATTTATATTTTCTATAGATTAAAAAAATAGGTAATTTTCTATAAAATAACACGGATTTTTTTTGTTAACCCAAAAGCCCGATCTGCTACTGGTACTTTTAATTGACCTAGATTTTAAGTAAATTATGTAGGCAGTTCTAAGGTACTTAAAGTGAGATTTTATTGTATTTATTCTCTTCTAGTTTATATTTTAAAGAGTTGGGCAAATCACTACTCTTACCTCCAAGTAACAAAAAACGAAATATGTGTGGTGAGAACATCCTTGTCTGTATTTTGATTTTCCTGCAATAAACCAATTGTAAATTGTATTTTTATGTACCCTTGGGACTGAACAGACTGGCAGTGCTTGCTGCTGGTGTAGTGAATGTCATTTTTTTGCCACACAGAGCTGGGAGACAGAGAGTGACAGAGTGAGACAGAAGCTGCTGAGCCTCATAGGGCGCATCGGTCGGGAAGCACGTGTGGACACAACCACTGGAAAGGCATGTGGATGCAAAATAAAATCCCTTTCTTTTTTTTTTAATTTGTTAATTTCTTTATTAAACACAGGGTTGCTAGTCTTGACTAGTCTTGCACTTCTTCCTCTAGGTTCTGGAGGTACTTTGGGAGTTGGCTCATCTTCCAACGTTACCGTGTAGTCTTATTCAGCAGGCCCTGGAGGAACATCTGACAATCCTCAGTGATGCCTATGCAGTGAAAGAGGCAATCAAAAGAAGTTACATCATCAAATGCATAGAGGATATCAAGAGGGTTGGTTTATAATTTTATCTTTTTCAATATGAAATGTCCTCTAGCCTCGATGTTGCCCTTCCTTTCAAGATGCAAAATTGTGTGTCCCATCTGTAAGTTCTTACCTTGGGGAGTCCACAAGAGGGGTAGGCTTTGTGTGAGCCAGTTTGTTGACCATGAGACTCATAGTAAGTCTCTTGCCTTTGTTTTAAGCAAATTTTCAGCACAAGGAGTGATCAGTTTATGGGAAACTACCAGGATGGGCCCAAGGTTAGAATTTGCAAATGGAACCACTTTAAAGGTATGTCAGTATTTTAACTGTCCCTTTCATGTGAAAGCCTTAATTAGTTTTCTGTGAGTTAAGCATGTGTTCTGGCATGGCCATTAAGTCTCAAAATGTAAATTGATATTTAAATCTGAGTAGTTTTGTAGTTTAATTAAATACTTCAACTCTTTTCATCTAACATAAAGAAGCCATTCCTGCAGCTGCTGTGCTGTTTTCTGGCAGCAGCAGAGTTGTGCATGGCTTGAAAGACTGCATACACTCTATCCTGCACTGTTCCTATAGCAGGCAGTTTTTCTTGAGGTCTGCAGGAATGCTTCTGTCTTCTTTCTTTCAGTCTGAAGTATATCTGTAAATGGAAAAAAAAATTGTTTTTTCATTTATTTATTTCATACTAAATTTTGTCTGTATTGCAGCATCTGTTGAGGAGTTTAGTTGTTTAGGAGGCATAGTATGTTGCTTCTTGGCATTGGTCACACTTTTTTAGGTGTATGCTTATGACTACAGATTTCAAACTTTGAGTTCTCAAGCTCTGCAAAACTTGCAGTGTTTCTTTTGGTTCTTCTATTGTCCTTTCCTTTCCTGGCACTCTTTTTAATTGCATCCTGGGAAGGGCATTAACAGAGGTGCTGCAGTGGGGAATGCTAAAGGAAAGCTGTCATTTCAGTCTGGAAGGGATTGGGGTAGCCATAGAGCAGATGCTTAAAAATACATCATTATATTATTTCCCTTCCTTAGGGGAAACAATGACTTAAATTGGGAGGGAATGGAATATTAAGGCAGCATTTTCCAGTAGATGAGGGGACAGAAAGCTCTCTGTTATGGGCAGGTTAATTTAATCTCTCATGAGTGTGGATGTGGTGGTGGTTGTCAGTCTTTAAACCAGACCTCAGTTCTCTGAACAAGCAACCTCAGTACTGGTTTGTGTGGTCAAACTTTACAGAAAATGAAGCCTCCCAGAAAAGTGATGAGCAGTTCTAACAATGAGGTAGGAGGGTTATTCTTTGCAGGATCTTTCAAAATGCAGCTTGAGTACGCTTTGCTTCCTATCAGAGGGCTCCTTGCAGCACCAATCAGAAATTTCTTTTTGCCTCTTAACCCTCAGTAGTGTTTCAGGTTTTTTTCTTCCATTATTCTTGCTGTAGCAATAAATAACTTCATTTGACTGGATTTGCCTTCTTCTGCCCTAACAGGCCTGCTTCATCTCACATAGTTGAGGGAGGTGGTGGTTTATCATCTCTCCCTGGTGCAACTGAATTCTTCTTCTTAATTTGCATGTTCTTTAGCAAGGAGGTGGCACTTTGGGCTTCATAATAAGGATAGCAAAATGGCATATGTGTGTGTCAAGGGACTTTTTGCAGAAAGTGAAGAAAGGCACCTTGAGTGTGAGGAACAAGTAGCTGAAGCCTTCGAAGTAGTAGCTGCTGTTTCAAAACAGCATTAAGAAAATTTGTTAGGCTTCTAGGAGTCTAAAAGGGAAGTTAATCTGTTGTTGAGCATGTACACATGTGTAATTGTTTTTACCTTTCCTGCTCCTAGTCATCCCAGCACAATAATCCCCAATTTGTGTGGGTGGTGCCAGCACTACGTCAGCTCCATGAAATCACACGTTCCTTTATCAAGCAAACTTACCAAAAGCAAGACAAGGTAAGAATGTATGCTGAGGTGATTATTGAAACCTTCTTACATTCTGTGGCTCTGCTTCTGGAAGTCTGAGTTTGGATGTGGGAGGGAGGTTAAGGGGAAATAAACTAAAATTTGACAAGTATGGTTTAGTGATGTAGCATAAAGCAGCTGTTAAAGCAGAGGTGCTGATCTGTGTGTGCACAGGTATGTGTGTATAAACCTGCTTGCTGTGTCAGGACTAATTTATTCCCAGCTTTTTGTGGAATAATTAACATGGCTCTGTTCAGAACTGAACAATGGCTAATGATTAGACCAGCTGCTTTGCAGTTTAATTGACATTGACTCTAGCAGCAAGTCACATGTGTTACACAGTGGCTGAATGGAGGTGTGGGGTTTTGCAGTCTGCAGCACTGAAAACAGTAATATCAGGGGGCTTTGGGTGCTTGGAAGGGATAATGCTGGTGAGGGGAGGAACATTACCCTTGATAAAACCCATCTGTGTGCACCTGCCTGCTTTTGTATTTTCTTAAAAACCTCTTTTCTCCATGTTTTGTTTTGCCAAGAGCATTATCCAAGATTTAAAGAAAAACTTTGAAATAGTGAAGTTGGTGACAGGAAGCTTGATCTCATGCCACCGTTTGGCTGCATCTGTGGCAGGTCCAGGAGGACTTGTTGGAGCAACCTTGGTGGATGGCAGATACACTTACAGAGAGGTACTGAACCCTGAATTTCTTATTACCTTAGGTTTTTGGAAACCTGATGTGTATTCACTGACCAGGCTGCATACAAATAGATGATGTGTCATTTTTTTAAATTCACTGGTGAATACTTAGACTTTTTTATTCATAGGTCTGACACCTAGATATTAGGGCTTGTTGGAGCTTTGTTATATTAAAGAGTAAGGCTAAGCAAACAGCACAATCCACAAGTTCCTTAGTGAAGTTTGTTTTTTTTTTTTGAGATCTCCCCAGCCCAGGACCTCTTGTCTCCAAGCTGGTGAAGCTTCTAGCTTCTCTACCAGGTTCAGCTGAACTATCCTTGTAGAGACTGTACCTTTGAATTTGGTGTGAAGTTCTTGCAGCCTGGAATAGATTTAGTAGTTAGGAAGTTGAAGCCACACACAAATAGCTTGTAGAAGTTGCTAAGGTTTTGATAATTAATTTTTCCTTGAAAGTCTCGCCTTTCCTTTCAAGTCTCACCTTAGCTGAGACTTAAAAACCAGTGTCAAATAGTATCAAGCAAGTAATAGCAAATCCATTTTAGAAAGGTAATAAAAAATATTAAACATTGTGTAAAAATAGAATTAAATCTCACTGCAGAAAAAAATGTTTTCTAGGTTTTGCAAAGTGTACTGTGACTTGATAATTAGGTTTGCAAAAAATAAAAAGCATTCTCCAGAGTTCTTGTTACAGAAAGAAAAGGCTTACACTTGGGTTTCTGTTTCTTCTTTCTCAGTATTTGGAGGCACACCTAAAATTTTTGGCATTTTTCCTGCAAGAAGCCACCCTTTACTTGGGCTGGAATCGTGCCAGGGAGATCTGGGAATGCCTTGTGACTGGCCAGGATGTTTGTGAATTAGATCGAGAGGTAAGAAAAGCTTGAAAAGTCTGTGGTTGCAGAATGTATCTCATGAATAGCACATGGATTTGTTGAGACTTGTGAAACTAAGCAGCAACACTACTGAAGTGTTTCTGTGCTTTGTGTAAGCTCGGGGAGCCAGTGTTACATATTGACTTACAACACTTAAAACTGACATTCTTTTAATGTCAGATTTGACTGAAGGAGGAAAGTTGGCCAGGAGAAGAGTTGCAGGTTGGTGGATGCTGATTTGGAAAGGAAAACATGGAAGTCTGCAGAGTCTTAAAGAAAAATTCAGCATTATTTGGGTGGAAGGTGACTATGAAGTACCCTAATGCTGCAGTACAGCCTGCATAATACCTGAGGTTGCTAAGAGTTTAGATGTGCAGCTTCTTGCTGTAACTACAGCTTCTGGAAGATGAGTTCCTGGAGTATCCATAGTGTACAAATGCTGTATAAAATGAGAATATTTGCTATGACAATGGGGTAAAAATACATCTGCCTTTCATTCACAGATGTGCTTTGAGTGGTTTACAAAAGGACAGCATGATCTGGAGAGTGATGTACAGCAACAGCTCTTCAAAGAGAAAATTCTTAAACTGGAGTCATATGAAATCACTATGAATGGTAAGAAAATCACTTTGCTCGATGGATTTGTTTTTAAAATGTATCCCAGAAATTTGCTTCCTAAGCTTTCACATTAAATATCCCAACAGTTCTGTAAGTCAATAGAATAAACAGGTCTTTTTCTACCATTATGAGTTTTCACAATTCTAGAGTGACAAGGTCATCTCCTGTATTTGCTGTCTTTGTGTTTTCAAAAAAAAAGCATAGAAACTTTGCCTCACCTGAATAAAAAGCTTCCATCTTTTTTTTACTTTCAGGCTTTAGCTTATTTAAGACTTTTTTTGAAAATGTGAACCTGTGTGACCATCGACTAAAGAGACAAGGAACACAACTGGTGAGTGTTCTGGAAAATTTGTTTCTTGTTTATTACCTGTGGCATCTTGGGGTTGGGAGCATGTGAGGCAAGGGCTCTTTAGCAGCTGTTTTAGATGGTCATGGTTTTTTGGGGTTTTTTTTCTTCTCCTAAGCAGGAAAAGTCTTTTTTTCTTTTCTTCTTTACATGAGATTTAGGCTTATCACAGTCAAATTCTAATCTACAGTAATTTTTAGGTCCTGTAAACCTTCAGTGTTTTTATTAAATGTTGATATGTTAAGTAGTTTTTCCTGGGCTTTGTAGATCTTTATCCTAGTTACTTCAAATGCATAATTTTTTGCCAAGTTTCATAGTAGGTTTTGTGGTGGTTTATTATGTGGTTAGTTACCATGTTGACCTTTGTGAAACAAATTCCATTCCCAGTTAGATTTCTCCATGCTTTTGAAGTTTTTAATTTTTCGTTTGGCTTGGCTGAGAATGTTCTTTGGAACTTGTTTATCCACCTGTAAACAAATTATTCTTGTATAAAAACACAAATCTGCAGCTATCAGTTTTCCTTTGCACTGTGCCAGAGCTTGTCAGTGTGTTGGAAAAGAAAAATTTTGAGATTCAGTGAAAAGATCTTTTCCAACAGATAAAGACTGTTCTGTTCCTTTAGCTAAGCTTGCTGTTGTGTAACAAAACCAGTCATGTTTCACTGTTCTTCTTGCATAGAGTGTAGAAAAACTGGAATTAATAGGAATGGATTTCATTTGGAAGATTGCAATGGAGTCACCTGATGAAGAAATAGCCAATGAAGCTATTCAATTGATAATAAATTACAGCTATATTAATCTAACTCCTAGATTGAAAAAGGTAGGCAAATACTTGTGTTTGAAAGTGCTCTTACATTCACAGAGCCTTGATAATTCTGCATGTTGAAATGTCTAATTTGTTGGTGTCTGTCAGTTTGAGTAATTCCTGTGGAAGTTCTAATTCATTTGTGTATTTGGTTTTTAGGATTCAGTATCACTGCACAAGAAATTCATTGCTGATTGCTACACACGATTAGAGGTAAAGGACAAATTTTAGTTGTTCTTGTATTTACATCCATTTTAGTTTTGTATCTTAGAATTAATATAACTGACTATGATAATCCTATTTAAAGAAAAAATTTCTTTCCACAAATACTTCTTGCCCTCTTAGCAGGGCATGCTGGTCCATATAATCCAGCACTTGCACTCTGCTTTGTATTCTAGGCAGCCAGCTCTGCCCTTGGTGGTCCAACATTAACACATGCTGTCACAAGAGCTACAAAAATGCTTACAGCAACTGCTATGCCTACAGTGGCAACATCAGTTCAGTCTCCTTACAGGTAGGCCTGCCTTTAAAAGACTAAATATGACAGTAGGCATTTCCTCCCAGCTGCTTCACACGTGTTTTTGAGTGCTAAATAAAATTCTCAGTATTGCTGTTTTCTCAATTGAACATTCCAATTACAATGCAATTTGAACTCCACAGAGACTTGGAAAAAAATGTGGTTTAAAAAACCCACAAAACCTCAAGTAAACAAAAAAAAACCTGACACTGCTCTCCCAGCCCCCTCCCCCCCCCAAACCAAAACTAACCAAACATAAAAAACACCTACAAATAAAAGCAGCCACAGACTATAACTGGCCTATTAGTCATGAAGTATTTCTGGGACAGCAGGATGAGACCTTAGGAAACATGAAACAACTTCTGAAACTTGCTACACCTCTAGCAGTGTACTGCAAGCTTCCTGGCCTGTTTTCCTAGTTGATTTCAGCTGAATTAACTCCAGGTTTAAGGAGCTATATTTGAAAACAGCTAATTCATGGTAATTACCCCTGGATGTTGAAAATTAAGAGACAAGTAACTCCTGTTTTCAATGATTATCTCTAGGTCAACTAAACTTGTAATAATTGAGAGACTGCTGCTGTTGGCAGAGCGTTATGTGATAACAATAGAGGTAAGAGATGTCATTTCTTCCTAGGCAAGGTTAAGAACACAGCTTCCAGTGTTATTAAAAATAGCAAAAGTTTAAGCATATGCAACTCCAGTAGCTTTGTTACATAGCATCATAGAAATCTCTTTGATTTCAAGGCTGGTGTTTATTGTCATCCTTCTCTTCCCATAGGACCTTTATTCTGTCCCCCGAACTATTCTACCTCATGGTGCCTCTTTCCATGGACATATTTTAACACTTAATGTTACATATGAGTCTACCAAAGATACCTTCACCATAGAGGTATGTGTGCACAGGTTGTGTGTCATGTGCTGTTGGTCATCTCACTATTCCTGGGTTTGGTTTTTTTTTTGATGCCTGAACGTGAACAGAGTAAGCTGGTTTTAAGGACTCCTGTCAATTTGAAAACTGTATTAAAAATGCTAAAAGTATATATATAAGGCTACTGTAATGGAAGTCTGTAGACTAAGTATATTTTGATTGTTATTTTGGAGAGGGAAAAAATTGGTGATGAAGCATTTCTTCTGCTGCCCTACCCTGTCAGTCTCTTTTGTGGGCAATACCCTTCCCACCCTATGCAGAGAAGCAGAAAGACTTCAGTCTTTTCTTCTTCTTCTTCTTCTTCTTCTTCTTTTCTTCTTCTTCTTCATTTATTTTTTTTTCTCATGGAATTTACTGCTTGAGCAGACTTACTGAGCCAGTGTCTTGTAATTTTACAGGCTCATAGCAATGAAACTGTAGGAAGTGTCAGGTGGAAGATAGCAAAGATGTTGAATTCACCTGTGGATAATATCCAGATATTTGCCAATGACAGCCTGGTATGTTAACTAAAAAAAAAAAATAAATCTCATTCTTTGTGAAATTGAGTCTCTTTTCCAAAACTGAATGGTAAAAATTTTCTTGCAGCTAACTGTAAACAAAGATCAGAAACTACTCCACCAGCTGGGCTTCTCTGATGAACAAGTCCTTACAGTAAAAACATCAGGAAGTGGGACTCCATCAGGGAGCTCTGCAGATTCCTCAACAAGTTCCAGCAACAGCAGCAGTGTGTTTAGTTCATCCTATGCAATGGAGCAGGTACAGTGTAATAGCCTGAAGCCTTCCCTCAGGTTTTCCTGCAGGGGGTATGGTTGGGGGAGCTGTAGCTGGGAGGAAAAGGTACAGGAAGATAGAAACTGTTCACATCAGCTTCAGTATTCAGCCTGTAGTAGTCAGGTTTTGCTTTCAAATTGCAATTGAAACAAAGCATTTAAAAGCACAGTTGGCTTATGCATGCAGATTGGACCTCACAATCTGTATTTTGTCACCTATTGTAGCCTGCTGAATGTTTAGTAATCCCTACAGGGTCTTTTAAGCAAACAAGACCCATATGACTTAAGTCCGATTGTCAGAGGGAAAGATTTCCACATTTCCACGATTAATAAAAAGTTTCAATATGAAAATAAACTGAGAAGCATCTACTGACATGTTCAGACCACTCCTGGTTTGCTCTTTATGTCAACCCTAACTAACAGTTGACTTCAAAAATTAATGTTTAAAAGGGAAATGTCAAAAATCAAATGTTGCCTCAGTCTAGAAAGTGGCTGGGATTTCTACAGGCCAGGTTGGCATTTGGGTCAGTTGCTTCAATTAAGAATTCTATTAAAGTACTGGGAAGAAAGAGGGGAGTAAAAGACCTTTGTATTTCTGCTTAATTCTCAGGAGAAATCCCTCCCTGGAGTAGTCATGGCTCTTGTATGTAATGTGTTTGATATGCTTTACCAGCTTGCCAATCTAGAGGAGCCCAGGTAAGCAAACTAAATGGTTATTAAATATTAAAGAAATGCTCACAGGGCAAAGTTTGAATAGGTTCTTAGTCTGCAGTGTATAGACACCCACCAGGCCACAGTGTGGCTGAGCTTTATTTTGCACAAGTAACTTCTGATAACTTTTCAGGATAACACTTCGGGTGAGGAAACTTCTGCTCTTGATTCCCACTGACCCAGCTATTCAGGAGGCTCTTGATCAGCTTGATTCCCTGGGAAGGAAGGTATGGATTAAACAATAATTAATCTTGCTGATCTTAACAAAAGGGATTTTACTGACAGGTTTCTTTAATTCCTTGTCAGAATAATCTCTGAGGGGTTTGAAGTTCTGCAACATAATTAGTTCTCATTTTGAGGATTATTGACTTAATGGCAAGCAGCAGGAGGCAAGAGGGTTGTTACAGGGATTATAGGAAGTGTACTGCCAATTGTAACAAAATGTGGCATTCTCAAAATATTTCTTGTCTCATTTCTCCTAGAAAACACTGCTATCAGAATCAAGTTCTCAGTCTTCAAAATCACCATCCTTGTCTTCAAAACACCAACACCAGCCCAGTGCTAGTTCAATACTAGAAAGTCTCTTCAGATCTTTTGCCCCAGGCATGTCAACCTTCAGAGTGCTCTACAATTTAGAGGTAGGAAAGCAAATTTACTTCTTTCTACTTGTTTCTTGAGAACTAAAGTTTAAGTAGAGCTGAGTTTCTTGGGCAGGAATCCACCATCACAGGGTCATTATGCAAAATGCAAATGCCATAGTCTGCTTTTATATAGTTATAGTCTGCTTTTATCTATGTTGTAAATTTTGAAAAAATGTGAGAAAAAAAATACTGGTGGTACAGAATAAATATCTGTAATAGCCATAGTTGTCTCAAATATTTTTAAAGTGATTTCTTCTGACTGCAGCCTCACAATAAGTGTATTGTTAATTGCTTCATTTGTAGTGGATTTTTTTCTGTTATGCTTTTAACCTTCAGCAGATGAAGAATACTAAGGAAGGGGAAGTGTCTGCATATTTATTTATTCATTTATTTTAGGTACTGAGCTCCAAGCTGATGCCAACTGCAGACGATGAAATGGCAAGAAACTGTGCCAAGTCCTTCTGTGAAAACTTCCTCAGAGCAGGAGGTTTGAGGTTAGATATCAAAATCTTCACTCACTAACTCTTCATTTAGTTAGCTCTTTATGGTTTCTGATGCCCACACTGTAGCACACTAGTACACCCATCAGTTGTTTTCTTCTCAGAGGAAAAAAAAAAATCACCAAAAGCTGTTTGGTTTTTTTTCACTCCTCCTGTCTGAAAAGCTGCTGTGGCTACATAGTAGTGTAGCAGAGTATATGTTGTTAAACCCCAAAATAAAAGTAGGCACAGATAAGCTTATGAAGTGTAGCTTTTACCTAAGGTTGTTGATAATTAGATAATTAACAAGTAAGTGTTGAAGTTCAAATTTGCAAGCATTATACTATGTTCTGCATAGAACATGTCCAGTTGATGGACAGATCATGCACTGAAAACCAAATTTAATTTGTCTGACTCCAAAATTAAGAAATTTGAGAGGGCACAGAGTGAGTGGTTTGGAAGACCTGGCAATACTACTTCTGTTTGTGTCAGATGTGTCAGGCATTTGTTGCTCTTAGCAATTCTTACCCCCTGCCATATAGATCCTGAGGCAGGCACTTTCCAGCAAGAACTGGAAGTTCCTATATGTAGATGTTGGAGAGGAAAATGAGGATATTAGTCTTCAAAGACACCAGTTTGGCAATTTTAGCTGGCACTTAGCAGGACTGAATAGGAGGGGAGGAGGAAAGAAATAAATTGTCGTTCACTCCTAATGCAAAACATTTTCCAATGGAGTCTGTCATATTGATTTGCTTTTAAGTTTGGTGGTGAATGTGATGCAGAGAGATTCCATCCCATCAGAAGTAGACTATGAAACAAGACAAGGAGTCTATTCCATCTGCCTACAACTTGCAAGGTGAGTAATTGCTTTTCATTAGAGAAAGTGCTGCTTTCTTGGCTTCCAGAGTATGGCTTGTACTACTGAAGACTAATTGGTACTTTGAGTTCTGTTTCATCCACTTGCTGTGAGCATTCAAAAATAAGCCTGATGGTTTTGCTCTCTTGAATGCAGGTTCTTGCTTGTGGGGCAAACAATGCCCACCTTGCTGGATGAGGATTTCATTAAAGATGGGGTAGAAGCCTTGTCCTCACGTCCCTTCCGCAATGTCAGCCGGCAAGCAAGCAGACAGATGTCCATTTGTGGAACACCTGAGAAGTCCTCCTACAGGCAGCTCTCTGTGTCTGATAGATCCTCCATTAGGGTAGAAGAAATCATCCCAGCAGCAAGAGTTGCCATACAAGTAAGGAGGTGTTTGATGATGAAGGAAGTTTCTGATGATTTATGGTGATGTAGCCATGGCGTCTCCAGTGACATCTGTGGAACTCCTGGATTTTATTTAAAAATGTACCTTTTCATAGTAGAGATTCTTGCCCAGGCTCCCTTTAAAAACCTCTGAAGGTCCTGATAAACAATGTCTCTTCCCAATCTAGATTTTAACTCTCTCAAGAATTATTTTGGCAGTCCAAAGGGAAACAGTACCCTGAAACTGCTTACCAGAAATAGAACTACACAGAAATCTTACTTGTGATTTACTGTCAGTCACATGTAACTCTAAGGTCTTCTTCTGTTTTAATTACTGGTTTTAAGTCCAGGTTTCTTTGAATCAGAAATTTTGGGCAAGTTTTTTGTTTCAAATAGCTCATGAGAACTAAAATTTGCTTGATTGTACCCTGAGGTAAACAGAGACTTTTATTTTTAATACCTTAAGAAAATGTTCTTTTCCCCTCTAAATGTGTCAGTGGAAATAATCTGAGACTGGCTATTTAATAGAACATTCTAACCTGACAAGAACTCACCCCATTTGAAGCCTGAGTTCAGTTGAAAGATATTTTACTTGCTAATGTAAGAAGTATGCTATGCTGGGTTCTTTGGCAGTGCTTCCCAAATGGATTTAGATGATGGAAATCATCCTGCCTAACTCCAGATAGTTGTAAAGGGTGCCTACCCTAGTGGAGAGTTTAAATCTAACTACTTCCTATTAAGGGGGCAAGACAAATCAATCCTTGAGAACAAAAAGGCTCTTATATCCTTGAGCCTCCCTAGGGAAGAGAGGGGACAACAAATCTAAATGTGAAATTTGATGTGACCCAGAAGATAGATTCCTCTTAGCCCTGTTCTTAACAAAGTGTGTTGAGTATTGTAGAAGTAATTGCTGCTTCTTCTTCCCTCAGACCATGGAGGTGAATGATTTCACTTCCACAGTGGCTTGCTTCATGAGGCTCTCTTGGGCTGCTGCTGCAGGACGACTGGACCTTGTGGGAAGTAGTCAGCCAATAAAAGAGAGCAACACTTTATTTCCTGCTGGGATTAGAAACAGACTTAGCAGCTCAGGTAGGTTAATGGTGTCTTGAAATCAATCTAAAGAAAGCATTTGGTTTATTCTTAAATTAACCCTCCCAAAGCTGGATTCAGTGAAGTTTGGCTTGATGATCATCTTCCAACTCGTATGATTCTATGATAGAATTAGACAAAGCTGAGAAAAATGCATTTGGCATTTTCTAAATTGCAGAAAACTGACCAGAAGCTGAAAACACCTGAAGAATGTGATGTGTTGTTCATTTCTTAATGCAGGAAGTAATTGCAGTTCAGGAAGTGAAGGAGAACCAACAGCCCTGCATGCTGGGATCTGTGTGAGGCAGCAGTCTGTATCCACCAAAGATGCTCTGATTGCTGGAGAAGCTTTGTCTCTCTTGGTCACCTGCCTGCAGCTACGTAGCCAGCAACTAGGTAGGAAATAAAATTGGGTATCTCACTGTTTGGAATATAAGCAAGGTGGCAACAGCTTTTGGAGATGGACAAGTACAAAAAAATCCGTGAGAAACTTCTAGCTTTGTAAGCTGAGACAGCTCAAGTTAAACTCAGAATCTTTAATTAAAAAATACAGGATTTTTTTTCCAGGTCTGAAGAACAGTGGGATGAAACAAACCATGTGGTGCTGCACCTTAGTGAAATGTATTGGGAAAGCTGACTTATTGCCAGTATATAAATATTTGCACTGGATTTGAACTGTGTAATTCTCTGAAGTGCTGCTGTTTGCATAGCTGGTGTTTAGTACTTGAACCTTTGTGTGCTGGAAGTGTAAACCTTCCAGGTGATGGAAGGAGAAGGAAAGTGCTGTTATAATGTGGTGCCAGTCTCTGGTGAGGGAAAAGGATGGGGAAATACTCACATAGCTATTTCTATGTTGATGGGGGGTGTCCTCTAGGTTCTGCAGTATTTTAATGCAAGACTTCAGCTGCCTTACTTCAAAAGATTTTTTTTTTAAAGATACCTTGGTATTCTTTTATTCTAGGATCTTTTTACAATTTGCCTTGTGTTGCTGATTTCATCATTGACATACTGCTGGGATCACCAAGTGCTGAGGTGGGAGTCTTTCTCTGAAAACTTCTGAAATATGTACAGTTTGATCATTTAAATATGGTCTTGAAGATAAAATAGTTCATTCTGACAGGTTTTTTGTATTTGAGTGTATCATTGTTAGTAACTCCAGTATCTAGTGATGTGTTGATAGAAAATGCTGAGGTATTACATTCTTTAGGCTTGTTTAATCCACTGGGCACAAAACTGTACTGTGACCAGTCTAAACAAAGCAGGTAAAACTAGTACTCTGGGGAAAGTTCAAGGTAACTTTTGTCTGAAAATATCTGGATAAAATCTAATGGACTATTCTGAACTTTTGAGAAATGCCTCTAAATATCAGAGCCCATCTATAAAATATTCTTTCTGATTCAATATTTCTGAAACCTAGATATTTTCAAACCATGTTATACTTAATTTCATTGCATCTCATAGTTTACATGAAGTCATTGCATCCTTTTCCCTTTATCTGACTTTATAATTTGTGTTTAATAAAGCATCAGAGCTTTTAGCTCAGCGATGGAAGTGGATTGCTAAGTCTGTATGAGTAGAGAAACCCTGGCTGACAAAGCTCATGTTCTGGCTTACACAAGATTTTCAATATCTGTTTTTTTCTGTTGGCTTTCTAACAAAAGAGAAGTGTAATTTTTGCAACCTTTGACAAACTGTATTTGCCAATGATGCTGTTTCAGATTCGTCGTGTTGCCTGTGACCAGTTGTACACCCTTAGTCAGACAGACACATCAGCTCACCCAGATGTACAGAAGCCAAACCAGTTTCTCCTGAGTGTTGTTCTTGGTGCCCAGCTGCCCCTCTGGTCACCAACCAGCATCATGAGAGGAATCAACCAGAGGCAAGTCACATGCATGTGTACTTAGGAAGCAAATCTTACCACATTTTACAATGAGTAACTCTGTAGTAGCTCTGAGGCACAAGAAATTAGGGACAAGGGACTTGCAAAACAGACATCCCTGTCACCCCAGGTAATTTTGGAATTAGGTAAATTGAAGAGAAATAAAACTGAATCCTCAAGGTACTCTTCCTCTGTGAACTGTTACAGTTCAGTTTTTCTTCTGAATCTGAATAGAGGAATAACTGAGAAATCTAAACATGTAGTTTTATCATCCTCTGATAATTATTTATAATAATAATTAACAGCAATGAATTAAAATTGTTATGAGTTGAAGGTAGAAAGCAGGTTTAAATGTTACCCATGACATTCAGAAGTAGCTGTTTGGCAACATTTTGTTCTAAAGCTGCAGAGTGTGCATGCCAGAAGCATACCCAGACAGCTATGCTGGTTTGGATTAGGTGGACAGGCACACAGGCCTTCAGAGCAACTGCTTAAAAATTGCTTTTGATTTGAAATTAAACTTTTATTTCTATTTGTACCTGTTTCAGACTTTTGTCCCAGTGTACTGAGTATTTTGACCTGAGATGTCAGTTACTGGATGACCTGACGTGTAAGTATGTTTAGGTTACTGTGCACACATCATTCTGATGGCAGCTTCTGCAGACAAGATGTAGAATTGCCTTCACAAAGGGGTTACTACACCACAAACTCAGTGTCACCTGCCAGTATGCTGTCTGTCCTGTGTTGTTAACACCTTGACAGGGACTGTTCTTGGTGTTCTGCAACTTATTCCTTTTGGGAAGTGAAATGAGTTTTGTGGAAAGGTTACTTTGTACACATTGCAGAGGAAACTAGACTGGTACCAAACTGTTTGAACTTCTTTGTATTTATATTCTACATTTGTAGAGCCTTTCATTTCTCTGGGTTTTCTGTTTTTTTCTTGCAGCATCAGAAATGGAGCAGCTGAAGATAAGCCCAGCTGCCATGTTAGAAGATGAAATCACCTGGCTGGACAATTTTGAACCCAACCGCACGGCTGAGTGTGAGACCAGTGAAGCTGATAACATCCTGTTAGCAGGGCACTTGAGGCTCATCAAGACCCTCCTTTCTCTTTGTGGAGCAGAGAAGGAGATGGTTGGTAAGTATCTCTTTGTACTCTAAAGTTGGTGTGAATTCTGCATAACACTGCCAGATGACTTTCCAGTAGTCAGTACATGTGAAGATATTATAATGCATCAGTAGAAGTGAAGCAGCTCTGTAAGAAGTCATTTTGGCAGCACCTTTGTGACATTTGAGAAAATATTTAGGTCTGGGTTTTGTTGATATGGTACAGAGGTAATGTAAGTATTTAACAGTAGATGTGGATTGCTGTGTTGCAGGTTCATCTTTGATTAAGCCATTATTGGATGATTTTCTCTTCCGAGCGTCCAGGATTATTCTGAATAGCCATTCTCCAGCAGGCAGTGCTGCAATCAGTCAACAAGACTTCCATCCAAAGTAAAAATTGTTTTCTTTATGTTGGGTTTTGTCCTAGATCTCATGGATGGATTGGGGCTCCAGATATTAGGGTTTCATACCAGTGTTGGAGCATTTCTCCAGTTCTCTGCGTTTCCTACATAAGTGTCCAAATAGCATTTTTGTAAATTTTTGGTGACCCTGAATCTTTAATTTTCTGCACTTTTGAAGTCTGCAGTTTGTTGAATCACTGATGAACTGCATCCACAGCTGAGTGCTGATTTCTTCAGTCCAAAGAGTACTCCTGTAGTTCATCATTTTCATTCATCATCCAATTACCTTTTCAAGACCCTTGTAAACGACAATCTCAAAACTTCTGCTGTTTTCTTTTTCCCTTCAAAAGAACTGTAAAATGCTTATGTCAAATAAGTCTCTTGTACCTGAGGTGGCTGACAATAGCCCAGAATATATCAAAAAGCTTTCCCTTTCCTGTCAGGCCTGCCTTCTATTACTGCCATACAATATCCAAACGGGTGGGTAAATTAGCTTAATGTGGAGTTGTGTGCTGCTGCAGCTGGATTGCTTACATTACACTTGAGTAAAGAAGGTTCCAGTGGAGCATTTAGCAACCTCTGAAATGAATGGACCTTGCTGCACCTTAGTGTTCAGCTCCAGCTTTGTTCCATTGCAGCTCATCTCAAACCTGTTCTTTTGCCTGCTTAAAGTAAATAAAGCTTTTTCTTTAGCCTTTAGAAAAAAAGGGCTAGTGTGTTGTATGATCCATTGAAAAGAGCTAAATAGAAGTGTTTACTGGTCTAGCAGAGCTTAGGTCCAAGGTCACCTCTTGTAGCAAGAAAGTTATCTGCTGTAGCTCTTTAGAGGCTTGTGTCCCTGTAAATATCACCTCTCCATCAGTGTTAACAGTGGGAGTATCTGATCACCCTCAAACTTACAACCAATTCTTTGTTGTCTTTTTAGGGCACCTACTTGTCCTTGATACTAAATGTTAACATTTGTTGTCTCCACGCCAGTAAGGGAGGGTTATTTAAAGCAGTGTTTCTGGTGCTGCTCCTCTGATTCTTTTCTTTGCCATTTCCCTTCCCTAAGAAAGAAAAAAACCAGCACTCTGCAGTCTCTCAGGAGTGTTTATAGTGTTCCTTTTGAACTTTAATTGTCACTTGTTCTGACTAATATGACTTTCTGGAATTAGAAATAATTGAGTCATCTGCAAAACAGATCTCAACTGTGGTTTTCTTTTTAGGTGCAGCACAGCAGATAGCAGATTAGCTGCTTATGAAGTGTTAGTAATGCTGGCTGATAGCTCACCTTCCAATCTCCAGCTTATTACAAAAGAGCTGCTTTCTATGCACCACCAGTGTGACCCTGCACTTACAAAGGAGTTTGATGTAAGCAAGAAGCCTTTTTTGATGTGTATTACCATGACTCAAAGTACTGTGTATGATCTACTTAAATGCTACATTCATGAGAGTCCCATAGTCTTCAATTTAAATTGACAAAAAGATAGGACCAGATGCATTTGGTCTTCCTCAGAAGCAAATACTCCAGTGAGTCTTTGTTGGTTATTATCTGGATATGAAGGAAGTATTTCCTAAATATCACCCATTTTATATAAATATATTTTAGGCAAGTTTTGTGACCATTTTATGCAAAGCGTTAAACATATAAATGACAAAATGTCCTCTTGTGATCTTTTGAAATTTATATTCCCAATTTGCCATTAAATTACACTTAAATGTTAGTATAAAGATGATGAACACTATAGGATGTCTCATGCTTTTTCTAAGTTACTGGGACAAAAAAAAAAAAAAATCACAATTCTTTTTGTCATTCTAGTATCTTCCACCAGTGGATAGTCGCTCCATTTCAGGATTTGTGGGACTGAAGAATGGTGGTGCTACTTGTTACATGAATGCTGTTTTCCAGCAGCTGTATATGCAGCCTGGTCTCCCAGAGGTAATTTGATCAATATCCAATAAAATTCCCTTTGTGGAATTACTGTCACCAGAGCTGCACGTTCATCTTAGCACCATCTGTAAATTAATTGTTTAAAAAAAAATAATAATACTCTGTGTGTGCATAAATATTTACACAAAATAAATATATAAGTTGTCCTGTGTGTTGTGACAACTTACAGTAATAATTCCTGTCAAGTACCAACTTTATTAAAGTTATTTGTTTCCTTCCAGGCCTTGCTTTCCATTGATGATGATACAGACAATCCAGATGACAATGTGTTCTATCAAGTTCAGTCTCTCTTTGGTCATTTGATGGAAAGCAAGCTACAGTATTATGTACCTGAGAACTTTTGGAAGGTATTACATCTTTTTGTTTGTTAATAAGTTGCCATTTATTCAGCCTTTTCTCATTGTAGAATTTCTAGAGATAAAGTAACTTCTACTTCAAAAAGTTAGAATATGTAAAAAAAAAAAATTTCCTCAAAAAATCATTTTGTTTAGTGATATGTGTATTGAACAACCACCTTTTTATATATTTGTTTTTTCTGTAGATTTTCAAAATGTGGAACAAGGAACTTTATGTTAGAGAGCAACAGGATGCTTATGAGTTCTTCACCAGTCTTATAGATCAAATGGATGAGTATCTCAAGGTGAAAACCTCAGGGATTTCTTTCCTTGTTTATATGCATCTTCTTGGTACCTTTTTCTTTCCTTTGTTCTTCAGAAAACGAGGCAGAGAGCCACTTGACTTCATTTATAATTTACATAGTATTGAAAAGTTTAACATTCCTATAGCTTTCTTTGTCTTTCACTCTGCAATATATCCAACTGATGTCCAATTTTACATCTCCAACAGAAAATAGGAAGAGACCAAATATTTAAGAATACTTTTCAAGGTATCTTCTCTGATCAGAAGATCTGCAAGGACTGTCCTCACAGGTAATGTTAAATATGGTGCATTGGTTACCAAGTTTTGTGCTCACATAACTGTTAAAATAATTGAGGTCAAAAAATAGCACAAGAAGGTAGACTTGTACCTTTGTGAGCATTACAGCTGTTGATAGCTATGGGACAAATGTAATATTCTTTCCTAAGCATGTGTCTTGCTTAATCCCAGTTGGATAGGTTCTACTTTGGCAATACCTTAACTGTATTTATTCTTGAATTTAGGTATGAACGTGAGGAGGCCTTCATGGCTCTCAACCTAGGTGTGACTTCATGTCAAAGTCTGGAAATCTCTTTGGATCAGTTCGTTAGAGGAGAAGTTCTGGAAGGAAGCAATGCATACTACTGTGAAAAGTGCAAAGAAAAGGTACTGGTGGTTCTTGTATGCACAAGAAAATTTCAGCTGTAGCTTAGTATTTCCCTTAAGCATTAAGTGGTCATAGAAGCCATGTTCATGTACTACTTTACTCTCTCTACATTGAAGACATAAAAAAACTCTTTAAATCCAAGCAGATAGCATTCTTCATTCTCTCTAACTCATATTGTAGGCCAATAGTTGGAGGGATGGCAGAATAGTAAAATATTCTTTAACATACCAGCCCACTGCACAAGCTCTGTAACACCTGTAGTAGTACCCTCTCTGTACATGTTATAATCCTTCTGGAGCCATCCTGCCTCCCTTGGCTTTATTGTGTGTCAGTTCAAGGTAGCTGGAATTATGCATCTGTAGAATAATACTACAGAGTGTTTGAGGTATATAGATAGAGGTGATTTTTTTTTTTTTTTTTTCTTTTTAAGAGAACTACAGTGAAGCGCACGTGCATTAAGGTCTTACCCAGCCTGCTGGTGATTCACCTGATGAGATTTGGCTTTGACTGGGAGAGTGGACGTTCTATTAAATATGATGAACAAATAAGGGTAAGAAAACTTTTCTCTCTGGTGCCCACGCCCATTTGTGGAGTGGACTCTCTTCCTTCTTTCCCCCACGTTTTGTTACAGGGATTTTGAGTATGTGGTACACTTAAACATGATGATGCTACAGTAAATAAGTCCTTTGCCTTAGAGCTTTCCTTGTCTGCAACATTCTTGGGGTCATTTCAGAAAGTAAGAGCAAAAACCTCTGTAAAAACATTTTATTTAACTCTGTGTCATCAGGATAAAAAGGTGAAGTACAGCGATTTTTTTTGTTGTTGTTGTTGTTTTTGTTGTTTTTTTTGTGTTGCTATTGTGGGAAGTATTAGTACAATTCTCAGCAAATTACACTGAGCAGGTACACAAAATGATCTCTTAGTTAATCTGAAATATCTCTTCAAACAGTTTCCCTGGATGCTGAACATGGAACCTTACACTGTGTCAGGGATGGCTCGCCAGGACTCCTCTTCAGAAGTGGGGGAAAACGGTAGAAATGCAGATCAAGGAGGTGGAGGCTCCCCAAGGAAGAAAGTTGCCCCTACAGAAAACTATGAGCTTGTTGGTGTGATTGTTCATAGTGGCCAGGCACATGCAGGGCACTACTACTCCTTTATAAAGGACAGAAGGTAATGTAGTTTGTTTTTGGGGTTTTTGGGGGGATGACAGTGGTCTTAAGACTGCTTATTTTGGGAAGGTTAGTGAACTGCTCAGAGCTCCATCTTAACACCCAACATTTTGCAGTCTCACTAATTCTTCCATACCTTGTATTACAATTTGGGGGCTTCCCTATTATTATTTCATCATTTCATCATTTTTCATCAAGGTTTGTTTGGTTTTTTTAAGAAAACTTTGTCATTAATTCAGTTAAGCTTTCAAGTTACTATAAAAATAAATGTGAATTCAGGAGTGTCATTCTGGGTGGTTTTTTTTCTTTACAAGACAGTCAAGTAACTTTTTCTTCTGTGTTTGTTTTCATCACAGGGGATGTGGGAAAGGGAAATGGTATAAATTTAATGACACCGTCGTCGAAGAATTTGACTTAACTGATGAAACTTTGGAATATGAATGTTTTGGTGGAGAATACAGACCTAAAGTCTATGATCAATGTAAGCAGAAGTACTGACTGATGGGTGGTGGCTTTGTTTTATAGTGGTATTCAATAGAGGTAGAACTCAGACAATTGTATCTTCTTCAAGTTACTTGACCTGGTAATCCTTCAGAATGGTCTAATATTAATTGAACCATATTTGCTGTTGCTCAGCACTTTGTAGACCTAGTAGCAGAGGAGATTCCAAAGTCAAATGGCACCTTATTAAAACAGTTTTAAAAAAACACCACCCCACAAAAAAAGCCACAAAACAGTTTTAGGAATGAAAAAGGCACTGAAGTTTTTTCTCCCCTCAGCCAACCCTTACCCTGACGTGCGGCGGCGGTACTGGAATGCCTACATGCTGTTCTACCAGAGAGTGTCTGATCAGAACTCCCCAGTCCTACCAAAGAAAAGTCGAGTGAGTGTTGTGCGTCAGGAAGCTGAGGACCTCTCTTTGTAAGTTCCTCTTGTGTCTGGAAAGTGTTCTCTTTATAGAATCATAGAATTGGCTGGGTTGGAAGGGACCTCAGAGATCATCAAGTCCAACCCTTGCTCCACTCCCGCTGCAGTTCCCAGCCCATGGCACTGAGTGCCACATCCAGGCTCTTTTGAAATATCTCCAGGGATGGAGAATCCACCCCTTCCCTGGGCAGCCCATTCCAATGTCTGAGCACCCTCTCCCTAAAGAAATTCTTTCTAATGTCCAACCTAAACCTCCCCTGGCACAACTTGAGACCTCTTGTGCCCTCTTGTCTTGCTGAGAGTTGCCTGGGAAAAGAGCCCAACCCCCCCCTGGCTCCAACCTCCTTTCAGGGAGTTGGAGAGAGTGATGAGGTCTCCCCTGAGCCTCCTCTTCTCCAGCCTCAACACCCCCAGCTCCCTCAGCCTTGTGTCAATATTTAGATCTTATCTCCAGAACTGAGTGATTCCTGTGTGATAAAGGAATACACCGACCTTTCTCTTGTGTTGTTTGGCTTTTTTAAGCTGCTTAATGAATGGTCTTTGATTGCTTTTCCAATTTCCTCTTCCACACTGCTGCTACTATTGCAGTAGGGCATTCAAGCTGACTGACAGCCTCAAGAAGTACTTAAACCATCATCTAAATTTGCCTTAAGCTTATCCTGACGTTTTAAACTTGAACTGTAGATTGTCGCAGAATTTAATCATTCACCTTGGGCTTGTGTATATTTCAGATCTGCTCCATCTTCTCCAGAAATTTCCCCCCAGTCATCACCTCGACCCCACAGGCCCAACAGTGACCGCCTCTCCATCTTGACTAAACTGGTTCGAAAAGGAGAAAAAAAAGGACTTTTTGTAGAGAAAATGCCTGTGCGGATATATCAGGTAGAGCCCTCTGAAAGTGGCAACTTATTCCTACTTGTATGAAATCAAAGCACATAGTAAGAGGAACACAGTAACTTTGAAGGGGGCCTTGAAGGTAATTCCCTTCTTGAAAGCAGAACTAGAAAATAAATCTGGATTCTGACATGAAGTCATTGACAAGCTGCTCAGTGATACATTATTTTCAGTTTTGCAGTCCCTTCTCACAAAGTTGACCTATCATGCTTTGATTTGAAGAAACTGCAGGGAAATTAGTCAAACATGAGCTATGCCAGCAGTCAACATGTAAGCAGGGGGAGAGAAGAGCAGAGAAGATGCTTCATTTGAAGTGCCCTTGAGGACTAATGGAGGTGATGGAAAATTACAGTCATCTTCAGGTTCTTGAGTTCACAAGAATGTAGAGAGGAGAAGAGGAACAAAACCCAGCTGCAGTTCTATTCATGTCTGTTAGGTTATGTAATACTGAACATAATCCTGAAGGGATACAAGAGGGAGAACAATTTTGCAGGTATTGGGGCTTTTGAAGATGCACCTTCCTGCTGCATCTGCACATGTGTAGGAGAGCCTACAGCACATACACAGTCAGAATAAACTCTGCAGGCAATGTATGGCCCTCCACATGGGCTGTATCAGGATGTCAATAGTTATTTTAGGCCTTCTTATATCTAGGGTTGTATTATTACAATAAACAGTATATGGCTCAAATATATTGAGAGTCTTTTTAGCAAAATTTCACTTGAAAAAAGTAGGGGCTTGGCATTTAAGTGTGTTATTGTGGCTACAGCCTGTAATTGTACCATAGCTTCTTGCTCTGTACATGTAAATTTGCTGAGCAAGCCTTTCAGGTTTGAAGGATATTCTCTTGGCTTTTTTATTGAAAGGAAAAAAAAAAACAAAACTTCTTCCTTTTCTTTTCCCTTAATGGCCAAATGATTAAGTTCCTCATTGCTGTCATGTCCTTGGAAGAAAATCACTGGGTTTATAGAAGTCTTTTAGGTCTCCTATATCTGTTCTCCCTTCTGCTTCAGATTCAGATCATTAACAGGATAGGTCTGACACTGGTTTATAAACACCACACACATTTACATAAAATTTATCCAGAGGATTGTAGTTTGACCACATTTAAATTTTTTTGGCTTCTTTTACAGATGGTAAGAGATGAAAACTTGAAATTTATGAAGAACAGAGATGTATACAGTAGTGACTACTTCAGTTTTGTTCTGTCGTTAGCTTCACTGAATGCTGTAAGTACCTAAATCTTAATCTTAGAGTATTTGGAATATGCTGGATAGGAAGGGGCACAGAAGCTTTTTAGGTGTTGTCATGATTTTGCTTTTCCAGATGAGCTGGAAATTGTCTCCAGCTATTTTTCATGCTGATGACATCTTGTCTGAAAGCTGACTGCAGCCTCCTCCTCCAGTAGTGGCAGAAACATCACTGTGCATAGTAAAATTTATAAAATAACACACAACCTTTTTTAATGATGCAAACTGAGCTCTTGGGGGAGAGGAATCCTCCCTGTGTGAAAGATCTAAAAGTTGGTGTTAGTCACCTCAAAGTTAACAGACTTTCACTGGAAGTCCAGTTTAATAATTAAGCTATTCTAAATAGAATAATGAACAAACCAGAATTTATTAAGCTTATTAAATCTGAAGATCTAATGATTTTACAGAAAGTTTGTTCCATTTGTAGCATATTTGTTAACTAGCCTAGTCAGCACTGGAGACTGGTTTTAGCACATGAAAGCAGTGTGTTTCATTTTTTCCAAATTATTTAAATTACTTAAATAGAACACAGTGATATGTTTAAGAAGCAGAATATTTGCTGCAGGTGTACTTCTGCTCTGGAGTAAATTTGATATTTCTTTCAGACTAAGGTAAAGCATCCCTATTATCCATGCATGGCCAAGGTGAGCTTACAGCTGGCAGTCCAGTTCCTCTTCCAGACCTATCTCCGAACCAAAAAGAAACTCAGGTAAGACCTTGCTCTGGGGACTGTAACAACATATTCTGAGGGGTTTCTGCAACTACAGCACCTTGAAATACTGCAGGTAGCACAGACATTCACAGGAGTAGCATTGCATTCCTGCTTTGAAGTGAAATCTCATTGCCAAAAAATCACAGAGGAAGGAAGGTCTGGTGTAACCTGATAGCTTGCTGCATCTCCCATTATTTCAGTGGCAGTGGCCTGGGCATGGAAAAGCTTTAATGGATTTAAAGTCAGCAGGTTGTTCCAAAATACTTTTTGAAGTGAAAAATGTAATGTACATTGAAGTAAAATAAAAATTCTTCCTATCTGGCAAACAAGAAATGTGGTTTAGGCTTTGGAGATGTTTTTTTTTTTTTTCCTCTTTCATTGCTAACATTTTTTCCTCTTGTGAAAGGGCTGATACAGAAGAATGGATTGCTACCATAGATGCACTGCTCTCCAAAAGCATTGATGCTTGTCAGTGGTTGGTTGAATACTTTGTTGGGCCAGAGGGACGGGAGCTTGTAAAGTAAGTCCTGGTAATTCTCTCTGAGGTGTTTTGTTCCTCATGCATGGATAAAGCTTCCTAATAATATGATCTGGCCTATATTTGTGTACTCCCAGAGAGCTGACTGTGCACATTCTTTAAAGAGATACTCTATACAATCACTTAGGGGTTTTTTTTCCTAGTATTTTCTCTGTGAAGCTTTCTAAGTAATTCTAAAAATCTAAATAGTGCAGCATACGTGGAGGAGGGTGTAGTTCTTTAATTCAGTCAAGTGTCTTGGAATGTGTTTAAGTTTGTTTAGTCATTCCTGTCAAGTGGTGGGAAAGGAGAAGGTGGTGCAAGTGTTTGGAATAAGGGAAGTTAAATACTAATCTGACAAATATTCCAGGTAAACTGGAAAGGCTATTTCTCACCAAGCACTAAATCAGCTAATAGGTGTTTTGAAGACACCTAAGACAAATTCTTGAAGAGCTGACACACTTAGAGAGATGTGTCAGTGTAAAGAAAATTTAATTTTGAACTTGCATAGAAAGGCAGGATCCTATGATAGCTTTTGCTTTAGCTTTTTTTTGTTGTTGTTACTTGAATGAATAAATATAAAGTAGTATTATAGGCCTTACCAGTGGCAAGCAGGAGTGCAGGAAATTAAGTTACAGCTTATCAAAAGAGGTACTGTTACCCTTTTTAAAATAACACCACACTTAATCACAGCACCTGTGTGTGCACATTGATTCCAGTTCTCTTTGCAGCTTTCCCTTTTATCTTCCAGGACTTTCCTCCTGGAATGCAGTGTAAGAGAGGTGCGAGTTGCTGTAGCCACTATTCTTGAAAAAGCCCTCGACAGTGCCTTGCTTTATCAGGAGAAGGTAAATGTCACCTCACCCCCAGTGTTCCTCCTGCTTGTCTCTACCCAACAGCTCTCCCTGTGTCTGCAGACAATGCTGTGTGATTTGGAAATGACAAGGTGAAAGCCTGGGGGTTTATTTTACCAAATTTCTGGGATCTTTCTATTGTTTTTTTCATCCATCATCGTGGGTGGGAGGCATTGTATAGGCTGCTGTTAAACTTTGTCATGTTTACAGCTTTAAGGAAAGATTGCTGTGAGGTTCTACAAGCTGAATAGAGTAGTGGGAAGTGAACATTTACAATACATTATTTACAATATATCATCATAATATTTGGTTATTTTCTCCTGGCTGTTAGTTGCTATTTGTTAACTGAGATGTAATAACTTATAGTGTGTATAAATAATACTTTATGTAAATAATAATTTATATCATCTTAAGTGTGTTTTGACCAAAGCTAGACACTAACATTGCCTTTTGCATGGCTGAGTGAGACCCTGAGTGACATTTTACTTCTGATCTGGTTTGGTTTGTGTTACTGTAGTGATTGGAACATTTGAACATCAGTTCAATCTGAGGAGTAGTTTGGTTTGCTTTAAAAATACTGCAAAATGATGTAACTACTGAGTTCCACCTCTTTGAGCAAGTTACCTACTTGCCAATGTTTCATTGCTTTCCTGATTGATATTTGCAGAATTCATACAAAAGAGTTAAAAATGGGAAGGCTGCAATTCTATATTAGCTTTTGGTACTCATCTGACCATGACCATACCTTAACTCTCATATGTGAAACACTTACTTTTTTAGGCAGTAGACAGCTCTTTACATTCAAATTAATAATTTTTTTTCACAGTTAAAAAGTCTACATCAATTATTGGAGGTGCTGCTTGCTCTGCTGGATAAAGATGTACCTGAAAACTGTAAAAACTGTGCTCAGTACTTTTTGCTATTTAATAACTTTGTACAGAAGGTAAGAAACCATTTGTTTTCCTGCTGTTTTAGTGTTAAAGAGCAGTAGTAAAGCAGCTAGTTGTTTATAGAAGGTTTAACCAATGTAAGGAAATTCTTCTAGAACTTTAAATTTTTTTTTTCTTTCTTTCTTTGAAAAATAAGTGTCTTTGAGCACCACTGGATTAGGATTAAATCACACCAAAATGTACCAGCATAGTATGCCAACTGAAAATGTCATTTCAAGATGTCTGAATTTGGGGAGGGTGGCCCTTGATGATTTAAAAAAAAAAAATAAAATAAAAAATCCAGCATTCAGGATTTTTGTCCTATAGGAAGCAGAATGTTCAGACTGTAATGTTCAGCCCAGCATGATTTCTTTCTATTCCCCTGTTCTTTTTTATCTGTATAATGAGACAGCCTTTCAGAGCTGCACCTTTGTGTGATGATTATTTGGTTTTCAGAGTGGAAAATACAGCCTGAGCATTTTGCTTCTGTTCTCTAGAGCACTAATTCTCTACCTACACAGGAAAGTAACTTGAATCTTGTCTAAACAGCAGGGCATAAGGGCTAGCAGTCTTCTTCTCAGACACTCTGCTTTGAGGCACATCATCAACTTTCTCCTTGGCCCCAACCGGCAGAGCAATCAGGTAAAGTTTACACAGCGTGGGTTGTGCTGTAGTTTGCCCTCCCCATCTGTTTTATGGTGCTTGAAATATGGATAAATACTTTTCATGTGGGAAAATAAGAGTAATCCTTGGACTGTTCTATAAACTTCATGGAATTCTTAGTCTACCTGTGTGTAGTTAGCACGGAAATGGCTTTTCTTAGAAGTGAGTGTTAACGTTTTTGATAATGACAGAATTTTCATAGAATATCAGGCTGGAAGGGTCCTCAAGGATCATCTGGTCCCAATCCTTGTAATAGTATAGTTTATATGAGATGTCTCAGCACCTTGTCAGGGTAGGACTTAGAACTCTAAAGTGGGGGAATCCACCACTTCCCCTGGGAGACCATTCCAGTGTTTGGTGAGAAACGTACCTCTTCTGTCCAAAAAAAAAATGAAAATTTCACCAACTTCAAAGTATTAAAACATGGTGATGGACTATTAAGGACATTGCTTTGTTTTGACTTAACAGAATTGACTGAATCAAGCAATGAAAAGTCTCTAATAATAAATCTCTCCTTTGGCTCAAGCAGAATCGCAGATGGAGCTCAGCACAAGCACGGGAGTTTGGGTATCTTCACAATACTGTAGCACTTCTTGTTTTGCACTCTGATGTCTCCTCACAAAGAAATGTTGGTAAGAATTGCATTTTTGCCCTTTGGTGACTTTGCATTTCAGTTATTTTGCCTATGAGTAGTTTAATATCAGTGAGGAAAATACAATAAATGTGAATTTGAAGGCAGTAATGGATAGCAGTAGGGGGCTGGAATCTTGATATTAGCATTATTGTGCCTTTTGCCCCCAGCCCCATATTCCAGAAAGATTTTTCCTCATGTGGGTGAATCAAGCTGTGTCATTGTTGGCTGGAACAGAAACTCACAGGCTGTATTTTGCTTAGATTAGTTATGCCTTTTGCTAATCTGAAGGGTAGTATTTAGACTGAGGTACTGAATAACAAGCAATGAATATTCTCCTAGGTATTTCTTACAAGAGGAAGAAATATCTAAATAAAGATAATAAAGGAATGTGCTGAGATCTTCAGTTTCCTGAAGGAGGAAATTTAAGTTGTCTTCTTAGAAGACTAACTTGATTTCTGTCTAGGGTTAAAAGTTCCTGGAGTTGGAGGGGGTCAAAAATCATAAAGTAAAAGAATAATAACTGTTCCTTATATGACAAATGTAAAACAGGGATTGAAACTGAGGCTCAAAGTACTGAGAGAAAATAACATTTTGCTCTGACCTTGTTGCAGTTCATTTGCTTGTGTTGTAAATGACAGTGTCCTAGAGATTATTGCTTGGAGTGTTACTCTAAAAGCTTTAGGCTGGTTGAGGGGAAGGTCATTAGAGCTGATGGCATGATGCCAAACCAGCAGCAGCGTCTTCAAGGTGTGTGAAACAAACTAACTTATTAGTGGATTGGTTTTGTGTTTGTATTACAGCTCCTGGTCTCTTTAAGCAGCGTCCACCTCTAAGCATCACCACTTCAGGTCCACTTTTGACACTCCATGAGGAAGTGGAGGCCTTGTTATTCCTGTCTGAAGGAAAACCCTACTTAATGGAGGTATCTGCTCTTAAGTTCTGCCCTGCTTGAACCTAAAAGCTGCTCTGGTGATGTGTTTTCTTTGAAGCCTCCTTACGTGAAAAACACTCAGTTTAAAAAGCAGGCAGCTGGGGAGTGTGTGGTTATTATTTTGAGCTTAAGCAGGGCATCTTTGTTTTTTTCCTGACCCAGTCTTGCTCTGCTATATCTCTAAGCTTAGGGGTCTGGTTTGAGAGGTTACAGAGTTAGCAGAGGCAGCTGAACACATTTCCCAGTGCCCATGCACTCAGTTATTGTGTCAGCTGGAGGTGCCAACTGGGACTGAGCTGACTGGAGTGCTGCAAGGGCAGAGGTTCAGCTCACTGGGTCGAGCTGATGCTGGGAGGAAAAGTTGACTTCCCAGAACAGACTTAACATTCTAGTACAAACTTACTTAAAAAAATAACTGTAGGGCTGTGTCTGAAATGGTTTCCCCTTCCCCATGTAGGTGATGTATGCGTTACGAGAGCTGACTGGATCTCTGTCAGTTCTCATGGAGATGGTGGTGTACTGCTGCTTCTGTAATGAGCACTTTTCCTTCACTGTGCTACACTTCATCAAGGTAGGGAGATAATCAAGAGAAAATGTTGGCATTAATGCTTACTCTAGCCTTGGGTCATGCTGTGTCTTGTGACACAAAGATCTGCAGAGAAATCAGTAGTTTGTTGGATTTAGGGGCTGTGGTGTTGGTGGGTTGGCAGGGGTTTTTAGGCTTTTATTCTTTACAGATTTTTTAAGAATTTTGTTTTAAAGTTGTTTTTGTAATTCTTTGTGTCATCAACATATTGTACTGTCTAAATAACTTTACATTTCTTCCATGCAGACTCAGCTAGAAACTGCTCCACCTCATGAGCTGAAAAACATATTCCAGTTACTGCATGAGATACTGGTAGGTGAAGGATAAAGGCTTGTACAGGGTAGATTTTGTAACAGTGCATAATGAAAAAAGTCAGGACTTCATTGCTAATTTCAATGTCCAAGTGTCTTTTAATCCTTCAGTTTGGGGGTTTTCTTACTTTTTAAGTTGCTGGCTTGGTAATCTGGTGATACACAAAACTTCACAAATCTTCCTTTTCATGTTGAGATGGTTAAAAACTATTCCATAGAATAGATAACAGGTATCACATACAACTTTTTTTTTTTTTTTTTTTCTTTCCTAACAGGTTATTGAAGACCCATTGCAAGTAGAGCGCATCAAATTTGCCTTTGAAACTGAAAATGGATTAATAGGCAAGTAAGCCAGTGGGTGAACACTCCTATCTCTTACTGATCTTTGGTGGTGATGGTTCATATCACCTCCTAGTTTGTAATCCTCCTAAACTCTCTTACTTCTCAGGGAAAAAAACTTAGCACATTGGATTTAGCCACTGCCACCCCAAAAAATCCTCTAAGAAAATCCAAAATAAGTGTTAGAGTATTATAATAAGGGCAAACTGGAAAAGAATTTCACTGAAAAAGAAAAATTACTTCCAACAACAGCAGTCACTGAATCCAAAGAAGAGTGGTGCTACATACTTAAAGTGCCTTTAAGGCACCTTAACCAAGAGGTTGTCAGCTAACTTATTTTAAAATAAGAAGCACATCAGGGTCTGCACATAATAAGGGGGCAGGAAATATATTGCATTAACAAAACAGGGTAGCTCTGTAAATCCTGCAATAACTTCTAATATATTAAAATTTATTTTCTACATAGCTCAAGAAATAGCCAATCTTTTTGCTTTGGCAGCATCCTAATTGCTATAAAAATAAACTCATTCATCAGGGAAGGATGCAAACTGCAGGGTAGCCTCAAACTGACAGGTGGCTCCCATTTGTTGCTGTTCATACAAAGTGTTGTCCCTCCATTGAAGCCTTTATTGAAGTGAAGTCACTAAAGCATTCCAAAGCAGCAGGAAATTCCCAGAAGTGATGAGATTTAACTTCCTAGGAACTGGGAGAAGAGGCTTTGTGTGCAAGAGGAATGTGGGGTAGCCAGGTGGTGCTCAAAGAGCATTTCTGATGAGTTGGTGCAGCCTGAGCATCTCTTTCATAGCTGCTTGGATGAGGAGCTGCTTCAGGTTGTGGAATATTCAGCTCCAGTGCTCTTCTGTCCAGTAGTTTCCATGTATGGCTGATAGAAGATAATACACAGCAGTGTAAGAGAATAGCTAAGTGGTTATTTTATCTCTGCCTAAATTGGTCCCACTTAGACCACTTCTATCCTGCAACTTGGACCTTTTTTTCTTCACAGAGAGAGGTGCAATTATTCAATTGGGTTTTAAGTTGAAGGCTTCATGAACTGCTGTGAGCTTTAAGAGTGAAAATTACTTTTACCTTGGAGTTCCCTTGCAACAGCCACTGAACAGCATCCAGTCTCACTGCACGGGGGCTGTGACTTGTCCATCACATTGCTTAGTTTTACTCCAAGAAAGAAAATCACCAAAAATAAATTTCTGTGATCCTCAGTAGGTTGTTTGTGCATAATTTGCAGTACAAGTGCTGCACTTCTAATCATGTTGTGCTTCGACAGTAGAAAAAGGGGCAATTTGCAGTTCCATAGAAATGATTTCCTAACTTTATAGGTTTCACTACAGTGTTCTTCACTGCCTGCTATGGACAGGGCAACTTCTGAGCAGCAAATCTGATTGTGGCAGTTCCATGGAAAAATTTTGTGCTTCTCCACAGCCTAAGAGTTTTGTTAAAAGATGTGAGAATTCACGGTGTAGAAAACTTCCTGGTAGGAATAGCCTGGGGTATTGCCTAAATCTCCCATAGAACTTTCATGGTTTTTGAATTTTCTGTGCTGTGTGAAGAAGCTTTAAGCATTCTTTTAGCTTTACAAATTTTGATCCAGGTGGAAGCTGGTGGTCTGGTCCATTTTTGGGGTTTCAATTATTTTTCCTTCAGATAGATGTAACCATAGTGATTATCTAAGATGAGCAGGGTATAGTGAGTGAAGAACTGCATTAGGAGAGGGCTGTTTAAAATTCAGGTGCCACATTTTAAAGAATTACTGCATTTTCACTTTGATCTATTTTTAATCCAATAGAGTTGTGGAAGCTCTCAAAACTGCCAGCAATACAGCAACGTGCTCAATACAAATATTCATGCTAACATCTGTGGAAATAACTGCTACAACCCAAGTTAAAATCATTAGCTTCATCTTTTTTGTGTTTTCAGACTGGCTGGTACAGAGAAATCTGAATGGTGTTAAATTTTTAATGTTTTTTTTATGTTCCTCCCACAGCCTTGATGCACCACAGCAACCATGTGGATAGCAGCAGGTGTTACCAGTGTGTCAAGTTTCTTGTTACTTTGGCTCAAAAGTGAGTAATAGGAACCTCAGCCCTACCTTAGGCCCCTCTGTGACTATTCAGGTTGCTGCTCTTTTTGCTTTTGGTCACCTTTTATTATCTTTTATTAGTGTGATATAAGTGGTGCTCAAAGCTCTTAACAGCACTTGTGTCAGGATAAAGTGAAATATTTACAGATTAGTGCCTGAGGTGGATTTCTCACACAACAACCAAGAAGTGCTGTTTATAAAGGCAAAAATCAGCTACATTCTGTAGAGCTGGAGCCTGGCATTAAGACCAAAATAAATGAAAGGAAACAGTCCCAGAATTTTTAAATAGTGTTTCCTAAATTCTTTTATTTAGAGCTTGGGATATGTCCTAATAAAGCCCAGTTCTGAAATATGTGAATCTGTGTTGTAGAATACTTCATGTCAACTTTACTAAGCATTATTGCTCTTGTTAATTCAGGTAGCAATAGGGTTGTGACAGTTTTAACACAGAGTTCTGCAGTGGAAATGGGGCAAACAGGGGGCAGCAGCACAATGAGAGAGAGGTCTTTGGATTTCTTTCAAGTTTGCCAGGATGCCTTGTTTGTGACTAATGGATTTCATTTCAATTTCCAAGGTGCCCTACTGCAAAAGATTATTTCAAGGAGAATTCCCACCACTGGAGCTGGGCTGTGCAGTGGCTACAGAAGAAGGTAGTTTGGCTGTAGAATTATGGAGAAACTGTCACTTTGTTCACAATGAGAATTATGAAATCACCACCCCCTTTATGGCTCTTTTGAGGTTACTCTAAAGACAAAACACAAGCTGCACAAGCTGCTTTATTTTTTACCAGGACAATTTGGATTCAACTAAGTCTTGATTCATGCAAGAACTTCAGTAGGTCCCCACGTTTCAGGCATTGATGTGTGTACAGTGAAAAAAGCAAAGTATGCATGGTCATATTGATCCCTGCCATGTGGGAAGCTTTCAGTGACACTGTATCTGAGGTGGAAAGGTTTCACCTTTTGAAAAATCCATTTTCCTTTGTGTTGATTCAAGAGAATGTGTAAATGAGTGGATTCCTTACAGAATCACTACAGCTTTGCACAAAACATAGCAGGTGACAGGGCTTTTTTCCTCCCACACCTGTAGTGGATGCTGGATAAGTGGATGGTTATCTGTGCCCCAGATCCCCAGGTCATTGCCAAAGGATTCAGGAAGCTTATTTCAGGCTTGTTAGTTCACCTACTGTCACAAGTGGATGTAAGGCACCTGTATTGCAATTTTATGGCTGTCTTGGGTTTTTTTGTGCAGATGTCTGAACATTATTGGGCTCCACAGAGCAACGTGTCCAACGAAACCTCAACTGCAAAAACCTTCCAGCGCACTATTTCAGCACAGGTACGTGTCAGGCTGGGGAGAGAATGTTAAACTTGGTTTATTTCCTGCTTTGTTTTTCACTTAGCATCTTTGGTTTTGGCAACTTTAGCAGATTTTAGTGCACTGAAGACGGTTCTTCCTTTAGAAGCTCAGCACCCATTCCTGAAAAAAAAAAAACCACCCTTTATATGATATTAGTCAATACCTCCCAATTACCTGTGGTGACTCAGCTCCCTCACCACAGCAGCTGTATTGTTTGAAAATGGAATTATGAATTATGAAATGAAGGTTTCACTGTGGCCCCTGACACACTCTTGGACTTTTTCCACCTCAGGACACACTGGCCTATGCCACAGCCTTGCTGAATGAGAAAGATCAGTCTGGAAGCAGTAATGGGTCAGAAAGCAGTCCAGCCAACGAGAATGGAGACAGACATCTGCAGCAGGTAACAATAAAATGAGGACTTATTTAGGACCTCTTGTTGGGTTGTTCTGTGGGGCAGCTTGTTCCCAGGGCTTGAGTCAGAACCATCACTGAATGTAGACACAACCACTGAACTCCTCACAAAAGTAACGTGCCCTGTCTTTCTCTCCCCACCCCTCGTGTGTATTGAAAGGGCTCAGAGTCTCCTATGATGCTTGGTGAGCCTAAAAGTGACCTTGATGATGTTGACCCCTAGAAGATACCTGTACAAGAACAGATTGACTCCAACATTTGATGCCTGGTACCTACAGAAACTGGAGTCCTGTTGCTTGTGCCATTAGAAGAGTTCTGGAAGTGAAGTGGCTTTATAGGATCAGAGGCAATGCTGGAGGAGGTGGTTTCCCTGAAAGCTAAAAGCATTTTTTTTTTTAGCCACGAAGGCTTCAGATCAATAAATGCTCTAGAAAACTGCATCTTCACCTGCAGTAGCTTATGACAGTCTGGACACCTTTTGTCAAGAAGATTTTCTCAAATACACAAACGCTAGTGGTTGAATTTTTATGTGAACATTAAATGAGTGAATGTAAAACTATTGCTTTTCTGTGATGCTGCAAAAAAAAAAAAATTTCTTTTGGTTTTTATACAGGAATAAAAAAAAAAAACAAACAGACTGCCCTTATGTATGGAGGGCAAGTTTTTAATCTTTCTGATAATATTGAATAGGAATATTCAAATTTCTGTAAAGATTTGTGATGACTTACATTTCATTGTAAAATATTAGTTAAAGAATGGGTTTACATAAGGACTTCTGTATTTAATATGTCTCCCTGCTAAGTTGTAAAGCTCTTTGAGGAAGATCAGCAAGATTTCTCTGTAAGGAGAGTGTTTTCTTACAGAATGGTTTGGTCAAGGAGCTCTGGAATGGGTCGTCTTTTCCAGTACCCTTCCAAAAACCACAGACAATTGGGAAGGGAAGTACAAGAAAAGCTTTGTTCTGTAGGCATGCAAGTGTTTACTATTAAAAGATGCTGGTGAAATTAAAAAAAAAAAAAAGTTAATGAGTAGTTTAAAAGAAAAAAGCACTTTAAGATGGAATTCTGTTGCAGTTTTACTCATTAAATTTTTTTAACCTTTGGAGACATATTGAATAAAATGTCGTCTCAATCTTGTGATCTGCAATCACTTGCTTATGCTTTGAAATTACTGAGAAAGTTGGTATTGGTTGTATATGATGAATAATTCCTTGAGTGAATTGAGGACACTGTTGTGCAGATTTTATAGCAGTTTTAACACAGGGAAAGAATGATTTGGCTTTGTCTTTTCACTTGACTAGGCAACGTTTAAAATATCACAGCTCTTTTGATTTGCTCGTAATCAACTGGAAGCCAGTTGGGGTGATTTGAGCATCATTTTGTTTCCCATGTCAAGTGCAGTTCAGTGATTTCTGGCTCTGGATTCAGGCTTCTTTTTGTGCCAACTAACTCTTCATCTTTTGTACATGTTGCGTTTGCCACATTTTCTGCACTGCTTTTTTGCCTTTATTTATGGATTCTGCCTTACTTTAAAAAGAAAAAAATTATATAAACAAACATGCACAGAAATGGGGGGCATCTTAAGGAGTGCCTGGGTACCTCCAGAATAGAGAAATTAGCCAAGTGAAAGGCACAACCAGCCAAAAAGTGCCTTTTTTTTTTTTTCTTTTTCTTTTTTGTTCCTCCTTTTCACATCCTGTTGCCGAAACAAAAAGCAGCAGACAGCTTTTCACTCTTGTGCACTAATATTGAAATTACCCAGTCACTTCACTGTTGGGAAGTCACCATCAGGTCTGATTTCAGCTGTACAGCTTTATAACTTATTGTGGGCTCAGAGAGTTGGTTGTCAGAAACTGTGTGTGCAAAGAAGCAAGTAGTGAATCTCTCACTTCCTTTTCCAAACAATGTCTTCATAGACACATGGCAGAGTTTAGCATTTTATAAATGTTTCTGATAACGTGCTGGGACGTTTTAAATGTGACGTTTTAAATTAATTTTGAATAAATCATTTCTTATGGATTGGAGACCCCTTCTTCCTCCCCCCCCATCCTTTTATTATTGGGTCAGAAATCATCACGAGAAGTGAGTACACAGCGGTGATGGTGATGGAAGGAGCTGGTAGTGTTCCTATGGCTTGGCACCACTTGTCACTTCAGGTTCCTGTTATTTCCTATGGAAACAACGTCCTCTACTGCAGGCCCAGAGAAGCTTTGATGAGAGAATTGCATCAGCATGGCTCATCACCACTGTATACTTGAAACCAATACAAACTTTTTCATGGTTCTGCTCAACGCTTGTACAAAGTCGATGGTTATGATTTCCAATAAGATGATCCATGGTCAATTATTTTTGTTTCCAGCTGCTGTCATTTGAACCTGCTGAAGATTATTTTTTGGAAGACAAAAGAGTTCAACAAAACTAGTTTTTGTGTAAATTGTGATGCATTTCTATGTTGTAATTTTTACTGCCGATCTTTTTGGATGAAAATGTTTTTATACAGCTTACAAAATGTTCAGTGAGAAGCAGCCACAGCCTGCCTGTGAGCATTTGGGGAGATACTGTCTGATTAATACATAGATATTTGGCACTGGAAAAAATGGGCAGTCTTGATGAACAGTCTTGGGATTCCTGGTCAATGGAATAAAGTTATTCCTTTCACAGAAAACTGGTGTAATCTGTAGACTGTGTGTACACTGCTACGCTGTTGTCTTCTTGTTGATTTTATCTTCAAACTTGGTAGGTCAGCCCTGCAAATTAAAAGCTCTGTGAGGGTGCTTTGGCTCCTCTCCAGAGGGAATCAAAGCAGCTGAACAGCCCTCAGAGCTCTGCCCTGATGCTGTGGCAGCTTCTGGTGCACTCCCAGGTGCATCTCTGCAGTTTCATCTTCTGTCCTGCTTAGCAGAATGATTTAACCCCAGCTGTGCTGGTGGTCACAGATTACCTGGGTTTGAGTGTCAGATAGGAGGATTTTCAGGCAGTCTGGGCAGGAACCAACACTATTTCTGTTGCTGGGACATGCAGAGAGCAGGACACCTCACAGTGCCACGGTGTTGGTGTCCCCCTGCTCACCCTTCTGCTGCCTTCAGAGCAGGTCTGGGAGCTCCAGCCAGGGCTGCTGGCTGGCTCTGCCTCCCTGCCAGGTGCTTTTGTCCTCGAAGGACAAAGAGTTTTAGGTTTCAAGCCTGGCCCAGGCTGTGCTCTCCACTGGCAGTGCCTGGGAGGGTGGAGCAGGTATTGCAAACCATGTGCTGAGAACTCCCCTCACACACCTGGGGTCAGGGCTGCTTTCTGCTCAGCCAGAGAGGTTTCCTGCCCACCCACCCACCCAAAAGACACTAAACAAGGGCTAATATTTTAATTGTTCCTTTCCACCAGGCTTATGCATGCTTCAGCTGAGCTGGGAGGGCTGTATCTGGCTTACAGTACATGGAACACGTTCCCACCTTCTGCTGGGACCAGTTAAGTGAGCAAGCAACAGGATTTATCTTGCAGGGAATTCCTGATGTGTGTTTGAAGGGGTTATGGCCTCATCAGGCTGCTGAAAAATTACCAGCTGTGTCACAGCTGTTTGTTAGCTCTTAGGCTAACATCCCTTTTGCTTTTCCCCCTCTCTGTGCAGATTGCAGCTGGTAAAATTATGGGCTGTAGTTACATACGTGTCACCTAATTACATGTTTAGGTTGAAGTTGGGCTTTTGCCAGCTTCAGGTGATAAGTTAGAAAGGGTTTAAATGTTTCAAAGTGGGACTTCCTACTGGGTCTCTGTCTTGCCAGTTCCAGCTGGAGTGACAGATGGGTGAGGAGTGTTTTGATGGGGAAAAAAACCCAACCCAGAACAGCTGAAGTCTGTCAGGCCAACCTGGTGCTTCACCTGTCCTCAGGTAACACCACACAAATCACATATTGTGGTACCAAGAGGCTGCTGGTCACCTAAAAATGGTGAGCTCCTGCTTTGGTGGTTTCTGGTCCTTTCTCTGCAGCTGTGAGCACCTGGGCTTTGTCTTTTTTTGGGTGTTTCAAGGCTTACTGAGTGAAGTCCAGCTCTACAACAGTAGCAACAACAAGCACAAGGCCACATGATGGTTTGTTGCCATAACTGGAAACTCTGAGCCTACACCCCTGTTTTAAAAACAAATTTCTGTTCTTGCATGGGACAACAAAGCTCAGCCCCTGGTCCCTGCAGGAGTCCCAGAGCTCTGTGTTGGGGGAAGGTCAGGGTGCACCTTGTAGCCAAGGTGATGCTGGCTTGTTTGGGGGAGTTCCCTCTTCCAGGCTGCTTCCCCATGGGGGTGAACATGAAGCCAGGTGAAGGATCAAATCTACAGAGCACTGGTCTAGGGATTTTATTTACAAAAGACATTTATAAAACGTTTATTTATAAAATTTCAAATAAATACTGAAGGTACAAATAAAATAAAAAAAAATAAAATACAAAAACCAAGGTACAATGAAAGCTTTGTCTTCTTTGTTTTGATATGTTTCGGGCTGGTTTTTTTTTTTTTTAAAAAAAAGGAATTACAGCTATTTCTACATGTCTTGGGAAGCCCAGAAAGGGAAATTGTTAAAGCAGTAGCTAATGCCAGCAGATCATTAACTTTGACTTCACAACAAAAAAACCACTTACAAAGCAGTAGCTGACTCTGTAGCAATGCAGATTAAAATCTAATTAAACAAGCAGACTGTTTAAACTAGAGCCCTTATGCTTGACTAAAAATTAAAGAAGTCTCCTAGGTACATGAGTAGGCAATTATAAAGCTCTCCAAAAAGGGCTAAATTAAGATTTTTTCTAAGTGCTAAGCAGCAGAAGCTGACATCAAATGAGCAACTAACCGGGGAAAAAAAGGAGCAATCCTCACCACAATGTAATCTTTTTGAAAGGTGGTGCTTATGCCTTAAATACTGTTTGACAACATGAACAAACAGACTTGATAGACCCAGTGCATGGTGTGCAAAGGATGTCAGGGTGACTCCTGTGATGGGGTAGGAGCTTCCTGCAGAGCTCTGGGTGCAAGAGGGTGACAACCTTGTCCCCCCCCATGCCAGCAGCCCAGTATCATCAGCAGCCACATGTGGGACCGTGGACCATTCCAGGAGCAGCAGCCCAGCCCCGGGAAGGTCCCACCCCAGTGATGTGGCCATCCAGCAAGTCACCCATCCCTGACACCAGGCCAGCTTTGTCCCCACCTCAGGTGTTCCCTACTGCCGGCTGCGGCAGCAGATGGCGATGGCAGTGGTGGCACGGGTGCCCTCCAGGCTGGCAGCCACGCAGGTGTCACCCACGCCGTAGGCTCCCAGGGTGCCAGGGCTCTGGGAAGAGGTGCTGCAGCTTGTCAGTGTCCACCCATCATCACACGACACCATCACCTAACGGGCAGAGAAGAGGTCACCCTCCCCAGCTCGGCAAACGGGCAAGGGGGGTACCCGTCCCCAAAGGGTCCCCAGGGCTCAGGGTGATGTGGTCAGAGTCAAACTGATGGATCCCAGACATGGGAAAGGGGGGGAGAAGGGGGTCTCATCGCAGGTGGGCAACTGGGGACACCAGTGAGGGCTATGGTCACAACGAGATGCCAAAGCCAAACCCAGAAGTGACCAGAGGTCCACCTGAGCAGGGTGATGTGGTCGGTGTCACACTGATGGATCCCAAACATGGGGATGTGGGGGGCTTCCCATTGCAGGTGGGGACACCAGTGAGGGCTGTGGTCACAACGAGATGCCAAAGCCAACCCTAGAGGTGACCAGAGGTCCACCTGAGCAGAGGTGGGGACACCAGTCAAGGCTATGGTCACAACAAGATGCCAAAGCCAACCCCAGAGGTCAACCTGAGCAGAGGTGGGGACACCAGTGGGGGTTATGGTCACAACGAGATGCCAAAGCCAACCCCAGAGGTGACCAGAGCAGAGGTGGGGACACCCCCATGGCAGGGGAGTGGGCACTGTCCTTACCTTCTCTGCAGAGCTGGGGGACACGTGCTCCTTCACCCAGCACTCCAGGCTGGCCGCAGGGCAGCACGAGGCTTGTGCCACCACCTCTGTCCTGCCAGCACAGTGGCTGGGCTCACTCCCTGGCCCTGGGATGGGTCTGCCACCATCACCCAGCACCGTGGTAGGGGAGTGGAAACTGCACCCTGCCAAGGGGAGAGGGTCCGTGGGCACGGGGGAGCCACGGCAGCATCCCAGCACACAGGCTCAGGGATGTCTCGTGAACCCTGAGCCTTCCCTGACTCCATGCACACACGGATGATGTGGTGGCAACGCTCCTGTCCCTCTCCCCTATCCCAGCACCCACCCTTTTACCCTCAGGTCTCAGAGGTTTTCTGCAAGGCAGCACCCTCGGGCAGCAGGGTGTTGGCTGCAGGCTCTGTCACCCGCCGTGTCGGGGGGTTATCGGGGGGTTACCCGTCAGCACGTGGTCCCTCGGGGAGCAGACTGTGCCCTGGGACACCGGGGAGCTGGTGCTGATCCAACACTTGGCCCTGGGCCACACGCAGCACCGGGCGATGGCACGGACACCCCGGCCCTGGAAAGCGTTGCGGGCCACGCACAGCTTCTGCCCATCCTTCTCCTGCAGCCAGGGCAGCACGGGGTCACCGGGGGCTCTCAGGGGGTGGGGACACCCCTCTGAGGTCTGGTGGGTACCCCAAGGGCTGTACTGCTGTCCCCCCACACTCTCTGCTCACCTCCATCTGCTCCCCCAGCCTCCTGTGGCTGCGGGAGAGGCTGGAGCAGCCCAGCATCTCCTCGGTGTCCAGGCAGAGAGCCACGGCCACGGAGCCATGGGAGAGGGGGGAGAGGGCTGACCACACGGTGCGGCAGGACAGCTGCTGCTCTGTGACCAGGGAGATGGCTTCAGAGGGCTGGTGGCACCCACAGGGGCACCCACAGCCCACAGCATGGAGCAGGATGGCAGCGAGGGCTGGCAGGTCTCCCCCCAACCCTCTGCTGGGGCCCGGCCATCCCCAGCACAGCTGAGGGGAGACATGACCTGATGATCCATCCCCCATGCTTTGACCCAAGCATTTCTTTCCTGGGGGAGGGTGCAGCTCTGCAGGGCACCCAGCAGGCAGCTGAGGTCCTTACCTGTGCCCAGCTGGGAGGGCAGCCTGGCCACGCTGTTGGGAGTCTGGAGCCGCTGCTCCTCGGGGAACCACGCCATGTCCATGGTGTTCTTGGTGGCAAAGTGCAGGAGGTGCTGAAGGAGCTCAGCAGAGCTCAGCTGGGGCTGGGCACTGAGCAGCATGGCAGCCATGCCTGCAGACATCCAAAGGCCACGCTGGGAACCAGGGGACAGGCAGCCACCTACACCTAAATCCCTTGAGCAGCACAGCTCCAGAAGGATCCCCACGGAGGGGATGCGGGAGCTCAACATGCCAAAAGCACGGCACTGCTTCACCATGACACACAAAAAAACCATCCCCAGCACACCTGTGGGGACACACGCCCACCACCACCATTCAAGGGCAAGCCACGAGTCCTGTTGGCCACCACCCCAGAGCCCAGCTTGCCTGCCACGTGCGCGGCCGCCTGCGATGTCCCACTCTGTGCCATGAAGCACGTGCTGCAGTCACTGGAGGCACCAATGATGTCGTCCCCGGGGGCAAAGAGGTCCACACAGCGGCCAAAGTTGGTGCCCAGGGTGCCAATGGAGGCTGGCTGGTCCTCACGGTTGGTGGCACCCACTGTGATGACCTTCCAGGTGTGTGGGGGGGGTGGTGACAGAGCGGGAAGGTGGCTGCTCAGATGGAGTGGATGCCACCAGGGAGGTGGCAGCAGGTCCACACACACCCCCAGTCCCCGGATAGCCCCCCCCTAGCCTGTACCTCTGGCTCGGATGCTGGTGAGTACAGGCAGGCATCATCCTTGTAGTTACCAGCAGCAGCAACCATCACCACCCCCATCTGTGCCACCTGGTGACAGCCAGCGTTCAGCACACGGCTGTGGGCACCAGCCAGGGGCAGCAGAACCACCCGTGGGGTGTGGGGCTGAGCCTCCAGCACCCCCTTGATAAACTCCAGGCCTGAGGGAAGGATAAAACGAGAGACAGGACACACTGTGGCAGGACGGGGACAAAGCAGGGGGCTCCTCTCCAGGGTGTGGGGTGACTCACCCATGAGGGTGCCACTGATGGTGCCCTTCCCCTGGCAGTTCAGCACACGCAGGCTGTGGATTCTGGTGCCTCTGGCCACGCCGGCGTCCTGCCCACCCAGCACCCCGGCTGTGTGGGTCCCGTGGCTGTCACACTTGCTGGCCTGGCACAGACACTGCAGTTTTACATCCCAGCCCATTGCATCAAAGGAGGTTTGCAGCACTCCATCCCACCCCTCCGACTAAATCCCACTGCGGAATAAATCTTAAAAAAAATATTTTAGGGTGAGGGGAGATTAAAAAAAAATCATCTGGGGGGGGGGCAGAAAAGATGGGGCACGCAGCCAGTCTGACCCAAGTCTGTGCTAGCACTGGGGTCCCCTCCTGCCAGCAACTTTGCCATGAGCTGAGTGACTCTCCTGTCCTGGGAAGCCCCACAAGCCCAGTCAGAGGGATACTTGTGCCAAGCACCCCAGGGCTCACCTGCTTGTGGACATGGGTGTTTTCTTCATCAGGGACACTCTCAAAGCTGGTCACATGCACTCTGCCCTGGATCTCCCGGTGGGTGCTCTGCACACTGGTGTCCAGCAGGTAAATCTCCACCAGGTCACCTTTATCTACCAGGGACACAGCCAGGGGGAAAGGCACCCTCACCACGGTCAGCCCAGGACACCTGGGATGCTCCTGAAATGCAGCTTCAGCCCCGCAGTACCATGGGGCATCCCTATCCCCATCCCCTCCAAATCAGGAGAGGGGACAGGGTCAGTGACCTATCCCCAAAGCCTCCTGTCCCCCCGGAGGGCTCCGGCACTTACTGGGAGGGCTGTAAGCACCCGAGCTGGGCTGCGGGGGCACAATCCTGCCCAGGTTCCAAGGGATGCTCTGGGCAAAGACATAGGCATCCTCCTCGACGTACTCCACACGTGGCAGCTTCAATGCCTGCAGGGATGAGGCACAGCGCCGGGCGTGGTGGTGGCAGCGCTCCTGTCCCTCCCCCCCAAACCTCCAAGACTGGGGTTGTCACCCCCTACGGCGACCTGCCACTTAGGGACCCCCGTACCGTGCCCAGGACGTCTCTGCTCATCTCCATCAGGAAGGCGGGCAGGAGGTGGAAGAGGTGCAGGAGCTGGGTCGGGTGTCCCCGCCGAGCCGCCCTCTCCTCCAGCCTCCCCGCAGCCCTTCGCACCTCGGCCTCCCCGCTGCCCGCCCGCAGCACCACCAGGAACCGCCCGGGCAGCCGCCACGACGCCTGCGGGAGTGAGGACACACGCACAAACCTTTGGCTTGGGGATACACACGCAGACACACACACACGCGTGTACATCACGCGTCCCCCCACCACCCCACGCTCCTCACCTTGGCGGCGCGATGGAAGGAGGCGGCGGGACCCGACGGGACAGCCACGGGGAGAGCTGCCCCCTCCTCGGCCGCCCCCAGGACCAGCACCAGCGCCAGCACCCACGGGGCCATCCCCGCCCCGGCCCCCACGGGGTGATCCCCGCCGAGCCCCCCACCCCTCGAAGCGCCGGGCAGCCCTCGGGGAAGCCGGGGGAGCAGAACCTTTTGACCGCTCGCTGAGGAACCGGAGCGCACCCGCGGAGCTGAGGGAGCAGCGTGAACCCGCGCGGAACGCTGCGCACCCTCGGAGCGCACCCGCGGCTCTGCCCGGCGTGGCGGGGGGGCTCACCAGGGGCCCACTCGGGTGGGTTAACCATGAACGAGTGGCGGGGGTCGGCAGGGAGGGGAGGAAGGAGGGAAGGAAGGAGGGGAAGGGGGCTGCAGAGCTGCCCACAGCAGCCCCTGCTCGGCCCCAAGCTGCAAATTCCCCCCAGACCCCTTGTGCACCCCTGGGAGCTCTGACAGGCAAAGCGCAGACGCTCAAGGACTATTTTCAGAAAAGGGTGAACGCTTTTATCTGCCTCTTGCTGGCTGACTTCAGGGATAAATTTCCGTGAAAGCCTCTGATCCTGTTTAGGCTTTTTTTTTTTTTTTTTTTTTACAGAGTCGACACACATCGTAAATATTATTTTTCCAGGATACGGCTGCTGCTTTCCCGTGGCTCTTGATGCTGCTTTCCATCCCTCCCGAAGCGCCGGGCTCCCGTGCTGCCCCAAAATCCCGGGTGACCTTCAGCAAACCCTTTCCCTGCTCCCTGCTTTTGAGGCAAAGAAGGATTTAATTTTTTTTAATGGCTATAAGCTCCTCAGAGGTTATATGTTTTATATGGATGCATATGTATTATAATGATGTATTTGGTTTTTGTGGATGCACATGTTTTATAATTACGTGTATGGTTTACCTAGATATATTTGTTTTATATGGATGTGTGTGTTTTATAATTATGTGTACCACTTATATGGACTTACTTGTTTTATATGGATGTGTGTGCTTTATAATTATATGTACCATTTATATGGATTAATTATTTTTATAGGATGTGTATGTTTTACAACGATGTGTACAGTTCATATGGATGTGAATGGTTTGTATGGATGTGTATATGTTAATTCCAATAAGACTTCGAGTGGGTGCCTTCACCCTGGTTTGGGGAGCTGCGGGACACGCTGGACCTCACTTGTCCCCCACTCTGCCAGGGAGAGCTGACATCGCCAGGGCCTGATGTCCAGCAGGTTCCTCATGGGCACAAGTGTCACTCCTAATTGTCACCTCAGCTTAATCAGGAGCCACTAAATGCAGCTACAACACGGAGCTGATGCTTCGGGACACCTCGACACCAGGGAACCCAGTTCCAATGGGGACAGACTCCCTCTCCCTGCAGAGTCACTCCCTTCTTTTTTTTGCACAGGGGACAAGCTGTGAGCTCAGAGAGGAGGGGATGGTGAAGACCCTGGGGGGCAGCCCCACAGCAACCCCTGGGAGGTCTGGGCATCAATACCCAGGTCCCTGGGTAGGCAGTGTGAGAGATGCAGTGCTCCAGAGCTCTCTGGAAGGAGTGAGTTGTCTAGAAATATTTTTTCCATTAAAAAAAAAAAATATATATATATATATATATATATATATAAATATATACACACACACATATATATATATAAATCAAAATAGCCAAAAACTCGAACCTTGTCAAAAAGCCACCCTGGCACACAGTCTAGCAGCAAATCCTGCTGCTGCTGAGAGCAGAGGTCCCCTCCGGCTGTGTCTGTGACTTTTCCCCACTGCTCCCCCCGCTCTCAGTTTTGAGGGAAGGAAGGAAAGTGTAAAAAAAAGGCAGCAGAGAAAACCCCAACAACGGGAAAAGGGCAACCAAGCCCCTTCCTGCCGCGGGGCAGCCGTTTTGCTTTGGAGTGACCCTGACAGAGGGCGGCTGGGGAGCAGCCCCTGCATCCCTAACATTTAAAAATTACGTTATTAAAATACGAGCTCGTTTTCCGAGGTATCGAAGGTTTATGAGTGACAACGGAACACCGGTTGTGCACCAGCCGGGAATCGAACCCGGGTCGCAAGAATGGGAATCTTGCATGATACCACTACACCACTGGTGCGATGCGACGTCATTTTCCCCCGCGTGTCAAGCCCACACGCTGCCAGGACCTTTCCCTCCCGCCTTTTCCCCGCGTCTTTCTTTAGGAAGGGGTCCTGGGGGGGGGGGTTGTGGTAAAAAATTCGGGGGCAGCGTCCGGGGGCTGCCCCGGGAGCTGAGGTGGCGGTCGGAAAGTGCCCGGGTTTGGCTGTTCCCTCTTAATTTCATGCAGGAATGTCCCAATTCTTCAATGTTTAACCTCAGCCAGAACGGGGGAGGAGGAACCCGCGGGCCTTGGGCCCCTGAGGTGCCTGACTGAGGGATGAGAGACCCAAACCCAGCTTCACCAAGGGCTCCTGGGTTGGAGGGCAGACTCCAGCCTCCCCTCCTCCCTGTCCAAGCCCTCTCTTCTGCCCCTGCAAAATGCTTTTGAAAATTTAAAGTTTCTTTGGGTAAAAGTGGAAAAAAATTCTCCACCTCAAGGGTTGGAAGCACTGCCCAGGGAAATGGTGGAGCCACCATCCCAGGAGGTGTCTGGAGGACGTGGTGCTGAGGTTTTAGTGGTGGGCTTGGCAGCACTGAGCTCACAGCTGCCATGATGACCTTCAAGGTCCTTCCCGACCGAAACAAGGATCCCGTGAGTGGTCAGGATGGGCAGAAGCTTTTGGATCTCCTACAGGCAGAACGTGCCCCACCCAGCACCCTCCAGAACCCGGCGAGATGTAGCCTGTTCCAAACAGCATCCCCGAGGCCACCAGGGTCCAACTCTGCTTCAGAAGGAGAGGGAGGAATCAGAACAAGGTAAGCAGCCTGGCAGCACTTCCTCCTGGATGGCTGCTCACAGTTCTGCTGGAAATATTTAGCAAACACAGAGTTCCCCACCCTGCTGACACCCCAGCGGCCATAAACACTGCCTGTCCTTGTCCCCTTGCTGCTGCCATCACATGAAGGTGAGTGAGCAAGGGGTGTGGTGACACCCAGAAGAGTTTCATGGGAGCATGAATCATAGAATCATAGAATTTTTAGGGTTGAAGGCCGCAGGCAGAGCCATTTCTTGCACCATGGCATCAGGGGAGCACGGGGAGCATCACCTCCAGGGCTGCCATGCCCTGTCACAGATGGGTGCCAGAGAACAGCTTCCCCCACACTTTTGAGCTTATCAGCCCCCATAAATTTGCTGAAGAGCCATTCTGGCAGCAGATAGGTGCTCTTGAGCCTCCTGGGGCCATGCCAGATCCATACATCCAGGCCAGCTTGCTGGCCTGCCACGTCCTGCCACATCCAGGCAAGGGATTCTCAACATCCCCAAACTGATGCTTTGACCCAAACACAGCTGCCCCAGGAGGCTCAGCCACCCAGATCCTCCCAGCCCTGAAAAGGTGAAGGGCAAGCAGAGGTCACAGTCACGTCTGTGTGCTGTGACCAGGCTGTGGAAAGCCTCTGCTTTGCCCCTGTCATGGTGACAGACCAGGTTTGGCCTCATCAATGTGACATGAAATAAGTGCTTGTTATTCAGAGGGAGTTTGTGGGCAGTGGGCACCGGAGAGCAGAGCCACCCCCAGTGCCACAGCTGCTGACCCTGACACAGCAGAGAGAGGAAATGTTGCCCAAAGCCATTGCTGCTCCTCAAGGAGGAGCTGGGGGCAGCAGGGTCTCCCTCACCCAATCTGGAGATGTGAAAGCTCCATGCTGCCAGAGTCTCAGGATCCAGTTTTAATTCCAGGTCTACTTTGACAAGTGGGGAAAAGGCTCTGCCTGGTAAAGCCTTCCCGGGGTGAGTACATCTTCACCTACCTTGATCCCCTTTTGAGCAGCAAAACTCATCTTTTCCCTTCCTAGGGACATTGCTTGTCCTGGATCCTGCTCATTTGGGTTTATCTGGGATCACCCAAAGGGCTCTGGCAAGAGGGATCCTTGCAGAAATTTGGGGGTCAGGAGGTGGTGTTTCTCCCCTGGGCTTTTGCAGGCTCCTGGGTGGGCAGGAGGGGCAGAGCATGGCATGGGGACACGGCATGGGGAGAGGCCTGGGGGGTCATGGTGCTTTCAGGGGGGTGGCAACCCCAGCCTCTCTACTCCAGGCTGCAATCAGTGTCTGTGTCCCCACCACGAGCTAGGTCCATTCCAAGTGTTCTTTCTCTCCAGAAATTCAGTTTTCAGGCTCAAAAAGGCAGTCACTCTCCTCGAGCAGAGCATCCGGCCCCTCTTGGAGCCCATAATAGAGCTCATCCTCCTCCCTGGTGCCTTTGCAAGGAGAACCAGGGTGCTCTCCCCCCTTCAGGGAGCCTGTCGGGGTGCAGCCAGAGAGGGTGGCAGTTGCTGGGGGACATCGTGCCTGTGTCACGGGGCTGCCAGGCACTGACCCCTCCAGTGATGGTGTGTCCATGTCCTCCAGGAGGGATGCCAGTGGTGCGTCCCCAGGGGCCAGGCTGGGGGGGCTGCAGGAACAAAGAGGGCTGAGGGGTGTTGGGCAAGGGAGGGTTTACCCTAAACACAGCTGGAGATGGGGTTTTCCCCTGGAACTGGTGGCTGCTGGACTTGGTGCTGGGCTTGGAGTTGCTCTGCCAGCATCTCAGCATCACTGGGACACCCCAGGACACCCTTATGGGGTGTCCCCTTATGGGGACAACTTGCTGGCCAGGGGCCTTCCCCTGCCCATGGGGGGAAGCAGCAGCTGTCCTCACATGCTGTGCCTGCCTTTCTCTCCTGGAGAAAGCAAAGGACTCTGTCCCAGCTGGAGCTGCATTTTGGCAGAGGGAATGGCCAAGTCCTGTGCCCCAAGGCTGCACGGTGACCCCCATCACCTGCAAAGTGCTTGGGGGAATCTCTTGGGCCATATGTGGCATCTGGTTTGGGAGATATATACAAACTGAGCATCTCATTCCTATCAAAGTCTGACCAGGAACTTGGAGTTTATTCTGATGGGGGACATTGGTTTTATTTCTAGGATGAAATCAAAGCAAAATGCAAAACACAACCAAAGGCAACCCCTATTCCTTCCTGATTTGACCCTAGTAAATAATTTTGTACTGAGACACTGTCCCAGCTCCCTCCCTCCCCCCATCCTGGGGGTCTGACTCCCTCAGGATTCACCCCACACCCCACTGGTAGCACCCCAACCCCATGGGCATCACATACCAGCTGCCTGCTGCCTTGTCCAGCCGAGGTGCTGTCTCTGGGGGGGGATCTCCAGCATCCCCCAGCTCCCTGTGGACCTCTGCTCTTGCCTGCATGGCTGAGTGGGAGCAGCTGCGGGGTCTGGGCTGGGCTGTGGGTGGGTGAGGGACTGAGCCCACCTCTTGCTTCTGGACCTGCTCGTAGGAGGGCAGGCTTTTCTCATAGGTGCTGGTGGCCTCGTGGTTGGGGCAGGGTGCAACCAAGCTGCAGACAAAGGAGAAAGAGGGCACTGAGCAGGATCTGGACCCCCACAGAGCCAGGGGATGCTGGAGGACACACACACAGAACCTCAAGGCCACTGAGGCCACACTGCTGCCCACAGCAGCCAGTCCTTGCAGGGAAATGTCCACAGCTGGATAATCTGCATCCCCCAGCATCATTCAGGTCCCATCCCCAGGAGGGCTCAGCCATCCCCAGCCCCTGCTTTTCATTTTTTGCTGCAAGAAATGGAATTGTTCCCAGTCCCCACATGCTCAGCCCCTGCCCTGGTCCCCAGGGGCATGCAGATATAACCCTGTGTGCAGATGACAGCACCCACCAAAAGGAAAAGGGCAGCTCAGGGCACTGGGGTTGGGTGCTGGGACCTACCACGTGTTCCCCTCTGGCAGCACGATGGGTTTGTGGTCCAGGAACTGCTTGGCTTCCAGATCCACAGGGATGAACGTTATCTGGGGCAAAAAGACAGGCAGAGCCCAATGGGCTGCACTGGGCACAGTGGAGACCCTTGGCCCTCTTAGTAATGAAAAGTCTGGAGTGAGCCTTCAGCTGGATTTTGGGTTTTTTTTTTCCCAGCACATTTGGATGCATTGCTTGGAATTTTAGGTTTTTTTTTGGGGGGGGGAAATTAATAAGGAATTGGGTGAACCCAGCATGGCCCTGCTCTCAGAGCCTTGTCCCCAGTGGGGTTCATGAATGTCCCCAAGCCCAGGGGGATCCCAGGGCTCATGGAAGAGGTTGGTGGTCAGGGATAACATTGAGAATACCCCTTCCTTGAGCCCTGAGCGTGGTGACAGACACATCCCCCCCCTCACCAGGGCTCAGCTTGGCTTTGAGAGGTCAGGTTCACCCCCGTCCCAGGGACTCGGCCAGTCCTAGGGGTCCCAACTAGTCCCAGGCTGATGGACCATCCTGCACTATCAAGCTCAGTGCCACAACTTCAGTCTCCTTGGGGAAAAAAAACCCTTCCTTGTCAGCTCCCTTTCCTGGGGCAGGGACAAGTGGGTGCCCCACAGTGCCCTCTGCCAAGGAGCCTGAGAGGGGAGGGCTGTGCTGGGGGTCCTGGGGCCCTCTGTACCTCCATGGCCATGACAACCTCTTCCTCTGAAGCCCTGGGAGCCCCCTGAGCCCCCACGGGTGCAGGGAAGAGGCTGGTTTGGGGAGGAATTGGATGAACAGGAGATGATTTCCTTGGGTTTATTCCCTGCTGCCAGAGTGACAGCAAAACCTGGGGCTCAGGAAGGTGCAGGAGTGCAGGGGGATGAGGGATCAGTGGGGGGGATGTAGCAGGGTGTGGAGCCCCCCAAACCAACCTGTCCCCCTCTGGATCACCCCAGGATCTGCTGCTACCCCAGCCCACAGATGGGGAAACTGAGGCACAGCTCAAAGCTACACATCCACAGCTTCCAAACCGCCCCCCCCCCTCAAAAAAAAAAAAAAAACAAAAAAACCACCTTGTGGAACCCCCAACCCTCCCGAGGCACACGGGGTTGGGATGGACCCTACCTTGGGGTAGCACTGACACATGCTCCAGATGATGCCCACAACTACGAGCAGGATGCCCAGGGCACAGAAGGTGATGTAGATGTGGGGTTTTTCCACGCTCATGATGAACATTCCCGTCATCACCAGGAAGAAACCCAACATGATGAACCCATAACGAAAAGTCTTCTCCTCGGCCATGGGAGCCGGGGTGGGGATGGGGGGGTGGGAGAGGCACAGGGCAGGAGAAATACCGGGAAGCTCCTTCAGCGGCTGAGCACAGCTCCAGGGTAGGGTGAGGAGTGGTTTCCTTTTCCCGAGGCTGCCGGGGCTGAGGATCAGCTGCACGTTGAGCCGGGTCCTGCCCAGGGCTGAGCCAACCAGTTCCTAACTGGGTTTGTAATGAATGCAAACACTGACCCCGCCGTTCACACTCCAGTGAAGCCGTCCCGGTCCGTGTCCGGGTAACCTTCCCTGCGGGCTGGACCAGGGGACAAGACAGGGAGGGAGAGATGTGGACCTGGGACTTGGTGCCGACGGGATTTTCCCTGCCCCAGGGGTTGGACTTAGCAGTAAATGGGAGCTGGCAGAGTCCCAGAACAAGGGAGAATGCCAGGGAAAAGAGTGTGTCCAAGAACTGGTGGGTTGGGGGTACCCCCTGCCTTGCAACCAGGCTGCAAAGGGGGGGCTAAAGCCAGGGAAGGATGGAGCAGGATCTGTCCACCCAGGAGAGTGAGGACAAAGTGTCTGAATGCCCTGAGTTGGATTTAAGTGGAGCAGGGGTGTTAAAAGCTGTCCCCCCTCCCACCACCCAGCCAAACAGTAGGAATGGCTTTAAGGAGCCAGTGGTTCATTCTCCTGCCTCGTGGGAAAGCACTCATTTATTATTAGCTATAATATTATCTATTAAATCTACTATATTATGAATAATATGTTATATTTGGCTGTGGCTCCACAGCAGGCCTGTGGGGCAAATATATAATGGGGCAGCCCATTATTTGGGTGGGATGGAGGAACCAGCACCAGCTCCTGATGAAGTTGGCCTGTCCTCTGGGCAAGGCTGCAGACCCCATTTGTGGTGGGCAGCAAGGGGAAGGGGGGGCAGCTGCTCAGGGTCTCTTTTTACAGGACATTGCCTGAAATGCCAAGAGCTCTTGGCTGCCCTGAACGCAGGCACGAGCCACTGAACATCTCAAAACCAAATGAAGTGAGAGGTGGGAGTCAGTACACAGGCCAAGTAGGGTGGAAGGGATGGAGATAGGGCTGGAAGGGAGAGGGAGAAGGCAGAGGAGCAAACGGGGCAGCACAGAGCTGGTTTTGGTCTGGAGCAAACGGGGCAGCACAGAGCTGGTTTTGCTGGGGCCAGATTCCTGGTTCTTTGCTGCAGAATTTATTACATAGGTCTCGCTTTGAGTGGGAAGCCCCAGGGGTGCTCAGAGCAGGGAATGCAAAGCCTCTGCAACCAGCAGTGGTTTTATTAAAAATACAAAGGCTTTCAAACATGCCAGTGACCCCCCCAGTGCCCCAGAGACATCACCCAGAGGCCCTGCAATCCCAGCAGCTCTGGACCGATGGCTCGGGAAGCCGGACAGTTCTTCCCTCCCTCGCCCCTGGTGATGGAAAGGGCTCGGTTCAAAGCCAAAGGACCAGGCAGCCACCCAGAGAGTCCTGGCTCAGACCCCCCGGACACTGATGTTTTCATAGCTGGGGGGAGGTGTTGCCTGCAGCTCCTCGGGGTGCTGGGGGTCCAGCCAGGAGGGGCTGGGGCGGAACAAGGCGCTGTCGGAGGAGCTGCGCCGGTGTCCACCCTGCCAGGGCTCCTCCTCCTCCTCCTCCAGGTAGTGGTAGAGGGGTGGTGTGAGCTCCTCCTTTCTCCCCGTGGGTTGGAGGTAGGCTGGGGCAACGTGGGCAGGTCTGCAGGTCAGGGCTTCTTCGTATGTAGGGATGGCACTGGAGTCCCAGGTGCTGCAAGGGAAGAAGAAGGAGAAGGAGAAGGAGAAGGAGAAGGAGAAGGAGAAGGAGAAGGAGAAGGAGAAGGAGAAGGAGAAGGAGAAGGAGAAGGAGAAGGAGAAGGAGAAGGAGAAGGAGAAGGAGAAGGAGAAGGAGAAGGAGAAGGAGAAGGAGAAGGAGAAGGAGAAGGAGAAGGAGAAGGAGAAGGAGAAGGAGAAGGAGAAGGAGAAGGAGAAGGAGAAGGAGAAGGAGAAGGAGAAGGAGAAGGAGAAGGAGAAGGAGAAGGAGGAGAAGAAACCCATATCAACTGAAGCATCATCCCAACAACACCAGCATCCCTGCACTCCCCGACTGGAGTTGGGGCCCTGTCAACCACAGCCATCCCAGTGCCTCATCAACCAGAGCATCCCAGCACCCATCAACCCCACCAGCTGGAGGAATCCCTGAGCGTGGTGGACATGTGTGTGCTGCAGACAGCACATGGGCAGGTTTTGCATGGCCAGGATCAAGGGAAGACCACATCAGCCATTTCCCAGCACCAGGAAAGTGAGGAGGCAGGTGGGAGGAAGGGCACCATCCATCAGACCTTGAAAACCCACTTTTTTATTAACCCCTCACCCAAGAAGAGGAAGAGCAGTCTCAAAGAACTGGCACTACTCGTGTTCAGAGCTACTACTGCAGGAGAGAGTGACCACAAAGTAGCAGAGAGGCTGCCTCTTGAATTCTGCCCCTTCAGTCTTCCCCATGCTGTTACCATGGGCAGGAGAGCATCCTTGTCACCTGCCAAACCCCCAGAGCCACCCCATAGTAGGGCAAGATCCAGGTGTGCCAGTTCCATGTGGTGACATCCCACCCCCAGTGCCTTCCAGAGCCTCCACACCCCATCCATGCCTGGTGCCACTTCCAGCAGCACTTGGCTGAGCAAACACAGCTTGTGTACAGGGACAACTTCCACCCAACTTTATCCCTGGCATGGCCCCCACCCATGGGGGAGCACAGCAAACCCCTCCATGGGCACCTAGGCTGCTCATAACAGCTTAAAAATCTCATCCCCAGACATGGGCACCCAAACCCCCAGAGAACCAGGAAGGTGCCTCCTGCCCTGACTGAATTTTTATGGTTTTATATGTTCCTCAGAGTTTGATTTGCTTTTCCTCAGAGCCTGGTTTATGCTGGAGCCAAGGTCTGTGCTCTGAGCCCATCAAACAGCACTGGGAGGGGCCAGCTGGCTTGGCTCCCAAAGCAGTCTGTGAAAAAAAAATACCTTTTGATCAAAAACCTTTAAAATCAAGAAATGGGAATAATTATCAGGCTCACAAAGGAGTCTGGGCACCCAACAAGCAGCAGTGGTCTTTGGGGTGGGACAAGGGGTCTTCCCAGACCTCAAACTGGGCTTCACACTCCTCCACTCCCCTCTCAATGCCCATCTGAGGATCATTGTCCTTTTGCTTTTTTTTTTTCCTTTTAACTCAAATTTTGCTTCCATTAAAGATGGCACAACCACCCTCCAGGTTTTCCTCCTGGAAACCTCCAAGGTTTCCAGGTTTCAGCTGGAAGTCTGGATGACCCATTCCCATGTCCAAATCCAAACATTCTGCCACCAGCGTTCAGATCTTCTGCTTGGTGGCTCTGCTAAGGAGATGTCTTCCTTGGACAGTGATGGCCCCGCAGGGCAAGGAGAGCTCAGTCTGTGGCTGAGCTGGGGCAGGCAGGATGGGCATGGAGAAACAGGCAGGGTGGGCATGGAGGAGCAAGGAACAGGCAGGCTGGACATGGAGGAGAAGGCAGAGTGGGCATGGAGGAGCAGGAAGGGAAGGGAGGGTGTGTGGGGCAGTGTTTGACACTAATGAGCAAGAGCTTCTGCTCAGGGAGCAGGAGAAGAGCAGAGGGCTGGATCTGCTCCTCCAAGCTCACCCATGAGAAAACCTGGGAAAACCACGGGAAAACCCACCCTTGGGCATCCACCACAGAGGGGAGAGGTGGCACCCACCTGCAGTTCCACTTCTCCAGAGGTTCTGCAGTGAAGTACTGCAGGTCCCTGGGGAAATGGTACTGGTAGCGACGAGAAACCACCCTGGCGTTGGCCTTGACGGACCAGAGGAGCCCAAAGAGGAGGAGGATGCCCCCGATGCCGCAGCAGAAGAAGCTGATGGAACGGAGCAGGGCACTGGAGGAGGAGCTGGGAACCACCTCAGCTTCCCGGGGAGGCAGGAGATGAGTCCCAGTGGTGGCCGGGGTGCCCACCTCCCCGTCACTCCACCAGGCAAAGCACAGAGTCCCCGTCACCAGCAGCACGGCCCCGGTGATGGTCATGCCGTAGCGGAACGAAGCAGCTGCCATCCTTCAGGAGGAGGTTTATTAGGAGGGGTGAAGAGTGAGACAAGGCATGAGAGAGTCCACGTCCTGCAAGACAAGAAAGGGGAGAGGTTTAAGAGGGATCAGGTCATGGAAGAAGACTTAGGAATTCTCTGGGGTTTGCTCTTCACTCTTCGCTTCCTCATTACTGACCATCGGAAAGGGCATTGCCACCATCCCAAAGGGAAGCCCTTGTTCAGGGTGAAGTCAGCCACAGGTTTTTACCCATAAATGTCCCAACAGCCCCATAAAAACATCCCCATTTTGAAGAAATGACCCAGTACTCCCATGGAAGCAGGACAGGAACCCCAGCCAGGGAGCTACGGGGTCAGAATTTCTCTTTGGGTTTTATTCCAGACTTCCTCCCAAGTTCGGAGAAACACCGGCTGGGTTTGGGATCAAAGCAAGGTTGGTGGGAGAGGTTAGGGAAAAGGACATAAATTTAAGATGTCATCATTTCCAAATTACCAGAGCACATGCTTTCTCCTCCAAAACTGGAGGTAAATTAGTCCTGTGGTGACAGCAGGTGTTTGGCACCACTGCTGGAAAGTCCACAGCTCTGGAGATTCAAGGCTGAGCTGCCTCTGGCTTTCTTAGGGAAAGGGGCTGAGTGCCATCTCTGAAAGTCACTGAGATGTTATTCCAGGGAAAAATCGACTCTTGGATGCTGGCAAGCCAGGGTACCTCATCCAGGGATGGCTCCCCAGCTGCTGAGCAAGCAGAGATCCCAAAGAGCTCTTCTGTGACTAATGGAGCCCACAATAGCTGCACCCCCCCACTGCGACCATGCCAAGGATGGGAGCAGAAATCACTCCCTATCTCCAATAAAAGCCAGGAATGTTCTGGATACAAGCTAATCCCTGGGAGAGGGTATGAGCTGCTGCTGAAGTAGGTGTTTCTGCCATGCTGGTCAGGGAGGGGGTTGAGGCAACAGACCACAGAGATGCGTGAGGCTCCTGATGTCTCATTTCAAGACACCCCAAGCAGCACAGAGTGGCTTCAGTTTATTTCAAGGGTGAGGTAAATACCCTGGTGCTGGAAGGGACTGCTCAATCTTCATCCAAACAAGCAAAAATCAAATCGTGCTCCCTCTGGGTCAGCCCTGGCTTCTCAGCTCTCCGGCATGATGAATCCCACAGGTTTTATCATGACCTTCAACATCCCATCAGGGTGCTCTGGGATGGGTTGGACAACTAAAGAGATGAGACAGTGCCACATGCCCCTGCTCTGTGGCACTTCTCAGCTCAATGTCACAGGTTGACAGCAACCATCCTTCCCCAGGGCAGGAAGGTTTGGGGATGGGGAGCTGGTTTCTGATCCATGGGGCTGTCACTGTCCTTTCCTTTCTCCAGCACAATGAGCATCTGCTCTCTGGGTTTGGGGATCCCCAGGGCTCAACTAACCAAAGAGCACCAACAGCTTTGGAGGCAGAGAGGTCCCACCACATCCCCTCTGGCCTTGCTCCCTGCCCAGAAAGAAGATGCTGGTTCAGCTTCCACTTCTTGGTAGGCAAAAAAATCTTTGGATCATGTGGGAATTCAGCACCAGCACCTCCTTAGAGATTCAGTCTTGGGGGACTCCTCTGTGAGGGTTTCTTATGGTGCCACTGGGGAACCTGCACAGGGGGGCCAGTCCAGAATGGAGATGGGGCTCAAGTGCAGAGGTGGATGGAGAGCTGGGTGGCCCACATTAAACCTCCACCTTCATCACTTTGTGTGTCAGTAAAATGAAGATAATCTGGTGGCTTTGGCCTCCATTCCTCCAGGCAGTCTCTACCTGCAGTGGGGACTCAGCTTGTACTCCAAGATCTGGAAGTGCCAAGCCAGAGCTAAGGAGGGAAGAGAAGTTCAGCACAGGTTTGGTGTGACCAAGGAGGGGTGGAATGACATTATTTCAAGCCATTATTTATCAGATGGGCCCACTAAATGGAAACCCAAATTACTTCCTAGTGAAAGAGACACCATCTAATCTAATCTAATCTAGTCTAATCTAATATGATCTAATCTACTTTTAATGAAGAAGCATGATGAGAGGTGGGATTTAGGAAACCTGCAGGAAGGCTGCAGGACTGGGAACCCCATCAGCTCTGGCTCTGGTTCCACAGTCACAATACCAAATCACCCCACCAGCAGCTGTAGGCAAACTGCTGGGAAGGAGGTAGTGATTCTGGACTGAGAGGAGGCAGAGCTTCCCCCAAGGGAGAGGACATGTTCAGATGCTTCCTCCTGAATGGCAGGGGCTTGGCTGAGCTGAGACAGAGAAGGGACTCTTAGAAACCAGTTAGAGAAGTTCTTGGATGCTATTAGGGATCATCCTCCTCCAAATCACCACAGAACACAACCAGGACACAGCAGATATTGACTTGCAGCAGGAGATGCTCAGGAGAGCTCAAGGATTCTATTGGATGAATCCAGCTCCTTTGGAGAGCATCACGTTTCCCTGGTTCCTGGGAAACTCTCAGCCAATATTATTTGGAAAAAAACCCAACCCCACAACCCAAAAACTCTACAGCAAAACCCTCAGTCCAGATGCACGGGAACGTAGCAGGTTGCTCTGCACCAAAAACATGGACTGAACAGCACTGAGAGTTGAAATGTTCACCTCCTGTAGTCAACAGGACTCCTTGTTTTTTAGTTTTCCTGGTGAGGTTTGGGAGATCCTGAGATGTCCCTGGTGATGTTTGGGGGCTGCAGTGATTCCCCATGGGAAGTTTGGGAGATGGGATCTCCCTGGTGATGTCTGGGGGATGTTGTGATTCCCAGTGGGGAGGTTTGGGAGATGGGATCTCCGTGGTGATGTTTGGGGGATGCTGTGATTCCCAGTGGGGAGGTTTGGGAGATGGGATTTCCCTGGTGATGTTTGGGGGATGCTGTGATTCCCAGTGGGGAGGTTTGGGAGATGCTGCATTTCCCCTGCCCACGGAGTGGGAATTTTGCAGCCCCGGGTGCCACGCACATCTGGGACTGCTGGCAGCGAGTGGGAGGCAGATGTGGAGGGGAGGTGGAGAGCCTCTGGGAGGTGACAGATTGACAGCTCCAGAGAATAAACTCTTCTCTCTTGACAAAACCAATGCAGAGCAGGGAGCAATGCAAGAAACTCCCTCAAGCCTACCTGGCACGTGGTCCCGCAGTGCCTGTGCGGGGGTGGCTACTCCAGGCTGGGTGACAGTGCTACTGTGCCACTGCCAAACCCTCTCCTGAGCTTCCTTAAAAGACCCACAATGTTTTTCTCAGCACAAAAACTGCTGGAAGAAGAGGTCCAAGGAGCGGGGGCAGGAAGGGAGGTGTGATGCTGGGGCAGCACCTGAGTCCTTGGCTGCCTTGAGCCTGCTCCCAGCTCCACTCTCAGGGCACTCAGGCCAAGTCTCCCAGTGAGCATTTCCAGCCCAGGCTTCCACGGAGGGGCTGTCCCTCTGGAGACAGCGACTGCCAGCTCCCAGACACTCGTCTCCACCCTCCGAGCCACCCTGCCATCTCCTCCTTTTTGACCTGCTCTGAAATAATCTTCCTGGAGCAACAGATTTGCACGGGCAAACGGACCCGAGCGTTAATAGTTTAAATAGTTCCAGTTAGCTGCTGAGAATAGCATCCCCCACAGAAAGTTCTGCAGATGGTGATTCATAGGGTCTGCTAAGCATTACTCAGAGCAACACTCTTCTTCAGAGACACAAGAAATGAAAAGAGTTTTGAATCTCTCCCACCGCCATCAAGCAGAAATCCACCTCCACCCCCACCCCTCCACGCCACTCGGGACAGAGAGGGCTGAAACCAGGGACAGAAGTGCCCAGAGGAATGCCAGGGAGAGACACACCGGCGTGCGAGGGTGTCATTAGGGAGATTCCTTCCTGCCTTTAATCATGATTTACTCTCGTTATTATTATTGTCATTACTTAGGGGGTTGGTAGCCATCCAAACCACAGTAGTAACAAAGCTTTTGGAAGAGCCCCCGAGCCTCTCCGCCGCTGCCAGACTCTCAAACACAGATCCAGACGGAGGAAAACCCTCGGGAAGCCAAGCGCACGTACCCCACATTCCCGCAGCAAGCCCCGACGCCCACCCCGCACCCCATTGTCCCCTCTGTCACCCGCTGTCACCCCCCGGTCACCGGTGACAGCCCCCACCGCCTCTCCCTTCTGCCAAAGCGATGACTCGAGGTGAGGGGGGGTTTCTGTGTCCCGTGTCACCCCCCACCCCACCTCGCTGCCCGTACTCACCCGCCACCGACCCCTCTCCCAGCGGCGGTTCCGGGGAGCCCGGCCCGCGGGGCGGGCGGGGCCGGGGGCGGGCACCCATCCACCCATCCATCCATCCATCCCATCGCTCCCCACCCGGCTCCACGGGGCGGTCCCGGCTCCACGGAACGCTGCTCCGATCCGAACTGGTTCGCCCCGAGAGGAAAAAAAAAAAAACAAACCAACCCAAAACACAACAACAACGGAAAAACAAAAACAAAACACCAAAGAGAAAAAGAAAAAGGGAAAGGACACCATCCCCACCCCAGTCCCCGGGCACTGCGGACCCGAGGAGGGGTCTCTCGGCCCGAGAATGCTGGGGAGGGAAAGTCCGGGAGGATGGAAGTGCCCCCGGTTCTTGAGGTGGTGGATGAGCTCGGCCCTGGTGGTTCTGCTCCTGGTCCTAAGGGAGGAGTGGGACAGAAGCCGGTCGGCCCGAGGGCTGGAGGTGAGGAACAGGCTTAGCAGGGACCTGGAGAGAGATTCAGGCTGCAGAGCCCTTGAAAGGCTGGGATGCCTTCTGGACATCACTAGTCCACGGGTGGGACACCTCTGCTCTGGGGACACCAATACCTCACAGGTGGGACACCACTGTCCTAAGGGGTGGGACACCCTGGCTGAGACAGGAGGATCCCTGCCACAAGCTCTGTGACCACTTCTGCTCTCCCCACCACTCTGCCCAAAGCCAGTATTGCCCCTTCCCCCCCTTCCAACTGGAATTTTTTACCCTACAGCACTTATTAAGATATCTGGATGAAGAAGCTCTGACCCAAGGTCCAGGATGGGCCTTACAGCTGGCACCTGGATTCAAGTAATTTCCTCCTCATATGGGTGAGGGCAGATTCTATGAACCACTGAGCTGCTGCTGTCAACCCTCACACATCCATTGGCTTGGTCTTGAGTTCCAGCTGAGCATCTCTGATGGACGAAGGAGGCAACTGGGCTGGTGAAGGGATCCAGCACAGATCCTATGAGGAGAGGCTGAGGGAGCTGGGGGTGTTGAGGCTGGAGAAGAGGAGGCTCAGGGGAGACCTCATCACTCTCTACAACTCCCTGAAAGGAGGTTGGAGCCAGGGGGGGGTTGGGCTCTTTTCCCAGGCAACTCTCAGCAAGACAAGAGGGCACAAGAGGTCTCAAGTTGTGCCAGGGGAGGTTTAGGTTGGACATTAGAAAGAATTTCTTTGTGGAGAGGGTGATCAGACATTGGAATGGGCTGCCCAGGGAAGGGGTGGATTCTCCATCCCTGGAGATATTTCCAAAGAGCCTGGATGTGGCACTCAGTGCCATGGGCTGGGAACTGCAGCGGGAGTGAAGCAAGGGTTGGACTTGATGATCTCTGAGGTCCCTTCCAACCCAGCCCATTCTATGATTCTATGATTTCTACAGACACAGGATCTGAACCCTGGGCTGCTGCTCCTGCACTGCTTGCACCTTCTCAGCTTGCTGGTTCAAAACCAGCTCAGGGATTACCTGCACAGGCTGCAAGGACTGATGCAAAGCCCCGTTGTGTAATTCACATCTGCTTTGTATATGCTTGGTAGCCACTCAGACAAGATGAAGATGTGTGGGTGTGCAGCTCCTTTTACCTGCAAATGCTGAGGAGTTTTACAAATGGTCTTGGGGAAACTGAGGCACAAGGAAGGCTGGAGCTGTGGCAGGTTGAGGACGAGGATGGAGAGGAGCCTGAGCCTGGGGCCCCAGCATGGTCTCACCTCCCCAGGCTGGAGTGAAACAGGGTCCTCAAACCAAATAATGCAATCCCTGACAACAAATCCCACATCTCCTCCAAACGCCGGGATCCTTGGTCCTTATCAGGCCCCACAGATCCCATGAGTGACAATCTGGATTGCTCTGTCACAGATTTGGTGGCACTGAGCACCCATGAGTGACAGGAGCACTGTGAATCACCAGTTCCTCTTGTGGTAAAGGACATTGAGACATCTTCTGCTCATCACCTGCTCAGGTACTGCATTTAGCTGAGGTTTGGTTGTCAAATGGCTCCTGAAGCACTTCATGGTGGCACTGGGCACAGCTCTATGTGCACTTGCTAGCAGAGGGCTGCAGACTGAAGTGGCTCCATGCCAAAACATTGCTCTGGCCCTCTGGTCCTCCAGCCCCATAACCAGCTGGGATCTTCTCCCTTCCCCAGGGAGCTGGGCTACAGGCAGACACAGAGTGTCCCCATCACAGGAGGGTGCCAGCACCTTTTGGGGGGCTTAGCAGCCCTTTGGCCAAACTTCCTTTTCCTTTTCTGAGAACATTCCTGCCCCTGGACAAGGTGCTGCAGCACATCATGGAGCATGGGCAAAGGGTTTCTTCAGAATAAAGACAGAACCTCTGTTCAGAAGATGTAAAACATTCCAGGCACGGTGAAACTGCAGTGGAGAAAACAAGAAGATCTAAAAGACAGCTACAGCCCCTGCAAGAACAGGAACAAAGGAGGAATGAAGAAAGATTGTTTCAGTAATTGCCTCCCCCAGGTAAGCCTGATCAACACTGCTGGCACAGAAAAGTGCTGCTTTTTGGTTCTCTGCTCCCCACGTTTTGCTGCTGCAGCAAATCCCATGTAAAATAATGTATTTCACTGTATAATCAGACCAAATATTTAGTGTTTGCAATAGCTCTGGGTGTGTCTGTGCACGTGCACCCACTTTCTGCCCCGTGGTGGCACAGTTGGTGATACCAGAGCACCAAGTCAGGAGTCAATTTCGGGTGTACCAGGGAACCAAAGAGAAAAGGAGATGGGAGTGTTGGCACCCAGGGCCAGGTCCCAGATCTCTGCTGGGGATTTGGTACCCAGACCTCTCTCCCCATGCCCAGCTGCCCCTGGCAAGGTTGCTACCACCCATGACAGAGCCACTTAGGGGGCACAAGGTTCCCATGTTGCCTAAATCCCTAGAGGAGTGATTTCCAAGCTAATCCAAAACCTCCGAGTGTTTTAAAGCTTAAAAGTTTGCTAACCTGACTGTAGCAGTGTCCTAACCAGCAGTCTCCAAAGCTACATCACTCTGAGGAACGTGGCTGTGGTGGGACATCCTGGAAAGGGAGAATTCCTGATATCCTCACCCAAGGGAATGGCTCAGCATGGGCTGCTGGGTGCAGCCTGCAGAGCTTGTAAGGGGCTACAGCAGCAGCCACGAGGGTGTGCAGGTGGTGTCCTGCATCCAGCACGTGTAAAGCAAGAGAGAAACCTCCTGCTGTTTGTCAGTGCCTTAATTTGCATCTTCTTAAAATGCCTAATTAGCTGCATTAGTTGCTACACTGGCTCAGGCACTCCTGCCTAATCCAGTAAGTGTATCTAGGCATTGAAAATATTTGCCCTAGATCTTCAAATGATGCAATTTTCCCTGGTGTCCTTAAGCTTATTTTGGGTTGAGCCTCCAGCTGGCCATCCTGTGGTCTTCTCCATGGGAAGCTGGAAGGTTTGGAACTCCTCATTCTTGCTCTCCAGCAGGAAAAGCCAAGAGTCTGGGTGTGCAAGGTGACCTTCCCTACGACCACAAAGTGGTGTTTGTTTGTTGTGGCCAGGTTCACCAAGAAGTTCTCGTTCTGTGGGCAGCAATTTTTTTGCCCTGAGACATTACTGGCTGCAAAAGCCCATTTTGTACATGATTATTATTTAGTTCCAATCTTTTGTACTGGATTGGAATTAAAACAGAAGAGCAGGAGGTCTATGAACCTCAGTCAGCTCCATCACTTGGTTAACACCAGTTTCTGAAGTGCTGTTGTGCTAAATATGTCCACCAAGCCTCTGGACTCAAAACCTCTGTTTAAAAGCTTAAAAAGTGTTTTAAAGCTTAAGAGTTTGCTAACCAGAGTGTAACAGTGCCCCAACCAGCACTTTGCAAAGCTGAACCATGGTGAGGAACTGTGATGGGACATCCTGGATACTCTTTGATACAGTTTTATGGAAGAGCAATGATCTCAAATTCCTTCTCCTCTTCATTTGGGAATTGTGTGAGTACAGGAGCACCAGGCTAAGGTGCCACATCCTCCTGTTGAGGCTGTGGTGTAGATAAATGGACATGACAATGCTGTGGGTTTCCTGCAAGGGACATTTCTGAGTTGCACATGGGGACAGCAAGAGCTTCCTAGGAGCTCTCCACCAAAATCTGCAAAGGTTTTGAAACTCACTTAAAAAGAGGCAGGGGGAGGAAAGAGTTAAATCCTGATACCTCTGTTCAATCTTTATTCAGGCAAAACTTTGCTCCTGGAGATTTTTGCCTTAGGGAGGCCCCAGGTGCTCCGTGTGTTCCAGCTCTGAGCTTTTTTCTCTGGGCAGAAGCAGAACCATCGTGCTGACACCATCATGCCCCACCACCCTGCATGTTCTACACGTTGCAGATGCTTCTGCTCTGCTAGAGCATGAGCTGCCATTTGGCTCACGGGGCAGAAACATCAATTTTCAGCCTTGTAGGTTGCTCAGCCAAGCTTTGTGCTGGTCATGAGTGCACCTATCAGACCAGAGCAGAGGGAGCTACTGAGGATCTGTGCTGCATCCTGGGTTTCAAATCTTCACGGTCAAAAAAATTTAGAAGCAAAACCAAAACTGGCTAAATTTGCTTTCCAGAGAACTCAGCATTACCCATGGGATGATTGCATGTCCACTGCACTCAGCTATTACAGCTGTCTTCTCCAGGGAGTAGCTAATGGGGTTTTCTTTTTTTTTTTTCTTTTCTTTTTTTTTTTTTTTTAGCAGAGAAATGCAAAATAGAGGCTTAAAAGCAAGACTGATTATGATTTTCAGAAAAAGGATAGAGCAGACACCAAATATCACTCCCTTTCTTCCAACAGCAGGGCTGCCTGTACTACTTTGCCCAGAAGCTTGTCTGCTGTCTTCAAAGCTTGTCTGCAGTTGACCTGGGAAAAGCTGTTATTTCTGCCTGCACACCTTGCCTCTCTTTTAGCCTGGAATATTTTCATCCTCTTACCTTTTTTTCTAGGTAGCTGCAGGCAATTTCAAAGTCCTGGTTGCTATCTCTTCCCTCAGAGAAAAACAAACCCTATGCTGGAGAAAGAGGACATGAAGGTGAGGAACAGATGTATGTAAAGATGCATGTGAAGAAACAGATGGAAGACATTGCCTAAATTACTTACCTTCAGACTGGAAAAAAGAAAAAAAAGGTCTCTCTATCTCCCACCTCCAGATGATTTACCATCAGCATCTCAAACTGCTGGCACAACCTCAGAGAAAGCACCCAAAAGAAGCACCAGGGACCTGGCATCCCTTCCCTCCTCGACCTCCTGGTGAAGTTTTCCAGAGCCCAGAGAGTTAATCTTTCTCCCCCAAATATATCCTGTCTTTTTCTTAGCTAGGAGCTAGCCTGGCTACTCATCTGATTTGAAAGAATGTAGTTTCACTTCCCCAGAGGTGTAAATATTCCTGTGCCAGAAAACTGTCAGCTCCTGCTGGCAGACAACTCCTCACCCCACAGAGGGATGAAACTCTTCTCTTTTGGTGACTCATGGTGACACTTCCAGCAGGAGGGAGAGCTCATCCCAGCTCTATAATCTGCATCAGCCTGGATGTGAAGGGACACCTTGCAGCAGGAGAAGTTCAGAGATCATTATGGGTGCTCTCAGCTGATGCCAGAGATAATGGTAATTAAGCATCCTCTGGGATGACAATTGCTGTCTGATCTCTTGATGCTTTTCTGAAGCATCCTGTGAAAAAAAATGGGCATCATTGAGGAAGGAGGAAGGAGAAGGAGAGAGAAAGCAGTTGAGTGAGCCTCCAGCTCACCTCAGGAGGGTTGAGGAGGGTTTCTAGGATTTTGTGTGAGCTGAAGGGTGATGAAGTGCTCTGTGTGTTTGCCCATTCTCAGGTCTGTTTTGGGAGTCACAGGATTCCTGCGTGTGGGCATGGAAAGGCCACTGCTCCCCATCAGCACAGTTTTGCTGCCATCACATTTCTCTGCTTGCTAAAAGTATGAAAAAATTGGGTTGTGATTGTGTCAGGAGGTCCTGGAATTGCTGCCTTCTTTTACAGATTATTTCTATAATCAAGACTACCAAGCTGAATTTGTTTTAAAGGACATTGAACAATCACACCCCCATCCTGAGCAGAGACTTTTGCCAATCATTTATTTGCAGGCATGAGGACCAGTTTATTTATTCAGTGCTCAGATTGTTCTGTATCTCCAGGAGTTGCTCCACACACAGGAGCACATCCTGCCACTGCCAATAGGATGGGACAGGAACCTCTTCCCAAAGCCTCCAGCTTCCTTCTGCTCAGCTCCCTATACCTGGGAGTCACTTCCCAAGGTGGCTTTCCACAAAAACTCATCTATCTGCTGTTGAAAGCAGGTCAGCAACTCAGAGGGAAGTAAAATGGCTTGAGACAAACCAGAAACCAGCTTTTGACCTGATTTTGTACTCAGTTTGCTTGGAAAAAAGGGGCACTTGCAGTCTATCAGCCCAGCACTGAACCCTATTAAATACTCCTCCATTTATTGTTGATAAGGCTAATGCAGCTCCTTATTATTGGAACAATGGTATATTTTTGTCACCCTTAATTATTAACTTATCTGGCTGTGATTGCTTCAAAGATCTACTGGGTAACAGTAATAGCAAATTTTATATAACCAACGTTTTGAACTGGTTTGGTTTTCAGCCGTTCTTTTTCTTTTTTGCTTCACTTGCAGCTTTTCTATTTTTCTTTGGCATGGGTGAGTGAACCCGAGGGGCTGGATCCTACAGTTCCACTGATGTTCTGGGAGCATGGCCTGGAGCTGAAATTTTTTAATCATTGACATAAATGAAAGGGGACAGGGGACAGAGTGACAGCACCAGAGAAAGAGGATGGTGAGGGCCAAGGCAGCAGAAGTCTGAGCTTTGTTTGGAGGCAAAGGGGCTGCAAGTGCAGCTGGGACTGGGAGGCTAAACACACATGGAGATTTGCTGGGAGCTGGAAGGGGGAGAAAAATGTGGCTTCTACAGAAAAACAGCTTCCAGTGTGACATTTGCACCCTTCACTGGCACGTTCACCCCGAGTACTTTTTGCAGGTGGCATTTGGCCACCCCAGGCAAGAGGAGGCCAGAGGCAAGTGATGGGAGAAGGTATCCTGGAAGTGTTCATCACCAGCTGGGGGTCATGGCAATGTTCTCCCTGGGCATCCCAGAGGCCACTGACACAAGTGTCTGGTAAATCATGAGTCTGAAATAATGTATTTATTGCCTCAGGTTCTTCAGCAGCCAGCTCATCATGCCTGCTACCTGGCCACAGTTCTGCTGCTGAGGACACTGGCCCCAGTGACAATGAAAGGAGGGATGAATTCCTTTGACAGCTGCTTCTTTTTATAACCCCCAGACAGTCTTTTCACAGGGAGCTGTAAAGCTGGGTTTAAAGCATGTCAGAGAGAATACATGAAAGCTCTCGCACGTTCTGTGGTGTGGGATGGTTTGGTGGGTTTTTTGGGTTTTTTTTTTTGGTGGCTCTGCAAACGTGCTGACCAGCAGCTGACTTTGTCTCTTGCTGCAGCCACTGAATCAGCCACTTGTTAATCAAGTTTCACTTCACACTCTACATCTCTTTCCACCCAAGATGGTGACTGGGGTCTCACCAGCCCTCTACAACACTTGGCTGCTGGAGGAGTGGAGCCACACAACACGCTCAGCGTGCCAGCACACAGGGTACAGCCCAGGCACCCCTGGCTTCTTGTCCTGCCTTGCAGCACCAGAGTTACTCCTTCTCTTGATGAATCATAGAATTGGCTGGGTTGGAAGGGACCTCAGAGATCATCAAGTCCAACCCTTGATCCACTCCCACTGCAGTTCCCAGCCCATGGCACTGAGTGCCACATCCAGGCTCTTTTGAAATATCTCCAGGGATGGAGAATCCACCCCTTCCCTGGGCAGCCCATTCCAATGTCTGATCACCCTCTCTGGAAAGAAATTCTTTCTAATGTCCAACCTAAACCTCCCCTGGCACAACTTGAGACCTCTTGTGCCCTCTTGTCTTGCTGAGAGTTGCCTGGGAAAAGAGCCCAACCCCCCCTGGCTCCAACCTCCTTTCAGGGAGTTGGAGAGAGTGATGAGGTCTCCCCTGAGCCTCCTCTTCTCCAGCCTCAACACCCCCAGCTCCCTCAGCCTCTCCTCATAGGATCTGTGCTGGATCCCTTCACCAGCCCAGTTGCCCTCCTTTGGACCCAAAGCCCTCCCCAGTGCACACAAGGAGAGAGCATCCTTGGGAGGACCAGGGGAAAGCAGGGAAGAAAGAGCAAAGCCACCCTGAGGACAAGGTGTGCTGAGCTGGCTGGGCGACTGCCACCTGGAGACCCTTCCCCATCACAGATGGGAAACAAGTCCTTCAACATGAGATCAGGTCCACCTACACCTCAAGTAGCCACCCGAGATCCTTGTCTAAGGTATTTCCCTTTCCCTCAGAGCTCTCTGGCAGTTGTTAAAAGGAACTATAATCCCACTGTCCCTTTTTGATAATCCCAAGAGCCACCACAGCTACAGCTTCCGTAAACCCTCTGCCCTCCTGCTCCTCAAGTCCTTCTGCACGTCTGCTCCCTCACATGAAATATTTGTGAAACCTGAGAAAATGGATATTCTAGTGATAAAGACCTCTCAAAAAACCACCTGGAAGCTGGACAATTTTTCAGCGTGAGATAAAAGGCATCCTTCTCAGACACCCTTCTGAAGAGGTTTTCTAAGGTACAGCATTCAGGTTTGATGAATCATCACCAGTAGAAATGCCTCTGCTGTTTTGGTTTGGTTTTTTTTTTAAATCTTCTGGGCCTTGCAATTATGCCTCCAGGTGGAGAAATGTCACACGGAGCCACTCCAACTCCTACATCCCTTCTCTTCCAACAGGTAGGGCTGTCCCACCACTTATTTTCTGTTTAGGTTTCTGCTATCAAAAGGATTTCCCAGGGTTTGGCTGCCCTTCTGCATATCCTCTGGAATTTTACCCCAATCCCATGGCTGTCCAGTGGGGTGCATGCTTCAGTACAACCTTGTTCATCCTGATGTAGGCATAGAGCACTCCCCACACCAGGGTTTTAAATCTTGCAGTGCCACAAAACCAATTTTTTTTTGTTTGTTTTTTGATATGTAAGAACACATCATCCCTCTGGACTACTCCAGCAGCTCTTCTGATATCATCAGTCTATAAGACTCCCCTGTATATATATATATTTTTTCCCCCTTCAAGTTGAAATTTCACATTTTTCTTCAGCTGCTGGATGCACAAAAGCTCTGAAGACTCCTGACATGTGCCCTGTCTCAGGGAAAGCCCCACTCCACCCCACTTTCCCCATCAGACTCTTCCTTCTGGACGTGCTTCGGTTTTCTCAGCAGAGGGAGCTTCTCACACAGCACTTCCAACCCTGGAACCCTCCGAAACCCGACAGAACCAGCTCTGTGCCAAAAAAACCCTGCAGGAAACCTGACAGGAGGTGATGAGGGAAAATGCCCCCCGAAGCCCAGCAGCCATGGGTCTGGTTTGTTTATTGGACTGAGCCGTGCTGCCTTCCCGAAATTCTTGGTTGGTTTTCCCAACCAGTACTCTTAAAACTTCCGTGCTTCTCACATCCTGGTACCGCCCAAGAGCAGTGACAGTCGGTACCAGGGCCACCAGAGTTTGAGTGGGGGGGAAAAAAAAAGGCTTTCTAACCCTTTTCAATGCTTTTCTTTGGTTCCTCTGAATGCCTCGTGGTACTTTCCTGAGAGACAGAAGTTTGCAGCCCAGTTTTGTCTGCAGCTCAAATGCTCTGGGTATTATTGTCACCATGTCCCTTTTAGATGCCTTAGACAAACAGATGCATCTTTTTATTTATTTTATTATTATTATTATTATTAATTTTTTTTTTTTTTGGTCCAAAAGCCTTTGTGTAATTATTACTAAGCCCTGGTTGCTAACAGAGTCCTGCCCCACTGTCTCAGCAGGGTGGGGTGAACTCTGCCAGAGAACTGATCCAGGCAGAAAAAAGGAAAAAAAAAAAAAATAAAATTATCTAACACCCAGCTCCATTCTTCAGTCAGATCAGTTCCCCAACCTGCTCTACTGAGTGACAGCAGAACTGCACAGTGTGCCCAGAACAGTGTGAGTGGGTGGATGGGATGGCAGGAGAGGGGGGGAGGAGAGGCAGAGGGCTGCTTTTTTAAGAAGCACCAACAGCTTAAATACATTTAAAATGATAATTTAATTGAAGAGACCAGAGATTTGAGTCTTACCAAAGATACTGAGGGGATCTTAGCTTTTCTTTTCAAACCAGATTTGCAAGATGATGCTTTCCTAAGCCTACATAGATTGTTGTCTGTTTTGCTCACACCTAGAACTAAAATTATAAAAAGGCAGCTGCTAAAACATGTCTGGCCTTCCCCCAGCTCCTCCCAATTCCTGGTTTTTTTTGATGATTGGCATCACAGGCCATTTCCAAACATCTTAATGGTGGTTCACTCCTCTGCTTGAAGCAGTTCCACATCACAATCTTTGAGCTCACCTCTCCTGCTCCCAAGAGCAGAACGTGGAAAATGTTATAAATGCTCCTAATGGGTCTCCATAAAAACATTTTCAAAACAATATTTACACTGAAGGTACAGATATCCCCTTATGAATAAATGATGCTGTTATCCAGTAAGCCCTGCACTTGATCATGCTCAGATCAGGAATAATTATTTAGCTCCTTCAGAGAGGTTGAAACAACCTCTCTTAGGGCAGAGGGATTTTCTTTTCTAGGCACCATTCCTGTCAGCAGACAAATTGGGAAACAAAGCAGATCACATCAACTCAGGGGCAAGAAAAAGCAAGTGGGCAGGCAAGGCACAAGTGCAACAAATATAATTGAGCTGTGAATAAATTGAGGCTGGAGATGAGAAGACCATTTTCATCCATGAGAGCAGGGAAGTTTCAGATCAGTATTTTGATAAAAGCAGTGGGAGGAAGAATGGATGGGTTGAAAACAATGCCTGCCAGATGTCTGAAGGAGACAGAACCCTGAGGCAGCAATCCCTCCCAGCCTGGTGTTTTCCAGTATTTTGCATCTAAAGGCAAAGATGATTCTTTGTCCCAGTGACAAAGAGGAAGTGGCACCACCTGATGTGTCAGTGCCTCTGGTAGGTGCTCACCAAACAGATTCCTTCCTGAATCCAGTGGTGCTGTGGCAGACTCCAGGATTCCTGACAGTGCTCAGCAACTCCTGGGATGACTCTGCCACCATCCTCTCAAACAGCAAACCTCTTGAGGGACACCACGATTTTTAGCTTAAAAGCAAAAAAAAACCACAAACAAACAAAACAAAACAAGCAAACAAAAAACAAAAAGAGAAAGCCTTATTTTTTTTTTTTTTTCACAGACTTTATATAATCTTCCCTCAGGCTCCATCGTGGACAGTGGGAGGAGAGAAATCTTCCAGCAGGGTTTTAAAGCACAAACAACGTTTTGGAGTGGGCTGTCTCCTTCTTTCTCCTAGAAATTGGACTGCGTGACACTTTGGAGTTTCAGTGGGAGACACCTGAGCTGCCAGGGTCCCTGGCACCTCAAACACCACCTGAGGGTGCCCCAGCAAGGTGTGCAGACACGTTTTGCTCCTGCCCCTCAAACCCAAAGGCACAGGGTGAGCCCCCTGCCCCAGGGACACCGCAGCACCTCCACCACCCCGCTGCCAGGGCCCTGTCCCCAGCCCCACGTTCCAGCCCAGCTCCTGCCCCCATTCCTCATCAACCATTCCCCCCCCCCCCCATGGAGAGGGTCTCACCCTGACCCAGACCCTCTCCCGGGGGTCTCACCCTGACCCAGACCCTCTCCCGGGGGTCTCTCCCTGTTCCAGACCCTCTCCCGGGGGTCTCTCCCTGTTCCAGACCCTCTCCCGGGGGTCTAAGCCTTCCCCAGACCCTCTCCCGGGCTTGGCCGGCGGTCTCACCCTGTCCCAGACCCTCTCCCAGGTTTAGCCGGGGGTCTCACCCTTCTCCTGACCCTCTCCTGGGCTTGGCCAGGGGTCTCACCCTGTTCCAGACCCTCTCCCGGGGATCTCACCCTGTCCCAGACAATCTCCCGAGCTTGGCCGGGGGTCTCTCCCTGTCTCAGACCCTCTCTCGGGAGTCCCACCCTGTCCCAGACCCTCTCCCAGGCTTGGCCGGGGGTCTCACCCTTCCGGGATCCCTCCTCCCAGCCCTGCCCGAGGGTCTCACGGTGCCCCGTGTTCCCTCCCAGCCCTGCCCGTGGGTTCGTCCCTGCCCCGGGCTCTCTCCCGTCCCTGTCCGTGCCGCCCCGATGCGTTCCAGCTCCCGGCGGAGGCAGCGGGAAGGCGGGAGGGGGTGCGGGGGGTGTGGGGGTGTCCGGCGGCAGCGGTGAGGGGAGAGAGGGGGTCCCGTGCCTCTCAGCCAATCAGCGCCCTCAGCGCCTGGTCCGATCTCGGCGGGGCCTTCCTATTGGTCGCTCCCCTCCCCTCTCCCCACGGCGTCGGCCAATCAGGGGCGGGCGCGCGGGGTGGGAGGGGCGGGGCCGGGATTGCCGGCGCGCGAGCGGCGGGTGGCGGTGCCCGCGTTTCCCCCCCAGGGCGGCCGTGAGGCAGCGCGTGCCGGGCCGCCATGTCTCCGGTTTGGTCCCTGGGAGCCGGGCTGCTCCTGCTCCTGCTCTGGGTGAGGCACCGGGGGCTGGAAGCCGTGCTGGTGCATCACCGCTGGGTCTTCGTCTGCCTCTTCCTCCTCCCGCTCTCCATCCTCTTCGATGTCTACTACCAGCTGCGCGCCTGGGCCGTCTGGCGCCTCCACAGCGCCCCGCGGCAGCACGCACAGCGCGTCCGCCACATCCAAGCTCAGGTGAGGCCCGCACGGATCCCCCCACACCCTCTCCCCCTCGCCCCCGGGGCTCCGTCCCCTTCTCCTTGCCCCGCTGCTGCCCGGCGGGCAGGTGTGGGTCTGTCCCCCCGCCCTGCTTCGCTCGGAGCCCGGGCAAAACCCATCCCTGAATCCGGTTGCCGCAGCCGGCGGGAGTTGCTGCCCCTCTGGTTTGGGTTGGTTTTTTTCCCCCGTCTGGAACTCCTCTGGAAGTTGTGGCGAAGATGCTGCCTGCTGGCAGTGAGGTGTTTAAAAGCCGTGTAGGTGAGGTGCTCTGGTGTGCAGGGTGATGCGGATAAATATATTTTATTGGGGGAATATTTGACGCTAGGGGAAGGTGACCTGAGGGGAGTTTCCCCACCATGGCAATTCTGGGGGTCGGGGCTCAGGCACGGATCTGTGTCCGTGTGTGTGCACCGGGAAGATGTCAATCTTTGGAGGGTTAATAACCTGTTTTAATACCACTTAAATCCTTGGCGATGTTCCTCCCAAGACAGGATTGAAGGGGAGCCCAAACTTTCCCCAGAGATGCAGATGTCTCCGACATTTCTGTTCTCTTTTGTATTTATGGACGTTTTATCACGTGTACTTCTGTTTCTTGCCTTGGCTCTCTTGTTGGCTGCAGCTGTGGATGGGTATTAATGTTAAAGTTGTTCTTTGAGGGTTTGTTTGTTTGGGTTTTTTTGTCCCCAGCTGCAGTAGCAGTTGAGCTTTGAAGGCAATGATACAGTTCATGTTTGTTCTCCTAGTGTTAACCACTGTGGCTTTGCAAAATCGGTGGATCCTGTTTTGTGGATCCTGTTTTGTGGATTACACATTTTCCTTCTCAAGATTTCTCTCTTTGCAGGCTCAGAACATTTTTTTGGTGTGTTTAGGAGGCATTGCTTTGTTAACCTTCACAGAACTGAGATTCTTTATGACAATTATAACACCTTGCTTAGAGAAAACCTCCCACGGGTTAAAAATCCTGTGGATTTTTAAAACTCTTCTGTGAGTTCCTTGCAGGTTTTCTGAATCCTGAAATAAAATTTCTGAAATAAAACAAAACAAAACAACCCAAAAGCTACAGGTTACTAGAAATGCTTCCTCTACATTAGCAGACCCCTCTGGTGGTATTTTATTTAGAGGTTCAGAAGTCTGAAGGGAGACTTCCCAAATGTTGCTGCTCAACATGGAGACAGCCAGGCTTTTGTAGAGGAGCAACAATATTTCTGGACACTTTTTTAGAGCCAGGGAGAAATGTTTCTGGTACTCCTTAGTGCTGACACATGGCTGCCTTAGAGCATCAGTTCAGTTGTTTTCCTCTTGCAGGTTCGGGAGTGGAAAAATGAAGGCAGCAAAAGGTACATGTGCACTGGTCGTCCTGGCTGGTTAACTGTATCTCTTCGTGTTGGAAAGTACAAGAAGATTCATAAGAACATCATGATCAACTTAATGGATGTGCTGGAAGTGGACAGTGAAAGACAGGTAACAAATTCGTGTCAAAGCTGCCGTAGTAAGGAAGTTTATGGCTTTTTTTTTCTTGTATTCATAGCTGAAGAGATAAGATTCTCTAGAGAACAAAGGATATTTGAATCAGTAGACCCATCCAGTTTGAAGCTCTGCAGTCTGTGCTTCAATCATTCTATCAAAAGGAAAAAAGCAGCATATGGGATGGCTTAGCTAAAAGACCAGATTGATCTATGGTTTGGGGGACTGAGCAACAAGCTGCTGAGGCAGAGGAGGAATCACTAAACAGTTCCAACTATTTTTAGTAGTGAGTAAGTCTGACTTCTGATAACAGATGGAAGCACAATCCACTTAACCATGTTTTGTCATCGTTAACACTGAACACTTAATTTATGGTTCATGGGGGAATTGTGGGGTTGGTTGTTTTTTTTTTCCCTTTTCAGATTGTTCGTGTGGAACCTTTGGTCACCATGGGCCAGTTGACTGCACACCTGAATCCCATGGGCTGGACTCTTCCTGTGGTGCCAGAGCTTGATGATCTCACAGTAGGTAAGGATCACTGTGATGGCAAGAGACTCACTGGTTTTGCAGCATTTTCCTTAGCTTCCTATTTAGTAACATGTTGCATTATTTTAAAAGTTCCTGAAATACTATGTAGAACCTTATGTTCTCTTGTGGGATTTATAAGCTCTTCCTTTTTATTTTTGGGCTTTTTTTGGTAGTCTTATAGCCATGCTCAGAGCTTTAACATGGGATTTTGTTCTTGTAAACACCTTTATTTTAGAGTGTGTTTCATTTGGCTTCTTCTGTGTTCTCTTGATAAGGTGGCCTGATCATGGGAACGGGCATTGAATCTTCATCCCATATCTATGGACTTTTTCAGCATACCTGTGTGGCCTATGAACTTGTTCTTGCTGATGGAAGCCTTGTGAGATGTTCACCAGTAAGACAAAAAATGTTATTTTGCTATCATTTACAATGTCCTTGACAGTTACAGTATGGATATATGATTTGGTATGACATACTTTTTGCAGACTGAAAACTCAGACCTATTTTATGCAGTGCCTTGGTCTTGTGGTACTCTGGGTTTCCTGGTTGCAGCAGAAATAAAAATGATTCCTGCCAAGAAATATGTCAAAATACATTATGAACCTGTGAGAGGACTGCAGAAGATCTGCCAAAAGTTTACTGAGGAATCTAAGAAAAAGGAGAATAGCTTTGTGGAAGGACTTGTGTATTCTCTGGATGAAGCAGTCATCATGACAGGAGTCCTGACTGATGAGGCTGAGCAAAGCAAGGTAACTTAGAGGGAAGTTACTCACAAAGTTTAACTGAAACTGCACTATCTGCCAATATAAACCCAAAGTTATTATCAGATTGGACCAATCTCTTAACATGGGATTAAAAGTTAGATGTGTCCCTCAGAATATTTTACATGACAGTTCCTTGTTATTGCAACAGAGTCAGTGCTCTAAATCTCTTCCATTGTTAAGAAATGACCCACTCATAATTCTAGCAAATAATTCAGGCTGCAGCCTTTTCATTGTAGGATCTCAGGAGAAAGAGAAGCATCTTTTTTCTTGTACAGAATATTGCTCTTTTAAACTGCAATTTCCCAGAGTAACTCTGTTCCCAGCAAGCTGTTAGTACTATTACTATTGGTAACAGTATTACTATTGTTACCCTCCCCCCCCCAAATTCTCTTTTTTGTTGCACACCTCCCCCCTACCCTCACTCCCCCAGGAGATGTTTAATTTTGTATTATTAATTATTAATTAACAGGAGGGACCACTAACTGACCACTGCCCCTCAGCCTGGGTGTTTCTCTGCCATGGACTTGGGGTTTATGATGGGCTGAGACATTGGTATTTTAGGAATCTGGTTCTGTCACATTCATGATCTCTGAGCATACCTGATTTAAATTAAACCTGAATGTCAAGAAAAGAAGGAGCCATGGATGTGGAGAAGTGCCCTAGATCTCCTGTGACAGTCTCATTCAAGTTTGTTCTTCACAGCAAAGGAATCTGGAAAAACACTGTTGTTGAGTAAGGTGCAACTGTTACCTGTGTCAGTATTTGCTAATGAATTCCTGTTTTCTTGTAGATAAACAGAATTGGCAACTACTACAAGCCCTGGTTCTTTAAGCATGTGGAGAAGTATCTGAAAGATGACAGGACTGGAATAGAATACATTCCCTCAAGACAATATTACCATAGACATACACGCAGTATCTTCTGGGAGCTCCAAGTAAGACCAATTCCAAAATTAAAGTAACATCTGCAGGAAGGTGCTCTGCTCTCTCCTGGTCTAGGTGCAAGAGAAGAAGTCCCTCCTTCCCTTTGGCAACACTTCTGTCTTCCACTGCAGAAAAAAACAGCAAAGTTTATGGCAAATTTAGAAGTCTTGCATTTGGGCAAAACAGATCCAAAGGCACTTTTTTATGTATAAGTGTATAAGTATATACATATATATATATATATCATAACCTCCTAATTTTTCCATTTTATTGCTTTTCTGAATTTAGACCTTAAGTAGCATTAAGCTTTTCTACCTACTCTCTGATTTTTCAAAGGCAGATGGTGGAAAAAAACCATGAATGTGAAATTGGGCCTGAAATTTTCCCCTGCCTAAACTCAGAATAGTAATTCTGCAGTAAGGTCATTACTTTGAATTTTAGAAAGGTGTTTGTCGTGGTGTGCATTGTCACAACACTTCTTTTGGCATTCTGAAAGATTCCCATTGCTGCATTTTGAATCTCTGGAGTGAGCTACCAGATCCTTTCAGCTCCCAGAAAAGTTAACAGGAGTTGGCTGTGTTGGGAGTACTTCAATTTTTACTGCTTTAAAATTCTTTTAAGACCTGATCTTGTGTGTGTGTTCATTTTAAGACCTGATCTTGTGTGTGTGTTCATTCTGGCAAGAGTTCTGTGAGTTTAGACTCTTAGGCACTCCTTCCTTGGCTGCTTTAAGGTAATGGTGACTGTTAATGGGCTGAAAGTATTTGGGGCTGAGTGTGTTGTGATTCATATGGCTGAAAATCAGTCCTGACCAGAGGAGGCCTAGGGCAGGGTTTTCATTCTGGGCTTTCATTCTTGTGGTTGTTCAGATTTGTGATCCAGTTTAGCAGAAGTATCAGCAGTTAAATTTATTGAAAATCTGACTTCATCTTGCTCTGGGAATTCTGGATTAATATCTTTTGGTTAATTTACACATTCTTAAGTCAAACTCTTTTTTTCTTTCCTCTCCAAAGGATATCATTCCTTTTGGTAATAACCCTGTTTTCCGTTACCTGTTTGGCTGGATGGTTCCTCCAAAAATCTCTCTGTTAAAACTCACCCAAGGAGAAGCTATCAGGAAGCTGTATGAGCAACACCATGTTGTACAGGACATGTTGGTGCCAATGAAGAGCCTTGAAAAATCTATCCAAACCTTCCACGTTGACCTTAATGTAAGAATTTGGTTTTTTTCAGGGAATCTTGGGCTGTGTGTAATAAGAACTGTTAATTTTCAGGCATAATAATCTGCTAATGAAAAGGTCATTATTGGATACTGGGGGCTTGCTTTGCAAATCTGTGGTGCAAGGCTGCAGAAGAAAGTAGCAGCTTTCTGAAAATAAAAAGAATTTAGAAAAAGTGAGATTCAAACTTTAATAGAAGTCCAACACTTCTAGGAGATTTTATCACTTAATGAAACTTAAACTGATTTTTTTTCACCTGAAATGTCTGGCAGTCTCACTAAACCCCAACCATGGGAGTTAAGTTCCCTCTCTTGCTTGTATTTCTGACTCTATTTTAATTAGTATAAGAAGTATGAACTTGGTAAATACAGTTTTGGGCTGCCATGGAAAAGAAAACTCTTCATTCTCTTTTTTACTCAGAATGTGTATTCAGCTGTTGCTCTGGGATCAGGGGTAGTTTGACTTTCTCCATTTCAAATATTTAAGAGGGAGGTGATGTCATTTTAGGGGTACACAGCACACATTCTGAACATCTCAATCTATTTGTGTTGTGGGCATTAGAAAGAAGCACATTAAGAGAACTGGAAAGGAATAAATAATGTAAATTTCAATTTCAAAATGGGAAGAAATCCTCCTAACTTCATTTTGTCACCTTTACAAGGAGATAGCTTAGAAGATTGTTATGTTAAAAAACGTAACATGATTTATAACATATAAATGATAAATGTTTTCTTACCTTTGCAGGTGTACCCTCTTTGGTTATGCCCTTTCATATTGCCAAATAATCCTGGTATGGTCCACCCAAAAGGAGATGAAGCAGAACTCTATGTGGATATAGGAGCTTATGGAGAGCCCAAAAGGAAACAATTTGAAGCCAGGGCTTCAATGAGGCAAATGGAAAAGTTTGTAAGAAGTGTGCACGGGTAAGGAGCCACTCCTTACAATAGTAATAATGCCATAAAATACACAACAATGGCTGAGTCAGAGTTATTAAATCCCACAGCACTTTAATATTGCAATAATATGACAACCAGAATAACTGAAAATTAATTTCAATTACTAACTGTGATGCCAGGATTTTTAAATATGATTTCACTCCCATTATTTGGTTGCAAAACCAACCAGATGAGCACGCTGGCTGAAGTTCTTGTGGTCTGCTTGGGAGCTGTGTAGCTTCAGGTCACCTGTGCCTCCCTGCAGCTCCAGGGGAGCAGAGTCCTTGCCTCAACCAAGTACATCCAGGTACCCAGGGGCAGAAAGACCTCAGCAGGCAGGGACTGACTGCATTAAACTTTGCTGTCCCAGAGGGGTGTTGGTGTGGGTGGGTGACTGGCTGGCCCAGCCCTCTGGAAGGCAGACACTCCTCTTGCTGGAGGCCAATTTGTTTCAGAGCAAGGACAGAGCAAGTGCTGTTTTGAGGGCAAGTGGCTGCAGTCCCTTCAGGAATCCCACAGGCTGTTGGAAATTTGGACAGCCTCCCTGCCTGCCCTTGGGACTGTTTTGTTCCCTGCAGTCCTGTCAGTGTCATGCTGCAGCTGTGCTCTGGTGTGTCCTTGCTCTGGTGTGTCCTTGCAGAAGGATTCCAGCCTGGGCTCCTCTGGAGTGTCCTTGCAGAAGGATTCCAGTCTGGGCTCCTCTGGAGTGTCTTTGCAGAAGGATTCCAGCCTGGGCTCCTCTGGAGTGTCCTTGCAGAAGGATTCCAGCCTGGGCTCCTCTGGAGTGTCTTTGCAGAAGGATTCCAGCCTGGGCTCCTCTGGAGTGTCCTTGCAGAAGGATTCCAGCCTGGGCTCCTCTGGAGTGTCCTTGCAGAAGGATTCCAGCCTGGGCTCCTCTGGAGTGTCCTTGCAGAAGGATTCCAGCCTGGGCTCCTCTGGAGTGTCTTTGCAGAAGGATTCCAGCCTGGGCTCCTCTGGAGTGTCTTTGCAGAAGGATTCCAGCCTGGGCTCCTCTGGAGTGTCCTTGCAGAAGGATTCCAGTCTGGGCTCCTCTGGTGTGTCCTTGCAGAAGGATTCCAGCCTGGGGCTCCTCTGGAGTGTCCTTGCAGAAGGATTCCAGCCTGGACTCCACCCTGCAGTCCCTGTGTGGCAGTGGGATTCTTTTTTCCCCTCACAAACTTGTACTGCCAGAGTCCATCATCAGCAAATTGAATCCATCATCAGCAAATTTGCAGATGACACTAAGCTGGGGGGGAGTGTGGATCAGCTGGAAGGCAGGAGGGCTCTGCAGAGGGACCTGGACAGACTGGAGAGTTGGGCTGATCCCAACGGGATGAGGTTCAACACGGCCAAGTGCCGGGTCCTGCACTTTGGCCACAACAACCCCATGGGGAGCTCCAGGCTGGGCACAGAGTGGCTGAGAGCAGCCAGGCAGAAAGGGACCTGGGAGTCTGGATTGCCAGGAAGCTGAACAGGAGCCAGCAGTGTGCCCAGGTAGCCAAGAAGGCCAATGGCATCCTGGCCTGGCTCAGGAACAGCGTGGCCAGCAGGTCCAGGGAAGGGATTCTGCCCCTGTGCTCAGCCCTGGGGAGGCCACAGCTTGAGTCCTGTGTCCAGTTCTGGGCCCCTCAGCTCAGGAAGGAGATTGAGGTCCTGGAGCAGGTCCAAAGGAGGCAACTGGGCTGGTGAAGGGATCCAGCACAGATCCTATGAGGAGAGGCTGAGGGAGCTGGGGGTGTTGAGGCTGGAGAAGAGGAGGCTCAGGGGAGACCTCATCACTCTCTCCAACTCCCTGAAAGGAGGTTGGAGCCAGGGGGGGGTTGGGCTCTTTTCCCAGGCAACTCTCAGCAAGACAAGAGGGCACAAGAGGTCTCAAGTTGTGCCAGGGGAGGTTTAGGTTGGACATTAGAAAGAATTTCTTTCCAGAGAGGGTGATCAGGCATTGGAATGGGCTGCCCAGGGAAGGGGTGGATTCTCCATCCCTGGAGATATTTCCAAAGAGCCTGGATGTGGCACTCAGTGCCATGGGCTGGGAACTGCAGCGGGAGTGGAGCAAGGGTTGGACTTGATGATCTCTGAGGTCCCTTCCAACCCAGATGATTCTATGATTCCTTTCCCCTGCCCCACTTCTTACCACCCAGGACTGCAGTAGGCGTGAGCTATGTGCCCACCATCTGTCACAAGCTCCTGCCAGCCTGGTTTGTTGTGGTGGTGTCAGTGGAGAAGCAAGTTACAGACTTGTTTCTCAGGAACAAACATAAAAGGAAAAAAAACCCCAACAACTACAGGGTATTTTTACACCATCAGTATAATTTATCCACGTTTCTGTTTTGACCTAATTCTCAGTCTACCAGTGATGAGATCCCATGTGGCTGAGTTACAATGGGGAGCCTGCTTCAAGATGATTTGGAGAGTGTAAATTACTTTTTGCTGCAATTAGTGATCTAACAGAGAAAAAAGCAACTGAAAGTTAATTTTAAGCTTTTTTTTAATTAACTTTATGCTTTTAATTTCAAGCTCTTTACTAGCAAAGTTTTGTCTCTTCTCTACCTGTCACTGGGAAAAGAACAATGGGAAAATGCTTAATCTTTCAGTTTTATAATCACAGGACAGCAGACCTTTTATTTAAGAATCTTGAGTTTTACTGCTGAGCTCTGATGCTGGCTGCATTTTAGAGCCCACAGTAAGAAAGTAAGGAAGAACCTACAGCTAAGCAAGGATTTAATTTCTTTTTGTGAGGAGATCTTTGTTCCATTGTGCTTCATTTACAGTATAAATATATCCTATAGGCCTGGTCTGATTTGACACTTCTGCCTTCTCCATTATATTCTCAATGTCCAGTTCAAGGAAACTGTAAAAAGTCAAAGGATGTATTTCTACATCTGCTTTGAACACATTTTGTAGCATTAGGCTGGTACAAGACACCAGGACTATAACTTTATGACTGTAAGAAGGCATGCAAAAAAAAAAAATCAATTTTTTTTAAGCTGGAATTAAAAGGTGTTGAATGGAAGAAAAAGGAAAGCAGACTTTCAAAAGCAGATAGAAAAATATTTGCCAGGGAGAATTTAGATTATGTGTGGGTTTCAGTGCAAGGAGCCAGGCTCTTGGTTTGGGAAAACTTCTGGAATTCTCTCTGGGCTTGTGTTTTGGGAACAGAAATTGTTACACAAAGTTGTCAGAAGATGTGGCTGCACATGGTTAGGATGTCTAAACATGAACTGCTTTACACACTTCTCTCAGTCCTTCTCTTTTTGTAGCAGCAAAACTAATGAAAGCATCAATACATTGATGAGTAAAGAAAGTGTTTCCAACTGGATTTTAAAATCAACAGTTATTTCAACTGCTTTCTCTTCCCATCCTCCCCTTCACCAGAATGACTGCAGCAGTATTCTGATGTTTTCACTAATACATGTTAGGTCCTTTTGGTAAAGAGCCTTTCATGGTAATGTTGAATGTACAAAATACAGTTGCCCAAGTGTCCCACACTCTGTGCCTGTTTTCAAAAAACGTTTTTGTTGGGTTCTTTTGTTGAATATTTGCTGCTCACAGCTTGCCCTGTTTGTTTGGGGGTTTTTAATACTCTGTTTCAAATGTTGTGGCATGATTAATGTTGAATATCTGTCTTTCTGTTTTTTTTTCCCCCTTCAGTTTCCAGATGCTGTATGCAGATTGTTACATGACCCGTGAGGAGTTCTGGGATATGTTTGATGGTTCATTATACCACAAGTTGAGGGAGCAAATGAATTGCAAGGATGCCTTTCCAGAAGTGTATGACAAAATCTGCAAAGCTGCAAGGCACTGAGCCTGGGTGATCTGATCATCTAAGCAATCAGGGAAAGATGAAGTTACCTGTAGCTAGTCAGTATATCCTTTTAAAAAAAAAAAGCTTTATTGCTCTCCAAACAAGCTGAATCTTGTTGATGTTTAAAGGTATGAATTCCTGCTTTATGAATTTATGTTTAGTACTTCTTTGTATGTTTTAAAACCAGTTTTGCAAACTCAAAAGTGATTGTTTTTAAGAAAACTCAAGTGCTTAGCCTTTGTATCTAATGTCGTGACATGGGTGAAGAATTCACCTACTTCCAAGCATAAGAAAAATAATGGGAAGGGAAGAAGATACTGGAGTGACACCAGCTGTGTACTATAGCTATATTTAACATTACTTTTGAAAATGGTGAGGAGGGTTCAGAAACAGGTGCCAAAGCTGAATGCATTGTCAAGTGAATCACTATGTTAAAACTTTTGCCTCCAGTTGGTAACGTGTGGAACGGGGCTGTCATCCTGTGTGGTTCTCTGCTGCTGGGGTTGTCCCCTGCAGTGGTCCCCAGGGAGCAGTTGACCTCCCTGGCAGTGGCTTCAGTCTCAAAACTGAGCCTCAAGGTGGGAAGAAAATGCTTTTTACTTGTGCCTATCAGATTTGTACTGATGCTGTTTATGAAGTGTGAGTGGATGTAGGTTTTAAGTACTTTTAAATTCGTTAACTGCGTTGTTTTTTCCCCCAAAATACCAGTGTTCTGGTTTCATGTATTACTGGGAAAAAAAATGCTGCTATTTCATATAGGCAAGTATTCAGTTTTTACTTGTTGTGGCTCAGTTTATTTGGATTGGTTTTACTTAGTTTTTTGGGGGGACGGGTGTTGATTTTTGGTTGTTGCTTAAGTTCAGTGCCTTACAAATACTCAGTTGGAAGAAGACATGGGTTATCTCAGATCATTCTGTCCTGGCCAGTAGGAAAAAAAAAAAAAGTTAAGGCTTTATTTACAGGAGGTTTGTCAGAGCAAGCTGCTGTGAATCAGAACAGCACTTGGTGTGAATCTTGATACACACAGGCTTTGGTTCTGACATGAGGGACATTTTTGCTTTTCATTTTAGCTGGATTAGGTTGATAGGCTTTGTGAAAGGGCTGTTTCAGTCACCTGCAGAGGAAATCAGCAGCAAGTGCTGTTCAGATCCCCTTCTGCTGCTCGCTGGTGAGAACAGCACTGTCATCATCTCACACAGTCAAGTGTAGAAGTGTGGAAATGTTTTGACCCTGTAGCCAGAAACGTGGTTCCAAACTAAGCTCATCTCTTGTCCAAGCTGTATTTTAAATCATTACTTGAAACCTTGCTGAGCTTGGGGGAAAATAATTTTCTTGAGGCTTGCAACTGGGGAAGGGGGGGGTATCACAAAGAGCTTTTTGAACAGTTACCAGTGGGAGGCGTCATTTTTGTGAGTGCTAAACCAATGATTTTATTTATTTGATAGATGGATGTTTATGATCCAGATGAAACCAATGATAAAGCAGTAACAGAAATAAGTTCTGACCTGTTACTCAGTGCTGCACTCTGGGCAAATTGTCTGCAAAGAAGCTGCTCCATCAAACCCCACCCAGGGGCAGCTTGCCAAGGGGAGACACACCCCAAGCAGAGCACCTGCAGTGCTGCCCAGGCCAGGGGGCTGTGTCAGTGATCCAGGAGTGCTTGGCACAGTGTGGGGTGCACACAAGAAGGCAAACACACATTCTCAGGGTGTAACCTGCCTTCCTGCCCCTGCGAGGGAAGCAGCACAGGAATCATTTCCTTGTCCCTGGAAAAAAAGCTGCAATTTAGCCCAATGCTTTGTCAAATCATCTGTCCAGAGCAGGGATGGGCTTGGTTAGCTTTTAAAGGGCAATGTTAAAACAGCTAGAGGATACACAAATATTTTTACCTAGGCTGTGTTTTCTCTCACTTATGTACTGATGATCTCTAGGTATGCACTGTATTTGGGTTTTTTTTCACTCCTTAATTTATTGGCAAACTTCATTTGGCGTGATCAGGTGCTGTACCAGCCACACACATGCAGATGCATAATTGCTGTTGCTCTTAACTTCTGGTTGTACGGGCTGTTTAAAATAAAGATCCAGCCAGCAGACTGTTCAAATTGGTGTCTTTTAATGAACCATTACTTAATTTTCAGCATTTTTCATACTTATTGTGTTGTTACCATTGGTCAAGCTGCTGTCTGGCTAAGAGACCAGAGGCACAGCGAGGTGGCTGGGAGGTGAAGAGCCTGGTGCTGCAAACACCTTGTAAGGAATATGTATCATCGAGGGCTGTGAGCCTACCCTTATCTCTGCCCCAAGACACACCCACCCTTACAAAACAAGCACCTTAGAGCTGAGCCTTAACTCTTCAGTTCTACCCCACCAACTCCACACAGCCTCACGCTGCCAATAATCCTGATTTATCTCCCCCCTCGCCTCATTCTTTCCCCATAACGTTTTGTGCAGAAGCAAGGAGGAAGGTTCAGTGTGATCTTTAGCTTGAGGAGTTTCACATTCACAGCTTGTTTCCTTCAAAAACGCCTTCACAGCGCCCCTGTAGGTGGAGCTGAAGGTAATCCTGCCCCTCCCTTGCCACAGTTGATGCATCCTCTTCCTGTGCTCTCTTCCCAGGGAGAAACACCCAGGCTTTCTCCTGGAATCCGGGCTGCCAAACACCCCGGCCCTGCTGAAACCACAGTTTGGTGCCAAAGTCCTTTAATCACATTCCACCTTGGCCCTGGCTGTTGCTGCATTTCACAACCTCTCTCTTGTTACCCTGCAGCATTTGTGTAGCCTGCACCCACCCCTGTCACTGCTGGGGTGTTTCCCTCCTTCCCTTGCCTCCCCATGAGCAACCATCAGGCTTTCCTTACATCCCTGCAGCTTTACCTGTGTTCAATTATCCTCCCCACCAAAGGATGATGGCAGATTAATTAGCATACTTAATCAGCCACAACTAACATGTAATTACACCCAGATTTAATTATTCCAGTCTGGTCTAAACACTGCTATGACAATTCTTAAAGGTTAACTCTAAGTTAACCACCATATTTAGTACAGTTTTATGGCCGTTCTTTATTGCCAGTGACACAGCTCTCTTCATCTCACTTTCTCCATTACCTCAAGGCTTTAATAACCTGAAAAATTTGGAATGATGACACTAAATTCCCCTTCAATCTCTCCAGCTTCTTGCAAACACTTTGCAGTGTTGATTCAAGTGAAGCTGCACATTACAGCTTGTGAAGATCCTTGCACGCAGCCACTTTGAAGATGGCAGAGCACAGGTACACGGGCAGTTGCCAAAGGTCTAATTACAGCAGTGTTTCTTTGCCACAGCAGGGCTTTCTCAGACCCAGATCTCCCCTGACTTGTACTGGTAGCCCTGGTGCCCTCCAGCCATGGTCACACCACCATGCCCACACCAGGTACCTGCAAGTTCTGTCAGCAGAGCTGTTTGAAAGGCAGAGGTTAACACTGAGCAGGCTGCGTGTGCCAGCAGACTTCCCTTTGGAAAAGTCCCCCTCTTCTCAAGCACGTCTCTTTCATAAAGGCCAGGGTGGAAACTTAATCACTGGACAGAAAAGTGAGATTGTTGATTGTCTAGAAATGTTTTATTACCCCAGAACAGGACTTATTACCTATCTCTTGCCTTGCGGGGCAGCACACTGTGTTTCCATCCGCCCCATCTCATCCGCTGCCGTGTCTGCCCTTTGCTCACTGACTTGTACTTCCCAGCACCATCTTATGTTTGGAAAACAGCAGTGGATTCTTCAGAGTTATCCCGACAGTGTGGAGCAGAAATCAAAGCACTCCAGTTGTTTTTACCAACAGGCTTGAGCCGCTCACTGTGGAAAAGATGCGACTCAGTGGGCTCAAATTAGTGGCTGGATTAATCTCATTAGTCTTAATGAGCATGGAGGTGATCAGAGCTCTTAGAAGCCTGCTTATTCCCTAGGAAGCACAGCTGTAGTTTGAAAAGTAATTTGGGAGCTAGTGCTATTTGAGCAGAGAGATGCATTTGAATCCCAACTCCTGCTCACTGCCCAGATGCCTTTTCTGTTCCCACTGGAAGGCCAAAATGTACAAAGGTGGGCAACACTCTAAGCTGGGTTTTGTTATGCTTTCCCCATCACAGGACAACTCACTTCTGGCTGCCCCCTTGAAAGCTGCCAGGCTATATTCAGCCAAGACTGGTTTCTAACTACCTCTGGAGATCAAGAGGGACCTTTGCAGAGCTATCAGCCCGTGGTGTCACCACAGCAGTTTGCTGATCTTGGCCACAAGCAAAGGTGAGAGTGGAGGGCTGTCCCGAGGCCTCATTAGTACAGTTCCCAGCTGCTTCACAGGGTTTTCACACCAGCAGTTTCAAAGCCCTTTGTGGTGGCAGTGAGCTGTGTTATCCTCTCTCCTCAGATGGGTAAACCAAGGCACAGCTTGAGAAGGAACTTTTTGTTCAGGGGCCAGTGCTGCCACCAGGAACGAGCCCAGACAGCCCAATTATCCACCTCCCAGTTCCTTCCCAGGCTGCTTCCTCTAACTCCATGGAAACTATTTGCCTACAGCTCCAAGGCAGGCATTGCATTTCACAAGATAAAACAACCACTTTGTCATCTGGAAAGTGCCTTGGGAGCCAGGAGCTCTTCAGCCCTCCCACTGCCCCCTTCAGGCTAAAGGAGAATGAAGGTCTTGCTGTGCTGGGAGGGCAGAGGAGCAGCCACACCAACCTCCCTGCCCACAGAGGCCACCTGAAGTGGGGCTGCTGAACCTTTCCCAGTCCCAACCCAGTGCTTTAGCTGCGAGGTCATCCCATTTCTGAGTGTAACCTGCACTCAGTCTCCCCGGGGCTGCTCAAGAGGATTTTCCTCTCAGCCTGCCTGACACCAGCCACAGCCTCCTTGCCTGTCAGACTTACAGCAGGCAGACATCCTTCTTCAGGTTGCTCAGGTAACGCTCCGTGTCACACCGGTACAGGGACTCGTACCTTAGGTTCTGAGGGTATTTCTCCTCCTTGGTGATGTTGTAGCGACCAACACCTACAGGGTTCTGGAAGGAGAAGGTTTTACTTGCTTCTCCCCATCCAGAGGCAGAGTAGGGGATGCAAGCTGTGCAAAACCAGGTAGTGCTTTCATGTGGCCAGGCCCTCAGTTGCAAAAAAAACTACAATGGTATGTGGCATATCTTAACCAAACCAAGCCTGTGCTGCAGGGGAGGGAGGAAAAGACACACTAATCAGTGTCAGCCCAGCCAGGCTCCTTCACAAGCAGTTCTTGTCAGAGCAGCCCATAAATAAATCAAGTAGGTCTGCGGGCTTGAACATGCTCACCAGTCACCTACTGCTAGCTGCAGTGAAGGGCTGCCCTGTCACAACCTCCCCACTGAAATGTAACCTTTCAATCCCCCCAGCAATTATGAAGACATCTTCATCCTTCACCTCTTTCAAGTTGCCTGTTCCCCACTCAGCTGGACAAAGGAGAGAATCCTGCTCCTCATCCCTAGCCAAGGTGGACTGTTTCAAACTAAAGCTTTCCCTGTCTGCTTTTGAGCCCTTCCAGGCTTTGTTCTGGTTCTCCATGGGGAAGCTGCCAAGATGCTTGGAACATGTACTAAGAGAGGGGCTCCTACTTGCACTGCCTCTGCAATGTGCTGCTGATGCTGCTTGAGGGAAAACTGGCTTTTGAGCAGCAGAATGGGACTTCCTGGGAGGATACAAGGAGCTCCTGACACCTAAAGGGACTCAGAACCTTCATCCATGAAATGCATCTGCTTGCTTACAGCTGATGCAGAGCAGATCTGATGGGAAGGACTGTCTGAGCATCCCCTGAAAAGGGCAAAGGCCTGAGGGTGCAGACAGAGATAATGTGGCTGTTGCTGAGCTCCTGCCTCTCTGCTCAGCCAAGCTCAGCTGCCTACAGACAGTGGGTGCTCAGCTGCTGCTGGACACAGGGGAGACCTTGACCTAGCAGGACACTGGCCTGGAGGCCTTTACTCATTGTTTATCCTTTAGCAGCCTCTTCTGGGTAAGAACAGCAGCACTCAGTGGGAGACTCCTCCCTGGGGCTCCTCAGGATGGGCAGCTGATGGAGTTGCCCAGGTTTCCTTGGCAATCAGCAAGGAGAGAAAAGCACCTCCTGAGGTCAGTCTGCCCTTCTGCCACAGTGAGCCCCCTGATCCAGGACTATTCCTGAGGGGCTGATCCTCCAGAGGACACCCCAAATGCTTAGCTGGCTGAAGCAGGTGAGGCATTCAGGAAGAGTTCTATCCTCTCCCAGAGGTGTTGGGAACAGATTGGAGATGGTCATGGAGGAAGCTCAGAGCCCAAGCATTCTCCTGTCCCTTTCTCACTGCTCACTCACCTCATTCCCAGTAAAGAGGCGAAAGGACTTTCTGTCAAATCTCTTGGCAGATGACCAGAACGGGGCTTGGCTGGGGTACACTGTCCTCTCAATAGGCTTTGGGTCGTATGAGCCTGGCCCCACTGCATACTGGGCAGAAGGAAACCTGTGACACTTCTGTTTGCTTGGGAAAAGAGCTACAAAGCATCATCAGAGAGACAGACAGACAGCATCCATCCATCTATCCATCCATCCACCATACATACATCTACCATACATCCATCCATCCACCATCCAGTATCCATCCACCCACCCATCCACAATCCATCCACCATCCATCCACCCATCCATCCCTCCACCCACCATCCATCCATCCACCCATCCATCCATCCATCCATCATCCATCCATCCATCCATCCATCCATCCATCCCTCCACCCACCCATCCACTCATAGATCCACAATCCATCCATCCATCCACCCACCACCATCCACCCATCCATCCATCCATCCATCCATCCATCCACCATCCATCCATACATCCATACATTCACCATCCATACATTCACCATCCATACATCCATACACCCATTCACCATCCATACATCTACCAACCATCTCTTCATCCATCCATCCATCCACCCATCCATCCATCCACCATCCATCCATCCACCATCCATCCATCCATCCACCATCCATCCATCCATCCACCATCCATATATCCATCCATCCATCCACCCATCCATCCATCCATCCATCCACCCACCCACCCACCATCCATCCATCCATCCATCCATCCATCCATCCACCATACATCCATACATTCACCATCCATACATCCATACACCCATCCACCCACCCTGTCACCTCTCCAGCCACCCGTCTCCCCTCAGCCTAATGCGTCCCCACGCAGGGCACCCCAGCCCCACCAGTGCTGCAGGTGACACCGGGCAGTGCTGATGTCCCTGTTGCCACTGACCGCCTCCCTGGGGCACTGGCTGAGCGTGGCCCAGAAGATCCTCTCGGTGGGGCAGCCCGGGTTCCGGGTCAGGGTGCTGAAGCAGCCTTTCTTTTTGTTCTCACTCGAAATCAGTTCATCCAGGAAACCCTTGATGACACCAGTGGTCAGCTTGGTGTCCTTCTGCAGGGACAAGGGAGGAGGGTGAGAGCCTCAGCCAGCAGTGGTCTCTCAGCCACCCCATCCATCCCGTGGACACCTCTGCTCCCTGCTCCCTGCTCCCTGCTGCCTGCGGGAGTTTTTCCAGGATCCAAGGCAAATCCAAAGCAACATCCGAGTGGGAAGGAATGCTGGTGTAAGGCACCTCCCCATCCTTACAGACATGAGAAACCCCCTCTGGGTGACAACACACCTCAAAAGGACCACGGCCACCACGGGTGGGCTTCAGCTTGCCCCTTGAGGTGGGCGGGCAGGGCCAGGAGCCTCCTGCCTCCCGCAGCTTCTCGTCGATGCTGCTCCGCAGGTTGTAGGTGCCGGGTCCCAGGCCACTGCCCTGCAGGCACGGGAGGAGAGGCAGTGGGGGCTGTGTTCAGTGGTGTTGGGACAGGGCCACCCCACAAACATGTCCCCAGGGCAAGGGGCAGGACTTGCTGTGAGTTCTGGCAGGCCACGCTTGGCCACCCTGCTGTCCAACAGCCCCCGCGTGCAGGCCGAGCGCTTGTCCCGCTCCTCCAGGCGGGTGTAGGGGTTCCCGTATGTTCCGGGGCCAGGGAAGCAATCCTGCAGGAGAGATGGGGTGGAGAGACTGTGGGAAAGGGGGACAGTCCCCAGCTCTTGCAAAGGGCTTGTTTTCCAGAGCCACAGCCCCCAGCCAGACAGAGGAGGAGGGATGTACCCTGTTGGTGTCTCGGAACCGCTGCTCCCTGGTGTCGCAGATGCCCCGGAGGCTGGAGGGACGTGTCTCCTGCAGAAAGTCCCTGATGTTGTAGGTTCCTGGGCCCAGCCTTGCCAGCTGCAGGAGGAGAGTGGAGAGGGTGAGGACAGGGCTGGGCAGCTCACTGCTCACTCACCCCATGTGCAGGGAGGGTGGATGGAGCCCAGCTCCTACCTGGCGCCTGCGCTCCTTCATTATCTCCTCGGAGCGGAGCTTGGGCAGATGGATAAGCCCAGAGCCCATCTCTTCCCTGGGGCAGCCAGAGACTGATGTCTCCCCCTGCAGTGCAAGAGCCAGAGCATGAGGCTGAGCCCATCCTCAGCCAGGGGAGGAGGGAATAGGGGCACAGGGATCTGCTGCTCCACATCCCAGGCCTCCATGCTTTGTGTTTGCTGAGCACTGGGAAAGCACCAGCGAGCTCTGGTGTGAGCAGCCCACGTCCTGCTCTCCCACCCTGGGATGCTCCCAGCCTGAGCTGGAGTGTCCTGAACGTGCAAAAAATGCCTGTGCAAGAAGCTGCTTCCCAGTGGACAACCTGAGAGGTGAGGAGAGCTACACCAGGAGATCCAGCTCTTCCCACACATCCAGGCAAACCTGGCTGGTGGCCTCACCTGGCTCCCCACATCCCTGGGGAGCTCTTGCAGCCTCATTTTGGCAGCTCTTGTCCCTGAAGGCTGCAGGGACAGTGTCAGCCCTTGCCATGGCAGCTGTTGCCGTGGCATCTGGCATTCCAGTTGCCCAGGGAATGTCCCCTCCTGGGAGCAGACAGGGCCAGGGGACAGCAGGATGGAAGCAGGGATCCTGGTTGTAAAGGAGGTTCCCAACCTGCCATGTGGGGTGCACACCCCTCCCAGGCCGGGCGTTTGGCCCCCAAAAAGCATAAATCAGCCCCTGGCAAGCTGAGTGGTTGGGTGAAAGGCTGCAGGGCCAGCAGTGCCTTTATTAGATCCCTCCAGCACAGCTGGAAAAAATAAAGAGCAGAGACAGGCACATAACCCCAGAGCTCAGCCCCACACTGTCTGCTGATTTAACAAGAGCTCAGCTTCCCCCACAGACCACGGCTCTTGTGTAGCCTTAAACCCTCCTAGTTCAAACATTGCCCTGGTGAATCAATCCAAGATGTTTTTGTCTCTTTGATCAGCACAGCAGGCACTAAGTCACTGACAGAGAAACATCTTTCACTTCTGTCTCAAAACCACCTCAAAACAGGCGACAGAAATGCTGGAGGAACAACCCCCCCTCCCCTTGTCCTGAGCTGCCTGGGGAAAAATCCTCCTCTTCCTGGGCAAAAATCCTCCTCTTCCTGGGCAAACGGGAGATTTTCAGCACAGGGGGTATGGAATTTGGCACTGGATGTCCTGCAGGACACCTGCTGAGCACCTCTGGGTGTCTGAGGGGTGGGCAGGTCCCCTTCCCTGGGGACAGGTCCTGCTTGTCCAGCCTCCCCAGCAGCTTCTGCTTTTATTGCTGGTTTAATTGTGGTGAGAAATGTGTAGGGAGAATTAATTGCCTGATGAAACTGGGGAAAGCTGGGGTGGGAGTGAAGCTGCCACCTGACAGCCAGGAGATTTGGGACAGATCCTGCACTTCCCCAGGCCCCTCTGGGCAAGGTTTTATAGGATGCTGGCTCAAGTGTTTAATGACTTTGATGCTCCCAAATCATTTAGGAGGATCAAAAATGCACCCTTTAATCCCTTGATCTTCTCCATTTCCAGCCCCCTGTAAACAGGAGCTAACATTAGGATTTCCCATTAGAAAAGAATCACGAAGGTTTCCTTCAAATCCCATTTTTTACGTAAAATAAGGACTCATTCTTCCCTCCTTATATTTAAACAGGATTATTTCAACTCCTCATGAAATGAGGCTCAGTGAAGTGAAATCTCCTCCTCTAGTGGAGTGCTTCAATATTGTGCTCACCACTGCTCACAGAGAGGTTTGAAGTCTTCAGAGCAAGAGGCAGGAGGCTGAAAAGTGAAGCGTGGAGGTGGTTTCCATGAACTCTCAGCCCCACAAAGACTGAGGGGACCTGGCCCTTGGCTGGGTCTGCCTCTTGTTGGGTTCTGTTCCAGTTGGGTGGGAGGGAGATTTTGAGGTCAGGAACACAGAATACAGTTAACATCAGCCCCAAGGAGGGAATTCAGCCCCATCGTGTCCTGTCCCCCCTGTTTACCATTTCTTATTATTGCTTGAACACAGATATCATGCAGGAACCGTTCCTGCTGGGTGAAATCTCTGAAAAAAGCAATAAAGTTGGACTTGGACCATGACCTGCAAGTTCTTCTGGGGCAAATGCTTCCTTAAAAGCCAAGGAAACCCTCGCCATGGGGTGCTTCAAGACAGCCCCTGAGAGGCTGTGGTGCCTCCTGGAGCCACTCCTCGTGCTCTTTGGTCAGCAAAAGCTGAAGATGGAAAAGCTTGGATGCAAGAGGTGGAGCAGGGGGTTAAGAAAGATGAGGATGCTGCAGTCAGAGGTCAAGGTGAGCCAGCTCTGCACACCAGGGTGCCCCAGGGGAGGCTGGAGCTGTCTGAGATGATGAAGCTCAGTTCCCCCCAGGGCAGGAGGAGGGAGTGCCACTGTCCCTCCAAGTCATTGGGGTGGCAGCAGGTTCTGCAGAGGGGGTACCCCGCTCCTGAGCTGTCAGGACCTCCCCAGTTTCCCAAAACCTAATTAAAAAAAGCAGTGGACAAATTGCCTTGTGGTGTGAGCCACGCTGTTGCTCCACTGCTGCCCACCCATCACCTTCCCCTACCCATGGATGGGGTCCCTCCCAGCACCCAAATACCACCCTGGAGTTCAGATCAACCCCAAGGAACTCAACCCAGCCCTGGGGAGCTCAGATCAACCCCAGGGAGCTCAGATCAACCCCAGGGAGCTCAACCCAACCCCAGGGAGCTCAGAACAACCTCGGGGAGCTCAGATCAACCCCGGGGGATCTCAGATCAACCCCAAGAAGCTCAACCCAACCCCAGGGAGCTCAGATAAAACCCGGGGAGCTCAGATCAACCCCGGGGGATCGCAGATAAATCCCAGGGGAGCTCAGATGAACCCCAAGAAGCTCAACCCAACCCCAGGGAGCTCAGATGAACCCCAAGAGGCTCAACCCAACCCTGGGGAGCTCAGATAAACCCCAGGGAGCTCAGATCAATCCCGAGGAGCTCAGAACAACCCCAAGGAGCTCAACCCAACCCTAGGGAGCTCAGATAAACCCTAGGGAGCTCAGATCAATCCCAGGGTGCTCAGATGAACCCCAGGGAGCTCAAATCAACCCCGGGGGAGCTCAGAACAACCCCGGGGAGCTCAACCCAACCCCGAGGAGCTCAGAACAACCCCGGGGGAGCTCAGATCAACCCTAGGGAGCTCAACCCAACCCCGGGGAGCTCAGAACAACCCCGGGGAGCTCAGATCAACCCCGGGGAGCTCAGAACAACCCCGGGGGAGCTCAACCCATCCCCGGGGGTGCGGGGGGTCCCTGCGGAGCCCCCGAGGGTCAGGCCGGGCGGACTGCCCGCATCCCGCCGGCAGGGGGCGCTCTTCCGCCGCCGCCGGAACCATAGAGTGTGGCGTGCGGCGCGTCCCGGCCATGCAGGCCCTGGTAAGAAGATGGAGGGCGCGGTGTCCCAGCGGCCGGCGGCCGAGCTGCGGGCTCCGGCACGGCTCCGCGGGCAAAGCCAAATGGCTGCTGCTTTCGCAGCTTTTCCAACCTTTCAACCTGCAGCCGGGCGCGGGGGCGGCGGCGGCGGGGGGTGGCGGGGAGCCGAGCTGCCGCAGCCAGAGGCTGATGGTGCAGGGGGGGCTGATCCATCCCGCCGGGCCCGGGTGCTATCACTACCTGCCGCCCGGGCTCCGCGCCATGGAGAAGCTGGAGAGGCTGATGGATGAGGAGATGAGGGCTGTGGGGGGACAGAAGCTGAGCATGCCCAGCCTCTGCTCGGCGGAACTCTGGCGGGCCAGCGGGCGCTGGGAGCGGATGGGCCCGGAGCTGTTCCGCTTGGAGGACCGGCACGGGAAGGAATATTGCCTGGGACCCACACACGAGGAGGCGGTGACACAGCTGGTGGCCGCGCACACCCACCTCTCCTACAAGCAGCTGCCGCTGCGACTCTACCAGGTAAATAAAAAAAAAAAAATTTAAAAAAAGATGCCGGGAAAAAAAACTCTTCCCACCGAGTCGCAAGGTTCATAGGATTGTGGACCGGTTCGGGTTGGAAAGGACCTTCGAGATCATCTGTCTCCAACCCCCCTGCTGTGGGCAGGGACACCTCCCACCATGCCAGGTTGCTCCAAGGCTCATCCTTGACTTGAAGACTTCCAGGGATGGGGCAGCCTCAGCTTCCCTTGGCAACTCGTGCCAGCGTCTCACCCACCCCCCTCACAGCAAATAATTTCCTGATATCTCATCTCAGTCTTGCCCCTTTCAGTTTGAAGCTGTCCTCCCTCATCCTATCACTCCGTGCCCACGTGGAAAGCCCCTCCCCAGCTTTTCTGCAGCCCCTTCAGATGCTGTGGTGCCTCCCTAGAGACTTCTCCAGACTGAAAAACCCCAACTTTCTCAGCTTGTCCTCATAGGAAAGCTGCTCCAGCTCTCTGATCATCCTCATAGCTCTCCTCTGGACTTGCTCCAACAGCTCCATGTCCTTCAGGTGTTGGGGACTCCAGAACTGGACACAGTGCTCCAGGTGGGGTCTCGAGAGCCCAGCAGAGGGGGAGAATCCCCTCCCTCAACCTGCTGGTCATGCTTTGATGCAGCCCAGGATAGAGTTGGCTGCACACACACACACATTGCTGGCTCTTGTGGAGCTTCTCATCAACCAAAGTGCCTCAGGGTTCTTCTCAGTCCATTCTCCTCCCAGCCTGTGTTTGTGCTTCAGACTGCCCCAAGGCACAGGCTTTGTGAGCTCCTCAGGGAGGGGTCTTGGTGTGACTGGACCCAATCTTAGCCCCTGACTGTAAAGTTCAGACCCTCAGGTTCTGTCACAGAGTCAGCTCAAGCTGGATGCCTGTGGAGAGGGGCCCTGCCCATGTTTTACCTTTTAGTGCCTCACAGTCTGTCCCTGTGGTCTGGTACCCAACCAGTCTGCCTAAGGTACAGCTCCCAAGGTGATTGGTTCCTTGTCTTGCCTCTGATTTTATCTTTTGTTCCATCTGCAGCTGAAACTCTTCACTCTTCTGCTGCCTCCAGGTCGAATGCTCTCTTTCTTCATTTCTTCAATTAAGATTTCTTTGAATTCTGGTTTGAGTTGGTCCCCTTCCTGTCATGTGCTACTGTCCTGCTGCCACTGGGCCCTTGCTCACTGCTTTGTCACTGCACTCCTCTGTCCTTTGTTCTTCCCCAGGAGTTCAGTGAGGCCTCAGGTTCACATATCTCAGGCAAAAAAAAGGAAATGGGGCCTCATCTGGCCAAACTTCCAATGTCTGGTTGCAAGAAAACCAGAGGAACATCTGAGGGAGCTGGGGGTGTTGAGGCTGGAGAAGAGGAGGCTCAGGGGAGACCTCATCACTCTCTACAACTCCCTGAGAGGAGGTTGGAGCCAGGGGGGGGTTGGGCTCTGCTCCCAGGAAGCTGTTGAGACAAGAGGCCATGGGCTTAAGCTCTGCCAGGGGAGGTTTAGGTTGGATATCAGGAAGAAATTCTTTCCAGAGAGGGTGATGAGGCATTGGAATGGGCTGCCCAGTGAGGGGGTGGAGGTTTTTAAGAGACTGAAAGTGGCACTCAGTGCCATGGGCTGGGAACTGCAGCGGGAGTGGATCAAGGGTTGGACTTGATGCTCTCAGAGGTCCTTTCCAACCCGGATAATTCAGTGATGCTAAAACCCAATTATTCATCCTACTCCCCACCCAACAGGTGACCAGGAAGTTTCGGGATGAGCCCAAGCCCCGCTTCGGGTTGCTGCGCAGCCGGGAGTTCTACATGAAGGACATGTACAGCTTCGACACCTCCCCGGAGGCAGCTCAGCACAGCTACCACCTGGTGTGTGGTGCCTACTGCAGCCTCTTCCAACGCCTGGGCCTCCCTTTTGTCAAAGTGAGTGCAGCCACGGGCAGCATCGGGGGCACCGTGTCCCACGAGTTCCAGGTGCCAGCAGAGATCGGGGAGGACCGGCTGGTGCTCTGCCCCCACGGACATTTCGCCGCCAACGTGGAAACCCTGCGGGAGGAGCTTTCGTCCTGCCCCACCTGTGGGACCAAACTCACCCAGACCAGGGGGATCGAGGTGGGGCACACGTTTTATCTGGGCACTAAGTACTCCTCTGTCTGCAAGGCTGTCTTCTACTCCCCTGAGAACAAGCCCCAGCTGGCTGAAATGGGGTGCTACGGCCTGGGCGTCAGCCGCATCCTGGCGGCGGCCGTCGAGGTGCTCTCCGTGGAGGACAGCATCCGTTGGCCCAGCCTCATCACACCCTACCAGCTCTGCTTCATTCCCCCCAAAAAGGGCAGCAAGGAGGAGGAGGAGGAGGGAGCAGTGCTGCTGGAGCAGCTGTATGACAGCCTGTCCCAGGCACTGCCCCACCTGGCTGGTGACTCGGTGCTGGATGACAGGACGCAGCTGACCATCGGCAAGAGGCTGAAGGACGCCCAGAAGCTGGGTTACCCTTACGTGGTCATTGCTGGGAAGAAAGTTTGTGAGGACCCTCCGGTCTTTGAGGTTTGGCAGCAGAAGACTGGTGAGGTTTTGTTCCTCACCAAGGAAGGGGTCATTGAGTTGTTGAGTAAAGTGCAAATCCTTTAAACTGACCACCTCTGAGTCTCTCAACGCTGCCGCGCTGTGTCCGGCCCACCAGCCTGGCAGCAGTGGCTCTGGGTCAGCAGAACCCAATCCAGTTCACCTCAGAGCAACCACACAGGGTGCTGGGGTTGAGATGGGCTCTGCTCATGGTCCCCCACAGGATTGGGAGCGTTTCTTCTCTGGCCACAGGCACCCCTGAGATGTTTTTGCCAGCAGATGTAGCCTCATGCAGCTGTGGGGTGCAGCCTCTGCCCTGGCAAACACAGCCTCTGCCAAGGCTGCAGGAGGGGGACAGGAGGACTGTCCCCCCCCTATTCAGGTGCTGAGTTGTCAGCATGAGGGATTTTAAGAGGCAAAGGAAGGCATCCATTTGCATTTCCTCCATTTGCATCTTCTCTGGAGACACTCAGGTTCCCCAAAGGTGGAGGCAAAGCTTTTTAAATGAAAGGAAAGCAGTGAACTGGGAGCCTTGTTCACCTTCAGAGTGCCCAAGTGCTGCAAAGCTGCAGGAATTCAGGTGAAGAATGGTGCCAGGCATCTGTATCCCAGTCCTGCAGGTCAGTCCAGCTGGTGAGATGCCTGGATCTGCTGGGCTTGGGTGGTGACCCTGTGGTTTTGGGGATGTGGCCTCAGGGTGGTAGAAAATCTTTGCAAAAAAATTAACATGGAAATGTGAAAGCCTGAGGGGTAGAAATGTCCTGGTCGTGTTTTTGCTACAGTAACCTTGTCCTTGAGGGTGGTGACATCCTGCTCCAGGAGCTGTGGAGGTCGCCTGGGCCTTCATCGAGTGGTTTGGGTTGGCAGAGTCCTTAAAGATCCTCTAGATCCAGCCCCCTTGCAGGGCAGGGACACCTCTCACCTGTCCAGATTGCTCAAAGCCCCATCCAACCTGGCCTTGAACACTGCCAGGGAGGGGGCAGCCACAATTTCCCTGAGGAACTCATTCCAGTGCCTCACCACCCTCATAATAAAGAATTTCCTCCTAATATTTCATCTAAGTCCCCATTCTTCCACTTTTAAACCATCCCCCCTTATCTTATCAATACAAGCCCGTGCAAAAAGCCCTCCCCAGCTTTCCTGTAGGCCCTCTGCAGATACTGGAAAGTTGCTCTAAGGTCACCTTGGAGCCTCCCTCTCTTCTCCCAACCTTCTCAGCCCGGCTCCACCGGAGCTGCTCCAGCCCCCTGAGCCTTTGAGCGCCTTTCCTCCGGACTCATTCCGGGAGCTCTGTGTCCTTCCTGTCTTGGGGACTTCGGAGCAGGACACAGCGCTCCGGTGGGGGCTCAGAAGAGCCGAGAAGGAGCCAAACACCTCCATGGCCAAGGCGGGGTCAGCTCCCTCCGCCATCCCCACCGGAGGTGCCACCCAAACCTGCTGCTGGCAGCCGGCGGGACGGGAGGAGGGGCGGCCGGGACGAACCGGGGGGAGGTGGGGAAGAACCGGGGGGAGCAGGCGGAGCAGGGGGGTGGTCGGGACGAACCGGGAAGTGGCCGGGAAGAACCGGGGGCGGTCGGGAGGAACCGGGGGGTGGTGGGATGGAACCGGGGGGAGGTGGGGAAGAACCGGGGGGAACAGGCGGAGCAGGGGGGTGGTCGGGACGAACCGGGGAGTGGTCGGGAGGATCAGGGGGGAGCGGGCGGAGCAGGGGGGCGGTCGGGAAGAACCGGGGGCGGTCGGGAGGAGCAGAGGGGCGGGCGGGAGGGAGGGACCGGGGGCGGGGCGGAGCAGCATCATGGCGGAGTCCGGTCCGGAGGGTAGCAGCATGGCGGAATCCGGTCCGGGCGGCAGTGGGTCGCGGTACCGAGCCGCTTTTAACCCCGACACTTGGGAGCAGGTGAGACGGCGGAGTCCGGGGGTGTCGTTGCGGTGCGAGGGCCGTGCTGCGGGCTGGGGTGTCCGTATCTATCTATCTATCTATCTATCTATTTATCTTTCTATCTGTCCGTCCGTCTGTCTGTCTGTGTCTCTGCAGGAGCTGGAGGCCATCCCCATGTTCATGAAGCAGTGCCCGGCTGAGATCGATGCGGCTCGGCAGCCCGATCTGGCCTGCCTGCAGTCTCTGCTCTTCGACGAGGAAAAGAGCCCCGCAGGTGGGCAGCCGGGGGATGGGGGGGTTCTGCTGTCCTCCCGGTACAGCCCGGCCCGGGGAGAGCCCGTGGGGAGCCGGGCATCTCACCCACCCATCCATCTGAATCCCTGCTCTTGCCCCGCAGAGCTGGCCAGGATGTACAAAAACGAAGGGAATGAGTACTTCAAGGAGAGGGACTACAGGAAAGCTGTCATTGCCTACACCGAGGGGCTGAAGAAGAAGTGTGAGGAGCCAGAGCTGAGCGCTGTGCTGCACACAAACCGGGGAGCTGCACAGTTCCACCTGGGTGAGGGGATGTGTGGGATGGGAAGGGGCTCAACCCAACCCTGGGTGCCCATCCCTTTCAGGTCTGGCTTTTAGTTTGCTCTTTCTTCCTCCACACACCTCTCCATATAAGCTGTGTGGTCACCTTTGGATCTGGTTGGATTTAAAGTGTGAATGAAAGGTTCTGAGGGGTAACCACCCTTCTGCTCTCCTTGCTTCCCAGGTAACTACCGTTCTGCTCTCAATGATGCCATCCAAGCAAAAAAGCTGAAGCCCACCCACCTCAAAGCAATCATTAGAGGTAAAGTTAAAGAGTGTGTTAGCACCTGGAGCACAAGGAATATCCTTTCAGAACAGCTTTGTGCATGTTTGGTTTGCTTACTGTGCTGTGATTCTTTTAAGCCCTGGCACAGGCTGACATTGGAAGTTGCTTTGTTTCCCTGTTTCTGTCTGTTAATTAACAGTGTTTATAAACTTTAAATTACTGTGGGTGTATCTTCTTATTTCATTTAAGGACAGAACGGCATCATTCACTTCAGAAAATTCAAGCAGATCTGTTCCCTTGTTTTCTTCTTGCTGTTTCTCTCCCAAATAGAGCTCTGCTTTAGAGCTTTTGATTTTTGGTCAAAATGCTATCTTTTTGCTCTTTGCTTTTCACCTTCTGTATTTGTCAAGGAGGCATTTCTGTAGAGCACATCATAACTTCTGTTGTTTTCCACAGTGCTAATTTGTGGGGCTCGGTTTGGTTTCTTTACCCAGTCTTTCTCACTCTGGAAATGGCCACTTTTATTTTTCCTTATGAAACAAACAGGTGTGTTAGTTAAAACAATAACATTTTGCTTCTAGCAGCATTCTGCCAATTCCTGTGATTGGATGAGCAGATAATACAAGAACTGCTGAAATAATATCTTAGGTTTTCTTCTCAGCTGACCTGCTGGAAGTTTAAGCTTCAGTATAAACCCCCAAGAACACAGTGTGTGCTGCTGTCCCTGCCTCTTGAGAGCCCCAGGGCTAACCCTGTCTGCATAACCACTGCTTTGTGTAGTAGTTATAAACTGACTCCAGTACTAGAAACTTAAAATCTTCATCCTTCCAGGAGCTCTGTGTCACCTGGAGCTGAAGAATTTCTCCGAAGCAATAGCATGGTGTGAGGAGGGCTTGCAGATAGATTCAAAAGAGAAAAAGCTTGTGGAAATAAGAGCTAAAGCTGACAGACTGAAGGTAAATATCAAGGCAGTCAAGCAACTTCAATGCCTGTCTCTCACCTGACTTCTCTCAAGCAGCACTCTGGGGCTCTTTGGTTGAAGCGTGCTCCAAGTTTGTGTGTGATACAACAGTCCCCAACAGAAATGAGTAGTGGCTTTGTGGAGGGTGTGTTGAGGTGTGTGGGGGAGAGAGCTGGTGGGGGGGAGCTTCTGGAGGTCTCAGCTGTTTTCTCCCCTCTCTGGCAGGGTGTTGGGCATTGACTTGCTGTGTGTGACCAGGGTGCAACCTTTTTTTACAGCGAGCTGAGGAGCGGGATGCGAGGAAAGCAAAGGCAATGGAGAAGAAAAAGCAGTGTCAAAAGGAGATCTTGCTTGCAGCAATAAAGGTGGGTCAGTGAGGGGGGTTGGGTGCTTTGTTTTGTTGTTTGGTTGGGTTTTGAGCTCTCTCATTTTTCTGTAGGAGGTTATTCTCATACACTGGCTTTTGAGAGCTAGAGCCAAAAAAATGAATGATTCTCCTTATCTGTGTGGCTTTAGCCCCAGCTTCCAGGTTTTCATGTTTCAGGTAACAACTAATGCAAAAATCTCAGTGTGAGGAGGTGGACTGAGCATCCAAGAGGGCTGTCTGTGGCTGCTGGGCTATAGCATCACACTGGCTCAATGAAATTTCTTTTATTTGCTATTAATGGGCATTCCTTCAGTGTAAGGATGGAATAACCATCCAGCAGGGTGGAGGAAAGGCTCAATCCTGGATCCTCTCCTTCCTCAGCCCATGTTGGGCTGTGTTAGAATATTTTTGGCTATTGGGTAAATCCAATCCCTTCTTCTGCAGCTTTCTTTCCAAAGAGTGAGTTTTCTTGAGAGTTCTGGAAGTTGATGTGTGTAGTTGCACCCTGAAGTTAAGCCTGCTAAGTTCCAAAGAACAGGATTTCAGGTGCATCCTTTTCCCCACATGTTCTCAGGCTCCTCTCTTGACATGTAGACTCCTGGATTCCCACCATTCCTCATCTCTTCAGTGGGGATGTCTGGCAGAGCTGCTGGATTCTACTGGGAAGAGCAGTCACCTGAGTCTGCTGTAGGAAGGCTTTTGATGGCATATTTAAGAGCTGACTTATTAATGACACAATTTATGATTTTCCTGCCTGCTTACTTTTTGCTCTTACTCTCCCCACTGTGCCTGTGTGGCTTTTGGTGTGGTGTTTGGATTTTTCTCTTTTTTCCTTCTTCCCCTCCAGGAAAGAAATATCAAGCTGGTCCTCGAGCCTTCTTTAAATGAAGAAGAGGAAATATCAGATGGCCTGGCTGAGATATCCTTAGATGGCTTCCACTCTGAGAATGCCACAGGGGCAAAGGTGCACTTGGATGCTGAGGGCAGCCTGAACTGGCCTGTCCTCTTTCTGTACCCTGAGCACGAGCAAACAGACTTCATTGCAGCTTTTCATGAGAACTCCCGGTAAATGCTGAGTCAGCAAGGTTCTTGCACAAAGGAGATGCTGGAGTAGATGAGAGCAGACAGCAAGTGAAACCCTGCAGCAGCTCCAGAATTCCTCATTTCACAGCTCACCCTGATTTTTGCACGGGAGGTTGCTCTGGGTCACCTCCTGAAGCCCTTCCCGACCTGAGTTTTTTCTGTGACTTCCAAATGCTGCTTTAAAATAATCAGGGCAAAATCTTGATGTCACACAAATTTATAGCACAGGGAAACACATCCTATCCAGCCAGGGTGTGATTAAGGGGGTTTGCAGTGCAAGCTTTGAGCAGTGGCCAGTGACACCAATATGTGTGGTTTTAGAGGTTCATCAAAGTGCTGTCTCAAAGCCCTCCAAATATGGGGTCTTGAAAGGAGGATTGAACTTAAAAATTATTAAAAAATCTTCTAAAAGGGTTCTTTCATAACCACAAATGGCCTAATAGTTTTCTGTTGGGCTTAAAGTAGGCCTGGCTGAAAGTGCCTGAGAGCTTTCAGGCTATGAGCAAGTCACTGGCAAGGTGGGAATTCCACTTTTCCTGATGTTGGCTTCAGTTTCTTATCTTCCAGCATTAAACTTGGGATTTGTAACTTTCTTGTGGGAAGATAGGATGTAAAATTACAGTGCAGGCAGATCAGTGAAGTTGTGGTTCTTACACAGCTGAGTTTGCTACACCTTCTCACGACTAAAGGAAGTGCAAATAGGTTCTTAAAATAAATGGGACATCAGCTCTTCCTGAAGGACCAAAGTAAACAGTCCTCTGACATACAAACAGATTCTCAGCACTCTGATCTGATGAAGCATGGTGCTGGTGGGACCATGGAGCAGCAAAATCAATTTTAGACAAAATGCAGGGTGTTTATGTTGACATCTTTTTCAATGTGAAAATAAGAATTTAAAAATAATTTGCTGTTGTGCTGCTCAAATTTTAAAACAATGGCCTGGGTTACAGCAGGGCTTTGGTCTCATTGGGAAGGTGCTGAGTTGAAGGGAAGAACTTAAAAGTGATCTAAATTACTTTCAAGCCTTTTGTCTAATCTGCTAATGTATTTTTACCATTGTTCAAAGGACACTGTACAAATTATTGAAGCTGAAGACTTCATCTAAGCTAACCAAGTGTATTTTGGCTTTTAGGTTTATTGATCACTTAATGGTGATGTTTGCTGAGTTGCCTCCTTGGGATTTAGAAAGAAAATACCTTCCCAGCAATCTTGAGGTGAGAAGTTTGACTTCTGTTTCTTCAGGGTGGTTGTGTTGGGGGTTGTTTTTTGTTTTCTGGAGTGAGATTAAATGGCTTTGAGTTTATGAAAACAGTGGCATGGTTACACTTCTGTCAGATGCAGATGAAAAATAAGGATTTGGAGACCTACAGTCATTACATAAATAACATTTTCCAGATGTGCTGACGTGGACACAATGAAAATTGAAGCTTTTTGGTCTGCCATTTACATTGTATTCATAGATACTGCTTAGATTCCCATCTTTGAAATTATAATTAAAATTGAGACCATCAGGCTGGTCGGTTGTCTGGTTTTATAACTGCATTGTTATGAAATTGCTCAATACGCATGAAAAAACAGTAAAAAAAAATGTTATTTTCACAACCAACTTGAGATGCTTAAACACTGAGTCCCACCAAAACAATATATTTCTGTTGAGACTTTAGCAGAGGTGGAATTGCAGCAGGTCTGGAGAACTTTTCAGAAGTTGTACGTAGACGCGTTTAATTTTCCAACCTGGCAACAGCTCAGCCCTTACTGCAGTGAGCAGACAGGTCCAAAAGGACAGTGGCTGTGTACTTTACCTGATTAAAACCTTGGGTTGTGTCTGTGTGTGCACATACAGTCTAAGGCACAGCTGCTGGAGTTGAATCTCTCTTAAATCTGTTCAGTTTAGCTCATCCTGCTGCTGCATTTCACCCGTTAAAAAGCAGCCCTTAGACTTGGAATGCTTCCCTGTAAGGCACAGCAACAGCCAGGGTGTTTTTTGCCTTCTGTCTGCCACTGCCATAAGAAGCTAAACTGGTTTATACAGGGAAGAGCTGGCATCTACACAAAGCAGTTTCTGCATTAGGGAAATTAGTATCCAGCACAGTCAGTTCAAGGTACAGAAGTTTAGTAAACCTGTAATAAGTATCTGGTGTGCTGCAACAGGACCTGCAACAGCTTGGTAGTTTGCCTACCTTAAATATTTAATAACCTTCCCAATTTTTTTCAGCTTTATTTTGAAGATGAAGAAAGAGCAGAAATGTATGAGCTAAACCCAGAACACACATTGCTGCAAGTGCTGCAACACCAAAGGTGAGGCTGTACCTATTCATGTCCAGAGAGAGCACAAAGGCAAAAAGTACAAGCTTTGGGCTTTGAGTGCAGTTTGTTCTCTGATCTGACATTCCTAACTCTTGGATTTTAGTAGTCCTAACTTCTGAAGATGTGAAGCATTGTGAATTTTGTGCCTGGCTTTAGTGACTTACCTGTTTAGGGTTTTTTTTTCCCAAAAAATGAACAGCTCTTTTCAGGATTGGATGGAAATGGGGAGTTGGGCTTACACAGAAGGGCTGTTTCAGATCCCATCTACACAGAGCTACTTAAAAATTAAAAAACAAGCAGCAGCATATAAAGGGAGCATGTGGAAGGTTAACAATGTGCTCACTGTTAATAATGCTGTGGGAGCAGCCTCAGCACAGCATGCAGCACAATTTCACTCTGAAACTGACCTTAAAGTGTTGTGCAGTTATTCAGAGAGAAGAATTTGCTGTTTGTAAAGCCAAAAACTTAGCATAAAATGTCTGTGCTATTACCCTGCACCATCTCATAGCTGGTGGCTGAGGCTGTCACAGTGGGAGCAGGGCTCCAGGGCCACTGCTGAGGGCTCTGCTGGCTGAACTGTCTCCATAAAACTCAGCAGTGTGCATTAACCTTCATATTTCAGTCTATAAAAGCAGTTTGTGAAAGAAACCTCCTTATAGAGGGAGGATAACCACTGTTTGAATTAAAAATAGCTGCTGGGAGAAGAGCTGATTGATAAACGTTCCTCCTCAGATCTGTGCAGCTACAAAAGGCTCTGCTCATCAGTAAAAAAAACCCTGTCAGTGGCCTGGGGGAGGTCAGTCTGGGTGGAAGTCACTCACTTGGCCAGCTACAAAGAAGCCAAAAGACTCCTTTTAATCTTTGCAGGTATTTTGTAAAGGCTGGGACCCCAACTGTTCTGGCATTTGTAAAGCAATCTGCTTTCTCTAAGAAATACTTCTTGGGCAAGAAGGTTCATCGACTGTAATGAGCCAGAAGGTAATGAGGAGTCCATGTGAGAGGCTGCAGTTTGTTATCCCAGGCTGCAAACTTCTGCTTGAACAAAAACCACCCTGAGCACTTCAGGGGAGAAATAATCTTGGCACACGGGGAAACTTCCAGGAAAACAGCAGAGGAGAATGAAGGGCTTACAAGAGGGGATTAATTGTTTAAAAAGACATCCAGCTGGCTTGCAGGAGGCCTCCTCTATGATAGGCTGCATGGGATTTTGCAAGGAACCTGAAGCAGTGCCAAACACTGGCTGCAGTTTGAAGCAACAGCAGCTGGGAAGGTACTTAGGTACCTGTGAAAAATCCCTGATTGCCTCCGAGGTGGGCTGTAGTTGCTGGGGTTGAACAGCAGTGCTCTGGGGCAATCCCTGCCTGTTGCAGCAGGATGGATGCTCTCAGGTTCCTGCCTGGGATTAAGCAGCTGCTGTTTTTTTCACCACTTGACTCTGCTGCTGGCCAGGGTAAAGCAGAGCTCTTTGTTCAGAGCCCTGTGTTTAACTGCCCCTTTTGCTACCTTACTGATCACCTGGAAATAAATGTGTCTATTTTAAGGAGACTGACTTCTGCCTAATAAATGAGACAATATTTTTTTCTCACCTCATTAAATACTCCAAGAAGATGACGTGGGTCGTCCTAAAACCAAACGTAACCTTATCCATCACACTGACTGGTAAAGCCAACATAAAAGGTCTTCTGTGCTTCTCTATGTCAGCATTTAATTAAAAGTAATTCTAAAGCTCTCGTTTCTCTCTCTTCTGCAATCTCTCTGGGGTTGCAGAAAGACATGGCCCTGTTAGACACATCTGGTGCACAGAGCACTAAGAAGCTGTTCAGCCAGAAATGCTTCTGCTTGGGTCACGGAGGACTTTTCTTACTCCAGAGCTGGATTTCTCTTCACCATTCCCATATTTCTGCACCAGGCACGAACTGAGGATGCTGAAAATTAATCTCTGAAGTTTACAGCCAGGCAGCAGGATGGTTCCCTTCTCCCAGAGTTTCTGGCCTGTGTCCTGCTCTCAGAGGGCAGAGAGCTGGGCAGCCAGGTGGTACAGGCTCAGGCCATTGCAGGCGATGCAGCAGAGGTTGCAGATGGAGGACAGAGTGTGGTAGAGGCTGAACTGCTGGCACAGCTGCTGGTACTTGGGGTTGGAGGCACACAGCTGCCTGTGGGACTTGCTAGCCAACAGCCCAACCTCCTGGCCCAGGCCCTGGCTGCTCTCTATGAGGTGCATGTCTGCCACCATCTCAGAGGTGACCCTCCCAAACCACTGCGTGTTCAGCACCGAAGCAGCGACGCAAACAAAGAAGATGATGATCTGCAGGGGAGCAACACCCACAGTGAGCATCTTGTACCCGTGGTGGATTGAATTTCTCCCCCAGCCCCTTCTCACAGTAAAATCTGGCTGCAATCTGAGGGCTCACTGGTTGCTTTTAACCAGAGCCACGCGTGGGCTCTGCCATCGTTTGCCAAGCAGCCTCGCTGGAGGTAAGCCAAGCCCTGTGGAGGGAGGGGTTTGGGTGGGGGGCAGCTTGGCTTTTCAAGCAGGAGGCTACCTGGGTTGTTTGCTCCTTTCTGAGCACCTCGCTGGGGTGGTGCATGGCAAAGAGGGTCAGGTTGAGGAAGGCACAAGCCGAGAGGATGTGGAAGTAGTAGGGGAAGAGCTTGCGCTGGATCAAGCCGAAGGTGTGGCGAGGGAGGTGGGTGCCCATCACAAACCCTGCAAGAGGGAAAAGTGGGTAGGTCCTGAGGAAAAGCCCCCTCCCCCTGTGCTTTTTTCCCCCCCACTCCACCCCAAGCAGAGAGTCTCACGCGTGGATCTCAAACCTACCAGCCACGAAGGTCACCCAGATCTGCATTCCCCAGGAGGTGGAGAGGAAAAGCAGGTGCAGCAGCTTGATGGTGTTGGAGGGCTCTGTGTCCCTCAGCATGGTGTCCTGGCTGGGGACAGGCTCCTCCATGTCACCCCAGCCCTGTCACCACACACCTGCTCAACCTGCTCTCAGTCCCCTTATATCTTAGGGGCAGGGCAGAGTGGCAGCACCCAGAACCAGCTGTTACAGGTGGACTTTCAGCAAAGTCCAGCCAAAGCCCTGGCTGACCCCTGGCAGGAGGACCAAGCAAAAAGTCAATAGAAGGGGAGAAGGAAAAGCCCTGACAAATAATGCCTGCCCACGCAGTGACCATCAAAGAGGCCTCTTGGCCAAGGGGAGGTCCCCATGTTTCAAAACAGCAACACCTTCTGCACACTTTAACCAAAAAGCCCTGGGGGCTGGAAGAACCAGGTCCAGCTCCAGAGTCACCTTGCTGCCCAGGCCCCCACGCTGGCACAAGCACAAGAGCAAGGGAAGAGGTGTTTGGGGGGGGGGGGAGGCTTTGAGGGAGTTGCCCGCTCTGCTACAAGGAGTGCTTTGGAAATTAATTAAAACAAAATTTGGGAGCAGCCCATCAATTCTGCTGCCTGCTTTATTCCTCCTCCTCCCCTCCCCGGCTGTCCTGGGGTGTAAATTACAGCAGAGAGAGCCTTGGGAGAGGCACTGCCATCAAATTACATCCCACTCCCCCTGCAAAATAGATAAATACAGGTTGTGGTTTTATATATAATTTCCAATGTATTTATTTAGGCATCTGTGAAATCCTTGAAGCCTTCTCTTGATGGCAGCATCAGGTACTGCAGAAGGTGCCTGTTCAGCTTGGAGAAGGCTCCAAACTGACCTCAGAGCCACCTTGCAGTACTTGAGGGGTACAGGAAAACTGGGGAGGGTTTTTTGTTGTTTTTTTTTTTTACAAGAGTGATAGGACAAGGGGGAGTGGTTTAAAACCTGAGATGTACATTAGATAGCAGGAAGTTCTTTGCTGTGAGGGTGGTGAGACACTGTCCCAAGTTGCCCAGAGAAGCTGTGGCTGCCCTATCCCTGGAAGTGTTGAAGGTCAGGTTGGATGCACTTTTATTGCCCCTCCTGCCACAGTCCCGTGGGGTGGGATTCCAGCCCGGGGAGGGAGCAGGGGCTGTTTGCCAGGAGCAGCTCCAGGGGGAGCAGGATGTTCCACTGGGAACTCTCCCCCCATCCCTGTCCCCTTGCTGCATTTGCTGCCTCAATGGGAAGCAGCTTCCCCCCATTAAGAAATAGTTAAAAAAAAACCAAAACAGAACTGTTTTAGGAAGACTTGGGATCTTATAAAGATTCAAGTAGCATTAAGTGAACTAGAAGGTCCTGTACATCAGCTTATAAAATGTCTAAATAAAAAAAAAAAAAAAGGAAGAAAAGACATGACATGTCAGTGCAAGGGGTGAGGCGGTACTGTCATGCCCCTCCACCCCAACCCTTGGGACTTCACCCCTCGGGAGGAAGGGTCTTGGCACCACCATCCCGAAGGTTCCCCCATCATCTCTCTGTCCATCAGTCAGCAGAGATGCCCAAGCTCTGGAGGTTCTGCAGCCTCATGATCAGGTCCTCCTTGTTCTTCAGCAGGAACTTCTCGCAGGCTTCAAAGGTGGCGCAGAAGTTGGAGGACAGCCCCACCACGTTGGTGGTGACGTAGTTAAGGTACCCTGGTGTAGCCTGGTTGTAGTAAGCCACCTGCAAGGCACGGGAGGTGGTTAGTAGGGTGAGGAGGAGCCTCCCCAATGGGGTTGGGGTGGCAGAGCCCCGTGGCATGGCCACAGCATCCCACCTTGCTCATCTCCTCCGACTCCGGCCAAATGCAGAAGCCGGAGCAGAGCGTCTCCCCTCGTGTGAAGACATCACTGGCAGGATGGGTGGGCAGTGTCACTGACCGAAATGCCACCACGTAGGGGTCCCTGGGGAAAAAAAGAGCCCAGTGAGCCAGCATAGCCCAGCTGGCAGGGAGCAGGAGGCTGGGGACAGGGACATTTACCCCCTGCTGCAAGGTTTCCGCCGGGACGCCAGGATGACAAAGTCCTGCGGTTTGTTCTCGCAGCTGAGCGTCTGGCTCACCACGTGGTAGATCATGTCATCATTATCTACTTGCTGGACAAGCTCTGCGCTCCTGGGAGGTGGGAGGGGACCAGTCAAGAGAAACCCTGCTGTGGCCCCCAACTCCACATTTACAACATTTTGGGGGAGCCAAAATAGATGTGGTTTTTTGTTTTTTTTTGCCGCAAATCACAGCCCAGGTGGAGCCGGGAGAAGGGTTCACAGTGAGAGGTCTCCGGGAGTCACAAAGCCTCTGGGGCAACACACTTGGTCCCAGGAAAGCCCAGAGGAGTGATGAGGTTTGATTTTAGAGTTGTTAGAGTTTTGGGGGGAGGGCTGGGGAGCCCCACAGCACTCACGCGTAGTGGCTGTCCCACTCGTGCCGGCGCCGCAGGTCGGAGAGCAGGGAGAAGGCTCTGCCAGCACTGATGGAAACCGACATCTCGATGCGGAAGGAGAGGAATTTGTCCTCCTCCAGCGTGTACATCCTCACCTTGGGGAGCACAGGACACCTGAGTTCACCACCACCCAGCCCCCCAACCTGGGATGGTGTGGCTCAGGGGGTGAGGAAGCAGTTTGGGGACACAGGGCAGGGTTTGGTACCTTTTCCTTTTCTCTGGCAAGTGTCCAGTTGGCTTTGGCTACCAGTGTCTTCAGTGCAGAGACGTTGTTGTAGCTCAGATAAACCTGGGGCAGGGGGACAGGGGGTCAGGGTATCAGGGGCAGGCAGGGGGGCAGGGGCAGGCAGGGGGGCAGGGGCAGGACCCCCATGGTGCAGCACATACCTTGTTGCTTTGGTCCCAGGGCACGGAGAGCGGCACCTCGGTCTGTTTGCAGGAGACAACATATTTTCTGCAGGAAAGGAACAATTTCTCTTATGGGAGGGGACACACAAACCACCCACAGACTGTCCCTGTGCCCCAGTGCCAAGCCCTCCCCTTCTCTTCCCCCTTCTCTGCATCCCACTTGCTTTTTCCACTCACCGGTCCAGACGGATTTTTTTCCTAGCACTGGCTTCTCTGTACCTCCTCTCTCCTTCCTGATAAATGGGAAAAGCACGTTAGGTTAAGAGCAAAAAGAAGGGTGTGGGGGAAAAATCCAATATATCCTTGGGGGGAGTGGGCAAAAACAGTGGTGAAAAGCCCCAGCACTCACTGTCTGCTGCCCTGGCTGTGCTGGAAGGGGTGGATAGTGATTAACTGGGAGCTATTTCAGCATTCCTGCTCTGATCAAGCAATGGGTGCTGGCACATTAGGAACAAACCCTCACTGTGGCTGCAGAGCTGCAAACAGCCAGTGAAACACAGATCGTGCCCTCCAGCATGTGCAAACAGCCCCTCCCAGGGAAAAAAAACAACAAACAAACCAAAAATCAGCTTATTTCAAATAAAGCAAGAATGCAGTGCTTTAAAGCAGGTGGAAAGGTGGTTTCAGGCAGCCCAGCTCTGGCCCTGAGATGCTCTCCTGCAGGGTGGGAAGGAAAGCCCAGTTTTAAGGTGTGAAAACAACCAGGACGAGCCAAGGGGAAGCTGATCTCTGATGTGCCCTGAGGCAGAAGGGTGTTTGTTTCACCTTCCCCAGCCTGCTCGGGTGACGGATTTTGTCAAATATTTGGATCGGAGCAAAATTATGGATGAGGTTGAAAGGTAAAAACAACCTGAGAGGTGGCATCCTTTTCCCTGAATTACAGAAAAGTGAAGCCCAAATCTGCAAGCTGAGCTTTGCATGGAGAATCCATCCCTGTCTCTGCACAGGCAAGTGCTTTATCTCATTACCAGTTACACCCAGCAACCAATTTCTTTCCCTGGCTATCGAGCAGTTTCATCTCCACCATCACCAAACTGCTTTTGTTTTGCCGTGAACCCGAGAGCTTTTCAGGGCTAAGCAGGATTCCCAGGGGCTCTGTGCCAGCACAGCAAGGAGAAGCCAGCCCTGCCCATCCTTACCCCTGGCTCAGGTGCCACCATGGGCAAGCTGCAGGGCCGACCCTCCTGGTCCAGCACCACGAAGGTCATGAAGGCGCTGTTGATGTGCCTCCTGCTGCTAGACATCTCCTGCCCGTAGGCCTCAGCGCAGACCCCCACCTCCATGCTTGAGTGGAGAGAAGAAAAAGAAGAGGTTTGGTTGCAGGGAGGCAGCAGGAAGGGTGAGGTGGGGACCCCTTGCTGCTGGCACCCACCTGTTTTTGAAGGAGTTGTTGACGATGGCTTTGAGCACCAGGCGGTCCCCGACCTGGGACGGTCCCCGAAAGTGGAACATCTCGATGGTCTGCAGAGTGGGGTGGGCATGGCACAGACGGCTGCAGGGAGCAGGCATTAAGCCCTGGGCATAGCACCCCAGCAGCCCCAGGAACCCCCCCCCCCCAACATAGCCTAGAGCTGAGGAGATCCTCAAAAATGTCAGCCCTGGATTTCAGCTGTCAAAATCAGCCAGGTTGGAAGGGATCTCTGAGATCATCAAGGCCAAGGATTGATCCACTACCCCCGTGGTTACTAGAAGGGACAATAAGGAGACTGGGCTGAGTGTGAACCATTCCCTGGGGTCCTCCAGCACCAGGCACCCATGGAACTCCCTGCATGGCATCATCCAAGGGTAATGTACTGGGAATGAGGCCCTTGGAGGGTCCCTACTGTGGCCTGACCTGGCCAGACACTGCCCTGTGGGCTCTGTGCCCTCTCCTGGCACACCAGATCCATCCCCCCCCCCAACTCCCTTTTGGGTCACCTGGCTGCAATGGTGGCCACATTCTCCATCCAGGCCATGATCTGTCCCCCAAAGGTGTTGCCCTGATGGTTGGCATGTGGGGGCAGCACCAGCTCCACGCTCTCCACCCGTGTCTTCTCTGCTGGCACCGCCACGCTGCCATCCCGTGTCTCCAGCTCTGCCGTGGGGAGAGAAGGGGGATCAATCAGCCAGCAGGACCCCAACACCTGGCACCCCAACAACCCTCACCTCCTCTCCCCACAGCCACCCTCCCACTGCACCAACCCCCCCACAGCATCCAGGATGGTGGGGATGAGTCCCGTCCCTCCACGGGGAGGACGTTCCCAAACCTCCGTGGTGATGGCTGCTTTTCCCCACTGAGGAAGGGTGTCACCGGTGGGTATTGGGGCTATTTTGGGTCTGGAAGCCCAGGCTGTGGGACACGGTACCAGTTTCACGAGGGATGCGGGTGAGGAGGTCCTTGAGGGTGTCCTTGTGGGCCAAGCGCATGCGGCGGCGCTCGGCGGCGATGCTGTACTCGATCTTCTCCTCCTCTGTCTGAGGGACCACGGGCTTCAGCTTCACCTGCACGGGGGACAGGGGGCAAGAAGTCTTCCAGGACAGGTTGCATGAGGTTTGGAGCCACCTGGTCTAGTGGGGAGGTGTCCCTGCCCATGGTGATGGATGAGCTTTAAGGCCCCTTCCAACCCAACCCATCCTGATTCTATGAAATGGCTCCTACACCCCAGCAGGGATCCCCCAGGAGGTGTCCTACAGCAGGGATGGGAACTGATGCCCAGGAGCCATCCCACAGAGACAGCCAAGAGGTACATTCCTGCCCTCCCTCTGCGCTCAGAGTGGGGCTGAGAGCCTCAGCACCCCCCCATGCACACAAATGGGTCAGTGATCCCTTGTCACACATACATGGGATAAGGGATTACGGCCCCAGTTGTGTGCAGAGAGCCCCAAAGCAATAGCACGTGCCATGATGGAAAGTCCAGATCACCTCATCCTTCCTCAGAGAGCCCATTTCCTTGCCACCTCTCCCCCCACCAAGCCCCCATAGCCACCAGCCACCACTCACCTTGGTGCCAAAATGTCCCTGTGCCACGAAAGTGGCAAATGCCTTGCAGATGCTCCAGTGCTTCCCACTGCACAGGTCCTCGTAGCTCACCTGGATGCCCACCTGGAATAGGGCACAGCACCCCTCAGAGCCAGCTCTGCTCCCCCAGGCACCCACAGCCCACCAGGCACAGCAGGAGGGGCAGACATGGGGGACCCAAAGCTTGGGAGGATCTGGGAATTTTGCTTTTGGCCATGGTCAATGGTCACGTGTGGGTGGTGGGGACGGGCACACGGGGTGGGGGACAGGGACAGGGTTAGGATGTGAAGGTCAAGGGGAGACACACCAACCTCCATGCTGGAGTTAAAGGCTCGGTTCACTTTGGCTTTGATGTTGACAACTTGACCAACACTGAAAAACAGAAAGAAAGTGCACAGAGGTCACCAGGAGTGACATCCCACGGTTCTCCAGCCGATGTGCCACTGCTGAGCATCTCCCCACCATGGTAGCAGCTTTCTGGGACAGTGGGGACACACCAGGATGGCCAGCAGGACAGGGGGGACTGTCACCTTCAAGCCATGGGAGCCCATAAGTGTCCATCCCAGCAGTGAGATGTCACCCCTGAGCAGCTCTCTGCAAACAGGTCCCCATGTCTGGGGTGCTGCCAGGGCTCCTGGTGGGACAGAGGTGCCTGAAGCTTGCTTGGCACCCTCCCCATGCAGGCATGCATGCTCCTGCCAGAGCAAACAGCTCCTCCAGCACCCCACGTGCCATCCTACACAACAGGGCACCCACAGGGGCCCTGGGCTGGCAGCAGCAGCCCAAAAACTGCAGGATCCTTGACCTCCTCCTCTCCAGGGTCTCCCAGTGACAGACGCCTTAGGATACTGGGAGACAGCAGGAGGCAGGAGCTGAGAGGGGCATTTTGTGCCATCTCTCACATGAAACATCTGCTGGCAGCAAACTGCTCCTGCCCAGGAGCCTTCAGTGGGCTTCAGAGTACAGAAACTGCTCCAGTTCTGCAGCCTGACCTGCTCCAGACTGGTACCGGCTAAAGGAGCAAATGCAGCTTCTTGAGGACACTGACAGCAAACAGAGTCTTCATCAAATGCATCATTAAATCAGAAATATTCCTAAAGGAGATTGATGCCAGAAAAATCAGCAGGAAAGTCAGCCCTAGGAGTGCCACTGCGGGTCTGCTCCATAGGGGGATCAAACCCAGCAGCAAGGGAGAGCCAGCATGTGCTTCATAGAATGGTTTGGGATGGAAGGAACCTTACAGATCATCCAATCCCAACCCCAATGCCATGGGCAGGGACACCTCCCACCAGCCCAGGTTGCTCCAAGCCCCATCCAACCTGGGCTGAGACACTTCCAGGGATGGGGCAGCCACAGCTTCTCTGGGCAACCTGCTCCAGTGTCACAGTGGAGAATTTCTTCCTAACATCTGACCTAATCTACCTTTTCCTTCCTTTGGAACCATAAGCTCCACCTTGACCCCAGGCACAACTTTTGGCTTCAACCAGCCACAATCTCATCTCCTACTCGCTGCGCTTTGCGCGTTGCCTCTGGCTGGAGGCAGGGATGGCAGGAGGCTGGGATGGCTGCTTCCAGCTGTCCCCCCCCCAGGGCACAGCCCCCAGCCCTGTGCCCCTCTGAGAGATGGCAGGAGGTTAGCAGGGTTAGGTGGTGGGCTCCATGCAGGCTCAGCAGGGTTAATGGATGCTCCCAACTCACGGCAGCGCTGCGTTAGGGCGGCTGCTCTAGGGCTGCAAACATCCGTACCAGACACCGCTCCTCCCGTCCCGCTGCCCAGGAGGGTTTGTGGACGCCTGGCTGGGGCGAAAAGAAAGAGCAAGATGGATGGAGAGGGTTAGAGAGGAAGGACAGAGTGGTGGCACGGAGAAGCTGGGCACTCCAGATGGGTTTGGCCAAGGGCAGGGGTCCACTGGCAGCCCCAGGTCTCTGGGTTACTTCCCCCCAAAAAATAATTTATCATCCCTTTCCTTACCAAACGGGACCAGCTGGTGCAGTAAAAGCCCCACAAACCCAGGTGTCATCCTCCTGGGAGGATGCACTTCCACGTGGCTGAGGGATGGGGAGTATCTGATACTCAGTGGTGAGTTTTTAAGTCAGTGATTGTTTTGGGGTCTCCTCCCCAAGCACTCATAGCCCCTTCCTTCCCCTGGAGGGTCCTTCCCTCATGGTGGAAGGCTGGCAAGACAGCAAGAAGAGCTGGGTGAGGAGGAGAGCAGACAGCCAACACCACCCTCAGCTCCCTCTCCCTCCAAACCACAGGAAAACCCTGCCAGGCCCCAGGTCTGGAGCATTAATCCAGCACACAGCAAGTGGGATCTGAGTCAGGAGCAGCACAAATCCCCTGACCCCCTGGAGTGGTGCCCAGCTCACCCCGAGGAGGGGCAAATGCTTTGCAGGGATTGGTTTAATGCTCTGTGGTGGTGCTGGGGTCCATCCTCCCATTCCCAAAACCCACAGGGGAAAGCTGGAGCTCCTGGGAGCTGGAGCACCCACAGCCAGGGACGTATGGATCCTATAGGCCACAACTTGCTCTGCCAGACCAGCCTGTGGCCAGCAGGTCCCCAGGGAGGGGATTTTGGCAATGCTCAGCTTTGTGCATCTTGTGCCATGCAGGGAGGTCACACTTCTTCTGGCAGCCACCCCTATGGCTGCTGCAGGGTTTGCAAGATTTGTGTTTTCCAGAGCACCGACTCAAGAGTCATTCCTTAAACAAAGCCAGGGAAGAGCTGGAGTCAGGGGAAGTACTGGGAAGCCAACCCAGCAGGAGCTCTCCAGGCAACCAGACAGTGGATAAATCAGAGCAGAGAGTCACTCCACAGCCCCCCAGCACAGCCAGAGCCTCAACCCCAGGGGCTGGCACTGCCACCCCATCTCCTCCCCTCCCAAGCACGCTGCTGCCTATCCCAGCTCCAGCCCTGCCATTCCCATTGTACCTGACAGCCAGGAAAAAACCCACTGACCTTCCCCCACGCATGCCCCCCCCCCCCGGCAAGCCCAGTATTTACCTAATAGTATGCTCAAAATAGATATCATCCATGGAAGCTGTGACGCAGGGGCAGCCGGCGTGTCTCTCAGCTGGAAGGAAAAAACAAAACCCCATCAGCTACCTGCAGCAGCACGACCAGCGTGCGAGGGCCACGTGTGCTCCACAGCCCCACAGCTCTGTCACCCCGGGGCTGGTGACACCTGGTGAGGACCTGGCTGGTGTCCCTTTCTCTGCTCGTCCCCCCCCCCCACCTTTTGCAGGGTTTGGGGTTTCCCCGTGCTAGGTTTGCAGATGTTTTAAGGGTCTGGAGGGTGTGCTGTAAGGGGGAGGTACAGCTGCCCAGATGTTTGCCTTTCCCATCCAACCTGTCCTCCCTGGAAGTGTTCCAGGTTGGATGGGGCATGGAGCAACCTGGAGGTGTCCCTGCCTGTGGTTGGAACTAAATCATCTTTAAAGTCCCTTCTAACCCAGCCCAGTCCATGATCCTATGATCCCCCTGATGCTTCCAGCTGCTGCAGGGATGCTCAGGCAGGCAACATCATCTCCCCACATGCAGCAAACATTTTAAAGCCATCTTGCTCTTCCAGCTTTCCTTTGGCACTCTGGGAACCTCCAAGTGCAAAATTTCCCTGGGAAGCTCATCCCACTGCAATATTGCACCCCTTTCCCCCCTCTCCCCGTGCTCGGTGACCCACGGCACGCTCAGCAGGGTGAGCTTCTCACCCAGCAGAGGATCCGAGCCATCTTTCCCCCACCCCAAAGATTCCAGGGATATCACCAACCAGGTCACCCCGTGCCCTGCGTACCGGGCCAGGAAAAGGGCAATGTTTTGGAAGAAGCAGACAGCAATTTTCATCTATCCCTGAGCAACCGTGCGTGCTGCAGTGCACGTCTCAACCCCCCCCACCCCCCCCTCCTCTCCCCCTGCTCCATCTTCACTAATTACTCAGCAAAATGCCATGACGTGGGTCCCGAGCTGGCGTCAGCTCCCCAGGGATGCTGCTGATGGATCAGCACCTGGGGGGGGAGGCACCACCAGGTCCTTTCCCTCCCATCCCGCTGGGATTCAGGGTTGTGGTGGGAGAGGGATGGGGTGTACCAGAGAGGCAGGCAGTGGTGTCCATCCATTTGAGGAGCTGGCCGGTGCTGAGCTCGCCGCGGTGGTTGGTGTGGCAGGGCAGCACCAGTTGGCTCATCTGCACCTCCGTGGGGTTGCAGGGGGGCGAGGGGCTCGCCATGGCCCCCCACGTCTCCTCCCGTTCCCCTGGCTCCTGGGCACGTGGTGGAGAGGTCGAGCCCTGGGAGGGGAGTAGGGGATGAGAGCTCCGTTGTACTCAAATGAGAGGAAAATCCCCGTAGGAAAAAAAAAGTGAGCCCCGCAGCATCCCCTCCCCCCTCAACACACACACACACCCAGACCCACAGCCCCAGGCACCGCCAAAACCCACCCAGCCCTTGCCGAAGTCGTGATGCCTGCAGCCAAAAAGGAAGCAAACAAACAAACAAACAAACGAATCTCTCTAAAAAGATCTCCATGGGGGATTGCTGCAGCTTCCCGGGCCATTTATCACCCAACCCTGCTGCTGCTTCCCATAAACTCTGCAAATCCTCCTCCCAAAATCCATCAGTTCTCTGGGAAGGAATTTCACTCCCTCCCTCCACAGCTTCATTTTCAGGGTGCTGAAGCAAAGGGTGCTTTGGGGAGAGCTCGCACCCAGGGCTGGGCAGGGCTCCACAGCTTCCCCCAAGACCCCCCTTTTGCCAAAGGAAACACCAAAAGCTGTTTTTTTTCTGGCTGCTAGAAGCAGGGAAGGGGGAAAAGCATCCTGGGGTTGTGGTGGTACCGGGGAGGGTGGTATTTGCCACTGTGCCAGCAAGAAAAATAGCTGATTAGTTGTCAAGTGAGGCATGTTACACAAGGGGTGAACTCGGTTGGCCCGGTGAGTAATTGAGGAGACACGAGGAGCTGTCTGGGCTTCATTACAGCCCTTCCTTCCGCCTTCTGCTCCCACCACGGCTCCCATCCACAGCCCTGGCTGCAGCAGCAGCTCCCTTGCCCTTTGGTTTGCCCGGTTTCTTTTAAAAGATGGCTTGATGCTGAAAAAATGAAGCTTACTTCCCGACTACCCCGGGCTCAGCGCCTCTCAGAATAGCAATTTTTTTTTTTTTTTTTTTCTCCAGCGGGTCTAAACCTCTGTTTCCATAGCTACTGGTACACCACATCCCAGGCACGGCACAAACCTCGGCTGAGCAGAGGCGGGACACCACGACGATGGGGAAAGGGTCCCCTCCCCCTCTCCCCTTTTCCCTCCTCCCCATCCCGCACCGAGACGGACCCTCGGCCGCCGGGGCCCCTCCCGCAGGTCCCGAACCCCTTTGCAAACCTCCCCGGCTGTTTCTCAGCATGCCAAAATGCCTACACAAGTACCAACGGAGTTATTTCGGGAAGCCAGCAGGCTCTGGGGTAGGAGCCAGCAATGCAAAGAGCTCCAAAGCCTCCTGCTGCAAAGCGAGCAGCCAGCCCGGCTGGAGATCTTCTCCCGCCCCGTTCTTTTTCCCAGCTTTTGGCATCTCAATATTGTCGGGAAAAAGACAGCATCCCATAGGAACGGGCCTGATCCCACCGTAGGCAGCAAAAACGCCGGGGATGCTGATGTGGGGAGGGGATGGATGCAGAGGGAGCCGGTGGTGGCCCCGGCCCCGGGCCAGTCCCAGCCTTGGTTAGTAGCCACCAGGAGGAGGGGGTTAGTTGCACGGCACAGGGGGTACCTGGAGGCCATTGCAACAGAAGCTCAAGATCTCTTCAGGGGCTACAAAATCCCCCTTGACCATTTTTATGAGACACCTGGAAAGGAGAAGAGTGGCTGTGGTTACAGCAGGGCCGAGAGGAGCTGAGAGGGAGGGCACCCGTGGAACGAGGCAGCGTGGGTTGGTGGGTGCCACGGAGCCACCTGCACCGTGGGATGTCACACCTTGTCCCCAGGACCTATCAGAGGGGGGGGGGAGGGGAGCTGCCAGAGCCAAAACAGCCCCAGGGCTTGTGCTGGCCATTCCTCCAGGGTCAGGTCAGGGCTGGCCAGCAGCGATGGAAAAGCTCCCAGCTATTTCAGGGTGCTGGGACCAGCTCAGGTCGCCGTGCTGTGGCACGTCCCTCGGCTGGTGACATTGTGTCAGTACTTTCCGTGTTGCTGCATGTGACAGGGGGCTGTGTCCTGAAGGTCCCCCGGCCAGCACGGTGACACTGCCAGGGTCACAAGACAGCTGGGAGTGTATTTTTGGCAGGGCTGGCACTACACACGGGTGGTACCAGGGGTAGCAAATGGGAAGAGCCCTGCACCAGCCCCTCTGCCCTGCCCTGGGGGGGTCCTGGCATCCCCCCCAGGACATCAGGTGTCCTTGGGTACCCACATGCACTGCCACGGGGCCCAGGCTGGACACAGAGGTGGCATTGCATGGAGATGCAGTGTGGGAGCTGCTCCAAAGACCAACTGGAACTGGGAAAAGGCTTCCTATTGACAATTTGCTTTTACACACAGCACCTATGGGGCCCTGGAGTGTCCTCAGCTCTCCCAGCAAGCATCCTGCTCCCATGGAATGCCCAAGGTAGCAGCTCCTTCCTCAAAGCGTGGGACAAAAAAGTTGGCAAAGTGTTGTCTAAAAAAGTGGAAGCTGCAGATTTGCCTCTTGCTCCATGAGCCCTTCAGGGGGGCTGGGACTGGGACACAGCACAGTGAGTTCGGGATGAAATGAGGCTGCTTGGAGCTGGTGGATGCAAGTGGCATTGCTGAGCTTCCAAAATCCTCTCACCCCTGCTGGTTTTGCTTCCTCCTTGCTCTTGAGGCTTGGGAGCTTCCTTAGGGCTTGTTCACCCCTTCAAGAGCCTGGTGCAAGAGTTGATCTCCTCTTTAGCAAGCTGGGCAAGCTTTAGGTTTGCTTTATTGCAGGCACAAGGCAGTGAGAGCAGCTGGAGGTGAGGCAGTTCAGGTCACACCACAGAAACCTAAACCTGAAACCCAGGTCACCTTGACCCCTGGGCTGGGTCAGCAGGAGGTGGAAAAAAAACAAAACAGAGCCATCTGATTTGCATCCTCCCCCCCACTCCTGTTATTTCCCAAGCCACGTTCTCACTCAGATGCCCAGGGAAGGGGAGCACCCACAAATGTGCTCCAGAGAGCAGGAACCATCCAGCCAGTGGGTATTTATAGAGGATTTGGTTATCAGAACGAAGCGAGCAAGTGTCTGTCCTCATTAGAATCTTCAGCCTCACTCAACTGTCACATTTTTAAAGCTGTTGACTGATACAGCCCTCGGGTCACCATGGCAACAGGATGGAGTACCCAGGCAATGATGCTCTTACTCTGTCACCCCTCGAGTGACCCACTTCTACCCAAAAAAAAAAAAAAAAAAAAAAAAAAAAGTTTGCATAAGAAAACCCTTCCAGCAGAACATTTCTCTTGCCTCCTGCCACGCTCACTTCCTGTGCTGCCAAAGGCATAAAAAGCCCACAAAGAGCAAATCTGGGGAGGGGAGTCAGTGTGAAGGGGAGGGACACCCCAACAACCCTGCAAACACTGGGGGAGAGGAGCCCCACAGCACCCCACTGCTCTCCTACATCCTGTCAGAGGTGTCCTGCAGCACCCACATGTTCTCTACCCCTGCCTCATCCCCTCAGCATGTCCTCATCCCTCCCTGGGAGCACTTAGAGAAAAAAGAAAGGGGGGGGGGGAGGAAAGCAGCGACAATGAAGTTCTCATGGGGGATTATTGGTGTATAATTGAGCAATATCCATGGTAACAAGCAAATCTGCACGCGTTAAAAAATTAACCTGACCTACTTTGGGAAATTCTGCCACCTCAATGGGCCAGCCAGGGCTCTCCTTCCCCTGAGACCCAGCCCGAGATGGGACAGGCAGGTTTTGTGCAAGGAGAGGTGTTCCCTCCAGTGGGAACCCCAGCAGCAAGTGGTGGGGGAGATGCCCAGCCTGGCCCAGCTCCATCGCCCCATGCCTGCTGGGATGATGCAGGGTCCCCAGGACAAGACCCATGCTGGTCTCTCATGTGTGGGGTACTGGTTTCTTCACAAGGCTATTGGGATAGTGACCTTACTGGGATGAGAAGGGCCTGATCACTGATCCTGTGGAAGGTCTCAGCTGGACCTCAGAAGAGTGGCTAGCCCAGAAGAAAGGGCAAGGCAACCTATGAGTGGTATTTTTGTGAGTTTCCTGGAGCAAAGCAAGGCACGGGGCCAGGAAAGTGCAAACCAAGGGCCAAAGGCAGGGGGGGAACGTCAGGACAACGCCTCTGACAAGGGACCAATGGGTTTATATCTGCCACCTAGGGAAAACCTTCCCTCAGGGTGAGCCCAGAGGAGGCCCCTTCAGCCCCTTTATGTCCCTCTTGGGGACCACTTGGATCAAAGCTGGATGAAGCATCCCCAGCCCTGCCCACAGCCCACAGCCCCATCCTTGTTCCTGCCCAGCTGCTCCCTGCAGCTCCTGGGAAGGCCAGGGCAGGTTTGCCAGCACGGAGGTGAAGTCCCCCCAGAGACAATCCTGGGAGACAAAGGTCACCTGGCACTCCAGCTCAGGAGAAAGCAAAGCTGTGAGAGAGACACCCAACAGCATGGCCCAGCCCAAGCACCTTTGCCCTGACACCCACGGCCCTGCTGGGGAGGAGACTGCTGGAGCAGCAAGACCACCACAGTCGAGACCACCAAGCCAGTGACCACCATCGTGGGCATCGTCCCAGTTGCAGCCATGGTGGCTAGGACCACCATGGAGGGGACCACCACAGTGGAGGGCTTGGTAGTGGTGATGGTGCCCACCACCACGCTTGGTTGAGACCATGGGGGAGGACACTCTGGTGGTGCAGTGATCTCCATCCTGGTGATCTCACCTGTGGCAATCTCCACCATGGTCTCCTCTCCTCTCACCGGAGACCACCACACCCGAGCCCACCAGGGTGGAAACCACCACAGTGTCATGCCACCCACCCCATCTGGCCACCCACGCTGCCATTCCTTTGCCTTTCCCAAAACATTCCCAACAGACAGCTCCGTGCCAACACTTCCCAATCATCTGCCCCTTGCTTTGAGGTGCAAAAAGGCTGATTGGAGCCAAAACCCTCCCGGCACACCCCACAAAACATTGGGGTGGGGAGCCGGGGTGCTGTTGCAGCCAGGGGGTGCCACGTCCCCATGCTGACCGAGACAGTCTGCACACCCCAAGGGCAAGAGGGACACCCCCAAGGGGGGCAGCACACGAGGGGCTCCCACCCCACATCCCCCCCTCCAGCAGAGCCTCCCGGCGCCAAGACAAGCCAGGAGAAGCCACTACGGAGGGGTCGGACGCCGGGTCCCACAGCCCCCACAGGGTGTCCCAACCCCTCTACACGCACACACAGCCCTTGTCCCCATTGTCCCCAGCCCCTCACCTCAGCCAGAAGAAGCTGAGCATTGGTGGGTGGCGATGAGAGGATGGCCGAGCAGTGAGGAAAGAAGGAGAAAGGTCCGGACACCTGCACGGACGATCGGACGGGCTCCCAGTCAGCCCAGCGCCGGCGTCGGGGAGAGGGGCTGGCGCAGGGCCCTGGGACGGGGCCAGCCCACACCCTCGGCTTCCTCAAATATGGTCAGGCAGAACTTTTCTTAAGGTAGCGCTTGGCAAATCTTGAGCAGCTCCGGAAAATGGACGGTGCTCCGGAATTTGGGGGAGGGAGGGAGAGAGGGGGTTGCACCTCGAACGGTGACAGGGCTGGTGGCATCTGCAGCTCGGGTCCCCATCCTTGGGGCAGGGTGATGTTGCCTTCCTTCCAGCTCTCCCCGGCCAGCAGCCCCCTCCCCAGCCCCTCGCATCACCCCCATTACCCCACCAGGGTACTTGGCTGCTTCCCCAGGGCTCCTCCAGTCAAACCTACCTGAATATGTTGTTTTCCTCTCCCCAGCCAGCCAGGAAAGCCTCCAGAAACTTCTCCAAAACTGCTCCCGTCCACCCAAGCCTCTCCCTGGCTCTGCTACCTTTGAAGGACAGAAAACACAGCTTATAATAAAAAGCTTTTTTGTTTGTTTGTTTGAGAACAGGAAATAAAGTGCAAATCACCGTGTCACTACAGATTATTGGGTTTTTCGGGGGGGGGGGGGGGGTTGGGGAAATATTGTTCTATTTGCATTAGATTTACCCACTTCTGTAAGTGAATCTTGGTTATCAAGAGTTGGCTCCAGGCTCTTTGCAGGCACAGCCAGCTCATGAGTTGCTGCTGGAAAGCCAGAGGTGAAATGATTAAACAAATGTAGCAGGAAACAAGGCCTCTCTTCTTTTTGGTAAAGAAGAAAATCAAAGCACTGGAACAGAGCAAACTCTGTCAGTGGGCACTGAGCATCAGTATCTGATGCCACGGGATGCAGTGGGTGCTGGGCTTCGGGCCTCAGTGACCAAATTTTAAGCTGGAGATTGGAAATATTCATCACAGCCCTATCCCCAGGTCTGTGGGACCCCTAGGAAGGCTGTGCTGGGCAGGGATGGAGCTGCTGGCCCAGCCTGGGGTGATGGTTGCCCACGGAATGTTTGGAGCCTTTGGGGAATGGAGGAGGCACCAAAGTGGCCAATCCTAGCACAGCAATAGAGATTCTCTCCAGAAGGAGATTGTTGTCCCATTTTGACCGAGGACTTTAACCCCCCCAGAGCATTAGCAGTATAAAATCTGCCATTCCTCATCAACTTCGGAGAGCAGGGAGGGGGTACAGCTCCCCTCTCAACCCCCCCAGAAAAACAAAAAAAAAACTTTTCCATGCTTTTACAGATTTGCAATCCAGATGCAAACCACTGCAGAAAAGAATATTTCCTTTAAAACACGTCCCTTTTCGGGGGCAGCAAATAAGATTACTTTTCACCGAGATGGTTTTCTTCCCCCCTTGCAGCATCCCAGGTGTCCTTTGAGGCTAACGGGTGGCCGGATTGCAATTTGCATCCCCACCTTTAGTAGGGAGGCTCCTCAGGGAGCTCCTGGGCTCCCTCCTTAGGACTGTTTGTTTCTGCAAACAGGGATCAAGAGATTTGCCGGGATGCACGGAAATGATTCTTCCCCCTCACTCCAATGTCGGAGGGAGCAGCAGGCTCAGAAACACTTCTGGATGCTTGACCCTCACTCAAGCCTCCAAAGGAAAGTCGCAAGGAGTGAGCTGATGTTTTCCAGGCTCAATTAGCAGCACGCAGTAATTATGGCTGGTGGCAGCTGTATTCTCCCATGGTCCCCCAGCTCTCCCCCTGCCTTTATGCCTTCCCCCGGCCCTGCCCAGGCAGCACACAGCAGTTTTTTTCCTCCCGATCCATCGCCATATGCCCATCTCTTCCAGTTCTTCGGTGCGTGATGCTCAGAGAGTGGGTAATTAGCTAAATGAATTAACTGACATTCATACTTGTAATTAGCAACTGGTTACAAGCAGCTATTCTCCTTGGGACCCGGGAAATTTTCTCGGGGACCGGTGTTAAAATACTGTAAAATCGTTCAGAGTAAATAACGAGGGCCAGGAGGAGCAAGGGCTGATGGCGCCCGGTCCCCTCCCTCCTCCTCTCCCTGGGCTCTAAAAGCGGCTGCACCACGAACAAGCCCGTGCAAAAAAGCCCAGCAGGCTGCAAAAACGTGTTGGGAAAGCTGCTGCTGCTTAGGAGGAGGAGAAGTTTCCAGCTTGGGATGAAATCACGGCCGGATGGGAGACCGCAGCTCCCCCCGGCTCCTCGCCCTCCCCCCCCATCTAAGCCCTTTCCAACCCTTTTCTAGCGGAGAGTTAGGAGTCCGGACCAGGTAGTGGAGACTGCTGGTGCAAAGCAACAGGAATTGGATGTCGTGAGTGTTAATTAAACCATTAATTACTGCTGAGGAAGGAAAAAAAAAAAAAGAAAAAAAAAGTAAAAAAAAAAAAAAGTGACCTGTTGGTTTTCACCACTTCTTGGAGTGGTTGGGAGGATAAATTCCTTGCTGGGTTTGTAGAGGGAGAAGGGGGCTGTGGCATGAGTCAGGTGTTTGCTAAAATATAGGGGTTTTTTTCTTGGCAATGTGGTACCTGTACAGCCACAGCCCCACAAAGCAAGAAGTGATACCACAACGGGGATGGGGCTGCTGGAGATTGAGCCAAAAAGACAGGGAACCCCAGCTGGGGGAGAACATGATGCCAGGGGCTTGGAGATGATTTCGGGGGGCAGTGTCCAAGGTTGGGCTGCAGGTCTCTTCTCCCTGGGAATTGCCACCCTCCCCCCAAAACCTGGGTGCTGATGGGAAGAAGGGAGGGCAGCAGGGCAGGCTGTGCAAAGAGCTTGTAATGGAAAAGGGGGGAAAAAATTTATCCTAATGCACCAGCTTGATAAATCAAACCCTGGTGTCTTCTGAGAGCCTGGTCCTGTGTCCCCCCGAGAAGAAGAGGACAACTTCCAAAGCCACTGAGGGTCCTCTGTCCTGAAGGTTGTTGTGGGGTGATGGGATGGGGTGAGAGCACCCCAAAAGCTGGGGTGTCCCCCAGAAAGGGGCTCTTCCCCAGCTCCTGGCACAAGATCGGGGCCACATGGCTCTGCCAGGAGTTCTGTTCTTGGCTCCTCCAAGCTGTCAAAGCTCTCAATTTCCCTGGCAGCTCTTGGAGTTTAAAGGCAGCGGAAAAGGGAAGAAAAAAAAAAAAAAAAAAGTCAGAGCTCAGAAGTGAGGTGTTTGAAAAGGCTGGGCCAAGGAGCTGTCACACCACCCTTTCAGCTATTACACACCCTGGTAAGTTCTCAAACACACAGGCTGCACAAGATAGCAGGAAGGCTAATTTTTCTTTAGCTGCAGGCAAAAAAAAAAAAAAAATTCAATTACAACGTAACCTATTTTTCAACTCCTCCATTGCTATTTACTTAATTTTTCTAAGGCCAGCTCGTCCTCCCCGTGGCAGGGAGGAGGAGGGAGGCTGTGAGGTTTATTTTGGTTTTAATTCAAACATAAACTCAGAGTAAGCGTGGTTGGTTTGAACACTGATGGGCAAACGGGATGGGATGTGACACGGGGCACCAGCATGGTGTCCATCTGGGATGGGGGGCACCAGGGGCTCCCTTCCCACCTGTATGTTGGGAGCAGGACCTTCTGGAGAAGGTTTGAGAGGTGCCAAGGAACAGGTCTGCTGCTGGGGCTTGTGGGGGTAGGGAGTACCCCAGGGGGTCCATGAGGGCAGGGAGAGTCCCAGGGGGTCCTAAGGACAAGGACACCCAGGGGGTCCATGAGGGCAGGGAGACTCCCAGGGGGGTCCTAAGGAAAAGGACACCCAGGGGGTCCATGAGGGCAGGGACATCCTGGGGGGGGTACACAGGCCCAAGACACCCTGAGGAGGCCACAGAGACTCAGCACCCTCGGGCAGGAGCAGAGGGACACACGACCTTGGGGTGGGGGGCCCAGGACCCCAGTAGGGTCAGAGGGACAACGGACACTCCACAGGGGCACAGGGACAAGGGGATGCACAGGGACACGGGTCCCAAGGTTGGGGCACAGGGACACGGGGCTCGGGGGGGATGGACACAGGGACACGGGGGGGTGCACAGAGACACGGGACCCATGGAGGGCATAGGGACACGGGCCACAGGGGGGGCAAAGGGACACGGGGGGAGCACAGGGACACAGGGTTGGGACATAGGGACACTGGGGGGGGCACAGGGACACGGGGTTGGGGAACAGGTACAGGGGATCGGGCGGGGGCACAGGGACCCGGGACCCCGAGGGGGGCACAGGGATACAGGACACGGGGGTGGCCCAGAGACACAGGACACAGGTGGGGGGGGCGGGTATAGGGACACGAGGATGCACAGGGAGACACGGGTCTCGGGGGGGGGGGACAGGGACACAGAACCCGGGACCCCGGGGGGGACAGGGATACGGGACACCGGGGGGGGCGGGCATAGGGACACGGGGCTGTGACACAGGGACACGGGGGGGGGGGCACAGAGACACCGGACACGGGTGGGGGGAGCGGGTATAGGGACACGGGGATGCACAGGGAGACACGGGTCTCGGGGGGGGGACGACAGGGACACAGAAGCCGGGACCCCGGGGGGGACAGGGATACGGGACCAGGAGGGGCACAGAGACATGGGACCCGCGGGGGGCAGAGGGGCACGGGACGGGCAAAGGGAAACGGGGTTGGGACACAGGGACACGGGAGGGCACAGGGACACGGGGTGGGGACACAGGGACACGGGGGGGCACAGGGACACGGGGTTGGGACACAGGGACACGGGAGGGCACAGGAACACGGGAGGGCACAGGAACACGGGGGGGCACAGGAACACGGGGGGGCACAGGAACACGGGGGGGACACCGCGCGGTGCCGATGCTGCCGAGCGCCGCCAGGGGGCGCCGTTGCTCCGAGCGGGCGCTCTGCGGCTCCGCCTCCCCGTTCCCCCCCCCGCTCCCCCGTTATTCCGTACCCGTTCCCCGCCCCTCCCCGCCCCGCCCCGCCCGGGCGCTCAGGCGCGGCCTTCCGGCGGCTGCTGCCCGCCCGCCCACGGGGCCAGAGCCGGGGGCGGGGGCACGGCGCCCTCCGGCACCCCCGGGCCCCTGCGGGGGGGGAGGAAGAAGGGGAGTGGGGGGAGGAGGGGGGAGGGGGCGTGGTCATCTCTCCGCCAATCAGCGCGCGGCGGTTTCAAGAGGCCCCTTCCGCGCGCCGCCCCGCCCCGCTCCGCGCTCCTCTGCGGGGGGGCGGCCCGGGATGGGGGGCAAAGGGGGGGGGGGGGGGTTCGGCCCCGTTTGGGCCAGCGGGACTTGACCCGGCCTGTTCGGCCCTTGCCCACCGTCTGAGCCCCCTCCGCGCACTGCCTGCGCTGCCCGCGCCAGGAGGCTCCGGCGGTGGGAGGGAGGGTCTTGGGGGGGGGGGGGGGTACCCCAGTCCATCCCACCCTGGGGGGCTTCTCCTGTGCCTCCTCCTGCCTGCCAGGGGGGCACTCACCGATAAATCCCGGGCTTCCCCCAGCCTTTTATCAATAATGCAATTTATTAATTATGCGGTTTAATTAATCATGCGCGTACCAGCAGCTCGCTCCTAAAAAACCGTCCTTTAAAAAAAAAAAAAAAAAAAAGCGCCTTTTTTCCAGGCTGGGTGGTTTTGGCTTTGTTTTTTTTTGTTTTTTTTTTTGCTTTTTTTTTTTTGAAATCGAGGAGCCAGCGTTGGGGAAGGCCACGAACTGGGCGTCATGGCACCCGGTGATGTTTCGGCATGGCCGCCCCGACCCACCTCCACCTCCACCCGTGGGGGCAGCTGTGCCCATCACAGGAAACCCCAACCCCCCCGGGAACCCCGAAGGAGCCGAACGAGTCCTCCTGCCGAAAAAACCACTGGGAGGTTGGGGTGGGAGAGGAGGTGGGTGCAGCACCCACCCTGCACCCGCTTCATTTGAATGCAAACCATGCCGAGCGCTCGCCACCGCCACTGAGGTGTGGAAATCTCGCCCGACCCATGGGGGGGTTTGGGAGGGGGGGGATGTTTCTTCCTGCTCGCCTGTCTGGGGAGAAAAAAGCCTAATTAGAAGATAGGGATATTTTAGGTACCAAACCCAGCCCCTCTCGAACCAACCCTGCACTCTGGTGAAAGGGAGGAGTTGTTTTTTCGTGGAGGGGGGGGGGTGGGGGTGGTGTCCAAGTAGCCACTTGGAAATAAATCATTTTAAAAAAAAATTTAAAACATTAACACTTTAGCTGGGTGAAAATAACAATTCGAAATCCCGACTTCCTGCTGGTGGCAGGAGGACAGTCCTGCAAGATGGGCTGGGTCACCTCAGGAGCCCCACGAGGTTGTCACCAACTATGGAACAGCCCCATAAACCTTTGGTAAGTGGAGAGCAAAATGAATGAGGGTTGGGCGTTTTTTTAAAAAAAAAATCTTTATTTGTTTTTATAGGTGGTTGCCAGCAAAATAGTGGTGAGGCAGCCATCCATCCTCCAGAGGTGGGCACCTTCAGCAACCCTGGGTGAGAGCCTGTGGGCAGCATGGGGCTGGCAGCCATGGACCAGCAGGTCCAGGAAGGGGCCAGGAGAAGGGGAGCTGCTCCAGGAGGTCAGGAAAGGCCAGCTAACCACCCAAGCTTGGGAGCATTTTGGTCACAAACCCTGGTGGCAGGGATTGAGGGCTCTTTTTTCTGCTCCCAGGCAGGCAGGGTTGGGTGAGGGGGATGCTGGCAGTCCAGGCCGGAGGCAATAAAGCTCCTGGAGTGATGCAGCAAAACAGGCTGGAGTCGCATGTCGAAATAAATCATCCATGGAGGCAAGGCAGAGAGAGAGGAGGAGGAGGAGGAGGAGGTTTTCTCCTCTTGCACCTCCCTGCATCTAACAAAGCCTCCAAAACCCCAAATGGGCAGTGAGAGCTGGGGCTGTCCTGTAGGTCCCAGCTGCCCTGGAGCAGAGCTGGCCCTGACCAGGCACTCGGATGCTCCTGTTCTCCTGGAGGTGGATTGCCATCCCTTCCCAGCTCCCTCGCCTTCTTCACCTTGTGGCAGGCAATGCACAGAGCTGCCAGGAGTGATAAAATGGCTGTCCCCCAAATTTATGGAGTTTAGCTGTGAATAACTCTTGGAGGTGAAGCTGCTGTTGAGCCAGAGGGGAGGAGAGCTTTCTTTGGGTATAAACTCCCCCGGGAGTGATGCAGGGCAGGCAGGAGCCCGGCTCTAGCCTCAACAACCACCAGGGATGTATCTCCCCTCCCAGCCCCCAACTTGTGGGGATGGAGCATCTCCAAGGTGAGCACCATGCTGGAGAAATCCCAAGGCTCATTTCCCACCCACGGTGTGTTTATTAGGAGCTAAGTCATGAAGAGGCTTTGGCACATCCCTGGTGCTCCCACCGAGTGTGTGTGGCACTGGGGAGGGGGAGATCACTGCTTTTTCCAGCAGCATGTGCAGCCCCAGGGTTTCCACGCTGGTCAGGAGTTGCTCCCCACCATCCATTCCCACAGCTGATCCTTATCCCACCCCCTGCTCCCAAAACAAAAGGTTGCATGGACGGGCTGCGGAGCAGCATCCCGATTTCCGAGGAAGCACATCTGAGGCTGAGCAGGCTCCAGCCTCCCCCTCGCCCCCCTCCCTGCTCTGCTGCAGTCACATCCATCCTAAGTTTCTGAGCCTCTTCTAATTTTGGAGGCCGTTAGCAAAAAGCAGGCGCTTGTTGCAGCCAAACGAGGCTGCCAATGTTTCCTTTAAAAGCTGCCTTCACTCCGAAGGACTCTTCTAGATGATTTGCTTTTAATAGCAGGCTGCAGGGTGCAGCTCACAGCCGGGGCTCTCCCCACGGTGAGAAGGGACTCGGGTGGCTTTGGGTGCAGGATTGGAGCCATCCACAGAGTCACGCGCGTCCGTCCCGGGCCACCATCCGCATCGTCTTCCCAGTTCAGGCCAGCAAAACTCCCCAGTTCCTTGCAGAGCTGACCCCTTTGCAGCTCATCCCTCCCTTCCTTTGTCCAGTCTCGGAGATATCTGTAAGGTGAAAGGGGCCAGGTTGGGCCCATAATTGTGGGAATAGCTCAGGAGAGGAGAGGAGGTCAGAGGAGCTGGTGGAGGAATGGGAGCCAGGGAGGTCAGCGTGCTGGTAGGTGTGAGTGCTTTGAAAAACCCAGTTGCTGCTTCAGTATAACCAGATTCAGGAAAAATGAAGCTGAAGTGTGAAAAATGAAAGTGAAAAGATAGGAACCAACCCACGGCTATTTATTCTAAAAATACTGACCTAAATACTTAAGCGCCCGTACAAAAGTAGTTGTCTTTGCTGATTTCCTTTATGAGAACCCCCTGGTTTGGTTACTGGTTCACTCCAAATCCAGGAGACGAGGCTTTTTGGAGACACTGAGACTGTGTCCTAGCCTGGCATTCCCAAAAAGTTTGCTGTATGCCCAAAACTCATCCAAAAGCTCAGCTCTGAAATTCATTCATGAAGCGAACGAGGCCCCGCGGTCAGCAGCCCACGCCACCACAGATGGAAAGAGGAGAGGCTCCAGGTGGGTCCCGTGTGATGGTTCTCCTCTCTGTCACCAGGTGTGACAATGGCAGTGACCAGGGGCACAGCAAAGCCCCAGGGGCTGCACCCAGGCAGTGCTTGCTGAGAGATTTTGGGGCAGAGGTAGGAAATGTTGGGTACAGCACCCCCGGTGTGAAGCATCCCTCAGGTTATGGCATGAGCTGGGCTGTTGTGCACAGCTGGGCTGTTGACATCTGGGCTGTTCACTTCTGGGCTGTTGTTTCCCCCACCTTGGGCTGTTGTTACAGGCAGTCGCAAGCCCTCAGCCCCCTCCCCACTGGCCTGGACAAGGATGCAAGGAGGCTGCAGACAGCCTGAGCCTGGCTTAACGCAGCGGTCCACAGGGCCACTGAGCATTGCTGTCCTGAAATATCTAATCCCTAACTAGATATTTTGGGATTTCCCACATCCCTGGAAGTGTCTGGGCCAAATACCGGGGGGTAGAGCAAGGAAGACCCAGGTGTGGGGACCCAGGCAGCTCACGGGCTGGTGCACAGGGACCTCTGTGTGGTCACGACCCCCAGTGCAGCACTGTGACCCCACTCTGCACGTCCTTCCTTGGGGAGATCATGGAGGAACATCAAGCACAGAGAAAAAATGGATGGAGGACTGGGCAGGAGTGCTGGGTCAGCAAGTTGCACAGGCTAGAGGAGAACAGTAAGTGCTGGGAGAAGGAAAAGACTGTGCTTAAAACAGTGAAGGTGGAAGCAGGCAGGGGAAACAGCTCCCTGCTTGAAGGTCAGAGGGGGAGAGCTGGTCACAGCTTTTCCATATGAGAAAGTGAAGGTGCAAGACAGGAAAACATCAGCTCAATGAAAAAGAGTGATTTTTTGACTTAGGAAAAGGGGTGCTGAGTGTAGCAAGGGGAGTGATGGTCTGGGGGTGAGCCCAATGTCTGCAGCATCCTGGGATGGATAAGCACCAGCCAGGTCTCCTTGTGGGGAGGAGAGGTGGCCATGAGTGGCTGAGCAGGGCCAGGTTTGGAAACCTTTGGAAACCTTGCTCCTCTAAGAAGCAAGAGCTAGTTTGGAAACCTTGGAAGATGCTGCAGAGGTGAGTGTCCTGGAGGAGGTTTGCTCTGATGGGAGGGTGCTGTCTGGGAAGCCCCTCATCCAGCTCCCTGTCCCCAAAAAAGCTCCTGAGAGCTTCACAGGAAACCCTTGCAGCGGAGCCAGTCGACCCTCAGCTCACCCTACAGCAGCTTTTTGCCTAAAATCAAGCTGCTAAAATAAACACACGTCCTGCCACCCTGCTCACAGCAGCTGTGCAGCTCTGCCTGCACACCCAGCACACGTCCACCCTGGTGGGGTGGCACTCATGGGGCTGGGGACAACAGGGGGGACGTCGGCTTTGAAACCCAAGGTCCCCCTCTGTCCAGCTCCATGGAGCATCCCGGGAAAGCAGAGCCAGAGGGAGGGTCCTGCTCCTTGCAGGGTGCTGGCAGGGGCAGCTGGCTCGGGGCACTGACGACATGGGAGTTATCAGGAGGGGACAGATGGGAGAGGTGACAGATAAGGGACTCAGCTGGGAGCAGGAGTGGGACTGATAGGACCCGAAGGCGCTGCCCTGGTGGAGCAAGGAGGCTTGAGATCAGACCCAGCAGAGATGGATTTAGATCCTGGAATGCCACCCGGGTGCCTGCTCCCCATCAAAACCCCACCTGGCCAAAGTCAGAGGGGCAAGGAAACCATGGGCATTTGAGTGCAGTGGGGTTTCTGCCTGGCTCCAGAGGCAGCTGCTACCCCAGGAGGGGAGAGACCACGCTGGGTGGCAGGTGGTACAGCTTGGAGACCATCCCTGCAGGGTGATGGATAGACTGTAGAGGAGGAAACCCAAGACAGGCACCATCCTGCTCTGCTGGGACTCCCCTGGGAAGGTCTCTGCTAATACCATTGCCATAGGAGACCTGTGCTGGTGTGCTTAGCAGGGGGCAGGAGATTTTATTGCAAAATGCCCCTTGCATGGAGATACAGGCTCATGTCAAGGGAGGTAGAGGCAAGAAGGACCTGGCCCACTCAGAGCAGCTGCCCCTGGCAGAAGGTGGGCAGAGGTGACACTCTGCCAGGGCTTTGTGACATCTGATATTTTGAATTTTGCCTTTGCACAGCCCACCCTCTTCCTTGGGAGTCCAACCACACCATGGAGTGAAGGTTTGGGTCTCACAAGTCGTCCATGCTCCTCAGTCCTGCTCCCTGGCTGTTATCTTCAGGTTTTTTCTCCCTTCCAGCCTTTTCTGTCTGTTTGTCTCCTCTCCAACAACAGGAACCCACAGAGTTAAAACCCCCGGAGTGCCAGCTCTGGGAATACAGCAGTGTCCCAGCCTTCTCCAAGCCAGGGGAAGCTCAGGAGCCTTGTCCCATCTGGGTGCTCCTGCTTGGCACTTTGCAGAGTCTGCCTGCAGCCAGGGTTAATGCAGGGATTTTGGGTGAGGAATCTGAGCCTCCACGAAGGGAGCTGCTGGGGAATCGCTGCCACGCTTTACATTCACAGCCCATCTATTTTGCAATAACTTCACCGTGATGTTCCCACGTAGACAAGCCTAAGCTAGCATAGATAATGAAATGGGTTAAAGGAGACAGGCAGAGGGAGAGGAGAGAAGCCAGCAACTGGTAGTAAATCAGGGAGAGAACAGGGTTACTTTAAATTCAAGGTCTTGGTAGCAGGGCGAGTTTGGTTTATGCCCAGAGGCACAGGGTTTAGAGAATGAGAGCAGGTTGGAAAGACAGAAGCGTCCCCTTGGCAGGGCCACTGACCTGTCTGTGTCCCCATTACCCTGCTCTTGGTCCTCCCTGTCCCCCAGTACCTGCCCGTGGATGTCACTGGGTTTAAGCACAGCCAAGAGAACCCATCCTGGGTGGTAAAGGGAGGTTGAGGGATCCTGAAGGAGCTGCTGGCCTGGCAGGGCAGGCAGCGGGTACTGCTCCATGGAGGGAAGGTCCTACCCCTGAGATTCCTCCACCTTTGGCACAGGTTTTGAGGCAGTCCAAACAAGCTAATTAAATCCTGCTCTGCTTAATCAGAGCCATTGAACACCAGTCAGAAGAAATTAATCTGGTGTTTTATTAGATGGTGTTTGAAGTCGCGTTTGGCACCTCATCCTCGGTTCTCATCTCCTTCTGGGGAAGGAAGAAGGACATCTGCGAGGGTGCAGCAGATGGCAGCGGGGATGATTCAGGGGCTTGAGGAAGGAGCTGCACTCCAGCGGCATCCCTGGGGGGTGGGGGAGGACAAGACACCTCTCCTTGCATCCCTCAGCCCACCCCCTTCCCGGTGGCTGAGAGTCTGCGAGCCAGGCAGGCATCCCAAAAAATACGTGTTCCTCCGCATTGCATGCTAATGGTTCCTCTGCGATAGGTCCCACCGCAATTAAAGCAGGCAGAGCGTTAATATGCAACGTGGAGAGGCCACTCTTCCCACAGCTACTCCCTCCCAAACCTGTCCTTCCTGCTGAGCATCCCTGCCCACAGGGAGCCTGCCCACGGGGATCCCACACCAGCCCCGGCCCAGCCGCCGGCAGCACCCGCTCTGTTCGTGCCTTCCCCTGCCCGGGGGGTGCTGCCTTTCATCCCCCTTCCCCAGCACCCCACAGGCTGCTGCCTTTGGGGTTGGTGGAGAGGCTGCTGCCTTTTTACATCCCCCCCCCCCAGCACCTGGTATGCTGCCTTGGGGCTCGGTGGAGCTGGGTCTGTTTGGTACCCGCTGCTGCACAACGTGGTTCTCTGACAGCTGGGAGAAACCCAGAGGAGGGTGGTTAAAACATCCATCTGGGCTCTTAGTTTGGGGTTTTTGATGAATTCTGGTGCCTTTATTGCTGCAGCCCGAGAAAAACTCCCAACAAAGAGAAAGCCAAGCAGGGCAGCCCACAGGTCACCTTCTGAGACTTGGGTAGCCTTGGTGTGTCCTCCCGGGACTTGGCTAGACAGAGCTGCTGCTGTGGTGGCTCCAGGTGTGGGGCTTTGGTTTTTTTCCCCCTTGTCATAACTTGCATTAAAACTCTGCAGAGCCATTTAATTGCATTCTGTGGTGGTGATGACACAAAATTAGCCTCCTTTCTCATCTTTAGCTAAGTTGGTCCAAAGCACTGGCTTTTAATTTGGTCTAATCATCAGGTCATGGAAGATGTGAAGGTAGGGTTAGTACCTGGTGAATTCACACGGGTCAGGATTTTCCACCATCACTGTGCCAGCCTTTGGCAGCCATCAGGTTGATCTCTGGAAGCCTGGGATGGCAGGGCTGATGGTGCTTTTGGTGGCTTTTTTTGGGTTTTTTCCTTTTGGATGGCTTTTGGTGCTACTTACGGGAAGCTTTCTGTCAACTGCTCTTCTCCCTCTCCCCGAGCAACAGCCGGGAACCAGAACTGGTCTGGAGGAGAGGAGGGAGAGCAGACATGGATTCCCAGCACCCTGGGCTGCTTTCTCCTCTGAGCATGTTGGAGATGACCTCCCCTCCCAGCTGGAGACCTGCAATCAGACCACTGAAGGCAGCTAAGGAGGCAGTGGTGCTGGCTCACATCACCATTCCCTGGGCTAGCTTTATAACCCAGAAGATCCCAGGGGTTGGGAAAAGGAGGTGGCTGGGTTGGATCTACTTACCTATTCCAGAAAATCAATTAGTTAGAAGGAAAAACAAGGTCCTGATGAGCAGGAGCAGGGCAGGGGGATATTCTGGATGCAGAGAGGCCCTTTAGCTACTGTGGGCAGGGTGCCCATCACGCCGGTAGCATTAGTGCTTTCCACCTCCAGGCAGAGGGTACAGAACATGAGGGTATTATTTTTAACCAGGGATACTGAGTGAGCATCTCACGTGCTGCTGGAAGGTCAAATTTATCCCATAGCCTCAGTCCCGGGGGAGGCTCCCGGTTATTTTTGAGCCTGTTGGAGGAGCAGAGGGACGTGAAGACTTGGGAGACACAAAGTCTGGGATGTGGCTGGCCTGGCCCTCAGGTCTCAGCCGCAGAAGCGTGCAGGGACCAGAGCCCCTCATGCCTGTCTCACCATCTCCACCATCACCCCAGCCCCACCCTGCAAAGCACAACTGGTGCAAAGCACCAAGTTTTTCCCTTCCCAAAGAGAGAGGATCTCTAGACGACTTCAAGTTTTTCATCCTTTTTCGACCTACCGCGTTGCAAGGAGATAATTTTTTTTTATTTATTTTTTTTCTTTCTTTCCACAGCCCTGTTTGTTTTCAGCCTGGCTTTAAAGCGAGTTTGGCCCTGCTCGGGCAGGTCCCCATGGCCGGGAACATTCCCACGGGGCGCAGCGGCACTACCCGCCGCCGGAGCACTTATTCCCATGCCCCACAGCTCTCCCATCCCCACCCCAACCATCCCCTGCCCTCGCCAGAGGGTTGCGGGGTGCACATGGCCCCGCTCAAACTCCTCAAGGCTTCTCAGGATGAGCCTCGATGTGTGAGACCGTGTTAACCACGGGGAGCTCATCGCGCAACCCGGCAGCCTCCATCTCCGCTGGTGGGGATTTTTTTTTTGGTGTTTTTTGTTTTTTTTTTTTTTTATTCAGCGAGTTGTTTCGGAGGTGGAGATAGGGGAAGAAGTCTTGGAAGGCCTTGTTTTTGTGCCGTTCTTGGAAGGCCTCATTGTTGTGCTGCTCCAACGCGTGTGGAAGCAGCCACCAGGAGCCTGGCTGGATTGACCCTGCGGGCTCCACCGCTCCCCCGGGAATGGCTGTCGAGGGGCAGCCAACCCCTCAGCGCACAAAACCCTCCCCGAGACCCACTGCGAGGGGATGGCGGTGCGGCCGGGACACCCCCTCCCCCTAAAGCGCTGCCTTCCCCCTCCTTCATTTTTACGGGCAGCGAAGTGACTTAAGGCGCTGAAGTTGGCGGCCGGGGAGAGGGGGGTGAGGGGGATGGGGGAAAGAGACAGGCCCCGCGGCAACCCCCCCATTGGGGTGCGGGCGGAACCCAGCAGGGACACCCATCCCCTGCCTCCCGCCACCGCCTCCGGTCCGGTCCCGCCGGGTCCCGCCCGGCGCCGGGGCCACAGGCAGCGCCCTCCCGCCCGCCCTCACCGACGCGCTCCCCCCCCCACCCCTCCCTCCCCTTCGCCTCCCGACGGGCGGTTTCAAGTCCCCCCTTCCAGGTCTCCACGGCGCCGCCCAATCAGCGAGCGCTGCGCGCCGCGTCCCGGCGCCTTAAAGGGCCAGGAGGCTGCCGGGCGCTGCGGGAGCCGCTCCGGCCGCCGGCCCAGCCGGGGGGACACTAGGACCGCGCGTCTCCCCCCAGCGCCCTCCTTCCCCGCCGCGGGAGGCCGCCGGGAGGGGGGCGTGGCGCAGGGCTTGTCCCCGCCTCCCCTGGGCGCTGATTGGTTGCGGCGCACGCCCGTCAGGGAAAGGAGCGGGGTTTTGGGGAGGGGGGGGCAGAGGGGGCGGTGCCCGGCGCGGCCACGTTCGGGTGCGCGGAGCAGCGGCGCGGGCGGGCGCAGCGATCGGTGGCGGCGGGCGCGGGGCGATGGGGGCGCGGCGGCGGCCGGAGCTCTGACAGCCCCCGGGCGCTCCCCTCGGTGGCGGCGGCAGTAGCGGCGGCGGCGGGCAGAGCGGCTCCCAGCAGCGGCGGCTGTAGTAGCAGCGGCAGCAGCAGCAGCAGCAGCAGCGGCGGCGGCGGCGGCGGCGGCGGCGGTGGTGGTGGAGGTGGTGGTGGCAGGAGCAGCAGTAGCAGTAGCGGCGGCCCCCTTATCCTCGGCGCGGAACATGTTCGCCAAAGGGAAGGGATCGGCGGTGCCCTCGGACGGGCAAGCGCGGGAGAAGTAAGCGCGGCGGGGGATTGGTGTGTGTGTGGGGGGGTGGGTGAGGGGGAGTGGGGCGGCTTTGTGCGGGGATGAAAAGGGGATGGGGGGTTGGAGGAGGGGGGGGGGGGGTGTAGGGGGGCGGTGGAGGAGAAGAAGAAACCCACCAACCCCCGCCGACCCGCTGCTCGGCTGTTGCAGGCTGGCGCTGTACGTCTACGAGTACCTGCTGCACGTCGGCGCCCAGAAGTCGGCGCAGACCTTCCTGTCCGAGGTGAGCCCCCGCCGCCCCCCGCGCCCTTTGTGCGCCGCCGCACGCCCGCCCGCTCCCCCTCACATCTCCCCCCTCTCTATTCCCCCCCCAAACATCCCCCCCCCTCCTCCCCGCCCTCCATCTTGCGCGGGGCGGTGGCGGCGCCGGGGGGGTCGCCGCCCGTGGTGGGGGCTAACGCCCACTCATGACCCCCCCACACCTTTTTCCACCCCACTCACCCCCACCCCCACCCTCTCCGCCTTCTTCTCGCCCGCAGATCCGGTGGGAGAAGAACATCACGCTGGGCGAGCCCCCCGGCTTCCTGCACTCCTGGTGGTGGTAAGTGTAGGAGTGACGGGGGGGGGGGGGAGGGGGAGAGGTCCTGCAGCCCCCCGGGGAGTTTGGGGATGGGGGTTTATGGGGGGGTTGTACCGGCGGAGTGAGTCAGCAGTGGCGCGGTGAGCCCCGGGGGAGCGGGCAGGGCAGGACAGGCCTCCTGCCTGGCAGCCCTCGGGGCCACCGGAGAGACCCAGCTGCAGGGTAAGGTGGCAGCTTGAAGGAGTCCCCGAGGTGCCACCCTCCTTGTCCCTTAAGGGCCACTTTTCCTTTTGGGAGCGTGGGTCATGGTGCTGCAGCTCCCAACCCCAGGATGGGTGATGTTGGGTCGTCCCCACATCAACCAACCCGAGGGGCTCCGGTGATCCGGCACTTCTAGAGGTCCAACTCTTCTGGAAGTCCAAGCAGCATCGAGCTGGGTCGCACCACCAGATCCCATCCCCTGGGCCCAGCGGGGTTGTGGGGAGCTGCTTACCTGCCTTCAGCCCCATGAGTAACTCTGCCTCCTCTCCCGGTGCTCTTCACCACGCAGCGTGTTTTGGGACCTTTACTGCGCAGCTCCCGAAAGGCGAGACACTTGTGAACATTCGAGTGAAGCCAAAGCCTTTCATGACTACGTGAGTAACAAGTTTCTAATCCTCGCGGTAATTACAGCGTTGGGGAAGCTCCTGCTTCTCCAGCGGCACCGTGAACCAACCTAACCCACTGGCAGAAGCCCTGGGGTTTTTTTTGTTGTTGTTGTTTGGTTTCTTTTTCTTTGGTTTTTTTTTTTTTCGTTTTGGTTTGTTTTTTTTTTTTAAACCGACAGTATTCTGATTTGACTGAACAGTATTTCATAATGTTGCAATTATGCAAATTAGCTCAGATACTTATCTTAGGCACTTAAAGGCATTCAGGCTTCTGGTAAAGAGTTAAGCAGTTCTGAAATAACGATGGGCAACAAAGTGTTTTCTAAGGGGTTGGTGGTGAGATGTTTCTGAGGACACCTCGCAGGGTGGGCAGGAGTTGGATTGATGTGGGGAGGAAGCAGGGATTCCCCAAAATGCTGTTGAGTGCCCTAATTAATGTCTCCGTGCCTTTGGCAAGACTTCCTTGGTTGTCTGAGCTCTCCCTCAAAGAGAAGGTGTTTGCTGGTTGAAGGTGGTGTTGCAGACCCCCCTCCTCCTTGGCTGATCTTGTCTGTTAGTATTTTGGGTTGTTCTCTGCAGAGGCATTAGCATGACCCAGGGATGATGCTCCTGGGGCAGGATGCTGGTGTTGAGGTGCCTCCAAAAAAAAAGGCTCTCCTTGGCAAGGATGTGTGTCATGTTGGCTCTGGTGGGCAATGGGTGGGCTGCCTGCTCTTGTCCTGTGCGCGTCGCCTGCGTCCGCAGGGTTGGGAAGAATTTCCATCAAAGGATTAGTCACCTGGCTGTGGGCTTGGACCTCAGTCAAGTGAGTTGAAACCCTGTAGCAGGAGCTGGTTTTGTCTCCTCCGGGGAACCTATGGTATGGAAACCATTTTTTCCTCCCTTCCCAAGTTTTCTCGTTGCCTCGACATGCCTGGGTTGGGATGTGTGAGGTTTTGCTGGTGAGCAGCGCCAGGCGAGTGTCTCGGAGACCTCCGTGGTGCTTCTGCTGGCTGGTGTTGGATGGAGTGGTCGCCCTGGGGCATGGGCAGTGCCAGGCTGCTGGAGAGCCTCAGCTGGCTGCTAAGCTGGTGCCTGTCCCGCTGAGACACAAGGAAAGCAGGGCTTGGTATTTGCTAGGTGGAGGTTTGTCTGTCTGTCCCTCCCTCCCTGTGGCTGCTTTCTGCATGACTTGTTTTTTCACTGGGTCGGATTAAGATGGTGAACTCCTGAACTGAGGGTCAGAGCTGACATCCGGCAGCACATCCACCAGTGCTTGGCTTGGTATGGGCAGCTCCTCGCTTCCTGGGTGTTCTGGGCCAAATTCTGGTTCTTTTGGAGCCTGGGTGGGACAGCAGGCTCACCAGGAGCAAAGCAAAGGTAGATCTTTGGGTGACAAAGCCACAGGTGAAGATGACAGTAGCAACCAAGATGTGGTAATGCTCCATTCATAGCAGTCTCCTCGTCGTGTCTGAGGATTTAGTGTATTTAGAGAAATTAATCTTTTTTTAGCTTGGTAATAATTCCAACAATAGGCCTGAGTGCATTAGATGATTCGCATAAACTTCTTTAATACACATTGCTTTAAGCTTACAGTAAATAGACACAATCCTGATTGTTTTTAATTCTTGGTGTAATGCAGTTTTGTAACAGCCCCAAGTGCTTTACCTTTTGGCTAAGACTTGTAAGGAGATTTTCACTCCCCTGTGCCTTGTGGCACTGGTTTGGTTTCCCCTGCCACGTTTTGACCTCAAAAGGGAGGGTTGTGCTTCTCCTTCTGGCATGGCTGGTGACTGATACTCACAGTCCCTCTCCAGGGAGTGGAGTTTTCCTGGCACACCGTGTACTTTACAGGGTGAGGGACCTACCCAGCCAAAACTTAAATATTGACCAAAGAACCAAATGATAACCAGGGGAGTGTGTGAATAGCACCTTGTTGCTCACCAGCTTCCCTGCTAGGGCAGCTGCTGGTGCTGGTGAGTGTGGTGGCCACCCTCGCTGCTGAGCACCAGAGTGAAAATGCAGGTTTTTGCCAAGCACCAAACCCAACACCCATCAGCTGGCAGATAAAACGGGCTACAAAACGGTCATGACTGGACCACCAAGTTGTGAATCACTTCATATGGTTAAAAATACTCCAGAACAAGTCTTGGCCCAGATGGGTAGAGCATCATGTTTATACTTGGCCAACGAGGGGCAACCTCTGCGTGGCCCTTGCCCGAAATACGATGTTTATTTACCCAAAAGTGCTGTTATTTACCGTTGCTGTTGTAGGGCAGAACAGGGGGGTGCTCCAGGAGTGGTGTGGTGGTGCCAAGCCAGCCAGGGTTTGGCACGTCGCCCTCCTGTAGCCGGTGCCCGAGGGGTGCTGGGCTGGGAGAGCCAGTGCTGCGCCTCGTTAGCGGGGTGCTAACGATGGGATTTGCATGCTGTGTCATTTCCACTTCATTTCCCAGAGTAACTGTATGAAAACCATGAGGAGCAGCAGGACAACTTGCCAATTTCCCCCTCCAGTTTTTCATATTGAACTCTTTAGTGAGATTAAAAAAAAAAAAAAAAAAAAGGGGAGAAATCTTACACTTTTTTTTTTTTTTTTTTTTTTTTTTTTTTTTGGAAGGGGAGGACCTTTGAGAGCCACGGGCTCTTGGCGTGGCTAAGGAATATGGCTTTTTACCTTTTTCCCAAGTTTTTTATCCTCAGCTCAGCTGGGACAAAAGGCTGGTGATGAGAGAAAGGTGCTAATTGGGGTAGGGGTGATGCGAGCAGGGGTTTTAGTCTGACTGTTACCAAGCTCTGCTACTGCTGCCTCTCCCACATGGATCAAAGGAGCTTCTCCAAGTTAGAAGCACCACGTGCATCCCTCAACTCCAAAAACCCCTCAGCCCATAGCTGTTGGTCTGGGCTCCTCCAGCAAGCAGAGCCCCGTGGCCAGCGTGCCGGCGTCAGGATGCGCTCCCGGGGCCGGGTGAGCTTTTGCAACAGGATCTCCTGGTGTGACAGGGGATTTCAGCCACCACCTTATCTGGGAATTGGCTGGTGGCTGCTGGCAGTTGAGCATTTCAACGCCATGAAAGCCAATACAATTTGAGTTAGTGGTGATGACTGCCAGTTTAAATACCGCAGTGAATTTCTGTCAAAGAGCTAATACACAGAAAGGGGAATTGCAGAAAACTTGATCACCAGAACCACTTCAGTCGATTTTGGCCTCGAGCTACAGAAAATGAACTTAAATCTAGTTGACTGTTGCTACATACTTTTTTTCTTTCTTTTTTTTTTCTTTTTTTTTTTTTTTTCTTTTTCTTTTTTGCGGTATTGCTCTGCCTTCACGGCCAGCTCGGCGTGTCAGATGTGCAGGGTTGCCTTTGTCTGCTGAAGAGTTTGACTTCATCCTTCCCCTCCTCTGCTCCCTTTGGTTCTCCCCCTTGAGAAAGATCCACACTTGGGAGTATGTTTTCTTTGCCAGTCAAGATCTAGGCTTCATCTTGCCATTAATGCAAAGCATTGATTCATTATTTTTTATAACTATGGGAAGCTGCTGCAGTTCTTCCTGACTTTGGTTTGGAAAGATGTTCTGCTGCAGTTGCTGCTGGGAAGGTTGGCTTGGGAAAAAGATGTGGGGGGTGATTTGGCCTCATGTTCTCTCATCCTCTCATGCTTTTTCCCCGCTATCTGAAATGGTATCCTCTTGGACTGAGATCTTAAAAGGGTTTCTGAAGCTCCTAGACATGGATGGGGGTATCCAGGCTTTCTGGTTTTGGCATGCTTGACTTTGTTCATTGAGGAGCATGGGGAAACTCAAGGGTCTGGGCTGTTGTTGGTAGCATGGGTTGGGGGTGTCTCCAGACACTAGGGTGTGAACCCCAAACCCAGCCATTTCACTGCTTTGTAAGGGCCCTCTCGGCCATGCTTTTGGGGGCAAGGTGTAGGAAATGGTCCTTGTCTGATGGATCTGCCCATTGTGACCCACCAAGTTGGCTGTAGGACTGGCAGTGTGTCCCAGCATTGCTGCCTGAATGTCACTGGGCTGCAGGGGGTGCATCTTGTTGTCACAGCATCAGCATCTGTGTGGTCATCTCATGGTGTGGCACCTCAGCAGGTGAAATGGCCACAGGTGAAACAAGAGTGAAACAAGAGCTCCTGGGAGGAGATGCTCTGCATGCAGGGGGGGTTTGGTGTGACTGTTGCCTCCCCTGTGCTGATCTTTCTTCTAACTCCAGAACCAGCACAGGCTGCAAGACTCTTGCTCCAAGCACCCACGTCTGCGTGGGGGGGGTGTGTGGGACCAGTATGGGTGATGGTGGTGGTCCATGAGTAGCTCTGCATTGGTGGTGATCTGTGAATGCCTCTGCACACATAGTGTTGGAGGTCCATGAGTGCCTTTGTGGTGATGGTGGTGGAGCTCCCTAAGTGCCTTTCTAATGGTGGGGGTGGAACTCTGTGAGTGCCTTTGTAATGATGGTGGTGGAGCTCCAGGAGTGTGTCTGCAGTGGTGGTGGTGGAGCTCCACAAGTGCCTCTGCAATGTGCCCTTTACAGCCAGTGTGCTGGAAACTCTCTTGTTTCACAGAAGAGCAGATGTTTTGGGGGCAGATTTGTCACAAGACAGGGAGAAGAGTTGGGACCACCTTCATGTGGTCCCTGGAAGCCCCACAGGCATCTCTGGAGCATTGGGAATGGGGCTTGGCTGGGGCACGTGCAGCTCCGTCCTGTCTCCATGCAGGATCGTGCTCTGCCTGGGCTCCATCCAGCTTTGCTCTGCAGGGACAGGGTTCCCTGGTAGGTAACTGGAGAGAGGAGTTTCCTTCGGGAGTGGCAGGCTGCCAGGAGCAGCTGCAAAACTCCACATCACTTAAAAAAAAAAAAAAATACAGAAATTCCCTCTCCTGGCTGCATGCTGGGCTCAGCCTTCCCCTCCCAGTTTAGGATACTGGTGTGCCCATCCCGCCTCCAAGCCCCCAGGGTCCCTTAAACTCCACTTTCACTGTCACGCCATGGAAAGCTGGAGTAGTTTAATTTTGTATTTTAAACAATATTGGTCATCCTGATGGAGCAGCCTCTGCTGCCCAGCCAGGGTGTTTGGGAGCAGCACCTTTCGAGGGGTGATGGTAATGGAGAAGCCACCAGCACAAAACTGGAGGTCAGAGCCCAGAGCTTATGTCTTAGTCTTTGACTGGGGAGCCTAAATATTTATCCTGTTCTGTCCCTAATGAAAACAAATTGTCAACAGTTGTTCAGTAACTGACTAAATTAAAATCTGTAATTAGTCAATTAGATTAAAGAGTTGGCACAACCTGATTGTATCATGCTGGTTAGGTTATTAAGAGAAAGGGTGTGATTTTTAATTACTGAATGCTAATTTTGACAGTTTCAAATGGAAACAGACGTTTCCCCCCCCCTTCCCCTCCCCTTCCCTCCACCCCACCCCGAGCGCCTCTGCAAAAGTGAGGCAGGGGATGGGGTTTCTGTCAACAAATGGTGTGAAGATGCAAAGTTTCTCTGCCTCCCATCTGGGAGGGGTTTCTCCTGAAAAGCCAGGGGTGGGACAGGAGGAGAGAGGAGAATTTCTTCAATCCTGTCTGGCAGGATGAGGGAAGGTGGGGGTTTGTACAACGGCTGGGGACCCCCTGCACCTTTGGGCGCTGTGGTGGGGATGTGTGGGCACAGAATCATCTGGGTTGGGAAGGACCTCTGAGATCATCAAGTCCAACCCTTGATCCACTACAACCATGGTTACCAGACCATGGCACTGTGAGTGCCACATCCAGTCTCTTCTTAAAAACCCCCAGGGATGGAGAATCCACCACCCCACTGCCTGGGGTGGTCCCCATCTCCCACCCTGGTATATGCTCACCTGGTGCCAACCCATATAAAGCAACAAGGCAAATCGCAGTGATTTTTTTGTTTGTTTGTTTGTTTTAATCTATGGATTTTCTGTATTATCTTTTATTTTAACCCCCCCACTGGTGCCTGAGCAGGGCCAGCTCCTGCTGGAAGGCACAGAGGAGGAAGGCCTTGGTGGCAATCTCAGCAGCCCGCTCTCCCCATCCCATTGTTTGCCCCGGCGGCCACGTGGGTGAGCGGTGAGGCCGGCGAGGGGACCCGGTGAAGGGGGGAGCAGCAGCCCCCTCCCCAACCCCCAGCAGATGCTCAGCTCTGGGAGAGCACACAAAGCTCTCCACCCTGCCCTCCCCGGCGTTCCGGGGTCCCTTTGGAGGAACAAAGAGGGCGAGGGGCCGGGATTGGTGCCGGGGGGGATCGCTGTCCTCCTGCGGCTGGCAGCGAGGAGGCTCGTTAGGTCAGGACGCCGTGTTTTGGGTACGAGTGAGGCTTTCCTGTTCTCCTGATCATTTCCTTCCTTACCTTGGAAACTTGGATTTTCTCCTACCTTTTGTTCCCTATTTTTCTCTTGGAAAGCCGGCCCTGGATCTATTGGAAACAGCTGCCAGAGCTGGGCCCGGGGAGCGGGCGGGGGGCTCCGTCTCTTTCTCTTCTTTCACTGAAATGGAGGGAGCCCTCGCTGGCATGGGGGGGCCCTCTGGGGAGAGAGGTGCTGGAGCACTTGGTCCTGGTTTTCCTTGTAAGCAGAAGGAAGAGATGCGCTTCCTAGAGCATCTTGTGCCCCCTCCTTGGTCCATCCTAGCCCACCAGTGCCAGGAGCAGGGACCAAGCTGCCCTCCCCACCAGCATCACACCTCTCCAGCATCCCATTTAGGGGTCAGGTCACGAAACTCCAGCAGAGGCTTGTGCTCAGCCCTGATCACCGTGAGCACATCCCAACCCCCCCCCCTCCCCCCAAGTTTTCCCAGCAGCTTCTCCTTCCCAGGCCCTGACCCTGCAAATCCCTGGGGAAGGGACCCCCTGGGGCTGGGAGGAGAGGGAAGGGACCCCCCGGGACTCGGGGGCTCTATGGGGTGGAAGCGGCGCCTTCCTCCCTGAAGGGCTCTCTGCAAGTAAACAAATCCCTCACCTCCCCCTTGCTTTGGGGTGGTGGTTTTTTTTTTTTTTTTCTTCCTTTTGTTATTTTTTTAAAATTTCTTTTTCATTCACTTGGCCACAAGTGAGTTCAAAGCTACAGCTGTGCAACCAGGGGGGTTTCCAGAATAAGGGGGGGGGGGGGGGGGGGGTTGGCTGCTTGTGGGTGTCGCTTCCCACGTGTGGTGGGATCCAGTTCTCTCCCCCCCCACCTCCCTCTTCCCATCCCTGCATCCTGTGGTGGTGACAGCCATCCCCTGTGCCCAGCCAGGGCAAGAATGGCTTTGGGTAAGGTTTAGGTATGGGTGAGGTGCTGTGTCCCCTGTGTAAGACACCTTTTGTCTGATATTTGTGTGTTTAAATGGTTTTGTTGGTTTTTTTTCTGAGAAATGCCCACTCCTTGAGTTTGATGCTGCATGTGTGGAGGCTGCTAACATCAGAATTAAGCAAAATATATATATGTGTGTGTGTGTGTGTGTATGCATGCAAATCTATGTGATACACAGAATCCAGATCAATATAGGGATATAGGTAAATAAAAGCATGTGTGCTTTTACATTTGGCACCCTGGTTGGGCCAGTGGGGCAGAGCAGTGCTTCCCACCTGGTCATTGAGTGCTCTCCCACCTGCCTTAGCCTTCCTTCTCCCTGGGATTTTGGTGAGGACATTTCCACCTCTCTGTTCCCTGGGCTGGGTGTGAGGCTGTGGGGTCCGTCTGTCCGTCCGTGTGCAAGGCAGCTCAGCTGCAGCCTGCTGCCACAAGATAAAGTCCAAAGGAAGACCTCTGGCTGTGTCTTAAGCTAATATTTTCTTTTTAATTTTTTTTTTTTTTAATGTTTCTGCATCAACCCTTAACCATTTGATCTGGTGCCTCTCCTCCCGGGGTGCGGTGGCTTTCTGTAGTGAAAATGAGCTCTGGCTGCCCCTCCTGCCTGCCTGAAGCAGGATCTGGGGTGGTTGGATTTTTTTTTTCCCTCTTCCTTTTTTCCCTGGATTTGGGCAGGTTTCACACAGCCTCGTGAGGCTGAGTTTGCACCTATAATTGGGATTTTTTTGGCTACAAACCAGAGCAGAGGATGCTCAGCAGCAGCTTTGCCGTGCCGGTGAGCATTGCCCTGCGTGGCTGGGTGGGGTGCTAGCATCCCGGGGCATTCTCAACAGCCACCCAGAATCTGTCCCTCTGACCTGTGGTGGGTTTTTTCTCTCCCTCCTACCCCAGCTCCCACCTGTGTGGTTGCCATCACCCCAGGGTGCAGCACCACTGGGTGCTCACCAAGGTGAGTGGCTGTCTGGTGTCCCCTTCCTCCCAACACAGACTTGCTGTGAGGGTGCCCCAAACCTTGGCTGCTCTTATTTTTTAATTTCTGATGATCATGAAGAGGAAAAGCCCCTCATCACCCCTGTGGGCAGCTGGCAGAGCCCACCTGTGTGTGTGTGTGTGTGTTGTGTTTGTCCCCAAGTTGCTGTCTGCCCCAAGCTGTGCATTCTGGGCTGAGGAGGAGCTGGGAGCTTGGTTTGTTGTTTTGGGGTTGTATTTTTTTTTTTTAAAGTGGAAAAAAAAAAAAAAGGCAGCTCACACCAAGGAAGGGGGCAGGGCGCTTCCTCGCAGTGCCTCCTGGTTTGGGGTGAGAAGATAAGGCTGTGGTGGCATCGTGCTGGGCTCTGCTCCTCTGCCAAAGCATCTTCCTTGCTCTGCCCAGCCCTTCCTGGGTGATTAGCCCCATTTTTGGGGGAGACCTGTTGGGATCAGGGCAGCTTGCAGGGTGTAGGGGCTGGTTGAGTATCCCCCTGAGCAGGAGTGATGCTTGCAGGGGAGAGGAGGAGGAGGAGGAGGAGGTGCTTCCCTCCCCCTTGTCTCCTTTCTGCAGGAGAGCTGTGCAGCTGGTGGGGTGTAAATCACACCCAGCCCCCCCCCCCCACCACTGCCCATCTGCCTGTGGGCCAGGGGGATGAAGGCAGGGGGGTTGTGGCTGCTTGACTCTCCATGGGAGCTTCAGCCTTGCTCCCACATCCCCATCAGCTTGGGAGGTGGCAATGCTCCTCCCCCAGGAGCAGAACCTGGATCTTCCCGGTGGTGATGGAGACCTCTTGGCTGTTGGGGGGGGTCTTCCTCTGCCGAAGCTTGAACCAAGAGGTAGGTCTGGTTTTGTAAGACCCTCATGGGGGTCTGGTTTGAGGCAGGGGACGTGTGGTCTCATCAGGGGAGCTTTCAGCAGGGGTGTGCTTGGTGCAGTATGGCTGGGGATGGGGGCACACAAGGAAGCAAAGGCTGGCCCGTGTTGCACATGGACATCTTCAGCCTAGCTCAAGCATAGTTTTCCATGGGAAGACCCAAACCAGATGGTTTTGTTGTATCCTGGGTGTCACAGCACCGGTAACACTCTGGAGCTTCAATTTGTTGTCAGTCTTTTTTAGAGAGAAAGTCCAGGCTGGGGTTCCCAGGGCTCATTTCATCATTAAAAGCACACTTGCTTGTCCCAGAGCCCTTCAGGGCATTGTGGCACGTCCTGACAGCTTGTCCTTCCTTACCTGAAGTCATCAAGGAGTTTTCAACATGACTTCTATAAAGCCTTTGTACTTGGATTGCTCCACTGTGCTGCACAATGGCTTCTTTGTCATCCTGCCAGCTAATTAATTTTAACTTTTACCGTTGCTCCAGCACCGTGCACCATCCGCCTGGTCCATTTGAAACTCCCCCCCCACTTTTAAGTGTTTTCCAAGCAGCTTGACTTGTTGCTGCTCATGGGAGAAACCAGCTGGCCCCACTGGTGCTCATCTTCTGGAGAAGAAGCTGCCCTTCAGCCACTGCCAGGCCTGGGGCTGATGAAGAAAAAGCTATTAGGAGGCTCAAGTTTTCTCTGGTGGCTTGTTTCTCCTGGCTGGCAGCTGAAAATCCCCACAGACAACATCTTCTGATGAAAATAACAGGCTCTCCCTCCCTGGCTGGTGATTGGCACTGTGTGCATCTCACAGTCAGAGGTGAAAGCCTTGGCTGCATCTTCAGGACAAAAGCCCTCGTGTTGAGGAATGTGTTGGGTTGGGATGATGATGATGATTATTTCCAGAGGGATGTGTTCTGGTTGGTTGGCTGTGGGCTGGAAACCAGGTGTTTTTCCTTTGCCTCCTGTGAGGAAACATCTGCAGCACCAGCTCTGGGTGTCACTGGTGCAGAGAGGAGCTGGTACTCCTTAGATGCTCATGGGGAAGGTGAGCATCTCCCTGGAGAAAGACCAAGAGGGATGTGACCCTTTCAGCCTGGTGGAGTGGGATGAGCCCCACTGTATTGTCTGTGCTGGGTTGGAGGGAGATGCACACGGGTGTGAACAACAGCTGAATTTGCAGCCATGGGGTCTGTGGCAGAGGGGAGCTTCCCATGCTTGGGACAGGGACGGTGGCAGGTCCAGAGAGATGGAACTGGTGCCTCTGTGTTTAATCTGGTTGTAAGGTCGGCTGTTAGAGATAATGAATTTTGCCTGTCCCCGCCGCTGTAATACAAGAACCCAACTGTCTTTCAGCACCGCCGAAGGTCACTCCTCTTTATTTCTGGTTGTAAATTTTGCTGGTTACAGATGTTTGGGCTTGATGGACGTGGCTAATTAAGTTTCTCCTGCCAGTTGGCAAGGTTCAGGGGTGAGGTTGGAGGGCAGGACCAGAGCTGGGTGGCAGTGCTGGAACCCCCTCGGTGCCCAGCCATGAGCCCATCTCACTGCAGCCCCAGAGCAAAGCGGGGCCAGGTTTGCATGGACCCTTGCACCTCCCTTTATTGTGATTTTGGAGCAGTGGGGAAGGAAGAGGGTGGCTTTGGGAGCAAGTTTCCATCTTTCTGCCTTCATTTGAGGGGAATTCAGCAGGAATTATCCCCCTTGCTGTCCCCACCCTGATGCGGGGGTGGGAAAAGGAGGATCCCCTCAATTTTTGCCATCGAGCATCTTCTGCATCGATGCCAGCAGAGGCTTTTTCTTTCCCAAAGATATCCTAACAGGAGAACCATGGTGTACTGGGTGGTGCCCCACATGGAATTAGCCTCTCATGGGGGTGGGGGCCTCTTTCCTTGGTCCATGGGGCTGGTTCACTTCCTGGGCAAGAGCTGGTCATGCACTGCCCACACGCTTGGAGCACAGCACGTGCTGCTGTGCCTCCCCGGCTCCCCCCATGCGCTGATTTATGCTGCTCCACATTTTCTCCTCGTTTCCATGCCTTTCTCCCCTCCCTCCTTTTTTTTTTTTTTTTCCTCTTTTTTTTTTATCCTCTTGTGCTGCCAGTGCATTGCCTTGCTCCTTCCATTCTTTTTTTTTCCCTCTCCCTTCTTGCTCCCTGTTACCCCACCGAGCTGCTCTATCTGCGGCTCCCTGCTTATGTGTGCATTCAAAATGTTTTTTGTTTTATTTTTTTTTTCCACCTGGAGGAGGAAATCACATCTCCATCCCCATCATAAAGTGACCCCCCCCCCCCCCAGAGTGGCGAGGGGGCAATTTTTTTATTTTTTTTTTTTTTTTTTTTTTTTTTTTTTTTTTTTTACTTTTATTTTATTGTACCATCGCAGACCACAAGCCATGTGCCCCCGTTGTGGGTGCTCACACCCCTTGCTTGCAGCCAAACCACCCGGGGTGGCCACGGGCACCCATCACCTCCATCCCCACACCATCTGTCCCCTCCCGTGTGGCGCCGGACTGCCGCCTGCTCACCGCAGCACCAGCGTCTGCGAGGCCGCCGGGGCTTGTATTTTTATTTTTTTTTTTTTAAAAAAAAAAAGTTCAATTTTTGGCTTTGTTTGCGCCAGGTTTCATACGCATAACCTGACTTTTTTGTTGGGTTTTTTTGTTTGTTTGGGGGTTTTTTTTGGGGGGGGGGTTATGTCCTCCCCCCTCCCCGTTGCCGTGCCAGGCGCATCGAAAGTTTGCCGGGTCTCGCGTGCGTGCGTGGATGCCGAATAATTTTATTACCCGCCTGGAAGGGAGCCAGCCCGGCGTGCAGCGGGCAGGAGGCGGCTGCTGGGGCTCCTTTTCTTTTTATTTCCCTTCCCCAGCTGCCCCCCCTCTCCCCTTTGCCTCCACCGGTCTCCCGCCAGTTGTATCACTGGCATTACTTTATTTTATTTTTATGGTTTGGGGTTTTTTTTTCCCCCTTTCTTTTTTTTTCTTCTTCTTCTTTCTTTTTTTTTATTTTTTTTTTTTTTTTTTGTTCCTTAAAGGGTTAAAAACGATGGGGAAGTTCAGCTAGCACTTGCAAGATATGGTTGCCTTAGCAACAGGCCTCCTAATCTGGTAGGTGACCTGAGAGACTGTGGAAGATGCAGGGGTTGGTTTGGCATTTCATTATTTCATGAGGCTGCGGCTCTCCAGCTGGTTCCCTTCCCAGCCTCGCCGCCTCGCCTGCTCCCCCCACTGCCGCCCCCGGCATTCCTTGGCAAAGCCCCGGGGGGGCCAACAGTATGGTGACCCCTTTCCCTGCTCCCCTTCCCTGGGTGCTGGTGTGTCCCAGGAGCTGGTGGCTCGGGAGAGAGGTGAGGGCTTCCCGCAGCTAATGATTCACCTTTGGGGTTGCAAAGATGGGTTCCTGCTTTGCCTTCCTTCTTCCCCAAGGATTTGCTGCCAAGACCTGGTGAGACGACCCTTGTTGCCCCCTGGAGCTCTCCTTGGCGCTTCCAGACCCCCAATTTTGGGGTCCGTGCTGCCCCTTGAAGCCCAGCAGTGGGGCTCTGATGCTGGGAGCTGGGGCTTGAACACCAAACTGGTGGGGCACAAAGAGGGAGTGGGGGTCTGCAGTGGCAGGGAAAGGGGATGGAGGTGAGGTGCTGGGGTCCAGCAGGCATTTTTGGGGAGGGAAGGTGGATTTGGCAGTGTTATTCCAGCAGCTATAGGCTGCTCTGAGCCAGTGAGGCCAGGTGAGCACCACCAGCCCATGCCCTCCTATGGATGGGCCAAGACCTGGGTGTTTTGGTGCTGCAGCCACGGCCTTTTTTTTTTGTTGTTGTTTTTTGTTTTGTTTTTTGGTTTGTTTTTCTTGGAAACATCCTGAAGTTGGCATTTCCCAGCCTGCTCCCTTTTCCCTTGCTGTCCCAACCATCCCCTGTGAGCACCCAGCCCTCTTGCCAGTAGTGAGGACATCTAAATTGAGAAGCCCCATCAGAAAGCCTCCCTGCCAAGTGTATGACCTCCCCCAGCCCCTGTGTGCCATCAGATGGGTGCTTGGATTTCTCTGTGTCCCACCTGGGATCCAGGCGAGTGCCTGTCACACCCATTGGCTCAGAACTCCTTCAGCCTGGTCCAAACCATCATTGGGCTCTTTGCTGGCACGACCAGGTTGTTTTCCATGCCCAAAACCGGGATGTTTTCCACGTCACCACGCGATGCTGAGTGGTCGGGAGGTACCCGAGGGGCCAGGGCCAAGCTCCCTGTGGCTACCAAGGGAATAAAAGGGGCAGGATAGCGCCAGGAGCATCCCGTTCCTGCTGATCCTGGTGGTTCAGACCTCTTTTGTGGTGTGTTTTTTTTTTTTTCCTTCCACGGTGGTGGTGGCAGCTGCCTGCGGACGCCGGGGAGAGCTGCCTTTGTTTATCTGCCTCTCCAGCAGAGCCAGCACGGGGATGCTCTTGGATGGAGGTGCAGATCTGTCATCTCCCAGGTTTTATGCATCCCCAGACAAGAAATCAGCGGCGCAAAGCGCAGACTTTTTTGTTACTTATCACCAAGCTCTGTGCGGAGCGTGGCTGCTGAAAGCAATCTGGTGTCTGCGATGCCCAGATTTATGGTTTCCCAGCCTCATTCTAGGGGTTGGTACCCACCAGGAAGCACAAAAAAAAAAACCAAAAAACAAACCCAAACTGCTTTGAGCCATTGGTGTAGGACACAAGGAACGTGGTGTGTCATGGCATGGGACACCGGGGCAGCTCTGGTCCCCAGGCTGGTGGATGTCCCTGATTGCCCCAGGTGGCAACATCTCCCTTGCTCCATCTGAACCAGTGAAGACAGGAGGACTGATGTCCAAGCCAAAACATGGCTTGGCTTTCTCTCCAGGTCTCCTTCACTCAGAACATGCTTTTCCAAACTCTCTGACCACCTTGCCGGGGTGGCAGAGGCAGAAGCTGCCCATGGGTGAGCAGGGAATGAGCCATCAAAGGGGAAGAAATCCAGGCGAGCTAGCAGAATCCCTAGAAAGCCCTTCTTTAATCACTTCATCCCTTTTTTTCCCCCCTATCTCTGCTTCATGAGGCTTTCCAGGATTTGTCCCTCTCAACAGGGATTTCAGGCTGTCAGCTGGTCCCCCAAGCACGGACAGAATGCCCAGCACCACGCTCTGCTTGCCAGGGGCTCTCAAGCACCCGGTTAGATGTGTGGAGTTTTGTTTTAATTTTTTAATGATTATTAATTTTTTTTAAAGAAAATTTAAAACTCCCAGGAAAAAAATATTTAAAAAAAAAAAAAAAGGAGAAAAAAAAATTTAAGAAAAAGCCATCTCCCCCCACCCCCTCCCTCCCCGCCTCCGCCCCGCTGAGGCTCTGCCGTGGCGGCTGGAAAGCGAAGCCGTAAGTGTTGCGCCTGCCATCTGCTCCTCTTGGATTGAGGGAGCGGCTGGAGCCGGCGCAGCCGCCCCGGGGAGGGGGGAACCATGCTTGCTGGGGTGAAGATGGGGTCCCCCCACCTCCTATCCATCCAAGCTGGGGCTTAGGTGGTCCTCTAGGTAGGTTTGAAGCTCAGTTGGATGGTGCTGGTTGGAGGCGTCCCATGGAGGGGATCTCCAAGGATCCCCCCCCCCTCTCTCCCTCTCCTCTGTACCTGGGAGGAAGAGCTCTCTGGGACAAAGCATGGGGTGTGATGAGTCCATGCAGAAGGAAAAGGGCACATTGTGGGTGCTCAAAACCTGCTGTGTTTTTTTTCTTTAAGCATTTGAAGCTTGACTGGCTGCCTGAACCAGAAGCACGTGGTGGCAACTGGGTGCTTTGCAGCGTTGGGTCCACCTCATGGGGACCTCAGGCAGCTGTTGTTGTCTGAGCAGATCAGCACAACACATTTGGTCCACCCAAAGGAGGTACTGAAGGAAAACTCCTTCCCCAGTGTGGAAAAATTTTAGGCTGTTGCTAAAAAGAAACAAACATGTTTACTTGTGGGTTGGCTTTGGAAACATCTCTGGCTTCTCCACAGCCAGGCTCCTGTTGGCTCTTTGGCTGGGGCCACCAGAGCAGCTGGGTTTCCCTCTGCTTTACCTGCTTTTTACAAAATGGGTATGTTTTTGAGACCTCCCAGCACTGGGTTACAGTTGGTTAGGTTGTTCTTTATGGGGTCGTCAAGAGATGAAGATCCCTAAAAGGTGTGATACCCAACCTGGGAGATGAGTTTTGACTGCAAGCATGGCATCTCTGAAGCCCTGGATTGCCCCTTGGCCACCAGCATTTTTGATGTATGTATGTAATTTTTTTTTTAGTGTATATTTCAAAAGGGGGACTTAGAGCAGATTCCTGCCTCTTTCCCTCTCTTCCCATGCACAATGTTTGCTCCTCTTTGCCTTCACTGCCGGTGGAAGAGGCAGCGGTGGTGTGAGTGGGTTGAGCCAAGGGAGGAGGAAAACACTCTCTAAACAAAACCAGAGGGCTCATAAAGAGGGATGGGGATCTGAGGGATGGCAGACATGGCTTGGGAAGTCATCTCAGTCTTGCTGATGGTGCCAGGTGCTGCACAAGGCTTTTGGTCATGCTGAGCTTCAGGAGGACAGAGTGGAAGGAACCCAACTCAACGTTCCCCTACGTGTGTTCCCCACCTGTGTCCGTGGTCTGGCCTTCACGGGGGGTTCTGATGTTCAGCAGAGACCTCAGCAAAACCTCAGTAGAAATGATTTAATGGGGAGCCACTTTGGAGCCCCCACTCAACCCCACGGAGGTTACCTTCCTGGGCCACGTTCTCTCCAAAACCTGGCAAGCGCCGCCGTGCCGGCTCTCAGGAGATGCCAGCCACCACTGGCCATCCCACCTCTCCGGGTGCTAATTGTGAGCAGCTCAAGGCTCTTCTGTGGCTACCCCTGAGCCGAGAGCTCAGAAATTCGGTAATTGGGCTGGAACAATTATTTTTGGCTTTTGCAGAGGGAAAGGCTATAAATAATCACCCCGCGAGCTTCTGCGGTGACTTTGCAGCCTCCGGGGGGGGAGGGGGGAGGTGTGGGGGGGCTGTGTTGTGTGTTTTTTTTTTTTTTTTTTTTTTTTTATTCTTTACTGCCGTCCAGGCTGGCTTTGGCTTGGCAGTGGAGAGTAGGAGACTTATCTGCAGAAAATGCAATTTACGTTGATTAAAGGAACTCCTGCTATTGGCCCAAGCTGCCCAACTTTCTGCAGAAACCGTTTTGCTTTCTGAGAAACCGCCCCGGGGACCTGCTGGGCTGCAGCCTGGCCCTGGGGTGGTGGTGGTGAGGATGGGGAGGAGGAGGAGGGCTGCCCAGGCTTGGGGGAAGGAAAACAAAGCAGAAAACAAAGGATGCTGGTCTCGGTGGTGTTGGACTGAGGATGACTTGCCAGGAAGAGGTGTGGAGGAGGCAGTGGTGGTGTGTGTGCACACTTCTGTGCTTGCACTTCTCTGGTGGCAGTAGCTTGCACGGCCTTCAGGCTAAGGGTTTTTGGTCATTATGGAGCTGGGTTTCATCCAGGGACTGATCCAGAGGCCTCTGGATCCTGGTGCCCATCCCTCAAGCTCCCTTGTCACCCATCCCAACACCCATTCAGTGCCTGGGAGTCAAATCACATCAGCCTTAGCAGAAGCAAACAGCACCCTAGCACACCTTCTTTTGTAAGCCCTCTGTCGCATCTAAAATAAATTTGCATCTAAATTGACAGGCTGCTTTTAATGTCTTCTGGCTGTATAGCACTTAAAGGCCCAGGCTTCCTTCCTAGGTGGGCACAGGGCATCATCCCCTCTTGTGCAGTGTGCTGGCATGGTGGCATGGAGCAGTTCTAGGTGGAAAAGGTATGGGGTGACTGCTCACAGGGAAACAAACTTTTTTTTTTTTTAACTTTTTTTTTAAACATATTATTGAAAGGATTGAGCCTTATGGAGGGTTGGTGGCTGAGGATGGCTGCTGCTGGTGGGGGGTGGTGAGCTGAGCTTCCCTCCAGGTGCACTGTTCAGTGCTGGGCTGTACCTATACCCCAGGTATGAGCACATTTTGCCTCTCTCTGTGCTTAGCAGCAATCAAAACACATCCCTGTCACCCATAGGGGCTGCTGAAGACAACAGCTGTAAGGGAGTGATGTCTGGAGTGCGCCGCTTTGCCTGGTGCACCCCTTGGTACCCAGGTTTGGGGAGCATCTCCAAGGCTGGGGCTTGAGCTGGCACCTGCACGAGGGACCATGAGAAAGAGCTTGTCAGGAAGGGCTGCACAGAGCAGAGCATCTCGTGAGCAGTCTCGCTGTGGCAGCTTTCCTTCGTCATCCATTATTTATTTGATCCTCTGCAAAACAAATTCACTCCTCGGCACAGATTCTGATGACGGAGCTCATTTTACAAAAGAGGTAAAAGGAACAGGTTTTGTTCCCCGGTCTGAAAGACTTGAACAAAAAGGTGTGTTTCCTGGCTGCCTTCTCCTGCAGCCCGTTCGAGTGTCAGGGAGATCCATCTGCAGGATTTTAGGGTGGTGATGGAAATTTTGGAGTCTCAAACACTGGAACATCAAGCGATGCTCTTCCCTCTTGATCCTCATCTTCCCGGACCCAGTTGAGGGTCTTTGCTGTGGCTGGACCAGGAGGGACCAAGATGCTTGACCTGACCTCATAGCTCACAGCTGAAGGTTTCTCAAGGGGAGGGCTGCATGTGGAAGGAAAAGGAGCTTCCGTGGGTGCATTTTCACCCCGTGCCTGCTGTTGGAGAGCAGTTCTGCTTTATGGGCATGCGAATAAGTGCACACTTGGGGTTTGGGGCCAGCGGGCTGTTTTTGCAGGGTATGTGGGGATGGCCTTGGTCACACCAGTGGCCAAGCCAGCTCCACTTTGCTTTTACCAAACAAACCTGAGCCGAAGTGGTGGGCTGAACACCAAGCTGGGAAGTTTGGAGGGAGGAGACGGCGCGTCGGAGCCGTGTTCGTCAGGATGGAAATAACTGTCAGCCCCATTCAATCTGTCGCCTTGTTCCCGGGGGACAATTGCAAAACAGGATTACTGGTACTTAAAAATTCATAGAAAACGTTTCTTATCACAACGTCATAATTGTTATGACTCAGAAGAGTAGAATTGCCATTTTCCTGTGCCTTTTCCACCCCCCCCTCCTCCTCCTCCTCACTTTTGTTGCATGCAGAGTCCCTCGCTGCAGCTGTGGAATCGTCAAAAAAAAAAAAAACAAAACCCAAAAAAAGAAAAGGGAAAAAAAAACCCAAACCAAAACAAAAAAGAGCAAGCCCAAACCAGGGCGATGCTTTTATTTTATGCTAACTGCTGCATTTGACTTGAAAATGATGTCCCACTGGGTCTCGTGGTCAGCGTATTACGGCGTGATGGATGGCTGTCAGAGCGGCGGTGGCTGGCAGATTGCGATGGGTGGAGGAGAACAGATGCCCGGTGACTTCAGGGGCTTTAGTGGAGCCCAGGACTGAAGACTGGAAAACAAAAGCAGATGGGAGGGCTCTGCTTGGGCTAACTATTCTTCTCCGGCCACGTGTCAGGGAGGAAAGCTCATTGGGCAGCCGTGTCCCTTCTGTGCTGCCCCTCCGCACCAAGCTGGGCTGCATGATGAAGCCACGGGTGAGCTCTGCTTAACCCGAGGCCTGAGCCAACCAGCACTGGAAATCTCTAAGGGCAACCTTCCCCCCTCCTCCAAGGAACAGTTTGCCTTGATGGAGTTCGCGCTCCATTTGACTGTTCCTGTTAACCCTTGGCCCTGCTGATGGATCCAAGATGAGACCCAGGCAGGGTCTGGTGGTTCCCCTTCTGGTAGGCGATCACCAGCGTGTTTTGTGTTCTGCATCTTGTGTTTGTCTTTGGAGTTATGTAGGACCATGTGAATTCTCCTCTGGGGGGAGGAGGAGAGTGAAGCTTTTCCTCAAGAGGCTGTTCTGAATAAAGCCCTTTGCAGGCACTGTTCAGTGCCCCCTCCTCTGTTCCCTGCCCTGTCTTCTGCAAACTTCCCTATGCTTCTGCCCCAAAAAAGATCCCACCTTGCCCTATTTCTCCACTCCCCTACATATCTCCTCGCTTTCCATCCCTTCACTCTCCTCTCACCCCTCCAGTCCACCCAAACTCAGGCAGGTGATCTCCATCCTCCCAGCTGGTGGTCGCTGGAGATTGCAGGGTTAATGGCAAAATTAAATTTCACTGCTGTTTTTAAATTAATTGAATCATCCGTGTGGGTAACGGGAAGCAGTGGTGGTATCATAATGTATTTGATATGGGTCTTTTAAGTCAGCCTTTGCTGCAAAATCTAGAGCTCTAGATCTTGGTGGAAGCGATGGCCAACTGATATATTGCAGTTACGGCCACAGTACAAAGGCTTCTGCTACATCTTAAAATGTTCAGGTCATAAAGCTGGGTTGGTTTATGATATGGCTATTTTCCCCGTGTGCTTCCCACGCTGCTCCTAGATCGTACTCAGAAAAACCTTGCAAGTGGTAGGAGCCAGAACGTGTCCTGAACGTGTCCTTTTGGGTGACAGAGCAGCTTCAGGGTTTTACTCCCAGGATGTTCTGAGGTTTTGTCTGCTGGGAGAAGCAGCCGTGCAGAGAAACATCCCTTTTTCTCGAAGAAAACAGTAAGAAATTAGTTGGTAAGAAATGAGTTGGTACTGATTTGTAGCAACATATGAGCTTTTCCATGCTGGGTGGCCCTGAGGTGGCTCCAGGACCTGCCTTGGAGAGGAGAAGCTACCTAGGCTAAGGGCCAGCATCCCCACATGGTATCCCCACCATGCTGGGGACAGAGCTCCTGTGCAGGCCATCATATGGGCTTCTCCTCTCTTGTCCTGGACCTGGTGTGGTGTGGTGGGACTGCATCACAGCATGGCAGCCCAGCATCATGGCATGGTGGGCAGTGGCAGACCAATAGATTGCCTCTTCACCAGTGCTCAGGGAGGGCTGGTCTTAATTAAAGTGTTGATGAAAGAAAACTTTCAGCCTATGTCTGGTGGAGCTGCTCCCGGGTTCCCACCCACACGTGGTTCCTGCATCCTGTATCAGCAGCCTGGAACTCCCTCTTGTCCAGCTCATTGTTCCAGAAGCACAGTTGCATGGGTGCCCTCTGAGTGCACCTGGGCACCTTGGCAGCAAGGTCTTTCACAGCCAGAATCTCTTAATGTGAATATTGATCTTCAAATCTTAACTCCACTTTGCCCAGGTGATCTCTCCCAGGCTGGGGCACATTGCAGGACCACGGCTGGCTTTGGGAGGAGGGTTTTGGGGCGACACCAAAAAACCTCACTGCTGAAGAGCTGCTTCTGTAGTGCAATTTTGTGTGTTGGTTGCCGTCTTGAAACATCACGTGGTGGCAAAGGAACCAAACTTGCTTATTATTTCTGCTAGTTATGGCTCTAATGAGGTGAGACGTGCCATATGTTGTCCACAGGGAGGGAGCACCACAGGTGGGGTGGGAGCTGGTGTGGTGAGGAGATGCTGTGTGGAAGAGTCTTAGACTGCTCCTCCAACTTGGTGAGCTGAAACTCCAGCTGATACAGCCACGCCACAGGTGTTGTTGCCCACGTCATGACACGGAGCCATCTGTCCACCTTCTTGCTCTTCATCCACTCTTGTCTTCTACACCTCCTGGCTTTTTTTTTCTCTACTGTTCCTTCTTCTTTTACCTCCAACAAGCTTTTGCTTCAATAGAGCATGATTTTGGGGCTGGTTCCAAAAGAATGGTTTTTGGAGGCCGTGTCCTGTGCCTCCTGGCAGGAGGAGCAGCTCTGGCCCCAATCTGAGCAACTGCTCGGAGCGGGAGTTTGAAACAAAACCATGTCACAGTAAAGAAATATTTATTGGTGAGTCCTGAACTTAATTTGAGCAGGGCTCTGCAGTTTAAACAATTGTTGGAGCCATAAACCAGAAGCCCTTAATTATGGCTAATTATTTTCTGCGGTGAATCTATATGCATGCTCATCAGCATGAGGTCTCCTCTGAAAGGCACCGGTTGCGTGTTCAGGCATCATCCAGCCTGAAAGTCCTTACCAAAGCAGGAGGCACAAGGGTTGCCCTGGGGTAGGACCCTTCTTGAAGTTTCCTTAAAATCTGGGGATCAGGAGGGGGGTGCAGGAACCTCGAGGCTCTCCTAGGCAGGTGGTTGGTGGGCCCGAGGGCAGGCAGGAGCAAGATGCAGGAGCTGTTTGGGACATGGACTTTAAACTCTCTGGCATTTCAGGTTTGTTTAAAAAGCAGCTAAGTAAATATTTGTGAAGTGGTTGGGATCCGTGGCGGGGTCAGGGCAGGCGGGCTGGTCTCTGGCCTCCCACAACCTTCCCACGGGTGGAGGCACCTCTGTCTGTCCATCCATCTGTCCTCTCAGCCCTGGTGAGTGCAGGGCTCTGGGCATCATCTCTTAGGCCTTGTTTCCCCAGGGTGAGAATGGGTGCTGAATTGTCTGTTCCTTAGCATGGGTGAGTGTGATGCTTTGTGGAGGACAAGTCCATAGGATCGTGGACTGGTTTGGGTTGGAAGGGACCTTCAAGATCATCTAGTTCCAACCCCCCTGCCATGGGCAGGGACACCTTCCCCTAGACCAGGTTGCTCCAAGCCCCATCCATCTCCCGGTGAGGCTACAGTGTGCATGCCAGGGATGACCCTTCTGTGCCCCCTGGGGCACATCTTGGGATCAGCAGTATCCTTGTCCACCAAACCTGGAGCTCCTGCCCTGGACACCCCTCTGGAAAGGAGGCTGCTGGGAGGGTCCTGCTGAGTACCCATGGCATGTGCGAGATGGGTAGGACCTTGCAGGAACAGGTTGGGAGGGTGGCATGGGAAGGATGGCAGGGCAGGGATGAGATGGGATGTCAGGGATGAGATGTCAGGGATGGGATGGCAGGGATGGGATGGCACTGCATGTCGAGGGGGAAGCAGGGGGGAGAAGTCCAGGCTGCCTGTACACAGCAGCTGTCAGCACTGCTGCCTTCGCCTGCCTGGCCCCAGCCTCTTCCTCATGGCACAGATGGTTTTAACACTTTCCTGGGCCTTTTTTTTTTTTTTTTTTTTTTCCCCTCTATAATTAACTCTTGTTTGCAAGTGGGAAGATGGGAAGACACTTCTTTCCTTTTGGCAGAGCCATCAAACTCTCCTCGCTGGTGTGCTTTTTTAAAGCCATCCTGCATCTATCCCCCAGCCACAGTCTGTTGTTTTTACCAGGCTCTTTTATGGCTCTGGGCTCCCCCCTCTCGACCCCCCCCCTCCTTTTTTTTTTTTTTTTTTTTTTTCCCTTCTTTCCCCTTGCTCTTGCCTGGAGGTAAAATCCACAGGGATTGCAGGCAGAGGAGGCCCCAGCTCCAGGAGGGGAGTTAAAATCCAGCCAAGGCGATACAAAAGCCGGTGCCTGGGGTGGAAGGAGATGGAGGGGGCCCTTCTCTGCATGGGGAGCCTTTGGAAAAAAATAAACCTGGAGTGCTGTGGGGCATCCTCTGCTTTTCAGAGGGCTTGGGCTTTGCCTGTGGGGTTTGGGGGTGTTTTTCTCCCAGGGAGATGAGGGGCAGCAGCCGTCAGAGCCCAGGAGGTCGTGGGGTGCTTGTTGGGGACCACAGGAGGGTTTGCCACGAGGATGGGGACACAACCTGGCACCCATGAGCATGTCACCAGTAGAGAGGGGGGTGCAGACCTGCTGGTGGGGTGCTGGGGCTTGTGATTTCTTTGAGGTGCTGTGACTGCAGGGAGACCAGGACCTATGGATATTACATTGTGGATGTAAAAAAAAGATAAAGAAAAAGCCATCAGGAAGTTTCCATCAGCAATTCATGGCTGTGGCCACCGTGCCTGTCCCCTTCCTCCCCTCATCATCCCCATCCTTCCCTCGGACTGTGCTTGCCAGCTCTGTAACCAGGTTTTCCCCGTGGCTGCCAGTCTAAACAAGACCTTGCAGTGATGCTCAGTGCTCTCACATCCCTCCCTCCCCCCCTCTGCTGTCTGAAAGCCTGGGGCCAATTTTTTCCTTGGTTTTTCTTTTTTTTTTTTTTTCTTTTTTTCTTTTTTTCTCTTCCTTGCTCTCAAGACTTTAAGTTTTCCTGCCTCACGTAGTAGTTTATTGCTGGGTCAGGGGGCAGGGGTTTGCATGCTGGTTTTATTGGGTCCTTCCAGAGCCAGCTTCAAACAGCTCTCAGTTCATAAATGGGGGGGGGGGAATGTTGTATTAACCTCCTTATTTTGAGGGGGAGAGGTGCTCTTAGAAGTGAAGTCATTAAGGTTTTGTAAGTTTTAAGGATAACATACCTTGGAGTTTGACCTGACAACTCTTATCAGCATGCAGCAAAAAAAAGTGGCTAATGTAAAAAAAAAAAAAAAAAAAAAAAGAAAACCTATATTTTTTATCAGAAATCCTCCCCTAGCCTGGTGTGCACCTTGTGAGGTTGCTCCTTGAGTTACATGACCCCAACAGGGACTTTTCCACAGGGAAGCCCCACAGCTGGGCCAGACCCAAACTGCTGCTGCTAGTGGTGCTGAAGCAACATGGAAATCTGGTGTTAAGATAAATAAAACTTGGGGCCTCTTTGGAGCTGTGTTTCCTATCCCTGGTAGGGGTAAGCAAGAGAAACCAGGGCTGGAGGTGCAGCCATGCCATTCTTTCCCTTCCCATGGATATGGACCTCTTCTCCAGAACATGCCATAATATTTAAAATGCTCTGTAAATTAAGCTTTTCCCATCCACCTGGAAAATCCCAGCCTCCCAGGGAAGATCTGCACCCCTTCTGAGCTAGCTTAGCCCCTGGCTCTTGCTGGTCTTGAAAACCACCAGTTCTTGGAAAAAAAGCTGAATTACCTGCTGGCTTACGTCAGATTTACTCCTCCTGTCCTCTGCTCTAGCTGCTCTATTAATTTTCAAGTGCCTCAAGCAATTACCAGACCTGGGAAACAGTCTTTTTGGGGGCAGCACCCACAAATAACTGCAATAAATAATCCCTGCTCTTAACAGAGGGGGAAAAACAGACACGGGGGCTGCACTCACCTGGGTTGAAAGAGTATTTTTAGTGTTTTATTTCATTGCGTGTCCACTCTGTTTGGGGGGCTGCTGCAGGGAAGCATCTCCTGAGGGGTTTTTTGGAGGGTGCTCAGACCCTTTCCCCACCCATACATTGCTTTTGAGGTCTGAAGTGCTGCTCCTGGGGGGATAAGGGGTGTGGAGGGGTGGCCATGGGTGCTTCCTGGAGGCTGGTTTTGGGATGTGAGGGCTCCATATGGCTGGAAGGGATTAGCCCGGAGGATTAGATGAGCGGAGAGGAGGGGAAAGTTGCTGCAATCCCCCTTCCACCCCCGCCTTCCCCAAAACCCCTCATCTCTGCCCCCTGGCACATGTGCCAGGGTGATTTCTGGGGTTGTTTGTTTTGTTTTTTTTTTCTGGGCACTGGTTTGGTTTTGGCTGTGCCCTTGGTGCCTCCGTGCTGCCAGGGAAAAGCCATGGACATGGCCCATGGTGGGATCTGGCGCCAGCAGGCAGTGAGGAGAGATGGGATTTTCCTCCTGCCACCGCCTCACACCCACGTGTGGCATCTTCCCTTGAGCTGTTTCAAACCTGAGCTGTTTGCTCGGGATTTTAAACCTGCCCAGTAAGAACCTTGGTGGTGTTCAGTGCTCCCCAGGAGCATGGGTGAGCCTGGGATATGGCACTTGGCGGGACCCCATCAGCAGCAGAAGGGTCAGCATTGCTCCTATGGTGTGCAGGATGGTCTCGTACTGCCTGGGCAGTACACTTTTGGTGTAAAGCACTGCATGGAGGGCAGAATATTTTGACTGTTTTTAAAACTTCCCCCTGGAACTGGTAGTAGTTGTGCTGAGGTGCAACAGCTTTTCTCCAGGCACATCATCGAGGGCATCACTTAATCACAAAACCCACCTTGCTCGGGATTGGAGACTGCCAGCAGCTTTCCTTGTGCCATCCTGGTGTTTCCTTTTCTGCAAAACCTCGTGGAGGACCAGGTCAGCTCTTGGAGCTTGATTGCAGCCCCACAAAGGACTTCCAAGTCCATACTTGCACGTTGGGATGCATTGACTGTGCAGAAGCTTGGTGGGCTTGTCTTGGCAATGCTGGCAGGAGGGTGGGTCCTACAGGATGGGTTCTGTAGGATGGGTCCCATAGGATAGAAGTTGTTTGGGTGATGGGGGGGACAAAAGCCCACAGCTGTCATTGCTACCCAATCCAGGACTTCTCAAAACTGGCAATAATTCCATCCATCCCTGTTATTTTAAGGCTCTTGACGAGCTGCCCTGGGTCTGCCCACAGAGGTGACGGCTGCTGCTGTGCAAAGTCCACGGTCTTCCTCCCATCCACCTCACCAGGTTTTACACCAGGTGCTGGACTTTGTACCTGAGCAGCAAGTCACAGCCCTTTTTTTAAGTCAGCTGCCACCTCTGCCTTGATTTAAAGCATTTCCATCCCTCCACCAGCACATTTCATAGGAGATTCCATGCAGAGAAGATGCTGCGAAGCATCACCAAACATCAACAGAGCCACTTTTGTTAAAAATGAGTTATTTTTTTCATTTATATTTTTCTGTAACCTGCCTTTTTGGCAGACGAGGAGATTTTATTCTTGATTTTTTTTATTGTTAATTATAATTTATCGTGATTTTTTAAAAGAGCTTCATTATGAGAAAACTTTACTCTTCACATATCAGCAGGTTCATCCATCTGGGGCCGCTGCGAGTGGGGGTGGGTGCTTGGTCACCTCTGTAGGTGCACAAAACCCTGTTTGAATGCCTGCAAAAGGTTACAAGCGGCACTTTAAGCACTGCTGTAACCTTTTGCAGGCATTCAAATGTTTTTTTGTGTTGTTACATGAAGATGGTGGCCATCAGCATCTTGTCAGGGACAGGCAGATGGTGTTCACCTGCTCCGGACCAACTTCTTTTGCCCTTTGCCTTTGGTGTCGGGGAATAATACTGGGGCAGCTGCTAGCAGTAAAATAGGCTTAAGCAAATGGGATATTTTGGCATTCAAGTGCATGACAAGAATGGGAGTATTTGCATTAATTCCCTCCTCTCTTTCCCCTGCGGCGGGGAGATGATGGAGAAAACAGGGATGTTTTCCCGCGGGGCAGAGCTGGAGCCTGGTCTAGGATGGGGAAGGTCTGGATGCTGTGCTGGGGTGTCATTGCTCCATCCCACAGCATTTCGCTTCCCAAACAATGGAAATGGATGTTTTTTGGGGAATAGTCACAGTGTTTTCCATCTCATTGGTACCAGGGGATCCTCACCTGCTTCCCTGGATGCGAATGAGGCTTGGGTACTGGGCATCACCATGCCACAGCACAGCTTATTTTACATTATTTTTGATGGCAAACAGCAGCCGATGGGATCAGCCAGCTGAAACACAAGGTGGCAAAAATAAAATTGAAAAAATATATATTTCTAATCTGTTCCCACGTTCAGTGGGGAAAGTGCTGCTGGGTGCTGGATGCCTTTGGGATATTTTGCAGTGCACCAGCAAGCCAATGGGTTTAACAATATCCTAGTTAGTGGTTAATAAATCCTTGGGACAAGTTAAAACTGTTTTTTTTCAAATGCGCACGGTGCGATGCCCCAGCGTTTTCCTAAAGCCACAGATTAGATACTACTTTTTTCTCTCTTTTAAATTAGATTACCATTTTAAATCTTGCTTTTCTTGTAACCCCTTCCAAAATTCACTTGGCAGTTTCAGTCTGGGAGGAGGCAGAAGGCAGAGGAGCAGTGATTTGTAGAGGCGCTGGGAAGCAGAAGCCGGGCTGCTGATGCCAGCAGCCTCCCTAGCACCTCATCACCAAATTATTACCATTTTTTTTAGAGGCATTATTTGTCCTTAATCTGAGCTTTCCAAAGGCTTATTAAGGAGAGGACTTGATTTCATCTGCATGGTTAAGGTGAGGGTGGAAGGTGAGACCATGCTGATGAGCATCCAACAGCCCCACATAATTACACCCCAGTGGTGCAAAGCAAGGGGCACCACAAGGGAGTAAGCACCTATCTTGCTTTTAACCATCACAGCTTTGCAGAAAACTGTATCAAATTACCTCTCCCAGGGGCTTTACTCGCTGGGTCTATCTCCCTTTTGGTTTTAAAGAAAATCATTATTAAGTTTTTAAAATCTGAAATGATTCTTTAAGCTTTGCATGAAGCTTGTGTTGGTACAAATCCAGGGGGGACCATGAGGTGCCAGGTGGAGGAGAAAATTCAGGTCATCGATGCAAGGACCTGCACAGTGGCAGTGGCACGGTGTCCCTCGGTCAAGTTGAGCATCCTGCACTGATAAGTGAGCAGTAGATTGATAGTCCTAAGCAATTGCATTATCTAATGAAAGTTTTATATAATTATTTTATATAACTTTTTTGGCAGGTGGACCCTGAAATGGATGGTATCGATTGCTGGAAAAGAGCCTGGGCCTGTCTGTTGGTAGAATTATTAGAGGAGAATTGATAGTAATTAATACCTGTGTATTTACAGCGTTTTCCAGGCTGCTAATTGCACAAGATCCAGCTGAGCTGTTTGGCTGTGGGAAAGGTTCACACACTGGTTTTCAGGTGTGGACTGAACGTGGGTCTTGTTCTGAGGGAAGATGCTGGCAGCGGGAGAGCCGAGACCCTCAGCTTCACCTTCACTCCAGGCTGGGGATGGGAGAGGGCACATCAGGGATGCCCGTGGCATCCCTAAATACCAGGTCTTGGGTGCATCCATGCACCCAATCTCTGCAAAGCCCTTCCCAAAGAAGCCTGACTTAACTTCTCAGAAGTTTCCCTTTCCACGCAGGCGGGCGTGCAAAACCTCATCGCGTTTCGCCTGCTCCACACCTCCCGTGCTCACCACCCCTCCCTTCCCCCTCTCTCTCCCCCGTCCCCCTTTAATTTGGTTGCTGTGAAGTTTTTGCAGCCCTGCCAAGTTCTTTCCTTGGGATATATTTAGAGCAAGCCAGCTCAGCAGAGCGCGCTGGGTGTTTGCGTAAGGATGTTTGTAAATGTTAGCAGGAATGCTGCCGGGCTGGCGGAGCAGATGTCCCCGAGATGCTACCAAGAGCCTTATTTACAAACTTGTAAATGACTGAAGGGGTTTCCTTCCCGGGGATAAGGGGGACGCCGATTTAAGAGATTAAAATCCTATTGTTTTGTGGCTGGAGCTGCTGTCTCAGATTATCCTTTACAAGGAGGAGAGGGGGAAAAAAGAAAAAAAAAAGCAAAAAAAACCCGCCCTGTATTAGCTTGAAACACTATTCAACTCTTGTGCCTTTTTGTTTTGTTTTTAATGCTCAGGGAAAATACAGAGCTGGGGGTTGTTTCTTTTTAAAGAGGGGGGAAAAAAAGTGGCCAAGTGTGGTTGCTGCCAGCCGGGGCATACGCTGGGGCTTTGTGTGCTGGGGCTTCCTGAGCCGGGCTGCTTGCAGGTGATGTATTGAAAAAAACCACAAAAAGCTGACACTAACGGAGGAGTATAATTAATCTGAACCTGTATGTATGGCTCAGTGTCCCACGGGAGCACGGTGATGGTGTTTAGGTGGTATGGGCATACTGCTACGAGCCCACTGAATCTTTTTTTTGGGTGTTTTTTTAATTTATCTTCCTCTTACCAATGGCTTCATCCCAATCCCTTTTAACCTTTTGCACTACAAGAAACCCAAAGCAGTTGGTTTTGTCTGCTGGAGCATCCAGCCAAGTGGCTTGCACTGGGGGAAGCAGGAAGGTCTCCTGCGTATCCACGCCAAGCCCCAAAAACACCCTGAGCCCACCCAAGCTTTTGAAGTGGGTGCCACAGAGGGTGCCCACCAGCAATGGCACTCTCATCAGCTGCAGTGGGCTGGTGTTTTTTTGTTTGTTTTCATGCTGGTTGATGCAACACAGATGCTGGCACCCACCTGTGGAGGGGACTGATGCAGGAGAGCATCCGAGGGCTTGGTCCTGAGGAAGTGGTCAGTGTGTGCTGTCCTCTCCAGCATTAATCGGGTTACTGTGAGGTGTGGGTGGGGTCTATTATTAAATTTAAAACCTGGCTCTATAAGATGAAGGCAGCTTTAATGAGATGAAAAGGCTTACCAGGAGTCCAATTAAATTCCGTATTACGTGTTTACGTCGCCTGCTTAAGTCCTGACCTGCACGCTGATATTTCCTTTAGGCTCCAAAGCCTGTGCCCTAGGCAAAAAAATAAAATCAAAGGAGACAGATAGATACCAGATCACCAGCATGTCCCCAGCATCCCCACACTGGAGGCAGCTGCCCTTCGAGTGCCTCGTGCTGCTCCCACTGTGGCTGTGAGGTGTGAGATGCAGCCAGAATCCTCCAGTTGACTCTTCTGAGGTGGAAAGCAAGAGCAAAAGCATCTTGAACTGAAAAAGTAGATGTCCAGCTATCCTTAGTTTGGTTTCAGGTCTGTGCTGTGAAGACTTTTTTGCTCTCCCCACCTCTCTACAAGGTTGACAGAGGCAGAGGCTGGCAGGATGGCTGGTGCTGGTGGTGCTTCCCGTGAAGGGAGCATCCTGCTGCCTGCTAGAGCCTTGCACCACTGTGTGGGGGTTATTTTTGTTTAAAAAAACAAACCAAACCAAACAACGTTTGGTGAAGACCAGCTGTAGGATGCTGGGGTGAGCTTTGCAGCTGCCTGTGCATCCCAAAGCTGCTCACTGTCAGTGTGTGGTGGGGACATGAGCTTGTGTTTAGCATCAAAAACCACCAATGAGGGACTGGGTTTCATCGTTAGTAGGAGCCTTCACTAGTGTTGGTGAAGCGTGGCAGGTTTGGGTGGGTGGCAGGTTTGGCATGTGCCCTGCCACCCTGTCAGGCTCACTGTGACACTGGGAACCTTGCAGGGGGGGATGTGTGGGGGTGCATCACCTCTGAGCTGCTCTTGCAGGTGTCTTGTTCAGCGATGGGATGGGGAGGGAGGATCCCATCCCAAGGGCTGCTATGCAGACAGTGCATCCAGAAAGCCTTTTATTACTGGGGGTTCCTCAGGTCTGGGAGCAGTGGGGGGGCTGCTGCTGGTGGTGATTTCACCCTCAGTTTTTTTTAAATTCGGCCCCCCAAACCCTCTCTCCTTGGTGGTGCCTCATGGCTCCTCTCGGGTCGAGGCTGCGGCAGGGCGGGGGGCAGGAAACGGCTCACCGCACCCTGCACTCACCAAACCCTCCCGCCTAGCAAAGACCTCAGCTCCGTGTTAAAAGAAGTAAATAAATAAAAACACCACTCTGCAGCTCCTCCCGGGACTGTAGGACCAGCAGAGGAGGGCTGTGACTTGCTTGTGGCTCAGCCTGCCTAGGGTAGCAAATTCAGGTGACACCGGGATGTGGGTGGGGCAGTTCAGGATGCTCCAGGGCTGGGAGCTGCTCAGTGCAGCCATGCCAGTGCCCTTCCCTGCCCCTTTTAAATGGAGTTAATATAGTGGAATAACCTGGTTTCTTCCCAAGGATTAGGTCAAGAAAACAAGATGGTTTTAATAGCCCCTTTACGTCCTACATAGATTTTTAGCTGAAAAACCTTCCTGGTTTGGCAGCGCAACCAAACAGCACATCTTTTTCTTTTTTTTTCCCCCATTATTTTCCCCATAACCTGATGCCAGCCATCCCGTGTGAGCGGGTTCCTACCAATAATTCAAGTACCCAGCTCCTGGTTGTGCTGTTTTGTCCGATTTCCATTGCCTCCTGACCTCCATCCTTCTTTATTTGCAAAGCTATACTCGCAGGCAGCGGTAATAAATCAATTAATGACTCTGATGAATCGTTTAATGGCTGACAAAATAACACTACAGTCAACAGCTTGGATCTCTACAGCAGTACCAGAAGACGCTGGTTGACTCAGGGTAGGGAGACGAAACAGAGACTGTTAGCTCAATTAGTGCAATTAGTGTGCGATTTAAAGGCTTAGACGGCATCTGCTGGCGTACCAAGCTGGTGTGTTAACTGAGAGCTTGGGTTTGGAAACGAAACGTGGTGATCCAGATTGCCATATTCCTCTGGCTTCCACCAAAAAAAGGGGGGAAACATCCAACATATGGGGGAAAAATGAAATTAAATATATATATATATGTATATAGGTATGTGTGTGGATAGAACTATATACGCGTGCCCAGGGAACTGCATTTTGTTTCCAGCATGGAGCAAATTTACCATCTAATAAAAGGCAAACGAGCCGGTGTGCTTGGCTGTGCCAGGGCTCTCCTTGCTGGTTGCAGGCAGCATGCTTTGGTAGAAGGAAATTTGGAGCATCACGTGTTGATGAGGACCTTCGTGTGGCTGGGTGTGCTTTTGGTTTACCAAACGTTTTCTGAACCAAAATGGTGAAAAGCAGCCAGGTGGGGAAAGCTGGGAAGGCAAAAGAAAGCCCTGCTATTTTGGAAATACTCACTGGAAAGCCCTCGGGTTTGGGTGCTCACCCTTGGGGTTTGGGAAATATGTTCCCACTGTCTTTTTTTCCCCCTTTTTCTTCCTTCTCTGGCACGTGCCCAGGGTTCTGTAGAGCTGCTCCAGCCGTGGCTACGCTCCCATTGCTTCTGCAGGGCTAAAGGTGCCTCGGTGTTTACCTTAGCGGCGGTGATGGGGAGGGGAATAAAAAAGAAATAAAATGTCACTTCGCAGCCTTGTAAATCATTCATCAAGGGCTGACCAATTTGGCTCCCATCCTACAATATGCTCAGGGCACTTGTGGGTTTTTAATTACCAAGTTCTGCCAAGCGCCACATGTGCGAGGAACTTTAAATCCCCGTTTGCGCCGCGAAGGCATAGGCGAGGTTTTGGGGTGTTTAACGTGGAAAAATGCTCCGTGGTTTTGTGGGGGGGAAAAAAAATGGGCATTTTGCTTCAAAATTTTCTTTGGCTGCTTTGCCCTCGGCTCCCTGTTGGAGAGGGAAGGGGGAGAGCAGCAGCGTACGTTCCCCCTGGATCCCGTCCTCGCTCCGCACCGCTTCGGGATCCATTTCACTCTGGGAGATTCCCCCAGCAAAGGATTATGGCGTGCTGGAAATCTCTTGAAACCATAAAATATCACCTTGGCAGCTTTATTGCAGCACTCGCCGCCTTGGGAGAGAAGCGTTTTGCGTGATAGAGGGTTTAATAAAGGAAATTCCAAATGGGCTCGCTGCAGTTTGGGGCTTGGTCTTATATATTTTTGCATTAAGAACCGTCATCTGCTTTGCAGAGAAACTGCAATATGTTCATGGCCTTGGATTAAGACTTGGTTTTACTTTTATAGCTGACCCACTTGGGGGGATAGAGGGAGGGGGAGAACTGGGTTCACTCCCTCTCCCGTCTATTTTTGCTGCCGTCTGATGTATAAAAAGAGCCTGGAACGGGCAGGCTTATTTTTCCTGCCAGGACTTTTTTTTTTTTTTTTTTCCTTTTTTTTATTAACTGTAAAAACACTCAGATCTGGCCTTTGCTGTCAATGTGGGGAGGGCTGCTCAGGGAGCCTTGTTCAGGGGCACGGGGGGAGCGTGGTGTGGGCTGTGCCTTGGGGCCCAGGACCCCTTAGCCTCAGGGGGACCCCAGTTATTTCAGCAAGGGGATCTTTTCTGGGGGTAATCAACCTATGCTGTTGTCTCTGGTGCTTGCAGCTCTGAAATTCTGGGGTGGGAAAAGCAGCTGGGTCATCCTGCATAGTCCTAGCCTTCATCCCCTTTCATGCCAGAGAACAGGGTGGAGGAGAAGTGTGAGGAATACCCCCAGAAAAGCACATAGTAGAGGTGAGCCTGATGCTCTCCTGCCTCTGTTCAACTTTCTGGTCTGGAATAGCCAAATTCCCAGCCAAATGTGGGAGTCCAACCTTGACAAGTTGTAATCCTTCATAGTAATACTTAATTTTCTGTGCTGCCCAAGTCCTGACATCCCAGCTTCTCCTCTCATCAGATGCAGTCAAGGTCCAAGACTGGCTCAGCTGCTGTGGGGACATGGGGTTTGAGGGAGCTGTGGGGACTCCAAGCTTTGGGGTAAAACCAAGCCTGAGCAGCATGCTCACGTGTAACCCATCTGCTCATGGCATTTCCTCAGTGGAAAAAATCTTCTACCCGTTTTTTTTCATGGTGGACCATTTTCCTTGACCCTGCCATGTGGTTTTAGGTGGGTAAATCCATCGTAAAAATTTGAGGAGGGAGCAGCTCAGTGATCCAAACCCAATTAATATCACTTGCAGTCCCTTGTCTTGTAACTGGCTTAGGAATGGGGGTTCATTTGGCAATGGGTAAACAGGAGTACACTGCAGTGGTATGGGTATGACTTCTAGCCCAACAGGGATCTGTTGCCTGCAGTGGTCTTTAGAGAAAAATTATCCATTTTCTTAGCTGTTTTCCTTTTGGGTACAAGCCTCCCATGTTGCTCATCTTTCAACACTTCCAGAGCTGCTCCTTGCACCAGAAAAATCTCATTGTACATCACAGAGAGAAAGTAAACACAAATAGAGATGCTGAGCAGGAGCAAGCAGGGTGTCTGGGTACCCTGTGTCCCCCCCTGTCCTTCCTTTTCAGGGCTGCAGCCACTTGGGCAGCTCATCCTTTGGAGGTATGAGGGGGAACGTGACCCTACAGATGGGGTGCCATGAATTTGGGAATTTGTAGGAAAACCTTGGCTGGTGAGGTCAAGGAGGCATCTGTTTTGCAGGGCGGAACTCAGCTGGCGAGGAGGGGGAGGTGGGGTAAAAGAAGCATTTAAAATGCCTTAAAACAGCTTCTGCCTGAAGTGACGTGTTGGATGAGGCTCCTCAGTGGATTACTGAGACCAAATGCCTGGGTAAATGAATAAATAAGCCCCAGAATTATCCCTGGCTATTGCTCAGCCATCTTCTTCATGGGTGAATTGGAGAGCCTGGTGCCCCTCTGGCTCCGAGCATCCTCTGCTCATTCCCCTGTGGGGGAAAGATGCTCTGGAGGTAACAGTCTCAGTGTGGTGTGGCAGGAGAGACACATCTTTTTTTTAAAATGTGTTTTGGTTTTCTCTACTCCCAACCCAAAACCCACCATGTTTGTCCTGGTTTTGTTCCCCACAGAGCGCAGCTGCCGCCCCGAGTCCCGTGCTTGGAAACATTCCCCCGAACGACGGGATGCCCGGGGGCCCCATCCCGCCCGGTTTCTTCCAGGTAGGCTGATGCTCCTCCTGATGCTTGACTCCTCACCATGCACGTGTTGGCTTTTGCTCTGGGTGTCAGCGCTGTCGTGCCTGTGGTTTTATTTTCCAAAGGGATGCTCGGGGAAGCAGCATGCCCGTGTAGCTGACCTGGCTAGGAGTAACTCCCATTCTGCTGCCTTTCCACGTTTGCTTTCTCTTTTTTTCCATGGCCTTAAAGTGAATTTCTTTCTCCCTCGAAGAGGTTACTGTGTATTTACAACCGATGTGTTTTTTTTCCAAAGCTGCTTGGTTTGTGTTTGGGTTGAGATTGTATTTGTTCTCCGCTCCTAACAGACGTTGCATAATTGAAAACATTCTGGATTTTGATTCCTGAAACTTCTCCCCCCTCCACCCCCTCCTCCTCCTCCCACCTCCTCTGGTTAACCGCTTGATTTTTTCCAAATGCAATCACTGAAAGCATTAACAAATGCTGGCTGAGGCTGCAGGCAGGAGCTGGCTCCAGCCAAGTCCCCAAATGCCGTGGAGGCACCTTGTAAGCAAATACCTACCCAAGTCCCCAAAGTCCCCTCCTTCCTTCCTCCTCCTGTGCCGAGCTCTGACTTGGGGTAACATACATTTGGAGTGACACTGATGGAAAGGATCTCTACAAACACACTCAAAAGGAGTTTTCAAAACTTCAGCCATCAAGGGGGGCCTGGGGGTTTCTCTTTGCATGGCACGAGTCACGCCAGTCGGCGCATTAAAACCTTATTGAGGTAGAAGCACTTGTTCTTGTAACAAATGAGAGGAGAGTTGAAAGGAATATTTGTTTTGGCAAGCTGGGTTTTTTTGTTTGTTTGTTTTTATGTGGGCTTGTGATTTGTATTTGGGAGAACTTCTCAGGCAGCAGACAGGTGGGCTCGATAAGGCGCTTGTGATTTATTATGGCGTTATCTGAGCCTGATATCTCCCTTTGCGCTGGAAAGGGGGATGGAGGGTCCTGCTTTTTTTGTTTGGGTTTGTTTTTTTGTGGGCTTTTTTTTTTTTTCATTTTCCTTTTTTTTAGAGAGATCCCATTTCCCAAACATGCTTCTGACAAAGTAAGAACAATCCGATATTGATCGGGAACCCTAAAACAGAGGAATCTTGTAGCAGCGCTCGGCGGCACGGGGTGAAGCCAGCAGCAGAGATGCTATCTCGCAGGTCAGAGCTGCTGCCAGCACTTCGAGTGCCAAGCTGCTGCTTCCAACAAATGTCTCTCCAAAAGTCCTGATCTCGCCCTGCGGCGTAGCTGAGTGTCCTCTGGGGCTCCTGCTTCACGCGGAGCTGCGAGGGCTGCAAAACTGGCACAAAGTTAGGGCAAGGCTTCCAGAGAACGAGTTGGCTTCCCCTGCGAGGGGAAGGTGAGGAGGAGGAGGAGGAGCAGCATCTCCCCAGACGTGCTCCTGTCTCGACTCTTCCCGTTGACAGCCTCCAAGCTGTCCCCTCTGCTTTCCTTTCTGCCCCTTCCCCGTAGCATCTCTGTGCTGAGGGTTTTATAAGCAGCAAACAACCCCTCCTGTACCTCCCTGCTTCTCGTGCGGCTCAACCGTGAGCTGCTGGGGAAGAGGTTCAGAAGTAGCTCTGCTCTCTTGGGACCTTTGGTGGGGGGAGTCCTGAAAAGAAGAAGTGATGTCAGCAGTGCAGGTGTGGTGTGCAGGGATGCTGTCTGTCCCCGGAACTGCCAGAGGGAAGTGGAGGGGTGCTGATGCATATGGCTTGCATGTGACATCTCAAGAGCCTGCCTTTCCTGAAAGCCCTCCAACATCTGGTTTCTCTTCCCAGCCCTGGGGATGAAGGGGAGGAGGGGAAAAGAAAAATCCCACCTTTTAACACAGTCTGAACATCCCCCTTGTGAAAGCTTGTCTGATTTATTGCGGGTGCTGGAGCTTGTTTCAGCTTCAGGAGGTTCTGGAGATCAGCTCTTGGAGAGGTGGGCTGGAGGCTCAGGGATGAGCTGGTCACAGCTTGGAGATAACTTTTCTATCTCTGTAGGAGATTAAAGTGCTGAACTTGAGAGGGCAAAACCAAAAGGGTTGCAGGAGAAGCAAAGGAATTCTTCTTGATCCTTGTTGTGTCAGCCCTGGGAGGGAGTGAGGTTCCTGGTGGTACCACCTTGGTTGGTGCTCTCTTCATGCCAGGAGACCAAAGGTTGGAGAGAGCTCAGGGGATTTCAGCATCTCACTCTGCTGCACCATAGAGTGGGCCCAAGGGAGCTGCAAGGGATACCCCTGAGGCTAGGCATGGGCAGAGCATTTTTGAAAGGGTTTGATCCTGTCCTAGCATGGTGGGGCATCACACCAGGATCTGAAAAGGGAATCACCAGCAAATCTCAGGCTGCAGAAACCCTGTGCTGCGACCCTGGAGTTGCATGAACCCACCCAGCCCTCACTTTCAGATGTGCATCGCTGTTTGGCAAAGGGAAAAAAAAATGTGGACCATTCCTGGGAGCCACTGGCTCCATAACCCTGGGAATGAGCTTGGAGAAGAAGTGACATGCCAGGAAAGAGATGAGAGAGTAGGAGTTCAGGCTGCAGCTCCTGGCTGTCCACGGCCGCTGTCCCTTCCCTTCACTGGGGCTCAGCAGCGACCTTCTGGCCAGAGGCCAAGGGAAATGCAGGCTGCAGAGTCTCCCAAAACCTTCCCAAAACGATGGGAAAGGAGAGGCCCTGAGCTGTTCCAGGGTTGCCAGGGCATTGCCTGGTGCCAGCTGGTGGCATGGCACTGGTCTGTGCCCTGGACAAAAGGTGGCTGGGTTGACGGCTGGCATGGGTAGATGCTTTTATTTAAATCTCTCTCTCTCTCTCTCTCTTTGTCCCATGGAGATGAGCAAACAAACCCTCTGCTCATCCTCCTAAAGGTCATCGGAGGCGTTCCTGCTTTTGTTTTGAAAGCTGGATTGATGCCGGGGTGCGGATCCCTCAAAGGAAGGGACTGAGGGAGTTGGAGGTGGTGGTTGGGGGGGGGGGGTGTTGGTTGGTGTATGCCAGGGAAACACAGACAGGAAAAATTAAAAATTGAAAGCAACGAATAGCACACCTAACGCTAAATAAAAAAAAAAGGGGGGCGGGGGGGACACAGCCAGCAGCCCCTGCCTCTTTTTTTTTTTTTTGCCCCCCCCGTGCGAACTCCCCGCGCCGCCCCGTGCCCCGCGCGCTGATGAAATGGAAAGTTGACCATAAATCAATGTCGGCGGCTGCGCTCGCCATGCATCAGCGGCTCCGAGCCCGAGATGCACCAAAACAAAAGCGCCGGCTGCTCCGTGTTCCCACACTGCCCCCTAATGCGGAGAGACCTCTGGAGCCCAGAAGGGCCCTAAAGCCTCGGGGGGCTCCCCCCTGACACCCTTCCACCTTCCTTCCTCTCCTCCCTGCATCCCCGGGGGCAGCCCATGAGGCAGGGTCAGCCATGGTGGGTAAGGAGGGTGAAGCCAGGGGTAAGAGGATGGGGTCCATGTTGTCCTGCTGCTTCCTCAGATGCCACCATTTTCCCCCTGCGTGGCTCCGTCAGCATCGGGTCGTACAAAAGCCAACAATGCCAGCACAGGGTGGTCAAACCGTCACTGGCAAGGTGGCACCAGAGCCACGGAACTAGGCTGCCCTGCCCAAAATCCTGGGGCAGAGCTCGGTGTCAGCCTTGTGCCAGGTTTGAAGGAAGGTGGCTTAGGAAGCTGGAGGAGAGGAAAAGCAAGTGTCAGAGAAAGTTTTTTTTTTTTTTTTTCTCTCTGGAAGTTTAGTAGGATGCCCGAGGCTTTTGTACCGAGCGTCTGGAGCATATGGTGGGATTTGCAGTCAACTTTCTCTCGGGTGCTCCAGCCAGATGGAGGTGACTGTTCTTGGCTCTGGCTGACACGGGTTTGTTTCCTGAAGAGCTTGTGTTAAACATATTCCTTAAAACCAGGCTTCTGCAGGCGGGAGCCCCAGCTGCAGGCAAGGCAGAGCTCCTGCCCACGGCTGCCTTCCGCCGTCTGCAGGGGAACTTGGACCGCCTTGCCTCGCCTCACCTAACCTTGCCTTGCCCTGCCTTGCTTTGCCTTGCTGTGCCCTGCCTTGCTTTGCCTTGCCTCACCTTGCCTTGCCTTGCCTTGCTCTGCCTTGCCTTGCCTTGTCCTCTCTCAGAAGATGTGTTTGGGTCCTGACCCAGCACCATGTGCTGGAAGGTGGCCATGGTTCCTCCTCTCCGCAGGCACCTGGAGCACCTCTCCTGAAGTCTTCTTCAGGGTCACCTTATTTTTCTCTTGAGAACTTGCAGAACTTCCTTCCCCTCCCATAAGATCCTATCCAGTAAGCCCAGGCACATCTTTAATTAATCTCCATCTAATTTATTTTAGTTTCGTTGGGTTTTTTTCTAATGTGGGAACCAGTAAGTATTTTCAAACACAAGATGCCTTCCTCTTGCTGGCTGCAAACAGTCAGTACCTCCTGGCAGTGATGTTTTGCCTTCTCCAAATCCTGCAGCATTCTGCCACCCCCAGAGGGGCTTGAAAATGGTTTTGGTTTTTTTTTTTTGTTTGTTTGTTTGTTCGGTTGGGTTTTTTTGGTTTTTGTTTTTTTTTAAATAGAAAACCTCCCCCATTAGCTGAAAGTATGCAGCCCATAAAACATGATCCATTTGTGGTGAATTACTCTGGAAACATAAATTGACACACGCAGAGCTATGATCGCTCGTGCCATTTTCCATCTTTAATATTTTACAAGAAGTTTGAGGAGTTGAGCTCATGAAAAAAAAAAAAGAACGGAGTGGAAAGAACCTGGTCGCTTGGAAACTCCCCGTAGGAAGCAGCAGCAGCAGCAAACTTGGGGTGTCTGATGAGTCAGGGCAGGCTTTTAAAGCCCCTGTAATGTAGAGAGGAGGAAAAAAATGAAGCAGAGAGGAGGTTGGGGCACCAAGAGACTTGGACACAGTTTCCTCTAATGTTGTTTTAGCTGTTTGGGGTTGGTTGTTGGATTTTTGGAGGCGGCTACAGGAGGGTGGAGAATAACACCCTGTGCAGGTCATCAGGTTTTGGGGGTGGGGAAAAAGGGAAAATAAATGAAAACTTGAGAGGTGACGGGTTTTCTCAGGTTGGGCAGAGTGCTGGTCTTGAGGTAGGAGTGAATTAACCACAGGGCAGCTTCTGCTCATCCTCCACAGCCTGTGGGATGGAGCTCTGCCCAAAGGGATGCAGCACTTGGGCAGTGGGGGAACTGGAGGGAGGTTGCGGAGAGGAAGAAGGGCTCTGCCTGTCTCCAGCATCCTCTTGTAGCAGCAGCAGTTAGTGATTGCTAAATACAATTTATTTTAAAGGGTAAAAAAAAAAAAAAGGGGGTTGTTCTGGTGGTTGGAGCCCATGTGTCAGCTCTGCAAAACACTTGTCTTGACCGCTGCGATCCCTCGGGTTCATCTGCCACTCCCTCTGCGCCCAGGGAAACCCCTGCAAAAAAATGCATGCACCCGATCTGGCCGGCGTTCCCGGCCGAGCCTGGGTCCCTGCCCTGAAACATCTGCAGATATTTATGGAGATAACAATATCCAGAGGGTCTGGAGGGTTTCTGACGGAGCAGAGCAGCCGTGCCGAGGGGCGCGGGAGGGGGATGCGGCAGCCGCAGCGTTTTGGATGCTGCTTCTCGTGGCTGTTTTGAAAAATAAAAAACAAACAATGTGAAAAGAAGGGAAAAAAAAAAGCAAGAAAGAAAAAAAAAAAAAAAAAAAAAAAAGCCCCTCACAGCCTGCTAAGACGTTTGCACGAGCTGGGTGTCTGCAGTCATGTTACCCAGAAGTCATCCCAGGGTGGTGGGGCAGGACCATGCTCCTGAGGATCCATCCAGCAGCACCAGCAAGGGGTGCTCTCCAGATCTAATTTGCTAGGGGGGAGAATTTTTGCCCTGGTGCAAATGCTGCCATGTCTTCTAGATGTTTTTTCTACAGTAAGCAAATAAATGCTGCAATACACTGAAGCTCCACATCACCTCAGGGCCCAGCCAGGGTGCATCTTGGTGGCAGCATCTCTTGTGCATTCCATACCTGTTAACTCCATGCCTTTACACACTGGGGGATATGAGAGGAAGGATGTCAAGGGCTTAATCAGGGGGTTAATAACTTCAGGATGGGGACTGTGTGCACGTCCAGTCAGTACCTGGGTAACAACAACCCCTTCCTTGCAGCACAGCAAGACAGGTATTGTGGAGGACCTGTTGACTGTTGTATTGATGGGACTGGAGGGTTGGCCTCTGCACGTCCTGTTTTTTCCCTTCTACTTGGTTTCATTGCTGGTTCTCCTCTCACAATCTTCCCTGCCCCACAGTCTTGCAGCTGTGATGTGTAGGAAGGGCTTTTGGTGATGGCCAGACCCTCTTGAGGGGTGCTGTCCTCTATGAGTTCTGCTAAAGGTGGTTGATGGTACAACTTGGACCACAACGGTTCATCTTCTCCACTGTGGTGGGATGTGGATGGAGAAGGCAGTTGTGAGGGTTGTCCCGAGGTACTATGGCATCTTTCAGCTGATGTTCACCAGGCTCTAGGGGCAGAGGCTGGTTGCCTTCAGCTCCTGCAGAATAAATCCTTCCTCCCCAGAGAAGCTGAGGCTGCCCCATCCCTGGAAACGTTCCAGGCCAGGTTGGATGGGGCTTGGAGCAACATGGTCTAGCCAGAGGTTTCCCTGCCCATGACAGGGGGGTTGGGAGTAGATGATCTTTAAGGTTCCTTCCAACCCAAACCAGTCTGTGGTTCTATAAAATGGTGGTGGAAATGGGGGGACTTCATTTCCCTGGGTGCAGCGGCTGGAGCAGGGAGGCTGGCAGGAGGCTGTTGGTTTCAATCCTCTTGGCTCCATCTCGCCGCCAAACTGTTCAAATGAAAAAAAAAAAAAAAAAAAAAAGAAAAAGAAGGGGGGAAAAAAGCAAACAACAACAACAAAAAAAAAACCCATAAAAAAACCAAACAACCCACCCTCTTACTTTATTTACATTGCACTCAAGTTTCCGCCGTACAAAAGATTTGCAGGTGCAAATATGTCCTGCCTTCATTAACTTCCCCTCCCTTTTTAATTTATGTGATTTCAATTTTCCTTCCCTGTACTGTTAATTAGGGGACCCTCTAATCAGTACCATTATCACAGTGGTATTCATGTTTAGGAAAGCTGCTAAACAAATGCTTGCAAAATTGCTAAATGGCTAATTAATGTCTGTTAATTAAGAAAATTGCTCATGGTAACAAACCATGCCATTGCTGGCAGCAGCGAGAAGGCGAACACTTGTTGAAATTAGTAACGAGGCAGGTAGAGAACATCTGCTCCGGCGCCGGTCCTGGAGCCTGCAGTCTCTTCCCATCACCTCCTGACAACGTTCCTTTGCTTCCTCTACCAGTTACACCTCCTTTGACTCAAAAAAAAAAAAGACATTTTTAATTTTTTTTTCCCCCCCCCGACGTTAACACACACCGGTGTGTTCTTCCACTCGAGCTTGCAGTTTTTTTCCAAGCGAATTTGCATTTTAAGGGGAATTTTTCAAAATTCAATAAAAAAAACCCAAAACGGGCGTTGTTCAAGCCCAAAATGTCAGAGTCTGCTGCGTTGCAGCCTTAAACCTGCACCGACTAATCTCTCCTTTTTTCCCCCCAGACATCCTTTCTTTGCTTGCAAGCCATTTTACTCGCATCCGTAGGGAATCCACCTCGAGGAAGGATGGTGCATCTGCACGGCCTGGCCTTGCAGCCCTGCTTGTGCCAGCCAAACACTGCCCAGGCACCAGCTGAGATGTTCTCCTCGTCCTCCAGCACCTCCACTGAAGCAGTGTCAAAAATCAAAAACAAACCCCAGAGGTGCCTCCAACCTTTGGGATGAGAGAGAGGAAACAACATCTTTTTTGCTTTTTGGTTTTTTTAATGATTATTAATTTTTGGGGGTGTGTTTTTTTTTTTAATCCCCCCCACCCTCTCTGGTCCTCTCCTGTGTATTTTTATTTCCTTGTTGCACACCCTTGCAAAGTGTTTCCTTGTGTGTTTATCATTCCAGACTTGGTTGAGCTATCGGACCGTTTACCATCGATGTGGCTGGTATATTTTGAGAGACGTTCTGATTTTTGATACTTTTTTTTTTTTTTTTTTTTTTGGTGGTGGATTTTTTTTTTTTGGTGGTGGTTTTTTGGGTTGTTTTTGTTTTTTGTTTTTTGGCATATATCATTATTCACCGTTGAGCTACAGGCGACTAGAAACTCAATTTAAAAAGAGGAAACAAAAAAAAAAAAAAACCAAAGAAAAAACCGGGAGAACCGCCTCCCTGCCAAAACAGGTCCACCCTTCAACCCTTTTTTTAGCTCTTTTCTGCGCTTTCATGTGCTAATCTATAACCTCCTTCTACTGTCTGACCTCACAGGGACCGCCTGGGTCACAGCCCTCGCCACACGCACAGCCTCCACCCCACAACCCTAACAGCATGATGGGACCCCACAGTCAGGTAAAGACACTAGTGATGGGTAGGGCTGTGAACCGCGACGTGCGCTCGATTTGCCTTCTTGGTTTTTCTCCCCCCCCTTCTCTAAGCAAGCTGGGCAGCAGCGGGTGCCCCGCTGCCCCGGGGAGCATCCCCCCGGGAGAGATCCAGCTCTGAAGCAAAATTCTTTTTTTTTTTTTTTTTTTCCTTTTTTTTTCTTTTTTTTTCTTTTTTTTTTTCTTTTTAATTTTTTTCTTCTTTTTTCGGATGTGCAGTTGGACTGAGAAGTCAATCATGGGTATCAGAGTGTTTTTTCCTTCCCAACGTAGCCTGAGAAATGTAACTTGGTGTGGGTTTTTAAGCTTCTGTTAGTAGCAGCAATTGTGGAAAAAAAAACAGAGCAAAAAAAGTAACTTTAAGTCTTTCTTCCTTTTTTTTTCTTTTTTTCCTTTTTTTTTTCAGCACTTAGCATTGGGGCTTTTTTTTTTTTTTTTTTTTTTTGTGTGTGCGTGTCTGTATGTGCTTATTTGCCACTTTTTTTAATATATATATATTTAAACTTGAACAGTATCTAACGCTCAGGGTTTCCCATGCACTAATTTTAACAGCCTCACCTCGTGTTGCCAATGCCAAACGCTCTCACACAAATAAATCTACAGAGAAAAACGTTAAAAAACGGACTCCGGACATCTTTTTTTTTTTATATATATATATACATATATATATATAATTTTTCTTTTTAAATTATTTTTTCCTTTTTAAACTTTTTTTAAAAGGATGTCTCCAGAAAAAAAAAAACAAAAAAAAAACCAAAAACAAAACCAACACAAAACGACAAAACAAAACAAATACAAAAAAAAAACAAACCCAAAACCAAACCACAACACAAACCCCGTGTGTACAGTCTAAGCCGCGTGCGTGGGGAGTCTCCTGCCCCCCCTTACCCACCCCTCACCTGCCTTTTGTGTCCCCACAGCCATTCATGTCACCGCGCTACGCCGGAGGTCCCCGGCCCCCCATCAGGATGGGCAATCAGGTACTGTGCTCCCAGGCTCTGTGCTGCTGGGTTTTCCCTTTGGGGGTGGCTTTTATTTGGGGAGGGGGATGAAACTGAGAGAGACACGGATTTGGGGTGGGTCAGTCTGGGGAAGACCTTGTTGTGGCTTTAAAGGGGACTACAAGAAAGGTGGTGAGGGACTCTTTAGGATCTTGGGTAGTGGTGGGACTGAAGGGAGTGGATTAAAACTGGAGGTAGGTGGATTCAGAGTAGACATTAGGGAAAAGTTCTTTATCGGGAGAGTGGTGAGACACTGGAAGAGGTTTCCCAGGGAGGTGGTCAAAGCCCCATCCCTGGAAGTTTTTAAGGCCAGGCTGGATGAGGCTGGGAGCAACCTGATCTAGTGGGAGGTGTCCCTGCCCATCCAGGGAGGTTGGAACTGGATGATCTTAAATGTCCCTTCCAGCCCTCTCAATACTATGGTTCTGGAACAAGGTCCAGGGTAGATGCTCCATAGGTTTGGGTGTCTATCCAGGGAGGTTGGAACTGGATGATCTTAAAGGTCCCTTCCAACCCTTTCAATACTATGGTTCTGTGACAAGGTCCAGGGTAGATGCTCCATAGGTTTGGGTGTCCATCCAGGGAGGTTGGAACTGGATGATCTTAAATGTCCCTTCCAACCCTCACAATACTGTGGTTCTGTGACAAGGTCCAGGGTGTCCTGCAGATGCTCCATAAGTTTGGGTGTCTCTTGGGCTCTTGGTGCAGGACAACCAAATGTCACCATTTGATTTGGATTTGATTCTGAGGTTCAGCCACATCCAGGGTGTAAACAGCGATGGGGGCATGTGCCTTTTGTTGGTTTTTTTTTTTTCCCTTTGTTTGTTTTTATTATTATTATTTATTATTATTATTATTTGTGGTGTTCTCAGCCCTGCTTGCTGCCAGGCTGGATTTTCCCTGCAATCACAGAAAATTAAAGCAATGGAGATAATCCTGCTGCTGGGTTGACCCAGCGCTCAGATCAGCGGCAGCGGGGTCAAGCGGGGCAGGTCGCTGCTGAATTTTTTGGCTTGGGTTTATCCTCTTATCCCAGCTTAAACAAGGGCAGTTTGTTTCTGGCCTTAGGGACTGAGGCTTCCACCCTGCCTGCTTGCCAGAACCCGTGGCCTTTGGTTGAGGAATTCCCCTCATTCCCAAACGTGCAGATCTGGAGGGGAACGACCCAGCCAGAGGTCACTTGTTGTAGCGGGGAATTTAAAGGAAACCTGTGATTCTTTTTGGGTAGCAAAGGTGACTGTGCAAAAATTGTCTCAGAAGCTTGTTTTTTGGCTAAGGGGGTTATTTTTTTGGACAGCTCGTATTAGCAGAAAGAGCAGAATAGTCAGGAAATGGGAAGCAGCAGCTTGCTTCGTGATTGCTGGATTTGAGACTCAAATGGCTGGAACTTGCAAAGTGATGGTGAGACAGCTGGGAGATAACTGAGCAAAACTGGAGGGGGGCTGATGTAGGACCCCCCAAGCCCAGCTGGGATGGAAGAGCCTTATGCCTGGGGCACCATGCCACTCCAGATGGGTTCTGGCAGCCCATTTTCAGGTGTTAATTACCAGCACCTTAAGGGGACCCTGTCCTGCTGTGTCCCCAGGCTCAGCTGAAGATGAGCTGTAAGAAACCTTACTGCTCTCTCCATCTACCTGAAAGGAGGTTGTAGGGAGGTGAGTGCTGGCCTCATCTCTCAAATGAATAATGATAGGACTGGAGGAACTGGCCTGAAGTTGCATCAGGGGAGGTTTAGGCTGGGTATGAGGAAGAATTTCTTTATTGAGAGAGTACTGAGAAGTTGGAATGGGCTGCTCAGGGAGTCACCATCCCTGGAGGTATTTAAAAAACATGTAGATGAGGCACTTCAGGACAAGCTCTGGTGGGTGATACAGATATTGATAGATATATTTTATTTATGGGGAGATGTTGACAATTGGACTCAGTGATTTTAGAAATCTTTCCAGCGGTGACAGTTCTGTGATTCTGTGGGCACAGCAAGATGGGCCAGGCAGGAGAACAGCCTCTTGCAGCAGGGTTTAGCATCCAGGAGTGGGCAAAGTTAATCAGAGGGATTTCATGGGGTTTTTTTTTCCCCCAAACACTACATAATAAAACCCAGTTACCTACCCAGAGCTCGGCGAAGTTATGGTCACATCCAGAGGGACAAGAGGAATAAATAGGCAGACAGGAAGGTCAGGCAGCAGAAGTGTAAATATCCATCACTACAACTCCCCTGGTTTATCTTCCTCCTGCCGCCAGCTTCCAAGCTGCAAAAGAAAAAAAGAAAATAACTCAAGGAGTAGGATTGGGCAGATTCTGCCTCAGTTTGGCCATGCACACCCAGTGCTCCAGCAGCGGGGTCTGCCTGTGTCGGCGTTCAAATAAAAGGCAGAGCTGTAGCAGAACTGTTTACACTTTGCTTCCCCCAGGCAGATTGTATCCGTGCTTTTCTCCCCCTTTATCTGTTCGGAGCAGCCTTTGAACTTTAAATAGCTGCCTGGCTGGAACAGAGCTGCCTTTGGGAAGGGGGAGCATCTGCTGTGCCCCCCTGTCTGCTTGGGGACGGGGCTGAACGCACTGGGCTGCTGCAAACAGAGCATCTCCCCATTGATAGGTGATGAATTGCTGCAACCCCCTGGTAAGTTTGGCCCCAGTCAGTACTGGGGGGCTGCACTGCTGGTCCCCTTTCCCTGCCAGCTTTGACACCTCTGCCCCATGCAGCCTTGTCTTTTCTCAGCTCCCCTAAAATACGGCAGCCTGATGGCACGCTGGCTGCAGGAGAGGAGGAAATGCTGATCCTCGTTGAGATTTTAGATGGTGTTTGTAAAAGGAAAGAGGAGGCAAAAGCCCAGAGGGTGTAGGAAGATGTCCTGGATGCAGTGAGATGCAGGATGCTCAGGCAGCCACAGGTCGTGCTGCGGCAGGAAGCTTGGTGCGACCCAGGAAGCCCCCTGTAAGCCTAAAACCTCAGCTCAAACCTGTCACTGTAGGCTGCATTTTAGCAATTACTTTTTTTGTTTTGTTTTGTGTTTTTAATCTTTGTCCCCTTGTTTTCACAGCCCCCGGGTGCTGTTCCCGGTACACAGCCATTGCTGCCCAATTCGATGGATCCCACGCGACAGCAAGGTAAAGCCAGCAAAGGAGGGTTGAGTGCCAGCATTTTCTCCTTAGCTGTTACCTCGAGAACTAAAATGACTGCTCTGCCACATAACACCCCTCCTTTTCCTCCCAACAGGGCACCCCAACATGGGCGGCCCCATGCAAAGGATGAATCCTCCGCGAGGGATGGGCCCCATGGGTCCCGGTCCGCAGGTAAGCCCGGTGCCAAAGAGCATCAAAAACGCCCTCCCCACCATCAAAACAACCTCTTGGGGATCCGAGGGCTGGGAGTTTCCTCCCCACACACCCCGTCCCCTCATTAGTGTTAATGCGTTTTGCATTAGCCCTGCATCTGGAAATCCCTCCTTTTAACAGGAGTGAGGTCTTCAGAGCTCATTAAGGGTATTGCAGCCTCCCTCCTGCCCTTCCGTCAGAGGGGACGGCACTTAGCGCCGCGCCGGTGCGGCCTTTGAGTGCATTTATGTTGCCTGCCTGGGAAATAGTTACGTCCCTAACAGCAGGAAAGGGGAAGGAGGTTTGCATTAAAAATAAATAAATAAATGGCAAAGAATCCCTTTAGCAAGGGGAATAAGGCTTTCCTCTGCGAGGTTCCCCTCTGCCTGCCCTTCCTGCCCGCCTGCTCCAGCTCTGGGTTTCAGGAAAGGGGAGTAGATGCTTGAAATTAAGCAGATCTGGGTTAATCTATGCTGTCTCTCCCCTTGGTTCGCTTTACGGAGCGGCTTGTTGTTGACTGGCTCCTGTTTGTTTCTTCTACGAGACTTCAAAACCAGATTACCATGTTTTGGTTGGAGGTTTATCCTCTCTGCATCGTCGCCTACGTCGAGTTTGTAGCGCGAGGATCAGAGTCTGTCAAGAGAGGAGCGGGTGCGCTGGAGTTTTGTTTTGTGTTTCCCCCCAGAGACTGTCGAGATAAGTGATTATTGTGTAAAGAGGGAGTTGTGTCACCTCTTTTTAACACCAGCCTGAGGATGCTGCTCGGGACATCTCCACAGGCACCTAGATCCATCCTAGGGCAGGGGATAAAAAGCCTGCAGGGAGCATCGTGGACAAGCCACCCGATAGCAAAGCCAGGGATGCTTTGAGCCGCGGCTGCTCTGCTAAAAATCCTGCTTTCCTGGAGGATCTCACCCAAAAAAATGAAAATAAAAATGGCTTTCATGAGGGTGGCCTGTGCCAAGGAGCACGGCGGCGGGTTGCCTGGGGGAGGCTGCTCGCTTCCCACTTGTGAAGCTCACCAAGAAACTTGGAAGCGGTGAGCGCGGCTTCAGCACCGCGTGGGATGGCGGCGGCTCGGGGAGCCGGCAGGAGCTGTGAAATGTTCAGAGCTTTATTTTTGACTCCACCATTCCCTGTGTACGTACATTAAGGAGAGGTGGTTTGGTGTTTTTTTTTTCTTTTTCTTTTTGGTGGGCTTTTTTTTTGTGATTTTTTTTTTTTTTTTTTTTTTTTTTTAACAGCTTCCCTGGGGGAAGCGCTGGGCTTCCCAATCTGGCACCCGCCGGGTGCTGCTGCCGCCCCGCAGCCAGCCAGGAACCAGCAACCACCAAAAATATCCAACCAAACCCAGCAGCCCCTCACACCTCGCATGCCTAGGGCTTGTTTTTCTCTTTAAGCTTTGCATCAGAACCTTACCAAATACTCCTTGAATTATCCCCAAGGGCTGCAGAGCATCCAGCCAGGACAACCCAGCATCCTGACAACAGGATGCTTATTACGCACCGACGGTGAATCATCCCTTGCAGCTGATGACTGCTGCCTTTTCCCGTTTAATAGGTGCAGTTTTAGCTCTGCAGAAGCCAGGATTAGGTTTGCTGGTGCCTCTATGAGGAGGGTTTGTAGCTCATTGGATTTCAGCAGCATCTTGCCAGTCCCTGGCATCCAGGTTGCTCAGCACAGCTGCGTTCCCTCCCCACTCTCCCTGAGCATCTTTCAGATGGCTTCGTTTTCCAGCCTTTCAGCTCCAATTAAAAACGCTGAGGTTTTTAGCTTTTTTCAAAAAAAATTTTTTTAATTTTATTTTAAGCAAGGGTTTTGATGCTGCTGTTCAGTGTAAATGGCTGGAATTTCAATCAATTAAGGACATGCCGGTAATTTGTGTGGGGAAAACCCCTTTTATGCCTTTTCAAAACAAACTTTGGCAAGGCCCTCAGCAGAACACCCTGCCTTGGTGCATCCATTAATCCAGGGAAAAATCATCAGAAGTGAAGTATTCCAGTTAAAATCCAGCTTGGAGCTCTCTGAAGAGCTGCAAAATAGGAAGCGGCCATCCATCTCCCCTCCTGCCCTAGCAATTTTTTTCTCTAGATGGCGGAAATACAGCCCAAAAATACGCATGGTGGGGGGTGGGGAAGGCAAGAGGGGAGGAGCAGCAGCAGCAGCGCGACCTAAATCCGGCTGCACGTTGCCCGGAGGGCTCAGGGAGCAAAGCACAGACCAAATGGAGCACAGCATTCAGGGGGATTCCTCATCCTTCCCTGCCTTGGGCTCGGCTTTGTACTGGAGCTGGTTTTAGGAGATCTGGGACACGGATCTGAGGCTCTCAGACCTGTCTGGAGGTTCAGCTGAGCTGGAATAAGCCAAGAGGGGAGCCCTGAGGGGCTGCCTGCCCTCACTTGCTCCCCTGGGGGATGTAGCAGGGAGCTGGAAAGGGAAGACAAGCCTGGTGTGGTTTGCCCTCCTCCAGCCATCATCCTGGGAGCTGGGGATGCTCCATCTCAGGGGAGCTCATTCAGCCTCTTCCCATCCTTACACAGCAGCAATAACCTCCCAAGCTGCCACTCCTCTTCTCCTCCTGCTCCTGTTTTGCACAAACAGACAAAACCTGAAAGGCTGTTGGTGGTGCCTGGGGGCTGTGGGCACATTTGTCTCCTGGAGCTGGGAGGGGGAGCTTTTCCCTCCACCAGCTCAGCAGAAGAGACCAAGGGGGGGACTTCTGGACTCTGCCACCTCTCTCTCATACTGAGCTGCCTGGTTTTTTTGTAAACACAACTGCTAATTGCATCTACAGTTATTGTTATCTTTTTTCTTCATTTTTTTAAAAAGCTCATTTTTGTAAACTAACCCTTCTCTTCTCTTCTCTTCTCTTCTCTTCTCTTCTCTTCTCTTCTCTTCTCTTCTCTTCTCTTCTCCCTTTTTTCTCTTTTCTCCTTTCTCCTTTCTCTTTTCTTTTCTCTTTTTTTCTCTTCTCTTTTCTGTTCTCTTTTTTCTCTACTCTCTTCTTTTCTCTCTTCTCTCTCTTCTCTCTCTTCTCCTCTCTTCTCTCTTCTCTCTTCTCTCTTCTCTCTTCTCTTCTCTTCTCTTCTCTTCTCTTCTCTTCTCTTCTCTTCTCTTCTCTTCTCTTCTCCCTTTTTTCTCTTTTCTCCTTTCTCCTTTCTCTTTTCTTTTCTCTTTTTTTCTCTTCTCTTTTCTGTTCTCTTTTTTCTCTACTCTCTTCTCTCTTCTCCTCTCTTCTCTCTCTTCTCTCTTCTCTCTTCTCTCTCTTCTCTCTTCTCTCTTCTCTTCTCTTCTCTTCTCTTCTCTTCTCTTCTCTTCTCTTCTCTTCTCTTCTCTTCTCTTCTCTTCTCTTCTCTTCTCATCTCCTCTCCTCTCCATTTTTTTTCTTCTCTCTGCTTTTTTTCTCCTCTCCTCCCCTTTTTGGGGTGGGCTGACCCTTGGTTATCATTGCAGAACTACGGCAGCGGCATGAGACCTCCACCCAACTCCCTAGGTCCCGGCATGCCTGGAATTAACATGTAAGGCAAGCCCCGTGCTGGGGAATGTTTTCCCATGGGGTGGGGCTTGGCAGGGCCACAGGGCTGTCTGTGGGGAGCAGCCAGGCTTGGGGAGGTGACAGATGAAACTACAACTTTTCTTTTTCTCCCATTTAATTTTGACCCCAGGGGGCCGGGAGCTGGCAGACCGTGGCCGAACCCCAGCAGTGCTAATTCAGTGAGTATCCCAAGGTCCTTGGAAGCAATTAGTATCCTGCTAATGAGAGGGGCTTCTCCAGCCTCTTGCAGGTGCTGCACCTGAAGCCTGAACGCTGCTCCTGTGCTGCTCTCTGTGCAGTGGGGTGCAGCTGTGGATGCTGGGGGGCCCTGGGGCCCCCGTTTTGGCTGGGCTGGGGGGGTGGCAGGGGCTTCTGGCTGTGCCCTGCTGGGGTCCAGCCCTCGGGAGCCCCTGTGCACCCCACAGCTGATCCTTCCTCTCTTCTCTCTGCAGATCCCATACTCTTCTTCATCGCCTGGTACATACGTGGTGAGTCCTCCTGCTCCCTCTGTCCCTCCTGGGGTGCAGAGCTGTTAAGAGCTCGTGTGGTTTGGGGGGGACCAGGCTGGGTCTGGGGGTGTGAGGTCCAACTGAGAGGAGGTGTTTGAAAGCATGGGGGAGGTGGGTGACCCCCCATTATTTGTGTGTCTGACCCCCACTTGGTCTCTCTGCAGGGTCCGCCCGGTGGCGGGGGTCCTCCAGGGACACCCATCATGCCCAGTCCTGCAGGTAAGAGCCCCCCAAGAATCCCCCAGCCCCTTCCCCTGCCAGAACACCCTCATGCCTGGGGCTGCATCGATGAGGATGGGCAACCCCTACTCAAATAACCAATTTATGGAGAGGGAGCTCCCTCTACAGAGGGAGCAGCATGAGCTGCTTGGCTTTGGGATGGCATCTGAGGATGTTCTGTGTCCCCCTGCAGATTTGGATGCTGTAGGGCTCAGGGAGGTGAGGAATGCTACGTGGCAGGGAATTACCTCCCTGTGCTTCCCAGCCAGGAGTAGAATTATTTTTCACAGTTGAATTTCTGTGATTAAAAACTTTGTGGATCTTCATTAAATACAAATTAGCCAGAAAATGGTGGTACTTAGAGGGAATTTTAGGTGATAAAATACAAAAGAATGAGTTCAAGTGGCATGAGTTTGTTTTAATTAAGAAATGAATTAATCACCCAACTTACTGGGCTTCACTGTTCCACAGATTCAACAAATTCAAGTGACAACATCTACACAATGATTAATCCAGTACCGCCCGCAGGCAGTCGATCGAATGTAAGTCTGCTTTCTAATAATTTACATATCAGATACCATAACAAATCATAATTAACTTCATCAGTTGAGAGTAAAGCAGTTTAATTGATTTCAGCCATTTGTTACCAAACAGAAATAAAACAAACCATCAAAAAGTGATTAACTCTTGGGCGACTTTGTTAATTTTTTATGCTTATTAAGAGAGTGGCAGCCCTGCTGCTCTGGCCGAGGTGGTGGCAGCTGAATGCCCGGGGAGATGCTGTGTTTTGGGGGATAAGGGCAGATTTAAAGCTCTTAAAATCCTGGTTGGAGAGAGCTCGGGTGCACTGCCATGGGTCTGGGTCTGCCTGCACCCATCTGGCCAAATTTCCTGGGTGAAAACCCACGGGACCGCAAGTTCACAGATGTGCCCTGCAGCCTCATGGGGAGTGGATCCATCCAGGTCCAGAGGGATGGCTGGGGAGGGGATGGTCCCTAAGAGCCTCCCAGGGCTGTAGTAGATGTGTGGAGTGGTTTTGTGGCTGATTTGGGTTTTTTTGCCTTTTTTCTTCCACAGTTCCCAATGGGTCCCGGCTCTGATGGCCCCATGGGTGGCATGGGTGGCATGGAGCCCCATCACATGAACGGATCATTAGGTGAGCACCCAGGGGAGTCTGCATCTCAGGGAGCCCCACCATGCCCTGCAGAACATCCCAGTGCCTGCTCCCATTCCAGGGCTGACCCCCAGCTCAGACCAGTGCTGGAAGCACAGCTGGAAATTAGGAGGGGGGGATCAGGGATGAGCAGGGGGGGGGTTGAGGGCCATCACTGCATGCTCAATAAGGCTGTTTTCCTTTTGTGTCCCTCTGCACAGGGTCAGGAGACATAGATGGACTTCCAAAAGTAAGTGAGATGCAGAGTGGGTGTGTGGGTTCCTGTTTTCTCACCATTTCGTGAGACCCTGATGGATGGGGAGGGGCATCTGAGGGGGTTGTGACCTGGGCAGGTGGAGCTTCATCCTGCTCACTGCTTCCCCCTTCTTCTCCATCTTCTGCAGAATTCTCCAAACAACATAAGTGGCATTAGCAATCCCCCGGGCACTCCAAGAGACGACGGGGAGCTGGGAGGCAACTTTCTCCATTCCTTCCAAAATGACAATGTGAGTGAGAGAGTGAGTGAGTGAGTGCATCCCTGGGGACAGAGGGATAGTCCCTGGGGCATCCTGTCAGGGGGGTGGGTGGGTTTGATGGTGGTTGCCTTTTGGACATGGATCATGCTGTGTGTAAGTTGCTCTGGGACAGAAAGTGGCAGGGAAGAAGTACCCTGGTGGGTGGAAGCTTGGGTCCTCAGAGGGATGGGGGGTATTGAGGGAGGGGAGAGGATCCTGTGTGATGGAGGAGAGAGGATCCCGTGGATGGAAGGGAGAGGATCTCGTGGGATGGAGAGGATCTCATGGGTTGGAGAGGAGCTGGTGTACTTCCAGTACTTAAAGCTACAAGACTATGAAGACTCCTGTTTATAGTGAGTCACATGGAAGGACAAGGGGTAAATGGGTGCAAGTTACTCCTGGGGAGATCCCAGTTAGACATCAGAAGAAAAGTTTTCACCGTAAGAACAGTTGGACTTTCTCCCCAGGGAAGTGGTGGATTCCCCAACACTGGACATCTTAAAGACTCAGCTTGACAAGGTGCTGGGCCATCAATGCTGGACCAGATGATCCTTGAGATCTCTTCCAGCCTGGCATTCTGTGAGCCCAGGACTGAGCTGCAGGATTCCACTCTGGCTGCAGACACCCCTCCTCTTCACAGCATAGACACACACACACGTGCATGTTAATTATTTGTTTTAAATTGCATCTCACCCCATACTGTTCTGCTGATTTTCTCCCCGGAAAGGCACGTTTCAGAGCAGATTACACCCTGAGAAACTCAAGTCTCCAGCTTATCCTCTCCTCCTCATTTATTCAATCCAATTAGAGTGCTGCATCATTGTCACCACCCCCGCCCTCGGGTGTCTGGGGGTCTGGCCCACCTGGTTTCTCACCCTGGCTCTGTCTCTCTTCCAGTATTCCCCCAGCATGACGATGAGTGTGTGATTTCCCTCCCCCTCCTCCTCTCCAGGATCAAGAGAGTCAGCTGCCGTTCGGAGGATCTCAACGAATTATGCAAGAAGAAGAAGAAGAAGAAGAAGCTAGGTGTATGGGCAGGGAGACACGTGGCGGGGGCCAAAACCCCAGGTTTAGTTTCATGCAATAAAAAGGCTGAACTTTTTATTCCATAAAACATGAAGGACAAAACTTAAAATATTTCAAGACATGACAAGGCCCTTCTTTGTGCAGAAGGGTTTATATATGTACATGACACTTCTTTTTGGAAACAAACGGAAGCCTCTAGCACCCAACTCCGATCTCTTTGCTTTGTTCTTTTAAATAAAGACAGAAACCGAACCTGTTGTATGTTTGTGCCGTGCGACACCAGGAATAGTCTAGATATGAAATCTCATGTTGTCTCTGTTGTAGTCATTTTATTTTTTTTTTTTTTTAAATAAACTGGACAGTTTACAATGGTGGTTTTCGTTCAGAAGGCCTGTTGGGTTTTGTTTTGTTTTGATTTTTTTTGTGGGTTTTTGTTTTTTTTTTCTAGTCGTTTTGGGGTTGCGTTTGGGGTTGGTTTTTTTCCCCCTTCTATTTTTGGGGTTTTGTGTTCTGTTTGTTTGTTTGTTTGCAGCACAACGCTTCCTCCTCCAGTTAACAAGATCTGCTTTGGGGAAGAGACTCCACCACCTCGTTATAAACTTGTTAATGCAGGTGACCCCCTTCTAGGATCACATCCTCGAATGAATCGTGATCTTGCTCTCTGTGACTGTGGCATGCACTGTGTTAGTCTTTTCCCCCCCCTCTCCAAGTACAAGAAGAAATCTCTGTCCCTCCTTTCCCCAGAGTCCTTCAGCTGGTTCACTGCAAAAATTGATTTTTTTTTTTTTTTTTTTTTTTTTAATCCACTGTAAAAAAAGGGGTTAATCTGACCTGGGACTTTGAGACTGTGATCTCCAGCTAACTTTGGGCATTTTTTGGGGGGAGGGGAGGATGTTATTTGCTTTGGGGATATTTTTTGGGGGGATTTCTTTTCCTTTAGAGACGTGCTCTTGTCAGGGTTTCACTTACCTATGACTTGGAACTGGATGGAGATATTTTTTAAGGAGTTCTTGTTGTTAAAAATGTAACCTTGCTATTCTGTAGGCTCACTCTGTAATATGAAAATAAATCTTAAATGGCAAGCATCGAAGGCCCTTCCTGCTGGTGGGAGAGGAAGGGATGAGCCAAGGCGGCGGGTTGGGATCTCTGTACATGACACTACCCTGTAGTTTGGTCTTTGTTTTTTCTCCAGCTCCCATTTCTGCTCCATGTATATCATATTCTGTAAAATATTCTCTCCCTTGGATTTGACCTTTGTGCGGATTATTGAAAGCATTGTATCTTGTTTCAGTGTTTTTTCTTACCTTGTAGTCTGGTTCGAAAATTACCCAGAGGGGAAGAAAAAAAAAAATAATTATTATACATTGTAGTTTGTGTACGATATTTGTTGATAATGTTTTATTAAAGGGATGTCTTTTTTCCGCACCCCTTCACTGAAATGTTTCTGGGGAACATTTGGCTTGTTTTTATTATTCTGGCTGCAAGACATGAGATGACAAAACTTTTTTTTTTTTTTTTTAAGTGTGTAATACGATTTTTTGGTGGTTTTTTTTTAATCTTTGCCTTCTTTTTCCTAGGCATTTGAATTGTGCTTTTACCTGTAGAAAGTCCCTGGGGAGAGAGGGGTGGGTGGGATGGGTGGGGGGGGAGGGCCTGGGGGTGTCAGTCTCATAGTTACAGTCAGGTTAATATTTTCCAAGTGACACTGGGAAATAACAATGCAGATTTGTTGCATCACAAATAGACCCAGGGGCTCCCCAAGAGGTCAACCTTTTTTCCTTTTCCATTTTACATCTTGTTCTGGGGTTGTTTTGGTTTGGATTTTTTTTTTTTTTTTTTTCAGTTTTGGTTTGGGGTTGTTTCTTTTGTTTGTTTGTTTGGGTTTTGCTTTTTTTTTCCTGATGTGAGGAAATGAAAGGACCGGTTTTAATGTATTTTAAAATGAATAGCTAAATTATTGTCTTCATTGGTATGGGATGGTTTTTTGAATGAAATGGTTCTCCCCCCTTCTCCTCCCCCCCCCATGCTGTAATAAATATCAACATAAACATTTGATTTCAGTGCTCTGCAGTTTGTTCCTGGTGTTTGCTGCCAGACCTGGGGGGCAGGGAGGGGTTTTTTGGGGGGGATTAGGTGTGGGGTTTTTTGTAATTTATGGAGGACCAAATCCCATCTTTGGGCCAGGGGAGAGGAGGTGATGCAGGGCTGAGAGGTGGTTGCTGCTGGGTGGGCTTGGCTGTGGCTGGGAAGGTGAAGAGGGATTCAGCTGGGATGCAGAACCTGGCAGGATGGGAAAGGTTTGGTTTCGTGGTGTTTGCTTTGTTTTTTGCCGTTTTGTTGTTTGTTTGGGTTCTTTTAAATTGTTTTGAAAATTCAGCTGCCTGCACCCGGTTGAGGATGTGCCTGAAGGGGCTTTCTGAAGGTAAAAAGGGGCAATTTGTTTGCAGCCTCTCCAGCAGGGTTTCCCTGTTAGAGGCCAGAGGATTTGGAACATGGGACATTTGGGATTTGGGAACCTGCTGTCCCATGGTGCAGGTTAAAGAGCAGGGATGATCCAAGAGAGGAGCTGGGTCCTGCTACCTCCCCTTGCTGGAGTCCTGCACTGCTGGGAATTAAGCAAGGGAGGAGAAGGGACAAGAGGGAATGGGGTAAAGCTTCACCAGGGTAGGTTCAGGTTAGATATTGGGAAAAATTTATTCACAAAAAAAATGGTGAGGCTGCCCAGGGAGGTGGTGGGGGCACCACTCCTGGGGGTGTTCAAAAGATGGGTAGGTGAAGAGCTGCAGTGGATGGTTTAGTGGTTGGGGGTTGTAGGGTGGACAGTTGGACTTGATGAGGTCTTTTCCAGCCTTGATTCTATGACACAAGTGTCACCCTCAAAAAAAAAAAAAAAAAAAAAAGAAAAGGCCTGCAGACCCCCTCCCTCAAGCAGGGCCTGGCTGTGGTCCTTGGCACCAGTGCAGGACCAGCTCTGGTTCTGAACTGACTGGGGTGGTGATGGAGGAACCTGGCTGTATCAGAGGCTGCTGCAGTGTTTGGGGAGAAATGATTCAAGTTTCAGATGGGTGGATGCAAGTGCTGGGTGCCTGAAATGCTCCAGGGAGCTGCTGCCTGAAACGTGTTCTCTGCCTCTGACTAGTCCAGGCAGGACAGGGTTGGCTGCAGCTTCTCTCCCTCCTCCAGGGAACATTCAAGCCTGAGCTGCAGGCTCAGGGTTCTGGGGTCTTGGAGGTCCACAAACCATCCCAGAGCTCTGCTGGTGTTGGGAGATGCTCCCACCCAAACCATGCTGCCATGCCACGTTCCAGCAGCAAGAGCCACATGGCCATGGATGCTTGTGGAGCAATACCTTGGATGGCTGCTGGCTTTGGGAACCACCCAGGAAAATCAAGGTGCCTGCAGAGCTCATTAGCATGTAATTAACAGCAGGTTTAGGGGGTGGGTGTGTGTTTACAGGCTTTGCTACCTGTGCAGCTTTGCCTCCAGGTTGCAGATGTCCTTGCATGGGGTCTGTAGCCCACCCCATCATGTGGTGGTTTGGTCCAGGCAACCATGAACCTCTGCTTTGCAGAAAGAAGCATTGTCCCTCATTTGAAAACATGAGCCCCAAGGATGATCAGTTGGTGCTGATGAGGACCTCCTGCCCTCCCAGCTCCATCCCTGCCCACATTGTCCATCCAGGCACCACTCAGCTGCCCCTTGGGGATCTCCTTGCAGAGCACAGGAAAGTCCTTCCTGATGGATCTCCCTGGGTTACAGGCTAATTTCATTAAACACCACCATGAGAAACTGCCAAGTTCTCTCCTCTAAACATCTCCTGAGCCCAGCCTTAGGGATAATTGTGTCCCCCATTAGTTTTCATTTAATTAAACAGAGGAGGAGGAGGCTCTGAACAAGCCAGGGCTCTGGACTGAGCATGGGGTGTACTTGTTGGCAGGATGAGGGCTCAGATTTTGCACCAGGAGGGGGTCAGGGAAAGGTTGTGTGGAGTTATGGGGCCAGATTCTGAGCTGGTGGCTGCAGAACTCCCCTCCAGGCAGCCAGGCACTGCTGGGTCTTCATCTCAGGCTCCAGCTGCCCCATTCTCACATGTTCTGCTTCTTCCAGATGCCTTTCATTAAAAGTTAATGCCTGGTTCTTGGTCCACGATGAGGTAATGCCATTCAGCTGCTGACAACCCTTCATAAATCATTGATACCAACCCAGATGTGCCTCTGTGACCCATTGTCCTGTTCCTGGTCCCACCTCTCTCAGATGGGTTACTGCCAGCAGGTCACACTGGAGGAATGAACTGGGGAACCACACGGGCTTGGGAAGACCATTGGGACACCTTGGCTGCCCTTGTACCTCCAGGGTACCAACCTGAGCATCCCTCCCAGGTGCTGAGCTGAGAGCCTTGCCCTGCACCCCTGGACTTTTCCTCCTGAGCCTCAGAGGATCCCAGCCAGCACAAGGATCTGCTGTTCCTTCCAGCAACTTGGGAATCCTGCTCCTGTCCTCACCCCAGGTGAGCCCAGCTGTGCCCTGAGCAAGCCAGGGCCCCAGTCCTGCCTGCTTCTGTCTCACACAGCTTCCTGGTGCCTCTTGTAACCTGCTGAACCCTCCTGCCTGGCCCATGCCTTACTGCTTCCAGTGTTTTTCAGACCTTTCCTCTGCCTTTGTCTATCTCTCTGTGTGCTCATCCTTTCTGCTCAGCTTCACTTCATTTCTCCCCTTCAACTGCCTGTCCTAACAAAGACATCTTTGAGAGGCAGAAGCATCTAAAGGGACTTCAGACCATCTTCCCAGATTCTCACCCCTATTAGAAGCACAAGAGGCATCCCACTCCTTCCCCTCTCCAACACAGCCACCCTCCAGCCACAATTCCTTAGCAAATCCACTCTGCTCAGGAATGTTCCTGAATGCCCTGCAGGGCTTCCTCCCCGGGATGGGTTAATGACCCAAAGCTGGAAGGGTGAGGGGTTGTGAAGGGTCTGAGGGCTGCTGCCTTAGAGCTGTTCAGCAGGGTCCGTGTGACATAGCAGAGAGCCAGCAGCCCGAGGAAGAACCACCTACTGGGACAGGCTCTGCAGTTTGGTAAAAAATATTCCTAAATAACTGGGTGTGGGTCTTGGATCTGAGCAGATCCAAAGCTATGAGCTGAACTAGGCAGCCCTGGAGGTTATAGGTTGACTGGGACAGGGTAGTTTTATGGCACCCACACGAGGACCTAGAGAGAGGGTTTTTAGGATACTGAGGGATGGAACAGGGAGGGGTCACTGTCCCTATCTCTTGCCATACTCCATAAAAGCTGGGAGGACCAGAATCCCAACCCCCTTCCTTCTCCCTTCTTTCTTGCTGCTTCACTGTGCTCAGAGGTCTTGGAAAGTTCCCCACTTTTCCATCAACTCGCCACGTGCACCCATGCATGCAATGCACCCACTGGGTGTTGGGAAGAGCTGTGGACACCCCTGAATCAGCCCTGATGCAAGGGACCTTCTGACACCAGTCCCTGCAGTCACTGAGATTGGGGTTTGTGTATGTTTGTTCCTTGGGCCACGTGTTATCTGCCCTTCCCCTGTTCCAGTTTCAATTTCCAACCCTTAAGTCCCTTCCTTATTCCCTTTATCTTCCCTTGGGCAGGTGGCAGGGAGGGTAACAGAGCAATTCTGTGCTCTGCTTTTTGTTCACCCTGATCACTAAAAGTGAGACACTGGAGCAAGCAGAATTAATGTGATTCAGATCATGGCAACACTTAGTAGATTGTTTATTCTGAGCATCTTCCCCTAACTATTGTGGGATTTGTTGATTTTTAACTTCCAGCTGATGCAGCCTCATTTATAGGGTGCAACTGGATCTGGATTTTTGACTGAGTCTGTTTTTCTGAAGCCTGCTGGGTAGAGCTGTGTGATGGACTGAGACAGGAGCACCCAGCCATGGTGTTCATCACAACACACCCAAACCATTCTGACACCAGACACTGAAATGAGGTTTATTGCTTGGAAATGTGTTCTCCAACACCTTCAAGCAGCACGGGATGTCCTTTTCCTCCCCATGTGCTGGAGGGTTTCAGTGCAGAACATTCTACATGAGGCTGGAGCTAATTTAACCTCCATTACACAAAACCCCCACTAATCCTCCCCATCTTAAAAAGAACATGCTTCCTGCTCAGTTAACTCTGTGTGGCAGGAAGAAAATTCTTCCTTTGTGTTTTTAGCAGCCAATACCAGCTACCAGGCACCGAAGTTTTTCCTGCTCCATTCTACACCACTTTCCCAAAATGGGCAGGTCTCTTCATCCAGGATTTGAGGGATAAAAGAACTGTGGTTCTGTAGATCCAACAAAGCAATCTCACCGATTAAGTGCTTTGGGAACTGAGCACAGGGCAGCACCACGTATCCCAAAGCAGCCAGGAGTAAAACAAAGTAAAAGCCAGGCAGAATGAAAAAGGCTCCTGCCTCAGGCTCCCCTCCTGAAGCTTTGTAAGCCTCTTCTGTGCACGCTGCATTCAGAGCTACTCAAAGCAGCCTTGGAAAATAGGTTTGAGTCTTGCTCTGTGCAAAAGCACACAGAGACCCAGAGCCTGTGCAGAGGAATAATGACTGGCTTATCTTCTTTCTAGGCAGCAGTGGAAGAGTGCAGGAGGATGCATTTGATGACTCCCTCTAACCCCAGTCGAGGTAAGACCCTAAAATGAAAGAGTTTCTTGGCACACAATTTAGTTTAAATTTTCTTTTTTCTTTCAGTAACAATATATTTTATTTTTTTGAAAGTAAATTAATCCACCTTTCTTTAATTATGTGATGGCTCTGGCCAAGAGAAGCAGCAGGTACAGTTGGTGAAGTATTTTCATTTGAGCTGAATTTCACACAGTTCCATGCAGATACAGTGCCAGAAACTTCTTGAATGTGTCTGGCTGAAAGCCATATATTCCAGTGGGCTTCTGCAGAGAAAAAGACATGGATGCTCAGTTTGCAGTGAAGTGATTAATGTAGACAAACAACACATTTAAATACCCTTGAATACAACTCCAGGCATGGTAGCTTCCAATTTGTGCTCTCTCTCTCTCTCTCTCTCTCTCTCTCTCTCTACCCAGATGGGTTTGTGTGTGGGGCACTTCTGCTGGGCTACATTTCAGATGGCATCAAACCCTTTGCCCTCCTGGAGTAACCAGGGTTGACAGCACCCTGCTCTGTTTACTCCACACTGAAGCTGACAGCTTTGTGTAACCACTTCCTTCCATCAGAGCAGGAGCTGATTTTAAAACCAGTGTATTGTGAGCTGGTAGATTGTAGATATCTTAATGCAGGAGTTCACACGAAGCCTGGCATGAGGTTTGCAGGCTCAGCTCCCTGTCACAAACACCTGCTGAAGGAAGGGTGAGGCCAGGGCAGGTGCCAGGGCCTTGCAACTGGTTTTAAACCCACACTGCAACTCTGTACCAGCTCCAGAACCTCTGGTAGAGGTGAAAAAGTGGGAAATAGTCCTGGGAAATGCTAAGTTTGCTTACCGTAACAACTCTCTTCTTGATCTCTGGAACACACTGGGCTTTTTCATAGAGATTCTGATCAGGATCAATCCAGACTAGATTTTTAATGCCATCATTAGAGACAAGGTCTGTGGTATTTAACTGGAACACCATGAACTGGAAGAGCTGGCCATCTGTGCCAACGCTTTGCACCACTACTGGCTGCTCCAAAACCTTGGGCTCATTCTAGGAAAGAAGGGAGAAAGTTTAAAAAGGCAGTTACCACAGAAATTGTGTGAGTTCTTGCTGATTCTGCATCTTCTACTTGGTTTAAAGCCAAGATTTTAATAAATGTATTGTGACCTTGCCCAGAAAATTACTCTAGTCAAACAAGTTTTGAATGTAGATTCTGTATTTTAATTAAAATTCCTCCTTCAGCCAGCAATGAAGTATCAATTTACATACTGAGATGTGGGATGGGGTTAGAGTTTTACACCCAGGCCTTCTCCCTGGTTCCTACTTAGTACCACTCCAGTGTGTGACATCATGAACACTCTCACTGCTGAGCTTCTCTAGATTAGAAGACTTTAGTTGTAGCTGAAGGTTAGAGCCAGACCTCTGGACTGGCTCAAGGTTTGGAAGCCACCATAACCTGCCAGAGCAAGGGAATTTCACGACTCTTTTCACTAGCTGCAGGTTCAGAGAAAGAGCAGAGGCCCAGCAAGTCAGCAGCAGTCTCCAATACATACCCCATAGAGGGCTTTAGCCTTTGCCAGAGCATTGCCAAAAGCAAACATCAGCATTTTGGCACGAAGCTGTTCTGGTCTGAACCTGTCGGGACGGATGTTGGCCGATTCCAGGAAGAACAGAGTGTGAGGATGGGAGTATGGATAACCATCTTGGAAACCTGAATGAATGGCAGATAATCATGTCAGGAATTGCTCAGGAAGAACCCAGGCAGCCAGTGTTTTCTCCTGTATCTTCATGCACTGTTAATTTGATGGGAATCAAGTGCTTCTCCGCAGTCCTGCTTAGGGCACAGGTCTGGACCACTTGCACTGCCCAGCTCCTGTCCCAGCTCCTGTCCCAGCTCCTGTCCCAGCTCCTGTCCCAGCTCCTGTCCCAGCTCCTGTCCCAGCTCCTGTCCCAGCTCCTGTCCTCTCCTTCCCATCAATCCCACACTCACAGCTGTCCCAGAGAAGGGTAAGGACTCCAGGTTACCTTGAATGCTTCACTGGACAGAAAATTGAACTACTGACAGTGGGGTTTACCTGTGTTGTTGAGCTGTCTGTACACATTCACTTCCTGAAGATCAATTGTAGGAGAGATGGGATAAAAGGTCTCCAGAACATACTCCTCAGTGGCCAGTATCTCCTCCTTGGAGGCTACTGGTGGTATTGGGGTCATAGAGTTCATAAGGATTCCATTCAGGCCTCGGACCTGAAGGAGGATGGATTCTGGGGAGGGAAATGAGGCTACATTCAAACATTGCTGAAATAAGAATAGGGTTTGGGCAGCAGCATTCTAGCACATCCTTGTTCTGCAAGGCTCATTCTCTCCCCCTCACCTCCAAACTCAGAGTAGCTCACTGTAGGTTCTTCTTCTAAAATACCAATGTTAATGGCTGCTGTTAACTTCTCAACAGATGTAGAAAAACAACAGTACAAAAAAAAAAAAAACAAACCAAAACCAATGAGTCCTAAGGTGCTGGTTCTTTCCTCCTGCCACTTGTCAATATTGTCTAGCACCTTAGCAATCTTCTCAGGACAAGCACCCTGTCACCACATCCAAGGCTGCTCATCCTTACAGCCCTGTTTAAAACTGAATTTCTGGATTCCAGGAATTGTTTAATTTTCCCCAAGTCCTCAGCCTTAAATCCAACAGCTTTGTCACCCCTCTTCTATTAATGAAAAGAGCTACGTGCCTCCACCCCAGCAGCAACTGACCTCGTTCCCATGTAGCTGCTATCCTGTAGTTCCGAGCCAACATTCTTTTAGTCAGAGAAGGATACTTCATAGACATTGACCGACATAAATGTATCAAGTCTTCAAACAGCACTGGGCTGTCCAAGGACAAAAAGAAATAGTTACATTGAAAAAATGTCGTTAGGATGGTGGGCAGATGCTTCTGGGAGATGAATGCTGTAACATTAGTGTATATAAAACATGCAGTGGCATAACACTTCCCATGAGTTAAGGCATTTCAGACCAATAATCCTCACACAGGGCCTGTTCTAAGTGGGCAGAGGTGATGCTTATCATTATTTATTTCAGAAACTGACATCCTGCATCAGCTAGAAGTTGGTCTCAAGTTGGAACACAGACCTTGGCCTAAAAGAAGCTTTAGTGTAGGGTATGTGTTTAAACTGCTACTCCTGTCAATATTCAGATGTGAGTTTTTGGTGACTCTTGTTTCTTTTCCAAGCTGATACAAAGGCCTCTGCATGGGAAGTGGATCTCTGAACAGCAACCCTAGGTGGGAATTTTCTTGGCAGTGCTGAAGACTCAGGTTCTCAGAGCTGATGTGCTTGATGACCACTGATGCCAAAGCCATTTTCCCCTTGGATTGAAGACTTACCAATACTGTTCTCTCCTGGGAGCCACCTCCGTGGTGTCCCAGAACCTGGCGTGGGAGATGGCACCCTTCACCTTTTCCTCCAGGCCCTCCAGATGGTGAGCTGGGTTCTCCACAATGCTCAGCACGGCCGGAGGGAGCCCTTCCACCAGCTTGGTCTTGGTGAGCCACCGAGCTTGGCGAACTCCTTGAAAAAAAAAACCATAAAATCGAGTCAACCACGGGCTCCCCATCCCCCTCCCACCCCCACTTTTCCACACACTGTGCCAGGAGAAACCCTGGCTGGAGGCGGAGGGAGAGCGCTCGGGTGAAGCTCCGTGTAGGGATGCGGAGACCGGACCGGACCGGGCCGGTACCTTCCAGCATGCGGACGCGCTGGTGGCAGATGAAGCATCCCCGTTCCTGGTACAGGGGCATCTCCTCGTACCGCGGCCCCGAGGAGTGCCAGGGATCGTGCCAGCCGCGGTCCCAGGGAGGGAAGACTGGCCGGGCCAGCCCGGGTAGGTAATGCTGGCGCCCGGCGTAGGTGATGGTGTCCAATTCCACCTGCTCCCGGACCGGCCGCCGCTCCACCGCCTGCGCCAGCTTCTCCGGCGGCGGCCCGCGGGTTGTCCAAGGTGTACGGGGCAGCGGCCCGCGGTGACGACGCGGCTCAGCTCGGGTGAGGATGCCGCGGGTGAGGAGGGTGAGAGCGAGGGCGCCGGGGCGCCGCGCTGCCCCCGCCCGTCTCATCCCTGTCCTTATCCCTGTCCCTATCCCTGTCCCTATCCCTGTCCCTATCCCCATCCCTATCTCCATCCCTATCCCCGCCGCCATCCCCGCAGCCGCCGCCTCAGCGCCCGCCAGACGCCATCTTGGCGCGCGCAGCACGGCGGGAGAGGGATGGGTGGGGGCGGGGTTACACGCCCCCCACTCCTCATTCGCTTTCCCCGCGGTGATTGACAGCAGCGGCGACCAATGGGAGAGAGGAGCCCTTTGCCACCCCCGCGGTAAGGGAGGGTCGGCCAAGTGCCTGGCGGCGGTGGGGGTGAAGGGCAGGGGCCGTGTTGGTGAGTGGGGCGGCGGAAGGCGCCTCCCCTCTGGTGTGCGGCGGGGGGTGAAGGGGAGAGTTGGGAGAGCGACCCTTGAGCCGGGGCCTGCAGACCCGCAGTGTGCGGCGGGGCCCGGGGCGCTCCGTCTGCCCTGGGCTGAGGTGGTGCGAGCTCTGTAATCGTGGCCAACCCTGATCCCGGTTGCTCCGGGCTCCAACACGGCCTGGTCGGGGTCACTCGCAGCGTCACAGCCTTCGGAGGGGCTGTGGGTGCTCGGTGTCCCCGGCCCCGCTCGGGGTCATGGAGCTTCGGCCTGGGCTGGGAGCCTTTGGTTCCGTCCTGTCCGTAACATCAGAATGAGCACGTTCGTGTGGCAGGGGTGAAGCTTGGCTCATTAATTCCCTTGGGAAATGAAGCGGTGTGTTGTAAAGCGTTCCCCTCTTCCTCGGCACCCCTGGCTTGATAATTTCCTCCGGACCTCCTTTTGTTTCAGCGCTGGGGGTGGGGATGCAATGAGGAGGGAGCTGGGGTAAAAATAGCCGAGTCCCCGAGCGGTCTGCAGCGTGGTTTGGGGTTGGAGGAACCTTCTGTTGGAGCAGGGCTGTGTCTGAAGCGAGGGTAGCACTAAGGCATAAAAAAAAAAAAAATAAAAAAATCACACTGCCTCTCCTTCGCTTTCCCACACGTCTGTGTGTAAAGCCAGGCTCAAATCTGCTTATAACCACTGTCCCTACCACATTGGCCTCCAGTCCCACTTGGCTGCCAGCCCCAGTTGCAGGTCACTGCCCTCCCCCTGTTTCAAAGCAGTTGTCGCATCCCAGGGGCTGTGGTTTGTTCTTCTTCTGGACCAAGCTGCAAATTTTTCAGATGTTTATCCTCCAGGTGACCAGGCTGCTTGTTTTTGTTGGAAATCACTAGGTCAGAACAAGCAGGAATTAAGTGTGTGCCTGCTGGTGTTGCTGGAGGTGGCACTGGTTGGGAAGCAGAGGCTGAGCTGCCATCTCTGGCATTCCTGCACCAGACCAGGCAGAGGGAGCAAGCAGTGGAAGAAGAATATAGAACAAGAATAGGGAGTATTGCAGGTGCCAAACCAGCTCACAGGTTTTCAGTCTTCAGAGCCACCCCAGATCCACATGGAAGATGCTTGAGAAAGGTTTCTCTTTCCTTCTCCAAATAAGACTGGGCTGATGGGCACGTACAGCTCATCATCGGGCTGGTTTTGATGCAGGGCTTGTGTTTTGCAGACAATGAGTGGAAATGAAGATGACTGAAGATGACTGGCTGGCTCTCAAACCCCGGGAACCTTCTCCATCCCAGTGCTGCGGCAGTGGCTGCAAACCCTGCATCTATGATGTGTTTGAGAAGGAGCTTGCACAATGGGAGAGGGCCAAAGCAAAGCAAGACAAAAGCCTCCTCATGGAAAAGAAGGAGCAGGTCCATTTATCTTCATCACATCCTAGAGCCAGTGCTTTGATCCTACTTGTTAGCGTGTGGGGTTGTGGTGATGGGGAGGGACGCAGCAAATGGATTAAAGGGATGTCTAAAGAGGAGGCTGTAAAGGAGGTTCCCCGAACTCTGCCTTCGCAACCACCCTCCCCCTCTCTCCCTTTGACTGTAATGTGATTTTCCAAGTGTCGAGTTCGCCCTGGTGTCACGTTACAGCCCTGGGTCTGCAGCTTCTCCTTGCTGAGGTACCCCAGGCAGGCAGAGTCAGCTTCTCGGGAAAGTGGGAGTGGGTGAAAGGGACAAAGATTCACCCTTTTCTCTGACGTTTTCCTTGGGCAAACTCTGTCTTCCTGATCTTCTTTAGATTCATACTTGGAGGATGAAAAAAAGCTGTGATGTGTGTGGTGGAGTAGTTGTCTTCAGAGTGTATTTTTAAGCTTGCCAAGGCCCTTCTACATAAGATTGAGTATGCTGGGTCAAGCTGAAATGATCAGCGTTGAAACAGCCAGCAATATTTCCCATTCACAGTGGTCATCGGGAGGTTCCAAAGTTGCCCCCAAAGCAGCACTCAGCTCTTCTAGCAGTGTTATTTCTGTTTGTTTCCAGACATGAGAAAATGATTGCAGTGAGTCATAACAGGATGACCTTGCTGTAAGGTGTAAAAAATGTAATTTAGAAAGAGGTGTGGGGGTGGGGGGAATGTGAGATCCCAAAGTGCATGCCACAGAACATGGTAATGAATCAGCAGAGAGCTGAAATTTGTGCTGGGCCTCAGCACTTAATACATGTTCTTCTGGAGTCCTGAGTATCTCCAGCACTAAATTAGCACAGGCATTTCTTTGCTTCCAAAGAAAAATGAAATAAGAAAAGACACCATCTAACCACCTAATTATTTATTGTTGTTCTTGCAGAGCAATAATTCAGAGCTGAATCCAGAAACATTTACTGCATTCAACATCAGCTCCGTGGAGCAGCTAACAGAGGACACCTACCAGTACAGATTTGAATTACCAGGAAACAGCAGCCTGTGCTTGAGTTTAGGACAACATCTCGTGTTAAGGTATTGTTCCTTGGGAGTTAAACAGTCTGCATTGTGTAACCCAATACGTGGGGCTTTGTCAGTAGACAAAAGCTTCATACCAGGCAAATTGTAATTCCTTTACCTCAGCAATGACACAAATGAAAGAACTTGTGAGCTCGTTAGGGCTGCTAATTTTATTGTAAAAGCCATTCCAAAGCTGTATTTTTCTTCAGCCTTAGCCTTTCCTTGGTGGGTCAGAAAGAATTAGGTGTGATTAAGGAAATCCATTTGCAGAAAGAGTCAGAGAATTGATGTTAAAAGAGATGATTTACTCCAGCATGTCGGGATGAAGACAGCTCAGCATTTTAGTTAACTTTAGCTATCTTGGGGTAATTCAGAACTCGGGGTGTTACCCCCCTGGTGTCCAGGCATTTCCTGACTGATTTCTAGCAAAACAACCCTCCTGTGTAGTTTATTGCTTGCCAGAAAGGAGCCACTTGGGAAAAGTTTATGTTTCTCTCTGCCATCTGTGGTGATCACTGCAGATAGAAAACTGGTGTTCTGGTGCCATTGATCTGTATCTGTTGATGTTTTTTGTACCTGAACAGCTGATGCATGCAGCTGTCTGCCTGCTAAAGGACATTCTTCTCCCTTCTCATCTCTCATCATGCAGCAGAGGAAAAGGTTTGGTCACTTCCATCAGGTGCCATGGTCAGTAGTGAGGAGCAGGGTGGATATGTTCTCTGGAAAGAGAAAACCTCCAGGAAAACACAGTGTATATTGACAAGGCCTCAGGTCACAGCTCTGCCCTGGCTTTCAGTATTTATTGACCAGATGCTGTCCAAACACAGAAGGCAAAGCAGATCCCAGCCCAGAAGGGGCAGCAAACTTATCCACGAAAATATTTACTCTCCCTTTTGTCACTGTTGCACTTCTGGCTGCTCAAACATCCTCCCAGGGATGTGTCCAGGAGGCGAATGTTTGTTACAGCTGGGGCTACCACCCGGATAACAAAAAGTACATTGAGCCCTGATGTTCCTCCTGGATTTTCACCTCTGGAAGGGAAAGATTTTCCATCTGTCCACAGGCTGGGCCACTGCCTTCCTCATCTCAGTGGCCCAAGTCACAATGGGTTCCTCTTATTTCTCTTCTCAGAGGAGTGGTGAATGGTTTGGAGGTCCAGCGAGCCTACACTCCAATTAGCCCAGGGGATGCAGAAGGGTACTTTGAAGTTTTAATTAAAGTAAGTAAGCCCATACCATATGGATCAGAGTTGAAGGTGCTGGGGACTGTGGTTTCTGGAGGAACCCAGCGTGCTGTCAACGCTTTGAGTGAGACTTTTTCAAATCCCCCATGGACTGCTTCTGTGTTGTTTGGAAGCAGTTGTGCTTTGCTGATAAAAATTGCAGTTTTTCCCCACAAAACTGAAAGCAGAGGAAGGTGACACACAAACAAGTGCTTTGCAGCATAAGCTCTGTGAAGCGTTTGGGGAGAGCCTCTGGGGAGCCCTGCAGCCACCAGGCTGGGAAGAGGTGCCTGTTCCACTTCCCTGGATTCATTTTGCCTTTTCAGTGTGTCCTTGAAATTCCACCCAGCTGTCAGCCCAGGTCAACCACTGATTTTGGGAATTCTCTGCCCATCCCTTATCCTCCCTGTATTTTACTGTATTTTACTTGAAGAACGCCCCTCAGGAAAAAAAAATAAAATTAAGTTTGGTTAAAACTCTAGGCAGAGGGACCATTTCCAGCTGATTCTGGTGTGTGGGCAGAGCTCTGGAGCTGCCTGCAGCCTGAGAGAGTCCTGGTGGCCCATGGGGCAGAGAGGTGGCCCATGGACAAGTGTCCTGGTCCTTCAGGAGGCTACCACAAAATGCCAGTTGAGTTCGAGAGGATTCTACAGGAGAACTTGGCTGGAAATTTGTCTGAATAAAGTCTGCAGGGTCCTCATAAATGATGGCTTTGTGTGGAGAGTATTGAATTGATGAAAAATTTTCTGATAGTGTGTTTGTGTGTCACTAGTGATTCCTCAGGGCAGACTCAGACTGCAGATAGGTGTGAAATTCAGAGTGCTGGGTAAGTGGCTTGCAGAGAATGACCACTTGTCCTTGCCTTCCTGGATTTCACATTTTTGGGGCTTATTATCCATTATACTTTTGAGCACAAACCCTGTTCTTTAGAAAAGCATACAGCTTCTATAGGGCACACGTGGGAGGGTCATTTCACCATTCTTGAGGCAATTGGTGTGTGGTAGGGGAGAGAAATGTTACATTTGAGTTGCATTAATAGGATACATTTGCAGGATGACTGTGAAATTTCATGTATACTTGCTTATTACTCACAGGTTTTGCATTTCAATAATAATAGTAATGATTGTAATGATAACTCTCCTTTATATAGAACCTTTCATCCCAAAGGGAGCCATAGTTATTCTCTGGCAGGGACAAAAGAGGTTGGTAACACCCAGTGTAAAGCAGCCATTTTTATAACTCACTCTGTAGGTTGTGGTGTATTTCACACTATTCGGGCAATTTTGGAAAGTGCTATATTATTATTATTATTATTACTATGCAATCCAAGCACTGTTCAAACCCTTGTGTCTCCTGTTATTATAGCTCTGCATTTGTGATACTACAGTTAGGAGTGAGGGAGTTGCCATTTACAGACCATAACCCTCTTTTTGAGTGATTTTATAATGTTAGGCTTTCTCTCCATGTAAAACTGGGTGTAGAAGTTCTCCCCTAGGAGATGATTATTTTTTTCTTTTTATTTAGAAAAAAAAAAAAAATTCATTTGAAATTCAATCACTTCTCCCTTCAGTTTTTGGAAATCATTTTGGTGAAAGGAGGATTGTTTTAGTTTCTATTACCCTGGTCCACTGGGAGTAGACAGTAAGTGGGGCTGACTTTTCTTCTCTTGCCTTGTGTTTCTCTATTTGAAAAAAGCAGGTATAAAATACTGCTCCTTTGATGCAGCTGCACACTCCCTGCATAAGACTCAGCTCAAGCCCAGAGCCCTCTGAACACAAAATGTTTCTGGCAGCAACTCAGGGCCTGGATGGTAATGCATTTACCTTTTGAATGTAACAACTGGTGCTGATTGTTCTTAATACTTCAGGTATTTTTTTTAAGGGAGGTTGTTAGGAGGGGAGGAGCATCTGTGTTCTTCATTAGAACACACACACCCCCCCCCTAACTCACTCACTTTTTCTTCCCTCCTTTGTGGTTCTCCAATTTTGTTTGCCTGCAGTGCAGCTTGGTGGCCAGCCAAGGCACTGGGTGTGGAGCTGGGCTTCTCTCCAATGTGTGTGCAGAAAATACCCCAAAATACACTTCTTTTTGAATGGGCTGGACTCTTTGAAGGCTTCTATCACATCCCATCTTTTGACCTCTGGTTCTGTTGCTCTTCCTCAGGCTGATCAGTGGCATCTCCCCAGTGCCAGACCAGTTGCCTGCTGCAGCTGTTGGGCTTATCTGCTCCTGCTCTTTGGCCCAGCACTTGTTCTCTGTTCAGACCCCATGGACTGTGGCTGTGACTGTTCTCATTAACCATAAAATGGTCACAGATCCAGGCTGTACACACAGCACATGGCAACAAGGCTGCTTGGATGAGCCCTTCATTTTCCAGCCTCTCCTTGCTTCCCATCATTCTAGCCAGCACCCAACCCTTCCTCACCAGCCATGAGTGAGGTTAACATTCCTGCAGCCTAGATAATATTGTTTGTGCCTGGTAGAAAACAAGGCAAATTTTGTTAATGTTTTTCTTCTGTGAGGCCCAAATTAACACATTAAAAAAAAAAAAAAAAAAAAAAAAGTGAAGGCATCCCTTAGCATCCAGATGATCTGCTCTGAAAACAAGAGTTTTATAAATTAGAAACCTGACTTCGGGTCACTAATTGCATCAGCACTGCATCTGAGAGACTGAAATAAAGCAAATAAAATAAAGCAAAAGCTGTGCAGTGTTTATGTAACTACCAGTAACCAGAGGGCATTTCCAGACCCCATACCCTGCAATTTGGAGGACACTGGAAGGCTTGGATTGTGCTTTGCATTCAAGACTCTCTTCTCTGTGTGCTTTGTAAGCAAGAACTCTGATAAGCTTTTTCCAGTTTTGGAAATTTGGACTGCATGAGAGTGGGTTGTGTTTACATTATAGTCAAGCTGGAATGGATCCAATATGATTTAATTTAAATCTCTTTGTTTTGGGTATAACTTAGAGTTATTTTTCAAATAGAATGATCTTTCTTTTTAAACGCATGAAGTGGTTTTTTTTTTTGCTCCCTTCTTGTTTAAATGTAGATAACTTTATAATTGACTTTAAGCTGGGAAACTTTCCAACAGAGTATAATTATTCTTTTCTTTTGTGCAATGTTTTTTATTAGTGCTATGAAGCTGGGCTAATGTCACAATACATAAAAACATGGAAAAAAGGAGACATGGTCTTTTGGCGTGGGCCGTTTGGAGGGTTCCCATATCAACCTAATAAGGTTAGTTCCTTGAGAGACATAGGATGTTTCAGCTTGTGGCAGCTAGCTTTGTTTAATGCTCTAAAGAGAAGACATCCATTTGATTACTGTTTTCATGATTATTTTAGGGACTTCCTGGGTTACCCTGCAATGCTCCAGCACTGGCAGTCAACTGGAGAAAGTACATTGTATTGAAGTGCAGAATACTTAAGAAGAAAGAGGAGAGGGAGGTGGGCAGGAGACTGGAAAATAATAGCAAGGCTTCCTGTTCATCACTTGCATTGGAAGTTCTTGATGTGTGTAACAAAAGGGACTTAACTTTACACCAGCAATGAGCAGCAGTTTTTGCCTCGTTTGAACCATGTCACTGTTCTCTGACAGCACGAGTGAAGGGGAGGGTGCTGATCTCTTTTTCTCTTGGGTATTCCCTGAACTGCAGCTCCAGTGGGGTGTCACATCACCCAGCCCCTCTGGAAATGTTGATCTCACCTGCTGATACCAGGCTCAGTGCAAAGAAAGGCAGATCCTGTTTCAGGGGAAGGCTTCTCACACATTAATTCAGTTACTTAATTGTGACCTTTCAAATGAAGAGCAAAATTGAAACACTGGTCATTAAGATCCCAAAGCCTTGCTTCTTCTCTCTTCTCCCTCCCCCCAACAAAAATAAGGCTGTAACATCATAATGGCCAAGCTCCAGGCAGAGCAATTGTGTTCTGCTTCCTGAAATACTCTCCCTGCTGTTTTAGGCTACTATTCCCTTCCTTTCTCATCTTGAAAGCTTCCAGACAATCAGTTGGGAAAGAACAGGGCAGTCATGCCCTGGCTGTGCTCAGGGTGACCTGGGTACATATGGTTTGCAAAGCATCTGAGCAGTCTTTAAAACAACTTGTTGTAGAAGAGCTGTTTATTAATTTTAACAAAGGTCTCAAATATTAGTTTTGTAGTAATATTTTCCTTTATCTGTTTAGAATAGAATTAGACTGGGATTCAGGCTGATCAGATCCATTCTCAATAAACTGCCCAGTCCAAACAGAGCACGGACAGCCTCTGAGGGCTTAGAAGGAGCTTAAATCCCAGTTCTGGTGTTGGTGCACTGGTGGGCAGCTGGGGAAAGTGCTGAGAACCTCCTGTCCTCCTACACACAGCACCTCACTGCCTGAGCATCCCTATCATGAGTAGAGTGAATGTCCCCCCTTGCAGGTGGGAAGCTCTATGTGCTGCTGGTAGAGAAAAGTGGGATCAGGCACTGGGAAGATAGGTGGATCAGGGTGGAGAAGAAACCATTTCTGCCAGAGAAGAGTCAGGTCTGTGCTTGGCAGCATCTGAGATGAGCAAAGGGAGCATTTCAAGTGGGAAGACAGGACACAGTGGGTCAGCAAAGTGTACTGAAGAATTGAAACTGAAATATAAATGAACTGAAATGAAGGCTAAAGTTAGGATGAATTGGATATAATCTGATTTCATTATAGTTGGTATGTAAACCCTGAAAGTGCTATCTTTAATCTTTTGCAAAAAAATATGTTCTGAGGTTTGGTTTTATTGGTTCGTGACCTTCTGATAGGCTCTCTCTCCAGGGACCCTGTACCAGTGTGACAGCAAGGAGGAGCTGACCACAAGCACATCTGTTTCCAGTCACCACAGCTCACACAAAATTCCCTGTTTTCTTGTTAGCATGGAGAACTCCTCATGCTGGCCTCTGGGACTGGCCTTGCACCAATGCTTCCCATCCTCCAGTCCATAACAAGGGATGAAGAGGATGAAACCTTTGTAACTCTGGTTGGCTGCTTCCAAACATTTGACAACATTTATTTGAAACCTCTTCTCCAGGATCTGGCTCGATACTGGAATGTCAGAATATTTTACATCCTGAGCCAGGTAAATACATGGATGTGAAGCATGTGTGTGTGAGGGTTCTGTGTGCTGGATGAGCCTCTGCCTCCTCTGCTTTTCCATGAGTGTGATCTTAATGCTTTTCCAGTCTTGGGGCTGTTTTATGATCCAGCATCTGCTGTTCTTAAAGCTGCTGCCAGGCTGGAGAAGTTCAGGGAAGTGACCATTGCTTCTCTTTACTTCCTGGGTAGTGGTTCTGTTGGGATGGGCCCATGGATTAATAGTCACTGTTGATTATTCCCTCCCACTTCAGACAGTTGTTGCTGCACCTAAACATTTGTGCAAGGAAAGCTTGACTCAGACACTCACAGCAAATAAACTGTTTCTTCTTTCCCAATACCAGTGCCTTAGCCTGTTTTTAACTTCAGCACAGATATTCCTATCATTTTCTGTCCCCTATCATTCATCGCTCATGGCTAGAACTCTGTTCTTCTGGAATATTAGCACCAACTTCCCAGCAATTATTTTTCCCAGCTGACCCATTTTTGAACTTATTAAAGTTGTTTCCCCCTCTGTAAAATTAGTTTCTCTGCCAAATCCATGGGATAAGAGCATACCTCTCTGTGGTCTTACATTTTGAGCAGTCTTTTTCATTTCTGTTTGGTCCCAAAGTTGCCTGTATTCTGCACAGATTTGGTAGTTAAAAATTATTTCCCTCAGAAATGAGGATTCATTGCAGGGAGGATATAGAAAGAATTATTTATGCTAAGGGAATGAATCCCATTGCATTTTTAGTTTCTCAGATGAATCGTTTTTTGTATCTCTCATGGTGGGTCTGCCTCATACATAATGTTCCACAAATGGCCTCAGCAAGTTGAGACTGGGTGTAAAGAAAAGTACTTGTGATGTGGGCACCCCCTCAGCTGCTCTGCAGAGTGTAGCTGGTGACTGTCTCTGGTGACAGAGCTTTTCAGGACAGTGTTGTCTCAGGAGCATGAAGAGGTCTTGAAATTCAATCAGTGAAGGGCAAGAAACCAACCTGACCCCTGTCAACACTCTCTGCCCCTTGTGTACATCTCTCCCTTCCTTCTCTTCTCTTAGCAGGTTGGAGTCCAGCATCCTCCCTTTTAGGATTATATGTCTCAGTCTCTGTATTTCACTCTGCTGCCTGTCACCACCACATCTGAGCACTTTCTGCTTCTAATTAATAGCAGAAGGGGAGTCCCCATTGGATCTAACACCATGGGGTCTAACATTTCTCATGGGATCAGAGCTGTGTTTGGAGCAGAGATGGCTTCTTCAGTTTGTGGTCAAGGGAGATGGGACTGAAAGAAACTTGGGAATGGAAGAGCAATAGGGAAAGGAACAGACTTGGGATTTAGGACTTGGGAATAAAAAAGGCCCGGTGGCAAGTGGTTCTCAAAGGAGAAGGATCTGAAGTGTTTCTTGGCAGTAGTTACACTCTGGTTTTGTTCAGTCTGGTCCTGTGACAGGGAAAGATTTGATCTGGGCTTTGGATGAGGAGCCCATCCTCAGTGGGATGGGTCACTTCTACCCAGATGGAATCAGGAGGGTGACAGTCATCCTGTCTCTGAGGGGAGTGGGGAGATCAGGCTGTAAGCTATCAGCTCTCCTCTTTAACATGGCACACTCTAAACCTTCTGTCTTTTCAGGAAACATCACTGGAAAAACTTCCTTGGAGCTACCAGGAAAACACATACACTGGTCGTCTCAATGAGGACTTGGTGAAGACAGTGGTAAATTCCTGTCGAAGAAAGCCATTTGTACTCATCTGTGGCTCTTCTGCATTCAGTGAAGATATGAGCAGATATTTGAAAGCTGCAGGAATTGAAGAAAATTCCTGTTTCGTTTTTTAGCAGGATATTTCTGACCTGAGGAACATTAGGCCAAACCTTGGTCATTGTTTCTCTGCAGATGTTGCTCAAAACAGGACATTCTGATAGACTGATTTCCTTGTGCCTGTACTTTCATAAGCCTTTGGATGAAGTATTTGTCTCCAGCATGATTCTCACTTTTGAGAGTGTTTTAAGCATCAGGTGCCACTCCAGAGTGGCTGCTGCAGTCACCCACACCTCAGGGAACAGCGTGGGAATGGTAATGGAGGTCTTCACATGTGGTACTAACAGAGAGATCTCCTGAGGGTACTAAAAAGGATCCAAGTGCACAGCTCTGCTGTAATATGCAAACCACTGTCTGGCTTTGCAGTCTGTATTAGTCTGCAGTGGGATTGTGCCCTGTTACCTGTCCAGAGGAGAGATCTTGTCCTGGAAGAGAAGACAGCATGGCCAAGGGAACAGCAGAGCACTGGCCTGGCACTGGGGTCTTGGGGGTTTGCTTTGGTTGTGTCATTATCTTGCTGGTGATGCCAGGCAAGCCACTTGAAGCTCTCTGAGCCTCAGTTGCCCTGTTACACACCAGTACAGAGGAGGAGTTGCACCTTTTACCTTCATAGAACTGCTGTGTTTACTAACTACACCTGGAAATAGAGCCTCTCTGCACACCTCTGTGTTTTTCTGTTCATTCCCTTTTCATTCCGTGTTGGGGTTTCCCAGGCTGTGACAGATGATGTTGTATTATCATTCGTGCCTTATTTTTCACCTGTAGTAAATAGTTACAGGCAAATAGCACACATTACACAAAGGAGATGTAGTTAAAGAGTTACTCAGAGCAAGCAATGTGCACTAAAATGGTGGCTCTGATGCACACGCTGGGAGGAAGCATCGGTTCCCCTCACACCATTGAGATTTGTCACCAGATGCCTGGAATTAATCCTCTATAGCTGTAGCTTTTATGTTAACTTATCTGAGCAAGGGCTAATGAGGAAGCCATCTTTGCAACCCAAAATGGGGCTTTTAACACAGAGAGATCCAGGGAAGTTGTCCATGGGAGGTCCAAGGCAGGCTCTTGACTCCTACCCAAACTGTGCTTCAGCCACTGTAAGCCACTCATGTAGTGGTGCTTCCTCACAGCCTGGGGTGATAAAATAAGGAATTTCCACCTTCTGTTGCTTTCCCTACCTTGGACTTAACTAGGAAGAGGGAGAAAATACTTCCCTCAAACATTACATCCCCTGAAAACCTTCCTGCTCTAAACCCTTTGAAAAAAGCAGAATATTTAATGCGAGAGATTTTGCTGAAAATCCACCCAGCTTTTTTTCCAAAGGTAAAACTTGGTGCTCGCTTCAAGATGGGGGGAGGGAGGGAGAAGTGATGACTTTCTGCAGGAAAGCTGGGACTGTTCTTTCAGCACAACCCCAATATGTCTGGGTATTTCAGCACATATGGACCTCTCTGGTTCAACCCTACCCAGCTGGTCCGGCCGTTCTGCCGTGAAGCCTCCCTGTCTTTGTTCCTGGCTAAAAGGGAGGGTGGTGAGAGACGAGCAGGCTGGGAGTGCTGGGGGCTGCAGTCCTGCAAAGGAAGGCTGCTGGGGGAGCAGGAGGAGGGGATGCATGTTGAGCCCTGCTGGAGGGAACAGGGGGGCTTTGCAAAGATGTTCTCCCTAGGGGAGACTGTGTCCTTGGAAGTATGGACTCCACAGGGCCTTTAAACTGCCTGTGGACACTTTTGTTCTCTATTTTCTGCCCTTCTCTCCCTTCCCCCTCTTTTCCTTTTGTCATTTTGCAGGCTGGCTTGCACACAGGTCCCCTCTTACCAGCTCATCCCCTTTGAGAGGCTTGTATGGTGCTCCTGCAAAGGATGTGGGATGGAAAGGCTCTGGGGCAGGATTTTCCCTGACAAGGGAATAAGAGAGTTTTCCTTCCCTTTGCAGACCTGGGCAGCACCCTGGGGTGGCAGTTTTGTAGGGAAATGGTGGTGATAATCAGGGGATTTGTGGAGCTGCAGGTGGGTGAACTCCATGCAGTGGTGGGTGGCCAGGGCCAAGGGTTTCCCTCTGCCTCTCCTGCCAGGGCAGAGGGTGCTGGTGGGATGCTCTGATCCTCTGGCTGCCCCCTTGGAAGCCCCTGCTGCCCATGCAGAGCTGTGCTGGGGAGAGGGGCTTCATTTTCCTTTCTTCTTCCTCATGCACAGCCTAAATACCTTCTTAATTTCATCTCATTATTTCCTGCCTAAATAATTCCCATTCCTCCGGGGCACCGCATTTAAACCTTTGATCTTCTCTGAAGTCTGGGAGTCCTCATCACATCCTTTCTATTTAAATGAATCAAATGTCTTTTTCACTCATGATTTATAAATTTGCTCACAGAGGAACAGAAGCAGCCTTGATACTGCCCAACCTCAAAATCACCCACCATGGTTCTGCCTGAAGCCAGAGCATCTCCAGGTGAGCCCGAGCACCTCCAGCCAAACCTCCTTGTGGAATCAGTTCCAGCCAGGAAACAGCCATCCCCGGGTCAGGAGAGGGTGGATGTGACAGCAGGTGATGGATGCTGTCTCCTGGGAGGGGGGCACAGCTGCTGTGCTGCACAGCCTCAGCCCCCCCATCTCCTGAGGGTATTGCTGATGCATGGGATGGGAGAAGGGATGGAGAAGAAGTGGCTGCAGGGAACTGGTGTCCCAGGTGCTGGCTCCGTGCTGGGATGTGCCTTGGTGCTGATGCCAGTGGAAGGTGGAAGGGCTGGAGGATGGGGGGGTGTTGGATTCACCAAATTGAATGAGAAATTGGGGACCACGTTGTCCCTGAGCTCAGGGGACTGTGAGCAGCTCTCCTGGCTGTGAGGTGGAAATATCTTGGAGAGGTCCATGGTGCCAGAGCATTCCTGCCTCTTTCCTGTGGATTGTTGTACAAGGCTTGGGGAGAGATATCCTCTCCAAGCCCATTAGGGAAACAGCTAATTAAGCTCTGTGGTGTCCCTGAGAGGTCAGCAGGAGATGTGCCAGTGGTGCAGCCATCTCCCAGAGCCAGCACCAGAGCAGGGGCATCTCCTTCCAGTGTGCACTTGCTTCAGGTGTTTGGGGGGTAATGTGGTGCTCAGTGCCACAGACACCCCAGGACAGACACCCCAATGTCCCCTGCCTCAGCTGGGCTCAGGAGGGAGGGCTTTTGGCTGGGATACCCCAATACTCCACCAACCCTCAGCATGGCTCCAGTGAAGCTGGGCAGTGGGGAGAGAGCCTGCACAAATATTATTGTTGTTATTATTACCCATAAAGATATGCAGGCACTTAACGACCTTGGCATGGAGCATTTCCTGGGGATTAATGACCAGTTGGCTTTAATGGTCCTTAGCTGCACCTCAGGCCATCAGCTCCTCCCAGCCCATCATTAATCCACAGGAAATGTCTTGGGCATCGATCCTCATTGCTTAATTAATAAATGCAACTTGTCTCCCCGCCTGAGATTTACAGATTCATGCTGCTGCTTTCCCTGCTGTTTTGAAGGTGACTTTTTTAGCACAGGTCCCTCACGTCAGGAGGCCCTCGTGGGTTTTTGTTTCCTGGTACTCATCTGGCTGTGGGTTATGGCAGCAGCAAAGTCTTATCCCTGCTTGGTGGGAGGGAAGAAACTGAAATGCTGATGGGTTTGGGGGTTCTCCAGCCCCAAATGGGGTTCATCAATCCCACGCCACACAAAGGTTCAGTTACCTTCAGCCAAGAGCATCCAAGAGCCTGGGTGAGAAGGAGCCTGAGCTGGCGTGGAAGAACAGGGTGATTCTCCAAGGCCTGAGGAGGTTCTGTAATAATCAATTTTTTTTTTTTTTTTTTGCCTGAGAGTCACAATTCCTCTCTAATCTTCCTCTGGGGAGGTGGGATTTGCTATCTTTAGTACTGACAACTGCTGCTTTCCTGGGCTGAGCATCCCGCTGAGCCTGGGCGCTCGCTGTGGGATCCTGACCTGGCAGCTGACGTGGAGAGGTGGCTGTGTTTAAATTCTGCTCCCTGTTTCTCTGGCTTTCCTCACCCGTTGGCTTTGTGCAGTGGGTGCTGCAGTATAAATCACATTAATTCCTGAGGTGCTTTTCCATGGTAAGGCAGAAATTCCCATTTTGGTTCTCTGGCTTGCCTGGTGAACTAAATTATTTTCATAGCCCCTTAAGGGCATATTGTCAACCCAGACTTACTGCTGTTATACACCATATCTGAAACATTAATATCTCTTCTAAATATAGTGTATTGACAAGGTATCTGGTATAGTGTAAATCCTTGGGACATCTGATCCAGATCATTAAAACTGAGTGAAGGAAGGGAGGAATAGATCAAGTTACCTTGCCACTCTTAATTCAAACGAGCGATGAATTATTCATTCTGCTATTAATTCTAGTCCTCCTGCTTTTTATTTATTTCTCTCTTTATTTATTTTTTTCCTCCCAGATAGACAGCTCTGAAAGGATGCCCGGGCACCCGTGAGGGGAGATTTGTCTACCAGAGGATGGGGTCCCCAGGGGTGGGCTGCCTGCTTGTGCTGACCGTGCTGTGCGGGGCTCTCGGGGATGCTCCCAGCAGAGGTAAGATCCTGGTTCCAGTTCCCAGTGGGGACCCTGGGTCTGATGGGGATCTGTGGTGCCTGGGGAGGAGTGGGCTGTCTGTGGGCACTGCAGGGACTCTGGGGTGTGAGTGGGTCCCAGCTCTCAGCCCATGGAGGGAGAGGGGCTTGCTCAGGTCAGGACCCCCCAGCTCAGCTTGGGGAGGGAGGGAGCTGGGATCTGTGGTTGCTGTGTGTGGCAGCAGGTGCAAGACACTGTCATGCTTGGTTTTCTGCTTCATCCTTATTTTTCTGCAGATTGCAAGTAGGGTTGTCCTGTTGTGGTGTACAGCTGCTTTGCTTAAGGCTTTGTTAAGTTCTGGATTTGCACATGCCTATATGAATAATATATATGCACAAGGCTATCTAAAAAAATAGTATATACACATATGCATACATTTATTTCTGAATACATGGATGCATGAGTATGTTGCTGTGCATGTCATAAGCCCCCCACCTTACCTGGATAAGATGCAGGGCAGGCTTAGCAGAAAAGAGTAATATGGGGGGACAGGGTGGGCCAGGTGAGATCAGCAACTCAGCTAAGGAGCAGTAAGCCCTCCCTGCAAACCACAGGGCCATTCTCCCAAAAGGGCTGCACAAGAAATCAAACCCCACCCTGTCCCCATCATGGGTGCTCTTGAGGGGTGAGCAGCTGCCAGTGCTGCCTGCACCCACCCAGACTTCCCAGAGCACCCCAAAGCTCCACGTCCTTCACCATCCATCCATCTACCTGCCCCATGGCTGCTCTCCCCTCCCACGGGCTCCCCTCTTGGGTTGTTATTCCAATAACATTGTTCCTTTTAGTGCCAGCCCCATATAACTTTATTGCCTCTCCCCAGTGATTAGCAAGGAGATTTTTAGATCTGGCCAGCTCTGCTGCTTGTGCCAACACACACACACACACACACACACACACACACACACACACACACACGTACACATCTCCCCCTCTCCCTTACCCATTTGCAGCATCACTTACATCCTCAGGACCCCCCCTCACCAGGAGGTCAGTGCAGCAGTGAGTGTGATGAAGAGCAAGGCACTGGCTGACTATTGATTTGCAATATACTTGGCCCAGATTGATGGCAGCCAGCCCCCAGCCTCGCCTGGGAAACCTCCACGTGTCCCCCAGAGGCTACGCAGGGTCCACGTCCCTCCCAGACATGATGTATGTGCCCACTACACCAGCCCCTTCACCCCAACTCTAATCAGACCGAGGGGCAGGTGGCAGCAGCCCCCTCCCCCCCCCTCTCCCCCAGCCTCATTTTATAATAACCCTGTCTCGGGGTAAAGATTTCATTAGAAAATCGATCCCTGCACACATAACTCATTGTTCAGCACATCGGGCCCTTCACCCCTCTTTCTCCCAGCTTGAATTCACCCCTACCACTGTTAGATGGAGGGAGCATCGTCAGCAGGAGGCACAAAGCTGAAGGGCTGGGACCACTGAATGATTAAAATGTGCTCCCTACTTTCTTTTTCCAGCAATAAGGAGATGGGGACAGCACGCTGTCACTGGCAGGACAAGCCCTCAGGCATGGCCAAGCCCCACCATGGGGCAGCACGGGGGGGGGAAAGGGGTGGTGGATGGATGAAAGGTGATGGAGGGACACTGAGGGGTCCCCTGAGGCTTTGCAGGGTGCTGGTGTTCCTGTTGTGCTGGTGGATGGTGGGATGGAGCCGGTGCCGTGCAGCCTGTCTCCATCCTTTGAGGCATCCCCTGGAAAGAAGACATCACATCCAGCTCTGGTTCCCCCAGGCATCAAATGTGGGGGGGTGCTGTCAGCATCCTCTGGCAATTTCTCCAGCCCCAACTTCCCAGGGCTGTACCCCTACGAGACAGAGTGCACGTGGCTGATTGTGGTGGCCGAGGGCTCCTCCATCCTGCTCTCCTTCAGCCACTTCGAGCTGGAGTACCACGCCTCCTGTGCCTACGACTACCTCCAGGTCTACAACGGGGCCACCCGGGACCGGGGCAACCTCTTGGGCACCTTCTGTGGCCGTAGCCCCCCACCACCCTTCTCCTCTGCCTGGCACGTCATGGCAGTCATCTTCCACTCCGACCGCCACGTGGCCAAGCGCGGCTTCGCTGCTGTCTACCGGAAAGGTAGCAGGGGAGGGATGGTGATGGTGGAGCATCCCATCCATCTCTCCTCCCCCACCATCCTCATCATCCATCTCTCCTCCCCCACCATCCTCATCCTCATCTTTGCCTCCCCACAGATGCCTGTGGTGGGCAGCTGACGGGGCTGTCTGGGGAGATCACCAGCCCCCGCTACCCCGAGAGCTACCCCAACGATGCCGAGTGCCGCTGGAGCATCGGGGGGGCTGCTGGTGGTGGCCCCCTCACCCTGGTCTTCGCTGACTTCCAGGTGGAGGGGGGACAGGGCTGCAGCTTTGACTACGTGGCCCTTTTTGATGGCCCCACCATCACTGCCCCCAGCTTGGGGCGTTACTGCGGCAGCACCCGCCCCCCTCCCACCGTCTCCTCCACCCAGCACCTCCTCATCCTCTTCAGGTCGGACTTCAACATCGGTGGCAGAGGCTTCAAGGCCCATTTCTACTCAGGTGTGGGGACCTTGGGATGGTGGGAAGGAGGTGGGGATGGGTCCCCAAGGGTGGTGGTGGTGATGCTCTCCTTCCCACAGCAGCAAGGGGGATGATAGGGGAGGGGAAGCCTTTGGGAAGAGCCTGTGGGATGATAGAGTGAAGTGTAAGCCAACACCCAATGCACATGGTATCCTTGTGGCTACCCCAGCCCCTGGGTTGTCTTTCTCTTGAGCAAAAGCCACCCTTCTCCCTTGCTCATGCTGTTCTCTAGGGATTTTGGTTTTCTCCATCTGCTTTTGTAGGACTTTGGCCACCTTAGGCATTGCCATCCTCAAAACTCATGGATGTCCTTAAGCCAAGCGCAAAGCTGGGGAGCAGTGAGTTGGAGGGCAGAGCTTATAAAATAATAGCAATAAAACAAGTGATAGCTCAGCCACCAGCTTGTCCACAGATGGGGGGCTTCAGGTTTCATTGCCTTCATTTCTTCCTTTCCTCCTTTTCCCTGAGCAGGTGAGTGCCAGGAGGTCTTCACCACCATCAAAGGGAATTTCTCCAGCCCCCACTACCCCAACTTCTACCCCAACAACCTCAAGTGCCAGTGGAGCATCCAGCTGCCTCCAGGCTACCGGGTCAAGCTCTTCTTCTTGGACATGGAGCTGGAAGGCAGGAGCAGCCTGACAGGTGGCTGTGACTACGACCACCTGGCTGCCTTTGATGCTGGTTCTGAGAAGGGGTCACTGCTGGGGCGGTGGTGTGGGGGAGAGAGCCCGGCACCCATCACCTCCCACCACAACCACCTCCTGCTGGTCCTCCACACCGACCGCAACACGGCCAAGAGGGGCTTCTCCATCACCTACGTGGGAGGTAAGGACTCCTTGGGTCCTCCTCAGTGCTGTATTCCCTTTGGGAACTGCTCGAGTTTCCCAAAGGACCGTGTGGTGAGGATGCAGGAGCGGAGCACGTGGCTCTTTGGGGATGGGGTGGAGAAGACACGACGGGTAAGTGTGAGGAGGAGGAAGAGAAAATAGATCCTCTCTCCTGGCCTGAAGGCTTTCCTTCAAATACCCATAAATCACATCTGCTCAGCCCAAGTCGTGACCTTCCATGGGTTGGAAAGGAAAGTTTCTGCATGGTTGCAGAGGTGTGGGTGTGGAGGCTGAGGTGCCCCTTGGCCACCTGAGGAAGGGGACAGAGCACGGGGGGCTGGCAGTGCCACCCAGGCTGCTAATAGCCTGGGTGCTGATGCCCAGGCTTCTTGCAGAGTGTGAGACACACGTGCTCTACGTGGTGTTCAGTATTCAGGAGATGCTTCCCAGCTTCTCCTCCCTGCACTGCCGTGCTCCTGTTTCTCTTTCATGGTCTGAAGGATAGAAAACCCAAGGGGTTTTTATGTCCCCAAAGCCCTAGGGGAGGTGACCAACTCCAGCATCACAACGCTGCTTCCCAGCACGTTCCAACCCTGCTGGCACATGCTGAGGTGGCAGAAATAAACCATGTCCTCTCCACTGGCAGCATCATCAGAGGGATAGGGCCTTTAGGACACAGGATTCCCAAACCCAGCCTGCCAGCCCTGCCCCATGTCCCAGCTGGTGGGAGGAGTGATGTGTAGCCTTCCTCATGTATTTGCCAACCTTTGCACCTCTAAATCCAGGGAACTGATGGTGTTCATTGTATTTCAAGACAGTTACATCTGAGCTGACCTGTGTGTCAGGGATGGTTCAGGCAGGGGCAGCCTTGCTGGCAGGCTGGAGCCAGAGCAGGGCTGCTGGAGTGGCAGCACAAGGGCTTGGGGGTGGCTTGGCCCTGAGTTTCAGAGCTTTCATCCCTCACCAGCAAAATGCTGCTTCATTTCCCAGGTAGCAGAAGGAATCTGGAGCTATGTGGCTCTAGGAGTAAGGGATGGGATGGAGTTTGAGATTGTCCTGGATTTTCAGTTGGGCTTCAGTGTGCATGGCAGGTCTGCCCTTGTCCTGCTTCTTTTTTAATGCTTTACAGCAGCCTGCAGGGAGAGAAATCTTCTCCTCTCTGTGCCTGGTGATGGAGAAGCCCCATTCCCAAGGCTTGCAGACAGATGGGATGCTCTCTGAAGGGTGGGGGGAAGCCCCATCACACCAAGGGCCATGACTTCTCCCAGCTGCCCCGGGCTCCTGCATCCCCTGGATGTCTGTCAGGGGAGGAGAAAAGCTTGAACAAGAAACTCTCTGTAAACCTGAGGCTGCACTCTGTGTTTGCCTGGAGATTTGGGCATCTACACCCAGGCTCTTAGCAGCCTGGGTGGCACTGCCAGCCCCCAGTGCTCTGTCCCCTTCCTCAGGTGGCCAAGGGGCACCTCGGCCTCCACACCCACACCCACACCTCTTCAGCCATGCAGAAACTTTCCTTTCCAACCCAAGGAAGGTCACGACTTGGGCTGAGCAGATGTGATTTATGGGCATTTGAAGGAAAGCCTTCACGCCAGGAGAGAGAGGATCCATTTTCTCTTCCTCCTCCTTCCCTCACTCTAATGCACTTTAGTTATTTGGTAAATCTTCTAATGGTTTTATAATGCACTAAGTGGAGCAAAGTGACACAATTTTTTTGCATTGATTTTATTGCATCTTACCAGTTTCATAAGGCCAGGATTCAGAGGGAGCTGGAATAATTCAATAATTCATACTGCCCAAGTGGTTCAAGCTGAGTGAGGATTAACTTTAAAGAGGGAAGCATTCTTCCTCCCTCCTCTTTTCCCTGTGTGGATGCTTTCTGCATCCAGAGGGGCCAAAGATGGTGCCTGGGGAGAGTGATGGAGAGGAGGTGGGTTTCCCATGCATTGCTCTTCTTTCCAACATTATGGGCAGCCCAACAGCAGATCCCTTTGTGCACTGCTCACCAGCTTCCCATCAGAAACAACATTCTGGGGGAGGTGGAGGGCTGATGGTTCTTGGAACAGGACTTGGGCTGGGTCATCCCCTGGGAGATTGCCCTGGGGCTTGGGATCCCACTTGCCCTTCACCAGGGGCCACGTGGCACCCATGCAGCTGCATCACTCCAGGGCAGGCAGGCTTGGGGTCCCCCTGAGATGAGTCTCCTCCATTTCATTCCTGCAAGACTTTCTCTGGCAGGGGTGTTGCAGTGTGTGAGGGAGCTCTGTGCCCATGGCAAGCCATCAGCAAAGCTCTCAGGGTCTTATCCTGGGCAGCAACTCAGATGTTTCACTGGCTTTGCAATGATGGAGAGCAGCTGCTCTCACAGGGTAAATCCTTCCTTGTTTATGGGGGTGACAGTGCTGGCACTTGGGTGTCACTCAGAGAGATGGGAAGGATGAGGCTCAAGAGGGTTGGAGGTGGTGGCAGAGAGCAGGGCAGTGCCTGACAGCCAACCATGTCTGTCCTCAGCTAAAATATTAAAAAGTGTTTTCACACTTTCAGGTGTAGCTCCTTTTCCCTTGAAAACTCATCTCCTGTGGCAGCAAGGCCAGGTTGTGCTGGTCATAAATCCAGTGTCCCTGCTGGTCCTGGTGCCATTGGTCTCCTGCTGTGTCTGTGTGATGGGGACAGCAAGTTTTGAAAACAGCCACAGTGACTGAGCTACTACTGCCCTCACTGCACCCTGGGGATGTCCCCTCCCAACAGACCTTCACCTCTACCTTGTTTCCTGTCCCCACAGTCGTGCCCATGAACGTCACCTGCACCCGGACAGACTTCCACATCCAGATCCCCGTGCAGTCCCTGGCTCAGTTGGAGAGGAACAGGATTTATTTGGGGACCCCCTCCTGCACTGCCCAGGTGGTTGGGGGGAACTTTAAAATCCACACCAGGTTTGACACCTGTGGCACTGAATCCCAGGTGAGCAGTTGGCAAACTTTCCTTTTTAACCAAACAGAGTAGGTGGTTACCCCTGTGCCGGTTGTGTTGGCGTCAGAGAGGAGATCCCAGTCCCTCTCCCATCTTCCCTGTAGACTCTGGTCTGCTTCCTGGCCAGCTGCCCACCAAACCCCTGTGAAAATGAGCAGCACAAAGCCCCCATGAGCCCCCACCCTTGTCTTGCAGAAACGCAACAACACATCCATCATTGTCAGCACCCTCTACATCGACTTTTCGGCAGGCGACCAGGAGGACATCCACCAGTATGAGGTGCAGTGTGAGCCCAAGAGGAAAGAAGCTTCAGTCACCCTCATTGCTGGCCCGGACTCAGCCAGGCTCAGCCAGGCAGAAAACCTGGTGGATGCCCAGCAGTATGAGGGGGAAGTGGCAGACACCCGTGAAATCAAGAGCCAGGACACCAGTGACATTGTCTTCATCAGCATCTGCATCTTGGCCGGGCTCCTCATGGTGGTTGCGGTGGTGGGGTTGGTGCTTTTATAGGATGCTCTTCCCCAGACCTCCAGGGCTTGCGATCTCAGCCCTGCCCAGAGGTGGAAACGCATCCCCAAAACCCCCCCTCACCCCAGGCTGAGCATTAGCACAGCTGCTCACGTGGAGACACAGATCCCAGGCCTGATCCCAGCCTCCACCTCCTCCCAGTGCCTGAAAAATCTGGGCAATAGGCAGCCATTTCCCGTCCCAATTTGTTTCCTTCTGTCTCAATCTGTCCATTTGGCTCAGGAATGCAATTCTTGTGCTTCCTAACTCTTCCTGCACCTGCTTCAATTTGTTTTCCCTCTGGTGCTGCTGCTGCTCCCGGGAAAGTAACGCTGTTTGCTGATGGCTGTGAATCATCCTGTCAGTTATTCCTAGCTGATGGTGTGAAGGTACAAACCATCCCCAAATATAGCAATATTCACAACAAATATTTTCCACGCCTCCCGCCCGTGCTCGAGGGAGTTCTGTAGGGCTGTGTTGTAGGTACCTCCACTTGGCATGGATGGATGTAGCTCCTCTAGATGCTTCCAGGTGGTGTTTCTGGCTGCCTGCAGATGAGGTGATGATGAGATGCCTTCGCCAGACACCCCGGAGCATCACGTTTGATCTTCATGTGTCATCTAACCCAGCCCTTTCTCACAGGACTTACCTGGATGCCTCCTCAGCCACCAGCACCTGGAGGGACGGAGAACAATGTTTCTTCTCTGTGTTTTCCTCCTTTCCAGCACATCCAGGTGTTCACTGCAGTCAGGTCCATACCAGCACCACTCCTGGAGTCTGAAACTGTGGGCACAGAGGTTTAGGTAACCTTGTAAAGATGGCTTTAGAAGGAGGGGTCATTCCTCTGGGACCTCAGTGACACCAGACCTCCACCCTTGGTCCTTACAGAAGGTGAGCTCAGCATCCAAAAGCATGTAAATAGAAGTTGTGTGCTCCTCCAGAAACCCTTAGAGCCCTGATGCTACTGACTTCTCCATGGCCAAATAACCCCCACCTGCCTCTTGTGCCCTACTAAGGCAAAGGAAATTCCCTTTCAGTGTCACACAGGGGGTGGCTGTCACAAAGCAGCCTTTGTGTGTCCAGGTATGGCAGGGAAAAGAGGCTCCTCTGGGTAGTTGGTGGTGGTGGACTCAAATAAGAAACTGGACCTGGTCCTAGAGTCCAGCAGCAAACTGGACCACTGTTGTGCTCATCCCAGGGAGGTTTTTCCAGCTCTGTCTCTGGTCTGAAGCTGCCCAAGCATCCCCAGGTGCAGTGTTCACCTACATGGATCCCTGAGGATGCAGGACTGTGGAAACAGCTCTGGTCCCCCAAGCCATGGGGGTCCCCAGCACTCCCACAGCATTATCCAGGGGCTGATGACTGGAGCAATCAACACAACTTGGAAGGTTCCACAAGAGCAGGGAGCAGAGCAAGGTTGTGTAGCCACTCCAGCTCCAGCCCTCCTCAGCCTGAAGTTGTGCTCCAGTGTGTCTCAGCCTCTCATTTTCTCCATTAGGATTTGGCATCCAGTCTCTCCCTGCCCTGCAGGATTTTGTTCACTGGCATCCCCTGTTGCCTTCTCCCTGATATGTAGGGCCCTCACTTTCCATTCCAAAGTTGACACCCTGGGAAGCTCCTTCTGCCAAAAAACTGGGAGCTGTCACCACCAGCACTGGCCAGGAGTCCTCTGTGCTCTCAGATGCTCAGTATCACCAAGCTTAAAGAGCCAATCTGCACAGGGGACATCATGGGGACAGAGATAACATTTGAGCTTGTGCCCCCAACTCTCAGTTTGGTGGCTGGGACATGGAGTAACATCTCTCCCCAGTTCATGCAGGATTGATTTCCCTCCAGAATGCCAATGCTCAAATGGATCACTATGTGCCTGGAGCTTTGCAAAGCCCCCCCCAGACCCCAGCACTGCCCATGATAACTCCCTCCAGCTTTCCAGCCTGAACCTGCTCCCAGCTGGTTTATCCCATTTGCCTCCTCCCCCTCTGCTCCCCAAATCACCCGAGAGCTTCCCCATCTCCTTCCCCCTCCCCATCTTGGTGTGTCCCTGTCCCCACCACTCAGGAGCGTGATGCTGCTGGGTGGATCCCAGGGTGGGACAGCCCCAGAATTCCACACCAGTGCACAGGAAGGGCTGGCAACACGGGTGGCATGTCCCCATCCCCATCCCTGTCACGTTGGGGACAAAAGCCCCTTGTAGCTGTCACCCTCCTGGCCTCAGGTGACCTTTCCCCATCAATGGGGCTCTGTGCTCAGGGCTCTTCATGCTTGCTGAGTTCCCAAGCACGGTGGGGAGTGGTTGTTCTCTTCCCTCTGGAGCTGGGTTTTCCTGAGCTCTACAGGAGCCATCCCTTGCCATTCCCACAGCCCAGCCAGCCCCTGACTGCTGCCAGCTGTGACAGGGACACCCGGCATGGAGAAGAGCTCAGGGACACACTGGCTTGTTTGTCACCATGATAAGAGATGTGATGATAAATGAGTGGGAGCTGCAGAGGAAGGGGCCAGGAGGAGACAGGAGAGACACAGCCCTGGGCTGGAGCTTTGCAAATTAATTTCATGAAGAAATCTGTGTTCATCTCATCTCCTCCATGCAACCAAAGCTCCCTAGAAGTGGATCAAGGGACATCTCTGTGGTCCAGGGGGTTTCCCTGCCACTTCCCACACTGCTGCTGAGTGTGGCCATGGCACAGACCCCACGGAAAACATGTCCATCCTTGTCCCCATGGGTGCAGATCCCAGCAGCACCAGGGGTCACATCAGGACACCAGAAAGGGAGGAAATCCCTCGTGAGTGGGTGCCAAGTCCCCTGGCTGGGCACTGCCCTGGCTGGGTGGGAGGATGTCCAGCCAGGGAGGAGGTGAGTGGGATAGAGAGAGAGAGGCACTACCCAGGTCATTTTGTGAAACAGAGCCATGTAAAAGCCACTCAGGTGAACTGCAGACAGATGGCAGGAACCCATCACCAGAGCTCCTTCCCTCCACCATTCCTGTGGTCCTCACTCCTCGGGCCTCAGTTTCCCCCCTGAGTGTTTCCCCGGTGCTTCCTGAGCAGGCAGGGAGGGCAGCAGGCACAGGCAGTGCTCCTGTTGCTTAGCAGATTATTTATTTAGAGCCTGATGGTTTGATTGCACCAGGCTGAATGCAGCCATCCAGTTTCCTTGCTTCTCCTACAGGCATGGATCTGTGTCCCCCTGGAGCAGACAAAGGCTCTGCTGGTGTGCAGGAGGGAGAGCACACGTTATCTCTCTGCAAGAGCCTGCATGCAAATCTGGTGAAGAACAGGGGCTGAAAATCATAGATCATAGAAACCAGGACCGGAGGAGCCCCCAAGAGATCAGCTGGTTTATTCCTCTCCCTCCCTGTGGGGAACTGGCTGCTAGTGGAGAGAACCTGGGCTAAAATATCCTAAAAATCCCAGCCATGCTATGCTCTCTGTGTGTTCTCTGCTTATCAGGAAGGTTTTCCTGATGTGTCACACTGCTGGGAAGTGGTGATGGAGGATGTGGTGATGGATACTGTGCTTTTGTGCTGCTGCATTGGGCAAGAGCAAGAGTGCTGGAACTGCCCCCCAAAAGGGGAACCCCTGCCTGCACAGGAGACACAGAGCCAACCTTAGGGCACTGGGTGGGATGGGGCATCCCACTGAGCACATGGTACTGTGATCCACAGCACGAGGGTCTGGGAGCCTTGGGAAATCCCCCCTGCAGTCAGATGGAGCCCATACAGGTGGAGCCAGTGATGCTGTGATGGCAGCTTGGAGGAGCCCCAAGGTGGGAGCCTCCTGCTGGGGATTCAAACTGGGCACAGCTGTGCCTGGGCTTGGCCAAGATCCCCAAAGCTGTGGGCAGCCAATCAGGGCCACCCCAAGGCTGGGAATGAGCAGGGTGCAGGCAGGGTGCCACCTTGCCTGAGCTGGCATCGTTTCTTTCCAGTCCCCTGGAGCCACCCAGCAGGAGGGAGGTGAGAGGCTGAGGTGAGTGCTGGGGATTGTTGGGTGACCCCTCGGTGGCTGTGCCAGAGCTCCCCAGGGACACTTGGGGTGAGCCTGCAGTGAGGGGTTGATCTCCGGGCTCTCTGGGGGCTGGGAATGGGTCCTTGGCTGCACATCCCACTGGGATGCTGGAGAGGGGAGAGGGACAGGGCCACCCCTAGCTGCAGCGCTGTGTAAATAAGGGGCTGGTGGTTTTTTTCACTCCAGCTCAGCACAGCTGCAGCTCTGGCTCCCTCCTGCAGGCAGAAGGATGCTGCAGGTCAGGGGCTGCAAACCCAGCCTTGGGGGTGACTGTGCAGGAGCTGGATGCTCCAGGGGCTTCTCTTTTCCAAAGGAATGCTGCAGCTGGGACAGGTAGCTTGGGTCCTTCTCCTTCCAGGAATGCTTTAGAGACCCCAGTTTTTCCATGCTTGGGAAAAGCAAAGGATGTGCTCATGCTCTCTTTAAGCAGAAGCATCGCAGGCTCTGCTGGCTTGAGATTTATGTGACCCCGGGGGCTGGGTGCTGTTCTGCTGACTCACACCTTCCTCGGAAAATGAAAAGAAAATGGCCAGTGTGTTACCTTGGTGGCTGCAGAAAGAAAGATAAAAGCTTCCTGAGCACCAGCTGGCTGCTCACCCCTTACCAGGCAACCACCCTGGGGGGGGCAGTTCCTTCTGTGCAAGTTTTCCATGGTGACACCAGTGGGTGGTGGTGGTGAGGGTGCCCAGGGTGGACTCGGTGTCTGCAGGGACCAAAGTCCATCATCTCGTGATGCAGAACAGTGATAAGGCAAAAAAAAAAAAAAAAAAAAATCCCTCCAAGCCCCCCTCCCCAGCAAACTAAACCCCCTCTCCATGGGGTGGGCAATGCCAGCTTCTTGTGGGGTTGTGGGGACACCTCTACTTTGGGGATCCCAGTGCCTGCTGGAGCCCCTGGCCATGGTGGCACAGATGAGGAGGCAGCAGTCAAGCAGCTTGGCCATCTGGGGAAAGATAATGGATCAAGCATATGGACAATTAAAAATGCAATGACGGCGTTTACCGGGAGTTGTTTTCCCAGCTTATTTTAAACCCCGTTTCCCGGCCCTCCTGGCCCTGGGGACAATGAGGTCCTCCTGCCCTGCTCAGGAGAGGGGGGGGTTTGGTGTGCAGAGGCTGAATGGAGCATTTGCTCCGTGATACATGGAAGAGTTTACAGCTGGATTTTACAGCCTTCTTCTTCCTCCATCCATCTGGGCCAGGACTGCAGTGTTTGTGATGTGAAAATTTCAGTTTAGGCAAAATATTGCCTGCAGCAAAAATGATTTTGCCTTTTTTTTTTTTTTTTTTTTTTTTTTTTTTTTTTTTTGCCATTGGGGCTGACTGTGTTAGAACAGTGCTTGTCCATTAGAGGAGCACCCCTTATAGGGAGATTACTGTTTGCTGTATAATAATGTGTAATTAGCAAGGATTATCCCATAATCTAGTCTAATTGATGGAGACTCTGAATGTTGTTCAGTGGACTGCCAGCAAAAGAATTAGAGCATCATTAATTGCAGAATAACCCTGGCACAGGCTTCCCATTTAGGCATCCTGTGGCATGTCAGAGTCCCTTTGTGCCTCAGTTTCCCCTCCTGTGAAATGCCAGTGCACACAATGCCAGTACCTGAACAAGAGGGTTTTATTCTGCCACATCCTTCCACATCCACTCCCTGCAGAGGGAGGGTTTGAACACTGGTTCACACAGGAGGGGTCTCCAGCATCCTCCACATCATGATCTCTGCTATGGGAAGGCTCATTCATTAGCTTTAAAATGCTTAGAAACTGTTGCAGATATTTGAAGCTGTGAGGGACATGTGCTGCATGGAGGATCAGGGGTTTGGTGGTGGTGCCCAGCCAGGATGGGGAATTCCCAGATGTATTTCTTTCACTCTGCCTCTTTTTTGCTTTCCTCCATCCTCTGTTCCAGCCCCCAATTTCTGTTCCAGCTCCTTTCCTTAAATTCTCTTAACCTGGGTCCAGCCTAGCAAACCCTTCACATTACAGAGCTGCCAGGGAAGCAAAGAGGATTTAGAAGTTTGGGTTCTTTGTGGAGAAACTTTTGAAGAGTCTCTTAAAGGATGAAAAATGGCCAACTGCTGTGCACTTCCTTTTCCAAAGGACAGGGAGGGTCTTGTCTACTCCCATCTTCTTTTCCCCAAGTAATCTGTGGCAGGACAAAGCTCTCCTGAGCCATGCCTGCTGATGGGGAACAGAACGAGCTCCTTGCCTACTGCCTTTCTAAATTTGGTCTTCAGAAGCTGGGGTCAAAAGTCAACTCTGGCAGGGGTGAATTCCCCTTCCATCCCTCCCAATGCTGCTCTGAGCCCACCCTTTATTCCCCAAGGGCCATCAGCACAGGCAGGGGAGGAGAGTAGGAGATATGGCTTTCCCTGAAAGAATTCCACAGGCTGGACTTGATCTGCTAAGAAAAAGAGGGAAAAAAAAAAAAAAAAAAAAGAACCTTTTCACCGGGTTGGATGCCTCCTTCATTTAAAGTTTTCCCTGTAAAAAGAGGACCAGCTATTTCAAAGGCACCATGCCAGAGAACCCTAGCACCAGGGAGGCACTGCTCAGCCCTTTCATCCTGCCTTTTAATCTAAAAGGATTTCCCCAGCATGAAGACAGGAGCTTGTGGAGAGTTCCTGCCTTTGTAATGTGTCTTACTGGTGGTGCCCTGTGGTCTGCACCACACAGGGACTGCAAAGGGAAGCCAGAGGAGAAAGAGCAGAATTTAGGAGAAATGCATGCCTGGGAGAGTGAGGCCAAACTTGAGGATGTGGGAGGGGTCCTGACAGATGTGTAACCCTCGTGGTGGGGAACTCGTGTTGCTGTGGGTCTTGCAGGACCCCCCTGTGAGTGGGTTTGCCATAGGCAAACTATAGCAGATCAGATGTTTCGGCCAGCAACACATTCCATAGGGCTCAGGTGCCTGTGTCCTCCCAGACCTTCCATTCCAAGGCAGGAATTCAGAGTATTCATCACTCTGGAGCAGTTCACTTTCTGCCAGTAATTGTCCTCAGGTATTGCCTGTATTATGCATCTCAAACTATACGGGTGATTCCCAGGCATGTCTTGCACAGCATCAGCTGGCTGCATGTTTAGGTGATTTCTCTAATGGTACCTGACCTGTGTGGGAAACTCTTCTGGGCAGGCTTTCATCAAAACCAGAAGATCCTCATTTCTGAGGATTTTTGCTTCTCACACACAGAGAAAACCCAGCCTGGCACCAGGAACAGAAAGCTGCAAATAAACACAGCAAGTCTTGGCGTTGCAGCTCTGGAAGCAAAACCCAGGTCACTCATTGATCCCAAACCCCTCCTGTGACACTCCAGGATATGTGAATTCAATTACAGCTGTGCAGTTTGAAGTTATGTAAGTGGGAAATGGAGCTGATTCCTTTTAAGAAATAAATTGAGGGTTTTCACATCTCTTGCTACAGCCTGGTCAACAGGTGCTAAGTTTTTATTGACATATTACCCATGTAGTCACCACATGCATATCCACCAGTTTGTCTCATGCTGTTTCCAACACACCTAACCTGAACCTTCTGCAAATGAAAGCTCTGCAGGCCAGAGCATTGCTGTGTGTAGAAAACCAGCTGTTTGAAGGGGCTGTCACAATGCCTACAGAAAAAAATAGTCTTGTACTGACCCAAGCAAACAAAACAGGATTAGGTGTTCTTAAGAGAACTTGCAATTACCTAATGAAATTTAGGGAGCTTGGCAGCTGAAGTATGTTTTGAGTGTTTCCTTTTCTTCCAGAGAAGAAATAAGTATTTAGCAGGGCCAAATAATCAATACTCAGCCCTGGTTTAGGATGAAGACGAATTCATAGTTTTCTTGCTGCATTCTTTGCCTGTTAGTGGCTCTTCTAAAACAAGAGTGCTGACCACAACTCATCAAAAGACATTTCCTGATGGTGTACTGGGATTCAGTTCCCATGCTGGTGAACAGGCAGGTTTCACTCATCCTCATACTTGGTTCTCTCTTCCCTGGCAACTCAGAAAATGGTTTGTGAGCATTCTGTTGTGTGCATACACTGAGAACACAGAGCACTTTATCACCTACCTGGATGTGCATGTCACAGCTTTAGTAATAGCTTACAGACAACAAGATGACTTGTGGTACTAAAGAAATCAGAGCAAATAAAAGTTCTTTTCAATTTTTATTGAGTAGGTGGAATTAAAACAATAGTTTGCTGTTTAAAATTGTTCATACAATTATTCTGAACTATGTTCTTTTTGGTGGAAAAAAAAGCCTTTAAAGAGAGTATTTTGCTTATAACTAATTTTTATTTAGAAAATTCATTTCAAGCTTGCTGGGTTTTTTTGTTACAGTAAGAACAAGCACCACATTTAAATCATGATGAGGTATGGAAGTCTGAGTGAGCTGCTCATCAAACAGCAGAGAGGCATCTGTTAGCACCAGGGCATTGTAATTTTCACACCAGGACTTTTGAAAATGGTCACAATGACAGGATGACTGACCCTATGGAATGGTGGAGAGCAAGTTGCTGAAACCTATTTTGCATCCAGGTATGGAAGGCAGCAAAGGCAAACCTCCTGGCTCAGCAAAACAGAGCTCTTGCCACAGCTCTTGCCACTGCCTGCAGCAGTTGATTTAGGGTTAAACTCTAAGTAACCTTTCCCAATTACCCTGAATTCCCAATATTTCCTACCACCACAGAGCTGCTCCTTTTATGCTTTTCAGCTGATTACACCTAAAGCTCCACATCAGGGACACAGCTAAAGGGAAGGTCTGACAGACTGGGCGGGAGTGAGAAATGGGTGAGTCAGCAAGGATGACGTTGTGACAGGAAAACATAGAGCAGAGCAGAAGAAACCTTTTCTTGCAACAAGCCCACACAGATTTCCACCAAGTCAGACTGACAGCACCACTTTTCCTCAGCAGAAGTCCTCATCTTCAGCATCCCTGCTCACAGAGTACTGCTAAATGAGTCACACTGTCAGCGCTCCCCTGCTGACGGGAAGGGCTCCCAGCATCCACAGGGATGCAGGCACAGGGAGTTCTCGCTCAGGATCAGGCTCCACACCTCACTTTTTCTGGCTCTGTACAAAGGTGGGGACAGGGAGTGTGCCAGCCTTGACTTCTGCTCGGATTTCAGGTTTGTGCTTTAATGAGAAGACAAGAGCCCGCACGGTTCGGCGATACGGAGCGCTAATGAGACGGGAAGAGAGATGAAAAGCTTCTCTCTCAATGTTTTCAGCCAGTGGGTGATCAATCTGGAAAGAAGCAAAGTATAAAATTAGATCCTGCCATTTAATAAGGAGAGTGACCGATTGAAATGGGAGTTTGGGGCTTTTCAGTGGTCCTTCATTAATCGGCTTAGATTTGAGGAAATCTACTTCCCATCAGAAAAGTAACAGGAAGAGCAATTTAATTCCACCCTGGCAATTAAGGGAACAAGGGAACGTAGTCAGTAGCAGGGAACATATCCCCATCTCCAGCTGGGTGGCAGTGCTTTGCCATCACAACAGGAAACTAATCTGCAACCAGCTTTGGGTATGGAGCTCAACTGCAATTATAAGCTACGGTGTAGTGTTGCCATAAAGCTCACTTTTGATCTTGCTGATAGAAGGTACCTTGGATACTATTTTAAACTTGATTCCAACAGCAACTCTAAGACATGCCAAACACTTGGCATCTCTGCCTGGTGCTATAAAGGGAAATGTGGGCTCTCTGTGTGTGGAGGGAGGTGTAATTAAGAATGCAGAAAGGGATTTGCTAAATGTTAATTATGTAGTTATTGCTTCAACATGTGCCAAAACCTGTAATTTAGCACAGCTTAGGAAAAAAAAAAAAATCCCCCACCCATCAAGAAATGCTTTTAATATCACTCCTGCCTTTTGTGATGGGGAATCTCCCATGCTTTGCATGCAGATTCCAGCATGCCAAGCAGTTTTCCTCCAAGTCCTTTGCCCATTCTGATTTTCTTTTTTTACCCATCACTAAATTGCCCCTCTGCTGGGCAGCACCAGAAGCCCATTGGATCCAATCAGCCTCACCCTCCTTTTCCCTTCTTGTCAGCCTCTCAGGTGCCCCTGCTCCCCATCTGCTGGAACTCTGTGATTCCCCTGCCTACAGAAGCTCTTCATCTGCTGCTCTGAGCTCTGCTTACACACAGGGAGAGCTGCAGAGGGTGTTTTTTCTCACCGTGCTTTCAGGTGAGTCCTGTTCAGAGGTGGTTTTGCTTCACCCAATACCACTTGTTTTAGGGTGGTACCATGGCCTTCAGATCCCAAAGGTTAAGACTCTCCTACCAGCCTTTTCACCATGCATTAATGTGCTTCCCAAGAACTAGGTTTGACACAGCAGCCTGGCAAAGGTGAGCTCCCACCTTTCTGAGATGTTCCCACAGCAAACCATCCTTTTGTGCTGCCTCAGTCCAGATGGACTGGAAGTTGGAGAGGTTGCTCTTGTAGCTAGCAAACACATTGCTTTGAAACTTTTGAGTTCTTATCACTTGACTTACCACTTAAAAGACAATTAATGAATAAATTAAAAAGGATAATGATTATGGCATTTGGTAGACCAAGCAAACTAGTCATTAAGCCTTACAGCAAAGCCCTGTTCATTTACTTACAGTTACCTGAGGGATCTCTGGTGGTATTTATCACCACTTTATACGCTGTCAACCTTGCCTCTATGTTTTTGCAATAGATTTAAATTTACAAATGTTTAATTACTTAAATATGAAACACCCAAAAGGTCCCAGTGTTGCTTTTACAGCTGTTACGCAGCAGGAAAACCTTTAAGTTAATAATATACACTTACTCCTTTTATAGATAAAAAACTTGGCTGGTTATGTAAATGAAAGCAAATGCCCCTTACTCACAATTAGCATGTTTACTTGGTTAACAACCAAAAAAATAATTATCTTCATTGAAAACCAAAGCTCCTTATAAATAGGGTCATGCAGCAAATCACTAAAAGCAGGAACGGATCATCTGGTCGTGTCCCCACTCTGCAAGCAGGACCAGCTTCCCAGCACCTATGGCTGAAAAGGGTTTGTTTAACTTCTTCCTAGAAGAAGAAAACTCTTGGAGCCAAAGGTAAATGGATGGGAATGCTACCTCCAGCTCCAGGGCTTCACAAAGCAGCTTCCGTGCGTTCTTCCGGAAAGCCTCGGTCTTGGGATCGCTCCTGACCACGATGGAGGGTTTGTTGGAATGGGCTTTGAGGAAAGTTCTCCACTCTGTGTAAATGTCTCTGGCAAGTTTGGCCACGTCGGGGTCTGGATGTCTGCGCATCTTATTCACCGTGTGACCTGGGAAACAGACACAGCTCCTTCAGGTTTGGTTTCCTTGAGGTGGGAAAAACAGGGATGGGCGCCAGGCAAATCGTGTCGGTGCTACTGCAGCCACACAGGTCTGCAACCCAGGCAGTGCCAGCAAAGCCACCAGAGCACTGACACTGATATCAATACAAAATGATTAGGAATTAAGCCTGAAGTTCTCATTCCTTGACCTCCACAGTGATTTTTGCCTGGGCAGTTAGCAAGAATTTACCTAGAAATGTGAAAATCACCTCAAGTCACCAAGGTGTGGGCAGCCACTGGTGTAATACAGGACTATAACCTCCCCACACCTAATGAAACCTGATAAAATTGGCTTATTAAGAATGCTGGTTTTAAACTAAAAGCCCCTTTAAGGCAGCAGATATTGCTGGTGACTGCATTTTAACTCGCAGTCACCACAGTGACTCCAAGAAACCCCAATGGAGAGGTCCTGAGGGTGCAGAAGAGCCTTCCCGCTGAGAGGAAACAAAAGGGACCTTCCTCCAGCGGGATGTTCCTCTCTGACCACCACGCTGTTGGCCAGGAGATGTCACTGTTAGGCTTCGGTGGCTCTTTCCAGCCCAGCCACCTTCAGGCAGGCACTGGGGAAAAAAAAAAAAATCGCAGGAATAACGCCGCCTAGAACAAGGAAAACAGAAAAGGGAGGGATGGGGATCCAGCTGCTGTAATGGCAAAGATCAGCAGGATTCCCTCACATCAGGATTCCCTCCATAGGCAGGAGGGGCAGGGACTATGTGGTGTCACATTATTCCTCCCTCAAGTCCTATGGAAAAGAGCCAGGCATGCTGGAGATTTCTCAGTGTGAGCATGCAGGACACAGCTCTGGGCCCATGTGAGGAGAATTTCTGGCATATTCAGAGGATTCAGCCAGGTCAAAGGGATAAGCCACAGCTCAGATGGCAGGAGAGCAATCTGCCATGCCCCTGAGAGATAGCAGGAAAAGGAAGAAGACACAGGTGCCCATGAAGAGCTCTTCAAAAAGCTGACCACAGAAAGGGCAATTCAGCATTTGGGAATAAGCAGGCAACCTGGCAGGGATTAGAGAGTAGCTATTTTTTTCATTACAAGTTCTGAAAACTGCAGACTGGATTATCAACAGTTCTTAACTGGCAGCTACACCCATTTCTTGAAAAGCTTGCAAGCTTGTCTCTTTTGCACTGACAAGCCAAGCAGACACAAGACAGCCTAATGTTCACAGCCCAGATCAGGCAAGATGTACCTATTTTTGTTGAAAGTAACACTTCCTTGGAAGGTATTTTCTTCTTCAGCTCCTCCAAAGCTTCAATCAGATTCTCTTTTGGTTGCCCAGGAAGCTCAAGCATAGACTTCCATCTTTTTATGTCTTCCACAACCACAACTCTCTGGAAAAGAGAAAAGCTATTATGAAAGCAGAATGTTATTATAAATAAGGACACTGGCTTCATCTCAGCTAATGGGGCTGCTAAATACACATGAATTATTGATTATGGCATGAACCAGAGCACAAAATACACAATGGTCTGGTATGATGGGTTGAGATGCTTGAGATGAGGGGTATGACTTGCTTGAGATTAGCAGCCTACTGCAACTCATGGCTGAGGTACCTAAAAAGCAGAGCAGATGCTTCACTCTGATCTGCCAGACTCGGGGCATGTAACAGCATATGCCTGCTGGAAGAGAAATGTTTTGAATTTAAGGATTCCATTCTATACATGTCTCTCATACTCGAGCACACTGGACACTTGCAGTGGTTTTCACCCTGTTTTTTACCACAAACCTCGACAGAACAGACTGCAAACAGCCCATCTCCTATTGCAGATGGGAGGCAAAGATTCAGCAGTGGTCTGACAACACAGGTGCTTCATAGAATCATAGAATCAGCTGGGTTGGAAGGGACCTCTGAGATCATCAAGTCTTTTCCATTCTGACTGTACATTAATCAGCTCTTTGGTACAGAAAATGTTTTCCTGTTCTGCTCCTACAATCAGCTGGCAGGTCTCATACAGCACCACCATGCAAACAACTGCAGGGCCCTCCTTGCTGAAGCTGATGGTGTCACCTGCCTGCATTTCAACTGTGTGCCCAGCCTGACCCTACACCCCACCAAATGGGCAAGAATGAGCCAAGTTTAGAACCACAGAATGGTTTGGGTTGGAGGTCACCATGCAGTGAGCAGGGACCCCTCCATCTAAACCAGGCTGCTCAGAGCCCCATCCAACCTCACCTGGAATGTTTCCAGGGATGGGGCTTCTGCCACCCCGGTGTGTGACCCGGGCCAGTGTTTCACCACCCTCTTCACAAAACATTTTTCCTGGTACCCAGTGTAATTTTATCCCCTTTCAGTTTACAACCCTCACCCCCTGATTGCTACAGCCCCTGCTGAACAGTCTGTCCCCATCACTACACCCCTCCTCGGCTTAGGACACCCCTTCCAACGCAGCAGAGCCCCCTGCACCTTTTTATCGTGGCTTCCCTGCCTTCTTGGGGGTCCCCTCACCACAGCAAAGGTTCGGGTGACGAACCGGCACCGCATCTCATTTACACATCGCCCCTCCCGCTGTCCCCCCAGGCCGCTCGGTTCGGCAGGACAGCGGCCCGGCGAAAGCCTCACACCCCTTCTTCTGACCGAGGACCAGCCTGGCTCCTCCCGGGGTGCTGCCTCCTGGCCCGAAGGCAGCGGGACCGCCCCACCAACACCCGGTACGGGGGGGTCACCGCCTCTCCTCAGACCCGGGGGGTCGGGGAGAGCCGCGATGCCCCTCTCGCCCCCTCCATCCCCTTCCCTCCCTCCCAAGCGCCGGCCGGGGACCTGCCTTGAGGGACTCGAGGGTTGCCTGCCGGTAAGCACGGGGGGCCGGTCCGGCGCGGCGGGGGCTCTCCGGGCAGCGGGCCCGGCGCACCACAAACCGGTCCATGCCACTGCCCAGAGCCTCCCGGAAGCCGCTTCCCCGCCCTTTCCGCCGTGTAGTTCCCGCCGGCGGGGAGCCCCTATGGGTTGGCTGGAGCTTCCCGGCGGCGCGGACTACATCTCCCAGAGGGCTCTGCGCGGCGAGGACGAGACGCCGTTCATCTCGCGAGAGTCCGCTGCCTCCCGTTGCCGTCGGTGGGGGCTCAAGATGGCGGCGCGGCGGGGCGGCCTCCTCTGCCTCCCTCTGGTCCTGACGCTCCTGTTCGGTGGCAGCAGCGGCAGCAGCAGCGCTGGGGCGGTCGGGTCGTTGCCCGTCGCCTCTTCCGAGCCCTTTGACTCCGTCTTGGGCAACACGGCGTCGTGTCACCGCGCCTGCCAGCTGACCTACTCCCTGCACACCTACCCCAAGGTAGGGGCGGGCCCGGCCTCACGGTTCCCCGCAGCGGCGCTTGGCGGGCAGGGCCTCACCCCGGGTTCGGTCCCCTTCTCCTTCTCTCTCTCCCTCATTCCCTCGCCTCCCACGGCCCCGGTTTCCCCGACGCGACCCTCCCTGGCCTACTGCCCGCCCATCTCCCCCTGGTTGTGCTGCGGAGTGACAGGAATGGCCGGGATGCTCCGGGGCGGGAGCCCTGGTGGAGGCGCGGCCCTCCGGCTCTTTCCTCAAGCGGTGTTGAACCTGTCGTTCAAGCAAACAGAAACACGGAGGAAGCTGCTGCTCGCAGTGCTGAGGGGCAGTCAGCAGCCTCTCTCTGTTCTGCCATGGCGAGTCTCATCTGCGTGAGGTTTCCTTCCCCTCCCAGTAGAGAATGCAGTGGCCTCTCTAAAGGAAGATGTTTAATTTTGGAAAGAGATGGTTAGGCTGCAGCTTGCCAAAGAGATGCCACCGTCAAAGTAGAGCTCTGTTAGTGCTTGGTGGTTTGAGGGCAACTTGCTATTTTGTGTTTGTTTTGGGTTTTTTTCTTTCCCCATCTTTTTAAAGAGGCAGCTGTAATTTAGCTTGGACTGTTCCATATTTTTGGGCACTAAAACAGTGCTGTAACAGGCCAAAGATCCTGAGTCAGGGTGCTGGTGTGACACTTGGATACTGAAAAATGAAAGATGATAAATGTGATGATAAATTAGTAGATTGTCCAAACCTTCATCCCTTGTTTGGATTCACTTGAATGAATTTTTTTTTAATCTTCTGATAAAACACTGAAAGAGTGTCTAATGGGAATTTAATTTCATGCTCCCAAGTTTGCCATTGACTCAGAGCTTTGTGAGCCTTCAGCTGCTGGTTTGATGTTGCAAAATCGTTTACCAAAAATCTCACCTTTCCTGTTTTTTTCTGGGCAATATACTTAATTATCAGCTGCAGCTGTGTACCAGGCTAAACTCTTAATGATGGAAGCTCTTCCCCCATCTTTGAGATTTCTCATGAGGGCAGCAGACAACTGGAAGGGGTGACAGGGTTAGGTCATGGGGTTTTTCCTGCATTCCTGGGAAATTTAAATCAGGTTTTGTGCCTCTGGCTGATGGAGGCATCCCCACAGAGGGAGTTGTGTGGAATAGAAGTGAACTCCCATCTGTACTTCAGGCATTTTTTTGAGCTTTTGTGTGATGAGAGCAAGAAGAAATAATGAAACCTGAGCCATTAGCACTGAAGGTGTTGCTGGTACATTTCCATACCATTTTGGCACTCTTTCAAGTTCAGGGAAAGCTGATAATTCTGTGATTATTTCACTGTACTTTTGCATTCTTTGTTGTGAGGTGTTGGAGCTGTTGAATAATGCAGCCATCTCTTCCTTTATATTTAGTCTTTTTATTTGCCCCAAAACTAACAGTTGAATTGTAGGAAATTATTTAAATGGTCACTGGAAAGTAAGATAGGCTTCACTGAGGCTTCCATGGAAACCTGGCATAGTTTTGTCTGGATAAGTAAGTTACAAAATGTCTTCTCTTAGGCACCTTGTCAGTGTCCTTAGAGTTAAGCTGTAATTTTCTTCCAGTTTTCTCCAGTGCCTTAAAAGCATGTGAGCCTTTGCTCTTGGAGTCAAGCACTGCCCAGTTAATTTCTAATGGGTTGTACCCAGGGTGTGGTTTGTTTGGTTTTTGTTAAATTAATTCAGAGTCCATTTTCCACCTGTTCAGCAGGAGCCATCTGAGTGGTTGTGTGCTTGGTGGTTTTGATGGGTCAGCTTCCTGAGGGGGTGTAGTCCTGGAGGTGGTGGTGACTGTACCACCACAGGGAGAGCACTGCAGGTGGAAACTGCACATCCATCCCCTGGGTGGTGTGGACAGAAGAAAGAGTAGGTGTAGGGGTTTGTGTATTTGTATATTTTTAATGGTTGCAGCCAGAGAGCCACTTTTCCCATTTGGTTCAATCTAACAAACAAAAAAAAAAAAAAGTGTGTTTGTGGAACTGGTTTAGCAAGTCAGCAGTACCCTGATTAACTGCTGTGGTTCATCAGAAGATAATCTCTTATTATGACAATTCTGTTGGAGTTCTGATTACAGTCTGGTAGATAAATTATAACACTGTCAATATTAGTCTTATTTTGCCCTCTCCTGTTGGGTTCTACTGTTTGAGTTCTGAGATGGAAAACTACAAACTCTTTGTAGGGTTAAATGTCAATAAATGCTTTGCAGCCCCATCTCTTTATTTTTAAAAGCAACACTTCCTTTAAAAATGCAGTGTAGCCTCACTTGTGAGCTGTAGGACAGGAATTCCAAAACAGAATTTGCTGTTCCAGGTCTGCCCCACCAGAGAACCAGAAGAAATAAATCAATAATTCCATGACAAGGGTTTATTGGTTTTATTCCAGATTATTTCAGATAGCCCAGAGTGTCGTGGTTAGCTTGGCTTCTGGATCTAGTGGAGGGAAGGAAGAAGGATGGTGCTCTAGTGGGTGGCTTTTTATAGCACTTAAAAAAAACCAAAACAGCAAACAGCAACTTAAAATAAAGTAGCCAAATTGTTTGTTTTCTGACAATTTATTTTGAAATGGAGGGATACAAAGTTTTTCCTGTGCCTCCCCAGGAAGAGGAGCTGTACGCCTGCCAGCGAGGCTGCAGACTGTTTTCCATTTGTCAGTTTGTGGATGATGGCATCGATTTGAATCGAACCAAACTGGAATGTGACTCTGGTAAGACTTCACCAGCATCCCCTCCCGTGGAGACAGAACAGAGGGAAGAGCAGGAAGGGGGTGTTAAACTGATGGGATTATCTCAGTTGCTTTCAGGTTTTGTTTAGCAACGTCAGGTTGATGTAAAAGATACTAAATAAAATCTTAGGGGAAGCTCTCTGAGAGTTTCTCCTTGGATTTTCCCAGATTTCTGGAGTATCAATCCCTGTAAATAAATTAGAAATACTTCATCTTAATGTAAATTTGGCATAGAAAACACAAAATAACTGGAAAAAAAAATCCTGTAAAATCAAGACTTTTCCTTTAATAATTCTATGCAACAAACAGTCCCATGTGCAATTCCCAACAAAATTATTTGCTTGGAGTAAGAACACAGATCTTAATGGCCTTGTAACTTGTGGTCTGCTTCCTGAGATTTACCTGCTGGGAATGAGGTACCTGTTTTTGTTTGAAAGAGCTCATGAAATATTGGTGACCAATTATCTGAGATAAGCTGTGTTAGAGCTAAAATTTCACAGTGAAATGCAATATGTGCACTATAGGCCTGATTATGGACTTGTGTGGAATAACACTGATTATGGAATGGTGTGGAACTTTGATCCAGTAATGTGGAAGAAGCTGATTCACAGTTCTGTTTGGAGATGAAGTGGGGCACAGCCATCCACAGAAGGAAAGGCAGGAGCTTCCTTTCTGTGTTTCCAATCCAAGTAAGCACTGAACCAGCACTCAGAGGAGCCTTTTATCCTCTCAGTAGCTCATAAAACAGGAGGGCTAGTGGCTAGCTGGGGGAGCTGTGCAAGGAGAAAGCCTGACATGCAGAGATGCTGATGTGATACAAAACTGCATGAAATCCTCTAGAAATGGGCTAATGCTTGTGTCTGTCATACACTGTATGGAGCTGTGACACAGCACGTCAGTCTGGTTGTCAAACCACACATGAGAGAGTGCCATAAAAAAAGAGTAATGAAGCAATAGACCACATGTAGAGGTAATTGAACAGTTGCTTACTTTCTGGTTTAACTCTCCTTCCTGAGGCTGTTGTCTTTTGCTGGCTTCTGTTCTGTAATCTGTTGCACTGGTTGGGGCCCTGACTAAGTAAGCTGTGCTTGGCAGGATGCATCTTGGCTGATCTGCTCAGTTCTGTCTTTTGATGCTTCTTCCTGCCTACAAACACGAGTTTGGTGGCAGTTTTACCACAGAATTGTTGTTCAGGTGCTATGAGCAGCATCTTCAAATGTTCAGCTGCTCTTCTTAGCCTTTATGATCATCTCTGTTTCCTCCTGGGGGAAACTGGGAGAGCTGCTGTGCCCTGTGATGCTGCTTGGTTTGAGTCTTTAGTTGCAGGTAGTACTGCAGTGTTGTGTATCCAAGCTGGAGCTTCTGGGGAAGAGCTGTGCCCATGTGCCCAGTATCTCCATTAGCAAAATAATCTAAATTATTATCTTTTGAGAATTTAGATTTCTTGGTATTTATAGTCTCTAGTGAACAACTAATAGAAGCTGTCTGTAAAAGAAAGAGTTGGCTTCTTTTTTCATTAAAAAAAGATTCCATCATACTTGATGTGAGTGCAGTTTCTGCACTCCTCAGGCTAGCAGGAAAATGCTCTTTTGGTTTTCCTGTGATACCTCTAAGGGATTTAATGGGTTGATGGTCCCTCTGTTCTTCTTAGGATTCCAGCTCTCTTCTGTGAGGAAAAAACCTCATGTTTTACATGACATGTATAGGAAAAACTGTAGTGGGAGTATCCAGGAAAACTTGCACGCCTGAGTTTGTCCAGGGTAACAGTTCTGATCCATTCTCTGATTGCATTCAGGTTTCAAGTGCCTCCTCTGTCTAAGCTTTGATTCCTTAACCTTCTTTAGACCTCAGAGCATGCTGACTGTGTTATCTTTCCCTGCAAATGGAATTGTTAATCTTTTAGCTGCTACTTTGTTTCTGATCCAACTTCTACTGAAAATGTTTTCTTAACTAAAAGGCAGAATTTATCTTCTCATGTGGGGAACTTCTTCCTTGCAGCCTGTACTGAAGCATACTCCCAATCTGATGAACAATATGCTTGCCATCTTGGATGCCAGAACCAGTTGCCATTTGCTGAGTTAAGGCAAGAGCAAGTAAGTAGATGACATGTTTTTCAAATACCACCTACTTGTTTTCTGTTCAGTGTGTCTTCTCTTTTACAAATTTCTTCAAATGGAAGATAAACCTTCCTAAAAACTGAAATCTAGAGATGGGGTGAGGGCTGAGCAAGAACATTGCTTCTTTTCCTGTAAAAACAAATGGAAAATAGTTAATGTTGTACTTGCAGCTAATGTCCCTGATGCCAAGAATTCATCTCCTCTTTCCTCTGACACTGGTGAGATCATTCTGGAGTGACATGATGGATTCTGCTCAGAGCTTCATAACATCCTCATGGACTTTCTACCTTCAAGCAGATGATGGCAAAATTGTCATATTCCAGGTGCTTGACCTTTTTGTTGAGATTAAGGTGCTCTGGCTGCTAAATGTTTAACTCTTTCAGTCACAGAAAAGTGTTAAACACCATCAGAGTGCTTATTCCACTGTTTTCCACTGCCTTTAGGGCCAGGGGGGGTGGAAATAATCAGACTTCATGTGAATGGTGCATGTGTTAAGGTTAATTTCTGGATTAGTTATGAAAATATAAATGAGCAAGACCCAGCCTGCTAGCTGGATCTCCTAACTCTGTTTTGTTTTAGTCAAAGCCAGAAGTACAGTATGTTCCACAGCTTGATCAGGAACCTGGAGATTCAAAAGGATCCTTGTCACTGAGTAAAGCAGCCTGTAAGTTGTTCTTTGGGCTTTGGGAGGAGCAAATGCAAATGTTCCCCATCATGCAGGAAAAAGCCACGTTGCAGGTGGCAACAGATTTGTAGAAAGCTAAAATATAATTTTATGTTTGTCAGTTAAACTGCACTGTGCACACTTAGCAAAGCCTGTGGTGGAAACAGAGCTCTGCTGGAAATAGAAAAGTACAAGATAGGGACATTTTAAAAACTGCTTCTTTGTGTGTGTGTGTGTTCTCCAGAGACAAACTGTGTGGCTTTTGGGTCTTCTCTGTTATTGCTCTCCTGAGAGCTGTTTCTGCTGTTGTGTTCCAGCAGCTGCACACCCAGGAAGCTCCCAGACGTACCGAGGACTCTTTGAAGAGAGAGAAAGTGACAGCTTGTTCAAGTGTCTCTCCATGTATGTACCAGCTAGAACATCCACACCTCCTGAGGGCAGTGGCCTGTCCTCTGTGGGGCTGCTGGCACTGTTGTAAAATCTCCAAGCGCTCCAAGTCTGCTGGGTTGAGGATTCAGGGCAGTTCAGGTTGCTGTCTGACTGTAATCAGTGCTGTTCTGTTCTGGTCCCATGTTATTTGCAGTTCTCCTGCCAACTTTGATTCTCCTTGCAGTTGAACACCAGAGTGATAATTTCCTACACTGGTTTTTTACTATGTTCTGTCAGCTTTTTAATCAAGACTGTGCTTTGCCTATTGTTTAGCTCTTAGATATGTTTCAGGACAAACCACTTGGTTTATATTTTGTTTTGGGACTGTCTGATATGAAAGGCACTGTTTGCTTTAACTCATTTCCAGGCTCCAAATGCCCAGTGTGTCTTTATTAAAGCTTTGCTGAAGATCAGCATGTTCCTTCTTCATTCCCCTACTGTGATTACTTTCCCCTTAGAAGTTGAAAAAATGAAGAATCAGTGATTTGTACCCCAAATGTGTGACAGAAAGACCTGGCTTTAAAATTTTAAGTGGGAGGATGCTTGGAATAAACACCCAGCAAGTTTTTTATGAGTTTGAACTCAGATACCAAATAGGCATTAGAGTGGCTGGGAGTCTGGAGTGGACCTTGAGGCTGAAGAGCAAGAGATTAATGAATCAGCAGGAAGTGCCATCAGAATTGAGCCCAACTTTTTTACAGAGTTGATTGCATTGTATTCAGTGCATGAAATCAAGTAACATTCTTTTAATTTCAGAAATTCCAGTTGGATTTTAACCACCACGCTCGTCCTGTCAGTGTTGGTGCTGCTCTGGATTTGTTGTGCAACTGTAGCTACAGCTGTAGAGCAGTATGTTCCATCTGAGGTAACTCCATAACAACAGTGTTTTGAATTTATTCCTGATACTACATTTATATTACAGCTGTCTAGATAGTAATGAACATGTTAGGGGAAATTTTACTAGAAAGTGGGTTTTTTTATTTTGTGCATGTGATAGCAGAACAGTTTTGTTATTTAAATGATGTAGCTGAACAGACCTTGCTCATTCCTATGGATGATGGGTGCCCTGAGCCCTTCTCAGGCAGCCCAGATTTGATGGTTTTTGCTTTCTAGTGCTCTCCTGTCAACAGATTACTCTTAACAATCTCTTCAGATCACTCATAACAAATGGAGGCTGCTTCTGATTTATCTGGGAATAAAGTTAGAGTGAGGGTTGGATGGTGTAGTTGGAATGTAGTGTGGGTTTAATCCAGGAGGATCAATAGTGACAACAGAAGTGACAGAAGGTTGTCAGTGAGCACTGAGAGCTTAATCAGAGGGGAACTGGCTGAGCTTGTACCTCTTGTGCCCAGAGTTCCTGCACTTACAAAGTAAGCAAGGCTTGTAGTCTTTGCAAACTAAATGAGCTGTTACACAAGCAACTGTATCTTCTGTTGTTCTGGCAGATTTAATTAATTTCTTTTGGATTCAAATCTAGTTCCAGCCATGAATTTCAGATGTTAGAGAAAGCCTGGGTTAACTTGTGTTGAAAGGCTGCAGCCATCAGAACCAGGAATGCAGCTTAATGATGAAATGTGTTTTATTCACAATGTGGAGAGTTTTTGTCTTAAAGTAAATTGTTTAAATATTTCAGAAGCTGAGCATCTATGGAGACTTGGAATACATGAATGACCAAAAACTGAACAGATACCCATCCTCTGCACTTGTTGTGGTTAGATGCAAGACTGAGGAACATGAAGAAGCAGGACCTCTTCCTACAAAAGTCAATCTGTCTCAGTCAGCAATTTAAATAAGTCTCCTGTGGAACCAATAGACTAATTCTAACAGAGCTAGCAACTCCTGATTTTACTTTTTTTGTGATGGTTCTTCAGATAAGAAGCTTAGCAGCCAGTCTTTAAATGCAAATAAAGTTACAGAATCAACAAATGCCATGGGATTGTGTTTGCAGCTAGTAATGAAGATTGACATCTTGAATTTATATTTGTTTCCAGACATAGTCACTTCTCAACAGTGTTTGCTGTGTGTCTTCTTGCTTACAAGAGCTGTAAGCTGCTTTCTGTACTGTTCCCATGACACTTCCAGACTTCTTTCTGTGTTCTAGGATGTAATGTGTACATTCAGAGTTAGCTTTGTAAAGGTGTAAGAAATTTTAAGTAGGCAGGAGATGCCTTTTTAGTGTTGCACTTTCTGTTCTAGTTAAGAGAATATATTATAAAATTATTGGTTCTTTTTTTTTTTTTTTTTTTTTTTTTTGTATTTGTTAATGTCCATGCACAAACAACCCTGTCTCCAGAAACAGAAATATATTTTTTTTACAGTGTGGCAATATCCAAGATGGAAAGGATTTGTGAGATGCTGTAGACTAGAACTCAGTTTGTGAGAGGTGGAAGCTGTTAAAACTTAGACATATCCCTTCAGAGAATATAACACAGTTAATTATTTTGTCAAACTTTAGCCTTTTAGTCTTAAATTGCTTGTAAAGTTAGAGCCTGTGTTTCCTGAAGAAATTCTTCTTTCTGTTCTTGATTAACTATTCCAGCCGTGTAACTTCATTTACAGAAACAAGTTGATTCCTTAGAGATGAGAACAGATAAATAAAATTGACTGTACAGAAAATGTTGGCTATACAGCTTGTTGCTATGCTTGATTATTGACCCCAGCATAATGGGGATGGAAGTCTGTAGCATTCCTCTCGTGGGTAACATGGTTTTGCTACACAATTCCCTGGCACAACCACAGCAATCTCTCTCTCTCTCCTATTTCTAATACATTTTTGTGGTTATTTGAGGAGATTCCTGGCTGCTGGTTCCCAGAGCTGCAGGGGGCAGGGTTTGAATTCTGCTGAGAACTCCAGAGGGTTCTGGAGGATACAGTGCTGCATCCCACTCATAAAACTGGTTCATTGGTCTTTCCTAATCTGGCTGTAATGCTGCTGCTTGTGTAGCTACAGGTGCTGGAGCCAGGCAGGGACCATGGAGCAGGAACATGTGTTAGGTGGCCCGTGCAGTGCTGCTGAGAAGCTCAGCCTGGATGCACTTGGGCAGCTTTTCTTTCCACCAGGTTTAAGAGCATTAAGGGATCAGCAGGCTTGGATCAAGGTGCAGAACTGGCAGTTTGAAATTTTAGATTGATGGTACCTTCCCGTGCTACTTCACAGCCCAGAAATTTGGGTGCCAGCAGCTGCTGGCTGGCACCTTTGTGTGTTGGTGACGTTGTTGCCAAGACCTCGGGTGTCATCACTGTTACAAAAATCAGTGGTGTGATGTTTTCTGAACACTCCTGTGCAGTCACCGAGGTGGGAAATCCCTCTGCCTGCAGCAGGGATCCAGGATCCAGCAGTGATGTTTCTGCTCACGCAGTGCAAACCTCACTTTATTCTGGTGCAGGATGCTGGTGCTCTGCTTCCAGTGGTGCCACTTGTGCAAAGGATGTTTCCATTTATTTGTAAATGCAGGCTCTACTTCAGTGATTAATGAATTAACTGAATTAACTGATTAACTGAATTACTAACATGGAAATGTATTCCAGCCTGTGAAACTGTTTCCCTTTACACCTGGTTGCAGAGGGAGTGTTGCAGCTTGGGGAAAACGTGGCTGTTTTTCCCTTTGGAACGCGTGCAGCACAACTTCTCTTACGTTGATGACTTATTTTCATCAAACTTTCTCATCCTGGGTTTCAGTTAAACAAACAGCTTCTGCTGTCATGTGGAGTTGTGGCTGCCTCCAGGAGAGAGCTCAGCCCAAGTTTTACGTGTGTTGCCTTTTGTTTGGTGTTTAATGACATTTCAGCTGAGGGATCTGTGCGGTGCAGCCAGCGAGGCAGGAAGGAGCTGGTAGGTCACAGGGAACTGGGTGCCTGTGGCAATCTGTCACTTGGCACTGCTGCTTCCCCAGCGAGCCAGAGCCTGAAGAATTCAAGCTTTGCACTTGCAAGCTCTTGTCAAAGTATCTTCCCTCAGTGACATCAGATCCTAGCTAGGCTGTGGTAACTGAACTGTTTGTCAAGGCTCCTCATCTAAATTGGAGTGTTTCAGCTATCGTGGTGTTTGGCTTTGCAGACTGGCTTGTCCCACTCGTTTTTTGTTAAACATTTGACTTCCTGACATCATCATTTTCAGAGGCTGCAATTTGGGTTTGATCTGTGCTCGAGACCACTGTTTAAATGAAAGACCTTAAATTATTGAAATTGCAGGAGGGGAAAGGCATTTCATATTCTCTCTAGGCATGTGTTCAGTTGAACTTGTATCAGATTTTAAATGGAATCATCTTGACACAAATGAGGCAACTCTCAAGTGGGCACAATTTATTGCTGGCAGAAATGGGATTTTTTTCCTATTTTTTATTTTTTATTCAAATGCTGGAATTGGCAGTGGTCTCTGTCATACTGGGTTTCTTAATCTGTGTTCCCTCTTCAGCTTCTTTGAGCTTTGGTGACGAATTTTTATTGTTTTTTACTTCAGAAGGACTGGTTTGTGTTTGTTACCTCCTTCTCCTGAACTCCTGAACTCTAAGCAGTCTTCAGTGGGGGATAACTGCTCTAAAATCCAGCTGCCTGGCTGGCTACAGCTGAACTTAATCTTGGTGTAGGAAACAGATGTTGGTAGATGCCAGGTCTTGTGGACATTTGCCTCTAAGAGTGGGTTTAGTCCACATTTTAAACATTTCTATCCTGGATTGTTTTAATGGGGTAAGCATAGCAAGCTGGTTTGATCTGACTCTTGCACAAGATGCTTGGCAGTCACCTAAGGAGCCTTTTGAAGGCTTGAAACAACATTTCTGTATCAGACGTGTAAAACTTTTTTTTTGTTTTTTAGTTTTAGTTTTACTTTAAAGTAAAACTTTAAAGAGAAACAGATCCTGAGTTTGAGATATGCAAGTTTTAACCCTCAGTCTGTTGTTTTTCCATATTGCAGCAGTCAGGTGCCCAGACTTGCAGGCTGTTTGCTACTTTGGTGTTTTCACCCCAAATCCCCCTCAGAACAGGAGAGCTTTCTAGCAGCAGGTTTAACAGTGATGTATTCCTGTGAGAAGCTTCCTCTTTGGACAAATTTGGTGTTGCCATCCCAAAGGAGGAGCTCCAAAAGAGAGTATTTAGTTCTGGCTGGTCCGTGAGCAGGTGAGTGCAGGGCTGGCAGATGCTCTTCTCCAGAAGGGCATTGGGTTAATTAATATTAACTCAATATATTGAGAATATTAACATTGAGTTAATAAATGCAATTGAGAATGAGCTCTGTATGAGGGGGTGGAGAGGGAATTAGCCACAAGTGTTCCTCTATGTCTACCATTATTTGGTGCTTTAAAATAAATTCAAGGCAGTTGTCTTGGGGCCAACTTATAGGTAATACAGATGCCATCTGGTGTGCTTGTTTTGCTAGTGCTTGGGGACAAATCCTCATCTGTGAGGTGGCAACAATTTGAAGGCACTGCAGTCCTGTGGACCATCCAGCAAGCAAGAAGAACACAGGCTCCTCAGCCACTTGATGCCAGTTCTTTTTCTCCCCACTTTAGTCCCTGACAAAGCTGCCTGCTCATGACATTTTATCCTTGAAGCTGCAGAACTCCCCTCTGTGCTGTGCTGAGACCTGCAGCCAGCTCAGAAGGCTGCAGTCTGTAAGTCCACATGAGCTGTGGGCTCAGCTGCAAGTGTGTGCAAACAACAGAGAGCACCCTGGAGTATCTGCTGTCTGCTCATTGCCCAAGCAAGGATGCTCTTCCAGGTGGTTGTGTCCTGCACAGCCCTGCTGAGGTCTGATCAGCTGGCAGGAGTCTGGGCTGATGGTGCTCAGTGGGTCAGTTCTGTCCTGTGAAGAAGGTGAGGAAAAGGGAGACTTGGGTTGGGCTTGCTCCCCTCAAGCTTTCATCATGAAGAGGGAGAGATTCTCCCTGTCTGCCCCAGCTGGAAGGGAGCATTCCTCTCCTGAACCAACAGCAGGGGGGTTCTCAGCATCCAGAATCTCTGTGTCTTTTACAATTTGCCTCATCACCTGTCGGGAAACCAGGATGGAGCCAGGAGGAATTAGAAGCAAACTAGAAACCCTGTTTCCTGCCGGATCCAAAGCACCAGCTCCACGTCACCTTCCCCATCCTCTCCTGCTTGGGTGCCCAGGCAGCAGCACAGCACCCTCCTTCCTCTCCTGCCTCTGTTGGTTTGTATCCTGGTAACATCACTGGTGTGAAGGTGCAGAGAACTCCCTGCAATCCTTTGAGCTGCTGTGAAGGCTGTAGCTCTGGGAAGCATGAACAAAACTCACCCCCAGGTACAGTCCTTCTCTTAAGCAAGATCTTAAGTGCAGCTATTTTCTAAAGTACCCTCTGTTCTTGATAGTGTTTTGTCTGATCTCTTTATCACTGGTTTCTGTGAGATCTTAAATAGTTTCTATTTAACTTGGTTTTCTACAAAAGGAAAGTATTGATATAAAGTGCTGGACCTGTAGTAATGTTTGTTTTACAAATGGGTAACTAAGGATTCAAAGGTGATTGGATTGATCACTTGGGGAATTAAATCTGGGCCACTTTTCCACCGAGGCAATTTCTGCTTGTATATAAAAATAAAGGATTACATTATATGTTCCTGGGTAAGGTGGTGTGAGAACTAAAAAAAACAACACATCCCTTGTGTGGTTACAGTGTGTTGCTTCTGTAAAGATTCTTTTATTCCTTTCCTTCCAGAGAAATGGTGATGTAGATCCTTTTGATTCAGCAAAGTCCTTCTCTGAAGAAAGAGGTAATGAATAAAATGCAGAGCTTAACATTTTTGTTATTAGAGTATAAATCACTTGAAACTATCTGTATAATGTAGAATACAATCAGTATTTATGGTCTGTTGAGACTTATGGGTTGGGTTGTTCTTTTTTTTCCCCTTCTGTGTAGTGAAATGTCCAGACTATAAAACTAATAAACTGAAGTTGGCCTGGAGTTGTCAGTCTTATGGTTATAGTGGCATGATACCTAATCCTTGTTTGCCACAGAAAGGCTCATAATGAACTTGCTGTAGGCTTTCCATAAATTTTTAACACCCAAACTTCATCAAATTTTGTCCATATTAAGAAGGAGAAGGTGAGATCAAACTGAATCAATAGCAAACCTGTAGATTGGGTTGCCACAACCTTTCATCACTGCCATTAATCCATGCTCCTCTCTGTTTGCAGCTATTTTGCTCTCTGGTCAAAGGTGTTGTCTGGTAGACAGAGACATGCTGTAATTTACCACTTTTATTTCAAGCTGAGATGTTTTCTGTGTTTGATTTCCTCTCAAGCATGACGGAGGGGGTGGGTACTGCAGCCAGGATCCCTTTGCCATGGAGCAGAGGCTCTGCCTGCCCTTGTGTTTGTCCAACACAACCAATGAGTAAATACAAAGCACAGCTCAGACAAACCCTAACTTTTCAACTGAAGCTCTGTAAGTTCAGGAATACCAAAATCCAGTTATAGGTACAGGGCTGTCTTAAGTGACCTGTTACGTGTTTCTCAGATGATGATGCTAATTTTTTTCCTGTGGGTCTGGAAATACAAAGGGACAGAAGAAAACCCAATGCTGGTTGAGAGGCACTGCAGAGATGAGGGCAGCTGCCTGGGGTGGCTCTTGCCTGTGTTGCAATGGCTCTGGGTTTGGCCTTCAGCTTCTGGCTCCTGTTTGATTGATGTGTGTGACTTTCTGGAAGCTGCTGCCCTTTGTAACCTGGAGATGTCTTTGAGGAGGGACTGGGCTGCTCTTCAGCCAGTTCTGACTCTTTTGAGCTGATAGTTCAGCCTTGTTCCTGTGGCAGCATTGGAGGCTTGGTTGGAGCAGAAAGCCCAAAGTGCTGTAAAATGAAGTTTTACCTCTTAGGGAGTTTTGCTGTGGGCTCTGGGAGGGCACCATTCCCAGCTGTGCATCCCCTGCCCTGTGTTTTGGCTGCTCCCACCATGCAAAAGGCATTGCTGACCCATTGGGTTGGGCAGGGGCTTCACCCTCTTGAATCCAAGTGCATTGGGTGGGCTGTGACACAGAGAGGGCTTTTGTACCACTTGGTCCCAGCGAATCACAGGCTCTTCCACACCACAAGCAGCAAAATTCCCTATGAGGAGGGATTAAACACTGCCAAGTTTTTTCTTTAAAACTCAACCCTCAAACCCCAGCATCCCCCTGCCAGTCCCACACTCAAAAACATCCCCTTTTCATCCCCTTCCAAAACACCCCAACCCCACCAGGCTCTGCTGGACCCTTCTCCAGCCCCTCACCTTGGTCTCTTGCCCCCCAGCAACCTGCTGCCAGCCACCCAGCACCCATGGGGGCTGCACCAGGAGATGTGTCTGCATCTCAGCCACTGCACTGCTCATCCTTGCTGCTGCCACCGGCTTGGCACTGGCACTGGGGCTCCTGCCACGCACACCAGGTTGGTATCCTTGTAAAAAAAAATATATTTTTAATTATTTTTATAAAGGAGGCTTCGTGTCCATCCTCATGTGTGGGGTGGTGCAGGCCAGGAGGAGGGAAGGGGACTGATGGAGTGATGTGAGGTCACCAAGTTGCCACCCCCCATTCCTGGGCTCTGGTGTCCTGATCTGTAGGGCTGTGACTGATCCTGGCCCCTGGTCCTTTCTAGAACCTCAAATGAACTTTGGAAATCCTCCTTTCTTGCCCCATATCTGTTCCTCATACCTAGAAAAATGTTGGAAAATGAAGTGTTTCTCCTTTTTCCTCCAGTGAACCGCTTCTGTGTAGCCTCCAAAAACAAGACAGGCTTCTTGTGTGATGACAGAGAGACCTGTGTCCTGGCCAGCCAGGTCTGTGACAGAGTCAGCAACTGCAGGAATGGAGAGGATGAGCAGGAGAAGCTCTGTGGTGAGTGGTTTTGTTGTCACTGTCCTCCCAGCACTGGGCTTCCTGTTGTAAAACACAGCAGTCCCTGTCCCTCTGATCCTGCTCCATGCTTCTGGTTGTGTCCATGAACAAATAAACCTGGTAGATCCTCTGCAGGGCAGATGCTGAGAGATGGCAATACCCAAAACCCAGCCATGAACAAATAAACCTGGTAGATCCTCTGCAGAGTCCAAACTCCCAGCCAGGAATCAAAGAATCCAAACTCCTCTGATTTTTCCTAAGGGTTTTTTTTAAACTCTGATGCAGTTTTCTTCCACTGGCTAAGCCATACATGTGCATGGTTAGTTTAGTGTCCAATTACCCTGAAAAATACTTCAAGCAGAAGCCTGGGACACTCAGGCTCCACTTCTGACTGCACGAGCAGTCCTTTCCCTCTCCAACCACACCTTCCCCATCTCTGGCATCCTTCGCATCCCGACACCTCTCAGGGAAGGAGCAGCTGACTGACCCCTGTGACAGCAGCCTTTGCTAGCTGTCATCCTCATTTTATCTGGCTCCTCTGTGCCTGGTGGAGTTGAGCAGGTGTCCTGTATTTCCATCTGGCAGGTGACTTGCCCCACAGCCTCCCGGGGTTCCTGGTTTTCCGCTGCGGTCACCCGGCGCGCTGGGTCTATGCTGATCAGAGGTGTGATGGGATGAACGACTGTGGAGACTGCTCTGATGAGCTGGGGAGCTGTAAGTCTCTCTTCTGCCTATGGCTGAGCAAGAGTTCTTCTGCTGCTGATGGACTGAAGTAGCTTGCAGAGGTGTGGTGCTCACGGGTGCTGCTAGAAAGGCCAGGAGGGTGACACCGGCCACTGGAGCACAAAATAGTCAGGACAGAATGTGAGGACAAACTGTGTGGGCTCCCTCCCATCAGCTGTGTCAAAACCTGGTGGCAACCATGAGGGGAAGGCTTTGTGCTTTGCTCCCAGCCCCTGAAGTTGTTCCTCTACACACAGCTTGGTGAGTGTGGAGCAGTTCCATTGGCATCTGTAGCTGCTGCCATCAGTCCAAGTGGCCTTTGTTTCTTGGTCAGGAGGGGATGGGTATGGTCAGGAGGGGATGGGTATGGTCAGGAGATGATGGGTATGGTCAGGAGGGGATGGGTATGGTCAGGAGGTGATGGGTATGGTCAGGAGATGATGGGTATGGTCAGGAGGTGATGGGTATGGTCAGAAGATGGATATGTCTCTGAGCCAGGGGGACTGAGTATGTCTCAGCAGCTTCAAAGTCATGCAGATGGTTCTCTTGCTAAAATGAGCAGAGGGTTTGTCACTCAGTCACCTCCATGGTTTTGAAGCACAGGTGAGAGCTGCCTGTATCAGCAGATTTCTCTAGAGTTGCTTGCTAAAAAAAAATGAATCACATCCAGCTGCTCCTCCCAGCATGTCTGCTTTGGAGGTCATTGCAATGTCATGCTGCCTCATTGCCTCCCACAGGTAGCATCAAGCAAGTGTCCTCTTTGGAGGGTTCACAGATTCAGGGTCATCACCAGCAGCTTTTCAGTAGCTAGAGGGGATGAAAGGTTAGCTACCCACCTAAGAAAGGAGGGAAAAGGGGGTTGGTGCAGCAGAAATGTTTCTATTCCCTGTTTTCCATCCCTCCTAGTGGCTGCCTGCCCCCCATGTGGGCCGGAGTGGTGGAGCTGCAGCCCTGTGCTCTACGAGTTCTGCTCCTGCATCCCCAGGAGGCTGTGTGGGGATGGCATCCAGCACTGCACCACCTGGGCTGATGAGTACATCTGCAGACCATGAAGTCTTGGTGCCTAGGAGAGGTGTAGACCCCACAGTGCTTCCTGCATTGTCACCTTTAAGCCTTGATGTCCTGCTCTGCCACCTGCTCTGGAAGCTCCAACCCAAGCAAGCCCTCTGCCCAGCATGCAATGACATTGAACAGGGATGAAGTTCTGCCCTTCCATCCCACAGCAGCCCATGCTGCAGGCTGGACACTCTCTGGGACATCTTCACAGGTTCTGCTGTTGTGGGAGGGTGAGTCCTTTCTACACAGGCAGAATGCCATCTTGCAGCATGGACTCAATAAGGGTTGGACTTGATGATCTCTGAGGTCCCTTCCAACCCAGCCAATTCTATGATCCTATGAATAGCTTGAAGGGTTTTCTGCAGGCTGCTGGAGACTCCCAGGGGCTGGCACCAGCCATAGTGTGTCTGGCCAAGCCTGGGCAAGGGACTTCTCCAGTCTGGATGTGCTGGTAGCTCTGTAGGAAGCCAGATCAAGGTATATTGAGGACTGTCCTACAGAGCAGGAGATGAGGTGTGAGCCTTTCTAGCCCTTGGGCTGGCATTTCTCTCCAACACATCTTCACACCTCTGATCCTCACAGGCAGGAGGAAAAGGATGTGTTTGTGTTTGGTTTCAGCAGTGGCTTTAGAGGTTTTGCACTGATGCTGCCAGGAGACTCCCTTGGGAGCCCTGTGCTGGGGGTGACACCCTGGGGACCTACTGCAGAGGCCACCTCTGTGCTCTTCTCCAGGCCAACATGGAGAGTGCAATGGCAAGGAAGAGTGAAGTGGGGGTTTCAGTGGGGTGGGGATGGGTCACTGTGTCCCTGTGACCAGCTGTCCCTGCCAGGCAGGGAAATGGCAGGAATATAAAATGTTCTTTTCAGGGCTGTGCAGCTCTGGAGCAGCAACTCAGCAGGCTGAGAAAAACCACGAGGTTGGGGTGAATTTGCACAGAAGATGGCAAAGAAAGGAGGAAAAAGCCCCAGCCCAAGTGTCACAGCTGGTCCCGGGGTGGTGTGTGGGATGATGCAGAGTCTGGTGCTGCAGAGCAGGAGCAGGCAGCCAAACTTCCAAAGCAGTCCTCAGGATATAGATATGGGTGTGCCAGTGAAATTTAACTAAGATGATGTTCTCTGCCTCTTTGAAAAGCTCACCTGTGTCTAGAATATCTTCCCTGAGGAAAGACCCCACATTTATAGAGAGTACACTTACTTTTTTAGGCCCAAAATAGAGGTGGCTTTCTTCTCACCACCATCACAAGTCATCTATGGTTAAAAATAACCCCCCCTTCAATCACTTCCTCTCTGCCCTGTGATCTGCAGCTCCACATGTCACCATGGCTTGTGTCATTGGTGAATAGTTCTTCTAATTTGTAGCTGGGATGCAACTGCAGACCTGGGAGAGCTTTTAAAAATAGGGTTTTTTTTATTATGTTCTGACTCATACTTCACTTGGAATGAGAGGGCAAAACTCTGCACTACAGAACCAGTACTAGAGAAAAATTCTAAAGTTGCATTTTACAACCCATCTTTCTCCATGCTTGGCTTAGGTGGCTGGGTGGGTTTCTCCATGCCTGGAAAACGTTCCTGCAGTGCATTCCATGCTGCAGCTCAGAAGTTAGGAGTATTCTAGGTAAACATTTCTCACTTGCAAAGCTTCCAGCCTCAATCAAAGCCTGAAATAGAGATGCACATTTTTCCTGGAGCCACAGACATGTAACACTTCACCAGGGCTGGTGAGGGGTTGGTAAATAAAGCCTGGCTTGTCATGGTTGCTGTTGTGCCTCTTGTCACCCCAAAGTGTCTTCTGGGGATGATCAGTGAGGAAGGTGTGGCTCAAGGAAAAGGGATCTGGAGGCAGTGCTACCAGGTCAGCTTCTCCTTCCTGGGGGAGAAGAGCTGCTTTCTGGTTCTGACTGGGTTCAGTCTATTTGCCTGTTCCTTGGCTTTGGAATGCAACAAGGGCTCTGTGTTGGGAGGGTGCAGGTGGACTACAGCTGCTGCACCTTTCTGTGGGGTCAAGGAAAGGTGGGAGAGAGGGGAAGAAGAATTTAGTTCCTCATGGTAAGGATAATGGAAAAACTGTGCTTGGTAAGGGTTGAGCTTATCTGTTAAAAAAAAAATATAGAAACCCTCAGTTATGGGTCCAGCAGGATAGTTGGTAAAAGAAATTTGTATCAGAGATGCTGGGGCAGCTGTGACTTTCTGGAGCCTCTGATGTGGCTGTGGTTGGAAGGAGGATGCTGGTTAGGCTGACCTGGGTGCCTACTGCTCTCTTTGTGGCTCATTTCCCCAGCTCAGCTCTGACAAGTTCTAAGGTGCTGCCCAGGGTGAAGGAGAAAGAGGCTCTGGGGGTGCAGAAGTCAGTTTGTGTTTGCTGTGCAGGAGGGGCTGCTCCTCCACTCCAGTAGAGGTCTGGTGAGGCTTAAAAGAGGAAGTTTGGTCAGCAAGAAACCTAAGAAAAGGAATAATTATACCAGGGGTGGAGAGTGTAAGAAACAGTGCTCTGCATCACTACTGGAACTGAGATCTGTGCTGCAGTATTTTACCAACAAGGCTGTGACCTGGGCAGATATTTCCTGTCAAATCATGATGGGTCTGTTCTCCAGCTCAAGGCATCAGCTCCCTCCTGCTTTACCCAGGTGAAAGGGAGGAACATTCTCTGAGGTGTGCATCTCTCCATGCTCAGATTTTAGCAGATCTCCACAGTGGTGGAAGGGCTAGCAAAAGAAACCCATGGTGGCCACTGGGCCAGAAGCCAGCTGCAGGGGGAGTGGAATTATACTTGAGTGCCACAGTCTCTCCTCCCTGGTGAGCCCCTGTTTTGCTCAGTCACATTTTGTGCCATTATTTGTCTCAGCAGAGGGCTGGTGTAGTCATCAGTGGAAGCTATTAATAGCCTTGAGATTCTGGGAAAAAAATGTGGGGTTTGAACGTGAGGATCTTTCTTTTGTTTGTGTGGAGTCTTTTTTTTTTTTTTTTTTTTTTTTTTTTTTTTTTTTTGAGGAAAATTCAGCAACAGAGGAACAAAGAAAGGGGTTTAACTCTTTCTGCATTATTGAGGTGAAGTTCTTTTTCTTGGTCTCCTGCAGCACTACAGCTCTCCTCCTGGCTGCAGGCTGACCACCACAAAATGAGTCTGGGCATCCAGGGTTTTTTGTTTTGTTTTTTTTTTTAAAGCAAATATATATAATTCTTTGAACACTTCCCTGAATGTTTTTTAGAGGGAGGAGTAGAGTTGGTGTATTGCAGGCATGCCTGCACACCAGCAACAGCTTTTAAACCACAGAATCTGCTCAGATGCAGGGAATTTGCTTACCAGGGAGAATATATTATAGCTGCAGAATCTCTACAGTAACCCAATTCCAGCTTTCACTTCCTGAGCTAAAAAGTGGGAGATGGGGGGACTTCTGTTCTATTTAGATTTCTGCAGTAAGTGTTATGGAGCAGTTACTGTCTCTCTGCCTCCCTCCCCTGGAGCCTGTGCTTATCCTTTTTGCTCCCTCCTTTTGTCAGAGCTCTGTCAGCACAACCTGGTGCTTACGGGCTGAGGTCTATGTTCTGCCAGCACTGTTGAAGTCCCAGGGCACCTGACAAGCAGAGTTGAAGCTTCTTTTCAGATGAGCTGCAGTGGTTAACCCTCTGCCCCTCAGGAGGCAAGGGAGGAGAGAGGAGGCAAGGGAGGAGAGAGGAGGCAAGGGAGGAGAAGAGACAGGACCAGCTTTTTTTTTTTGGAATGAGATCTAGAAGAATTAGGTAAGGATGACAACAAAAAAAAGCCCAACTTTATTTCAAAAAGTTATTACTTATTGAAAATATACAGTAGTATCATCAACCTTCTAGACTCTGTCCCTCCCCAAGCACAGGTTAACCCACAAGCATACCACAGCAACCAGATTTAACAATACTGGTCTCCTTTGTTACTCCTTATCAATATGTCAAAATTCTCTCATCAGCAAGAAAACAACAATCAAAAGACCAACTTCCTTCTGACTCAGTAGGTATTTAACAAGTCCCAGTCCTCCACAGTGAGGCACAGATGTTTCTGTTTGGAAGTCCTTTCTTTCTCTTGTTCAGCCCGAGCTCTTTTTTTATTGTTCTTTAATTCATGGCTGCCTGTAACCTCCTTTTTCAAAGGTAAATGGCAATTCTGAACTTTTTCCTTATAAAACTGCAAGTTTCCACATGCTTTTGTTTCTGCCTCCACCAGCTTGCATTTGACTACTTCCTGTATTCTGCGTGGCTTGCCATCTACAGGAAAATGAAAAATAAAGTTTAGACTTTGGGAAAAACACAGTTATGCTGTAAAATGCATAGCTGTGTTGCAAACTGTTTTGGCAAAGCCAACCTGGTGTCCTGACTGCTTTGCTGAAATGTGCATAGGGAAAAATAACATTTACCTTTTGGACTCAGAATTTTAAGATGAAAACTTGGTCATTACATGTTGCCCTGAGCATGCTGCCATGGTGTGCTTTAAGAATTACCCAGCAGTATAACAAAGGAAAAAACTCAAATGCATTGTAATGCAGTTAGGTAAATGGCTGAAATTGGACACTTAAGGTGATACTTGTGCTAAAAAAAAAGTATGAAAATTTTCCTTGTGGAAAAGAAAGCAGATTATGTGGTCTCTATGCAGTTACATACAGAAGTGCAGAGCTGCTCTGGATCTCAAGTCATCTTGTGGCTTGATGGCCTCCATGACTGCCTGCTCCCACTGCAAGACTGTCTGAAATAACATTTGAAGTTATTTGTTACAGAAATACCACTGGAAACAACTTTATCCCTTATTCTTTCCTATTCAGTGATTCAGTACTTCATAAGGACAATTTCTAGAGAGTAAAAGAGACTTAAGAGCCCATACCTGCTCTGCCCATCCCTCTGTTTTGCAGTTACTGTGATCAAATTCTTCCAGAGGCACTTTTGAGTGAACCAGGCCCAGCTGTGCTTGGATTCGCTTAGTGACAGCATTAATGTCCTAGTGGAAAGGGAAGTAAAGTAGTCAGAGGGGAAAAACATTGGGATTACACTTGTCCAATAAACTCAGGCTGATCCTCTTTTACCTTGAGACCTGTCCCAGAAATGTCCAAACAATTCAATGTCTTGAAAGAAAGTAGGTATCCAATTCCCACATCTGTGATTTTAGGGTTACCTGTAAGGTCAAGTGAAGTTAACTTAAGCTGCAAGATGATCAGAAAACAAACAAACCCCAAAACAAACAAAGAAACAAATTTGTTCAAAAAAAGCCACATTTGTTTCAAAACCTCAAAACCTATTAGCGCAACAGGGGATTTTGGCTTTTTTTTTTTTTTTTTTTTTTTTTTTTTTTTTATTTGTAGTATGCTTTATGTTTTGAAAGTGACTCAAAACTGACCTTTTCCCTCTAAGGACCAAAATACAATTATTTACAGTACCATTTACAAATATTTATGTAAGCAGCAGGTGGCTGGGACTACAGGTATGACCTGTGCCTTCCAGAAAGTTGTTGGTGAAATCTGGGGTCGTGCATTCGGCCCAAGGGAATCATCAAATTAATTGTGTTCTGCCAGTATTAAGAGGATAAATTCTTTATCAGAGAGGATGGAGGTAGCTTCTCATATTAAACTCTTCAAGTACTTACAAGACAAGTCTAATACCAAAAGGTTCTCAAGTCCCTTTTTCAGAACTCTTACTGGTGCTGTCATTCTGCGAAGGCCGACGTCTGACAGGGAGGTGTCTTTCAGGAGAAGCCGTTTCACACTGGGAGATACAAAGGCACAGTTCACACTCATTATTGAAACAGTTTTGCAAAAATGTCCTAAAACTTTGATGTCAAGCATCCAGGTTTTTCCTGTTCCAACCCTTCAGTTTTCTCCTTTTTTAACATGAGTAAAAAGCAGCAAGAAAGAAGCCTGGGTCAGTAGGATTAACAAATATCTCTATATTGCCTCTGCTAGCTCAGCAGATGTGTTTACTTGTCCAGCTATTCCCAGAGCTCCACTGAAAAACTGGTCCTAGAGCATTTACTAACAGACAATAAGCTTCTTTATGCCCTGAAGTTATTTAAAGCAAGGCTGTCAATCTCAGCTCCACTCCAAACTAAAGAGAAAAATGCTTGGCAAAGCAGGAGAAGCCAGATCTGGTGAGAGATATGGCAATGATTTTAAGCAAGCAGCAGTAAGGTATTTATTTCCTATTGATTTCCAAAATTTTCTATTTTTCAATCTTTCGTATCAAAATTAGAAAATTTATTTTAAGAAAATGTTAATTAACTCAACCTACTGCTTGCAGAGATCTTCATCTGGAATGCTGGCAGGTTAAAAATTTGGATTCCTTTTAAAAAAGGAAATAAAATGATAAAACTCTTCCAAATGCTTAAGATGCCATTTTTACCTGGCCAATGGAAATCATAGAGTTGATTTAAAAACATGAGACAGTAAATTATCTGTCTGAAATTATCTATCTTGTACATATGCAGGGCCTTTTATGATTCAGTATGTGCTTTAAATCACCTGCTTTGTGTACAGTAAATTCTGTATTTTATTTACCTCAAGAACCAGTTTTACAAACAATCAAATCTTCAAACTTACACACTGAAAGTTTCCTTTAAAGTCACAGCCTAATTCTTTGAAATGCTTAGTGATAGGAAAAGCAAGTGTCTGTTGGTTTGTTGGTTTTTTTTTTTTAGCTGTATGTCAAGAAATCAGTACCTAGACAGAGCCTCTTTGGTGAGGTGTTCCAGTAGCTCATGTTCATCTCCAAGTTTACAGCAGGAGAGATCCAAACACGTCAGCTCCCGGAAAGACTTAATTTCTTCTAGCTTTTCAGAGATAACCAGGTATCTCCAAAGAGGAAAAAAACCAAAAAAAGCTGTCAGTTGTTCAGGCAAGTAAGAAGAATCCTGTAACTTCAAGTGTCAAGAGCACAAGGCAGTCATTTCTTTTAAGTATCTATGTGAAAACTGGCAGACATTAGTCAGCAGCCCTACTTTTTTATGAGCAGTCTGCACACAACACACCTGAGTTCCCAGTCTTCTCCTTGAAGAAATGTCACAGGTTTGCTTTGATTCAAAATATTGGCCTAACAAGTAAGACTTCAACTTGCACAACACTTGCAGTTGGGGACTTCTTTGCAGATTGTTATTACATTATTTCAGTTTAATGCAAAATATATATTCCAGTTTAGCATAAATCAACTTCACATAGTGCTCTTCCCCAGCATCTAGGAAAGTGTGTAGACAAACTCTGGTTCATCCAGGTTTAAAAATCTACTTCAAATGTATCAGGCTAGTTTGTCAAATAGTAAAAATTTTACTTTTTATATATGTAAACAAAACACTTGACTAGAAATCCAAGTCCTCCAGGACACCTGCAGGATCCCAGCTAGAGCTGTGACTGTAGCCCAGGCAGCAGTCACTCAGTGGGTTATTTTTTTGGCTGTGTTGCTTCTTTGATCTGATTCACTCCACAGCCATGCAAACATCTGTGCTGGAACTATTCAGTAGGAGGTTTAGAGCTGGGAACTAACCACTAAAGAATGGCATGCATGAATATGCAGTAATGAGCACAGAGCATGTAATCAGCACGTAGCAGTCACCACCTCCCCAGTCCCCCCTGCATTTACTTCTTATTGTCCCTCTGGTAAGACAAGCCCCAAATTCACAAATCTCTCCTGAATTTACATTATATTCCCCATGGCAAGACAAACCCCGAGCTCAGTCCTCTTCACTCCTGATATAAGGGGTGCTTACTAATTTGCTGCCTCAAGAAACACCTCTTTGGTGTCTTATTTGCAAATAAGGGGACTTGAATCATGTTCCTACTGCAAATATATCTATGAAATTACCCCACCAAGTCCCTCTGCCATGCAGTTCAGCTGTGCAGAAGTCAGTAAGTATAGTCAGAGCACAAGTCAATTTTTGAGAGATGCTACTAGCTCAGGGGGGTTATGAAGATAAGAGAGGGCTCTGTTAGAAATAAGATTAATCAGAAAATGCCTTCATATCTTGCTGCCTGGATTTCAAAGACTTGATACTTAACTCAGCCTTCTGTAGTAGCAAAAGATAGCAAAGACAACTTCATTTCTGAATTAAGCCCATAAAATATATATGTACTAGAGATAAAAAAGGAGCAGTTTTAAAGGATAAGACAAAGGATAATTGAACCCTGCTCAAACATTCCTACTGTGCTCAAAACACCCCTGGCACTTTAGATGAATATGCCTGTGCTTTGATTGTAAACTGGATAAACCATCCCTTTTTCAAGTGTACAGCTGGAAGACAGACTGGTTATATTACTGGGAAAGATTCAGTAAGAGCAAGGCTTTAAAAACATAATCCAGTTTTAAGCTTGGTAAGTCTCTCTTTTAGTGAAAGGCAGTGTGGATATTAAGAAGATGGAAAAAACTGGTGCTGGACTCTCATTAGGACCTCATTAAAGCACGTTCAATAGAGAACCACAATGAACTAAGGTAAAACCTGCCTGACTTCAAAGCCTGTAACTTACCCATAAGGCTGTATCTTCTTCTGAGCCCCCCAAATTAGGCAGGATAGCTTATAGAAAAGAAACCCAGAGAGTTTGCAGCTGTACAGTCAGCTAAGTATGCTGAAATGCTTAAAAACAGCAATTACAAAAACCTCCCATGAAATACCAGAGAAGGCATTAAACACACAGATTGCCATGGAAGTGCTGGCTATTATTGTTGAAATATAGTTGCAGGTTTAATCCTTCATATAAAATCCCCTTTTAATTAACACAGATGAAGTCTGTTACCTGTATTATTATTACCAATGACTGCAGTTATGGGAAAGGAAGCGTAGAATAACAGAATTGTTTAGGTTGGAAAAGACCTTTAAGATCAAGTCCAAGCATTTATCCAGCACTACCAAGTCCACCACTAAGCCATGTCCCACGTGAGAACCACCTCTACAGGTCTTTTAAATCCCTCACAGGATGGTGACTCCACCACTTCCCTGGGCAGCCTGTTCCAGTGCCTGACAACCCTTTTGGTGAAGAAATTTTTCAAAATATCCAAGCTAAACCTCCCCTGGTGCAACTAGAGGCCATTTCCTCTCATCCAAGTGGGAACAGGACAACAGGAAGCGGGCAGAAATAAGACAAGGCTCAGGTCATTTCACTAAAATGAGGTGGGGTCCTAAGAGATTTTTTTAATTTTTTTTTTTATTTCTGAGGGCAAATACTTTAAGGCACCCTTGAGGTGTGCTAGCAAAAGGCACCAGCAGACAATGATACTTGTTACTGAGCACACTTACCTATTCCTCAAGCATAATGAACATAGCACCAAACTGCCATATGCTTCAGTAAACTTCTGTAGAGCTCTCAGTCCTGTTGCTGGCTCTGTGAACTTTTGTCTTGCTTCCGCAGCTGAGAAGAGCTTTTCAGCAATCTGCTCTGGGAAACCAATCAAAGAGTCAATGTGATCAACGTTGTCAGAAATGTAACCCAGCACTAGGCTGAAGAGAGACTTGGCCGAGTACCGGAGGTTCCCCTCCTTAGTGTACGTGAAGATGAAATGATCAGTCCTCTGCCTCCTTGCCCTATCATCCTCCCTGTTCATACACAGCTCCACCGAAAATCCTCTGGAAAACAGCCTGAAAGGTCTTGCTTTGCGGGTGACATTCTGCACGCTGCCTGCACCCCGATTGACCACGTGCAGCTTCCCGTTTTCACGCACGTAGATTGGCCCAGCATCCAAATCGCTTTCTGAGTGGAGACAGTAAGACATTCCCCTCGTCCAGTTCTGCAAAAAAAAAAAAACCAGAACAAAACAAACCACAGACAGGTAAAGAACAGCCACAAACACCGCTCAGCAAAGACCTCAGCCCCTGGCAGCTCTCCTCAATGCCCTGAGCACCCTTGCAGGGCCAGGAAGGCCAAGCTGCGAGGAAGAGGAGTGCGTGCTGCCTGCCATCAACCTGCCAGCACCGAACCCAGTGCCGGCAGCGAGGTGAAAGGGCCTTTGCTCTGGCTCTGTGCCCGGTGCCGGTCAGTGGCCTGGGGCTGGATCCGGATCCGGATCCTGATCCTGCAGGGACAGAGGCTCTGGGGCTGTGAGGGAAGCGGCCCCACAGCCCGGCCTGGCCCTGCCGCAGGCGGGGAGGAGGGCAAATGGCTGACTGCAGCAGGGCAGAGGAGCCTGCCGGAGGAGCTCCCTCCCTGGCAGGGTGGGCAGGCTCCTGCTGCCCTTTCCCCAGCCTCTGCCAAGGGCTCTGTTGTGAGCAGGGGTCCTGGAGAGGGAGCAGGAGAGGACAGACCCTGCCATGGGCATTGGGGGAGGGGGGCACACGGTCCTTTCAGCCCCTGAGGGGCTGAGGGCTCAGGTGCTGAGGGGATCGGGCTCTCCCTGGGGGTGGAAGGGGTGCTGAAGGGACCGGGGCTGCTCGGGGCAGGGAGGGGGGCAGGACGGATGGGTTCCAGCTCTGACAGAGCGGGAGGCTCGGGCCCTCCCCGGGGGTTTTGTGAAGGGATCGGGCCCTGCCTGGGGGTGAACCCGCCGAGGCCGGGCGCAGCCCCGAGGGCACAAGGGGAAGGGTCCAGTTCCCGCCCCGCCCGGTCCACCCCGGCCCGGCCGGGAGATGTGGGGCAGGGAAGCGAGCGCCCCGCTCCCCGCGACCCTCCGTGTCCACCGACCCGACCTCCCCCTCCACCCCCCTACCTGCCCCTGGAGGGGCCGCCCCGAAGCGCCGTCAGCCGGGCCGCCACTCAGCGCTCCCGCCGCCCATCCCGCAGCGCCCACGGGCGGCGGGCGGAGCCGGAGCCGCGGCGGGGGCGGGGAGCGGGGCGGTGCCGGGGCGGTGCGGGGCATGTCGGGAGCGGGCGCTCGGGGGCAAGGGGGAGACCCCCTGAGCGGCCCAGGGGGGAGGATTTCATGGGTAGTGAGGTGGGAGAGCCGAGCTCCGTGCTCTCCCTCCCCTCTGCATCAGGTCCGGGGTGTCAGACCCCCAGGAAACCGCGGCGCCGTGAGGAGCTCCCGCTGCCTCTCTCGCCTGCGAGGCGCTTGGTGTGAGGTGGAGCCTGGCGCAGGCGGGCGGGGCTGAGGGCAGGGCCGCTTTGCGGGCGGAGCGCGGCCGCCGCGGTTGCCTGGTAGCGGTAGGGCCGTCCTTCCTCTCTCCGTCGCTCCTCCGGCGGTCGGTGAGCAGGGATGAAGGACACCGACTGGTGCCTGAGCTCGGCGGGGGCCGCCATCGTCCTGGCCACCTCCAGCGACGAGGAGCACCCCGCCGAGAACATGGCGGACGGGTGAGGAGGGAGGGATGGAGGGCGCGGGGTGCCGAGGGGCTGTGAGGGGGGAGCGGCTTCCCCAGGAAACCCTCCCGGTGCTGCTGCAACCGCAGCCCGGCATCACCGGGCTCTCTACTTCGCCCTCCTCGTCTTGCCACATAATTTATTTTTTTTCTGGCACACCTCCCCTTCCCCCCCCTCCCAGGCCGATCGTAAGTGCTTCTGTGGTCCTGCTCGGGTGCAGGGCCGGAATGTTGAAGTATTAAAACCTTCCCCTTTGTCGTGGAGTGTGCATAAAACACCCCCAATAAACACGGCTTTTAATTATTTATTTTTTAATGTGATAAATTTCTTTGTAAGGGGGAAAGCCACAGGTAAGCATTTCATCCTTTTTTTTTTTTTGTCTCCATAGGAGTTCAAAAACCTTTTGGACAACGACAGGCATGTTCCCACAGGAATTCATTATTGGTTTTCCTAAACGTGTAAAAATCAGCAAAGTCGCAATCCAGTGTTATTTGGGTAAGATTTCCTGTATGTAACTGCAGTATATACTGTGTTAAAATGTGTGCCTCCCTCTGCATCCTCACGGCAGTGTCACATCCTTTAAGTACTCACTTCTAGCAGACGTGTAAAGCTGAGTTTAGTTAATAAAAGCTTCATTTATTTTGTCAAAGCAGTTGTCTTCTCCGTCCAAAGTTTTTGATAAGTCAGAAAAAGCTGGAAAGTCTGCAACACCTCCACTTACTTTGTTCTTATAAAGCCTCATATTGAGCTTGCAATTACGTGTTCTGTCATACAGTGGTGGCTGAACTAATTTAATGGACAGGATTACCATACTTGCTGGTTTTGATGATTTGAGTATTGGTTTGTGTAATTTTGTAGGACAGAAGTGTCTTTGTCTTTTTTAAATAATATGAAGGAAATTGTGAGTTTTAAAATGGAAAGCTCTGTTTCAAGGTCAGAGGATGGAAACAGGACCTTAACCATAATTAACAAAGGCTACACAAAAGACATGAAAATTAGTCCAGCCTGGAACATGAGGATGGTGGCTGTTTTACAGTCCTACCCATAGCTAGAGGAAGAATGGATTAATTAATTGCTTTTAAGTGCTTTGTATGTGAAAAGTAATGGAATAAATGTAATTATCAATTAAAAAATCAGATTTTGTGTTGATATTTTAAATGTATATACATTTTAGTGCAGACTTTAAGGATTGAAAGAAGCGTATCTGAAGACCCAGTAGGTTTTGAGGAGTGCATTGAAAAAGGTAAGATTCTCAATCTCAAGCAGTGAGATTTTGTGGGAATTGTGTTGGTCTTTTTCAATTGGTCATTTTAACCCTAGGTCTATTTGTTGAGTAGTCAAGTGTGTCTTGGTGATTTTATTAGACATTAATGTAACAGCCACATCTAAATTAGGTTTATAAACACTGCTGGTCTCTGTAGCAGTTTGGAGATGTAGTTTAACACTACTTTCATATTCCAAAAATTAGAACCAGACTTATATAATACAATAGAGTGCCATTTCCTATGCTGGTTGCTCTGGGAATTTTTTAATGCCTCTTGGGTGGTATTTTATAAAACACTTTAATGATTAGGATATACATGCAGATGTTACAGAATTTTTTTTTCTTTTAAATAACTTTGTAAAAAACAATTCCTATATGCAGTCTAAGTTCATGGTCCTTATACTCTCAGCAGTGAAAACTTTTTGTAGCAGTGCACATTGTTCTTAATTTTTTCCTATAAAATACATTTTCCAGATCTGCAGCACACGGAAGGACAGCTTCAAACGGAAGAATTTTCAGTGAGTATTCACAGTGCACATCAGTAGTGGTTCATGAAATCAGATGTCTAAGCTAACTGGGGAGAAACAATAAAAAACCAAAACATATCTTTATTTACAGTTACTGATAAATCAATGTTTAGGAATTTGTAGATCATAGAATGGAATTGCACTCCCTGACTGCTTCTTTGTAGATTATGATATGAAATTGTACCTGCCTACTGCTCCTAGGTGTGTGAAAGAGCTCTTTCCAGAGGCATGGCAATCCTTGCTCCCTCAGTTGTTGCCTTTCAGGCTGCAGTATTCAGGAGGGATGGGGCTTTTTTATTTGCTGTCATCTAAAGAAACTGTGAAGCTGGTGAGATGTATTAAAAGAGCTTGATTTGTGTGTAATTGAAAACCACACAGAAACATCTAGATTCTCTGTTTAACAAACATCTGATTTTTTTTTTTTTTTAAAGTTATGTTACTACAGAGAATGCAGTAACATTGTTTTTTGTTGTTTTTCTACAGCTTCCTGATTTCCAAGCCACTTACTTGCGTTTCATCATCAAATCTGCCTTTGATCACTTTGTATCAGTGCACCGGGTGATGGCAGAGGGCACAGCAGAAAATGCTTAGGTCTAGCTTAATTTATACCTCTTTTTTGTTTTAATAGAGAAGTTATATTTTGATATCTATAATGCAGAGAGTATTTATTATTAAAAATTTGTATTAAAGTGTTTTTTGAAAGTGCAGCTGTGGTATGTATTCCCCACCAGTTTAATGTATGTAATGCAGTACTCACTGTAATTTTAGTAACAGTGCTCTAGTTTTATAACTGAAATTGTTACCCTACAACATAACTTAGCCCATGTAAATTAGTGTGTTTATATCAGGCTTTATAAATATGTGAATTAAAACTCAATTTCTTGTAAAATGTTTCTCTTTGAAGAGAAAAAAGTGGGGAAAATGGGGAAACTTCATACTCTCAAGCAAGTCCTTAAAAGAGTTCCTAAACTGGTAAATTTCTCATCAACTCAAGATGAGTAGGATGAATATAAATGTCTACTGATGCTTAGAAATAATGGGGGGGGGAAAAGGAGAAGGGTGGGGAGGGAAATAATCTGAAGCCATAAGAAGTGCTCTGGTAGATTTTTAATAATTGCAGGTTAATCCCTTGTTTCTATAAATATTCCTACAATCAGGTCACAGCAGTCCATGCTTTATGCTGTGACTGTCATCACAAATATTGATAGAAACAAATGTTGATTGTCTTATCCAGAAGCCTTCTGAAGTCAGTGAAAGTGAGCACTTAGGAAATTTGTAGGTATACAAGAGAAAGAATATCTCAATAATGTGAAATGGGTGTCGATTGGTCGATTTTTGCAAATGTCACCACCCCTGAAGTTTATCCTGTGTGATATTCCTTATAAATGTGAACGTTGGTGTCCAGTCTCCACAGCTCATTGGGCCCAAATACTATTAGTTACTACATGTGGTGTATAAGCACAGTAAGATATTATTATTGGAGTAGTTGGGGTTGTGATGAGTCTTGAAAACCTCTGAACAAACACATCATGAACCGCATTGCAGGTGTTCTTTAGAGGCATATTATTCTTTTGTTGTTGTTGTTGCCTCTATTATTATTTTTTCATTGTTTGTTTTTTTTTTTTTTCTTAAGTTTATGACAACTTATTCATGGAGCTTCTTTATCCAGATAGTCTTTCCTCTGAAGTCTTCTTTCTCTATTTCATTTTTTCCAGGATGGCTCGTATTTCCTGGGGGTGGTAATTCCAAGGCCCCACTCCTCCCTGCAAAGGCAATAAAGTCATAAAGTGATGCTCAAGCAGACAAAGCAGAATTCTGCTGGAGCACAGCAGTTGCTCCAGAGCTGTGGGTGGGTGTGCTTGGCCTTCCTCTGCAGCCATCCTGTGGGAGATGGTGTATGCACAGGTCACACCCTGCTGAATAACTGGGACAGGGACAGCCTCTGGATCCTGGGGCTGGGAAGTGGATCTCACAGCTTAGATGTAAGGTCTCCCAGTGAGCCAAAAGATAAATATTTGAGCAAGACTGAGGTGTACATCAAATATATGCATTATAGAGGCTCAGACTGCTCTTGCTGCAGGTTTTCTCTCTGCTGTTACAGTGAATTGTGACAGTTTTAGCTCTCAGGCAGAGTTGAAATAGACTGTGAAGTGTAAAGCATTGTCAAATTATTCTGAAATTTTAAAATCTCAATATATAGTGCTCAAAATTGTTGCTGCTGTTTTTTACCTTGTAGATGACTTTTCCTCCCTGAAGCAGGTAGAGTCGTTCTGGTAATGCAGCATATTTTGAACTGCTCAGGTTTTCCATAGTGTCTAAAACCACTGGACATAAGGGATTATTTTTCTGAAGGAATTGTGCTGCAATTTTACGATCTTCAAGGCTTCTGTGATTTTTAATAATAATGTTGTTTTTAAAAGCCCATCCATCTAAAACAAATGAGAAAGGGATTTAGCAGACAACATTTTGAATTGGTGTGAAGGGTGGAGATGTACTGTGTGTCATAGCTGAAAACTATTCTAAAGAAATGCTGCAATTTACTCTGGATACCAAAACTTGCCATGCAAGGAAAGCCTCCCCCCCCCCTCAGAGTATGAGAGCACTGGAGCTTTTCCAATAAATGGTTTCAAGATTATTATTACTTTAAATTTCTGCAAACTGCATTTTCCCCTTGCCCTTGATTCAGGAATATTTGATGTATTTTAGCTGAAATTTTCTCACATAAACCAACCCTAGGAAGATACTGGGCAGTTATTATCTGCTTCTCAACTGCTGGAATTGATTTGTTGTTAGAAAACTTGAAAACTGTAAAAGTTACAATTTAGAAAACCACCTTCACCCTGGGATAACATCAGTGCTGATGTATGACTTGACGTCTAGTGTAGATAAAAGTGTGTTTAATTTTTTTGCTATTTTTTAAAATAGAATCTGCATCCTGTTCTTGTCACATGTTAAAAACAATTTATACTAACTACACAGTGTTTTGTTTTTTTAAAAAAAAATACCAGATAACATATGCTGGCACCATACACTTAACCTTTGTTCTGTGAAATGCTTTCTTTATTCCCCTCCAAAAGGAGCTGTACTAGCAGAGAGGAAGCTTTGTGAAGATACAACCACGTGCTTCACCTTCACCAGGATGAGAGCCTTCAGCAGGAGAAGCTTAGAGTAAAGTCAGATGAGTGAGTCAAATCTTTGGAGGATTAGGGACACAAACTGGTGCCTAGATTTGGTGTTACCTCTTTTGAGCTGAGGAAGATTTTTGCCCTGTGTGCAGCTCCTCCCTTTGATAACATTTTTTTTCCTCCAGGGAATGATCATGTGTCTGAAATTTTTGTGGGCATTACTGTGGTGTTTGTACTGTACCTACTGCATGAGCTTCTTCAATGTAGATGATAAGAAAATCTGCTATAGAGCTGAAATCTTTGATGAGCTCGTTAAACTCATGAAATTTTAACATAAAGGAAGGTCAGGTACAGCTTCCAAAATTCAGGATTAGAGGCCGGTTATCTGGAGAGAAGGAAAAAAGTTTGGGGTTAAATTAGTGGTGGGAGGAAGGATGGGATTAAATCAATGCACTGGATTGAGCCTCTGCTGCAGAGTTTCCTGGACAGCATCTGGTAGGTCACTTACCCCCTAACTTTCCTCCTTGGACATTAAAATCAGCAGCAGAACATCTGTATCTATGTAACATGGGCACAAAGATACTTTCTTTTCCCAAGCCTGGCTCTGACCTGTGCCCAATCCAGCAATGAGGGGTAACTGGGGACAATCCTTTCCTTTGCACAGCCCAGCAAAGGCAAGAGGTGCCAAGCAGTCCCATGGCTCTTCTCCTGCCCTCATCAGGAGAGCCAGTTCTCAAGTTATCAACATTCTCAAAGAATCACAGAATTGTCACAGTTGGAAAAGACCTCTTAAGATCACCAGGTCCAACTGTCAACATCCCCCCCAATTAAAAATATGTACACATAGCACCACGCCCACCAGACTGTCCTGAAGTGCCTCATCTATGTCTTTTTTAAATACCTCCAGGGATTGTGACTCCACCACCTCCTGAGTGACTCCTCAGTGAAGAAATTCTTCCTAATACCTTGTTTAAATCCCCCCTGGAGCAATTTCAGGCCATTTGGGGTCAGGGAAGAGATCTCAACTGGCTATACAGTGTGTGGCACATCACAGCCTCCCCCAGACCCTTAGGACACAGGATTTTTAAACATGATCATCTGCAAGGTTTTTCAAAGGACAGTAGTCTAGAGGAGTCAAAATGCTGCACAATAAACCACTGGGTATGACCTTTGTCAGAGTTCTAGCTTAGCTGAGTGAAAGCTGCCCTTTTGAGTCATGCATCACAGGCTTTCATGCTTTCAATGTATTTCTGCAATTTCTTATCCAAACAGAACTCTGGTTATGTATAATTATTTATTAAACTAAAGTTAACCCACTGGCAAAAGTCTTTATGCTGTTGCTTACAGATTAACACAGCATATGCCCATAGGTGTTTGCAAGGCCTCGATTTAAGAGGACTTGCAGGATTTTTAGTGTATGGTCATGCTAAATTGAAGTTTGTTTAAGATCTTCCTTCTGGCTGGGCTTAACTTCAAGAACTACTTCTACCATGGGTGCCCATCCTAAAGAATCTAATGAAGGAAGCACTTTCCTGTATCTCTCTTACAAATTTGCATCCTGTTTCTCCACACACACACATATATATATATATATGGATAAAATTAGAAAAGCAGAGTCAGAGAAGGACGTAATCCCTCACATATGAGGATCGAGACTGCAGCTTAATGATTAATTCCACATTCTACAGAGCTCTGAGTGGCAGACAGTGGTCAAAGTACAGAGCAACTCCTTTTTTTCTGCTTTATTTCCAGCCACTTTGAACCTGGAAACCCCCTCTGCTTTCTAGGCTTTCAGCTGGCTGAGGGAGCTCCTGTGGGACTTCTTGTATGTACAGGGAATGACAGCCAACAGCTGTGAGTCAGGCACACAATTCTGATTCTCAGTCTTCTGTGACTAAAATAAATCATTATTTTGGCTTTTAGGAAAGGTGTTTCCGGGCAGAGCCAGGAAATAGTTGCAAGATGCTCATGAGCTAACAGGTAGGAAGTGATTCTGTATGATTAAATGCTGCGTGATAAATACAAATTATTTTTGAAGATCAAGAGGCAGAGAGCTGGAGTGAATGTGCTGCATCTTTTCCATTAACTGAATGCTGGTGGTCAGCAGTCTCATCCCACCTGCCTGTCCCCCTGCCCTCAGCAGCCTCTTCTCCTCATTTATCCTCTTAGCAACTGAGTCCATGTCCCTGACTGAGGTACTGACCTTGCAGGAAATCAAAGAGGTGACGAACTTCCCCGTTGGAAGTCACCACGGGTGTGTTGGGAGCAGGATGTCCCTCATAGGCTTCATCTTCCAGCCTCTTCCACTTCACCTTCAGCACGAAGAGCAAATACTTGAAGCTGAAAAAAGTCGGGCCCCAGTTTTCGTAGCTGAACTTTGGATTCTCGTTCATCCTGCTCTTTTCTCCCTGTTTTAGGATGTATCTTTTCATGGCTTTGGGGAACAGGATCATCAGCGTTTTGCCAACAACAACGCACGCGGTAACGTGCAGAAGGATGAGGGTTTTTTGTAGGAATATCCTGATGCTGAACATGGTGGTGAGGGAGGTCTGGCCACTCCTGACAGGAATGTGGTGCAATGCTGGGGGCAAAGGTAAGAGAGTAAGGAGGAGGAGGAAAAATACCCACGTGTCTGGCCAAATCTCTGCCTTGCCTTGCAGGCTGTCACCTCACTGTGGACTTCAGCATCTGCATGTGTGGACACATCACCCCCATTAATGCAAAGGCGTTAATTACAGCAGATTTTTAGTGCCAACTGCACAGCTACAAGGCTGTTAACAGGTATGTGGTATGTAATATTTCATTAATCAGAGGAGCCAAATCAGGATATTTTCCCAGACCAAAAATTGGAAGTTACATTATCAGTGCCTGAGGTTCTGATCCTGCCAGCAGTTATGGGTCAGACCCTGCAGAATCGGGACACTGAGCTCTCCAGCTTCCCACCACCCCATCTGTGTCACCGTGCAGGGCTTTGGCTGGTGCTGTGCAAACTGACCTGTTCTGCAGCTCTGCCTCCTCCGGTGCTGTGCTCCATGGACATTTCTCACTTTGGGGTTGGAACCCAAAACACCCCAAAATACACTTACCCTGTATTTATTTTTTTTTTATAAAAAAATAGTTTTGATACCCCAAAAATACACTTGCCCTGTATGTAGAAGGCATAAAAGTTTAAATTATGAAAACGTACGACATACATCTCTGGTAGAATAAATATATGTGTGTGTGTGTGTGTGTGTGTGCGTGTATCCCTGTGACACCCGGGCGTTGCTTCCCGGTGCCGCGGTCCCTTTAAGGGCTCGGGGCGGAGGCGGCAGGGAGGGGGAGGCTCGCGCGGGCTCTGATTGGGCGGCTCCGAGGCGCGGCGCCGGTTTGTTCCTCGGGAGCCCGAGGGGCGGGGCAGGAGCGGGGCGCAGCGCAGCCGCTGATTGGCTGCCGCCGCGCGGTGCCTGCGGGCCCTTTAAGGGAGCGGAGCGGCCGCTGCCGGGAGCGTTTGGGCTGCGGAGGTGCGGGGGGAACCGGGGGTTCTAAGGCGGCCCTGGGCGGGCTGCGGGAGGGGGGGTGTGGAACGGAGAGGGGTCGGGGGCAGCCTCAGGGAAGCGGGAAGGCGCGGGGAGGGGCGGAGGGCGCGGGTGAAGCGCTGCCGCCTGTGTTACAGGAGGGTTGAGGCCTCGGGGACCGGCTCCTCAACCGAGCGGGTGAATGGCGGCTGTGGATGACCTCAAATTTCAAGGTAAATGTGAGGCTCGGGGTCCGGGGAGGGGAAGGGACAGGCTCTGAGGGGTTTGAGAGCGTTCCTGAGCTTCCTGTGCCTGGGGTGGTTCTGGAAAAGGTTCCTTGAAGTTGCGGCAGCAGCGTCAGGAGTATTTCCAGCTCTCTGAGGTGAGAGCGAGCTAAAAAGTGTTGGGTGTGTTGGCTGAAATCCTCTGTTTTGGGAAGTTAAAGCTGGAAACGGGCAGAACGCTCTGGTCTGGAATGGACGGTGCTCTCAGGCTTTCTCAAACATGTTGATAAACTCGGGTCTGAAAAAACCTAATTTTGGTAGATTAAAGTTACCCATTTCTACAGTCTCTTCAGAGGAGCTGCTTTCCCTCTGAGGGACCTGCTGCTTCCCAGCCTGGGGCTGAGGGCAGGGAGGAGAGGCAGGCTGCAGGGCTGCTGCTGTGTGAACTGAGGCAGGTTAGCAGGACAGAGGCCTCCCACTTTGTGCAGTGTAAGTGTTCACCTTGATCTGTGTCGCTTTGGGTGACAGCTGACATGCGATGTGTCCTCTCTTGGGTTGTGTAGAAATCTTTTTGAGTCAGTCAGGAGGATGAAAATCTGGGTAGCTTGGCCATCACCTGTCTTGTACTTACTTGCAGAATTTGATGATGCAGCTAATTTGCTTGCAGCAAATCCTGATGCCACCACAATAAGCATCGAGGAGCCAGCTGAAGTCCCCAAGAATCAGCACAGCCGTCTGCATCAGCCAGGGAGAGAAGAGGATGATGAGTTACTGGGGACTGATGACTCGGATAAAACAGAGGTAATGCTCTTACACCTGCAGTGCCTCCATCACCGTGTAGAGAAATGGCCCTGACAACACTGAGGTATTTCTAGAGGACACCAGGGATTCATGCTGGGTGACTTCAGATTCTGCTTTTTTGCTGTTTCTCAAAAGCAGAGATGGCAGAAGCAAAGAGGGGTTGGGTTTTCAGTTGTGGTTTGCAGCCTAGGAAATCATATTGAAGTGATCTAAGCTAAGCAAATATACCAAGAGGTGAGTGCAGCAGCAGGTGAAAACCCAGCACTGTGTTTGTTTCTGCCTGCTCTGCTGTAGGGCTGCTGGCTCTGGAAGGAGAGCAGGAAACTTGGAAACAGCCAGAGCTTGTCTGAAGGCCTGATACTGAGGAAGGCATCTGTTATAAATGATATGGTAGAAGATGGTATCAGGATGCTCTTCAGAACTCCAGGCCACTATTCTGCTTGCAGGGAGATAAGGGACCAGCTGCTGCTGACAAATACTAGAGGGGGAAAAGGTTAAATAATTTAAATAGTAAGCACCAACCTGTTGGGTTTGTTTTTTTTCCAGGTACAGAAATAATTCAATTGTTGTGCAAATGACCTAGCAAGACATAAATTGCATGTATGTTATCTTCCCCCTATCCAGCTGCTTGCAGGACAGAAGAAAAGTGCTCCTTTCTGGACATTTGATTACTACCAGACGTTCTTTGATGTGGACACATACCAGGTTAGTACTCCAGGAGAGAACTACTGTCTGAGCTATGCTTTATCTTGATATTGAGGCTTTTTTTTCTTTTGCATCTTCAGTCAGACACGTGTGTGTTTTCATAGGTCCTGGACAGAATCAAAGGTTCAGTTTTCCCAGTACCAGGGAAGAACTTTGTAAGGCTGTATATCCGCAGCAATCCTGACCTCTATGGTAGGTACAAGGTGTGAGAAGTGCTCTTCTGTGCTAAATATTTTGAGTTTGTATTCCCTTTTAGTGCTGAAAACCAAGAGGGCAGAGGAATTGTTATTGAACTTGTTTGTGTCTTTTTAAGGTCCCTTTTGGATATGTGCCACGCTCGTCTTTACCATTGCTGTTAGTGGCAATCTCTCAAATTTCTTCATCCATCTGGGCAAGCCAACATACCACTATGTGCCCCAGTTCAGAAAAGGTTTGTAAGTTGTTGATACAGCCCAGAGTTTGGTGGGTTGGGTTTTTTTCTTTTTTTTTTTTTTTTCTTTTTTTTTGGGGGGGGAGGGGAGGCGGTGTCTGTGGGGAGGTGGTTTGAAGGCTTTTTAATCCAGTGGTGAAGTGAAAACGGTCACAGCTTTGATTTAGCAAAGTCTTTCGATTGATTTTATTTTTTTAGGGATGTAAAACAAGTCCTTAAAGCAGCCTGTAGCTGGTATAACCCTACTCCTCCAGAGCAGAAAGTAGGTACAGGTTTTTAGTAGAGCAGGCAGGAGTAATTAGAGCAGTTATTTTTCTATAATGTAAACTGGATGTAAAATCAAAGCTCTTACTTTCAAAATATGAAGTATGAGTTATTAAAAAAATAACTTCAGAGAGCTTTCTAGTTTTTGGGCTATATGCTTCTTCATGGTTGACTCTGGCTGGTATTTTAAGTAAAACCTGAAATTTTCTGTCATGTTTCCAGTGTCTATAGCAGCAACAACAATTTATGCATATGCTTGGCTTGTGCCCCTTGCTCTCTGGGGGTTCCTGATGTGGAGGAACAGTAAAGTTATGAACATTGTTTCCTACTCCTTCCTGGAGATCTTGTGTGTGTATGGATACTCCCTCTTCATTTACATTCCCACTGCGGTACGTATGGCCTAAAGAGTGCTCCTCTTACCTGCCCTGCAGAAAGGCCCTGGTTTAGAAAATTTGCTATTTCTCATAATATTGTTTGTATTTATCAAAATCTTGGGGACTGAGTAAATAATTTGTGCCTTTTCCTTGCCCTGCAAAAAGGTCCTGGTTTAGAAAACCTGCTGTTTCTCGTAATATTATTTGTATTCATCAAAATCATGGGGACTGGGTAAAGAATTTGTGCCTTTTCCTTGGAATAAAGCTTGTCTAATGTAAAGACATCTTGTATGTCCTGGAAAAGCCAGGACCAGAGGCAGCAAATCCAAGCAAGGGTGCTGCTGCCAGCCTGGCAGGCAGCTCTGGGAATTGGGATGTTTGAGTCCCCAGGATACAGACGTTGGTGTTTGGGCTGGCAGTGCCGATGGCTTCGAGGACAAGTGCCCCTAGCAGGGACCATCCTGGGCTGCTCAGGCAAGGGACAGGCCTTGGAGAGGGTGTCATAGCTCAGGGGACATGTCCTTGTCACATGCAGGAGTAGAGCTGTTCCTAAAATAACAGATTTATCAGATAAGGCATGAGTTAATCAGAGCACAAATTGGCTGGAAGTGACGAAGTGTCACCGAGCAACACCTTAAATGAATTCATCCCTTTTTTCACACGGTCTCTCTCTCTCCACAATCTTTTCTCTCCCTTTTATAGATTTTATGGATCATTCCACAAAAAGTGGTGCGCTGGGTCCTGATGATGTTCTCCCTGGGCCTCTCGGGGTCTGTCTTGGTGATGACCTTTTGGCCCGCTGTCCGCGATGACAACCGGAGGATTGCGCTGGCGACCGTGGGCACCGTTGTTCTGCTTCATGCCCTGCTGTCTGTTGGCTGTTTGGTATGACACTGCCTTTTACCTCATTTCCTGGGGCTGGTGGCACCTCACAGTGCAGGGAAGGAGGGGTTGGCTGGTTGCTGGAAAATAATTTTTAACAAAGAAAGCAAAATGGTACTTCTGAAAAATCTCCGAAGCAAATTCACTAATTATTTCACAGAAAAAAAATTTGGTGCCAGTGTGGCTTTGGCAAGTTCCAGTAATAAATTCATGAATTAGGGCAGAATCAGTCATGGAATAGCCTTAATTTATCTGGACTTCATCATAGAATCATAGAATTAGCTGGGTTGGAAGGGACCTCAGAGATCATCAAGTCCAACCCAATCATAGTATCATTAAAGTGTTACTCTTTATTGTAAGCACTGTGCTTACTCCTTTAAAATGATTAAATGTTCAATATGCAGTGTGTGCTTATGAGTTTCATGTATGAAACCATAAACCTGCTACAGCATGGTAAATACCAATGTTGTGAGAACAGACCATAATGGTACTAAAATAACTCATGATGAGAACTTAAATTATTTTTTGTAACAGCAGAGAGAATGATAACATCCAGGCTTCAGTTCTGCTCCCCCAAACTTTGTTTCCAAAGTAGATGGATTTGGTTCCCTGCAGGGAGGCAGTGGGGAAACACAACCTCTTGTGTTGGTAGGGAACTTGCAGCTGACTTCAGTGGTGCTCCTGTCACCAGAGGCTGCCTGGAGCTTCAGCAGCCAACAGTGAAATAAACTTCTGGTATCCAGTCCTTTCCAGTACAGGTCTTTTCAAAGACTTTACCTGCTGACCATTCTAAGTACAGTTTAGAGCAACGTTGTAGTTGACTGTTTGGAATCTGATATAAAAGATCAAACCTTGCCATTTCAGAGCTGTTTGTACGTTCTGAATGGTAGATGAGGAAACTGGGATGAGGCAGAAGTAGAAGTTTCTCTCAACAGCATTTTTCTCCCCTGTAAAAATACAGGCATACTTTTTTGATGCCCCTGAACTGGATTTTCCTGCACCTATTATCCCTGCTCACAATGGAACAACAGTAGTAACAAAGAGTCAGTAAATAAGGTAAGAATCCAATCTGAACTTTCTTCTGTAATCATCACAGTTATCTTGAAGCTTTTCCCCATTACTATGGTTGAAGGTAGAAGGGTTTAAGAGAACAATTTTGTCAAATGTTGGCCACATCTAAATACCATTCGTTAACTTTTCTTCCTGTTGTAAGTTTTAAGTATTGCCATAAAAACCATGAAAGACTCTGAGGAACAAAGACACTTTTATCTTTCTTTTCTTTGAGGTTTACTCTTGGCAAGGAAACACATTTAAATAATCCCATAGGTCATTTCAAAGATTTCTGCAAGGGATTGAGAGGAAAAAAAATGTGTGTTAGTATTTGTCCTGCACAAGTGAAACTTAAACAATAAACTATTATATTTCTGTTTTCCTTTCCATTTCACCTTAAAAGTGGATTTTTTTTTCTTCCCCTGGCTGTTTGTGACAATGTGTTTCAGTGTAGGGACACCCATGTGCTCCCTGACTCAGAGGCTGAGCCACCCCACAGCATTCCTTGTGTGGGATGGTCTGAGGTTTTGTTTCCTGGTAGCTGGGACTGCTGCCAGCACCAGATGACATCCAAGTGCTGTTGGATGAGATGTGGAGCAGGTCCAGGAAAAGGCTGAGGGACCAGGCCCCTGCACGTACAACCCCAAGTGTGGACGTGGAGCTTGGTCCATTTACTGACTGGAAGCTGTAATTGATTAAAAAAAAAAAAAAAAAAAGGAAAAAAAAAAAAAAAAAAAAAGGAAAAAAAAAAAAAAGCCAAATATACCTGTCAAAAATTATCATTAAAAATTACCAGCTGTGACACTGTAATCATGCAGATCAATTTTAGAAGCTTTCTTCCTGCAAAATCACTTTCTCATCCCAAGTGCTCATTAGAATTAAACATGATAGTGATGAGTTGTAGTATTTAGATATAAATTTGTGCCTTATTGTGTCCTGTGGTGCCTGGGAGGAGCTGTGATATTCATAGGAGTTATTTGTCTCTTTCAGATTGCAATGCCTCTTTCTCCATCTAACTTTATTTTTTCAATGAAGACCATGAGAAGTGCAAGAACAGGGGAATGTTTTTTGGAAAAAAACAGTCAAAACCCAAACCAAACAACAGGGATGTCCTATGGACTTGGAGCCTGACTGGTTCTGTAAGGAGAGTGAATTCTGTACAGCACTTTTTGTTTGACTTTTTGTTTTGTTTGGATTTTGTTTTTGTTTCCTCCCCCCCCTCCCTTTTTTTTTTTTTTTTTTTTTTTTTTTATCTGTTTGTGCTCAACATGCTATTTTGCCTCTGAATAAAATTTTCTGAAGGCTTTTTTTTTTTTGGTTTGCTGATGATCTGACCCCATCTCCTCTGCAGCGGGGTGGAGAAGCGAAGGCAGAGGCACTGCAGGATTTGGCCACCCTGAGCAACACCTCTGCATCCACTGCCCCCACCACAGCCCTTTCCCCCCGCTTTCCAGGGCCCAACTGCTTTCTGTCCCCTCATCCACGCTCTCCGTGCCCGTGGGGCCGTGTCGCGCTTCCCCTTTTCCCCGGGACAGCGGCTCAGCCTCCGCGGCCGCGCAGAGACCCGCGCTTCCCGTGATGGCGGCGGGGCCGGGGCCGCGGGGCACGCTGGGACTTGTAGTCCTGGGTGGAGTCAGCGCCTCACCACTTCCGCTTAAGGGGCGGGGAAAGCGAGCGTGCGCGCCTCCCATTGGCTACAGGCACGGGGTCCTGCCGGCGTGCGGAGGAAGTGACGTAGGACCGGCGGGGGTGGCCATTGAGCGGCGGAGACTTTGAACGGCGGCGCGGCCGGTCCGGTCCGGGCCATGGAGGAGGGGGCGGGACGGCAGCGGGCCCTGCTCCGCCAGGTGAGGGTGAGGCCTGCGGGGGGGGCGGTGTCCCCAGTGTCCCCGCGCTGTGCTCACGCTGTGCTTCCCTCAGGTGCTGGGCTGGAGGGTGGCGGCCGCCGTCGTTTGGTCCGTGCTGCTCCTGCCCCTCTGCACCGCGGCCTTCGTCGTCCTCAGCGGCCTCGACCCCTTCCACCCGCTGCGCTGGATCTCCAGTAGGTGCTTTGGCCTCCTCAGACACGCACACCCCCACTACCCCCACACACCCAGACCCACCCTCACAACCCTCACACACCCAGCCCCACCCCTCTTCAACCTCCTCCCTCACAACCCTCACACACACAGACACCCCCACCCCAACCCCTCACACACACACAAACACCCCACACACCTCACACCTCCCACACACACACAAACACACACCCCACATACACCCTGGGGGCGGAGCCGGGCTGGGAGCCGTCGGTTTTTCCCTTATCTGCTGTTTTGGGCTCCAATCTCGGGTAACGGAAACTGTTGTGTTTCTGCCGTGTGTGTTTCTGACCCGGCTTTGGAATGTAAGTCTGTGCTGCTTGTAAATGTGATGGCTGTAACTCCCCTCGGGTAGCAATGGTTGTTGCCAGCTCACCTACGTTTAAACTTCAAAGAAAAGAATTAAAAATCAAGCTAAGTGATTCTCTATTGTGAGTACTTGGAGAGGCTTCCCCTTTCTGTGCAGCTGCTGATTGCATAAAGAGCTTGAGTGTCCTCTGACTTCGGTGCAATGAATCACAAATGAAATTTCTGAAACAGGCTCTGCATGGTGAGAACAACACACAGAAAATGGAGAGTTGGTCAGCTGGATGCTTGATACCTGTGATTGTTTACCTGCCCTGGGCAGGGGGATTTGATTTATTTCACTGTGTGATTGTTTGTTGTGTTTTGTATTTACAAAACCAGTTTAAGCAATATCTTACCTTTGAGGTGGGGCTGAATGGTTGCAGCTTTTCTTAATGGAAGCTGTGTTAGTTGAGCCACAGTTTAATTCACTTTAAATTTTTTTAACCTTAATTCTGAGCATTCACTTATGTTTCTACACCCTTATAACTGTCTTAAAATAGTTTCTGTTGAATCAAAATAAGGTTTTATGTAGAAATGCTGTGCAGCAGGGCAGATCTGGGATGAGATTAGAGAGTCCATTTCTGATATCTGCTTCAGTGTCCTTTTCTGTTACTCAATTCATCACTGTTGTGTTTCTGCAGTCCTCTGAGCAATAATAATACTGTTTTTCATTTTAGACTCTTTCAATGATTTACGTACTTCCTATGTCATCTTTTGTATCCTCCTCATGTCTGTGGTGATTCTGGTAATAAGCATCTTCAATGTTGAATTTTATGCAGGTGGGTTGTGCAAATGATACCTGAACTAAATACAGAGATTTGTATTTACATGTGGTGTGCTTCACACTGATAGATTTCCTTTTAAGTTAATATTGACAATGCACAAAGCTTGTTTTAAGTAAATAATTTGAAATTCCTGCTGACCTGGTGGCTGACACCCTCTTAGCTGAGCTGTTTAATTGATTTCTTTGTCATTTAGTGACTGATTCCAACTGTGAAAAGTTCTTTGGTGACAATGGCTGATTTTTTTTTATTTTTTTTTCTTCTCTTCATTAGAAAAATGAACATTCACTTTTGGCTTTTGTTTACAGTTGTGCCCTCCATACCATGCTCTCGATTAGCATTAATAGGAAAAATCATGCACCCTCAGCAAGTTATCCACTCAGTGGTTCATGCTGTAATGGGAATGTTGGTTGCTTGGTGTGCTGCAGTTATGACAAAAGGGAAGTTCCAGTTTCTTGCTGTGCCCTGCACACCTTCAGAAAGGTAACTATTTGGGTGTTAAAGAGAACTTATGCAAAGCACTTCTTCTGTAAAATGTGTTTACTATTGGCTGCTTTCAAACAAAACCCTAAAATACGATTATTATCAAAATTAAGTAATTATATGTTAATATATTTTGTTAAAGGGTAGGAAATAACCCTTTTTGTAAATGTTACAATGCACAGAAAAACTAAATTGTCAGCATTCTTAATGGAAAGTTGAATGATGACAACATATTTGTCACAGGAACTAAGTCTTTTTGTTAATGGGGTATGCTTCATAAATACTGGAAACATCCTTATGCTTAAATGATGAAAATAGAGGTGGTGGGATCCCTCCTTTAGAACCAACATCCTGAGACAGCTTCATATGTACTGGTCAAGAAAGTAAAATCAAACTTCCAATGGCTAGAATGACTTTTTTTTCAAAAAACCAAAACCCAAACCACCTCAGAATTAATTCAAAGTTTTCTGTTGTAGCCTAGAAGCTGCTGTTCCTCATCCTCAGATGTGCCTAAATGAGTATCACCTCTTTTTTCTGCTTTCGGGAGCTTTCATGGGATACAGTTACAGCCTTTTGTATCTTATTAACAATATGAATTATTTGCCATTCCCAATCATACAGGTAAGAAGTTTAAACACCTTTGCAGAAAGAGATAGCTTCATACCCAACAGAAACCTTGGGTTTTTTCATTTTTGCACATGGCAGAGGCAGCTGGCTGTTTGGCTGTTGGCAGATGAAGTGTTCACTCAGCTTTAAATGCCAGTGGTGTTTGTCTTCCTTTTTCACGTGAACAGGGAAATCCAGGAGGCTGTGGCTGTAAAATTTATGCCCCTCTGATGCACTTAACAGCTGACTGAGCTGGGCCTTTGGAAAGAAACAATGTTAAAAACCAAGTGAATTGGCAACAGGGCTCACCTAAAAGCTGAAAATCCTGAGAAGGTGAAAAAACCACAGCATATCATCAATTTGAAGTCTAAGTAGCACATTAAATCTTGCCTAAAGCTCCACATCCAAAGCTTTTTCATGTGTGTTGTGCTCTGGGAAGTGAATTACTGTCAATTACTGCAGCAGTTCTACAGAGATCTGTACCAGTGTGAAATGGGGGGGAGTGGCTTGTGAAACATCATCTGCCTGAGATTTCTTCTGTTGCTGTAGAGCTCTGCATGATTCTCAGCTCTACAAAGCCTGAATAAATTTGGTCCAAGGTATCTTTAAACAAGGTTGGTTGTATCATTGGAAAAATCATGACCATACCCCAGGTGTATCAGCAAACAAAGCACATTTTAGCAATGCTGTAGTTGCAGTATTTATAAAAATATGATACTTGAATATTTATTTTTTTTTTTAAGGCAGCCTAGCTAAGTAAAAAATCTCTTTGGTTTCATTTGTGTGTAGTGTCAGGTGGGATGCTCTGGTTCTTTGGAAAGACTTTTAAGTTGTTTGTATGGAGAAAGGGTTCAGCATTACAGTGGCTTTGCTGCTTGGAGGTTGACTGACTCTGACTCATGCATGTGTGAATTTTCCCTATATTTTAATGGAATAGTTCTAAATGAGATCTAGTAGATTAGATTTACCTTCTTTGGGGTTTTTTGTAGTGTTTTTGTGGGTTGATTTGTTTATTTTATGGTAGACAACATTCTTCTAGTTTGTTCCCCCATTTGTAGTCAGTTTATCCCATCCTACAAGTAGGAAAAGTGCTGAGAACTCGGGATTATTATAAAACAGCAGAAAGATGGGCAGAATATTACCTTAAAACTATTCTTTTTAATTAATCTGGTCTTCAGGTTTTCAAGTACCTTAACCATATGATTGGTATGTTCTGAATGAGCAATACTAAACTAGTTTGTTGGGTTTTTTTTTTTTAGCAATACAAGTACTTACGTTTCAGAAGAGCTTTGCCTCTCCTCATTAAACACAGTTGTGTGGAGTCACTGTATTTCATTAGAAACTTCTGTGTCACATACTACTTTTTTGGTAAGGATTCCCAAAATTAATTTCCTCTCTCTCTCTCTTTTTTTTTTCTCTTCTATTCCTGTATTTTGAAAATATTCTCTTTAATCAGTCAGGCCCATTACACTATTTTTCAGCCTTTCAGATTACTTACTGAGGGCACATAAATTGTTTAAACAAGTAACACCTCTCTAAAACGGTGACAAAAGGCACAGGGTTTATATGTGATATATGTATGGTAGCAATTCTTGTAGCCTTCCAAGAAGCTGGTTTAGCATGTGAAATAAATCACTTCACCAGGGAGATTAACATCTTTTATAAGAGTTTTTTATCAGCTGATAATATTGTAAGAAGATGACAGTATTCCAAGGAGAAGGAAGTGGGGGACAGAAGTTTTCTCACCTGAAGTCTGGTCACTGTACCAAAATGTAGATTATTGTCTCTGGTGATTTCTTCTGTGCAGAAAATCTTGTTAGAGGCAGCTGTGCAGTAACTTGCATGTGAGAGGAGCTACTGATCAGCTGGTAGGCTGTAAGTGTACATTTTAAAACCTTATGCTTTGGGCCACTGTTTACATACCCATCCTGATTTGTGGCAAAAAGGGTTATAAATCTGAAAATACAGAGGAGTCTATAAAGAACTGGTGAAGTCTATAATTTATGTTCCCATTTTTCTTTAAATATTCCAAATATTTTTTAACACGAGTAATCATCTTCATGCCTCAGGTTGCTCCTTCTGTTGGAAATACAGCATCACAGAGCTGAACCTGACATACCAGCAATGGGTGTGACTTCAATATATTTGTTATGTTGCTATAATGTCAGGTTTTTAAGTAAAATTAGCACCTTGACTTTATTTTCAAGGGCTCTTATATTATTGGGAGGAAGATGGGAAGACAAAGGTAGAGTGGCTCCCTCCCACATGAAAATGAAATGTAAAAAAAAAATAGACATCTGTACTGATGAAGATGATTGCAATGAACTTCTTAAAAATCAGGAATTTTTACTGTTGTAGTTATCTTCCTGCACAATGTCAAAATATGCTAGAATTATTTCCACTTTATTTACATTAGGGAATAAATTAGAAGTATGGTGGCTCTGTATCAGTTTCCATTAAGCACTAAAAGCACTTTGCTGCTGCCTGAGCTGTCGTGAAAATGAGTGTTAAATTATTACCTTCTTTTGTTAGGGAGGAAACATCAATAACTCAGTGATGAGAAACCAGCAGTTAAAGATAAAGCCTGCACCTCTCCATGTGTAGCTGATGGCCTGAAACCTTATTTAATTCTCTTGTTTCTCATACTTAAAAAAACCAAAGAAATCAAAACAAAGCCAAAGGCAGATTGTTTCCTGGTGCACAGATGTTACCAGAACAGTCTCTTGTCTCTGCACATGCATTCTACTTTGGACTTTTTTTTTTTCCTTTTTTTTGGCTTGTTGTGGTTTGCAGTGTCAGATTTGTCTCAGTGTTTCTTTTGATCCCCTAGGATATATCCCAAAGGTATGGATTAGTACCACAATGGATCTTCATATAGACAGGTAAGGTTTCCTTGTGCTGGAAGCTGGCAGGGGAATAGTGCTGGCAGCTCCTTTTGCAGAAAAAGTCCACTTTAGCCCCTGGTTCTTTGTGTCTGGTAGATGCTGGTTCCTTGCATCCATGCTTCTGAAATGGATCCAGAAGGAGACAACATTCCCATGTAGGAACCATCTTTCAGATAGTGATTAAGAAATCCTCTCTATAGTTTTCTTTATCTCAGTAAATCTATTTAAATATTAGAAAGGCAAATCCCTCCAAATCTTGTACATATGTTTTATCTGCTTTTCTGTGGTTTACTGGGGGGGCATATCTTAATTTTTATATGGCTACCATTTATTTTAAGATAGGGAAGCTAAAATCTCAATACCTTAAATGAATTAAACTGTAATAATTGCTCTTTATTTCATATATCTTTTCCTTAATTTCATTATTTTTACTTCATCACAGTTACTAAAAAAAAAAAAAAAGCAAATTTATTCTTGAAATTGTTGTTACTGTAACACCTTACTTACAGAAAACTTCCACAGTAAAAATACTTACATCTTGGCTGTTTTATCTGCAGTAAATTGCATCCTCTTGACACTCTGACTGGCTTATTGGATCTGCCCTTGTTTTACCATGCCTGGTTGTGTGGTGTCTTCCTGCTGATCACCTGGTACATTGCTTGGTTACTCTTCAAAATCTATGCTACAGAGGTCAGTACTTTGGCAACAGTTAACATTGGCTTTTCACAGAAGTATTTTCTTTTCTGAAGCAGTTTTACTAGGAAATAACTTCTTATGACTTCTTCAAGTTTCCTTTCTCTTCTGACAGCACAAGCTGGGTTTACTTAAAAAATTATCTGGTTTACAGCAATGCTTTGTTATTTCCACCTTCTCTTCTTACTCTGCTCTGATTCAGTGTCTCCTCTAAAACTTTGGAGGTAAATCCATGCAGATGCTGTTGGGATTGCCCTAACAAAGAGTGACTTTGTTCTTCATGGAGTTCATACAGGGTTTTCTTTTAGGGGTAAAGACAGATGAACCATCACAGGGTCTATGGCAGAGTTTACTAGCTTGGTCTCTTCATATATTTCCATATTTTGTATTTCATTGTGAGTGTATTTGTAGCTGAATACCTGTGACAAACAGCCACAGGTTATGTGGGAATATCCAGAAATAGCATAGCTTTCAGTCCAACTTTACAGTAGGAAAAAGAACAAAATGCTGCCAGTTTTCTGTGAGGTAGGCTCTAGAAAATTCAAATTTAAGCAAACCATCAAAATACACAGTTGTCCAAAGCAGACACAGGTTACTCTAATTCCAGCTTCAGTATTAAAATAGTCAGATTAGCTTTAGTTAGATCCAGTTGTGACTGCCTGGAGAAGAGATGTCACCTTCAGTCAGGCACAAGCAAGGTAATGATGTGTCAGTGTGGCTCCAGCAACAGCTCTGAGGTGTGAGTAACCTTTTTCAAAGTGTAGTTGCAGCTGGGTGTCAGCCTGTAATGATTGTATTGCTTATAAATCTATGGAAGACAAAATATCCAGCTGTGAAGGTATAAAATAGACCTTGCCCTTTTGACTGTTGAATAAAACATTAATTTATCCACATAATTAATTTTTTTTAATGAGCTACAAACTTCCAAAGATCTTTGTAAATATTTGCATAGTGTTAAGTGAAAAATCAGGAAAGAAATTATGGACTTAGTCCATGTGAAGTCACTTTATTAACACTTTGAAAGCAATTGCTACCTCAAATTTCAGTTTTGGTAAATAAAGCTGTGATATGTCAGAGGAGTGCAGTAACACAAAACTGACTGGTGATCTGTGCCCATAGTTGTCCATAATAAATGATGTTAAAACCATGCAATGGTTGATACAATTTAAGAACTGCTATTTGCATTTTAAATGTTGTAGCTGCAAGAACAGAAATTCTGTTTAAACACAGAATATGGATATCATGGTGGTAAAAAAAAAAAAAATCATTAGTTTGTCAGTGAAATAGTGCTAAAGAAGAATTAAAAAAATCTTCCAGTATTTGGTAAAAGCACCCATCAGGTTTTCACCAGTGGCTAAAGATAGACATCAGAGTTTATATTTCAGTTTTGTTGCTGAATGGTGTCACTAGATTTTTCCCTGGAGATGTGGTTAGAGGCATTTCTTCTCATAATGATTTTCTGCCCTTAGCTACAAGTGGTGTAGGTACACAGAAGGCATTTGCTATCTGGGTTTACTAAGACTTTTCAATTTTAAGTATCAGAAGTAAAGTCTTTTGTTTCTATGTTAGAAATTTCAAGCTGGTTTACAGGAAGTTGAAACAATGGGCTCTGTGTCCATGTAGTCATCTGGCAGCCAACAGCTCTCACCAGGTTTTCTTGTCTTTTGCTCTGTGTAACACAACTTCTGATGTTTGTTTTCAGGCACATCATTTTCCTATCCAGCCAACGTTTGCTGAGGAGACAGATCAGTGCCTGCCTAAAATCTTAAACAGCAACCCTCCCCTCATTATAAAGGTAACTGAATTCCCACCCTCTTCCCAGCAAGGTGTGTGCTGAGAAGGTGTTTTTTAAAACCTGCCATTGGATCTTCTAGGCACCACTGACTTGAACTGAGGTGCTTAGTTCTTTAAACATCTGTCACAGAACACTGGAGGAGACAGTTACACTGAAAATTTGTTTAGTGGTGACATCTGCTGGTGCTCACCAGGCTGCAGTGCTGAGCTGCAGTCAGGCTTATTTAGTTGGGTATAAGATCTGTTTGTCTGTATTATGTACTGATGCAACAGGTTAGTGATATGCAGGTTTTTTGACTCTTTCAACTTCGTGTCTTTTCAGATAATTTTAAGGAATTCTGTTGGACTCTGCATGCACTAAACCATTTTCATTTCTTTGTAGTTTTTAGCCTTACAGGACTTGATGTTACTTTCCCAGTATTCTCCTGTTCGACGACAGGAAGTCTTTAGCCTTAGTCAGCCAGGTAATTACAAAAGCTATTTCATGTTGATTATGTATTTTTTAAGTGTTAGTCTAATGCTTTTAGAAGTTATTTATTGCTGTGACACATACTACAAAAGCCAGAAGGCCTCATAAGTAAAAATATGCCTGAGGTGCCTTAAGGATGCTTAATTATTTATAGTCATATTGTTTCATCTACTAAACTCAATGAATTCTGGTGCCTGTCATTTGATTTAAATGACATCCATAAAGAAACCCAGGTCTTGGGGTACTGAAAGCAGGGTTGTCTTGACACTACCAGTCAGATAGTCCAAACTGAATGATCTGCCAGATGTGAGTGAAGTGAAATCAAACATAAATAGTGAATCACCACTAGAGTGGTGAGAGCAAACAATGGCTATAGTTTCAAGTACTATTCAAGCCTCTTGCTATATACAGAGACATGGCAGCAAAGGTCAAATAAAACTGCCTAAAAGCCTTCAGGAACCTTTTGTTACACCTCATCAGGAATTCTAGTGTTTGTACTACTTCAGAACTGTTTACCATCACCACTGATACTACTTTGTTCATTTTAGTTGTTCAATGATTTCAGATCTGATGGGCTGAACTGCCTGCTTTTTCTGCTTACTTAATGAGTTTCACTGAAATCTTTTTTAGAGTTGTCTGTTGATGGGAGGGTAGAGTCTGTCTGTGTTTTCATCTTCCTCTCAGTACAAATGAACTGTCACAGTGCACTGTGTCTTTTTAGAAACGGGGTGGCACTAGAATCTTTGAAGCTTGTGCTGAGAGCACGCAGGCACTGTCAGAACAGACACAAAGATGAGCATCTGGGCTACAAATCCCTCCTGCTTTTCCTTTTTGTTTGCATGCTGCTAGGTGGGCACCCACACAACTGGACTGCAATATCAAGGGAGTGTTTGAGTCTTCTGAGTGACCTGACCCAGAGGCTGATCGCACAGCAGGAAGCTGCAGCAGCAAATGGGAGAGCAAAGCAGCCAGCAGGAGAGTTGAAAGTATCTCCACAGACTCCAGGTACATGAAGAAAATGCTCATAAGAGTTTGTAAAGCATGAAAGTACCAATAGATTGCATAGGTGCATTAGTCTCAGTTAGGTTGTAATGAGGATATGAGCCACGGGGTTTTCTGCAAATAAATGTGAACAACAAAAAAAAAAAAAAGTCTCCAATTCCATTTTAGATATTCTTATTGAAATAATCCCAAAATAACTTACTGTTTATTCAGTGTGTTTACTTTGCATGATTTTATGTTCAATGTAGTATTTTTTTCCCCACTTGCATGACATAAGAAAGTCTAATTTTTACAATTATAGTAAGTGGCTGGACATGGTACAGGGAGAACTCAAGTCTTGCCAAGAGATGCTTTATAATTTGCATAGCTGCTCCTACAACTGGTTTAAGGTGGTAAAGTTTTCTGTTTTGTTGTTGAGGGGACTTTGAATATTTTTGCATGTTTGTGTGATTCCCTGATATCACTGTAGAATAAGAAAAAAGCAGTCTGGCTGTTGAGCTGTGTGCAGCTTGTGAGCATTTCAGGCATTTTTCATGCCAGACTCACACTCTGTTCCCAGCAGCAGAGCTGTGTTCAGCACAAGGGGTGCCAGGTAATTGAATCCCTTAGCAGTCAGTGCCTTGGATACAAGTACCCTGGGAACAGCAGGGACACTGTTGGTATGTCAGAGGTGAATTTATTCCAGTGTTGCTGTTCCTTGGATTTGGTGACTGACGTGTCTTTTATTACATACCAAGCAGAATCAGAAAGAATTGCCATTCTTCTATAGGTTGCCTTTTTTTTCTAGTGCTTAATCCTAAAAGCACACTTAATGTAGATGTATACCAGGATATAGTAATGCTAGCTAGTGAAAGGAGAAAACCAATAAATCCACAAAGATCCTCATCATCACTTGCTGGTTTTAAACTGATGAACTTTTAAAACAATCCTCACGTGGACGTGCACTTCTTTGCAAAACCACTGTGAAAACAAAGTTCTTTAATAAAAGCTCTAGTGATAGAGAGGTTATTGAAAGAGCAGTCAAATAACAAATCCATCTTTTATGTGCCAGCCTGTTTGTCTTCATGCAGTGTGTTCTTTGTCATTAGGAGCTGTTGTGACAGAAGAGATGTCTTTCCAGTCACAGAGGTCTAATGTCATTCCCAGAGCCTCCATGTCTTCCCTGGTTAAACCATCCCTAATGCCTTTAAAGGCATCACCTGGGTCTGATGTTGGGTCACCCTTCAGCTCACCAGCTTTAAATTCCAAGACAGGAATTCTGGATTCAATCTCTCCTTGGCGTGGATCACTCCAAAGTCCTCACATTAGGAGAAGGGGACCAAAGCTGTGGACATCAGGCTCAGGTAGATTTTTCCCCAGCACTGTTAACCTTGTAGCCATGTCAGTAGAGATCTGTATGATGAGGACTAAAGTGACAGCAACCAATTTTCTGAAGATATTGTATTTCTCTTGTAGATCTGCAAGTTAATGGTTCCCACCATGAATCCTTCCCCGTGCTCACTGCTGCAAGAGCTGGCAGTGAGGCAGTACAACCAAACTTTATTTACACGTGGCTTCAAAACAAGCAAGAACAGGTAGAGTAAAAGTTGCAGTAGAGATAGGGTCCAGCCAGTGCAGCTTAAGCATTTTCTCTTCTGAAATAACTTTCTCTTTTTGTTAATGAATACTACTTCTCCAATTAGTTCACATGACTAAAATACTTCTCCCCCAAGCCCCCAGTCCCTTTATACTATGAGAATATGGTAAGGTAGAGGAGGCTCAGCTGTGCATGCCTTCAGATAAATACACCCTGTATTTTAAATTTTGTGTTTCTTTTCAGATAAAAACCTTTTTGTCAAAACGAGTGCTGATAATGTATTTCTTCAGCAAGGTAATCATGATCTTATGTTTTGCAACTGAGCAGCATGGACTAGAAAAGCATGACTGAATGGGTCCTGCCCTGGCACTATGTGCCTTGTGAATATAGTAATGGCTCTAAAATCTTTTAATCTAAGATTTCCAATGAGTACAACTGTGAATTTCGTAGCAGAACCATCCCATACCTGCATAAACAAGATTAGTGCTTGTTTAAGCTCGTCTGATTAGAAACTGCATTTTGGTTAGAGCATCATGTACTAGTCAAGCACAACTTGGAAGTTAAAATGCAACTGTCTCAGTTTACCAGCTGTAAGATGACATGGCTTCTAGTTAATGTTAAAATTCAGTCAGCTACTCTTTGTTAGGTGAGTGTACCAAATGAATTCTTCATAGTTGTCTTTTATGTGGTAGGTAGAATTTGGGGAATTTCTCCCTATGGAATAGTGGTACTGATGGTATTACTGCTTTTCAGGTGAACTTGAACACTTAAACTAATTTTGTATAGTATTGACACAAAAACAATGAGGTCATGCACCTTAGCATAATTGAACTCAGTTAAAACAGAAGCATCACTCCCTACTTTTAAGTCTTTCTCAGGGTTTTAAATGTTTCTTGCAAGTAGAGATCACATTTTTGTATGTGTCTCTTTTCTGTGTTTGTGATAATGGTTTATGCTTTCATGTAAAACAATGTTTTCTGATCAGTTATGGCTTGGACCAGAGACTGAGGCAAGAAAGCTCAAGAAATAGTCCTTGGGGAATAGTGTCAGCCATTTAGCCCTTGGAAAGGAGTTAACTCATATACTTTCTTCTCTGCAAGTCTCAACTGTCTGTAGCTTTGTGGGCAGCTGCTGTCCAAAGACAATTTTAGTTTTTCAAAAGATCAGATTTTTCTGGGTGTTCCCTGCAACCTGTCAGCTTGGCTGATCTTTTCTGAGAGAAGAGATCACCAGATGTTTAGTACCTTAACTGAAACATGCAGGTTTGGTGGTGTTATTTCTAATGTGCACTTAAAATGCTTTGATTTCTTCTCAGCACCCAGAAGCCTCCATCCAGGCTGTGTTCTCTGATGCCCAAATGCACATTTGGGCTTTGGAAGGTAAGCAGTTTCTATTCTGGGGTGTTCCATTCTGTTGGCTCACAGAGCTACAACTAAAAGGATCAAACTCCAGGTTTCTGGGGCTCTGTGCTTTAGAAACATAATGGAAGAATATTTGTTGAACCTAATTTTACAAAAGTGTGACTACATTTCAGATACCAAGAGGAATTATGGTCTAATTCACTTGTTACTTTGAGATCTTCTCTGTATTTTTATGCTCTGTAGAGGTTTGGTTGAGATTCCTAAAAATTTCTGTTGCTTCTCTCCCATATGAACCCATTTATCGATTTTACAATTATTTTTTTTCTCTCAGTAACATATTTATGATGTCTGTTTACAACATTTTTTTTTACTAAAGGCTTTGAGCCTTTCTCTGTTAATCACAGAGTGTTGAGGGAGGCACTCAGGTAGTAACCTAACAAATAAACAGAAAAAGATGGTATGAAAAGAACGATTCCTACATGGCTGCACTGTGGGATTTTTGTGTTTGGTTTCAAAGCCATGAGCAAATACTGGTATTGATAGAATCTTTTATTAGATTTGTCTGTGCAAAAGGTGACTTTTTTCCCTAGGTTATATGTTCTATGGGCAGATATATCAGACTGTCAGTTTGGAGGTAATGAGTTGGGATGCAGAGAGCCAGGAGAGAAGAACCACACATTGTTTGCAGAGAAGCAGAAGATACTGTTTGTGTTTTAACAAAGAGCAGAGGGCCAGGCTGCAGTTTTCTTAAATATGATAAACAAGAAAATCTCTGTCCCTTGTCAGGGATTTAAATCTAAATCAAGGTCTCCCCTGAAGTGGTAGAGAGTGTTTCTCACATAAGCTGAACAAAGAAAGTAAAGTGATCTGGAAATGTTAGTTTGTGGCCAGAAAAATTGTCCTGTGTCTTGGTTGATGTCAGGTACAGCTCTCATCAGAGCAGAGGGAAAGAGTGAGCCAATGCTTTTTTTGAAATTTATTTTATAGATAATATCTCTTGTCTTATCACCACCCTCCAATTATTGTACAGCTGGTGACTGTTTTAGTCCTGAAGCAAGCCAGAGCTGAGGTAACTGTCAACTGGTTACAGTAAACCCTGATGAATTCCAACACACGAGTAGAATCTTCAGGCAAAACCATGATCTTTGTTGGTGCTTCAGAAGTTGAGAATTCAGTAATTATAGCAAACTACTTTTTTTTTTTTTTTCAAGGTCTGTCTCATTTGGTAGCAGCCTCCTTTGCTGAAGACCAATTTGGAGTTGTTCAAACTACACTGCCAGCTATCCTGAATACTTTGCTGACTCTACAGGAGGTGAAAGCCATTAACTTTTCCTTACTGCAGAACAAGTTTAGGAGAAGAGAAGGAGTTCTCTTAATTTTGGGTTTTGACCTTGCTGACCAGTCATAACATTTGAATTGTTACCACTGTAACAATTCTTCTGCAGTTAATCTAAAGCAACCAGCTATTTGCCACCATGTGCATTATGAAACAGATGAATAAAAACCTTGTTAGTTTTTTTTAATGTAAAAATAGAAAGCATGTTTTAATGGAATGTTTCACGTAATAAACTGTTACTTTGTGATCAGTTAAAAATTTATTTCAGGAGTGCAGAAATTATAATACAAAACTTTATGCATAAGTAGGACTTAATCTTTATTTGGCTGTACACAATTCCTTCTGCAATCTGGAGCCCTTGGACACATTGCAAATCACAGGAGATAAGATCTGGGGGATGTTTCTCTGCTAGTACTAAGACATTACTCTCAAATTAACTGATGCTTGTGTAATACCTATTTTTAAAAAATCCAGATTTGTTTCCAAGGCTGTGCCTGTCTTATTGACATAATCATTTTACACTGCCTTAATGGAGATTCTTGGAAAGAATTTAGAGTATTTATTAAAGTTCTTCAGTGTAAGCCATCTATTCCAAGAACAGGCACTCAAGGGAGAAAAAAAAAAAAAAAGCAATACTCGTTTTTGAAAGAAACAAGTCATAATCAAGGACAGAATTGTATCTCTACTGCAGTGTGTGCTGGGTTAGCATTTAAGACTCATTAACAGATAATCTTGGGTATGTGTTCATGTTGATGGTCAGGAAATGCAAGGTCAGGCTCTGTCTCCAGTACATTTCTGTGTCTTGATGACTTCTGAACTTTTGCTTTATTTGAGGTCAGCGTGTTGCGAGTTACATTGTGAACTGACTGGGCAGATGAACCAAGTTCATTTATGTTTTTCTCCATCAGGTTGTAGACAGGTATTTCAAGCTGCCTCATGTTTCTAGCAAGCCCCCCAGGATTTCAGGAAGTCTGGTGGACACGTCCTACAAAACGCTGCGGTTTGCACTCAGAGCGTCTCTGAAAACAGCCATTTACAGGATAACTACTGTCTTTGGAGAGCACTTAAAGTAAGAACTCCTTCATCATTGTTTGCTTGCTAAATTTAGTTCTAGTTAATGTTACTGTAGGATCTGTGGAAAGGGAAGCTTGGCCAAACATCCCTTCTGGTCATTAGTCTAAGGTGGTATTTTAGTAGTTAGATTTGTGGAACCTTAAGTTGTTGCGTAGGTGCGTGGTCCCCCTTAAAAACATTATTCATAGAGTTCTGGGCAGTTTTTCTCTGTCACTTCTCATGAACTCTGTAGAAGCAGTCCATGAATGCTACTCATTTAATTAATCTTAGCTGCTGAAAAGAATTGTCTGTTCTGTAGAAAGAGAATCCTGAGAATCCTATGAAGAGTCCAAATAATCGAATTCCCTTGCTGCTTGGTTGTCTGGTGGCTCTTTCTCAGCTACTGTGGCAGCAGGCAGACTGTCACACTTGGCCTCTGAGTGTGTGCAACTGAAACTTCCTGCAGTATGTGCCCCTCTCTCTATGGGGGTGAAATGTCACTCAGTTTGGAAGTGCTTGGTATTCAGGAGAGATCCTTCTTACCTAAAGAATTCTTAAATAATTGTTTGTGTGTGTCTAAAGCTAAGGAACTAGGCTAAGCTTCATGGGACAAGTGTCTCTTAGTAGTGGAGGAATCTGTTGAGGTTAAGAATTTACAGTTTGAAGGGTTAATTTGCCCTTTATTTTTTTGTCTTGGAACATAGGTCTTTTATACACCTGGGTTTTCAAAAATTAAGTTTCAGTATAACTGATTTCAGTGTGTACTTAATTTTGGCATGAGGCTTTATTTTTGTGGTGTATTACACTTAATGTAAAATCTTATGTTCTGCATTTGTTGTTTTTAGTGCAGTGCAAGTGTCTACAGAACATAAGAAAAGACTTCAGCAGTTCTTGGAATACAAAGAATAAATAACAGATTTTGATGCAGCTTTTTTTTTTTTTTTTTCAACACTCTTGGTAAGAAGAAAGTGGGACTAATGAGCTTTTTTGTCTTGGCCTTTTGGAAAAGCACGTGGAAGTACAAGTCACAGAAGAAAACTCTTAGAACTGTAGAACAGCTCTTCCGGGTTTGGATCATCTTTTGTATAATAAAACTTTTTTAAAATTGATATTGCATTCTCTTCATATCACTTACAAATGAGAGTGTCAGGTCTTATTCTAGGTAAGACTGTGACATTTGAGATTATCAGAATTCCTCTGCCACTCAGATCCTTCACTGCTTTTCATGATGTATTCTTTCCCTACCCTTTTCTGATAAAGGACTGAGTAGAGATTTACACAGACACTTGGTGTGCTTAAATGTTTCATAAATTTAGCTGGTAACACTTTTAGTGCAGGTGAAGTGTGTACTTTAAGAGTAGGAAACAGATGTCCCCAGGAATAAAAGATGCTACTCTGCTGTGAGATAGAAATATTCCTTCAGAGTAAAATGGGTGTGCAGAAAGGCATTGTTAAGACACAAATACTTCTTGAGAAGCTGGCAGCTTGGGTTTTATGTTTAAGGTGACTTAGGAAACTAAGTTCTGATCTACACTGCACCATAGAGGAAGCATTACTGCATTTACTAAAACTCCAAGTATAATAAACTTTTATAGATAAAACTCCAGTGATACTGTGGAATAAAGTTTAGATCAACACCTTTCTCTTAAGGTAGATGGGAAAGATGTTTGCAGTAAAACCAACTTTTTCAAAATAATATACACTATTTGTAGCTTCTGGTAAAAAAATGACTTGTGAAAAACATATTTTAAGCTTTTTATCTGGAAGTAAACTTGTCTTGATTGTTTGAAAATTAACTACTCCATTTTAAACTAATTCCAGTCATGGCAATATCTACACTAGAAAACATGTGGAGCATGAAGTGCTTAGATATTGCTGCAGTACTTTACTGTATAATTTCCTTGAGATAACAGTAAGCTAAATGGTCGTGTAGTTAATTTGGTTTGATAAGGAGAAACAAACTTTGAATCATTTTCCTTACATTCTCTTCAATGCTGTTAGTCCTATGTTTTGTTTTGGTTTTTTGGTTTTTTTTTTTTCCATAGAGGACCTGTGGTCTGAAGATGGCTGAAGTGTCATGCTGGTGTGATGAAGTGATCAGCTGATAGTGAGTTGTTGTGTAGCAGTAATGCTTCAGTTTAGGGGGGTTTGTAAGGTTTGAGTAGAAGAAAAAACCCCAAATCTAACAGTGAGATCTATATATTTATTTCCTCCTCCACAGACACCCCTAATTTTCTTGTAATGCAGCAACTGCTCATGTTAGATTTGATAGTGGAAATTAGAGCTATATTGAGATTGTTTACAGCAAACACTGTAAGGTGTGGACAGCCTTTCATTATATTTACAGCTTGAACACAAAGTCTTTAAAAGCCTCTCCAGGCTTAACTTCTTCCACAGGTTTGACTGTTATGTTAAAGCCTCTTGCCTGCCTGGCTTATTAAACAATTTAATTTGTTTGTTTTCTGGTATTGCAGTGTGCACCTGGAGTTAAAATGGTGCTTTAGCTAGTACCTCAGGTGTAGGTGTTGACCCAAATACTTCAGCCAAAAGTTTCAAATAAAATTTTCATGCATTGAAACAGGTGCAGAATATATATATATATGTATTTTATTGCTCTCTTATTTTCTGCAACACTCCCACAACTATAAGCTGTAAGTTGTAATTTAACAGTGTTATGGCTCTCAGCAGCAGGCTTAAAATGTAGAGTTCTTTTCAATGCCAAAGTGATTGAGATCTGTCCTCCTGTTGGAGCAGATTTGCACATGACATCTGCTAATGTGTGTGATTCATGGCATCCTCTGTATGACAGAAGAGCTTTCAAAAGCTGATTGCTTTGTGGTTTCTTTAAAAGCTTCAGTTCTTTAATAGCTGTAGACCTTTTTTTTTTTTTAAGCCTTTACTTAAAAGTGCATATTTTGTAGAATCTCATGCTTTTGAATGTAAGTGTACAATAATAGAAAGTATACATTGTGCCTTCTGAAGATGCAGCAACTACCTTACACAACTCAAACAGGGACAACATTCTGGTGTTGGTTTTGGAAATAGTATATTCCCCTGGCAAACTCTGCTGCTGTTTCAAGTTATTTTATAGATTTCTGTCTTAACATAAAAATAACCCATCTGTGAAGCCTCTGTGAGAGATGAGAAGAGTCAAGTTCATTTCTACATTCTGGATAATGAGCTAAAAAAAAAAAAAGCCTTTTTACTGTTGGTTTCTATGTAACTGCAGTTAAATTGGATCCCTCAAGCCTCATAATATTTCTCATCTGTTCAGTCATCTCAAAGCTGAGCTGCATCTTCTTGCTGGATTGCATACTAAGTGCACAAGTGAAACTGATAGGGTTTGGTTTGATGGCTGTTCTGGTAACCCTGTGAACTACCTGCCTCTCCCTACAGGTGGGCAGTAGTCAAGGGTGTCTGAAATGATTTCCACTCCAGCTGCAGATTGTTCAGATCTGTTTTCCTGTTAGAATGCAGTAATGAAACAGAGGCTTTAGCTCTCCAACAGTCTCTTATAATATGAAAGAAAACCCCCAAACCCTACTCTGCTTCATTTTCTGAGATGCAACTTTGAAAATTCAGCCTGTGGATGGACAAATGTGGTGGCCTTATCCTTGGAAACGCTTGTGTGCTGCTGTCTGAGGGAGCCAGGCAGGTCTTGCTCCCTCAACAGGAGCACTTTGCCACTTTGGAGAATTGTCTCGATGCCAATTGCAGCTCAGAGCCTGAATGCACCCTTGAAATGAAGTGGTTTTGATTCTGTTGCTGCTTACTTTGAACAGAGGCTGTATTGTATCCACTCTGCTCCGTGTCTTAAGGCCCCAAGCAGCCATCTTCCCACCTCCTGAAACACACACATGGCTCTGAGGGCAAGGCAAGCACCCCTGCAGATGCATCCAGCTGCAGCCATGGAAGTATTGGTCTTTTGCTGCTGAACTTTCTGGGACCTGTTCAGTCACAGGCAAGTCTGTGGGTTGTGTGATCACCATATTTCCCCACCCAGCTACTGGCATGGGCCAGGTGGGGAAATGATGTTCTGCCTGGAAGGGGTGGGGGGAGGTCCTGGCACTGTGGGGAATTGGATTTATGTGTGTGTGAATCCATATGGGATGGTCCTGGGAGCACCTGCTGTTGTGAAGATGCTTCTTGTCTGGTGCAGTTCTGTCCCCTTCCCTCAGGGGATGACTGGTGGCAGCTTGCAGTGCATGTTCAAGCAGGCATTTGATAGCTCTGGGGCTTCATGGCTGGTGGCAGCCATGCTCCCCCCACTCCCATCACCACCTTTCTACAATGCTGCAAATTGAGGACACTCCCCACTATCCACCCCCTTTCTTTTCCCTCTGGTCTTGGTGTTTTCTATCACCAGGACTGTGTTTAACATATTTGCTATGTGGATCAAAGGGATCTGGGTGCCATGGGTATGCCTGGAGTGTGGCTTGCCAAGCTCTTGTGTTGCAAGGGCATGTTCTCACATCACAATATTGCTTCCCCTCACTGCAGCCTCACAGGAGAGATTTGTACCTCATATATCAGCTTTGAACAAACCTGTAGTATAAACAAACTATGCATCTCCCTTGAGTCTGAAAAAAACAGGCTGTGAGAGAGAGCAAAACCAACATTCCTCTCCAATCTCAGAAGGAAAAAAACTAAATTAGAGAAGACCTCACCTTTCTGCTCTTGCAGAAACCTTGGGTCTACAGTAGAGCCAGTCAGTCAGGAGATAAATGAACACGGTGTCTCTGGAGCCTGCCATGAGATCAAAACACAGCTTGCAGGGGGAATAGCTCCCAGCATGGCACGCTGGATACACTACCTGATGCTTCTAACAGGTGGAAGTAGCATAGGGGTTATCTTTTTTTTTTTTATTATTCCCTTTAAGAGTTAGTTCCAAAAGTAGCAAGAATTTCAGAGAAAAATGTGACCTAAAAAAATCAAGTGAGGACTGAGGCTGGGTGTGTTGCCTTTGCAGACCCTGGCAGCCTGGTCTGGGGAAGGATTTATCAACAACCATAAAGGTTGTTGCGGGAAGAGAAAGTCCACTCATAGTGTTTGCCTTTGTTACACAGAGCCTGTGCTGCACTTCAGCTCTTCAAGGGTGGCCACTCAGCACATCTCCCAGTTTCTGCATCCTTCACCAAGAGCTGAGTTTAACTGAGGGAACTGGAAATGTGCTCCACTCTATACAATGATGGGAAATGCTAAATAACCTGGAGCAAGGGCTGGGGCAAGCTGTCACTCTTTGACAAGTTTAACACTCAAAGTAAGTTTAACACTCAAAATGAAGCTTTTGGCTTCTGTTGTAAAATGGGGCTTAGTCTATAACCCCACCCTCCCTCACCTCCATTGATGATAAGTAAAGATTTGTTTGCAAATTGTTAGGCTACCAATTTGTGGTAGGGATGCACAGCAGTGATGGACAGCAAAGAGATGCCCTGGAGAAAATAATTCTGTATTCTGAGCAGGGCTTGGCTGATGTGCAGTAAATGTATTCAGTGTGTGGTCCAGACACTATGCCAATAAAGAGAATAGCAGAATGAAGAGCTGCTCATTCAGCAATCACTATCTGCAGTGCATTGAATATATGGATCCCCAGGCAAGATGACTGCAGGGCCATGTTATAAAGCCAGTACTATAACTCATTTATAGTGGGTTTGAATAGAGGCTGTACCAGTAATTCTAGTCCTGACGTGTCCCAGTGCTGAGGATTGGTTTTTACATGCTGAATATTTTTAAGTTGTGCTGTCCCAATTTTTTGTTTGTTGGTTTGGGTCTTAGGTGTATGTTTACTACCTGTGTTGTGTGTGGTGTGTGAGATGTATCTATGTGCTGATGCAGACAAACAGTACAGATGAATACTTGAGGAAGCTCACTTCAGGTGTAAACAGCCACATCCTGAATGGAGACTTTTTAAACCCTTATTCTCCCCTTTAAACCCCTTTTTTACTCCCCCCTTCAAGACCTCTGGAATGGTCTGTGAATTACCTTGGGAGACAGGAGGGAGGGGGAGATCTGTAGTGTTACAGTGGCTTTTTGGAGATGCTGGTTGATTCTTGCAGTCTGTGGAAGACAAAGGTGGATTCCAGATTACTGTACAATTTTGCCCAAATATGCAAACTATTGAAAAGAGGCATTTTTTTATTTTAAAAGATCAGTCACAGTGATCTGAGGAACTTCTTTAACTGCTAGAGCTATAAGCAAATCTGTAAGTTATGAGGCAATAGTTGAGTACATCACTAGATAACATGTGGTCAGTTTGACCCTGCTGTCTTAATTTAGGAGGTCATTTAAAAACCACTATAAAGAAGAGCTTTGTGCTGCCTTAAAGGGATAAAGGCAATCTCTAAGAAACGGGCAAGCTTGCAGAGACAATCCCATTGGCTCGGGTTTTGTTTGGTTATTTCTTTTTTACTATCTGTGCTGCAGTAAATTAAAACAAAAACAAGTCTGGACTTGGCATGCCTTTGTAAATAAACTGCTGTGTGTGAATCGACAGCTTGTTACTCATTATTTATAAAAAAGTTTGTTATTTCTTCCACCAGAGAGCTTGTTTTGCCCTATATTAACAGAATGCTTAGGGTTACACCTCCCATCTCTGTCTGTATGGCAGCAGTCACACAAAGGCCTCACAATTTCAGTTGTGTCCCTTTGAAATTTAATTTTGTTGCCTGCTGGAGCAGAAGCAAGGATTTCAGTATGTGAACTAGGATTAATACTTCAAGTCTGCTTGTTTGCTCTGCACAGCTCACTTTACCCGTATCCATTCTGCTTCATTCCTCTCCTCCCACAGAAGGACTGCTTGGGGAACTGGAGTTTTCAGCTTCTAAAAGGTTCTTGAAGATGTGGTTTGTGAGCAGCTGTAACGCTGAGGCCACTTAGATCTGTCCACTCCTGACAAAGGTAAAGAGCCCACTTTCAAGACTGGATTTGGTGAACTGGGATGCCCTTTACAGATTTTCCTTTCCCCCCTCCTGTTTCCCTCACCTTTTACAGATGATCTGTCCTTGTCCTCATGTGTATTTAGCTTCCAGGCAGGATCATGTCAAGCCAGGACAGCTTTTGCCTCTGCTGGTGTATTGTGACCACAGGGACTGATGCTGTCTGGAGCAAAGAGGCTGTGTCTGCCTAAACACCTGTTTGAGAAAAACACCATTGTGGCAATGACTGATCTTGTCTGGTATCAGCAGGGAAACACTGAAGTATCAAACTTGTATAAATTCTGGTTTTCATCTCGCTGTACTGTGTAAGCTCTGAGCTGTGCCTGGTGTGATGTGATCTTGTGTGTGCTCAGGGCTCAGGTATGTTAGCTGAGCTGTGGTGGTCCAGGACTACCTCATTTTTTGTGGCTAACATGATGTGGGAGCTGGTTTTGGTGTCACAGCCTTGTCCTACCACCACTGATGTTCAGAACCAGAAGGGTGGGGAACTTGTTGGTGTTTCAGTGCCATCTGGCTACCAGGATGCCAATTGGCACAGTTGGCACCATTGTCGATGTCTTGGGTTTTTCTTAGTTGCTGTGAGGGATAATTTCACCCCAGCCTGAGCCATAGACCACTATCTGTTCTTTCTTTAGTCACCAGCTAGGAGTCAATGGGCAGATGAGTAAGTCTCTGGTTACTTAGTTGTGTCCTACCTGCTTGACCTAGGGAGAGGATATTCAGACAAGCAGTTGCATTCCTCTGGATGTTTGTTACCCCAGACTGCAACCTCAACTTTAGTATCCAACTGAAAACAAAGCAACTCCCAGAGACTGTCTTCAGGAGCTAAAGATGGCCTGTCTGCCTCAACTGGAAGGTCTCCTTTGGTGGTGGAGACTTCATTAATAGAGGGAGGAGGCAATTGGACTTGCTATGGGTCATGCTATGACCCATGACCACAGCAACCCTTGGCAACCAGGAATGTTGAAGAAGGCAGCTAATAGGGAGAAATCTTACCCCTCTCCTTCCAAAGGGAGAGGATTGCTCTCGTGGGGAGAGAGGCCAATGATTGATTTACACAAGGACACAAGGAGGGGAGGCACCCATCTAGCTCATGGATGTAGTGACAACATTGGGTGAATCGGTATTTGCTGTACAGTTTGTGCATACAGCAGAGTCATGGTGACCTAGGGCATAAAACAGTCTTAGCAGCCACGTTTGCACTTGTTTGGCCTTTGTTCCAGAACCCAAACATATGAAGAGTCTCTGATTCAGCAGGGAGGCTCTTCCCAACCTTTATCCCTCCTCCTTGCTGGAGGAGCCAAGGCATTGTTTTGGAACAGCTCATGGTGTCAGGTCTCTATGAAGCACAGCTCAGGCTGGAGAAGGAGAATCCATCTGCTTCCCTTGCTTAGGCCTGGGAATGCATCCCCAGCTATGCCAGCAAAGACAGAGCAGCTGCCAGTTTCTAGCTTGAAACTGAGGAAATAGTGGTGAGAGATAGAAGGTTTGTGTCCATGGGCCTTGTTTCCTCTTGAAGGAACATGTGTACCTGCAGCTTGACCAACATCTCTGTGAGATGATCTGCCATGGAGAAATTTACCTTGAAGGCTTCAGTCTTTTGCGTGGTTGAAGCTGGAGCCGGTGACGTGCTTCAGTCCGAAGCCTTCCCGGCCACTTGTGTGAAAAAGACTTTTCTTCTTCCCCGCTCAAAGCGTCCCCATCCCTGAACCATTGCTGAGCGAGTGGCGGCACCTCCCGGCAGTTTGCAGAATTTTCAGGAGAATGGTGATGTCCGGGAAAAGCCATGGAGTGAAGGAGCGGTTCAGAGCAGGACGTTTCTGGCCTGAAATAGGGAATTCAGAACGATATGGGTCAATGTGGTCAGGGCAGCCGAGGTGCTGCAGTCTGTCCATTCCCTGCTTTCTGCGGGAAGATCCCTAACCATGAAAGAAAATCCCTCTCGGAAGTTATATGATACATACAAACCTACCTGTTTTCTAGGAAAACCTATTTTAGCTACTTAGGCTGTGTGTATCAATACTGTGTCCAGTTCTGGGCCCCTCAGTTCAGGAAGGATATCGAGGTCCTGGAGCAGGTCCAAAGGAGGCAACTGGGCTGGTGAAGGGACTCGAGCACAGATCCTATGAGGAGAGGCTGAGGGAGCTGGGGGTGTTCAGGCTGGAGAAGAGGAGGCTCAGGGGAGACCTCATCACTCTCTCCAACTCCCTGAAAGGAGGTTGGAGCCAGGGGGGGGTTGCAAGACAAGAGGGCACAAGAGGTCTCAAGTTGTGCCAGGGGAGGTTTAGGTTGGACATTAGAAAGAATTTCTTTATGGAGAGGGTGATCAGACATTGGAATGGGCTGCCCAGGGAAGTGGTGGATTCTCCATCCCTGGAGATATTTCAAAAGAGCCTGGATGTGGCACTCAGTGCCATGGGCTGGGAACTGCAGCGGGAGTGGATCAAGGGTTGGACTTGATGATCTCTGAGGTCCCTTCCAACCCAGCCAGTTCTATGATTCTCTGATTCTATGAAATGTAACGATTTGCACAAACTGAGGCTCCCTCAGGATCCCCTTGTGTTTTCCTGCACTGGAAGCAGCAGCAGCAGCAGCATTCCCCTGGTTACACTGTGTTCTGCAATAATATTTCCCTCAGTAAATTTTACTGCTGCTTCACGTCACTGGGGTGTAGACTGTTACCACAGTGTGTTTGTGTCTTAAATAATTACTGTTCCTGGTGGCACTGCCAGGTGCCTTTTGCATTTCCAGACTGAAGGGTGGCTCAGTCCTGAGCATCCCACAAGCAGGTGGGAGCAGGGAATAGGTGTAGGGTAGCAGAACACTGAGAGGTGTTGTGTGGCTGTAGAGAACAGCCATGCAGAGGGATAAGGTGTGCTGAATATTTTTACTGTGTTTCTATAAACCAGCAGGATGTCACCATTACAATTCAGTGCTTGTGCCAGCTGGTCAATATTTAGTTTTGTTCTTTTATAGAGGAGAGGTGAGAATTTATCTTTTTGTAGCATCTTGCTTCCACTAACATGTTCTGAGGACATTTACCAGTTTTCAATCCCTTTTGACAGAGATATATTAACTTCTGACAATTTAAGACATGGTCTTGCAGAAGAAAAACACCCTATTGCTGCCCTTGCTGTGGGGAAAAGCTGCTTTTATAGTCCTCAGGGCATCCACACAGTGCAGGAAAGGGGAGAGGCACTGCATATGAGTCTTTATCAGTACTTCTGCTCCCAGAACTGTTTGTTCCATCTCAAGATCTTGTGTCTTTTATGGAGAGTTGCCTCCCTCTGACCAAATCCACAACATTCCTAGCATTTGCCAGGAAAAAGCCATGCCCTCCTGGCTTGACCATTCCTTTACTCCACAGGTGACATGTGTTACTTGACAGGATGGGTGAAACTGTGAGGCACTCTGTGCAGCATCTGTGCTGTGAAAAAGTGAAGATCTCTCTTGTCTGGCTGCGGGATGCTCCTCAGGAGGGGTGTAGTAGGATGCCAGTTCAGTAGTTGTCCCTCCTTCTTGTCCTAGATCTCCCAACTCTCTTCTTTAGGTTTGATGTGAACAAGCATGATTTCCAACCAGCTGTCTGTTTGATTCACACCCGTGTAAACCAGAGATGACACCGATTTGTTCCTCTCTTTGAGCTGTCCTGGCATGTTACAGACCTGCAGAGCTGCACCTGTGCCGACAGCAGCATGCAGAGCAGTGGGGTGCAGGCATCCCTGAGCCAGCAATGAATGGGCTGGTAAAGCTTGCTGGTGCAAAGCTGCACATCATAGCTCAGCCTGCATTTGCTTGGAACCAGGCCCAAGCTAATAAACCCAGCTAGATTGTTTCCAGACCCGAGCTGGCCCAGGAGGAGCCAGCACAAATGGCACTGCTCTGGGCTGCTTGCTCTTAATTGTCTCTTCTGGAGTGGGCCAGCTCCAGGCACCTGTAGGATGGGAAGGGAATGGGTCATGACCATCAGAAAGGCAGAATCACTGAATGCACCTAAACCACATCATTGAGGAGCTGCCTTGGCCAGGTTGTACCCACTTATGACACATCTCCTGATTCCCGGGCCCTTGGCAAGGCTTTTGCTGTCTCCTGCTGCTCCTCCGTGACACGCTGCAGTTGCTGTGGCTTTCACACAGAAGTTGTTTATAGGGTGCTGCTGGGTGGTTTGCGGGTGTCCCAGGGTTCTCGCCGGTCGTGTGCCTGGCGTTGGGGCAGACGGACGCCTGAGCGGGTTGCCAGGGGACGGGGACGGGCACGGGGGTCCCTCGAGGGGAAGGGGGAAATACACAGACCACTCCAGAGGCAAGCGGGGAAATGCAGGGGCCCGGGGCGCAGGGAGGTGCTGACCCTCTCCCGACACTCGCGGGGTCCCCGTTTTCCTCCCCTTCTCCGCCGGGGCGAGGCCGTGAGGGGCCACCGAGCCCGCGGGCGGACCCCGCTCCTCGCCGCACCGCTGTCAAAGCCCCGAGGGGCGGCTCCGGCGGCACAGCCCTCCCCCTGCCCGCCCCGACTGGCCCGAGCGAAGGGCTGGCTCTGCAACCCAGCCAGGATAATGGCCCGGGCCGCCTTCTCTCAGGCAGCCGGCCCTGCGGCGGGGGAGCGGGGCTGAGCCCATGAGCCGGTCGCGGCAGCAGGACGGGGCGCGGCGGGAGCCGGTGGGCAGCGCGTCCCCCCGGGCTGCCCCTCCCAGGTAGGAGCGCGGGGGGCGCGGCTGTCACCCCGGAGCTGCCCGGGCGGGATCTCCCTCACGCACTTCTCGGCGCCTTTCCGAGGCCGGTGACCCAGGGGCCGCCGTGAGCCCGCCGTGAACGCCCGGTGAGGGCAAACACGCCCCGCGGCGTTGCGTGCGCTGCCGCCGCGTCCGCCGTTGCCTGGGCGGCCGCTGCTTGAATGCCTCATTTGAAAAGCACCGGCCTCGACACAACCCCGGCCGTGTGCCGGGCCCCCTCCCCTCCCGGCTTGGTCTCTCCTTCCCGGGAGCGGTTACGGAAAGCCCGGCCGGTGTTGCCTGGAGAAGGGGGAAAGCCGACGCGCGGCGCCGGACTCCCTGTCCTTCACCGGCGAGCCGCCGCGGTCGGAGTGAGCCCTTCTACCCCTTCTCCGTTGACTTCCCCCTGCGGCCGGTGTGTGTGAGGGAGCCGAGCGGGGCTGCGGGGGCCGCCTCAGCCTCCCTGCTGAGGGCTGCGGGCAGCCTCGCGCCCACCCGGGCGGCGGTTAACGGCCGTTGGCGGCGCGTGGCGGGGTCTGAGGCGGCCGCACGCGGCGGGGTCTGAGGTGACCGACGGCGGGGTCTGAGGCGAGCGCCGGCGCTGACACCCTGTGTGCCGCTCGGTGCAGGAGAGCGGCGAGGGCCCGGGCTGTGGCAGGACGCGGACATGCACTGTGAGCTCGCAGGGGGTCAGAAAGTCAACGCCGGTCCGGCCCGCTTCGAGGTAACCGGTAAATGCCAGGGAGCGCCTCTGAAGGAACTGTCGCAGGTGACTCGTCCCGGCACTGGTAAAGCTCTCTTGAATCCTCAGATGTCCTTTAAAGTAACTGTCAGCAACGGCGGTGACCACACGGAGCCTCAGCAGAGCCCCCCTGAAATGTCAGCGCCTCTGCTCGATTTCATCCCCAAAAGAGCCAGCATATTCGAGAGGATCCCGATTCTGCCGAGGGCTCAGGAGCTGCGATGTGCTAGGGGCTCCAAAGATTATTTCCAGCAGCAGAAACATCAAAGCGTGAAGGGTGAGTTTAAAAACTGCATGAACCGAACACTACCACCACACACAAAAAAAGTAATTATTCAACCGCCAAACAAAAATGTTTACCAAGGTGTGTTGTGTGCTGCTTTGTTTTTTTTTTTTCCTCCACTTCATTTTGGTCTGCAGGATGTTTTCTAACTTGTTTATTTAACAGCAAGCTTGAAAACTTCATTTTTCTTTTTTTTTTTTCTGTGCACCTTGGAGGCACAGGATAAATCAGACTGTGTTTTTGCTGATGTGAAGCAGAGTGTTTCTCGATATTGCTTAAGAAATCCTGAGACCTGCATCTTCTTTAGTTCTGAGCGACTGCTTGTCAGTTGTTTTGAGGATGGTGCTGAACACTGGGTTAGTCTGTCCTGAGCTTCAGTGTGGGGTGTTTTTTTGTGAGTATGCCTGACTGACAATAAATGCCTCGTTCTTATTCAGCAGTTCCACCACGGTTGCTTGGATTTATAGTTTGTATTTCAAGGAGGTGTTACAAATGCTGGATTCAGGCAGTGAATCCTCGGGATTCCTGGTGCATGAAAGGCATGGTGTAAGGTCAAATTCTGCTGGTTAACAAATGCCCAATTTTCATCTATCTGTTGTTAAAGAAGGGGCACTCAATTTAGGTTAGGAATTGCCCACTGAAGTCTGTTAGTTACCCTTTTGAGGCAGAACTTGTTAATTGAGCTGGAATTTGCTAATCAAATTTTAGTTTTAAAGTACTCCCTATAAGGTATCACTGTGTGGATTTAAAGGGAATTCAAGTGTTCCTTTATGCCCCAGAGCCACTTGCAGACACATATGTGCACCTAAGGTGATTAAAGCAATGTTTTCTGTAATGTTAAAATGGTAATTTTTTTTTCTCTTCTCAGTCCTTTCCTATTCCCTATTTTAGAGATATACGTCCTGTTATCTTAAGACAGTTCCCACTAAGATTTTTTTTCAGTGCATCCCTTTCTGTCTATTCTTCTGAAAAGTAAAAGTAGACTGCATGCCCTTGGATTGGTAACATTTTCTTTTGTGAGCTCGTTTCCTAGGGTGATGGTACCTTTCATTGCCATGAAGTTATGTTAATGAACACCTCAATCTGTTCGAGGTCTGTCCTGCAAACTGTAGGATGTGTTTGTTCATCACCAGTGAATACAGACAGAGTGGAGCAGCAGGTTATAAATTTATAAATTACCTTTTTTAGTTTTCTGTTTGTTAATGCTGAAATTGTCCTCTCCTGAAAAAAAAAAAAAAAAAAAGGTTGTTAATGTTTGGCAAGAATGAAATGTTGTAGGTCTGTTACACAGAACCATGTTTGGAGGGGGGGAGAAGGAGGATTCACAAAGTATTGGGGGACAGCTGTGAGCTCTAGTACTGCTGTGCTGCTGTGAGTGCTGCCTGTAAAAGGAATTTGTAAGATATTCAAGTCCCTTGTGGTCCTACTTGTGAGGTTGGTGCCACTCAACTAGGGTTCATACCAGCTTAAAACCCTACCCATGCTGCATTGCCCTACCCAAACAGACTGTTGAAATGCTTGCTTGTTTTTTTTTTTTTTTCCACTTTGTGCTCCTTACTCCTCTTTTCATATTTATTTCTCTTGTGGGTCCTGCAGAGGGCAGGGGTATAGGGAGGGTAAGAAGAAAAGTGTAATTTCCATTCACTTGAAACTTGGGACCTGTGATAGGTGTAGGTGGGCACTGGGAGAAGGATGCTAATTCATCTTTCCTGACTGATCAGTTTCCCCTTTTCACCTCTGAGAAGTGTGTTTTAAGTTTTGTTGCTGTTTTTTGTTTAATGTATTTTCTCTCCAGGGTGTTACCTTGTGGTTGCTGCAGCATATGGGTGACTTGAGTCATGGGAGTAAGTAGGAGGCATCCATGGGCAGGATAGGGTTCATTTACTGAGCATGGTGTTATGCTGGATAACATTGGATTTTTCCAAAGACAACAACACTGTGGTTTCTCGGGTGGTTTTTTTTAATTTTATTTTGTTTTCTGCTTTTTGGGTATTTTTTTTTTCACTGTGAAGATGTTTTCAGGAGAGGCTAGGGAAAGTAAAATTTTAGACTAGAATCTGATTTCAAATATGTGGGATGTGGTGCTCCTTCTGACCTGTAAGGTGCCACCAAATGCCTTAATGCTCTCTCAGGTGTCTTGGAGTTCCCCCAGTGATTACCAACTATCTGCCAGCCCCTGCTTAGCACCCTGTGCTTCTGAGTCAGTTCCACAGAAATAACAGAAGTCACTCAATTACTCCCTGTGTTCCAACTGCAAAATCAGAGCTCTGTCTCATCACTCCAGATATTATAAGTGAGCTATGCTGTGGTGGGGACAGACGCTCATCTTTCAAGGAATGTTGCAAATCATCCCCCAACAATGCTGGCTCTCTCAGGAAGATAAAGGCCAGAGAACAGCTATATGTGGATGTGATACAGCAAGATATAGCTAAGAAGTGGGAATGAGGGAAATATTCAGATTTACCCAGTGACATGATTTGGGAAGGAAGCTGATGACAGCTTGATTTCAGATCATCACGCTGTGTGTCTCCTGCTCTCCAGCCCCAGAGTACCGTGTACTCACTAATTCCTTCCATGATCTGGGTTAGATTACAGAATGTGCCTCCTGGTTTTGGTTTATCCACAGTTGAAAGCTGCAAGTAGGGAGGGCAGAAGAGCAAAGCTAATTTTTTATAGTTGCCTGTAAAGAAAAAATACATATTTTTTCTAAACATGCCTTTGCATAGTTTTTGATTTTTTTCAAAACAGAATCAATCAAAATGATACACTACCCTACTAATAAAAAGGGAAGCTTTGAAGTAATCACAATGGGGAAAAAGCATCCTGCTGTTGTGATGTCTCTGTAGTGTTAACTACACTGCTTCACAGCATTTAAGTTATGATCCTGCAAAATGCTTCCATGCCTAAGCAAGTCTTTTTTTACATGAACAGCCAGACAAAAACTTGAGGGGTTGAGATGAGGATTACTTCAGGGGATCAGATCATGTGGGTCCAGACTTTGCAGGACGGAGTTGTTTACCAAAATAATCAGTATGTTGGAACAGTGCTTGATGTTTTGTTCTGTTTGGGAGCTGTTGAAAATAAACACTCATTTTTCAACTAGCCTGTCCTTCTAGTACGATTGTCTGTGATACACACCAGTCTCTTCTTGATCATTGGTTTCTTTGTGTGTCACAAAGGAGAGTATTTGTACCCAGACAGTGCTTCTTGGAGGCATTTGTGATCTGCTCAGCACAGAATAACTGTATCATAAGGTATGAGGTCCATTGCACAATATTTTCCTGGGATTCTCTGATTTTGGTACTGTTCTGTTGAATTTCAGGCTGCGGAATTGCAATTTTGAAAGTAACATGGGGAAAATAATTATTGTGAACAGAAAAGAAACTTTTGGTAAAGAAAACTCCAGTGGTGACAAAAGAGTAATCTATAAAGATGTCGAATATCTCAGTTTTTTTAATGACCTTCATTATGGTTGTTACTAGGAAACACTTCTTTTCATTCTTTTCCAGTTTCAGTCGGTGTACCTAATTCATGACTCAGTAGAAATGACGAGATTTATCCTGTTAGTTGTGCCACTGGGAAGTGATCCAAATGGCCCAGACCTTAGCAGTAACCACTTCAGATATTAACTTACAGTGGGCAAAACAATAAGCTGTTCGGGTTGCAGTAGTTGGATGTTTCCTTGTTGAGAGTATTTTTTTTATTCAGGCAAGGAGGAAGTGGTAGTTCTTTTTTTTTTTTTTTCTTTCTTTTTTTTTTTTTTTTCTCATAGCTGCTTTCAGCAAACATTCAACCAGTGTACTGAAATGTATTACTTTTCTTCTGCTGTTGAGAAGGAGGGTTAAATCTTGCCATTGTAACCCCTTGTGACTATTCCCTTGGTTAGCAGGACAGTCACTGAGTAAGTAACAGCTTATACTGTTGGGATATTAAGCAAAAGCATATGTTTTGGTTTTATGACTTATTAGGTGTATTGACTGGTCTTGGGACTGATTCTGCCATTTTCTTTTATACACCTTGTCTGTGTTCACCTGAATAATCCCACTGGAGCAAATGGGACTGCCTAGAGCTGATAAATATTATATGGACTGATAAGGAGACAGGGAGTGGGCTCACTGGTATGGTGATCTCTAAAGTCTCTCAATTTTATATGGAGCTATAGTAATAAATTTTTCTTCTTTTCATTGTATTTCTCTTGCTTGCTGGATTTGAACTCTTTACTGCAGAAAGGAATCTAAGGGTTTATTTGAACAGAGCTTGCAGTTACACAACTGCTTTTTATTTCATGGGCTGGTTTGCTGTTTTCTTAATTTTAAAAAATTTTTTGTAAGAGGACCAAGCAGAAGAAACTGCAGGTTAGAAAATGTGTGAATAAAGTAATTTGGGATAAATTGTGACTGTTCCCTCCTCCCTTAAACTGGCTCAAATGCTTACTTGTCTTTAATAGGAAAATAACTTGGCTACTTGCTGCTGAAAGTGGTTCTCATGATTTGTGTTGCAAAATCAGTCACTGAATTGAAGATGCTCCTCTTACGGGGTTAATTTAAGAGGTTTAACTGTAGCTAATAGTTACATTTTTTCTTATTTAGGGATTGGTAATAGAGAATATTTAGTAAATGCAAACCAGAAGAGCTACCAACCAACCTGTCATATAAAGGCATTCGGTACTTGTATAGTAACAGCAAAAAAGCCTATTCTGCTTCAGGGAAAAAATACAGCAATTGGAAAAAATGAATAGGATACATATTGTATCTGCCTTAGTATTGTGTAGAATTATAGGGAATAACAAGTAATATCAAATTACAGGAAGTAAATCTGATCTGTGGAAGAGATTTTTTGGCTTCTTAGGTTCTACTTGAAAGAATTGAAGTTAAAACTAGTAAGTTTCTTGCTCTGGCTTTAAAATGTTACATCAATAGATGGAATGAAAATGAGGATTATTATATGCTCTGTTAAATGGGATGAGAAGAAAAGTATCTTTTTCTTTCTTCTTTTATATTAAAAAAAAGTTTTAAGTCTCTATCTTGCAAGTACTTAAGTATGTGCATTACTGTGTTCCTGTCAGTAGTCTCATCAAATACAGATACTTTGGACTTAGAATATTCTAAATTATGTATTAAACTGTATCTAAATGGTTATTTGTATGTTAGAGTTCAACCCTGTATACAAATAAGATGTTAAAGTGTATGCAGAATATAATCTCAGTTTTTAATAGAACTGAGATTGTATTCTGCAAGTGCTTCAAGATTGTGTTAGTAAAAGTACTAAACGTAATGTGTCTTCTGGGAGGATATTTTCTTGCAACAAAGTTGGTTGTGATTTTTTTGTTTCTGCTTTCAGTGAGCAGAGATGCTCAGTATGTTGAATAGGAGGGACAAAACTGAGAGGATTAGCATTTGTAGAAGTCTTGCCACTAACTTTAGCTGGCTCAGGATTTCAATCCTGGTGTTACAGAAGTTCTTTATCCTGGGTACAGGGAAAAGCTTGTAGAACAAATAACAAGCTTGTATTAAATCCATCTGTAAGCTGGGAAGTAGAATAACGTATGGACTATGAAAAGAAATCAGCGAATATAATTTCCATGTTCATACCACGATTACCATTATTCTAGAAATGTGAACCTCTGCTGTTCAGTGATTTTGGAACTGTTGAAGATGTTGATGGCAGCGTAATTGGAGAGGGAATATAGATGTAAACCACTCCATTTTGTACTCCAGGTTTCTATCATTATATGTCAACAAGCTTGAACGAGGCGTGCAATCTAGTAATCCTTTCACAGTGCCTGAAACTGCTTTTAATAGACTGTTGGGTTTGTTTGCTTTTTTCCCCTCGGCCACCAAATGTTGTTTCCCAGCACACTGATGTAACTCAAAGAATACAGGGTTCCAAAGCAAGGGCAGTGCTCACTCAGTGTGGTACAGTGTAATCTTGCCCTACAAATGTGCAAACAATAGCAAAAGTATGTGTTTCTGAATATGGCCCAGCTGTTATCTTCTCCTGAGAGCAGGGAGCGTTACAATGACACAGACAGAATGACCAGTTAAAACCACTCATGCTGTTTTATTGCGTTTAAATGGGGCATGCAAAAAAAGCAAGAGCCTGTTCCTCTGTTCAGATAAGTATCAGTTCAGACTACTGCAGTAGTACCTTTCTGCACAGGCTTTGAAGAATAGAGGCAAAGAATTCCCCCTTTTTCCTTCCCCTCCTATTGGCACCCAGTATGTGAAATCTCAGCTGGAACCCAGTACTTTCTGTTCTCAGAATCTGTGCTTCACTAGTAATGTGGAACAAGGTGTTTTCTTTCTGTCTCTCTCTCCCCCTTTTTTTTTTTTTTTAATTATTTTTTTTTTTTTTTTTTTTTTTTTTAATTTTTTTAATTACAGTCTTTAGTTTGGCTGCATTAAATGACTGTTAATGATGGACATTTGTCAAAAGGAGACTACCTGAAAATCCGATGTGACACTGCAGGAGGAAGGAAATCCAAATTCTGTGCTTTAGCTTATTTTAAGGTGTTGAGAATTTAGGAATTAAAAGGTTGAACTCAGTCAGATTATCACAATGTGCTTGAATTCTCTCTTATTTTTTTTTTACAATTGTCAGTTGTTTTAGAATGAAGAGAAAGCAAATACATTCATACATGGTTTTTTGCATATTTAGTCAAGAGGGAAAAATGACATTAAGACGACATCATCAAATACTATAAAACTACCTTTTTAATAAAGATCTCCATTGTTGTTCTAAGTGCTTAAGGGGTTGGTGGTTTAGTTTATTTTGGAACTTGCTGAACTATATGAAGTGTGTCTCCAGGGGCCTGGTATTTTAATACCTAGTAGAAGGTTGTATAACAGTAGATGATGTATTTTCCCTGCCTTCCAATGCTGTAAATAAATTACATGTGCTGGCTTGGGCGAATGTACCTGAGGTGTAAATCAAAAGCTAATATAAGAGGAAAAAAACCAATTAATGATATGTTATAACCAATTGGGTTTTTTTATCCATTTGTTTGTGATCAAGAGATGTAAGAGAAGTAATATGTATAAACATGTTAACATGAATTATGTCCCAAGAAGAGGTAGAGAGGCTGGGATTATTTTAACTAAGTCCTGTGATTCACTGCTTTTTAATAATTTGCTATGGTTAAGTCACTTAAATACTGAAGTCAGCAATCCCCTAGGCAAAGAAGGATAATATAATTTTAAGTGTATTGTAAAAATTGAAATTTGATGGCTTCCACTCTATAATCCTATCTAAGTCTTGGTTGTATTAAAAGGAGAATAGGTACATGTGTCAGGTTTGGAGCATAATGAGTTTAGAGAATGGTAAATTTGCTTCAGAAAAGTAATACAACAGTTTATTATTGTGAATGTTTTGCTAAATACTGCATGCTTAATGCAATCCTCATTCCTTTATAATAAGTTTAAATATTAATTCTTTGGAATGCTAGATGCCTTAAGCTAGATAGAAATGCTGTGCAGTTTCAGATATCTAGAAGTGGGCTTGTGAAACAGGATATTTAACTGGGAGAGATGAGTAGCACATTTCAGAGTTATTAGGGCAGAACAACAACACATGAGGATGACTTTAAGTTATAAAATTGTTTTCTGTGCATGAAGATGAAATACCTTAGAGTTATTTATTTGAAACACAAGAGTAGATTTCCCATGTAGTAGGTTCTAGGTTGCATTTTTTCTTACTATTTTAACTCCTTTTTAGGCGCCTGGCTCTCTCTAAAGCAGCTGGCTTTGATTTAACCTCAGTCCTTCACTGAGAGCAAATGATCAGGCATGATGACTGTGTTGTGCTCTTTGATGGAACATCTCTATAGTGGCAAACTCTTCAGAGAGGAGACTGCTTAGGACAGGAAGGGTGCTTGAGGAAAGCAGCACTTTGCACTCAGGACTCATTTCACTCTAAAACAGCTCTCACTTGTTCCTTATGTAAGTCCTGCCTACTTCCCAAATCCCAGCTCTGCTGGACAGAGAAGAGGGAGTTAAAGTGAGAATAGATAAGAGAGGAAATTTTTGTTTTATTTCCCAGTATTTTCTGGGAAAATCCCAGAAAGGATTTAACACGAGTTTTCATAACTCTTGCTTTGCCCTGCTGCTCCTGCTGAGATTGCAGGGAATTGTAGCGTTGACTTCAGGAGGAGGCCAGTGCTGAATGTTTTTGAAAATCCCATCCATGCTTTCTTGAGGCAGGAGAGAAATCCAAACATTAAACCCTCTCCCAGAGAGGAAAGCGTGCAGTCAGAAGCAGCCCAGTAACTTGTATACCAAGGTCAGTCAGCATAGCACATTCACCTTTAGTTTTTCTTCCTGAATGGTTCTAAATGTGGTGTGATCTGCCATCGTAACATGAAACAAGCAAAAATGGTGAAGGATTGTGCCAGCAGCTGACATGGCCAAATGTATAATGTTTCAGACAAACAGAGTTAGGGTGCTTAAACTCCATCCTAGGCTGTATCATCTGATGGCAAATCTGTGTACTGTTCATGAGCAGCGTGTGGTGTAGAGAAAGCCAAGTCACTTTTGGAGCCAGACACAGTGGAGTTGTTTCAGCACGCTATCAGGGCCAGCTTCATTTTCTGTGCTGAAGGACAGAGTTTGTTAGTTCAGGTGCAGAGCTCAGGTGATGTGGCTGTGCTCTGAGACTTGATCTGGTGGTGTTGCAGGATGCTGCACTGCAACACGTAGCTCCATCAGCTTGGGGTTAGACTTGCTTGGTTGTGGCTGCGCCCCTTCCACTCAGTGTCTGTGTGGACCAGATTTCTCTCTTTGCTGTGTGAAGTACGTGGTGCTTGCCCTTGTTGGTAAGTCAGGTGTGAGTGATGAAAAGAGCAAAATACATATTTGTTCTCTTTGGGAGAGGAGGGTTCTTAACAGAACATTTTAGTTCAGATTCTTACAGTTTGTCTTCTGGTTTGTGCTGCCAATTGCAGAATTGTTGCTGAGGAACAAGTTTTCCTTTTGCTTCAGTGCTTGACACGTTGAGGTGAGGGAAGGACGTTATGTTAAGGGAGCTGTGTTGGACATAGCCAATAATAAATACCTGTTGGGAAGAAAATTTTATCCCTTGATTTGCTGGAGCAAGCAACTTCCAGCAGATGGAAAAATTTCCTTACCACTGGTGTTCTTGAGTCAGAAATCACCTAATGGATTGGGATTGTGTGCCCCTTGGGCTTGAGATGCAGGTAGCTACAACAAGGTTCCTGAGATCCTCATCACTCCAGCAGAAAAGGTTATGTATGCAGCTGAGACTGTATCTCAGACTTGAAGAAGAAGCAACACTGCATTCCTCCTTTCTGAATGTCTGACTCTTGTAACGTTCAGTTTCCCTGAAGTCATCAGAGCTGGTTTATGTTCAACTGAAACTGAGCTGGCCTGTTTCTACTATCCTTAGTCATGGTGTAGATCTGAACTTGACACCGTTTTAAAACCAAGATGGCTAAAAAAGAAGGCAGACTTGAGCCCTGGAGGGCTACTGCATAGAAGTTTGTCTTCTTAAGTATAGACTTGGTTCACTTGGAAAAAGAAAAAGATTTCTGGCATTTTTAATCTGAACAGTTTTTCTACTCTTTTTTTTTTTTTTTTTTTTTTTTTTTTTTTTTTTTTTTTTTCTTTTTAGTACACCACAAATTTGATTATATTCTTTTTCTCTGAGTTCTTAAACTATTAGATAAGTTTTGCTGACTTGTCATATTTTTGTGGGGATAAGCTACATACTATATATGTGAATGGTTCTCTTTTCAAAACAAAGATCCCCATGCATTTCAGCATCTCTGCTTTGAATGGGTATGCAGGAAATTTAAGGGTATGTTTACCACTACAGCCCACTTGCTCCTTCCCTGCCATTGAGGCTCAGTAACTTATTCATCTACTGTCTTAGCCTCCTGGTTTCTGTCTTTGTGCAACTTTGCTGTTGACTTATTTTTAAATATATGTAAAGTATTGTAATTTACTTAAATTGTAGGATAAATACGTGGAATTATGGCAAGTGGTACAAATAGCTTTTGGTCTGCTGAATGTGCAAATATTCACTCAGAATCTGTCAGGGTGACTTGGCCAGCTTTTGTTAGAAACATTATTTATATAAGATCTCCTTTTTCTTCCTGCATCCTGTCAGAAGCTCTTGGGCAGAATTTAGTGGCATGAGTACTCGGATTACTTTGTCAAAATTCACTTTTATCCCTCTTTGCTAATAAGTTTGCCACTTCCACAAATGCTTTTACAAGTGTGCATATTTTGCAAGATTTGTCATAGAAAGCCAATATAAAGAGGACCAAAATCTAGCAAGTGAGAGCAAAGCATTACAATAACTAATCATCAGGAGAGCCTTGAGCCTGAATGTAAGATGACATTGGCTATGAGTACAGTTTATTTGGCAAATTTGAGTGAAAACATTGGTGTTTTGCAGAAGCATGCTGCTTCAGCTTAAGTTTCTCAAAATGGGACTAACCTGCTTGGGGAACTTTCCTTGCTCTGGGTTAGTGTTAATGCCAACAATAGAGTTTTTATTAGCTGCTGGAGAAGTTGCTGTGAGACTTGAAAATTAAGAACAGTAAACATTAGAGGTGATAAAGATGTTTTATGCATGGGGTGGATGTTTTGGCAGCAAGCAGTCACTGGAGTGACAGGGAGGCATTTTCAGAGCCTAGATAATATGAGGCTTGAGAGGAAACTTGGTGAACAATAGCCTCATAACCAGCTAGCATTTAGGCAAAAATAATTATGGCACTAAATACCACTTGAGAAAATGATCTGCAAGAATGGATACAACTTCTAGTGTGAAGGCTCATGACTAGAGCATTTGATAGTTTGATGAGCAACCCAGATTTGGAGCATATGCCATCTATGAGAAGGACCTTCTAAACATGGAAACCACTGATTTATAGATCAGGGTTTTAATGTGTGTGTGCCCACACATCTTTCAGAGGCACCCATCTTGTCCTACTGGTATGAAAGTAAATCTGTTGTATCCTATCTGAAGCTGAATGTGGCTGCAGATTTTTCCCTGTTGGTGCTAAGTAGTTTGTGAAATGCAGATGATATTCAGCACCTTCTGTCTCTTCTACCTTATTCTTCTACAGGGGTTAGGTGGGCTTGACACTAGGGAAGGTATTAACCACTTAGCTTTTGAGGTGTGGTGTCCAAGCAGCCTGTGATTTGTTTGTCATTGGAGTTTTTAAAGGTGGGTGGATGGAAATCCTGCTGGGGGATGTAACTCCTTGGGCCTGACCATCTTTCCTGTGACATTGTTAATTCCCACATTGAGCTGCTTAGGGCATTATAAAGGGTGCCAAGAGGTCCCTCAAACTCTAATACTCCAGGCTTCTATCCTCTAACTTAGTAAATGAAGTTCAAACCCCTCCTTGTCTAGCACTGGTGTTTCTGGCCACCCATTTGTTTGTCAAGAAAACACCAAGAGGACATACAATAAAAACCAGACTGAGCGAAAGGCTCTAAGAGCAGCAGTTGGGAGAGCCAGTGGTGGGACAACTGGGCATGGAAAATGATAGATTTTTGTGTGCAAAACAGTTGTGAAATGTTCTGTGGCATTCTGGGGACATGCCACTGCTAACAAACGATTGCCTGTTGGGGATAGAAAATGCCAACCATTGTTCTGAAGAAGGAAATAGCCTTATTGATACTGAATTAGGGCTCACATTGAATTATTATTATTCATTTGCAATGTATCCTGTTTTCCAAATATGAAATCCTCCAGTGCTATCAGCCTTTAGTTGTTGGTCGTATCTACATCCCTGTGGTCCAGGTGGAGTTTAGACTGTTTAGAACTGGGGAAGTATTGTGACAGAAATTTACATTAAAAGAACAGCTGAAGGAAGCTGTTCTGCTTCTTAAGAGAGTTCAAGCTTCTTCTCATTTTTTAACAAGCCAGAGAGTGAGGCTGGCAGAGGTCAATGTGTTGGTAGATGAGACTTAAGCTCCTGGGATACATTTTGAAGTATCATATGCAGCATTGATGACAGAAATATAGTGGTATAGGAAAAAAAAAGTTGCATTTTGAATGGGGTAAAAACTGCTTTGTCTATAGAAACTGAGAGGCACAATAAACATTTCCTGCAGTTACATTATTTTGTATATAGCTCTGAAAGTCTGAGTTTTGTCCTCAGTGTTATCTAATAGTTTCTACTGAAATCCTGACAGAAAATAGAAAAACAGTGCCTGTGAAGTTTGTCAGTTGCTTCAGATTATGGGAATAATAAATAAAAAATAGGAAGTGACTGGCATGCAACATGAATTTCCTAGGCAATGATCAGTAACTGGACAATCAGTATTTTCATACAGTCAAACACATGAGACTGTACCTTGGTATAGAGGATGTAAACTGTTTGTATAGATGGGAGGTTGTGTGCTCCAGAAAGATGTGATGCTGAAAAGGACTGGGATGTCATATTCAGCTGGTATGAGAAAATAAATTTCCAGTGGGGTATGAGGTAACATGATACATTATTATAAAGTATAGGGAAGTAATGTTATCTGTCTGCTAAGCATCACTCTAGTTGCAGGAATGTAGATTAATGCTCTACTTTCTTAAATGGTTTCGAAAAATGAAAGGATTCTGAGGACTGGAAGCTGCTAAACTGGATGTGGTACAGATGGATTAATGGAAGATTAAAGGCAATCAGGTCTCTTCTGGAGATGCACCAGAGGAGAAAATATGTGGTACTTGAGGATTTTTTTTTTTGGATGCAGATAAGTTCAGAGCAGCATCTTGTGGCTGGAAACCAAAAGAAATCAAAGAATAAGGAAGACCTGTGGTTTTGGCTGCAAGGATAATTAACCCTGGCACAGCTTAGCAAAAGATGTGATAAATCCTCTGGTACTTGGAGTTGTTGAGCTAGGTCTGGATGTTCCTACAGAAGAAGTGATTCATTTCAACCATGGGCAATGCATTTAGTGGTAGAATCTAGAAACTAGATGAACAAAGTAGACCATCCCAACAGCTTCCACTTGCAACCTGAAAAAAATAGGTCCCAGGCCATCTTCTGCTGCAGTCCTTGGCCTGCTATCCATACTGAGGCCAAATTTAGGGCCTCATTTTGGATTTTGTGACAAGCAGTAGGGGCAGGAGGAGCCATCACCACATCACTATCACATATTTTGGCAGTAATTATGGTAAGGCAATCACTAGCAAGTAATGTTTCCTCTGTACCCACCCTCTTTCCTCTTGTGTCTCCAGCAAACATCACCACTCCTCCCTGACTAGACTGGTCAATCTTCAGAGATGTTATGATGGAACCTACTGTCTCCTAGGCCCTGGGCTGAGCCCAACTAAAACTAAGTGCTGGGTTTAAAACCTGGACCCGTGGGGAAAGAGTAAAGGCAGTGATGGTTTTCAACATTAATGTCTTCCTTTTCTTTGCTTTCTGAAATGAAAACAAAGCCTCTTAGCCTCCTTCCTAGCAGAGCACTAGTGACATACTAACACAGTTATTACAGAAAACATTGTGGCCCTCTCTGGTCGTGATGTTTTCTTTCTGTGGGGAGACTGAAATACTAACTCACAAATAATGTCTTTAGAAGTCATATTAGTCACACATTTTTAAGACATTTCAAAATCATACCAACCTCCTTCTGAGCTTGTCTGTTGCTACCAATGATTCAAAGTTTTGAAAACTCTCCTTTAGTTTTGATTTACATTTTGGTCTTGGGCACTTGTTATTTCTGGCAAATGCCAGCTCAGTTTCATTAAAGAAAAATCTGTTTTACAGCCACGCGGCTCAGATCTGCTGCGCTTCTAATAATTGATGGCTGGTTTCCTTATTTCCTGCATTGTAGAAAAATAAGGACCTTGTTAGACCCAAACAAGCCTGCATAAAGTCACAGTGTGAAACATCAGGTTGGGGGTGAGCAGAGCAGCTGTGGCCAGGTTTTACAACTTTGGGCCACAGTTGATCGAGGCAGCCAAGGGAAACTGAGAGATAGCCATGTGACTGAAATTCAGTTGAGTTCTTTGGCTCCCTGGCCTGAGATTTATATTTGTGACACCTTCCCCTTCTGTCAGTCCCTGGGCCAGACACAAGTCTGTGTCTGTATATGTACTTACAGCTCTCTGCACCCTGTGGTGTGGCTGTTGTGCCCGCTGCTTGCCATGCCACCATGGGACATGTCTGTTTCCAGTGTTGGCTGTCTTGCTCCAACAGCCCACAACAGTGCAAGTGTGTGCCTTGGAAGAAAGCAGCTGCCATGTGGTAGGTATGAAAAATCAAGGGCAAACACTTTCAGAATTTTTGCAAGTGGGCAAATTAATTTCAATCTGAACTGTCATCACAAGGGCCTTTTTTCCCTTCCCCTTTCCTTTGGGTGGTATATTTGATTTATATTTTTGAACAGGGCAAGTGATTGTCCTTTGGTGTCCACTAAGAGCATGTGCAGTTCAGTTTCTTTATAGATGATCAGTTACAGAATCCTATCTGCTTCTTGGTTTATGTTATTGTGGACAGGTTTCTTGAGGGTTGGGTTTTTTTGGTTGTTTTAAGAGCCAGTGAAATTCAGTGATGCTTATGTTAATTGAAAACAATCTTCAAGTTTTAATCAGCAGCTAATGTCTGCCAGGTATTCTTCCACAGTTCAGTAGCTGTCAGATGCCTCCTCTCCTATTGCCATTCCATAAGCCTTGTAGTAGAAACAGGATCCTTATGGATTCATGGAGTTAAAGGGCTCCTAAGAAGCCAAGCAGTGACACTTGAACAATGTCATAAAAGATGGTGGGTTTTTTATGTGTACTTATCAGGTCTAGTCTGTTTCTTTTGAGAACTGGATGGTTGTTTTCAGGCAAGACAAATGGGTCTGTTACATCCCTTTGAAGGACTTGCTACTCAAATGGGGGTGTTGAAGAGCTTGAAGGAACTGTAGAACCACTGAAAAATCAAGTAGGCACCTAACTCCCATTGACGTCAATGGAAATTCAGTGCCTAAATACCTCTCTGGATCTGGTGCTTAGTCTTCTGGCATTGGATGTTACATAGTTCATGCTTTCTGTGAGTCTCCTTTTATGGCATCTTCTGTGAGTGCTGCAGTAGTATTGGTTTTGAATTCTTCCCATCATCATTTCCAGCACTTGATGCAGACGGTTGACCAGAAAGCTTTGCCTTGTGATAATCTACTGTTCCTCCAAGGACTTAGCTGGGGCCTCATAGACAAGCAGTGGAGTGGGAGAGCAACTTAGAGAAAATACACTGCTTTTTTATTAATTTAATGTTGCCAAGGGAGGATGGAGCTGACCTTCAGGCACTGAGACTTTGTTGAAGAGGGAACTGAGGGGACATATTCATTTGGTTGGATGAAAATCCAGGGAAAAGTAGATTTTTTTGTTGGCATTTCCTCCACTCAGTGCTGATCTTATCATGCTGGTTTAGTAGCAGAGTTCCTTTGGCTCCTTGCCAGGTGATACCATTGGAGTCTGTCTACGATATGGAAGATAAAAGATCTCAGGGAATTACAAGTATTATGACTTTCCTATCAACTGTTTTGATGCATAGAGTCTTCTGATCCAGAAAGCTAGCTTTCTTTTAAAAATTTTGTTATTGAAAGAAAATGAAACACAAGAGCCGGAAAGTAGAGCCTGATGTTTTTAGGGGCCTGGAGAGCAGCTGTAATTAGTGAAGGTTTTTGGAAGAGACTTGTTCCTCTGCCAGCAAAGGGCCCTGGTGGTCAGCCAGGTTAGATGTAGCCTGGGAGTAAGTATGTGGGGACTGTGTACCATACACTGATTCAGTGTCTGGCACTGAGAACATCAAGTGTCCTCTCATTTAACATATAATATCAAATACTCTGCATATTCCCAGTGTCCTGTGAGACTCTTGGAGGTCTGAGCCATTTGGGCTGGTTCCCTAAACTCTGATTTGTGAAGGGCTACACCAGGGTGCTGTGAGGGTTACTCTTCTGGCTGCTGATCACCCTACTGGGTGCTTTCCTAGTCCTGTGGTACCGTGCAATTCCCAGTTTTAGGATGGGCCCACAGGTCTTGTAGTGCTGCCAACTGAGTGATGTGAGAGTGGGAAAGTTCCTGCAGTGACAGGAATCCCCCTTGTCAGCCCCTTCCTTGTAAAGACTCACAACAGTGGTGCTGTAAATCCATTTTGATTGTTTTCAGGTAAATTCAGTAGTGATAATTCACCAATACTGCAGGAATGTTGTGGTACTGGGATGTTTTTATGGCTTCCCATAAGACACCAACCACATCAGCATCACTGGCTGAATGCAAGATTTGCCTGTATCTGCTGTCATCTTCTTCCTCCTGTGTTTCATCCTGTGGCCTCTTCCAGTCCCTAGAACACTCAGTCACAGATCTGACCTGCTTGGTACCAGGAAGGTATGACTGGGAACCCAGGGAAACTCTGTAAGTAGGTGTTATATCCCAGTCACAACCTCATACTGGTGTTGTGGTCTCCTTGCTGCCTCACACAGGTAAGCACAGTGAGAGGTCATAAGGCACACTGACATTCTTTGGGCACTTGTAGTGTTGGAACAAGTCCCAGGGCAGTGGTCATTCCTGCAATGAGATGGTGAACTCCAGCAGATTATTTAAAAAGTCATCATAGGTAGAGATTTGGGTAAGTGAGTTTTGGAACCTGGTAATTATATGAGAAGTGCTCTACTTTAGCAGTTCTTGAGTAGTAGTATTATTCTGTAATTCCAAACCCAGAGGAACCAGTGAGTTACTCTAGTTGAAGACAAGCATCTCCTGTTTTTCATGGGTGAACATTTGAGAAAGGAGTGAAATGTAGAAAACTGTGTGGGGACTCACATAAACCCATTTTACTGTTGTTACAGCTGTTCCCTGTAGGAGCAAACGCTCCAACTACAGAGTTGGGCAGGCAATGTGTTGACCCGTTTCCTTCTAAAAGGTGGATGAGGAGCAGATCAGGGCACCCAAACCATCTGTGTCTGTGCACATCCTAGGCCAATCAGTTGCTGGCTGAAAGACTGGGAGATGTGCCCAGCAGTGCTGAGTGGAGTGGCTGAGGAGAGCTCCCAGGGATGCTGTGTGTGCTGTTTGGGACTCACTGGTGTCTACAGAGACCACATTTCCATGCAGTACACAGCAGAAGCTCCTTCCCCCCCACCCCTTCCTTTCTTTCCCTCTTTTAATAACTGAACCCAATAGCTCCTCGGAGTTACAAGGGATTTTTACAGCAGAGTTGCATGGTGGAGAGACCTGGTTTTCATTGTGCAGCCCAGGATATCAGTTTTAACCCAGGAGCAGTGATGTTATTTAACAGGTGCCTTAAAGGCATAGTGCTTATTTAATCACCATCTCCATATCAGCATTATGTAAATTGAAATTGCTTAGGTACGCAATTAATTGTGAATTCTTTAGACATTTTTAAAGGCATAAGACAATACCTGAAGTTCCATTTTAAGAATATCCAGGTCAAAGGACACATATGTTTTTATTTTCTTATTTGAGGTATAATGTGTTCAAGGCAGATTTATGGCACAACCTTTGTTTATTGACTTGTACTTTTCCACATGAAACTAATGGAACATGACAGATGATATTTATGAGGCATGTGTTCTTGATTAAATCATGTTAGACATTAAAACCTGATAAAAGAACGTATTTTAAAAGGTGGATTAATAGAAAAGGAGGCAGCATTGATTGGGGAGTTTACACAGAACAAGACACGTTGGTCTTAGACTGAGTATTTATAGGTGAGATATGTGATTATAAAACTTTAGAAGCTGAACAGAAAAAGATTCATAAGCTTTTGCTGTTTGAAATGTTGGAGTTTTGTTTTTCTCCCTTTGTGAGCCACGGGCCACCTCGTATTTCTGGTCTTTCAAGTAAATTTATTCAGTTCTGCTTAAGAACTTGTGACCCTTCATGGCCTGCTGCTTTTACTGTTGGCCCTACATGTTCTGTATGCTTCAGGATTCCCACTCAGCAGATCTATGCAAGGAGCCTTTGATGCTGCTAGGAACTGCTTAGAAATGCTCTAAATTCTGCTTGTAATGGTGCAAATTGGGTAAATCAGCAAGAGTTAGATGGGGCTGCTTGTATCCATCGTGGTATCTGGGGCTTTGCACAGAGTTCCTAGTAACAGGTTAGTAGGGAATCAGCCTGTGTAATACTTTGCATGTCAGCATAAGGGTATCCTCTAAGTATTTCCTGTGGAGAGCAATTAGAGGATTTGGTAAACATAAGAATTGGGAACAGCTTGAATTTGTTTTCATGTTTTAACTGACTGTTAACTCTAAAGGGAAAGCAGGTACCTGCATTCTGCTTTCAGTTACACAGGTGCAAGCCTGGAATGTTCCCACTGATTTCAGCTACATGGATGTATCTAAGCACACATTCTGGCTGGGTGCAGCATTTTCCCTCCTGAATTTCAGCCTTCTGTGGTTGGATTTGTGCTAAGCTGGTTTTTTTCCACAAAGCTGCATCTGTTCTAGAACATTTAAATTGCTGCATGAAAAGATAGTCTTGAGTTTGTAACTTGGTTTATATAGCATTTTAACCCCATATTAACTTAGACTTTTAGAAGCACCATTTACTACAAATATAATGAGATTTTACGTATAGTTTTTCTGACAACAAAATTATCACTTTTAAAAGGATGGTATCTTCAAATGGGAAGCTGGGTGCTGAAAGCAAAGGACAAGTAGAGGAGTATTTCTGGTGATCTGGCTTATACTGGTAATGGTACCCCTAAGCTTTGTGAGGGCATCACAACTCTGCCCTCAAGGCTGGATTGTCATGTTTCCCTGGAAAAACAGCACCTTTAATCACCACTGGAAATGGCTGGTGATGATGGCCAGCACTCAAGAGGTGACAGACCTTTCCCCAGCCAGGATCAATTACCCCCACAGCATTTCTGGTAGATCTGTGCCAAGTCTGTTCTTACATACTGCCAAGAACAGAGATTCTGTGTCTCTTCTATCCTAATGCTTTTCTGTCTTTCACAGCCTTCTCTGTGATGTTTAAACTCTGTCTTGTTTGCTAAGTTTGGCTTTTTCTGGCAGGAAAATTCATCAGGAGTTCCATGTAGTGGTGCTAGCTATAGGACAGGAACTGTATCCAGAAATCTTCCTATTGACTTAGATTTTTCTAAATCCGTGTGAGTTGAAGGAAACCTGTGTTCTTTCAGCTCTAAAGATACTGCTTCACTGGGAAACAAACTTGTGCTATTAGTGATTTTTTAATCTCATAAAAGAATTGTCTTTGGAGTCAGTGTTGGTACCAGGCTGCCAGGGAAGAAGCCTTGCATTTAAAGCTTCTCTCTCAATGTGGCTTCCTACTGAAAATGTTCCTGCTGGCTCCTCCAGCTTCTCTACTTTCTTTGCTATGTCCTTCTATGCTTTGCAAGAGGAGTTGTTTCTCTTCAACCTGTTGCTTTTTCTTTGTTAATTTTTTTCCTTGAGTGCTGGTTTGTGTTCCTGCATCTTGTTGCTGTGGAGGAATCAGCGTGATGGTGCTGAGGCACTGCTGAAGGAAGTTAAAGAGGTTGGGCAGGAGGCACTCTGGTCAAAAGTAGAATTTCACTTAGCGTGGAGCTGATGAAGTAATTGTATGCAGCAGCCTGTAAGTGCAACCAAAACTATGTGAAGGAAGAAAGAAACTTCTGGTGTCCATTTCTGTTCATGCCAAACACTGCTGGCCTTTTTTTTTTTTTTTTTTTTTTTTTTTTTTTTTTTTTTTTAATGAACTTGGTTATTCTTCTCTTGTGGAATGAGGTTTTTGAATGCTAAGAATTACTCAAAGCTCATAAAATGTAGGGTTTGAATCTACAATAACGAGTATTTCCAGGACACACATCATCACTGAAGATGACAGTGGTGTGGGTGGGTGTGGGGGCACGTGTGTTGTTGTAAAATCCCAGGGAGTTTTACCAAACAGAAGAATTCTCTGAAGCAAAGCTTCATTTCAGGCACGTACTGTAAGTGTCTGTTGACACTGAAAGAACTCATTTTTTCATTAAGCTGCTGCCTGAGGATCTGCATCCTAATGTGGTTTTTCTGAACTGGGAAGACACTTCCTCCTCAGAGCTGCTCATGCTTTCCTAACTGAGTGATTTGCATATATGCCAGCAAGGGTAATATGTCAGGTTAAAGAACAAAAAAAAGTCTTTTTTTTCCTGTCTCCTTTGGAGTTGGAATGATGATCTTTTTACAATATTGGGAAATGAACACTTAATTTCTTATAAGATTTGCCATTTTTTTGAAATGGGTGATGCATTGAGAGGCTTCTGTGACTCTTCATGAGAGGGTCTGTAACAATGTCAGGGCTACATTGTGTAGATCTTCAACCCAGGTGCCACCAGAGGGACATTTGGCATTGAAATGTCTATTCCTGGTGGGGACAGCAGTGAGATCAAGTATGCCTCCTGCCTGGGATAAATACCTGCAAGTCCAAGGCTCAGGATGGACAGGTCATAGTAGGGTTACTTTCTGAGCTAAGTTTCTGAGCTCTTTGAAAAAAAACAGCACAAAGCTTGATTGAATTTGAGGGTTTCTCACCTCCATTTAGTTCAGCAGACACTTTGAAGCTTTCTTCCACCTGCTCTCTTAGATTTACTTTGACTTAATCCCAAGGTACAGATTCCTTGTCTTGCCTCAGATCCCTGTGCAAGATCACTTGGTGTGATGGTTGCATTTTCACTGCATGTTTTGAGGCTTTTGTTCTCTGTACATTCTCTGGTTCTTTCACATCAGTGCAGTCTTGCAAATGCTTATAAATTACTTTGTAGACTTGAGAAGCTGCAGTTTTGCTCATAGAGCCTTCTGATATCCCTGTGTAACAACCATCCAGATTTCATTAAAGCATTTAGAAGAGGACTGCATCTGCTTATACAGCACTGGCCACTAAAACACAGATCTTCACCAGGCCCTCTACAGCTTCCCTAATAGTAGATTCAGTTGAGTCCCAGGTGATGTTAAGGTTGCAGTTTTGAGACCATTTCTTTCATTCCACATAGGTTATTCAGGGTCTGATTCAGAAATCAGACTCTGATATTTTAATACTCATGGCTAAATGCTTACTGGGTCCTGCCTGCCTTCTAACAAAACCCCTTTTTTGTCTGCTGCTAGTGCTTCTTTGTTAAAGCGAACTGGGAAGTTATTTGCATTTGGAAGGGAATAAATAAAAACAAACTAACTTTAAGGTGCGGCTGCAGAATGTTGCAGGCCCTTTGAATGTTGTGTGTCTGCTTATTTTGGAGTTTTTGCTGGGCTAAACGACACATGAATTTGTCTCTAATGTGTCATAGATTTATCAAAGCCAAATTACTCATTAAAACAATGCTGAATTGGAAGCATAATGCACTAAACTAGCATATAAATGAAAGGTTAGCTGAAAGGTAATTTGATATATGAAACCATAAAAGAGATTTCAGAATTAATGAGGGAGACAATATTTCTCCTGTAGGGACTTTAAGATTTGTTTGAAACAGTGTAACAGCAACACATTATTTATTTCTTACATTGCCTTATTCTTAGGCCCATGGGACCAGACAGGAAGGAATTAGAGAGCCCTATATTACAATTTAATTGCTTGAAGGAAAAATATTATTTTTTATTGTTAACCATTAGCTGCTTCTAGTTTTATTGAAGTCATAATGTCCATGCTGTAGCACCAATGTTTGCAGTATGCAGTCAGGGCTAAGAAAATTGTTCAATTGCTATGAACTCAGCTTTGTGGGAAAAAAATAATTAAAAACCTCAAAAAGATGGAGAGCTGGGACTAGACCAGTGACTGCTCAGATGTTACATGTCTAAGAGCTGTGTTTCCTTCCATTTAGCACAGAGGTGTGAAGAACAAATCCTGATCTTTCACTGAAGAAGTGTTCATATACAACACCCATAGTTTTCACTGAGTTGAGCCATTGAGAGCAGCTTCTGTTCTTTGGTTTTTGTTTTCTCTTCTTGGTATTGGTCTGGAATTTCTGTATAATGAAATGGGTTTTGGTGACTTAATGGTTCAGTTTGTTTGGTTTTATAACCACAGGTTAAAATTGTGACTGTATTTGGCCAGGGACAGTCCTGTTTGATGTACAAGTTTCTTTTTCAGACAGGTTTGACTTTTTTTGGGTTTTTTGCGGGGACAGAGGATAATGAAAATCTGCTTTTATGAGTACTGATTTTTGTAAAATAAAAATTTTCATGTGCCAGCTACACTGTGATGACTGTCCCCTGCTGTGCTCTTGGCCTGTGGTCACAGGGAGACAATGGAACAGTTTGGCTCACCATGGAAAAAATATTTGAGAGGGATGATCTCACACCTGCTTCGGGCTAAAAATGCTTACTCCATGAGCAAGACAGAATGGCTCAGCTGTTAAGCTGTGGTGATTTGACCACATGGATAGATAAGTAAAACTGAGACATGTCTGAAATGCACAAAGCAGGGTAGTAGCAGCAGTACAGCTGTTCAGTCTTCCATGTATCCACATGGAAGCTCTAGCAGATCAATGCAGTAATCCATTGCATTTTTGCATAGAATTTTTTTTCTATGCATTTTTAAAAATAATAAAATAATAATATTATTATTATAATATTATATAATAATTTTTTTTTCTTTTTGCATTTGTTTTCCCTCATAGAAGCGGGAGAGCAGATTTCTTTCCATGACTCTTTAGATCTTTGATCCTCTGCTTTGGCTCCCAACAGCAACATTGACTTCAGGAGTGCAGGGAAATGGGTCCTTTTACTGAGGACACCATCCAGGGAGGGACCATAGGATTTCACCAGCTGATGCCTCTTCAGGGTCAGCTTTGTGTCTGATGTAGGCTTAGTTATTTTGATGACTACAGAGGGTGAATCCATAGGTAACACACCTGCAGCTGTCCTGCCTTCTTGTAAATTCAGAAAATGATTGTCTGTCTTCCCTTTCACTGTTAAACTCACTCCCATTGAGAAGCATTTTTAGCATCTGTGGTTAGACCACAATGTGAAAGTAGTGGCTAAACCACTGAGACAAGAGAGCTGCTGCAGCTCAGTGCTGGTGACTGCTGACAGTACCTGCAGCTGCCTTGGATTCCATTTTAAGGCAAGGGAATCTTTCAGTCCAAGAGTATTTTGTATGTATTTGAATACAAATAGTTCTCTTGTTGTTACAGTGAAAGACAGCAGTGATAGAGCATATCAAGAGGTTTCAGTGACCTGTAGATCCCCAGGTCATTAGGTCAATTGTACTATGCCACTATCTACTACTGTTCCAGCAGTGGAACAGGGCTGTAGTATTTACTCTCTTAGTTGGGTTTTGTGAGCTTTGGCTCATGCTGGCATCATGTTGACAGCTCCTCACATGTGTGCAGGTCTTCTGAAAACCTTCAAAAGTTACACCAGGTATTTCTGTGTGTATGTACCTGGACAGATGTAAAACTCTCAGGGGTTCACTTCTCCTTGGAGAGCTTTGGAAGTCCTGTGAGCTACCTCTTAAGTTGTTCAGGAACCATGATCCATCTGATTTTGTGAAGCATGGCTGACATTTGAAATGTATTGTGGACATTGTGACTGACTCTAAACTGTGGGGTTTTGTTGTTTTTTTCTATGATAGAGTTCACCTATTGATACCAGGTTTAGCTCTGCTTTTCAATACTCTTGCAAACATACAGCAGGGAAGGTGCACTACTTCTGATGAATACTTCCATTGTTTGTCATGGACTCTGGGCAGTAACTTTGGCCTTACTGGGAAAGATTCCCATTCTTTGATGCTCTGATTCTTCAGCCAACTCCATTTTGTTGAATATGATTTTTAATCACGTTTTCCTTTTAACTTGTAATGTAACAAGTCCCTAAATGTGTTGCTATCCACCAAAGAGGGTTTCTTGGCAGAATTTCCAAACAAAAACAAAACAAAAAACCTCTATTCTGCCAAAATACTCTTAACGGATGAAGCAACAATTACTTGTGGCTTTGTGAAAATAGACTATATATTGTATATGTTGTGGTGCAAGAGACCACGATGTGTGCAGTGATGACTTGAGGTATCAGGAAATTAAGTGAACCATCAGTAGTGATGCCTGGTGCCAAGTATTTAGTTCAGTGTTCCAATTTGCTGTGCAGTGTAAAGTGGGAGCAGGCTTCTTAGGAAAAAGGGTCTAGTGGTTAATGCACTGAGCTGGGCCTTGGGAGGTCTGGCTTTAATTCCCAACTCTCTACAAGTTTGCTTTACAACTGTTAACATGTTAATTGAATTCTCTGTGCCTAAGTTCTCTTTCCCTCCCTTACCCACTTCTTAGTGAAATTCCTTGGGGAGGAGCAGTCTTTAGCACAAGTTTGGATGAAGAGGTACTTCCTTAAGAAGAAAATTCTTTCCCCTTTCTCTTCAGAAACCCTTCTGGACAGTTGATACAGGATTCTGAGGAATAATACCAGGAGAAGCAGTGGGAGAGAACTGTGAGTTTGAGGGAGGGTGTTATTCTGAACACAGCTCTACAACCTGTCCTGGACTGATTTACTAAGTCTCCTTGCTCCCAGTCCCTCACCTCTAAAAGGCAGGAAGCCTCAGCTACCCTGAGACTACCTGGGACTCTGGAGATTCATTGATGTCTTCAGAGAACTTTGAGGACAGTACTTGCCTTGATGCCTGACTTACTACTAAGAGTGGAAATGGGGAAATTCAGTGGAAATGGGGGCTTGAATACTAATGGCCTCTGCTTGGGTCAGCACTGAAGAGCATTTGCAGGAGTACTTCAGCTGTGTTACACTTGCCTGAGGACAGCAGGCCAGGGCTTGGGTTTTTCAGCAAAGCTTGAAGCCTGTGAGGGAGTTCCCAGAGGCCTGGTCTCCTCTTCTTCTGGAAAGGTGTTGGTAGAGCGTGAGTAGTGAGCAGAGCTGTAATGGCCTGGCAGAAAGAGGACTGATGCAAGCCACTGCCCTGCCTGCCATCTTATGTGCGTTTAAAAATAGAAAATGTTCTGTAATCCTGTAATAGCTGAAGATGAGCCCTGTAACATTTCCCAGGATGAGAGCACCACTTCTGTGTCAGCGCTGATTTTGGCTGTTAGGTTAGGTAAGGAAGCTGTTTCCTCTGAATATGTTTCAACATTACAGCATAGTAACCTCTCTGAAGACAAGTGACACAATAGATAGCTCAGCTAACTTCTTTCAAGCCAAAGATTAGTTTTTGGAATCAAAGTATCATTTTGTCATTATTAAAATGGTGTCAGTAGCTACTTCTTTGCAAGGCAGTAGCTCACGCTTGGCCAGTGGGAAGGCAGGACTAAGAGTCATGTTTTATTTTCATTAGCAGAACGTTTTGTCATTGGACATAGGCCTAAAGAAGGCAAGTAATCTACAAGTAATTTTGACACAAGTTGCTGGACGTATGCATATTGTGCTCCTTGCCATTCCTGAAGAGTTTGGCAGTTGCTATAGAGCTGGTTTTCACAGAAAGATAGGGCTGCTGGGGTCTAGACCAAATTACATGTGCCTGGAAGACAGCCACTGAAGATCACACTGGCAGACACCTGTGGAGCTGAGATTAGACTGCCCATGGTTATTTCCACTAGAGAAAGGAGAGCCTTGTTTTGTTTTCAATAATGGGTAATAAGATATCTTGTTGTGACTCCTGTTTCTGGTGATCTGAGTGAGTAGCACAACACTGACCATTCATAAAGATCATATGAAAGTATTTAAAAAAATAACTTCACAATCTTAAACCAGACCTGCTGAGTAAACAAATTATACAGTGCCAGAGTGAGCATCATTGACCTACCACAAGGAGAACTTTTATCATCTACTTACTAACTTTTACTATAGTTTACCAGCTCAGTCATTGTCTCTGAAACATAAAAAAATGTCCTGGTCAGACCCACTGAATGTTTTTTCTTCCTTCTACCTCTCATGGTAGAGTTATATTAAGTTTTGGCCCACAGAAGGCACAGTGATATCAAAAAGAAAGCAAGCTATGGAGAGTGGTATTTTGTTGGACTTTTACTTCTTGATAATTAATTTCCTATCTTTGTATTTTATTCAAATGCACAGGAAAGTAGATATACAAACCCAATCAAGAAAATGAGACTCTAAGGTCTCCTAGTACTTTTTTCTGAAGGTAGAGGCTGTGGGGATTATGGAAGCCCTACCTTTTCTATATGGATATTGTAGCAGCAGCCATAGTAATGCAGAGGACCTGCTACCTGTGTTTAAAAATCATTACTTGCAAATAGGTACTTTAAACTGCTGCTGTCATATGGGAGATTTAAGGGTGGGAATAGATAAAATAGATGTTTTGCAAAGTAAATATTTGCAAGATATTTTTTCAGATGCAAACTCAATCTATTTTTTTGTGTATGTGTACTTTTTTTGCCAACAGATGCCTGTGAGATTTTTAGAATAGGGTCAATATTGGGTTTTTTTGGGTTTTTTGTTTTTTTGTTGTTTTTTTTTTTTTTCAAATTTCTGTGGTAGTTATCTTAATTTCCAGCCAATAGGATCTGTCTGGCCCACAGAGTCTTCCTGATGGACAAGAGTACTACTGTTTGCCTATAGCTGCTGAAAGAACTGTGGAATTGGAAAAAATACTTAGTAATGAAACTTCTTGATCTGCTCTTGTTTGACACTTCAGCTAATGAATGTCTCATGTCAAGCCATCTAAGGGAGTGGTATTTGAAAATCTAACCCAAATGCTGCAAAAAGTTTTTCCCAGTTAAAGCAGAAGCATCTAATAGAGGACTGCATCTTCACCTGCCAAATATGAGGGCAGTATTATAGCCAGATTGCTTATGTAAAGACATTAAGAAGACTTCTACATCCACAGATATTGTCTTCATCCATCATATGGGCAGGTGTGTGTATATACATGGCCTCCAATTTTGTCTGTGGAAAGCCTGGCTTTGAATCTCACCTTGTATGAGACTCAAACTGAAGCTGTTTTAAACTGAAGATGTCTTTTGGCAGAGGAGTGGTCCACCTCTCAGAAAAATCCTAGAGAGTTGCCGGGGGGGGTCAGATGTCACAAACCAAATGATGTGAAATTTTTCTGTTGTGCTGTAGTTCTGTAAAGCCAACAGTATCAGCACAGTGCACAAACTACAGACATTTTTGGGTGGTTGGAAGCACCTGATCTGTACCTTGGGTGATGCCTGATTTGAACACATTCCAAACTGCAGGTTATGGCACCAACTCAGTCTGTAGCTGGGGATGTATAGACTGGGTTTTGGCAGGAACTGTCTAACTTTTGTCTGCAATATATAATAAGTCTTTATAGAGTTTAAGACACATAAATCTTATCTCCCCCCAAGCTGTCTGTAGTTCATTTCCTTTGGGGTTAGGGGGAGGGGGAAGTCCAGGTAGATGGAAGGACAATTTGAAGAAGAGGGAGATCCTGCGAAATCATTTGGGCATGAAATGTTGGATTTAAACAATGAAGTAGCTTCCTTTCCTATTCTATTTATCATTTTAATTGCTCAAAGCATATTTCTTAGAAATAGTCAAAATACAGACTCAGACATATTTATATTTTATGCATCCCTGCTGTTACCTTTTTTGGGGATGTAAAATGGATCATCAAAACCCATGGAGATGTTTATACAGAAAACATAATATAATGAAAGTCTTACTGTGAATCTTGTGTTGATAGCATTTGTAATAAATCAGGAGAGTCAATTACTTTACTCTGCTATATGCACAGTAACTACTGTCACATTGCATGAAAACATTACTTATCTACTCACTGTAAAGTTGCCAACTGTAAAGTTGCCTGGATCAAACTGTGCTGAGCTATGAAGTCAGACTTCTAAGGAAGGAAGACTTGCAAATCATAGGAATATATGATTTCTGACAAACTGTGAGGATTTTTCTTATTTGTTGTTTTCTATACCGACACGGAGGAGAGAAGGCAAATCAGTTCCTTAAGTTGTTAATGTTGACGTAGTTCCTAGGGGATGCAAAGGGATCAAGCATTATATATCTTAAATATTTAATATTTGGCAAAGAGAGTCAAGGCATCCATCTAGCAGGAAATCCTACAGGGAGAGAAATAACTGTGTAGGTAATGGATGCTCTTAGTTCTGAAAGTCTGGCCTTTTCTCAAGGTTTCCTCTGGTGTCAGGCTAAGCAGGGAGTGAGGGATCCAAGACCAGTATTTTTAAACAGAAATACCTGAAAGACATTCTGATCTCAGCTTTTGAGTATTCATTGTGGTTTTAAAAAGAATAAGACATGGCCTATAGTCCAAGATGAACATTTCAATGCAAAATTTAGGCTGTTAATATCTGCAGCTCTTATAAGACTTGAAGTGCCCCTTTCACAGGAGGATTATCATTATAACCTAAGGAAATGGTGAATTTGGAAGAGAAAACTCTCTGTGTCAGGAAGGGAACAGCCCCATATAGCTCAAGATGGAGAACCTCTAAGTTTAGTGAGGACACTTTTCCTGTCCCACTGATGCAGAGGACAAATAGGGGAAGGTGAAGAAAATACTTGAATATATTGTTGGAAGAAGGGAAGGCATAAGAACCCCAGGTCCTCCTCCTGTAAGGTCCTGGGATGAGGCACGACTCTTGGCATGCCCCTGATAGGTGTTCAGAGGTAACTTTTACTCTAAAAAAGCAGCTGTCTGGGCCAGGTGATTGTTTTGAGTGTTTGAGTCTTCTTGTCTTAACAGATGCTTGCTTGGAATAGGCTATTTCTGAAAGCCAGAGGAAAAGCTGAAGCAACTCTTCCTAGGGCCACCTGAGCCTATGATGAGGCACATCAGCATAGCTTTAAAAATATTTTTAAATTTTAAATTTAAAAGTTTTTAAAATGTGAAAAAAAAAATTATATGAGAGCCCTCAAAAGTTCTACTCACCCATATTTGTCCCCTATTTCTTGGTAAGCTGTAAGTCTACCCTCATTTTTAAAACCATACCACACTGGATAAATAACTGTCTCATCCTGGATTGAATCTCTATTTTTAATATGATAGAGAGTGTTAAAACTGCCCTTGTTTATAGCACTGATAGCTGGTTACATCAAAATTACCTTTATCACTTGGGCTGTTCTGGAAGCCAGCCTTGGCTGAGCCAGCTGAGATACTTCTGAACTGACTACAAGGACCTTTCTGTGAGCTTACAGTTGGCTTGCAACAGAAGAGGCTGAGTAATCAGGCAATTAAAGCTGAAATCAGAATCAGCCACTTGAAGCCTGTTTTGTTTTTGCATTTCTGTTATGTTTGGAGTTGTTAGGCGAGTTTAAAGATCTTGAATCATACTCTAAGCCTGTGCATTCAAATTCATTGAATACAGGATGCTATGAAAACAATTACTTCAACACAGATACACTTACACAATTCCCTTCTAATTTTTGGTAACTGCATACAGGCACTCCAGTAATCTTTGCTGAAAAGCCATTGGATACAAACAAAGTGTAACTTTTATCCCATGCAGATGATGAAGTAAATTAAGGTTTTTTGTAAGGAAGTGCCTTCTCTGTTAAATACCCAGTCCTTGCAGGGCTGTGAAAAGACAGGTTGTTTACCACAACTAGGATTCTTTTACTTGAATTCAGTACCAAAGAGGATATTGGTCTTTCCCACCTGAGTGGTTGTGCTATTAACTCGGGATCTCTAACTGTACCCATTACATCCTCTCAAGTTTCTCCTGAGCAAAGCAGTTCTCAGAATGGGAAGCTATTCCTCTTGTAGAGAGAGGACACTGGTGCTAGGGGGTATATGCAACATATCCTTGTTAATATACTTCCTCCCTTTAGGTATTTCCAAAAAAAGCTAAATATTTTCCAAAACACTTGTACAGATGAAGGGAAATCCTAGGTAGTGAGTATTAGTGACTGCTTGTTCTTCCATTTGGAGGCAGGCTGATGGGAAGCTTACCATTTTAACAGCAGTATTGTAGCATTATCCATACCATTGGATTTGCACACAACATCCTAATTATTGTTGTAAATTCACCACAAGTATAGAATGGACTATAGAATCTGGTGTTGTCATCCACATACTGCAGACATAAAACCACGAGCTGTCTTTTGGAGAAATCCATTGTTTCATCATTCATAACTGTACAGCACTTTCCAGAAATATTCTCAGAAGCATCCCTCATGAGTTTTAGAGCCATAATTTCCATTATCTCATGTTGAGTAACTGGATTTGTGAATTTGTCTTGAGTCATTTTCAGCTACTTTGAAATATGAGGATCAGATTCCGTTTGCAAACAAGACAGCTAAGATTGATTTCAACTTTATTCTTTGCTAAAGGGTATATTTTCAGTTTCTTTAGTTTAGTGGTCTCACAGTCCAAGCCTTTGTAAGGCAAGATAATATCTCCCACTTAGTATTTTCATAAGGATCTTCCTGTTTTCTTTTTTCTTTAGAGAGCATTGAAAATTTAGCATTTCACCCACATTTTTGTGGTCTTTTGAATGGTATCAGCTGCTTTGCAGTGATCTCAGATGGATTTTAAGATTGTTTTTTTCTCCCAGCTGGAAAACATGGATGGCATAAGAGCTTCATCTATGCAGTTAGTCAGAAGTTCAGTTTTTGGGCACAACCTACAACAGCAGAAACCGTGCGTGCTGTGGTCACCTTGAGAAAGAGAGAAGGCATAGAAAAACTGTATTTAAGAGGGGGAGCAAGGAATCCTTTAACTTCATGGGTGTGGGATTTCAAGCTGCAGATATTTCACTAAAAAAGTTACGGCATCACTTTTGGATAGCTGATTGCTCCTCATGCAAAGATAGTTCTCAAAACTTGGAGAAAGAGGAGAAAAGGTTTCCTGTTGCAGGAAAGGCATGTCCATACCCAATGCAGCAGTCCCTTGACTCCAAGGGAGAAGTAACTGAGATGGTTGAAGACCTATGCACCTGAATTAAAGCAAAGAGCAAACTGCACGGGCAGGGGACTGATCTTGCCTACTGTGATTAATAGAAAAAAATGGTTTATCACCTTTCCTACTTCCTCTGTCTCTCCCCACTCCCCCAGCCTAGAAACAAGCATCTACACCCATGGCAAACTGTATGCCTTAAAAGAAAGATGCCAGGCCCTCTTGCAGCACTGCTCATGCAAAGCAGACAGATTCTGAGGGCCTGCTGTTAAGAAAAATTCTCAGGCACCTAATATGCATTTTTGGTAGAATTTAGGAACTGATGCTAGAAGGCTTTGTTGGCTGCCTGCTCAAGTGTTCAGAGCTTGGAATTAGAGAAAAGCCAGGAAGAAATGTGCATTTGGAGTGCTTTCAGCACACTTTGACTCTCTCGAGGTACATAGTATCAATAGTGCAAGCTGCAGAATTCTTACTCAGAACGGACTATTCTATTGTAAGACCTTTTTCATGCCTTGAAATGGGACATGCTGATCCCAGATGTTAGAAATAATCAAAGCAATGCGACAGCTAGAAAACTTAGTATCAAAAGGCACAATCTGATCTGCTGTTAGGTACCTTTTGAAAATGCAGATTCAGGGGAAAAAATAATTCAAAGTATTAAAAAACTGTGTAGATGTGACACTTCAGGAGATGCTCTAGTATGCATGGTGGTTTTTCTGGGTTGACAGTTGGACTCTGTGATCTTAGAGATCTTTTCCAACCATGACAATGCTGTGATTCTGGAGACTAATACATTTTTCCCAGCTGTACTTGACAGGATTATTTTCCAGCAGAAAATTTCACCTTGGCATTTTCTTTTTGCATTTGATCGTTTCGTGATAAAGAGGCCCCAACTCCTTATTTCTTGTATATCTTGGTAACAGAGGCCCTTGGTTAAAATAAGGCTATAAAGATGTTTATATGGAAGTCCTGTTCTTTTTATCTTCTAGACATATGTCTCAGGAATACATTTTTAAGAAAATGTATTCCAGAGTCTGGGTTCAGAATTTTTTCTTGCTCTCAGATAAGCCTTACCTGAAACTGTTAGATGCTTTCAGGCTTTCAGAGAGATGAGCTTTAGATCCCAGATTGATTTGAGGTTGGTGCAAACCAAATCCTCTTGTTAGTCTTCCACAACATTGAATGATTAGTAATGCTTTGCGTGAAGATGAGGGCTTGAGATCATGTAAGTGTGGTTTAGAACTTATTGCTTCCTTGGCATGAGGGTCAGCACAAAGCTGTGTGCCTGTTCTGCCTATTTTACAGTACAAAATGAAGTGGGGTTTCAGCAGCCTTGATTTACAACCAGCACACCTGCTTAGTGCCATTGTGCTGCAGTATGTTCCCTAGATTTTAAAGGTGATTTTTATGTAACAAGACACAGGATTTGACTGAAGCTTTATCTGTTAGGCACAGGAAGCGATTCCTAGCTACTTTGTGTGAGATGATAGACATGGGGAGAGAAGACAACAAAAAGTCTGGCTCTTAGCACCATGATATGATGTAGTTGTGTCTGTCTCACACATGCAATTGTCCTTGTAGATCAAAGTGGAACCTAGACCTGTTTAAGGGCAGAGAGCTTGTGGGCATCACTTTTTGCCATATTTAGGAATCCCATGGAAACACATCTGCTGGGCAAGAATCAGCTGCAGTTTATTCTGATTAGAGGCAGAATTGTGGAGAAAACATCTCAGGAAGCCTTCTAATCTCAGCTCCATGAGATCCATCTTTTTGCTTGGTCCTCTCTGACGTATGAACATCCGTATTGGATTAAAATGCAGTGTTCTGTAACTTATTGGAATTGAGAGGAAATGCTAAAGGAGGAGGAAAAAGGTGCAAGCATGTGGTGAAAATTCCCCACTATGTTCTCCCAGGCAGTAATCACGTGTGGCCTAGGGACTTATTCCATTAGTACTCATGGAGTTGGGTTTTATAGACCTTGACCAATTTTAGTGTTGGAGGTTTTTTCTGTGTAGATTTTAGCACAGATGCATTCACAATATTCACAGCATCCTCTGATGGCAAGTTTAAAAACTTCACTACATGTTAGTTAACCTCCCCACTAAAAGCTCAACTCATTCTGATCAGACAGAAACTGCCACGTGATGTTTCATTTGACACCTCCTCTGCTTTGCACCTCATGGAGTGGTGAGTGTTGTGGCCCATCATCCATGTGCTGCTTAGTGTTATTTCCCCTGCTGGATTGCACAATATTTAAAGACATGTTAAAGAAGGAAACTTGTCATTTCTTGGCTTGAAGGACACTTGTCACAGGATTGAACTCAACTTGCTGGGTGCAGACATACACTTGAGTTTTATAGTATGACCTTTGGAGTAGAATGAGAATTTAAAAAGGCCACCTTGCTTCAGGGGAGCCAGAATGGCATGGGAAATGTGGGGAATCATTAAAAACATGAGAGTTTAATTGTTTTTGCACTGCATTAGGTTCAGATATTTGTCCCAACATCTGGTTTCTCTACTGCTTTCATCTTAAATCTAAGCTGGATTTTCTTAGTAAACAAGCAGTAAATTCATCACTATGAGCTTTCTAAAAAGCATTATAAGTTATTTTAAAGATGTTTTTTGAGTTATATTTTAATTGCACAATAAGCTTTCATTTATGACTAAAGATGCCTGCTTGAGGCATCAACAACCATTTTTCTTTCCTGCATTTCAGCCATATTCTGTGAAATTGTACCAAAAAATCTATTTAATTAGATATACCAATAGAAATTGATTTAGAAATGGAGAAAAAATGAATTATTCTTCCTTCTGATATTCATACAGCTGTGAATACATCTTGATCCAATTTCTACCAAGCAGTGGGAAAACACTTTTTGAACAGTTTGAAAGCATTTTATAGTCTTGCGATGCACAGTTGATTTACAGCTGAGCTGTACTGCATTTCATGCCATGTGTCTGAAAGTCTGAAGGTATGATAAGGAAAATTATTACCTTCCCTGTTATTCTGAGTAACTGCTCTCTAATGGACTCTTCCAGCTCCGAGACTGTTTTATTGCTTAAGGTAACTGTTGCTGATGCCAGTTAATACAGCTCTGATTATACACCAGCTCTTGGGAAGATCGTGGCTGTTCCCTAGGTGACAGAAGCCCTGTGCCCTCAAACCCTGTTAACTTTCCAATGGCTTTCCTAAAACAATTATAAAACAGCTCAGAAAATGAAAAAAAACCCCTTTCCTTGTAGGTGTGATATCTTAAAATAGCAAGACCAAAGGGGTTGCTAAAGTGACTTGGACCATTGTCCACCTATTTCAGAGTCCCATTTTAGGCAGCAGTGAGCCCTGGATGCTTCAGAGGAGGAGATCAAAGAGCAAGGTTGTTATGGGAAGTTTTGTGAACACCCTCTTCTTACGGTGTTAGGTGATGAGAATTAACTCTTCCATAATTAGCTGTATAACATTCATAATGTAGCTTGGCCACCTTCTGTTTATCTCTGGTTTTCAGATAAAGTTCCAGATCTCTGTGGGATCTCCTAATCTGAGGCACATTCTCTGCTTTTGCCACCTGTGTCTGACATTGGACTGCAAGGGGGGAGCTGCATCATACTAAAGGACAAAGAGAAAGAAAATAATTATATTTTGAAACAGGGGGATCCACACCCAGAGACTGATGCTGAACGCAGAGGAGAGTTTAGGGGGAGGGCAGGGGCTGTCACTGAATGATCCAAGCCATAGGAGACCTGTCTAGTCAACACAGCAGTAAATCTGAGCTTTCCTGTGTATATTTATTTTCACGTCACAATCTGTTTAAGCAAGAAAAGCACATTCTAATTGCACTCTAAACAAGGATTTCTCCTTCAGCATTTTACAGCTGTTTCTTGTATGCAGTGCCAAGCTGATCTGGGTGAGGTGTTCTAGCACAGCATGGACATGAGCCCAGTGGGAGGACATTTCTTTTGCTGCGTTTTCATTCACTGTTCCAAGGGGCACTTGAGAGACTGTTTTGCTCCTTCCTAATGGTTTATGAAGCCCATTACTGTGTACAGAACTGTACATCTGGCATAGAAGCAATTTGGTGGCCCAAAGAATGTGCTGGGCAAGAAATAAGATGCTTTTGGAGTAAATGCTGTGGTCTGGCTGGAGTTAATTTCATTTAAGACTAAAGAGCAAAGATGATAGATAAGATGGTGGCTGCTGGAAAGGTGATACCAGAAGCTGAGCTGAGTTACAGTACCTGTGACATCTCAGAGCAACGTGAAATGCTTTAGGCTGTAATGCTCTTGCATCCAGTCATAGGATACATGTACAGAAGTAACCTAATGGTTTGATCCTGCTCTGTTTGAAGCTGACAGGAATTTGGCTAAGTGCAGTGGGAGTTTGGATAATAAGGACAATGTGAACAGCAGAAGAAAGGCTGTTACCTGTGGTAGAACTTGGTTGGAAAATGCTTCTTTCTGTACCTTCTCTGTAGTTAGCTTTGAGGGGGTCTTTGTTTCCTAAACTCTGGTTTCAGAACATTTTCAAAACAGAAGACAAATCCATTTTATTTAAGAGCTGTCATTTTGTCCAAGAGAAACTTCCCCAGCGGGCAGTGTTAAGTCTGGAAATCCGAAGAGCAGGATTTTATCCTCTGCAAAGCAGCAGTGTCCCCGCAGTTGTGTTACACGAGGTGACAGCATCACCTTTGGTGGGGATGGAGGAGCGGGAGTGCCCTGGTTGCCGGGAAGCAGCTGCTCTGCCCCCTCTGCAGCCTGAACAAGCCCTGTGCTGGGTGCCGATTGCAGGGTCACCCCACTAGAGGGATTTTTCACTTTGCTGAGCTCCATCCCAGCGCTCTGCATTCCTGCTCCGATTGCTACAGCCGAGACACAGCAGCTTCTGCTGTTGTGTGCAGCCCATCGCCTGCTCTCCTACTTGTCTGCTGCAATTTGGGTGCTGAGAGAGTGGAGCCTGGAGCTTCAAATCGAGATGCAGAGAGGTTTAACATCCCTGGGCTTCATTCATTCAAGCCAGTGTCTTGGAAAGCAAAATTTTATGTGTAAATGCTTGTAGGTGTCTGGTTGCAAATGTACATTTGAAAGCTGTAGCCTTTATCTGTAAATTAAAACTAAACAAAACCCAAGAAAACCAACAACAAAACCCCAAACTAAATAAACCAGTGATTCTGGTTTATTCTGGAGATAAAAATAAGGGATCTATTCCAGCTGAAGAATCAAATGCACCACCATAAGGTCCCTCTGGACTAAGGCATCTTACTAGTGGCATCCCAGCTAAATTTAGACTTTCAAATTGAAACCATCTCTGCAGAGAGGCCAAATCTGTAGGCTTGTTTTGGAGTTAAGAAAGAGGCACAGTTACTACACAGTTACTTTCCAAAGATTGATTCAGCCACCTAAGCTCTGGAGTTGCTCTGCTGCTCCTGAACTAGAATGTGTTCAGGACTGCAGTGTAAAGTTTTGGGCAGTCTGTACTGAGTTGAGGCCACACAGATTTTGATTAGTTTTCTGAAGAGAGTGGAGGCAGCCTGGTACTTTTCAGCATGAAAGGCACAGAACTGTTATGGACTTGTACCTCAGTAAAGGATAAGATGAAGTCCGTATTAGTCTAAAGTGGGTTTACATTTTGTTTTGTTTCAGTTTATTTTAAATGGAAGAGTACGAGAACCCTACTGCCTTTCAGTGGACTTCATATTCTCAGTCCTTCTGTGATCCATTGCCTACAGTATAAAAAAATTCAATATTTGTGTGTTTTGAAATGTTGATCAGTATGCTACAGCAGACAGCATCTTTTGGACAGGGAAACTGTCCAAAGCCAGTGACTGACAGCACAGGAGGAAGGATGACAGACAAGGAGTTAAACACTATGTTGATCCCCAACAGAAGCTCTGGAGTATTCATTAATAAATAAATGAGAGCAAAAATGAAGCAATTATGTTAACAAGTGTTAATCAAAACTATGCCAGGGCTACTATCCTCTACCCATTGCCTTGGAGGAATTCTAAGAATGAGGCCCAAAGAAGACCCAAAGGGAAAGAAAATACACTTCAGTGGAATAAATCATCATTCCAGCTTATGGATGCAAAAAGCATCCCGTATGCTAAACAAAAGATTTTCCTGATTTGCTTATTTTCTAATTTCCACACCGGTTATCTATGGGTCTGTTACACATACAACATTTTAGGTGTAAAAACTCTTTTAATTTGCTTTTATGATATGCACTGTATTTATTCTAGTTTCAGTTAGTGAGAACAGAATGTGTCCATGTCATTGTGTAATAAATCAGTGTTCTCTGCTTCAGCCTAGCAGCTATTAATTTTGCTTTATTTATATATTATAATTTTCTTCTCCTCTTCTGAAAGGAATGGAGAAGAAAGGAGTTCTTTTAAAATTTTGACTCACACCCAAGGCCTTTGTAAAAATGGACTATGCAATTAACATAAAACCAATTCTTATCTGGACTTGTGGGGGGAAAGGCAGAATTGATTCTTGATGCCTCTCGTGTGCAACCCAGCATTCCCTCAGAGTAGCAAGATTCCAGTATTAGTGGAAAGCATTTTTGTAAGACATCCCAGCCTGTGCCAGCACGGCGTGTAATGCACACCAAGCAGGCTTGCTCATGAAGAAAAACATGTTTACAGAAACTGAAATGACTTCTTTGTTGTTTACTTGTGAATAGGAGAACGGCGTCAGGAGTACTTCGAGAGAGAATCTGGCTTTTGAATTATGACTGAAACAGCACTGCAGTGTGACTAGGCAGAATTTTCATGATCTTGAGACAGTTCCAGGAGCTGCTGAGCAAATGCCCCATCAAACAGTTGATCTGCTAGGCACAGAGAGAGGCACTGTCATCTAAGCACATGGCTGTATATAGCATGCTGCCCAGTCATCCCAGGGAAAGTGACTCACTGCTCAGCAAAAGCAAACCCTGCTCCGTAACTTCACCTACCTTGACAGCACTTCCAGAGTCTGGGATCAGGGGATGAGGCTCACTTGACTATTGCAATGCTTCAGAATGTGCACTACATTGAGAGCATCAGTAATGTATAAGGGATTGCATGCAATGATGCTGTTTGTGCTGAGGCACTCTGACCCTCTTAGAGCCTGCTGGAGAAATCTTACTGCCATTTGCAGGATTTGGGTTTTCCTCCGGTTGTTTCCTGTTTGCTTTTATCTCCTCCCCCCCAGGGATCTATAATTGCCCCTGAATTGTTTTAACTGTGATAGATACACATCATCAGCACTTGTTAAAGTTTTCCAGCCTCTCAGGTTTGAGGTGAGGAGATTTTTTTGCTTCTTTTTTGTTTTCCCTAAAGGGCAATTTGTAATTCAGGCAATGGAAGTGAGCACAGGCACTGTTTAATCTCTTCACCTAGGTATGGGAAGTGTTGGAGTATTGTTTATGCAATACTTGTACCCCTCTTCTAGCAATAGCTGAGTGTTTACCAGGGTTACCAAGATCTGTGGATATGCTTGACAGTACCTGAGCAGGAAGCAGAACAAGACAAGAGAAGGAAAATACCTGAAAAATGAAAAAACACTGACTGAAGAGTATGCCAAGCTGTAGACTGTAGAGGATGATTTTACCTTCACCTCTCCTGATAGAATAACTGCCCAGCATGACCTTGAGCTGGATGCTGGAGAAGAAGTTGTCACCACAAGCAGTATAAAGTATTTGTGTTGTGACTGTCCAGCCAGCACAGCTTTTGAGTTATTTGTGCAAGGAACACTGCACAAGTATGTACCTTTATTTGATTTGATTTTTTTTCTGCAAGCAGTGGGGCATGGGGAGTAGGGTGATTCACACAAGAGTTAGACATCACTTACTGTAAGTGCATTTCCCTTAAAGAGCTTACTCAGACAATTCTGCAAACACAACAATGATCTTGTGGAGCTTGTCATATGATTTTTAGGTCTTCATCCTTTAAGACTCTTTCTGCTCCCGGGTGGTACTCCTTGTCTTTGCTCCTCTAGATTTTCTCCCATTTTAACAAGAGTATTCTGTACTTTTTACTGCATCTTCTCTTGCAGGCTCTCCTGAATCTTTTTAAAGTTTACATTGCTCTTGTGGCATGAAGTTACCACTGCTTTCAAGTCAGGGAACAGAGGCAGTGAGAATTGGTCCACAGATCTCTTTGCCCTTCTTGGTGTGCCTTATATACAAAGTTGTTGTCCAGTGTGCCCTATCCTAGCTTCTGCCAAAGAAAGAAACAGACTGAAGAGCTGTTTGGCCAAGTGCTCCTCCTCCTGCAAGTCTGGGGTTTCTCTGTGCTGTAGATTTACAAGTGATTTATCCATATAGCCAAGGAATGCATTTTTTTGAGAAACTTCTGTGTGGCTGAATAGATCTCCCTCATCACCCTGTATTTTTTTGCTTTCTGACTTCAATTTCATCCTGTGCCTTTACCTTTACTTCCGTTTTTAAACAAGGAATAGCGGTGTGCTCTGTAGGGTCATTGCTGTCCACTTGCCTTCCTCCTTCCAACCGCCTTCCTAAGATGGATCTCCCATTCCTTCTCCCCAGATTAATAAAACTCTGCTTTTTTTAAAGCAACTATCAGGTTGTTACTTTCTTTCCCTTTCATATTATTTCCCCGATTAGCTGGAACTTCCTTCTGGCATCTGCTCAGGAGACAGGAGCTATCTTGGTGCTTTCTCAGCTTCAGCAGTGGGAGGCAAGTGGCTGGGTAACCATTGCCACAGAGCTGACTTGTGCTGCCCTCAGCATGGCCAGGAGACAGAGAGCCTGGGACAAAGAAACTGGAGGGACAGGACAGCTGGGTGCATGGGGGGGTGAGTCACAGGAGATCAGGAGTGTGACACAAAACCGTGTTGCAGCAGTGGCAACTGCTTCATCCTCAAGAGCTGATGGCTCTGGGGAAAGCAGACTGCAGATGACTCAGTTGTCTTTGCTGACTCCTGCACAAGTTTGAATGAAGCACAGGCTGAGCCCAGAGGTCTGCAGTGGGTTCATCCCACAGCTGTGAGATGTCAGAATCCTGTCTCTGGTTGCAGTGCTGGCAGGAGCTAAGATTGCTACAGACCTGTGCTCAGAGCAGAGGGGAGCAGAGCATGGGAGAAAGAGTCTTCCAGAGCTTCAGAGGAAGACCTTAAAGGGGCATGGGGCTTAGAGCTCTCCTTATCTTGATAAAATAATTATGCTAATAGCAACCACAGGTTAGCTCCGCCAAGGTGTTTAATAGCCATGATAGGTTCTGACAGCCCCAGTGCTGCTGCAGGACATTCCCTGGCTGTAGAGTGGCTATGGACTGACTGTGTGCAAGGCACACACTCCACTCATTTTCCTTTCCTTCCCCTCACCCTATTTCACCATTCTTGCTGTTTGATGTGGTAGAGGACCAGTTAGTGGGACTTCATACTTGGCAATATCATGGGTTGCTGAAGTATCAAAGAGTAGGCATACAGTTAATTTAGCATGGTTGTAAGGAAAGTGCATCTTGTCCAAGAAATCTTATGTCAGATTTCTGTGAGGTTATGAGGTTAATGGGTTGAGGTTTTCTTTAAAAAACCCTCACCAATCAAAACCCAAAAAAATCCCCAACACACATAATATGATATTGCTGAAACATCTACTAAAAAGATGAAGTACTGGCTCAGAGTAGCTCGCAGTAGCAAGAGGAAAGTGGTGGATTCAGTGGGTTTGCATGCAGACTGGAGAGATTTTTTTTAATACTTGAGGCTAGAACTTCAAAATTGTTACCGATAGAAATTTCTGCATGATGAGATTGACCCAGTGCCAAATAATGACCAGAGCATAGTAGCACGCCAGGTAGATTGTCATTAACAACAGGTTGAAACCCACTGAGGAAAAATAATTTTTAGCACAGCTTAATATTAGGTCCTGAAGCTGCTGGGGAAGCAAGGAAGGCAGGCAGGCAGGCAGTATCTGCAGAAGGAGGGATACAGTGCCATAGAAACTCTGAGCCCTGTAGGTGATGTTGCATTTCCTGGGAGCAGTGGCAAGATGTGCAGTGAGTGTTATGTTGCTCCCAATGTTGTAAGTTGGAGAAAATACATTAAAGAGGGAGAAACCTGCCTGGACCTGAGAGCTTTAGCCTCTAGTTTATCAAGAGGTTAAGTGACTTGATGACAGGAAAACTCTGTACATTAAGGGATTCTTAATGCAGCAGAGGAAAATGTATCAAAAACTGGGGGCTGGAAACTGAGATCAGACAAACAAAATTTAAGAAGTCATAAATTCTTAATAAAGGATGTAAAGAATCCCTGGAACAAGTAAAGGCTCTTGGCCTCCTGAAATCAAGACTGAATGCTGTTTTGGCAGTTGTGTTCAGCCAGAAGATGAGTTCATGGGATCAGAGGTAACTGAGAGAAATTTGGGGTTATACAATGGGATTCAGCAGATCTAGCAGTCCTGCTTGTTTGTTTGTTTGTTTATTTGGTGTTTTTTTTTTTTTAAAAGGAGTCTTGAAAAATTGTATCACCTGAAGCACAGGGTCATGCAGAGAGCCAGTTTTCTCTGGCAGATGGTAAAGGCAGATGTCAATCATGTCCCAGTCCTGCAAACCCTCACCAGATTTTCTTTGCCATCCTTAAAAGGGTCTGATTTAGCTCAGCAGGAGGGTTTTCATTGGCTTCAGTGAAAATGAGTGAGTCAAAATAGCACTACTTTTATTCCCAGATCAGCACTGTGCTTTGGTAGAGTTACCTTCAAATATCAAGAAAAGGGATTTTCTCTCACATTCTTCTACAGGAAACCTACTTGAGTCATGTTCTAAAGCACTAGCATAGAGTTATTTGACTGATTACCTTTCCAAGAGCTAACACAGAAATCAGAATTTGGATATGGTATTTTCCAGTGCCATTTGGTTACAACTGCAATAAATTTGATGTATTCCTACCCTTATAAATTAACTGAAAGATCAGAATCAGACTTGTTTATATTTGCATGATTCAGTTGTAATTACTTTCGTGTCTTCACTGTTCTTTCCATGGAGATGTCCTCGGACTTTTGAGTTTGAAGGATTATTTTGAAAAAAGAGAAGAGGGGAGAAAGGAGAGGATAAAGCACGGAGAGAAAATCTGCCAGGCAGATTTTTTTGCAGGTCCTCACAGCATTATTAAAAGAATACCTGGAGACAAATAAAAAGCAGAGCTATTCCTAGCCCCAGCGCAGAAGTTACTGTTGCTCATAAAAATGGCACAGATGATGATGCCTAAGAACATACTTGACCAGCTCTTGTTTGAGCATTGCACCAAGTTATTGTCTAACAGGTTATCCAGATGGTGTTATCTCTTTCTGCCAGGTTCCTGATCATGGTCCAAACCGCTGCTTTTCTACCTGTTTCCCAGAGACTGTGAGAAGAGATGGGGTTTCATTTGGAGATGTTCATTTGGTTTCTTTTGCATGCTGTTAGGCAAGGATTCCTGGCTTCAGCCAGGATCTCTGTTTTCCCTTGGATGTGCCTGCAAAGTCCCCACGCGAGCTCATGGATGTGCAGGGGAAAGAATAGGGAGGACTCTGTGAGTCGGTGCACTGAGCACAGGGACTGCCAAGTTTCTGCCTTCCTTTGCTGCATGCATGGCACACACTGCAGCCAGAAAGCAGACACAGGGTGCCATGAGAGGAGCAGGAGGTCCCTGGTGCCCAATCTTGTCTTAGCAGGGGTGATGTGTTAGGAATGGAGGGGAAGGAGCTGTATTCCTGGAGGTGTGGAGAGAAAATCCCTACTAGGGACAGGCAAAGCAGCAGTAGCTGATGTGGAGAACACACCTGGGCTGATGGTCTCTGAGAAAAGGAGCTGCCTGTGCTGGTTGAGGTCCCCAGGCTGAGTGTTCTTGAGACACAGGAGTGCTTTGTGGAAAGGGGAGTCATTTACTGTTTTTCTGATAATACTCCTTTTCCTCCAGAATTTGCCACATTCAGACCAAACTTGGTGTCTGTCTGCCTCAGTATGCTGAGCTGAGAGGTGCCAGCAAACTGATACAAAGGAAGGGGGATTGGGCATGAGAATAGGGAAGGAAGACAGAGAAGCTGTCAGTGTAAAAAATACCAGGAAAGTTGTTTTGGATGCTGTGGGCTCAGAAGAATAAAATAGGACTGGATGGATCATTTTAGGGGGATAATTGCATTGGCCAGTTCAGCCCTTTGTGTGTGTCTGGCCTACGTGGGACTAGAATTTATCCAGAAGTTCATGAGCATCCTGTGCTATCATATATTAGTGCAGGATCTATTCTGCACACCCTCCCTGCAGCAAAGATCTCCCATATTTCCTGGTGTTGGTAAATTGCTTTAACTGTCTCTTAACTATTGGTTAACCAGACTACCCAGAACTGCAGGACAAGTAGTTCACATGAGTGTTGACATGAAACATATTAATCCTAAACATTTACTAGAATGAAACAAAAAAGGAGGTGGTAGCAGAAATGTAATGTTGTGTGAATGCCATCCTTCAGAATTCCCTGGTCACCTGGGTCTGGTGCAGAATGAAAGGAAAGAAGATGGCTGTGTCATTTCCTATGATGCAGGTTGCTGGGATTTGTTTGACACCAGGCTGTGCCTTTCTGTCCTTGGGTTGCCACTTGAGTTTTACCCCAGACACACAGCAAAGTATAAATTCCTCATGTTTCACTGATTTAGGATAGAGTTTAGTCCAGCTGCCAACATGTGGTCAGTCCCTTCAGCACAGAAGACCACTTCATCTGATGGTGAAGCACCATTGGAGGTTATCCAGGCTCTTAAGGTTATCTGCATGATGCCATGCATGTCACACCTTTTTTTTTTTTTAAATTAGCTGTTAAATCACAAAAAGATTGGCATCTGTCACTGGAAAAATGAAAAGAAATTAAAGTACCACAAATGACATTTCACAGGTTTAGTTTTCTGAGAGAATGAAAAAAATCTTGAGTCAGCCCTGTTAATGACACTAAACAAATCAGTGCACAGTGGGGTCTAGTGCAAAATTAAACAAGCTACAGTCTTACAGACAACCTAGAAATGCATTCCTCGGTGTCAGAGCCATCCACTGATTCCTTCAACCTATTTTTCAACCACATAAGATTTAATTGTTGCAAATGGAATACTTGTTCTACAGAAGTCCAATAAATCTGCAGTCTGTCTTCCCAGTAATCAATCACAGATTGTGAATCGCATGAGGAAAAATCTATAAGATATGTTCTTCATGTCTAGTACGTTGGGTTATTTTCATGTCTTGTGGTTTGAATTTGGCCACTGTCATTTTAGAGGAATTTCCTGCCATCTGCATTCAATTGAATTTTCTCACAGATTTGGGCTTGCTTGTAAATACTGGGATCTGGCAAAAGGAGTATCTTTGTTCTTCAGGGGCATATTCAAAAACCGTTAACATGGTGTTGGCAATGTGCTGGGTTAGGGAAGATCCAGGAGATGAAAAAGGTATAAATTCCCCTCTCTCCCTAACAGCTGTTGATTTGTCTGGGAAGGAAGAAGGAGTGCACGAGTTTGCAGCAGAGTTTATCTTGAGCTATCATGGCACTTCATATTTTGCTCATTAGTAGGGTGTTGGTCTTACTGTCTGCTTGTGACCACGTAGGCAGGCAACAGACTGAGCAGCCAAACTATTACAGTGAATTCCTGGGGGGATTTCATTGCACAGTCCCAAACAGATCAGGAGTCGATTTACCACCAGCTTTAATTTGTGTTTTGGCTGCTGGTTTTGCATTGCAAGTTAATATCCAAACAGTGAGCATTAGCATATGTAGATTCTTAGAAGTCACACGTTCCTCTGGTGATGCTGGGGCAAAGTGGCTGCTCCTTCCTCACTTTTTAAGGCATTGCTGCAGTGTTAAAAAATCCAAGGTATCCTCATCATCCTAATTGAAAGCTCTGCATTCCTTCCTGAGAAGAGTGTATACTCAAAGAGAAAAAATCCAAATGTTGAGGGTCAAGCTTAAACCAACAAAAGCAAAACAACGCAGAATGGAGTTTACTGCTGCCTTGAGCTTCACCTCACGAGAAGTAATAGATAAAAGGAATTTACAAGTGTACTCCACTGTGTCGCTCACTCAAGATGGAAGAGGTGTCTCAACTCAGAAGGAACCTGCTTTAATTTATCTCATTTTGCATATTTCAATTTGTCAGACTTTATGTTGTTTGGGCATAAATCAGGGTCCATTCTAGCCTTGCTCTGAAAAGTAGGCCTGTGAAAATAATGGCAAGGGTTTCTAGATTTTTCATGCCTCTGGTTGCTTAACAGTTTATTCCATCTGTAGATGAGAGATGTGTTTTCTGACTGTCAGTTTCTCCAACTAACCTTGGTCTTTAAGAATGGGTTATTTCATCTGGTATGTCACTGGGCAAAGATCTTCCCCAGTTCCTTTAAATACACATTGTGCTTTTGAATCTGTGCAACTGCCTGGAGTTCAGCACAGTGGTCTGTTCATAATGCAGCAGAAGCAATTCTGCTTCTGCTGTTGTAGTTCTGTAGAAAGGGGAAAACCAAGCAGTTTGGCCATTGAAATTCTTAGAGTGTCTCAGAATTGTTTAGTTTTGGTTTCTGTAGCAAGTATTTTCCAAGTTCTGTCAGTACCTGAAAGCAGTCCAGTCTAAGATGTTAAACAACAACTCTGCCCAGGGAGCTTGAGGGTGACATTTTTGCATAATTTATCTTTTAGAAGAGCAGCAGCATGAGAATCAATGTGTTGTTTTCACTATTACATTTTCCAGGGTCTGAAAGTAGTGCCTATGAGGAGGCTCCTTGCAAAAGCTGCAGGCACCCTTGAAAACTTGAGGCTTTGTTAATGCAACCTCTGCTCTGCCCAGGGATGCTGAGATCTGGTGGGAACAAATCTGCAGCTGTACTTGCATTTCTCTCTTTAGGGGTTTTTAGTACAGTCAGCTTTATCAGTGTGAGTACCTGGTTATAATTCAACAGGTTGATGTTGTGTGGTTCTGCCTTGTGCCTTTTGGGATGCCCGTGTGTAGTGCTGGCTAGCACAGACCTGTTCATTGCCTGGGAGGAGCCTCTCAAGTGGAATATTCCCCTGATTTTCAGCCTAAATCTTAGCTCATCTTTCCTAAGATTTTAAAATACTTAAAAGGTTTTGGAGGGCTTATCCAGTTCTTGCTGTGCATACTTTACTTTCCTCTTGTCCTGCTTCCTTATTTCTTTGTCTTCCTATTGTAACATTGGTGTAGATATTTTTCTTTTTTGAGGCTATTTCCAAGGATGTAACTGTATTCTAACTTTATTTGTAATGCACTGAGCAGCACTGTTCTGGCTTGAGCAAGAAGCTGAGGACACGATTGCTTTATGAATAAATAGGTGGTTTTTTCACTACTTCTATTTTTAATACAGCATGACTGTCTTAGTGAAGATTACCTATTTGATCTTGACAGCAGAGCCCATGATAAACATCTGGAAACACCTTCCAATGGGTTTTAAACCGTGACTCTGAGAGAGAGAGAGAGAGAGGCTCCTTTATTTAAGTGAAGTTTCCAAGATTCTCTGGATCACCAGTTTAATTTGCTTGTTTACCAAACAAAGGATTGCATTTTACACAAGCCAAATGAGCCTGGCACTGCAAATAAAAAACAGATTACATTTGTTGCCATTAGTCACTCAAACTCAAAGGGCAGCTCCTCCCTGAAAAGCAGCTCTAAAAACGGCATTGAAGATTTCCATGTTTTTTGTCCCTTAATATTTCCAAACCATAAGCAGTAAAGCAATACTTTTATTTTCTTATGTCAGTCTTGCACAATTCTAGTGCGTGATAGCTGTCATGACACCTACCTTCTTTTTCTCATTTGACCTTCTACTAATGAAGTGTTTTCACATCTGACAAGCCTGTTTCCTATTCACTTAAGCAGTCTATTCTGTCCAGATTTTGTCTTTGATTATACTGAGGCGAATCTGGGTTCTGTTGTAGTCAGGAAGAGCCAGAGTAATTTTTTTTTTAGGTGGATAAATGATGGATGGGATAAATAATTTCTACCCAATGATTTGATCACATCAGGTCCCAGATGAATTCCGTTGTTTGCTTCCAATGCTTCTCTGCTTTGGGTATAATATGTCTTGCTTTGTCTTCAGGGAAGTTGATAATTTTCTATGGGCATTTGTCTTTATCACTAATCCTATTATCCCCTCATTCCCTCTATCATGCCTTCACATACTGGATTATTTCCCTGTACCTCAAACAGTTTCCTTCTGCTGATTTCCCAAACACATGCCAGGCTCTCACTGTGTTCATCTGCACGATGTTCTTCATCTAAGTCTCTACTGGAGACCAATAAAGCCAATAGGGAATTAGCTGACAAAGACAATTGTTATTGTTATTTCCTAAGAAATCATGCTTGCATTTTCTTTTTCTTTCTCTGAATAGCTAAATGATCTTAACAATAGTTCTCTTGTTCTTTCTCCTTTATTCACTTCTCCCTGCCTTTTTGTTTCATGAAGTTAAATTACTGATACATCTTGTGTGCTGAAGGGCATCTGTCAGGCTTGCCACAGTAAGTAATATATTATGGAGAAATTCTAGATCATTTTGCATAAGTTTAACTCTAACCCCAAATACATGTGGTTACTCCAGAAAAAAAAAAAAAAAAAAAAAAAAAAGCATCACTTTATGATTCTGGATGATTTCAGGTTTGATAAGAATCATGCTTATCCTATGTGTAGCAAGAGCTTTAATGGTCTTAATGATCCAGTCCAGCTTCCAGATGCTTAGGGTTATTTGTAATTGTGCTAAGGATATCATTGTTGGTATGAAGCTTCCCTGGATGTACTAATTGAGTTTCATTTGGATCCTGAGCTACACCTCAGTCTGAATATAGACAATCTCTGCTGAGGTATTGAGTGTGCACATAAATCAGACTCTCAAGCTTCCTCAGACAGAAGTTTCTGCTGTCAGGGGCAAGGTGCTGCAGCAACACAGAGCAAAATAACCTGGAGTCTTGCCTTAATCTCCCACTGTAACCCTTATAATTGCAGATGTTGACACCCCCACAAAATACTCCTGATTAGCTGGATACAGTTTTACACTGTTCAAGCCAAGCTGATGTGTATTCTTTCTTTTTTTCCTGTTAAGTTTGTAAAGAGGGTGCTGCTTCACCATTGAAGATGTTCATGTGGCTTAGTAGACTGAGCTTCAAAATACACCATTGGAGACTGCTCCACTAAAACCTCCTGTAGATAAAACCAAGAGTAAAAATAATAGCATTCCTGTTGGAAATTTCCACACATCCTCACCAGAGGGTTCTATTAAAGGTGGTGTAGATCTGTGTGCTTGAGCTGCATTTCCTCAGCTGAAATTTTGATGTGGGTGGCACTGATCATTGGAAAGTCCATTTGCAGTGCACTTACCTATCATGTCTTTCATAGAGGCCAAATGCTTAAGTGCAAGCAGATGAGTAATTGAAACCATTGTGGACTATACACAATCCAGAGAATAAACAGATCATTAGATAGTGTAAATCAGCAGTGAAGCTGTAGAAAAAAACATGCCAGCTAAAAGATTTGATGTATTATCCTTATAATTTTTCAAGACAGTCCCATTTCATCCCGATACAGCCATCTTAATTTAAGCCAGAATTTGTCTCTGAAGTTAGTATGCAGCCCTGAGAGATAGAGGAGACATGGGAAGCACCATTAAAGAGACTGAAAATCCCCACAGTGGGGTATCTTTTAGTGGTGCAGGGATCTCCAACTTGGCCATGTTCTTATTGCCTTTTATGATGTGTGACTTGTGCTGTGACAGATTAGAAATATGTTGTTGGAAGCTGAAAGAGGCATTGATACATACAAGCTCTATGAAAGTGTTTAAAAATATAAATGACATTTCCTAATTATATGCATTAATTTATTCTAATTTATTTTAGCCATTGCTTTATTATGTGGTTCTTGATAAACAATTGGTTTCATTTAAACTTAAGCTCTTCTCTCCTCAGACCCTTAACCTTCTTGTGGGTTGGATGCACATCCCAACATTTGTGGCCTCACACAGTCACCATGGGGATATTCAGGAATAATGTTATCACACATCCTGCTTGGTGCTAAGGAGAAAAACTAAAGAAGCAGTGAAGGATAAACAGAGAGAGCCTGTATTCACAAAAGAAAATTATTGCTTCATAGCCAGTATATCTGCTTTTGGAAATCTGAGAACACCCCCCCCCCCAAAAAAAAAAAAGCAGTTAAAATGGTTGCTTAGGTGTGTTTCATAAGGCTGCAGAAAGTGTGGGGACCTTATGCTTTTCTCAGCTGAGGACAAAAGCCCAGTTGCTCTGAAACCAGTGAAGGGGAGCGTAAGTCAAGGCAAACACCCACAAAAGCCCAGTTGCTCTGAAACCAGTGAAGGGGAGCTTAAGTCAAGGCAAACACCCACAAAAGCCCAGTTGCTCTGAAACCAGTGAAGGGGAGCGTAAGTCAAGGCAAACACCCAGCACTGACAAGTTCTCAGATCTCATGCTTTGGCCAGAAGTCTACTCTGGGCTAATTCCCCAAAAGGTGGTGATATTGCCAGGAGACAAGAGGGCCATGGCTGTTCCTCCTCAGCTATTAGTATTAGAGCAGCCTTACTATGGGAGAGTTCCAGTTGCATCTGTGGGGAGAAAACCCTCTGGCTTCTACTCCCTTTGTGTCTGCTGAAGATGCAGTGTAGGGCTACAATATTTGGGTCATAAATGTTGCCATCCTGGCTTGACTTGCAAGCTCTTCCCATGCAGAACTCCTTGGAAATGATGTGGTTAACAGAGCGTTTGTTTAAGAGGTAAGGGGGGAGGGAAATTAGTATCAAGTAAAAATGTATACATGTGTGTGTATATATAAATTCCCAAAGCATTCACAGCCAGCTACTTAATAGTTTTCATTGAATTAATTTTAAAATGAGAACCTTGTTTCCTTTATTTAATAGAACAAAACGACTTCCATATTCTTGCCTGTAACTAGCAGAGTTTATAGAGCATTTTGCAAACAAAGTAAGCATTAAAGCCCCTTTTGCCCATCTGTGGAATGAATAATTTTGTGCAAAGTATTTATTATAAGCACACTATACACTTAAACTTTTTACTGTAGTGGTGACAGATCCAGCACAGGACTGGATTGCTAAGTAGCAAGCACACCACGCTTCTGTACTGTATAAAAATTTACCAACCTTTCTATAGGCTCATGAGTTCAAAGGAAAATGTTAGCTCACTTGGCTAACTTTTGGGTGCTACTTAAAATGATTTTGGATACTGGAAGTAAAGCGTTAGAGGTTGTGACCGAGTTGCAGTTGGAAATTGCACAACTTCCTGAAGGTGAATGGAAAGGTTTGGATCTGGGACACATGGAGGATGAGCACCTGTCTCCTCCTGGAAATATCCCTGGGCAGCAGCTGGGTACCCGTGGGTTAGGTACACAAATGTCCTTAGGAATCACCTTGGGAAAACTAAGATTTCTCTGGTACTTGGCACAAGCTGGGACTAAGCCAGAGGTGACACATCACCTCTATTGGAGGTGTTACAGGCTGAATTACAATAGGTTGTTATTACAACAACCATATTATGCTAGAAGTTGAAGTAGGCCCTTCTCTGAGTTGCACTTTCTTTTACATTCCAGTTAGTTGCTTCCAGGCTTGCACTTTTCCTTCCCTCTAGGATTCAGTATGAGCTTTACTTTCAGCTTTCTTGTCAGATCCCAGTTTGGCCTCCCTAAAACATCCCTCACATGCACATAAATGCAGAGAGCCAGGTTCAAAGGTGGGGCATGAAAAGTAAGAGGATGTGAGTTAGATACAGATAAGCATACACAAAGCTGGAGGGAGTCTCAGTGGAGATGACAAGTAGGCCAAGGGCTCTTGGAGGTGACATAGGTCACACTCCCATAGATTTCATGTTACCTTGGTTTTGGCCCACACCTCTGGATTTGGCCCACTGACTCTCTGATGGGATCTCTGCAGAACGTCTTGGACGTGCCACTATAGGCAGCTGGTTTAGTTTGTCTATCACTGTATTGTCTTACTGACTGGAAAAATAAAGAGCCAAGTTTAAGTAAAAGGTATTAAAAATACATTTCCAGAGTTTTCTGGCAGCCAAAGCACTATTCTTCTTGCTGCTTATCCCTTTCCATCTGCTGCCCTCACCATTGGCAGTGACCTGCTGGCCATGCCCTTACAACCAGGTGCAGGGCCAGTCTTGTCTCCAGCAAAAACCCCTCCCTCATCTAATGGAGCATCCCAGGGATGAGCATTCAGGGATCAGCATCCATGAGTATTTGCCTTTCTCTATCTAGCTGGTCCCATTTTTGAGTGCTCTTTTACCTTTGGTTTTTGGAATCATATCTGCAGACAGTGACAAGGAATTTATGCCACAAACCCAATAGATATCTTGTCCTTTAGTGTCTTGATGGGGCTGCTGCAAGCTCAGTGTGTGTTCTGCCCTCTGAAGTGAGGTTGTGAGTCACTGATGTTTTCATCTTTGAGGTCTCTGGCTTCTTTGCTGATGTGTTCTTACCTTTATGCATAAAAATGTCTTCTGCTTTTGCTCTGTGAGGTTGGGTTACATCTTCTCTGTAGAAAGGCACCTGAAGTGGGCTCGGGAATGAAGAATGTCTCCCTCCACTTTTTTAACAATAACACCCTCCTTAAAGCTGGTGGTGGGGTGGCCTGGCAGCTGTTCTGGAGAGAAACTTCCCAGATACAGAGCTTGTTGAGCAACTCTCAGAATAAACTTTTAATTCTTTTTTGCATCTTTGAAATGCAGCTGATGTATGACAGAGGACATTGGGACATTGTCCTTTGTGTGCAACTCCATTCTCTCATAGGTTATTTTTTCCCTCTAGCTTATGGTTAGTGAAAAAGATCCCTGAAGCCCTCTTTCTCACTGTTCAGCAGGAACAGTACATTCTCCTCCAAGCTCTGCTTCATGAAGTATTCCCCTCTCCTCACTCTGTATAACACTGCTGCTTTCAGGAGAGGTTTGCTCTTGTATTCCCTTTCTGGATCAGAGGGATGAAGGAGAATCCATTCCTGAATGCATGTCTGTGGATTAGATTTCTGTTGCTAATTTTTTGAGCCTGCAAAGGTGCTGGTTGAGCAGAGGCCAACTACTTCCCCAGCATATGGAATTTGTCCTTGAAATCTTGTGATCAGTCTTGGAGAAAGGTTGGAATTAACATCTCTTTTGCTCTGCCATTTCCAAAGCGTCCTCAGAGTTACAGCCTGCAAGGGTAGAGGCATGGACAAATATAGGGAGGGAAGGAGCAGTGGGGATGTTTCATGTTATTGTGAGTTTGGGAAAATGTCTTTGGTGTGTAGCTGGAGTTTATTGTTGTAACCAAGAACAATAAACATAATAACTAAGAATACACAGAAGTATTTCAGGATGTTATGAAGTGACAAAAAAATAAAATGATTTGTCCTGTAAAAGCCCCTCCCTTTTTTTTTTTTTTTTTTTTTTGTTGTTGGATAATGACCTAAACTCTGTTTATTACCAAGCAGACAATTTGCACATCTGTTCTGATGTTACTGTCCAGGTTTGTTTGCTATTTTTCTTTGATGGGAATGCCTAAATTATTTACAGTTCACAGGAAGAGCTATTTAGCTGGGTCAGTTGCTTTCCTCAGCCATGTCAGATGTTCAGGGCTTCATTTGATATGCAGATAGGAGAAATCTGTTGAAATACTGTGGACGTGGTGAATGGGATTTTTGCTTCTGTTGAGTTTTGCACCTGATGTTAGCTTGAGGTTTCAATTTACCATTCTTGTGTGAAGGAGAAACTTGACAATAAATCCTGTTTTATAGTCTCGATAATGTGATGTCTGTTCCAGCTGATACCTTATTCCTTCTCTCCTTTGATTCTTTCCATATGAAGGGCACAAATACTTCCATCAGCTTGATATGGCTGTTTCTTTTCTTCAAAGATCTATGCCTTAACTATGGCTTGAGCAACTGCATCTCTAAAATTTGCATAAAGCAATCATCTATCTGCTGTGGCTTTGGGGATGTTCAGTGTCTTTTTATTATTCAGTGATTTAAACATATTGCAATTTACTAATGCAGAGATGTATTTTAAAGAGCAAAGGTCAGGGCCAAATTTGAAGACTTCCATTGCCTGAAATGTCTAAAGCAATTTTAATCAGCGAATTTACTTGCCATCATCAAAGCACTTTTCCTTTCATGATTTGAAAAAGTCTTACTGCTGATGTTTATAATTATGGAACACCACCATCAGACCCTTTGCTCATCAAACTTCATTACAATGATTTATTTGACATGCTGTAATACTTGTAATGCAGAACAGAAACAGAGCTATTGATTTACCAGCAAATTCATTAAAATTGTGTAAGTATTATTGCCAATAGATACACAAGGAACATAAATTATCTTATTCTGGTTTTTGAGTTACAGAGGGTCTGTCAAGGAGTTCCATATAAAACTATGCAGAAAGCTAACATTTCTGTACATTAGCAGATACTGCTGGAATAGCTTTTCAAATTTCAAGAGCCTGTACTTTCACATTTTGTTTTAAAAAGTATTCTGGTTGGGGCAGTCCTGTCTTGCAGGAAGACAAATTTTATGACCTGCAATGAAGTCAAGAATATGGTGAGTGACACATCACGACTGCTCTTTAGATTTTAAACAGACTAGATAATGGGAAGAAAAAATCGTTTGAATTTGGAATATTTTGCTGTTATAAAGACCTTCTTAAACTTTATTTATATTAAAAATAGTTCCAGAAGCTCAGGGCAGGACACTTGCTTATGTTGTACCTCCAGAGGTTCTTTGTTTTGTATCTCTTAGATTGCATGGTACACCAGACAGCACCTGCTCCAGTGGAGCTGGAATACTGAGTGGTTCTTAACTGATGCCATCTGCCAGAAATTGTTGCTGACTCTCACGTTGTCCTTAGTGAGCTTTTTGCTGTTGGTTCAGTGCAGGACAAAAAGCACCATCGTGTTATGCTGGTGGTGGAACTATCTGGAGAAATGTGAAGACTGAGTTTGTTTCTGTGGGACTTCTCCAGTGAAGGTTGGATGTTTGAAATGATTCCTGGTGCACTTAAACTGCACTTTTTTAAGGGCATGTGTTATTCTCTGTGTGCTTTACTGCTTTCTCTGGCTTTTTTTTTTTTTTTTACTTTGCCATTTTCTGTGTGTACCTCCATTTTGTGCTTATCATGGCTCTGCCAGATGCCACACTAAACAGTAAGCTCCTTTCCCCAGTACAGAGCATCTACTCCACTGTTACTTGGTTTCCTTGCCTAGCTTCAGGCTGGATTTGTTTTTTTAATTACAAAGTTGATTTTGTTCATTTTTTTTTCCTTTGGACACAACTCAAACAGCTAACAGTAATGCTCATATATCCCCTAATGCCTATGACAGCTTTTCCCTGTAAACAAAAATTGCATCTGTCCCCAGGGACTGACTTCTATGAGTATATATCATGAAAAGTTGGCTGTTTTTATAAGGTATGTAAATGAAAATGGAAAATACTGAGAGGCTGTCCTGGAATGTGAAGAGCTTATATTTCTGTCTGAACTTGGGTAAGCAAACCTGTCCTTGCCTTTAAAAACAGTTGATTTATTTGATCCAGGGTTTCATTTTTGAACAACTGATAATATAGGACTCTTCACCTCAGTCTTTATCTAACGAAGAGTCCAGTGAAATCCTGTCAGGAGTCACTGGAGACTGTGCAACAAGCAGACAGAAAGTTCAAGCTGAACTACTTGTTGATCCTAAAATTGAGTTCCTTTTGTTTCTGCAAAAGGAACCAGAGTCAATTTGTGGAAAAGGAATTAGGAATTCCAAACCCAGTTTTGTTTCTTTTTTTTCTCCCCCTCTTTTTTTCCCCAAATTTGAAATCTGGTTTTCCAAGGAATTTGAAAACAAATATGAATGGATCCTTTCTCTTTTTCTTCCTCTCCTCCCTCGCCTGACAGGGTATCTGTGGCACCAAGTTCAGTGCCCTGTAGGAGAAGGAAGAAAATGGCACATTTCATGACCAAGACAAAGTCTGCAGGGATCTGGGATCACATGGAGCTTATTCTAACTGTATGGATGTATTTGTATGCATTTGTCAGCATCAGAAATGGAGCTGATGTGAATTGTGGGATGGTTCTGAAACCTCATGGTTCTTCGTTTCACTTTTAAGCAAAGGAGCTAGGAAGAAACTCTCTGAAAAGATTATTGCCTCATTTGTAGTTTCAGGTTTCCATGGTTAAGAAGCATTTCATGCCTTGCCAAAAGCTAGATAGGCCAAATCCTCTCAGAACAGCCACTGTTGGCTATTTTCATTCCTTGTCCAAGCTTTGTCTGGATGCCTGGACACCACAACATGTGATGCAGAGGCAGAGCAAGTTACCATAACTGTTTATTTCCCTTTCCTCAGTTGTGTAAAGCAGCTATGTGGCTTTTTTTTTTATCTGATAATTAACAAACATTTATGTGTGATATTCTAAGAGGCTCAGCTTTGCCTAACATGTTCATCCACTTATTTAAAGAAGCAAAAGGCAATCTTCTCTCATTAGTCTCTCACTACTTCTGTAGAGCAAGGTGTGTCAGAAAACATGACTCCTTCATAAGTCTCCTTCCCCACCCCATGGCTGGATGCTGAAATCTCATTGAAACAATTTTCTGGAAAGCAGACTTTTTTGGTGGATCTACTTAGCCATGGATGGACCACTTAGCCAATCCAATAAATTGCTGGGTCCATTTAGCCCATGGGTGGACCATTTAGCTTAGTTGAAGTTATGTCTGCTTTCAGGTTGAAAGCACTCTTTAGTCCCTATCAGGGATTCAAGACGTGGAATTCTGTCTCCTTCCACTCCACAGTGTTTGCCTAAACATCCACCTTTAGGTCCTTGGTGTAAGTCATTGTAGTTCATCCACAAGAGTCATCACAGGAGTAGAGGGAGTTCTGATGGTTTGCATGAGCTGAGAACCTGCCCCATAATCTCCTCGCAGTCAAATTTGTGCTGTGCAAATGTTTGTAAATGGGACGCAAGTGAGGCACCAACAGCAATCATGGGGATCTGATCAGCTGGCAGGAACCATCCTGGGTGGGTCAGGCAGTCACTCACTCAGTGCAGCATGAGAATTGCTGGACAGACAACATTTCCTTTCCAAGATTTTTTCCAAACTTTACAGGTTTCCTAAGAGTATCCCTTCCATGTGTACAGTCATTGCTCCTGAGGTGCATAAATGTCTCTGGTTCTATTAGGAGCCAGATGACTGCTGTGGTGAGGTTTCAGCTCTTCCAAAGAGGCAGGACAGGGGCAGAATGTTCATAGGGGCACTGGGCCTCAGGGCTTTGGAATTGGGATGAATTACAAGAGAGTAACAAATAAATCACTGTGTCAGTTGCTCAGTTGTGAGTAGCCACATGCATACACTTACCCTGCAGCACCTCTTTGTGAATAAAAGGTACATTAGCTCTCTTTTCCTAAACAAATGCTACCTTAAATTAGGCTACACTTGCTTGAGCAAAGTGCCTGTACAAAATAGTTAAGTGGTTGATAAAGTTGCCACCTTCCAGAAATTTATCTGTGTTAGAACTCTGTATCTCTGAATTTCTCCATTTCCTTTTACTTGATAGCATTTTTTCCTCAGTTCACAAAGAAATTGAAACCAATTTAATCTATTTCATCTCTTTCTGACTTCAAACATGATAATATATACCTGTTACTTTCCTTGGAAGTTCAGAAATTCTCTTGCTGCTCCACTGGAGAAATATCCTTTTCCAGAGGATTTCTGGTGGAATAAAAATTTGGAAATTTCATGCTACTCTCTCCTGAACCGCAGCGTTCCCCTCAGAAAAATAACCCTTCTTTTATTCCTCTGAGTGCTTGAAAAGGAGAAAAAATTAGCAAGTCCCCTTTAGGTTTGGGCTTTATTGGCTGGATTGGCTGATTTCCTGATGGTCTCTCTCCAGAAGACCATAGGACTTGAAACTTGGCATTGATCCCAGAATCAGACAAGTCCTGTGGCCTGAATGAAGTGGAGGGAAAGGAACTGAGATGGGAAGAGGGGTGTCCTGTTAAAGCAAGGATTTGCTCTCAGCTGTTTTTGCTTGATGAGCACTACCAAATCCATCCATTGGAGATGTCTGGAAAAACCTTTTTTCCTACCTACACTAATGTCAGCGATTTTGGAGATCCCTGTACTCAGTCCTGCTCAAAGACTGTGAGTGAGGCTGAGAGGCTTTCTTCTTAGCCAGAATCTAGAAAAGTAAATGATTGATGGGAGGTTTGTGAGGAGAAGCCCTGACCCTGGTATCTTCTTAGTATCTGAATGGTCCTGGAGCAGAAAGTGTCCTGCAGCCATCGATAGAACCACAGAATCTTTAAGGCTGGAAAAGACCTCTAAGATCATCAAGTCCAATTGTCAACCCACTACAACTACCACAGCCTCTCAACCATGTCCTGAAGTGCCACATCCAGATGTTTCTTGAACAGCTCCAGGGATGGTGACTTCCCTAGGCAGCCTCTTCCAGCACCCTGACCATTTGTTTAAAAAGTAATTTTTCCCAATATCCAGTCTAACCCTCCCCTCACAGGGATCCCTGCAGCCTTCCTCTTGGTTCCTAATGGAACCCCCATTCCTTCTTCCATTCTGGCTCTGCCAGCAGCAATCATTTGCATTGGCATGGAGACTGCAAAGGTGCCATATTCCCAAGGCAGGCTGGAGGGGAGGGATGTGCTTGTCTGCCTCCCTGGTGATGACAGACCAGGGAGCCCTTGCAAATAAGATTGTGAGAGCTGGGATGACCCAACAGGGAACAAGCTGGTGAAAGGGAGGGAGAAAGTGGTGACAGGGACTTCAGGGCTTTTCTACTTTCCTTTCCTTTTGTCCCTTCCTATTGTTTTTTCTTGTGGATGCAACCATGACAATGTGACTAAGCCACAACTTAAGGTGGATGGGAAATGTCTGAAAACTGACACAACAAGAAATTGTGTTCTCTTATTGTCTTTAGCTTTGCTTTCACATGGGCTCAGATCTCAGATTTGATTCAACCTTGGGGATAACTGCAGTGTGCCCCATTTCTTGCTGCTTCTTGCCCTGAGCTATTATTTTGCCCCCATCAAACCCCTAATTCCCAGAAAGCATTTCTCAGTCTTTCTGTCTTCTGAGCACTAAATCCAAATTACTTGCTCCAGAAAACCTCACTGAAATGCACTCTGGCAAGGCTCCGATACCCATCCTTTCACTAACTGGCAGTGTGTTGGGGAATAGTCCTTGAAGTACACAAAGCAAAGCAGTCTGACTCAGTTTGCCAAAAATGAAGACAGATTATAAAAGGTCTAGAAATCTGCTCTAAAGAGCTTTCTTCCCCCCTTTCTTCTGCCTTTGCATCAGTTTATTGGTGGCAGGAGGCATGTCTCTGAGGAACACTTGCACTGACAATTCCCTGAGATGCTTCTGAAGATCCTTTCCTCTGCATTAAAATTTACCATCAAGGTTTCTCCTGTCTGGCAGTGACAGCAGAGGCTTAGGAGGTTCAGACTTCAGGCTTAGCTCCAGCAAGTATCCTGATATATTTTTATATATATATATATATATATATATGCAATTCTGGAGCCTGTTTGAATTATCCAGACTTCTTCCTGACAAAGACCATGCAACCCTCTGTGTGCTCTCCAGTTATATTTTAAGATACTTTTTGTGGAGGCTTTCCATCAGGTCTTGCTAGCAATACATAAAGCATTGAAATGGTGGTGGCCAGACAGAAACACTTTGACAGTAACTTCTCTAGACAGGGTGATTGTAGGGTCCTGGAGAATTTGGGTGTCTCACAGCCTTTAATATATATTTATTTTCTTAGTATCCCTGAGATATGTAAGTGCTGTCATTCCCACTTTACCAGAAGGGCAGACGGTGCAGGCTGAATTGAGTGACTTGCCTGAGGATCATCCAAGATGTGAAGTATCAACTCAAAATTTTGATCCTTGCTTTAATCCAAGGACCATCTTTCCTTCCAGGTCTTCATGTGAACACAGGCAGCACAAGGTTTGAAGACAAATCATACACTCTTGGTGAAAAACTTAAAAGGGCCCTAACCTTATGCTAGTTAATGTGCCCTGAGAAAGCAACAGTAAAAGACATCAGATACAGACAGTAAAGGGTCATATTTGAGAGAACAGTAAAATACATGGAATATATGAAAGGTTATTTCCATTAAACCCTGAAAGCAGTTCTATCAGTTCTATCAGTCATTTTTGTTAGCTGGACACACTGATGTTTTCTGCATCAAGCTGATCCAGTAAAACTTAGAGGCATTTGTAAGGTTTATTTCATATTGCTGGAATTTGTCTGAGCTGGAGTTTATACTTGATAGTTACATTTACAAAATCTGCACTTTGGAAAATCTGTGTTGCACGTAATCCACTGATACAGAAATCATGTATCCTTGCTCTGACATGAATTCAACTCATCATAAGATGTTTCTATTTTATTTGCCTTTTTTTTTTTTTCTTCCCTTAGAGAGGAGTGCAGTCTTCTTGCTTTGCAGTCAGCAGCTGCTGTTTAAGCAGCTAATTTGCAAAAATAGTGTTTAATTCTCTTGTGTTGCACGTGTACTCACTTTGTGTAAGCTCAGTTTGCTATTTAGATGAAGAGTCTGTATCCTGGCAGCTAATACCATCCTGGAGCATCCAGAAGGCACTGATTGTAGAGGAATGTAGCTTGCTAGGTGTCAGGAATACTTTCTGTACTGCCTGAGGCTTTCATAGACATTTCCTACCAAAATCTGTCTGTGTTCAATGTTGATTTGCTTGTGAGACTTGTCAAGTTCAAAGCATGAGTTAGTGCAACAACAGTACTGATGCATCTGTGGAAATTCTGGCTCCACTGGCTTTGGCTAAGGCTTGTGACTATTTTTGAAGATTTTAAAAACATTTGGGGGATTAGCAGTCATTTTTCTTCGCATAAAGTATCTTTAAAAAAAAAAATATTGACAATATTAAAAAATTCTTGGATTCTGCTGAACTTCAGCTGAGTTAATAAAAAGAAATAAATCTTCTGATTTATCTAAACTACTGAAATGTTGGCAAGATAAACCTAAGGAAAAATAAGTAATTTCTGGCAGGATGCACTCTTTTTGTTTTGCATTTCATTACATTTAACTACGAGTCCATTGTTGCTACTTGCTTTCAGTAAAAGGCAGTTGTCATCCAGACCCTGCTCTGATCACTGAGCCAATCTGTAATTTGAATGAAAAGATTAGATTCAGGTAAAGCAATTACATTTACTCAGAAGAACAGTCTGATAATTTAAGGGCTGCCTCGACTGTAAACTTCTCTTCCAGCATTCTTAAACGACTCAGTAGGGCAACTTCAAGCACTAAACCAGTGGAGAGATAGAATTTTAAAAAATCACGTTTGGTAATGACTGTTATTGCTGTATAATGAGGACAGACTTTGTCTTGCAAATTTTTTGCATAGTTCTGTTTGAATAAACACTAACACTTTAATGGGCAATCGTTATGAAACCTTCAGCAATGAAATGCTCAGAAATGTCCATGGCACACTCTTCACTCATGGGAAGTTGGAGCCCCTGTGTTAAGCACTAAAAAGTCTATATAAAAGTGCATTGTTTTGTTCAAACTGAGGCCCCATCGTGGATTTCAGTGTACTTCACATTGCAATAAAATGTGGCCTTCAGTATCTTCTGAAAGCATCATTGCTGCAGAATTACACAATAGATGTTAAAATTTGATGGCTGGAGAACAAGATGTAACATGCCTTAGAGGGTCAGGGTCATGGTACATGTCAGCTTTTAGACGTAATGTTTTCCTGGCAAGACAGTGAGACTTGCTCTCCCTTTGGACTAGGAGGAGAAGGGACATTTATAGGTAGAGCTGAGCTTGCCCTTGAAAGAACAGTGCATCCTTTGGGGTTGGAATGGTGTATTTCCACATGAGCACAACCTGCTGGCCAGCTGCACAGAGAGATTGTAGGGAGGTGAGGTAATGTTGGGATGTGACTGAAGCTCTGATGGGTGGAAATGCTAGAGGGAAAATAGTGGTAATTAAAGCAGGTACAAGCAAAGTAATTTTTATTCACAATTAGCTTCTGATAAAAAAGTGGATGATTAAGTCTGGGAGATCTCAGAATTTCATTGTTGATTTTGCCTCACATTCTTGTCTTTTGGAGGTCTTTTAACTTTAGAACCCCAACAGACAAGGAAGCAGTACAGCAGGATGGGGATAAGGAAACACAACGAAGATGCTAAGAACAGATGTGACTGCTTCAGCAGCATCCATCCTGTGAGTGTTGGGTACCACTGAGAAGAGAGAGTAGCTACATCTGTGTGCTTTGTTTCTTCTAAGGACAAAGGGTGTATTTCAAGCAAATATACCATATTTATACCAGCAAAACCAAATATCTGCATGTTTATTATTTATTATATCTTTTCACTTTTTAAACTTCTTTTATTTATTTATTTATATTTTTTTCAAATGCATTATCCCTTTGTATGTTTTTTGGTGTCCTGCTCTGTCCATTTTAAGTTGTCTGTCTTGCACATCACCAGCAAAAGGAAATTTCCTTTAGGGCTGGAGATTTTGGCCACTGTGGCAATATGAATGATGAACAAGCACTCAGCTTCCTGTGTCCTTATCCCAATTGATCCTGTCCCTGTATTCCTATGAAGAGCAACTCTGTATATGGTGCAGTGCAAAGTGGGCAACTGGCCTCAGAATACCTTAGTGTCTTGTACTGAGCTCCCATCCTGACAGGCCATGCTGAATTTAGAGTCCTAGCTTATTAAAAATACAAGGTTTCTAAGCAACAGTGTTTATAAAAGAAACACTTCTTGTTCCCAGTTTTGCCTTTGACTGTAGTGTCTATAAAATAGCTTAAACCGACAGGATTGAGGAGGTTTCAGCGTTGCAAAAAAATTAATTTTGATTCTAATGAAATGGGGCCCTGCTGCCTTCCTTGTGCTCCAATGTACTTGCACTGCCTCTAGGCAAGGCACAGGATTTTGCAGTGAGTGGATGGCTTTGAGCTCTGCTTTACAAAGCATATTGTTTAAGGTTGCTTTTGTGAACAGCAGTCCAGTGACCCAGAAAATAACATCAATTGTCACATAAGATCAGACCTTGCAAAGAAAAGCCTTGCATTGACTAATATTCTAGTTTTAACTCAGATATTCTAAAGAACAGAAGAATGTGGCACCACAAACTATGGAAAATGCTCTTTTACAAAGAAAACAAGTTCTGCTTGTCTCTGTGGTGTGTGTTTCCCCCCTTCTTCCAGATGATGTATATAGTGACTTCCATAAGCCTCCTGGCATTTTGTTGAATTCCAAAGGAACTTTACTTAGATAGAGATGTGTGTGATAGGATTAAAACTCAAGTATCTGTCATTTAAATGCTAATATCTCTGGATTAGGAGACCTTGGCAGTAATTACCAGAGCCAGTGCTGGTGCATACTGATTTGAGGTAAGCCCTGATGTTGAGTGCCCTGTGCTGGGAGTAGAACCAACCCCTTTTTATGTCAGGGTCAAAGCAAAGAGTTTCCTTTGATAGAAGCAGGCTAAGGATGACTTTGCAGTCCTTTTGCCTAGGATGGCTGTTTCTTAGCCCCAGATGTTGATGAAAGGCTCTTCACTGCTGGGTGGGAGCAGTGGCTGAGCAGGTGTCATCCTGCTGGCCTGTGGGAACTGCCCATCCTCTTGCCCTCTGGCTGTTCTTTGGTGGTGAAGTCAGGGTGCTGCATGCAAATGCTTTTATAAACTCAGGGTGTGATCATGTTTATAAAGCTCAAATAAATGTGTGAGTATATGAGATCACTGCAGAGAGGTTCTGCAATATTATGCAGCTGAAATGTTGCCTCTTTGACTTCAAAACTATGATTTCCAAAGTGAGATTTTCAAAATCTGGTGAGATCTAATGATGGTTCCTGACTTTGTTTCACACGTGAACTAAAATTCAGAACAATGATTGAGAAATGCCAGAACTGTTTTCATGAACCAGTGTCCAACTTAATTAAAAGAGATCTTTATTTCCCTGCATGTCTAGATTATTGTAATGGCATTAATCTTTCCAGAGTGTCCTGAATCCATGCACTACTCCCAAATGCTCATGTTTGTATTAGCACTTACATGTTTACAATCTATGTGCAAATCCAGACTTCTCCTTCCTGGTTTTAAATTTAGGAGGTTGCTATATGCCAGTTATTTCTCCTGCAACCTGTGGGGACTTTCTCTTTTGATCCTTGCTGTGTTTGCTGGCAGGTGCTGCATTTTGGATAGACCTTGCTCTCTTCAGGGAGTTCATTGATGTCCAAGCATTCCAACAGATTCTGGAATCTAATTTGTAACACAAAAGAAGCGAGGAGGTGAAAGTTGTGTTTTGGTGCAGAGATTTCCTAGGCTTTTGTTTATTATGTATTCTGTAGTAACTAATTCCTCCGGGACTGTTTCTATCTAGATTTGTCCAGCTCCAGTGAGAGTCTGTTGAGTGAGTATGGAAGGGAGAGCACAAACACCCAAGATCTAATCTAGCAATGGCATCTGTGCCAGCAAAACTCTGCCTTCATGCATTGCCCCAGGGATTTCACTGGGGCTCTGCCTGGGTACCCAGCTCTGCCTACATGGAATAAATAGGAGTCGTGTCTGGAAGCAGCACAGAGCTGTCAGATGCTTGTTTTAGCCAGACTTTACTATTTGGATAAACACTGTAAGCACTCTGTTGCAAAGCTTGGAAAACATTTTGCTCTGCCTTCTTTGTTTTCGTTTGATTTTATTTGCATGCACCATTTTACACGTGAAGAAATTAACCCAATTATAACCAACCAGTTCGCACAGAAGGCAGAATAAGGTTTTCCAAGCAAAATTTGTTTCCTTGTGTGCTTTCTCCTCTGGAACTTATTTTTCCTCAACCCCCCCTCCCCGATTTGATACAGACAGCAATTTGCTCATAACAAATGGTAAAAAAATAATCCAGATATCCACTGGCTTATGACTGTAGAGCTGCATGCATAGAAAATGCAGTGGGCTCAAATGTTTGCTTTAGACAATGATTTTGAGCACTGGGAATTTGTGTGTGTTACATACAAATATTAGTCTTTCATCTCTCTTTAGACCAAGCAAATATTAGGAGATGAACTAGCTCATACTTTCACTGCTGCTTGGGTGAAGTATTTTAGACACTGAGACAAAAATTTGCTTTTGATGTTGGCTTGTTCTTCTGTGTATCTTTGGGATAATAACTATGGAGGAAAGATACGTTCATTATTAACTTCCTAGAGACTGGCCATCTGATTTATGGCTTCAAAGTGTCTCCATTTAATCTGTCAAAAGTGATTTTAAACTTCATTTGTCTTCTGGTTTTGGCAGCACTCTTTACCTTGAATTCGACTGTTTGACAGGCATTGTACCAGAGTCACATTTTAAAAACATTTACAGTACACTGAAGAAAAAAAAAAGGTTCAGTTTGGTACATCTGCTTTCAATATTGTGCATCTCTAAAAGTGAAAACAATTTGAGAGTGGGCATTGGGAATGTTCTTGTTGTAGCTGAGAGCACAGTATTTAGGTAATTTTTGTAAGAACAGAGTAATAATTATTGAAAATGAATTGTCACTGCATAAAATTCTCCTGTGGTTATCACCAACTGCAGTTAACAGTTCTGGTGGCCTGCTGGTTAGATGCAGAACATGGTTTCCCCAAGCTGAAAGACCATTTCTCAAAAGATTTTGTTCCAATGACTTTTGGAGAGAGAACTTCATTTCCTGACCACAGACACCTCAGTCTAGGAGAGCTGCATCTCTAGAGCAGATAGAACTCTTCCTGCTCTCTCTTTGTCATAGAGGAGGAAAGTCTCAATTTTGGGTTTCTCTCCAGGCTCTGCCTTTTGGGTACTGCCCACTGCTCCTTTCCAGAGTCTGAGCTGTGGAGTTGGCACAGTGGGAACCCCACATTCCAGGCAGAAGGGTGGAACAGCAAGAAGGAGCCAGGTACCAGGTGGTAGGTCCTATGATTGACAGACAGAAATCTTAGAAATCTTCTCCAGCTACACATACAGCTTAGAATTCCCCTACAGTCCCCATGGGAATTCCTCCAGGGGAATATCACATGAGATCACATCAGAAGATCTATTGGCAATAGAAGCACAGGGTAATGGGGAGATGGATGGACATGGAATGTAGGGCAGGAAGGCATCTCCTTAGGAATATTCTACAGAAAGGCCTGGGAGTGAATTGAGGCCTGAAAAATGGAGCCAGAGCCAGAGATGAAGCCTGTGTGACAGGGGTGGTTGTGACAGGGCTGGTTAAAAGTAGGACTGGCAGACTGAAGATGTAGCAGTCTGGTTTTCATGTGCAAGAAGCTACTTTTGATGACTTGTCACCAGGAAGCCATGTCAGAGACTGAATTTTAAGTGGTGGTAGGCAGACAATAAACATCAGAAGCAGTGTAGTTATGTTTGAGTTTGTAATTGAGCTGATTGGTGTGAAGGTGAAGAGGGAGGAGAGAAACAGAGAAAGGACCAAGCTCTTTGAAAGTAAGAGGATCCATCCTCTAGATGGCTCATTAAAGTAACTGCTTCTCCCTGTGCATCCCAGGGGTGGTCCTGGTTTCCAGGAGTTGGAACAAAATAACCTGGTGTTCCTGTCTGCACTCTCTAATTCAGAGCAGTCTGCTGGGTTGTCACTCCTGGTGTGCATTCACCACAAACCTGCATGGAGTGGTGTGGAGGGGTTGTTGCCTTTGTTCTTATCAATGTATTGAAGCATTTAAGCAGATTGATTTTTTTTCTGGACATGCCTGATGCTGAGCCTGGGGTTTTTCTTCTTTCAGTGATGCTCTGTAGAACTTAAGTGAGCTCTGTAGTGCTTAACAGAGCCAGGCATGGGCAGTGCACAGGGATGAGAGCACTGGAATAGAAAAATAAACAGCAGAAACCCACAGCTGAACTACCAGATGCTGGGATTTGTCAAGAGTTTTATTATAAGAACACAAGGACTCTGCCTGGGGTCATTATCCCCACCAGCCACTTGTCAGGCTAAGTTCCTCTCCTCCCATTCCCCTGTCTGATTGTTTTTTCCTTCTGTCTCCACTCCTCTGTATAAAATGTCCCTGTCCAGTCGTGATGGAAACAACTGCTGCTGTGGAAGAACCCCAGTGACAGCATGCACAGGGGTGTACAGGCCACCATGTCATCTCTGGAGATGTTGTTGTGGCACTGTAGGAGAACAGATGGGGACAGAAGTTACCAGATGATAGGTTGTTCAGGAAGAACTTGATTTTCTTCTTTACTGAACATATAAAGGGTTCCCTGAGCTCTGAGATTGGGTTCCAGAGGCAGAACATCCTTTGTGTCAGCTCTCTCCCTTCCCCACTTGCTTTCTTGCCAACCATTAACTTCTGCTCTAGCTACCACAAGCTAAGTCCAGCACTGCAGTTGTCTCTATGTTATGGCAAGAGGTTTGACTTGCTGTGTTTGGTTCATGATGCATACAGAAGATGTAGAAACCTTAAGCTCCAGTTCTGCCAAGGCCACTGCTGCTGTGCTGAGTGGCACTGGCTCATTGTTCCTTAATGCTCTCTTAGGCTGGGAACTTCGTGAGGCAGGAGTCATATCTTGGGTCATTCTTGTACCCAGTAAAATGCAGTGGCATTATCATCCTTTGTACTTTGGCTATATTAATAAATTAATGACAGGACATGCTACAGACTTCACAATTCTCACTATACGTGCAAAGAATGGTCCCCTCTTTAGTGCTGATGAGAAGGAGAGTGCAAGGTTCCCACGTAACTCTGGCATATCTCTGTGTTTTAGACAATCATTACCTGTGTCTCAGAAGTAAAAACTGGGGATGGCTCCTTGCCCGTGACTGTACCTCAGTCAAGTGGGTGTAAGAAAAGTGGCCATGGATGATGCTGAGCAGACCACAGGAATTCTGATGCTCTGGCCTCTGCTGAATGGGAATTCTATAGCAAAGAAGGTTTAGAAATACCATTGGGTATTAAAGGGAAAGCAAAACTGGAGTAGGCATTATATTTGCCTGACTGGGACTATGTTACTGCACAGCAGTCTGAGAGCATCAAGGGCCTGGAGTCTGGGAGGAAGGTTGAGATTCCTACCAAAGCCAGTAATTGTTTTCTTTTTCAGCTTGTTTATTTTCTGTGCAGTTAGCAAAACGTGACTCTTCATTATGTGTGGTGTAACCAGTCATTAGCTGTATATACATGGCTGCGATTCAGTTACACAGAAACAAGATACTCTTTTTTTCCACACTGTCAGAGGGAAGTGCACTTATGTGCAGGGGATGTGGAGCTGAGCTTTGGGAAGGTATTTTTCCTTGTGTAGCATCCCTCCTGGTGTCTGAGAACACCTTAGTGCTTTCTAGGCATACCCAGGAGCTGCATTCAGGCAGGAGCCCAGCACCTCACATCTGGGCTCTGAGCTATTTTGCCACCCTAGCCCTGGAACCAGGCTAACGCAGCTTCTGGAGGCAGCCTGTCTTACCAGGGGATGGGGACACACCAGCTTAGAAATCCTTGCAGTATCCTGTGGTTAGTCCTTTCTTTCCCAGCTTTTCTTTTTGGAAAACTGCTGCCTATGATTTACGGTGCAAATAATGCATGATACTTGCTGCCATAATATAACAAGTAGTGATTTTTGGAGCTGTGCTCCTCTTATCTTTTCCCTCTTGCTGACTGCCAGGATCCATGCAAGTGAAAGGCTGTGACAATGAGAAGGAAAAATTCCTTGGTTTTGGGAACTTCCAGAGGTTGCATTCCTGCCACTTCATCTCAGCTAATTTCTTAGCATGCTCATGATCACATGGATTTCTGCCAGGTAAATACAGATTTTTTTGTGGTCTGCCAGCTATCATTTTAGCTCTAAAAGGCTTAGAGTGGGGCTCAGATGATACTGAGGTTCAGCTTCCAGCTCCTTTATTTTTTAAATAGCTTCAGTTAATGCCTCTCTGCTCTCTTTTGCAAATCAGCCATAGGGTTTAGAAGCATTCTGCAGAACTTGTGCTAAACCAAACAAGGCAAACCTAAGAAAGGCTTAATTAAAACAACAGAAATCTCACATTCACTGACACTATTGCTGGAGCACTTTTTGCCTGTAAACAAAAAATTGAAATGGCTGATTTTCCCCCCTCTGTTTCATAAGTGGTTACTGGGCTTCTGCAGTTGCTACATTCTTTAAAAAGTTGTTATTTCTTTTTTGGTCACACGCTGGGGGACTCCATTGTTTTCAGTGGTGCCTATGGAGTTAGGCCCATTGACAGCAGAACTCATTTTGGGTCATTAAATTTGGAGGCACAGTGGTATAATTTGAATTTATTCTATTTCTTAGCAGAGACTTGTATTAGTCACACACATACAAAACCAGGATAACCATCCTTCTCCACCCAAATTCTGACACCCAGAGAGTCAGCCTCAGGTGAAATATTAAGAATTTGCTGGCTTGAACAAGAGTTCCTATTTCAGGCTATAGCAGAATGATTAATAGTGATAATGATAATAATAACAGGGAAATAAAAACCATTCTGCATTTAGGCACATATCAGTAAGAAGCAACAAAACAACACCTCTGTTTTATGTTACTAATGAGTTTAGTACTGTACTGTCCTAGTGCTGACAGTTTAACAAGGGTCCTTGGAAAAACTGGCTGGTTTTAAGAGAGGATTCACAGAAGCAATCCCTGATCTGGAGAACATACTATATTCCATGAGAAATGGAAGGAGGAAGCCAGTTGGTCACTGGAGCAAAAGTAGGAACAAAGTCTACAGTTTTCTAGAGAAGGAGAAAGCACCAGGTATGTCTTGTGTTTTAATCTGCCACACAAAGGCAGTATAAGACTCAAGTGTCTGGGAACTGAAGTCAAACAAGGCCAAGCTATATAAAATCCATGCTGAGAGCCATGTAACAAACTGTCACAGAACCAATTCTTCACTGTTTAAAGATTCCACTTTGAGATTTGATGTCTTTTTGAAGGATACACTCTAAATCCAACAGTGTGTGGTTCATCTCAGAGCAGATATCCCACAGGAAATAGAATGCACCAGGCAGGCTGGCATTCTTTCTGGGTTCACTCTGTAAACTGTGTGGTCTTTGGAAGTTGCTCTCTATTCCTGTGCTATGCCTGCTATTCACAAGCTCAGTCACTTCCCCAGAGGGTCTGTTTCCCACTTAGTTCTCATAGGGCACTTTTCTGGCTCCTTGATCCTGACATCCAGGGGACCTCGCACACCTTTTGACCACACTTCACCTGCTATGGAAATATTTCCAGCTCCACAGCTCTCCACCTGGCATTTTTTTCTAGCACTTAATTCACCTAAAAATGCACATTCCAGGTATAAATCCGTATCCCTCGTTGTCAAGTTTAGCTGTGTGCCAGGGTGGTGGGAAAGAGGAAAGGAATGGGATGTCTGTTCAAAGTTGCAGCAAGCTGGACTCTCAGTCTGAGGCCCTCAAATTTAGTCTGAGTAGGGGATAATAATTCTGCTGGTGGCTCTCTGCTCAGTTGGATTAGCCAACAATATTTGGGTCAATGTCTGTGTTGCTGGCTGCAGTATTTGTATTTCTAACGAAACACTGGGAGGTTTTGTTTAAATGGAGATGCTAAAATTCATCCCTCCTCTGTGCACCTTTAGACATTCACTTCTGGAAAACTTCATAGGTCTGATGTTGCACCTGGCAGTTTTGTAGTACTGTTATTTCACTGGCTGTGGCAGTGACTCCTTATTGACAACCAGACAAGAACAGAACTAGACCCAGAGGCAATGAGATTAATTAATTATTCTCAGTTTCACTGGACCAATTAAATTAGCATTTTAGAATGATTTCATGCCCTTCATGTATTCTTGATGGCAGGGATGATCAGCAGAAAAAAGTGCTGTAAATCTGAAGAGTCAGTCTTAATTTGAGTGCTAAGAATGCCATAACACTGGAATTTGGACAGTGTGCAAGTATGTGCACTTTCCTCAGAGTTTTTGCTTCGTGTTTCATGCTGCTAAGTTGAGTTATGGAATGGATGGTGGAGGAAACCTTTCCCTCTGCATGGATGCACCTGGAAAGTTCTATATTGAGATTTCTCAGCATTTTTCAGAAGGCAGATTAATGCAACAAGAACCAACAGGAAAACTGGATCATACCAAATGTTCATTAATCTCATTAGTCTGACTTATGCAGGAAAAAAGATAAAATAATTCAGTGAGAGCATTTTCCCTGTCTGTAGTACCCCTTGTACCCTTTAATCTTTCTGTGTCATCCTACCTCTGTTCTTCTTCCCTGCACCTTTACCTCTTCACAGCAGATTCCACAATTGCCTCATTCTTACCCTGTCCCACAGGCTGCTAAAAAAACCCCACAGCACACCAGCTCATGTTGAGGGTGGCATGATTATTACCAGAATCTGTCTTTCTGAAGAGATTGATACAGTGAAGATGTTCAGCCCTCCCAGCTGTTGCCTGAAGCTGCCCTGTTGCCTATAACACCTGAACTAGTTATAGTGAAGTCCTAGAGGAGAGTTTTTCTGCTTACTTTGTTGCATGGCATATAAATAAATATTGCAGCAATAACTCCCATGGTTGGTGCTGTTCTTACTGGTGGTAACCTGAAGGTGCCAGTTTACCATGCACTGCATATAGCTACAGTCCTAGCACTGCAGTTCCATATAATGGCTCTTCCTAAGCTTGTGTGAAGTGAGAGAGAAGTGCACTGTGTTGTGGAGAGCTTGGAAGAGGCCTGCTCACTGGCAGTGAGTGTAGAAGGGTAAATTTTACTTAAATAGAATTAATCCTAAGCATAGTTCTGGTAAAACAGAAAACGACATTGCAAATCACTCAGTGTTAAATATATTTCAAATCAAGCCTTGAAATAACACCAAAATCCTGGCAGTAAGAAATGTCAAACAATGAGAAGAGCAAATGAAAAGTAGCAGGGGTAGGCTGTTGCTCTTTTCAGCATGTATTGGGGAAACTGTTTGTTTGTCTTGAATTTTCTTTCTGGCAGCTTTAATTCTGAGCTGCAAAGAAGCCATTACTGGATTAGGTATCAAGTGTTAAATGATAGAGGAGACTGTGTAGGTGAAATGGTTGCTTGGTTGTGGTAGCAATTTGAATTTTCATCACAAAAAGTTGTTTTACTCAAAAAGCCCAGAGGCTGACTGAGAATGTAGGTTGCTTGTGAGAGATCCACAGTAAGGAGGTCGTGTATGTGAAGATGTCTCATTTTAAATAAGAGAATGGAGAAATCAATGCAAGTTGCATTCAGAGAACATGTAGTCTGCAGCAAAAAAAAAAATCCTTTTTGCTGTATATATATATATATATATATACAGCATGTTGTATATATATTATACATATAATATGTATATATATATATATATATATACAGCATGTTGTATATATATTATACATATAATATGTATATATATATATATATATATACATATATATATATAAAGGACCAGGATATATAAAGGACCAGGATATATAAAGGACCAGGAAAAATGATCTGGAAGAAGCTTCTGTAACAAGTGAGCTTGGAGTGAAGATATCAGTAGATACAGGAGACCTGTGAAGCCTCTTGTAGGAAAGGAGCTTAATTCACACTTTTTGGAGGGCCAGCAAATGGATGACATCCCATAGCTGGAAGCTGATGCACAGTGCATTGCCTTCCCTTTCCCTGTTGGAGCATTCCCATCACATAGCAGCATGGAAAGTTCTTTCTGGACTCCCAGTGCATTTTGATTCCTATTATGAGTCATTTTCTGTCTCCTTTGACTGTGAGTAGAGTTTTCCAAATCTACGCATCAGAATTAGGTCCTTAAGACTAGCTGGTGTGTGTCTGCATCCCACCAGACCTTTTCCTCCATCTACCTGACACTGAAAAGAAGAAAATGGAGAATTTTAGTGACCAGCTTCCCCCTTTGTTTAAAGGTTACCATTTCTGCATAATCCTATGTGATCTGTGGAGATTCTGTCTTTCTGATTATGTCTTCTGTGGTTTTTACTGACTTGGTGACACTTCCAGGCTTCTAAATCTTTGAACTCATCATCTTGTTGGAAGTGATTTTTGTTGTGCTTTGTTATAAGAATGGGTGGTATATTTTTTTTTCTTTTTATTATGTATAGTGTACTGCTGAGCCAGGCAGCCATAAAAATTCCTTCTTGGGACCTAGAGATATCCATGTTTACACAAGACACATGCAAGGTGCCTTGTGGGAAAAGCCCAGCTTCCATTCCCTGCACATCCTTGTGTTTCAAATGTTTGGGAGAGCATATAACCCCCTGTGGAGTCTTTATATAGTCTGCTGGCCAGAACTACTATGGAAAAGAGAGACGAAGTAAAATGTGGAGGAGTGGAGATGTGGGAGTTTAAAAGTTCAGGGTTTAATAAGTAAATGGGAAAGCAGTAACCCACGTGCAGCTCATAGCAGACATGCTCTGGTTATTAGTGAATTAAATGACTGAGAATAGGAAACAACAGGAATAGATTGTCTCAAATTGTGCATGTATGGAAAGATCCTGTCCTTTCAACAAAGTCACATAATCAAGGATGAAAAAGTGTTTAGAATAGGAAGGATTCAAGTACCCTCATGACAAAATGTGTGAACTTCTGTCTTGAAAGGGTCACTCTGGAGTTCTTTTGACCTCCAGGCCCTGTCTAACTACAGGCTGCTGTGAAACCCCTGGTGATGTCCATTTAGCAACAAAAAAGACAAACCAAAGGGAAGAAGGGCAGGTGAGTGTGTACATAACCCTAAACAGTGTAGAGATGTCCTGTGCCTTACACTAATATGCACAGTGGCATTTATCCAGGGGATGTGGATTGATTTGTCCTGGTCCAGCTCATCTCTGGGAACACAGAGTGTTGATCAATCTGATGGGTGAGAGCAGGGGTTTTAAACCAGGTAGACTTGACAGCAACTTCTGTGTGTTCTGTGTGTTGCTCAGAATGAAAAATACAGTTGTCAGATAGCCAGGCAGTGTGACCAGCTTCAACTAGGGTTACTATTTACATCTAAATAGTAAAGTGGATTTGGTACAGCCATTTTTGTGCAGTGTGGCAGCAGTCTTGCATCTGTGGCATCCTAGAACATGTTCTGGAAAGTGAGGCACAGGTTGGAGAGAGGTGAAGGTGGCAGTGGAAGGGAGGGTTTCAAACTGATCTTTGAAATGAAAGGGAAATGGAGATGAGTAGAGAAGTGGAAAGGAGGATGGGGCCAATGGCTCTATTTGCATCATCTCCTTTGAATGTTTTTACTCATAAGGTGGCACAGACACCCCTGTTCTCCTGTTTAGAAGATCAAGAAGTGTAAGTCTATATCCTACCTATCAGAAATACTGCAAAAAACCTATTCCAAACACAGTCTCCTCAAAGAAAAACATCAAATTTCATTACGTAGAGCTTATATTCTCCAGGTGCCCATTAGGAAGGTTTTAGGATTTCCTTTTAATTAAAATAATGTTTGTTGAGCTTAATATTTTCCTAAAACATCTATTTTAATGTCTTTTCCCCTTGTTACTAAAAGCCAAGCTGTGAGGAAGGATAACTGACCACAGAACAGGCCAGATGTGCTGAGAACAATATTTTTCAGATTGCCTGGCAACAGGCAAAAGGTGATTCCAAGCTGAGGAGACTTTGTAACAATGAACGTAATGACAAGACCTGTGTTTTGTCAGGCTTTTGTGTCCTGATTGATACAAAAGAGGGCAGTGGTCATTTTCAGTGTGCTTTTAGCTTTGTTTGGGAGCATAATTTAGAAGTCTGAGATCCCAATAGGAAGCCAAGAATTTTGCATTCCAAATCTAGTGTAGTGAAAGACTTCTTGTGATAGTAGGCAGTTGTTTTATTTCTCTGACAATCAGTTCAGTCTTGCCTAAAATGGTTATATTCTTACACATCTAGAGCCTAACTCAGAACATCAGCTCAGGCTGTGAAGTCACTGGAACCTGGGCACATGGCATGTGTTTTGCTGAACCTTGGCCCTGCTTGCTGACTTCAAAAAGTGTTGTGAAGGTCTCTGCTGAAAATCTAAACTACATAACATTGCAAACCATTTGAGCAGTGAAAGACGTAATGTGTTGTTCCTTTGTTCTTTGTGTGTTGGACTCCAAGTTTTTATTTAAAATACTATGAAAAAGTCAAACGTGGGAGCCATATCTAAGCACGTGCTGGAAGGTGAAAAGGTTACAGATCTCTAATATTTTCAAATTGTTTTAAGCTAGGCTGATATAAAGTTTACCAGGCCTCTTTATTTTGTAATAACTCTACTCATTCACTCTTTTCAAATGCTTTGTGTAGTCTGCAGAAAAGCAATTCCACAGAACAGAAATAAAATGCAATCCAAATAACTTGTTTTAAAAATAAATTGAACGTGAAATAACAAATATAGATGTAGCCAACACTTAAGGTCCAGAATCTACTAGAAAGACACACGTGGGTTATATTTATCTTTAACAAGTTTTTAAGATTGATATTCCAGAATTTCTTTCACTAGCTGGGGTGTTTTAGTTTACACAAGTTTTCTTATTCCTTCTGTCTTCACTTTTACATCAATGTGAAAGAAGTAAGCATTTCTGGTGTGGGATTTTATAGGATAGTTCAAAAAAACTTAGAGGAAAAAGATCCTCTTTTTTATTCTAATTTTTTTGTATCTGCTGGTTTTAACACTGATGTTTTACAGCTTCATCTCACCTGTCTCTATTTCCAAATAGGCAGAGGGTCTGTCACTTCTGTTCTGATACACAAGGGCAGGACAATTTGGGTCTTCACCTGACTCTCACTCTATTGCTCTGTAATAAAGAACTTTTTAGCTCTCACTGTGTTTTTTCTGAGGTAGTGTACAGGTGTTCTAAAGCAGGGAGGCCAATTCTCTACCAGCTCTATGAGACAGGCTTTCAAATGTGAAGAGATTGTAACTGATAATGAGATTTAGGGCGAACCTGGAATGTGGTGTGAGTTGTTTTGTTCATCTTTGATATCTGAACTCTTAAATGCAGCAGTGAAAATTTGGTGCTGTTATTGTTACCCACTGCAGTCCTCAGGTAGGGAAAACCACAGCAACAAAAGTCTGTGTGACATTAATAGTGACAGTCCACAGAGTTGTTTCCTCAGCATCATGTTCAGATCATTCCTTTCTTATCAGTGCATCCCAGAAGGCTCAGATAATTCATGCAATAGGGAGGGAATTCTGCACCTTAATGCACTGCTCTGGGACTCTTCAGATCTAAGGTTTCTGATTTACTTCTACCCCAGGAAGGAAACCTAGTGATGCACAGCAGTGATAGCAAACAGAGGTGAAATCAAACACAGAATTACCAGGAATACAGAAACTAAAGCTATAGCTTGAATAAAACCATAGTATTTACAAAGCTTTGTGAGAGCATATGTTTACCTGCATAAATAGTCATGGTTGGGCAGTCTGAAACCACATCACATTTCTGTGATTTCAAAAAGGATGATATTTAATAATAACATGTTATAGGAAGTGTTGCACTGCCTTAGAAATTACTGCCAAGATGTCTTGAAGTGCAGAACTTTCCTCTTTCAAGTGGTGAGAAGCCCAAATGTCCAGAGGTTTGTTGTGTAGCAGATGGTGCAAATGACTGCAAAGAGAAAAGATCTGAACATCTCTTTTGGATCTCTGGGCCAAGATCTTGAAGTACATGGTTAGGATATCTTCTTATGAACTTGAAGATCCCAATGAAATTAAATTTGAGTAATGCCTGCTTAAGGCTTTAATTTCATGTAATTACATGGCTAATTACACCAGCCTACTCCCAAAGAGTCTTCCCTCCTCTTAAGCTCTGCACACAATAGGAAAAAAAAATTGACCCAAACTCTATTAGACCCAAAATTTCTGCTAGTAGTGGGTCACTGAAACGAGAGGAGAAACCCTGTTTTTTCACAAGGCATAGGAAATGTGTCTCTAGGATCACACAGTTGGGCTTGCCTTCCAGAATAACCAGAGTGCCTATGTTCTGGCTTGTGTGCTACACTTCTGCCCCTCAGGCTTGGTGTAGGACTAAGACAAGCCCTTCCATTCACAACAGAGCCTAATAGGCATAAAAAACATTGAGAAAGGGTTGAAAATTTTGAAAATGCTGTGATTTCATGAACTATCTTGGAGATTGTATTTTCAAGCATTCGGTCCATTCCTTTGAGCCTACAAGCTCATTCATTCATTTGAGTCCTGTGTCTCTCTCCTGATGATTTTAAGTCAGTGCCTGTACAGGAGTTGTGGCACTTGCTTCAGCCACACAGTAATGGAGATTATTCAGCAGTAATTACATGGAATGGGATGCCAAATGTGAGTACAGACCCTTCCCTACCATACATGGCTTTGTTGTGTTGGCACCTTTTGAGTTAATAATTTTCTCTCAGTGGAGGGTTTTGATGACCTCTTCCAGCATGGATGATTTTCACTTGTTTGAGAAAATCTGGTACTGTTTGGTCTTCCCTCATCTCACGTGACTCATCCAGCTGCCAGGAACAGCCTTCCACTTCTCAGTGTTGTCGTGGTAAATTTTGGACATTGCATCCAAACAAAACCAAGAATGGCAATTTTATTTTTTTTTTTAAAGGGAGTGAAGCAGTAAGAAAAAAAGCAAATGACCTAGTTTGGTCTTCTCTGCACAGCCCACGATGCTCTGGGGATATCTAAGTACGTTAGGCAAATATTCCAGATCTATCTCTATTTTAAATGTGAGTCATTTCAGTTCTACATCATTTCAGTTATTTGCTCATTGGCCTTGATTAGGTAAACTCCAAAGCACTGCAACATGTGTTTATTGTTGAATAGTTACCCTTTTGGTAGCTTCTTGCTCTTACCTATCTGCACCTTTAATAGCTATTTTTATCAGTAAGAGAGAAGCCTTTCTGAATTGCAAACAAGATGTTTCCCAGGGAAGAGGGAGAGCTATTGCCTTTTAGTAGGGTTGTTTTAAATGCTGATCTCATTGCTACATGAACAGGTTTCCCTTCATGTGAAGAGGTGCTCTGTTTTCCTGTGGGAGAATTTATCCCTAGCAAGTAATGCGAGGCTGACTCTGCAGATCCTGACCAGTGCCAGGAATCCCTCCTGAGGTGTGTAGCCCCATCACGGTCAATGGGACCAATTATCACTTGACTTAATCTGGCATAAATAAATAAAAACCTCCCCAGTTCCCCCCAAAATGAAAGAAGCAAGATATCAAAAATTGAACCAACTTGATTACTCATCTGGAAGGAATTGCCTGATTGCAGCTTTTGCACACCTCTTCTGTTCCCTTCAAGAGCATTTAAATGCAAAGATATAAATCAAAACTGCAGGACAGAAAAAGAGCAAGACAAAAGTTACCTTGATGGATTCCACTTCCATGAGATCCTTCTGGAAACCATTCTGCTTTTATTAGATTTTCTCTTTGTAAATTAGGATTAGGTTTTTTTATATGGATTTATGGAATAGCTATGGTTCTACTGAAAGCAGAGTGAACCTTCTCATATAAGGCCAGGAGTTTGTGCTCTTTTCATCTGTTACTGGTAAGTTACAGTATGTAGGTTAAAGGCCCCTCGATACCAGTGAAAGAAGAGATCTAATTCCAGACATGGAAAATACTTAAATCTTGTGTATGCCAGCCAGTGATATTAATATTGTATAAAACAGCCAGTTGTCAAAAGGCCAGATTCTGTTCTCAGTTTCACTGGTGTAACCCAGACATTTTCCCCTTTTTTTTTGAGGCAACAAATTTGCTATAACGTGTCCTTGAGCAGCTGAACATGGACTCTGGCTTTCTGTGTTCAGAGACCATCTCTCAGTTCTTATTTTAGTTGCTGTGGGGAAAACAAAATTGAGCTGCTGGTGTTGTCCCTTTGCTGGTGTTGTCCCTTGTCTGCCATTGTTCCACCTCCCATGTGATGAGCACATTTCAGGGGGCTTTGATGCACTCAAAGCACTGTTGTGCAAGAAATTTTTAGCTCATGTTAACAAATCTGCAAGGTACCTTGTCAAGGCAAATGTATGATGGCTTGGCTGAAACACACCTAATTTCATGGATTTAGCAAAAGTGTTCTGTTCCTTTGCAGGGAGAAATGTATTTTCTGATCTGACAGCTCCAAGAGAAGATAATAATTTTTGACAGCCCAGGGATAATGTTCATGTTATTCTAGGAAATCTCCATCTTCACACAAATAGGTATCAGTGTGTGCTGCAGTTGGTATTGCTGAACTTTGGTGGAAGCTTCAAGTTTCTGTGTTTTGATAATATGATAAAATTGATAAAATACCTATTTAGAAAGCCCTAATGAATTTCAGACTTGTATCATTTGGGGAATGAAAGAAAGAAAGAGTTTTTATTATGAGTCCAGAATAAATCTTAAACATTTTAAAAGAATCCACAGTATTTTGAGTGGAAGATACATCTTGAATACATTCTGAGTAACATTGCTGGTGGAAAACGTGAGGAATAGTGAATTGGATTTTGTAACTATGACTGATTTATCAAATTCTCTTGGTGGTGTGGCCTTTAAAAGTGTATAGAGCTTATTTCTTCAGTGCTCAACAGTGCATTTAGATACCCTTTAAATGTGATTCATGTCCAAATTAACAATCACAAGTCTGCTTATACAGCTTTGCTAAGGTAGATGTTACTTCTGAAGTGAATTAAATTATGATGGGGCAAAGCCAAAATAGGAATGGAATAAAGCCTGATGGAACTGTGGAGTCTATAGGATATAAGGACTGTTTATGTCATAATTACAAGCAGGGCCAAGCTAATGGTCACAAACACCCACTATAAGCTGAAAGGCCTCCAAAATGATCTCATGAAAAGCCTTATTCCAAAACCACAGAAAACAGCAGAGTAAGTGCCCTGCACAGGCCAAAAGGTGCTGAATTTCTGTACAGCTTCTTGGTCTCTTCAGAATCATTCTGAACAACCACAGAGTATCAGTGAATTCAGTGAACTCTAAATATAAATCTGAAATAACTAGAATATATATGAAGGAATAATATAAAAAAACTAAAATAATTGTGGCACTTCCTAAAGCTTATCACATGCCTTGGTATTGTGATGGGGCTGGGTTGGAAAAACCCGCTGTAGTTTTTCCAACGTTGAAGATTCTGAGTTCTTAAAAACTAAAAATCAAATAAACAAATGGTCAAGAAATGCAACGCGTCAGCCAAACACTGAAAACTTTTCACTGGAAACAGGGAATTCTGTTCTGGAAATGTCACAATAATGCCTCATGAGACTTGTAATTTGGGTGTCACATGTACCCACTCTTTTCTATGGATCTGGATGCTTGCCTGGACTATGTCTTCATCTGCCGTGGTCTTCCCTATTACAATGGTGCCGTGGAGCATGCTGGGGAGGCTGTGGAGCCCAGCCAGTAGAGGAGAATGGACTTTTGTGCTGTGATCCCTTTCACAAATTCTCCAGTTACCAGAGACTTCTTTGCCTTCCACAGTCACCTGTTTCTTCTCATTTATACTCACCAAAGCCCTGAATGTGATTCTCATCACTTTCAAAGCATTCAGTGCCTGTAATTATAGAGGACTGCAGCAGCTCGGGCTCTCCCACTTGCCTTTTGCTTGCTAGAGGATTAGAATTATAGACTTGTAGAATCATTTAAGTTGGGAAAGACCTTAAGATCATAGAGTCCAATTTAAATCTAAGGCTTCAGCAGTGCTGGAGCAGTAGCTGACTAAAATGAACACAATTTCTGATTGGAACCTCATAAACTATGTAAAAAATCTTCAGTGTTTAGAAAACATTATCAGCCCAATCTTATTTAGTTTTGTATCATGAAAATATCATTAACTACTGTCACTACTGTGATAGCTGCTTAGTTACCTGTTTCTTCTCCTATGAAGAAAGAGAAGGCTCCACAGAGCCCTTATTGTGGCCTCTCAGTATGTAAAGAGAGCTTAAAAGAAAGATGGAGAAAGACCAATTCTGAAGCATTTAGTGATTGTACATCAATGTATCCCTGGATAACACCACAGGTTGGAGTGTTGAGATGGTAGAATTTGTGCTGTCCAGTATGGTCCAATACAGGTTTCAGCAGAAGGACCACATCTCAGAGCAATGTAAAATAAGTTATTCATGATAAGAATATTTGTAAGTCCTATGGCTAATTAGAGGGATGAATTTCTCTCACCTGCAGCTGTCTGAAAGTCAGGTACCCACTTTATGTTACTTATTTAAGTGCCTTCTGCAGTCAAGTGGGAGAGGAAAGCATGTCCTGAAGTTGTATGAGCCCATGTGTGAGATGGCTGAATGACACAGACATCTGGGTAAAACTCACAGACAGCAAAACTGTGGTGATATGAATTGTACCTTGTAACACCTCAGTAAAGGAGAAACCTTAATGCTTGTGAGAATCAGTGATTTGCATGAAACTGGGCATAGACTTCATCTTTTTGGTCACTTTGATGCAGAATTTGTTTTCTTCCTCAGTGTGCAACACCCAGTGCCTCTGTAGGGAATTCTAACTCTGTAGTGCCTGTCACCAGAAGCACTGGGTACAGGGGTGAAGGAGCTACTTGCTGGACTATGGAATTTGCAGAAATTTCTTGCCATTAGTATCTGACACCATTCTATTTTGTCTCCCTGAAAAAAAAAACCACCAACAAACCAAAACAGATCAGAGAGAGATCTAGCATTTTCAAAGCATGACTTCATATGCAATAGTGAGAATGGTGGTAAATGGCAATTGCAACTTCTTTAGCAAGCCTCTGAAAGCTGAATTCCTTACAATACTTTTATATGTGCTTACCTGTGAGTATTTGATTAGTTCACTAGAGGCAAAATGCCCAACTAATATGCTTTAAATTAAATGTAATTGTTAGTGTTTGACTGATGGTATCCAAGTTCTCAGTTCCTCCTTTGTACACTCTTTTTAGCTAGATCACAATTTGTGCTTATATATATATTTCTGAAGAATATTACTGTAGCTCTAGTCTGTTTTTCCAAGTCTGGTAAAATTTAATACTCACCAGAGAAGAATATTTTATTATTAGCATTAACATTTATAATAATAGCTTACTTGGAAAATACAGTTAAATGTATACATTGTAAAAAAATTAATTCATTTTTTCACACTGCTGACCTGACAGTAAAGTAGAAACATGCCCTTCTAAAGTCAAAATCAGAAATAATTGTCTGCAAACAAAAACTTGACTTACGTCACTGTTTTCAGAGAGTTCCTCTCCCTGAAAAGAAAGGGACTCTGAAACATCCCTTTCCAAAAGCCAACCCAGGCAAGACTCTACCATAAAAATACACAGAAGGAAGGCAAGTTATCGCGCTGAATTTTTTTCACTTAGATTATGAAGTGTAAAATACCAAAAAAACTTAAAAAGAGAAGCAAACAGACATAATTCACAGATCCAAATTCCTTTGCAATTGGTTTTTGCTTCCTTGTGAAAACCTTCATTTCCCCTGCCATGTCATTTACAAGAATTTTGCGAGGAGTTCCAAAATAAGTGGATAAAAGATGCAAATTAGCAGAGAGGTTTCTTTATCAAAGGCTTATGATATTTATTTTTTTTCTTCTTTGGACAGTGAACGGTGGCTACAATCATTGTAATTTGATCTCTGAGAAGAAGAACATGATGGACATGGAGATGACAAGTAGCTCTGTACCTGTCTGCAGACAAGGTCTGTTCATCCACACAGGAAACCCACTTATGCGAGACCACCCACTGTCCTGTGAGAGGCTGCTTCATGTTGGCCAGCTGAATTTGACACACTCAGATATAAGGTATCACTACAAGTTTTATTGGTTGATATTCCTTGGTCTTTTGGAATGCTTCTTTGTTGGAATTATTTCCCAGTGGCAGCTGCGGGTGCTACATTTGGAAGGCTATTTTTGGCTTTGACTTAATTCTGGAAGTCCTTGGGATGGTGATTTAACAGCACTGCTCATTTGCAGGTTCATGCTGCAGGGCTGTGTATGTGTGCACAGACAAGTGTCCAAGGCAGTGCCAGGAGGAGTCACTGGATAAGCAGCCAGTGCATTGCAGTTTAAACACAGCTTCTCTGTGGGGACTCTTTCCATGCTGAAAAGTCAACGAGAGTTTTGACAAGGGCTTAAGTAGGGTCACATTTGCCTCCTCTATACCTTCACCCCAATCCCATGTTGTTTCCCAGTTGCAGCCTGGAAGGCAGGGATGATACTTACTCCCAAACCAATGTCTCCCATATGGCATTTTGGCATATCACCATAAACCTACAGGAAGCCAGTGCCACTTTTATTTCTACAGCATTTCCTTTAATGAAGTATTTTCAGTATTCCCATACAGCCACATCCTTGGTATTTGCTTTTAGGGATGTAATGTGAAAATTTGGTCTCTGGTTGTGATCTGTACCCTGCAGTTGGATATGCTATGAACAAAATCTCTATCTGAACATTTGCTATAAATTAATTATATGAAAACACAGAACTCCGTTATTATTTTTTTGTTGTTGTTACAAATTTAACATTACCAGATTTTAAACAAGTACCCTAAACAGGCATCTATTGTGAATAGAAGCCTGCTACAAATTAAAATCTGTCCATTGATTTTAATTATGCTGGGTTTTGGCAGGGAATATAGTACGGAATAATCTTGACCTTTTGAAGAGCTGTAGAAAAGAAAAGCCTCAATAAAGTTGCAGCCTTTATCTTAGATACTTGGAATAATTGGCACTCTGTGCATGGAACTATCAAGCCCAAATGTCCATAGTCACAGCATAAGGAAATACAGCCTATAACTTAGTCTTGGAAATCTGACTGCTTCTGCCTTTATTATGCATTATCCCTTAACTGGTGGGGCAAGAACATCTGTGTTTTCAGGAAGAGGAGGGGCTGCAACATGGCAATCAATTGGAAAGAGCTTTTGGCTTGCTTGTTTGTTTGTTTGTTTATTTAAAAAAGGGCAAATAATATCCATGCCTCATTTAAAATATTCTACTACTGCTACAAATATTTGTAGATGTTGTTGGAGAGGGATGTAAGTCTTCTCCCTTCTAGTTTCTTTATGGCTCAATGAGGGACTGGCAGTTAATCTTTTTTTATTCTGTCAGTGAGCACAATTACGAAACAAAGATAATTAGGGCAGGAGCAAACAAAAGGAGGAAGAGAGTAGTCTGCTTAGATCTCTTTGAACCTTTTTGTAAAATGTATAATGAGGAAATGACAGATAGTTGCATACCTGGCATCACAGTACCCACCCTCAGAAATATGAACCCTTTCCAGCCCCCATTTGGAAGAGGATTCCCAGGACAACATAAAGGATTGTCTGGTGAATAACATGAGAAAGCAGCAGGTGATAGGCCTGGTTCCCTTTGCTTTCTAGCATGGTCTAAAGCCTTGAGACTCTTCTTCTTCTAAGCAACAGTTTGGAGAACGTCTTGAAGGACCATTCCATTCCTTCATGGGTTATTCATGTGTCTCACTGTGGTCATGCTCTCTTCTATGTGCCCCTGGGTAATACTACTTTTGTCTGCATGGGATTTACAAGGTAAACCCAATGCCCAGCCCTGCTCTATGAACCTCACAAGCACAGGGTCTTAGTTTTATCATAGTGCTACTCACAAGATACTTGGTACAAAGACAACATCTTGGCATGTGAAAGAAGGTGGACAGCACTTGGGATGATTTCTGTTCATGGTGTTTGTGCTGATAAAGATTCTTCACAAGCATGTAACAGAAAATATATGCTTTCCTATAAGACCTGAAAATGAGAATATAACTGAGGTGGGGATGAATGCCCATCAGGTTCCACTGAAGTCAAGGATGTTCCCTGTTTCCTCAGATTTCAGCCTTCACTAGAAAATAGATGAGAGGAATAGGGCTGGTATGGACAGATATTGGAGTACACAGGAGTCTGGGCAAAGTCTGTTAGGTTGTGCTGGTCAGCTCTAGTCACCAGTACAGGCTTAAATTAAGATGCAAATTCCAGTAATCTCTTTGGTTGATCTTTGTTTCTAGGATATGGAACATCCAAGGAAAACCCAAACAAACCAGAGAGCACCTCCCCTAGTAATCCAAAATCTCCCTCAGGATTTGGGGTTATGATTGACTTTGTCCTTTTTTTCCTCTGTGTAGTGAGACTTTTTATCCCCTTCAGCTTCTCCCTGAATCACTTTCTTGTGGCAACTGTATTCTAGGGATGACTGCCTTCATCCAAGAATCATGATCCCATCCCTCATCTTCCTGGCCCCTTTTGCCCATTCAGCTAATAGCTTTTAAGTTGTGCAACGTAATTGCTGCCACACACTATCTGTGAATACAATATGTGTGGGACTGGAAAAGTCCTAATACCTTCCTTACCACAACTGGAGTCAGCACACAGCTACTTCTGGCCTTTTGTCAAAAAACCCATTATCAGACACAGCAAACCCAGCCACCCCCTGCTCAGTGCTCAGTGTATAAAACTCAGGGAAGACATCAGAGCAGTCAGAAAGTGTTGCAAAGGGCCCCAGGATGTGCAGCAGAACAATCTCCTCCAGCTTCTTAAAACTGCCAGTTATCACTGATTGATTGCACCTTTAATGTGGCAATTGCAGGCATGTATGTTTGGTAAAGAATTTGGAGTTTGCAGATGCAGTCATTTTTTCCTCTAAGGGAGGCTGAGAACTGCAGCACTTCTGGCATGGTGCTACTGGCCTTGTGCTCTGGCTCCAATTACCACGTAAGGGAGTCTCTGGAAACACTGCCTTGGCCTCTGAGAGGCTGCTGCTCCTATGCAAAGGCCTCACTCACACTCAGCTTTCATGTGCTTAGGCAGCAATTCTGTTGCCTCAGGGTGTCCATCCCTGGTACATGGATGCTCCCTGTGAAGAGAGGTTTATGGGCTATATTCTCCTGAAGATCCCACTCCCTTCCACAGCTGGTTATCTGGAAGACTCTCAGAGCTGCTCACACTGATCCATGTGTCCACAGAGTGGGCTTTGCATTGTCCTGCTGTCCTTTATCCCTCTCCTTCTCTTTTTGGCCGTTTGTTTTGTGTGTGTTATATTTGGCTACTGTCCAAAGACTGCAAAATCCTTACAGCCTGCATGGACCAGGCCTGGAATCTGATCCCTGGCTGTAACAGCAAGATGCCATTGCAGGAGGAAATAGGCAATGGGAACAAGAGAAGCCACTCAGCAAGTTGGATGCCAGGCACCTTGTTTCTCTCCTGCATTAGTTTTGCTCTTATGCCCTGTTTTCCCCTACCCCCAGGACTGGGTGAAACCAGTGGGATGCTCCTGAAAACAGCATAATTTTAATGCCAGGACCAAAGTTTGCATGAATGCATCCTTGACATTAAGTGCCTCAACATTCAAACATCAGAAAACTGAAATAACACCAGACTCCCAACAGAATTACCTAACCCCAAGTATATGGTGCATTTAAATACACAGTGGTGCAGAGAAAACTGCAAGTCCCAGAAAGGATTGGTTTCTGATCTGCACAAGTAGCCTGTGCTATCACTGGGTAGGCAGAGCATGGATAGGACACAGCCATGGTGATGGGAAGCATGGCTTCAGTACCTGCATCTCATTTGCTTATGAAATAAGGTATTCCAGTTTGCCTTTTGGTTTAAAACTCCTTTTGTGTGTCTCATATTCTGCACTACAGCGTCACAGCAATACAGTCCTGACTCTAAGATCTTGTGCTGGAACTGCAGACTGTTCTTGCTGGGAGGTTAGGGAACCTCATCTTCCTCAGGACAGGGATATTTGTGTCCATCCTCTGCAGGTACTATCCACTGGCTCCAGCTTGAACTCCTAACATGGATTTCTGGCAGGATGGGAATTTTATATAAAGCTTCATAATATGACACCAATTATCACAGGCTGGAATGTAAGGCTTGGGTTAGCTTTATATGATGTAGAGAAAACTGTTGTGTTTTCTTTAGCCTGAGGCTTTGGGGACCACTAAAATATGGTAAAACTGAATTATTTAGAAGAGTTCATGTACAGCAGAAGCTAAGTCATAGGAAATATTGTGCCTGGCATGGTATGATGCAAAACCTTTCACAGCACGATTTCTACTAAGCAATGAAGCTACAAGCAAAGCAGGGCAAGGTTTCCCAAACATGTGCAAGAAAAGGTTTTTATGTATGCTTATGCCATATATTTTACAGACATATGGTTTTGTAAATGTTAAAAAATAATGTATGAATACTGTTGGCTTTATATTTTTTTTTTTTCTTTAAAATTTACCATCTGCAAAACCAGGTGCTTTAAGTTTATTCTGAGACCAACTGTGCAAACCTAAAGGGAGAAATTATAACTAATGACTTATGGAAACCTCTAAAAATTTTAAATGTGCTCTTTTTAAATTTCTGGTGGCAAATGCACAATCTGATTGTTTTATAGCAATGAATGGTGAGGGATTTCACTTCTCTCATGCCCTTAAAGATTTTTTTTATAGCAAGTCCTACTGGCTGCAAACTGTCTAACCTGCAAACTTAGAAACATGTCACTAGTAAACGTGGTGTTGCCAGTTGCATGCCTTAGACAGGTCTCAATTTTGACAACCTTCATTTCATGAGAAGGAATTCCTTTTAAAGAGTTTTGTTGTTGTTGTTGTTGTTGCTTTTTTCCTAATTGGTAGTTCTTTGACAGGGGTTACCAAGGAAGTATCAGAAGTGTTCCCAGCTTCCCATCTTAATGTTAGTGGATTAATGGATAAAATAGTGATAAAATAGTCTAAATTGTAAAATAAATACAACTTATTCATCAGCTTCATATATGTATATATCCAAGATACCTTATGCACATGTGTTTCATAGTTTAAAATGTGTCAGATTTGTCTTTGCTGCAGTGTCACACACAGGTTGCCAAATGGCCAGGTTTTCTTGAGCTTTTGAGGTGCTAGCATCAAAAAACCATAAAATCAATTTAAGTGGAACATGTCAGCATAAGAGCCATGACACATCTGTCTAGAGGATCTATTAGCTCAGGTCCCTCTTTCCTGCACTGCTGTTTCCCCTTCTCAGTCTGGCACATCACTGCATGATGAAGCCACAGGTTAAACCCTCCCATGTTTAGGGGGCATGTAAGGAACACCCACTGGTCCTAAGAAAAAACACACAGTTGGGTCATCCACAGTAAATGTTTATAGGTGAGATAAAATGTTATATTTTAAGGCATAAACCAGTTGCTAACTGGAAGAAAACATTAGGAAGAAACGTTTCCTAAGTGCAGTGTTTTTCTGAAATGTCTATGTGGCTTTCCCCAAGGTTCTGCTTCCTGAGTGATTGGATTCAGCACACATCACAAAAGATTAAAAATCACTTCTGCAGAACAATCTTCTTTTTATTTGCAGACCCATGTGGACTTTAATAAGAAAAATGGGAATACACAGCCAGCCAGTTTAAATACACTGGTTGTGAACCTCTCTTAGTTACCTTTTGTAGACCTCTTAGAAGCAAATACTCAGCTCATCTCTCATCAACTCTAGACCACTGGTTAAAAGCAAGCTGTTCTTTCTTTGTATTCCTTTTTTCCCCAACTGATCTTCCTCTTTTTATAATCTAGCAGAGGAAAGCATCCTCCTGCCATGTAAGCAAAGCTCAGCTAGCCTTTTTTGATTAGTGTGAACAAGAATGCCAAGGCATTTTCCCAGTATGCTCTGAGGAAAATGCCGATATTTGAATAATTCAAAAATGCCCAAAGCTCTCAAACTTCAGTCTCAGCTATTGTTTTGCCCAATCTATTATGCATTGAAAACCTAGATTGTGATTGATGAACTGCCCGTAGCAGCAGAGGGGAGATTGTCTGTTCTGTGCGTAACCCACTGTGTAAAATTAATCCTGTGTAAAACGATGCTGCCTATACAAGGGGTTGTAAAGGAAGCATCGCAGAATTTTTTTGGAGTAATTGCTGCATTAGACAGGCAACATTCAGCAATGAGCAAGTGCTTCCATTCTCCAGGGCTTAACGAATGCTGTGGCTTGTGCAAAAAAACAATCGTGAATCCTGTGGTAGTTAAGTGATGCTTAATGAAAACTGTATTACAGGTCACCCAGGTTTCAAGACTCGGTAGATTCTGCTGCTCCATGCCTGAATGGAAGTCACCCGGCTCAGCACATTAAACAAGAATGCCCCAGTGATTATAAGGTTCTGTCTGAGGCTTCCACACATAGGAGGATTACAGAGGGGATGGAGCTGAGAGCCTCTGGTAGCCTGCATCCTGAAATAGACCTAATGAATAATAGCTTCACAAATTCACTTTCATCCTACTTGTTTAATAATGAACATAGCTCCTCCCTGGGTCCTTTGTCACTTGGCACCCCTCAGCACTCGGCCAGGCTACAAACAAGCAACCTGAAGAAGAGATGCATCTCTGTTGTGCCATCTTCAGCTGAAGGAATTGATATTACAGCTATCATCCGCACATCACAGACGTCACTGGTCACCTGTGTGAATGGACTGCGAACTAATTCAGCTGGCATTTCCTCTCATCCTGTTGAGATCAGTCACCACAGTGCTCAAAAATCCTCTCGGCCACAGTCTTGCTCTCAGCCTGGAAACCCTTGCAGTATTCCCTCCCCTCCAGCATGCCTTGTACCTATTTCCGCTGAATGTGACAGAGGTGACTGCGAGCAGATACAAATGCAGCAAGTCGAGGAGAATGGCAGCCTCAGCCTCATGATGAATGGTAGCAGCATTCCTCACCAAAACACCTCGCACAGCACCCAGAAGGTGAGTTTCTTAAAACAAGAACCAGCTGACGATTACTCCTCCACGGCCGATCTTTTCCGGCATCACCAGGGGCTGCCTCCCCCTTACCACCTGCACCAGCAGCTAAACCAGACCCAGGGGACGTTGCCGCACTTACACGCCTCGATGTCTCCCAAGTCCCTTCAGCCCAGCGACGGGGACGAGCAGGACCTCAGCAATGGCAAACAGGTCTGTAGGTGGATTGACTGCAGTGCCACTTATGACCAACAAGATGAACTGGTCAGACACATAGAAAAGACTCACATTGACCAGAGGAAAGGAGAGGACTTCACTTGCTTTTGGGCAGGCTGTGTCCGCCGGTATAAACCCTTCAATGCTCGCTACAAACTGCTAATTCATATGAGGGTTCATTCTGGAGAAAAACCAAACAAGTGCATGGTAAGTCTGGATTATATTTGTTTGAATAGAAACATACTGCTCTGCTCTCTTTCTTGCTCTCCCTTCAGTCTTATTCCAACATAATTGTTGTGCTTTCCTGTAACTTAGTCTGCAGCAGGCTAAAGGGGAATTGGAGAAAACCTTAATCTAAAAGGAAATGTTTGAGTAAGAAAAACTGTGCTTCTTGGAAAAGGGATTCAGTTTCCTTATATGAGAGCTTAACTTTTAATACAGTGCTTTATTTTTTTTAATATTCATTAAAGCATTAATAAAGTGATGATCAAAGCACACAGCAGTCCTTTAACGTAAAACAAGTCACTGAGCCTCGGGTGACATTTTTAATCAAGAAACATAAAACACATCTAATGAAATTCTTTTCATTCCTTCAGCTGAACAATAACCCATAGAGTTGTGAGAGCAAAAGTTTCAAATGGTAATTTAGAAAATAAGAAACTTGTTAGGGATTTTAAACAGTTAAAAGAATAAAAGGAATATCTTTAATTACATTTTCAAAGGTTTCAGGGGCTTTTTTAATTTGTGAAACAGAGCTTTAAAAATAAGTAAAAAACCATTGTTCTCTTCTGATCAAGAAGATGTAAACAACACCAGTGTTCCAAAAAGAGGATCTTGGGAATAACACCATCTCTGCATCAGCCCACCATGATGACAATATGACCAAACTAAAATAAAAGTTAATGACTTCCATTAAGCTTTCCACATGTTTGAAACAACAATGATATAAGTCCCTGACTGAAACAGATGAAGCAAAACAAGTTTGACATAAGCTTCCAAATCGGGCCATGAAATTTGGAAAGTCTTATTTGCAATACCCACACGAGCACGCGTGCCTGCACGCACACACAGACATGGGCAGGGGAGTGGTTATGGCAGCAGGTTGTGGTTTGATAGGCAGAATTTTAGACTAGAGGTCTATTTCATTGTTTTGGTCAGAGAATGCTAGAATGGAAAATGCTCGTAAGGAAGTTAGAGCAAAGCAAACTTTTCTGGGGCAAGCTGTAGCTTTCGATGGAACTTACTTTTTTTCATCATTCAATGAAAAGTTTGCTGGCCTGCAATGGTTATGGAAAGGAGAATAAAGAAAATAACAATATTCAAAATGTTTTCCAGGGAAAAAAAAAGCCTCTGAAAATGGCTATCCTGATTATTATTTTCCTTCCATTGGGTAAATGAAAAACTTTTTCTCAATGTCTGCACTGTTCAGTGAGTATTCCCTAAAGTCATGTTGGAAACAATGCAGATATTTAGAGAGCATCATCAAGTTGTCCAAGATAAAATGGGAACACACTTAAGACCTACCTGTTTCTTTTTCCTTTGAGAGAAAGAACAGATTTCTTCAGTTCCAGAAGTAGCTCAATCACAATTTGTAAAAAATACAGAGGAACTTCCTATGAATATCTTTTTTGGGGGTCATAAATCATCAAGGATAATGCAAGTTAGTTGCCTCTTTCCAAACAAAAGTGTAAGCAAGCTATGAAAGCATGCTTAGAGTTTTTATTTTCTCCTAGTTTTTGTTTGCACTGTTTTTATCATCTGGAATGAGATTAGACTTCTCCTGACTTTAGTTTACGCTTTTAAAATTAAATACTTAAAATGTAAAACCCTTATTAACTTTACTATGATGCTGAAAGATTCAGTAGACTCCATGGGCGAGGGAACTTTTCTCTGCAAAATGTGTGTTTGACAGGTATTGTAAAGCAGATTTCTAATGTTACATTCCCATTCCTATGGGAAACTGGATAAAACCAGGACTTTAAATCATGTCATATCTCAGCAAATGCTAAAAATCTCCTTTCAATTATGTTCATCTGTACTGAAGAACCAGCTTTTGATAACATCTCAAGGTTTAACATTGTGAATAGGAAAAACCCTTGCATCTGATACTGCAGCTGGCCTTCATGGCACATGCCTTGGCATGTAAGTACATAAAGATCTGTTTTATTTGAGCAGATATCGTAGATATTCCCATACATGGAATGGCCCAATCAGAATTAGGAGCTTTAAGGTAGGGTTAACTTGCAGTTAACTCTTCTGTTCCCAGAATAAAAGCCTTTCACTGTCAGCAGAGGTGTCCGTGTCACAACCTGGAATCCTGCGTGGAGTAAAGCTGGATCCAAGTGAGCACATGAAAAATATGTCTTCTTTGTAAATTTAGTTTTCTACTCTGGGAAGACCTTGATCCAGCAGGGGCAAGATCCAAAGCTGGAACAGGGCTCCTTAAAGTTATTAATATCAAGTGGGGATTATTTGCCCAGCAAATTCCATTCCACTTTAAACAAGGGTTGCTGTGCAGTGTTTCATTGTGAGGTGATGTCATGTCATTTTAAATGATGGCTTTTCTTTTGATGTGGTAATAATTGTGCTGTTATTCCTGCAAATTAAGAAGGCAATTCATTCTGTGTCTATAGAGGTCTGAGATTTTGTTTCATTTTTGCTGTAGCCCTGTTAAAGTAACTTTACATCTCTTGGTATTTGTAGTGGAGATTTTCTTTCTCTGTTCACAATTACCCATTGTACTTTCTCTTTAAGCCCTTGGTACTGCTCCTCTCTGTAGGATTGCTGGCTGACTAGGTATTGAACTGCTCAGGAGAAGCTAACAGTGAGCAGCTCCCTGCCCTCATACATGAAAGTACTTTTCCATGTAAAATTATTAATTTCTTATGACAGGCTTTGCTACTATGTACTGTAATAGACAAAGGAATTTTGGAATTCAAGCTACTTGAGAACAGGAAATACATGAGACATTTTGATTGAAAAGTAAATGGTTCACTAAAACTGTAGTTAATCCTTTTATTATCTTTCCAACAGCAGTTTCCACAATACTTTCATGAGGTAAGCTTCCTTCAGTCCAACTGTAACACTCTCATCGTTACAGCTGGTTTAAATTTAGCTGCCTGCTTCTTTCTTTACTGCAGACAATCGACAGGCAAAACATTATCTGGTGTAGAAAACTACTGATGTTTCGGGTCCATATTCTCCTCTCTGTGTTTCAGTGCCAAAACTGGTACTATGAGTGTTCTGTTTTCATATTCTGTTAAATATTCTAATTAAGCGGGGCCTTTTTGTCATTGTGTCCCTCAGTTTGATTTCTCTTTGAGCTCTGCAAGTAGTCTAAAGGAAACTATCTAATCTCTTTGCAATATCCTGTTATGTTTCATACTTAACTCATGTTATTTTAGTTTTATTAAATTTGGGGTTCATCTGCATTATAATCAAAAATATATCCAACAAAAATAATGATGCAATGCCTTTAAGACTTTAACTTCTGAAGATTAATTTCATGCTTTTCTAGATTTGAGGTCCCAGACAATTGGAATTTTGATTGTCTGAGACAGCAAAAATTAGGAAGCTTAAATGGTTTTTATTTAAAAAAAAGAATTTCTCATAGCTACATCTTTTGCTGTCTTCAAGTTCTTTCAGTACTTTGGTGGGTAGAACCCTGCTGTTGTTCAGATATTACATCCTCAGTGTAAGCCTCTGGTTGCAAATGTAAATATGGACCTGCTCATTTAGTTGCTTAGAAATGTCTGCTTTGGACAAATCCATACTTGATTTGTCAGTTCATCCTCTTGCACTCTTGCAGCTTCATAAAGAGTAGAAAATAAGAGTTTCCATCACTGCATGAATATGTGCCCAGGGAATCTAAGTTGCAGGTCTCCACAGACATGATCAAAGGTAAATATAGAGTCATAGCATGGTTTGAGTTGGAAGGGACCTTTATAGGTCACCCAGCCCAACCCCCTGCAGTGAGCAGGGACATCTTCAAGCAGACCAGGTTGCTCAGAGCTCTGTCCAACCTGACCTTAAATGTTTCCAGGCATGGGGCTTCTACCACCTCTCTGTGCAACCTGGGCCAGTGTTTCACCACCTTCACAGTAAAAAATATATTTAACTCATCATACTGAGCTGGACAGTGATAACAGCCACTGCTAGCATCTCTGCTGCATGCAGTTCAAAGAAACAAATGCCTCAGCAGAATAAGATTTTCTTACATATATGCACCATACACAATTTGAGACTATTCTTGGTGCAATGATTTGGGTGCTGTATTGTACCCAGTGAAATTCAGCCCTTGTGCTGTTGGCAGTCAGTTCGTTTGAATCCCCAAGAGTGACAGCATGGGTACTGCATTAAACATGGGGAAATTGAGACAGGAGAAGATAAGTAACTTGCCTAAAGGCATCTTTAGGCAATTCCAGCATTCCAGGGCAGATCACATGTTCAAATCACTCCATCACACAACCAAACCATTTGCAATTTACCTGTGAAACAAATTTTTGTGCAGATTACTCAAAAGATAGCAGGCTTGCTGAACTTCTTGCTATTTTTACTGTGCACCCCTGACGCAGGTGCTTTGCCATCTCATAACCCTGTGAAAACTTTGATCAGAAGGCTCTGCTACATTTCTAACACTTGATGGGCAGCAAGCTGGTTGTGCAGTTCCAGGAGAAAGGGGCCTGTTGAGCAGATTAGTATTACTGCATCTGCTGCCAAGGAAACCAGTGTGGAATCTCTGTTCTCAGTAGATAGCAAGTATTATGCTGTCTGTGGTCAGTGGGGAGCATAGGTCTATCAGTGCATGGTGAGTAATGAGATCTCTACAGGCTGCACCTACAGATGAGTCAAAGAGAAAATCCTGCATCTACAGGGAAAATAGGTCTGTGTGCACCAGCTTAGATGCTTTTGAGTTTCTTCACCTAAACAATAAGTTTCCATGCCTTTCTCCAAGGAACGTTGTGGAAGTCTGGAAAGTATTTTCAGCTTTTGGAATGGAGGGTGTCATGCACTGGTACCAAAGGAGTGCTGCAAAATCAGTAATAATAGCCCCACTTTCTTTTCCTTTGAAGTCAACAGTAGGAAGCATCCATTCTATCAAAGCTGCCTCATCAGAGATCTGTCTTTTTATTAGGTCTCTGATGGCATTGCCCAATACTGTCAAGAGCTGCAGCTTTAAAAACGCTGATTAGAGGATCAAGCAGCAATTTAGTGGTTTTGTGGAAATACTATGTTTGTTTGTTTACAAAAAACCTTGCAGATCACAGGACTGTGCCAATGGGTTGAGGCATCCACCAGCACTGGAGGGCAGGCTGGCAAATGGCTTTCAGCTTGGCACTGGGTCAGCTCATCCCCAACAGCAGCTGGTGAGTTTGAACTTGTCTGTCCACAGGAGAGCTCCAAACTAGCAGACATTGCAGAGCAAATGCTGACAAAATTATTGGGCCAGGATTCCCCTGTGGATGGGATCAGGGAAGGTTGAGGCTGGATATTAGGAAATATTTTTTTCACTGAAAAGGTTGTCAAACATTGGCATAGTGTGCCCAGGGCAGTGGTGGAGTCACCATCCCTGTAGGGATTTAACCAGCACGTGGAGCTGGTCCTCAGGGACATGGTGATCTTGCAGTGTTGGTCAGAGGTTGGACTGGATGATCTTGAAGGTCTCTTCCAACCAAAGACGTGCTGGGATTTTGTGGGATTGTCCCAGGTTTCAGTGCAGTAGGACAGAAATGCAAATCTGAATTTCTTGGTGCAATGGTGAGACACAATGGTGCAAAGGTGAGACCTTTGGGGGCTTGGGACCTGCGTGAGCTGAGCTGCCAAGGGATGTGCTGACACTGTTCTCCCCAAGGGATTATCAGTTTCCCAATGTGGCACTGGGATTGCTGACCTTCAGGACATTCTGTGAGCTGCCTCTCCTTTATTAGGTTGACAGAAGAAGGTGTAGGATGCTGGACCAGGTGGGCTTATGCTCAAGCATAGCTGGCTGCCTTTTTTCTTACTTTCCAGCACTCTGATATGAGTTAGGTCTGGCTGGCATGAAGTAAATTCCAACTGCTGCTGCCATACCCAGAATGGCTTTCAGCTTCAGTTAAGTGCCTTAAAAATGTTACATAGGACATTGAAGAGTTCTGGTAAATGGAATCTGATAGTTAGAGGTATAGAATGGAGGGGGCTTCCAAATGCATGCTTTAAAATTATCTTCTTAGGGTTTTTTTTCTACAAGAGTATTTAATTTCACAAGGTTTTATTTTTATTATTAAGTACTTTGGGACCTGATTAAAACTTATCCTCAAGTTTTCCTTCCATATTTATACAGAGATAGTCACTGTAGATATTGCTGTTCATTCTTTTTTTTTAAGGAAGAAACGAAGTGGGATAGTAACAGTAATATTGCTACAACACAGTGAATACTCACCCCATGAAACTCACTGATGTAGAAGATAAAACAATTAATTACCACAAATATGGTTCTTGCAGTGTTGGATAATTTCCACTAATAATACTTAGTATCTACTGAAAGTAAGGTGATAGGGCTAAGCAGATAGTGCTTTAGGGAACAGATAAGCTTGTGACTCAAGGATGGATATTAATTTCCATATTCCAGATTAAAAATATTCTAGGTGTTCCATTCCATGCCAGTTTTTTTCAAACCAGTAGTAGTCTTACTGTAAAACAGAACTTTGAGAAAAAAAAACATTACTGGGTCTGAGTCTCCTTCAGTGTGGAAAACAAAATAATGGGGGTACAGGGAACAGGACTGATGCTTGTTAATATTGACATTTTCTAAACAATATACTATTTTGGAATTGGTGAAATATTTCTGTATTTTAAGCCATCTATTTTTAACTTTCCATTTCAGAATGAAATAGTGTTAAATGAAGATGCTTGGGTTTTTTGGTTATTTAAAAGCTCTCCCCATCTGATGTATTCATTTTTATTGTTTTGTTAGTGCAGTCCCTCAAACAGTTATATTTCAGCTCATTTTGGGCTTATTTCTCTTCTCTTCATTTTTCAGTGTTTTCATTTGGCTACCAGAATACATATTTTTTTTTAACCACAATTCCAACTGTGACTTTTGAGTAGAAGGCAAATGATGAACTTTCTTACAAAGCAGCAGATATTTTTCAGAGTCCTAAAACACTGAGCTTTTGAAGAACAGCTGCGAATGGTCTGATTACAGAGAACATCTTAAAGGGAGGAAATCTTTCAGTGTTAGAAATGGTTCTCCACAGTGTCTGCTCTGCTTGGCACTGTTGTGGCACATGGAAGAGAGAGTTTTATCAGAACCTCTCCACACTGAGCAAAGTCATTCATGTTCTTTGTCAAATAATATAGGCTAAAGTCTGCCCAGCTTAAAAAAGTGAAATTTATTAGTTGTGACTTAAGCTGCTTGGCTGCAAGACAAACTTGTAGACATGTCTCCCAGGTATTTTTGGAAACTTTCTGCTAGGCTCCTTTCTCTTCCCTTTGCCCAGTTTGCACACAAAAATGACATCTTGATACCATGTTTTTATCTTGATCCTCTTGTGCCACAAAACTCAGTAAGGAGTGATTCTTTCTCATTTTGAGACACTCGGAATTATTTCCATCTCTGCTGTGGCCTGGCTCTGGATGATACTCCATATGTAGATTTATTCAAACCCCAGACTCAGCACAGACCCATAAACCTCTCATGGGGCATCACCTTTTGAAGGTATCTTGCAAGCAGCCTCTTAACTCCCAATTCATTCCAGCTGCATCACAAGATCACTTTCTTTGCTATGCAGATCAATGAATTCTATCAAATAATCACATCTGAAGATGCAAAAAGGGAAAGGCTTTTTAGCCTCTAAGCACTGGCTTTCCAGTGACTCTTAAGGATTTCTGTAGCTCACCATTTCCCATGTAACAAAAGTGTGACAGGTTTTCTTTCTCACTATGCATCCTGTCTGGGAATGAATCCATCCATCAGTTTCACTATATGAATCTGCAGAGGAGTAAAGATAAAGTGATACACCTCAACTAGTCAGATGCATTCCCAATTCTACTCATAAGGTTTACAGAGCAGTAAATATAACTGTGAACTACCTGCTTACTATAGGAATGTCTTAATACACCTCAAGAATACTTTAAAAATGTTTCCAGCAGTCAGGTCCTAAAACTATAATTCTGCAGGGTCCAGCATAAATTTTAGCAGGGTGACTTGTCTCCAGAAGATCTGGGAAAGAAGGTTACTTTCAGTGATTTGAAGACAGTCTGCAGTTCCCTAATACCTATGAGCAGTGAAAGACCTTTTCCCCCCTGAATTTTCATTTGTAAAAACTTTTACATCTGAATATTCTTAATCTTGCCATTTAGAAGGTGGAGAGCTTGAAAGTTCCTAAAATATTTTAACGAAGTCTTTGTGATTGTGTTCTTGAGGTTAAGTGCTTGGCTTTATTTTATTTCTATATATGTGTTCTGTGGGGATTATTAAAAATGGCACGGAATTGTTCTGAACTCTGAGTGATTGTGTGAATGGTGATTAACCTCAAGAAGGAAGCATAGGTTGAATCACCTGGCAGAAGAGGTCAAATTAAAAAGCAGTAAAATTAAATATTGTTTAAAAACTGTGCCAACGATATCCTCATTAATGTTTCTTATAAGGCCAATACATTTTAATACTCTGTATTAGTGAAACATATGTCATTTAATAAAAATCTTAATCTGCATTTGCAGGCAGCACAGAGGCTGTATAGTATAGTCTCAGGGGAGAGAGAGGAATTTAGTGCACATAAAAAACTTTACACAGTCATTTATGCAGTTGGATCTCAATTCTAAATGTGATGCATTTGTTTGTTACTTCGGGGCAAACCAGCACCAGTCAACCTTTAACAATCGGATGAGAAATAAAAAACCCTCATTCCACAGCTCAGGGTGTTTATGTCAGCTCCAGCTTCACAGTGGGCCAGATTCTGAAACCTTCACTCACTTGTTAAGCAAGCCATCCAGTGGGCCTAGTAAAAAAATAATGCACTGTTTAAACTAAATATATCAAAACTTGACCTTTTGGCATCTGACAACTCACATTGAGCAAGATTTTCACAAGCAGACCCTCCTTTTGGATAGCTTTATTTTGAAGGTGCCCTACAGTAATAGGCCACTTCTGAAGTCGAGGTCCTTTCTCTCAAACCAGACAGTGTATAATTAAATTACTGAAATTTCATGAGCACTTCTGGAAATTTTGATCTTAGATCTCCATTTCCTCACGAGTAAAATTAAATCAATCTCTCTGGAGCACAGTGAGAGTGAATAATCACAGTAAGGTAGTGAGGCCAAAAGTGTAACGCATCTGTAATGTTGTTTTGCATCTTTAATGGCTCCTTCTGCTGGGAATCTCAAAGCTCTTTCAAGGATCTGCCTGCCTGTGACATTCTCTGTGCAGTGAAAACTCTGGTGCCCACGTTCCAGATACAGCTGGATTAAGGTAAATTACTCTGCAACTTTCTGTTCCTGTGTACAGGGATGTAATTGTAAAGAAACCCTGAATTTACACCCAGGTACCTGAGCCCCAAATGGCTCAGCCACAAAGTGTCAGAAGTCACACACTGAGAGCATGGACAAAAAAGCAAGAAAAAGACCTCCTTATTCTCCAGGTGTTTTGTCTTCCACCTGTTTCTTAAAGTTGGTGAGAAACTGTGCACTTTTGCAGGTCAAAAAGTCCCTTCTTCAGAGCATGAGTAAGGGTATGCAAGGCAGTGATCTTATTCAGCTTTACAGTGGCTTTCCAAGAAAATAAGACCACTACAGGGTATTCTGTCTCAAGGACACCTGCATTTTCTGTGTTTGGTAAGTCCAAAGAGGGGCTTTATTTCAAATGGCTGTGCATTTATATCACAGACATTTGTCATTGCCTGACTTTTCTGTTTCCATCCCTGGGCTCAAGGAACAATGTGAGTTTTACTTCAAAGTCTGCTATTTTTGTCTACAGCAGTGTCTTCCTTCAATCTCCTTTTTTTTATTGCTGTGTACAAATAACATATGTGTGAAGAGATCCTACACTCAGGTACAGCGTAGCTGCAGTGTTAAATAATTGATCTTGATCTTTCTTTTGAAACTGCATCCAAGGCATTTAAAAGTGGGAAATGGAAAAAGCATGTTCTCATAATCCAGCTCAGTAAAGTTTGCACAACTGCTCTTTGTTTCATCATCCCTACAATAAATCTTTCATTTATGCCAATTGAGAATGCCTACTAAATCTGCAAATGATTACTTCCCTGAATTGTGTTGGGATTCTTGCAATACATTTTTCTTACATGGGTAATGATAAAATAAGAGTCCATCAAAAATATTTTATTGCCTGGCAGAGAGCCTTTTCTGAAATGGTTTTGATTCAGGGAGATTCTTCCAAGTGTTTTCAAATCGTTGCTTACAACTTTCCTTTAACCCTTGCAGGGAGAGCTGCCAGGCTCTGGGAATGTCAGAAATAACCTGAGTCAATCAGCAGCTGGGAGAATGCAGGACCTGGGTGTCAGCTGAACCTGAGGCCCTGTAACCATGCTGCTTCAACATGTCCTTGTAAAGGGTATTGTGTTACCATTAGATTAGAGAGCTGATGAATGTCAGACTGGTGGGAACCTTGTAAAACTAATCTGCTGTGTCCATGTTGCTACAATTTCCCTCTGTTTCAGCCAGAGAGCGAGGAAGATGGAGTTTTACAAAGAGGAAAACACGAGGCAAAACTGGTAGGGCCATTGGGGTCACTTGAGCAGAGCCTCTTCAGTCCCAGGTATCATGTCACCTTGCAGTAAGCCCTGCAGTACACCCAGAGGCACAGAGCACCTTGATGTGTCCATGCCTCTGAGAAAGGTGTACCAACACCATGACTTGTTAGTCAGGATCTTTCAAAGCCATATAAAACAAGTCCTGCCCATTTCCCCCCCCTCTTTCAAAGTGGGTACAACTACAGTTACTTGCTTCTGCACAGGCACTGTAAGAATTGCTTTGCTTTTCCTTATAAAGAGAAACAGTCTCAACCCCATTCCCTGCAGATCTCAAGCACGCTGTCTCCACATAAAACGAGGCCCAAGGGGCTACTCCTGCAGTGGCACAAGTCATGATGTCTGAAAACATGGCTCTAGTACTGCAGGGAGATGGGATCTAGCAAGAGAACTACCTTCTGATTCTTGCTTGCCCTGACAGAACAGCAGTAGACCTGACTCAGTGTGGGGTGCTCTTAACAAAACCACATCTGATGTTTGACACGTTGCCCACTTGCCTCCATGCAATACACTGTCTCTTCAAACAAGACGTGGGGAGAGCAGAAAAAAGCAGATTATGTGAAAATATTTTAAAGTATCAGAGTTATTCACAGACTTGTATCTTCCTGCATATCCTCAAACATAATGACATTTTTAATTGCATGGTCCTGGTGATCTTGAAGTTCATTTTTTACAGTTTTTTAGTCTAATTAAACATTTCTAGCTTATGCTTTGTCTTCTAGGCAAAAGAGTGAAAAGATGACCACAAACACAGAGAGGACAGACACGTGCATCAGGTGCACAGAGCACACTGACTTAGTGTGTCTCTTTTAGCCAGGTAGATGCTAAATAGCATGCTTTCCACTTCAGACTGGCAAGCACTCTCTTGTGGATGTCTTAAATCTGGGCTGAAATGATATGCCCAGTGTTATCTGAAATGATCCTTGACTAGTTTTGTTCAGACTTTGAAAGGAGGCAATCAGGAATACTTGCAGGTTTGAAGAGAATTTAGAGGGAGAGGTATTGGAAGTACACAATGAGAATCACAGGAAGGGCCAAGTGAGGGATTTTGTATCATCTTTCCTCACAGGTGGTTGTTGAAAAGCAGCAAATTTAGGACTTTGCAAAGGAAAGACTTCTTAACACTGAGCAGAGTTGAAGGGATTGTGATGCATGGATGTTCTTAAATGCAGTCTGTGATACCCCTAACCTTCCATCTCAGGCAACTTGTAGCTGGGCCACTAGAATGACAGCACATTTAAAACATGAATATTTGGAGCTGCATTACTTCATTTCTAGTGCTGTAAAAATACCATTCACATAATGGGGTAATGGCCTGCAAGTTCTCATTATTTCAACTGCTTTGGAGTTATAGGAGTTCTGTTCTTTTGTGGCAAGAATCCATTTCTCATTTTAGCATCCTTGGCACTCACCTAAAGGATAGGAAATTAAAAAATGATTAAGGGGACAGAGAGAAGGTCTTTTAAGGAAAGATTAAAGGAATTAAACAAGGGCTGGGTTGGGGAGAATGAGGAAAGGAAGGCATTGTTTAGAAGAGAATAGAGAATAAGAAGGGGGTGATCAGGCAAAAACAAGCAAAGGAAAAATTAAAACTATACTTTCAGTGAAAGTTTCATAAAAATGAGGTGTATTTTAGAATGGAATAATTTTGTAGTGGACACAGAAGATGCAGAACTCTATGAATAATACCAACTGGACTGTCTGAAAAACTGAAAGAGAATTTTTAATGAAAACTGTCCTATTCCTCATCTCTGCTATTCTGTGAGAAGTGATTGCTTTGTTAGGCATAAAACAAGGCACAGGAATAGTTTTCACCTTCAGGTGTCTGCATTCTCGAGGTATTATTTGTATATTTTGTCCTCCTAATGTTGCTACAAGGTAGTGGGGGATAATCACCATGCAGAGAAGATGGTGCTCAGCATCCCCTGAGCTGTGGGTCCCACAGTCCTCCCAGAAAAAGCTTTCAGACCATGTCCCAAACCAGTGCTTGCTGTGCATGCTGGCAAGTACAAAACCAGGGGTGACTGGCTAGAGCAGTCAGTTTGCCAAGAAAGATACCTTTTGTTCTGCTTTGCCCCTACCAGATTTGACCTTTACAGAACAAAAAGTTTCTCCTCACCACAAAGGAAAGCTTTGCTTTTGATTCCAGTGAATGCAAACGTCCCACATTGTGCCCAAAATGACTGTGCCATGACATATGGATATTTTGTTTCTGCTGTGAAACTGGGTGGATAAAGGCTGTTGAACACAACAGCTTCACCTGCAGGTTCCTGATCCAACTTTCTCGAAATTCAGGCAGTAAAATTCAAGTTTTGGATGGAGCTTGTTTGGTGTGGATTGAGGAGTGTCCCAAAGCCCCAGGGAGGGGTTGGTGTTTGGCTGGGGAGGGGTGCAGGGCACAGCTGCACCGGGGGGTGGGTGCTACAAAGATATGGGACCCCAATCAGAGGATGCTAAACAAAACCTGGGGAGAGGGAAAGAAGCCAGCTCCTTTCTAGTCATCCCCTCTGCCAAATCTGTACCTGGGCTTATGTTTGTCAATTTTGTGGTATCTGTGAGCATGATAGATATAGCAGAAAAGGAAGATAATGAAAAGCATGCTAATGCTGCCTTCCTGCTTTACATTTGGCATGGACTGAGATTCCTTGCAAAGGCATTTGCTGATCAGGAAGAACAGAGCACACCAGCTCTCTGTTTGCTCTTTGGTTTTGCACCAGCCATCTTGAATGAGTTTTTCCTTTTAGCAGGTGAGAGCACCCCCACCCCATTAAGAATTTGTCTTAATGGTTTCAGAGGACAACCTTTGTGTAACACCAGTGGTGCAAACTTAAAGGCAGATTAAGCTTGTTTTGAGTATTCCAGTTTGTCAGATTATAGCCTCTGATATGTGTAAATTGTTTTAGGAAAATGGAATACATCTCTGAATGGCAGGAGAAAGAAATGGGTATTGTAGTCATCCCAGATACTTTCAATTTCGATTGTTTATAGCAACGCTGACAGAAACTAATACTATACACAGAACTGGTTTTGAAACTGCCCTTTTTTCAGAGTTAATGACCCACAGGCTAATGGAAATTTGCCAGTTTTTACCAGCTGGGATCCGGCCTGATTTTGCTGGGAAATAAAACGGCAAGGTAAAGAAACCATTTGGATTTTGGAAAGTCTTTGATGGTTGTCTTCTCTCATTATATAGGCTTCCTTTTTTGTCTGTTGTCTTTATTCTTGACCTGTACTTAGCAGAAATGCTTGCTTTGTGCAAGGACAGCATACTCTGATTGCCCAGGAATTCCCTTTGACAACTGCATTTGGATCCACTTCTGTGAAAACCCAAACCCATCCCAGGCAGTATGAAAGGATTTCTATTAAATCATGGCTTTGAGGATCCACTGGCACAGCTCAGCAGCTCTGGCTCCATCCAGTAGAAGGTAGTCACAGGAATTTTACGTCTGCTGCTCCATTTCTTGCACTCTGGTCTTTCCCAGGCAGTACCAGGGAACTTCTCACATGCTGGGTATGGCTGATTTGGCTCACTTAATTAACCTGGGAAAGGCAGACTCTGTACCTGAGTGCATTTCTTTGTAAAATCAACAAAAGAGAAGGAGCGAGCCATTTATACTAATTATATATATTAAAAAAAATAATCCCCGAAGGCAAGACTATATAACCTGTATTATGTTCAAGCAAGTATGGGATCATTAGTGTCAGTCATGATAATTTGATTTACCTCCATGCCTTCCAAACAATACAGGGCTGGTAGCCTTGTGAATTGGTGTGCGTTAAGCATTGTGTGGCAGCCCTGCATTTCTAGAAGGAAAACTCTTAGGTCCTACTATGCTGAAGGCTCCTCTGTTGAAAAAGTTTCTTTACTACAACAGATGTTACTTCAGTTCGCACTAAACAAATTGACTCTGGATTTTTCAGTCTCAGTTTGCCAGAGACAAATTATGAAAGCATCTAATTGTAGCTTAAACAAAACCAGATTTTCCTTAAAAACATGGCAGCGTATCGCTCTAAATCTATGGTGCTTTGCCCAGGAACCATTTCAAGCAAATAAAACAGTGTGCAAAATAGCCACTTCAGACAAAACAAAACTAGCAAACCTGCATATTAAACTGAGTGCTCTTGATTGCAGTGTTGCACTGAAAATGTTGTCATTGTTACAGCTCTCTGTCCCTTGGTGCAAAGACACCAGTGTATACTTAGGAAAATGGTAAATTTAGAATACTGGCACATGTAGTTTAAATACAGTTACTTGTAAACAACCATAGCTGGACTGTCTAATTTCCAGGACTGATTGAAGCCAATTGTAATTTAGATTGGGAAAGATGAAGAACAGAGAGCCTGATTCCCAGTTCTTTACAAGGGTTATCAGTGTACAGTGGCTTTATTCATGACCCAAGTCTGGTTCTGCTAAATTTTGATACTTTTCATTATTTTATTATAGAAATTATAGACACATTATTTAGCTATCAAGTTGTTGGCCTTATGTTAGGGAAAGAGAGGTTGGTAGGAAGGGCTGAGAGAAAAGGGAGTGATTATTCTGCTAAATCCATAGAAATATTTGCTGCTGAGAAGGCAGCAGTGCTGCTGGATGTGGTGCAGCAGCTGTACAGTGGCCACTGCACAGATGTAAGTGGCTCCCAGGTGGGGTGACAGCTCACACTGCTCTGGTGACCGTACAAAGCTGGGAGGGAGAGGCACCTCTGCATCCCCGGGGTGTCCCTGAGCTGTGGGCTCTGCAGGCAGGGCAGGTTCTGTATCCTTTGTGCACCTGCGTGGAGCCTTCCAGCTGCAAACTTGGAGCTTCTGCCAATTCCTAAAGGCAAATTTCAGCTGGGCTGAAAGCAGGGGCAAAATTCCCATTGACCGCAAACAAGCGGGAGCAGAGCCAAGGCCAGAATGATAGGAGCTTAGTAATCCAGCCTCAGCTCACAAGATGCTGAGTGCTTCTGCTGCAGAGGTGGATGGATGGCTTTCCCTGGCTTTGCTGTACTGCACACAGCTCCAGTGTTCAGTACCTTCAAATTCTCTGGTTTTTGCCCCATGTCTGAAAGCGGGAGTTCAGTTTGGTGATTCAGCCCGGGAGGCTTTGAAGTTTTTAGCTCAGGTTTAGGAAAAGATGCAACATGATTCATCCAGGAACTTTGCTTTCTCAGTAAATGCCATGGCATTTGCACATTATTGCAACATGTGGAACAAAACAGTGTAAGACATTGGAGCCTTTTTTTTACAGCCATTCGTATGCCATTGGAAGTCAAGTGTTGGTCAGATTAGGCAACTCAAGCCTGGCTGGTTTTGAGGCATCTGGGGGGGGAAAGTGTGAGTTAGGAAGAGGGTGTTTTACTTGAATGTATCAATGTGCAGTTCTACATGGAGAAGAAAGAGACAACTCCTTTATTTTTTTTCTTCCTTTGTAAATCTGGCCCTCTCTGTTTCGTGGTGAGTGCAGAATGTTAACTTTACAACATAGTGAGTGTTTTCACTTTTGGTCTTGGAGTATCCAAGAAGCAAAAATTAACATAAGAATGAGTGGAAAAAGGATCATTCATTATCTATCAGTGCAGTATCCCAATTAATTCAGGAATTAATAAAATGGGTAGCTAATAGTGTTGCTTAGGCCAATATGTTAATTGTATCCCCTGATGGTATCAAAGTCAGGCCTGTAAGGTGGCCCCAGAACCATGAGCAAGTGAGCAACACCCTGTGCTGGTGTGGGGAGACCTTGTCATCCGCCAAGGTGAGAAGAAGAAAGGTCATATACCTTCACCTTTATTTTTCACCTTTTTATAAATGTCACTCTTTGGAAGGAGCTGGTTGAGAACAGGAAAGGAACTGTGATGAACACTTGCATTTAGAGACCTTTAAAGGAATCTCTGTCCCTATGGCAGTAAGATGCAAACTTGGAAGTACCAGAGATGGGGTAGACAGGGCTGGGGTTGCTGAGAGATGCTGAATGTGTCTGGGTTCAGGACACAAGCTTTGTTTCCCCTTCAGGAAGGCAGAAGGTGGCTGTGTGGGAGTCCTGTGGCTCAGCCACAGTCCCTGCATGTGTTTTGTTTGGATATTTCTGATCTCATTACCTCTTTGGTTGGCACTTTGGGTTTTAGCAGCAGTGTCCTATGCAGAAGTTATTTTGGAGCTTGGCTTCCTTTGTTTATTCTGTGTCTCTTCATTAATAATAATGACCTGTAAAATCCTTTTTTTTTTTTTTTTTCTTTTTAGAGTTGTGGAAACAAATGCAGTCTTTGTGACCAGTTTTGGTCCTATGTAGGCTATATATCTGTGTTATTTAAATATTTGCTCATCTCACTGCTTTCCTGGAGCCTTCTAGACCACTGAATCCTGTGAGGAAGTAAGCTCCCCTTTACTTCCAAAGCTACACATGATGTGCTTGGAAAGATAAACAGAAATAGACCACAGACAAAATGTGAAGAACACGTATACAAGTTAAAAATCTCACAACACAGAAAATCAGAGGTTACATCATCTAATTGTAAAAATACATTATTTTGTTTTCAAAACTGTTATTCAACAGCGGGATGAATCCTTGAGTCATATACTGTTTGAACTTCCAAAATGCCTTGTGGTTGTTCCATCGTTCTTCTCACACAGTCCCCACAGACACAAAAGTTGGAGGCAGTAATTAATCTTTCAATATATTAATGGCCTGATGCAGCATTTACTGATTTCAAGAGACAGCTCCTCGTGTACTTCAGCAGGCCTGGGAGCAGGCTGCTGATTTTTAAATACTACACATAATAAGCAGCAATTGAGAAGCAAGTTAAAGAAATCTTTCCAAGACCTACAGACACAGTTCAAGAAACTGCTGTGTTCTGTTGTAAGGCTGTCTAGAAACCTTAAAATACACTTACAAATGCACAGACATATGGCTTATAATTCATTGCAATCACTTCCTACCTTTGATCTTTTGTTTTACTGAACTTCACTTGTGTGCATATGTGTGTATGTGAGAGTAAATAGCTTAATCCTAATTGTCTGAAGATATACATATAGAGGTATAACAAAATGTATTGCTTACATAATGGCATAAATGAGCATAGTATTTGTGTGTAAATTATATTTTATATAAATTTCCTGTGATATATATGGCCAATATAAATAAATGCTTGTCATGGTAGTGTTTTTTATCTATAGATTTGTCTTATAAACTAGCAGGTAATAATTTAATTCAAAAGGTCCTTCCAAAAATGCAATTAATGTCTTTTGTTATAGTTTTCCTGGCTTTAATAATCCCCTCTTCCAGATTTATATTGGTTTCTGGAAAGTAATGCTTATTAGAGTGTTTTTCCAAATTGGCCACAATAATCCACTGAAATCTGCCAGCTGAATCATTGCTATGCTTGTGAAATTGCCAGGATCGCCTGACAGTTATTACTGGGGCAGAAGGGGAGGGGGAAAGGGAATAAAAGTTTCATAATATGTCACTGTTAGTGATACCTTGGCTATGGGTCTTAGGTTTGGGTTGAAATGTTTGCCGAATTCCGTAAGAAAGATGGAATGCCTGGTGGTAGATTGGCAGTGCTGCTATAGAGGAGACAAAATTTAATAATTTCATTAGGCAACTCTGCTTTATTCTGGGCATATTTGAAATCTGTGTATATGTGCAGGCATGTGTCTGTATACATATACGTGTCTGTGGGTGCATACTGCCCCTGCCCCCATGCTCCAGCCTGCTTCTTGGAGACAGGGAGGGGATGTGTGACCCTGAACCAGAGTCATGCTGTACAAACAAAATCCCACCACCTGTGTAAAACATGTTACCAAGTTACAGTTAAATCCTTCACCTGCTGCCAGGCACATTTAACATCTTAACGTGCTCATTCTCCTCTGTATTCTGCAGATGAATGTAGGAGGCAGGGAGTGAGTAGCCGTAGGTCCAATATCCATCATTTTCTTCACTTCTGAGATAGCTGTAAGGAGCTGAATTTGAAGAGTCTGAAGTAAGCTTCCATGTGAGCTGCTGCAGAACTCAGCCCTAGCCCTCATTTTTAGGGGGATTAACATCCCTAGCAGTTGCTGACAATGGGAACACTGGATCCTACTGCTGAAAAGGTATATAAAGAATCACAGGGCTGTGGCCTGCCAGGGATATGCCAAAGGGAGGAAGACAAAAATGTCTCCCCACTTACAAGCCCTGGCACCATGCTGGGACAGACCCCATGTGGGAATGAAAGCTGCAGGCTCTGGGTGTCTGGGATAAATGTGTGCAACAGCCCTGCTGAGACTTCTCTTGGGGCAGTGCCCACCCCTAGTGAGCATTGCTGCATGAGATTTATATTCTGCTGGTGTAAATAAGCTTTTGTTAAAATTATCCATCTGACTAATGGGCAGGATGGGAGATGTAAGAAAGAGTGGCTGCTGCATGGGCAGCTGGGCAGTACTGCAGAAATGTACACAGACACGTTTGTGTAGGACAAATGGCATCCTCGGGTGTGCAGGGCTGTCACGGTCCTGCTTACCTCTGGCAGGTCTGAAATCTTCCCAATAGAAGGCACAAAAGTCATTCTGGTTTAGAATTTTCTAGTTGTGTATTGTAGCTTTACTATGAAAGTTTTGCCTTTATCTGTAGATTATGATGGAGATAGTGGATGTCCAGTACAGACAGAATAATGAGATTCTGAAACACTCTTTCACTCCACAATATGTGGTTAAAAATATTTCCATCTCGGCAGATGCTGATGTGCAAAATGATGCTTTAAAGCACTAAAGTTCCTATAAATTTTCCTTGTCGTGAAGGTAAGCTGCTGCTAAGTATCCTTTTGGAAGGATCTTTTTGATCCTTTCTGTCCTCTGGCATTGCATATGGGATCAGCTTGAATGTTTTAGGGTCAGGGGGAGCAGCCTCATGGACATGCTTCCCCTTAGCACGCGTTGTGACCTGTCTGTGACAAGCCTAAGTGACAGGCAGCATGGGAAAATCAGCAGTGCTGTTTACATTTGAACACCAAATATTGAAGGGAGCACAAGCCAACTGGACTGCAGAAACAGTCATCTTCAATTTTTATAGCCTAATAATGTGTAAGACAATTTTTATGACTCTGATTGGAACAGAAATGATGTTTGTAATGCCTGTTTATGCCATTTCAAACTTGACCATAAATCTCATTTTTAAGGGGATTTTGTGGTTTTCTTGGCTTTATGGATTTTTTTTTTTATCCCCCTCCCTTTTTTTTTTTAATGCATTCTGCTAAATTAGACCAAAATAAACTCGAGGGAAAAAAATGATTCTTTAAAACAAATGTATTATCTTATCCCTTCTTTGGACAGGAATTTTCATCGTGAGACAAGGATAGAACATTCTATTCAGCCTTCTGCTGATTTACGCCGCCGTCGTTATAAAAGCCATAATGATGTCCAATAACCAGTAACAGGAACTGTAAGAAAAAGCTTTGTAATACAACTCTGCTCCTCTTTTTCTCCAACAGCTTTGTTGGTGGTCCAGACGTAATTCCAAAATGTGTTAGATGCTTCTCGGAGAGGAGTGTGCAGCTTTTGTTTTAAGAGAAACCCAGGCCTAAAATGGCATCGTGTCTGCTTCTGCCCTGGCTTTGAGTTGCAGTGGGCTTACTGTAGAAAGCTGCAGATTAAGAACTGAGAGCTGTTCTTTTTCTCTGCTAAGCAGACCTCAGATTCTAACCCTGCTATGGGATTCTGCTGTAAATGTTAGGGGTAACATTTAAGATTAGAGAGTGTAGACGTAGCACTATGTGCCTGCAAGTCTGATTAATTGCTAAAAGAAACCAAAGATGTGTGACAAACCCTTACTGGGAATATGTGTTGATGCCAGCAGTTTTGTTTGACATGTATAAATACTTTTTAAAGGTAGCAAGGGCTATTCAGCTGCATATCTGATATTGAAACAGGAGTTTGGTGTTTGCAAGGCAATAGCAATCAGTTGTCAATTGAAATTGAACTTGATAGTATCATTCAAAAGGTCCCATTCTGAGTATTGCTGTGGGAACAGAGCACAGTGGCATCAAGGAACAGAAGGAACAGGCCTTTGCCAGCAGACACCACAGAGGAGCAGGTGAGATGTGACTGACTGCTTTTTCCTATGTTTATACATAGAAAATGACTGTGGTAACTCTGTGGTATCTGCTAGTAAACACTGACTTGTAAATGTTTCCCAATTTTACCAGCATTACCAAAGCTGCTTTAAAAAAAATAATATATTTTAATCCCATTATTTTCAGCTGTTCATTATTATGGCAGTATGTTGTTTGCAGAGGTTATTTCCATATGGGTACCCGGAGCTGTGTGTTGGATGAAGGAAAGTTGGATGTTTCGCCTCTGTAAGAGTGTGTGTATAGTACTTGGGGTTTTTTTGTTTGTTTTCAGATTAAGATTTCTCCCACTGCAAAAAGGGATATTGACATACAGACTTGACCACAAGTGAATTGCACTTGTTAAACACTTAGATGAACAAATGGCATTTGCAATTAAAAAAAAAATAATTGTCACATACGGAAAAATTAGACAAAAATATTTATGCAAAAAGAAGGGGGTTTTGTCCTTGATTCCCCATTTTAAGTAACTCTTACAAAGTCTTTGTGACTGTTTTTATGCAACAGAGATCAGAAACTAACCCCTTCATGACTGATACCTTTTGATTGACTAGACAATGGAAAAACACATGCAGCATCAAATTATTGTAGCAACTAATATTTGACAATTTTAAAAAGTTTTCTTTCAGGCTTAGTTTTATGTAAAGCTGTTTACATTAAAATGACATCCAATTAAAGTGTATCGTGTAACCCACATCACAGTTCAGCACACATTTTCTGTTTTAACTGACATATGGCCCCATTTATGAGAATAAAAATCATCATGTTTTGATGATATGTTCACATAATTTATGTGGAAAAGCAGGGGGGGAGAACCAGGGAGAGAGAATGCTTTTACTGTGTACAGCTATTATTTTCTGTGATTCATTAAATGTCTTTTAACCCATGTGTACAGGCAAATCCCTCCTCTTCCAGTGCCTGCTCAGAATCCCCCCTCCTTGTCCATGCTGGACAAAGGGACTTTAATATATTTTCTGGGGAGAGATGGAAGATAGAAACATTTTGCAAAGTGTCATCCCATCCCACAGGCATTTTGATAGTAAAGGATTTTAAAGTATTTTGTAGAGGGGATTAACTAGTTAACCAAGTTAACTTGTTAACAAGTTGGTAGACAGCAGAGTTAATTAAACTTCTTTCCTTTGGTCATCTCAAGGCTGAATGCCTGTGAGGATTCTCCAGTGCCTAGGAAAACAAAAAAGTCTCCTATAGGGTTTTTTTCCTCATTCTCTCCCCTACTCAGCTGCCAATTTTCATAAAATCTAGTAGGACCTTAATATCTTTGCAACCAGAAATCTCTCTTGCACACCTAAGTGTTTCAGGAAGGGCAGGTTGCTTGCATGAGGGTAAGCCACTGGCAAGGAAAATGGTCATTTTTTTTAGAAGGTAGCCTTGAATCAGAGACATTTCAGTCCAAACTTGGGTGTCTCAAGCCATCTACTGCCAAGGCTGGAGGTTTGGTGTTCCTGTGCATTCTCAGAGCCTCAGTGACACTGATTGTCTGCAAAAAAAGGAATAAGGTTCTAAGGCAAGACCGTGGCAAAGCCATATTTAAATTATATCTTTGCATTTTTCTCTTTAAGCAATTGCACTTAACCCCTCAGGCCTTTTGTTCTTTTAATGTAGCAGCACATCACAGGAAGAAAAGGCTCTGCTAGCTGACAAAATCAGCATCTGCAAAGGACTCAGCCAGTTAAGTCTGCAATGAAACATTAATTCCTGGCTTTCCCACATATGCTGGAAGGTAGCATTTACTTTAACATGTGAGCAACCTAACTACAGTGAATCTTTGTTTATCCACTGTTGTGTCACCAGACTTTGGGGATTATTGTTTAAATGGTAACTGTTGCTGCACATGAGAGTGCAAGCCATGATGATGGTAGTTGGATTGTATAAATCAGTATGCCATCTTCTCCTTGCCAAGGTAAACTAGACTACACCTGGAGACTGACTATTTATAGCATGAGACTCAAATGAAAGCCTTAGGCTGTACAATTTTGGTCAGTAGATGTTTAGCCACTGCCACAGATAGGAACTGAGTCATGTCCTCTGTGAGCAGCTCTTTAACGTGTGCTACAGAAAGCTCCAAAGAGACATCACCCAGACGTTAGATTTGGTTCTCCTGTTTCTTAGCATATGTGAAGCCTCCCCAACATTTCTTATTTGTTGGAGCAGGAACAAAGCTTTGTCAGTTGTAAGGAATTACACTGTAATCACCCTCCATTTTCTGCTCTCTAATGACTTTGTAGAGTCATTATTCTTGACATAAGTTCATGCAAAAAGGAAAAAAACCCACTTCCTCCTTTGCCTCTAACAATGGAAAAGCCTCATAAAGTGACTATTTCCCATCTGAAGTCCGATGGGATCTAAACTGCTGATGATAACATTAAATTCTGAGAAATGTAAAAGTTCCAATCAAAAATGGCAACCTCTGGCAGAACCTTGGTTTTCTAATGAAGTATGTGCATTATTTATAGTTGGGTGGTGATCCTAATCAGGGTGCTGGGATCTGTGCACTCTGGTTTTGATCATTATTACCAAGATTAAATAGGCAGAGAGCCAAGCTGTTGCAGTGTTCTAACCTAGGAGCTGAGGAGGAGGGGAGGGTGAGGGATTATTTATTGGTTGGATAAATGGGGTTAGCAGTTATTGAATGGAACAGAGGCTTATTTTCCTGAATTCAATGACCATTTAAACAATGGAGTTTCTGAATTAAGAATGTCTGTCAATTTAAAAACTAGAAACAGTATCATGAGTGAAGGAGAAGGCCAAAATCAGGCCCTCTGACCCTGAAGTAATTTTCAGTTTGCAGATTTTAAAAACATGGCTGAGTAGAATTTCAGTCTCTTGGATGGCAATGCATGTCCACTAGGACTCAGCTTTTTGTAATTATGTTTTATGGCTGTCTTGCAGATAGCTAACCTTAACACTTTGCAGACCACAGATGGAAGTCTGTGGTTGTTTTCTTTCTCAGATAGTTGTAGGTTTGTGTATAGGAGATACCAGTGTAGGTAGAATAATTTTCTTCTAGCTTTTAAGAACACAGGAATCCATTACACATGCTCATAAGCTTCATGTTCATCAAGATTATTAAATACAAATAGAAATTCCCTCCTAAGTGCAGAATTAACACACACAAGTCTACAGGGCCAAATGGGACCCACCAAAGGATATGGGGGGAGCTGGTGGAAGTGCTCAGCAAGCCATTCCCCATCATCTATCATCAGTCCCCTCTATCTGGGGAGGGCACAGTTAGTTGGAAGTTAACAAATGTGATGCCTGTCTACAAAAAGGGCTTGGGAGAAGGATCTGGGGAACTACAGGCCTGTCAGTCTGACCCTGGTGACAACAAATGTCACGGAGCAGATCATCTTGACTGCAATCATGGGGCATGAGCAGGACAACCAGGCCAGCCAGCATGGGTTTCTGAAAGGCAGGTGCTGCTTGACTGCCCTGATCTCCTTCTGTGACAAGGTTATAACGTTATCTGCTTAGTGGGAAAGGCCACAGATTTGTCCACACAGACTTTAGTAAAGCCTCTGACACTGTTTCCCATGGCATTCTCTGGGAGAAACTGTCTGCTCATGGCTTGGAGAAGCATCCTGTTTGCTGGGTGAAAACCTGGCTGGATTACTGGGCCCAAAGAGCTGTGGTGATTGGAGTTAAATCCAGGTGGTGGCCTGTCACCAGCAGTGTCCCCAAGGTCTCAGTACTGGGCCAGTTCTGTTTAGTATCTTCAGCAATGATCTGGAAAAAGGGATCGAGTTTGCAGGTGACCCCAAGTTGGGCAGGAGTTTTGATCTGCCTGAGGGAAGGAAGGCTCTGCAGAAGGGTCTGCATTGATGGGCTGAGCCCAGCTCTATGAGGTTCAACAAGACTCAGTGCTGGGTCCTGCACTTGGGCCACAGTAACCCCTTGCAGTGCTACAGGCTTGGGGAAGAGTGGCTGGAAAGCTGCCCAGAGGAAACAGAGCTGGGGGAGTTGGGCAGCAGCTGGCAGAACATGAGCCAGCAGTGTGCCCAGGTGGCCAAGGCAGTCAACAGCATCCTGGCTTGTATCAGAAATAGTGTGGCCAGCAAGGAGGTAGTGAAGCTGCACCTCAGATACTGTCCCCATCACTGCATGAAAGATATTGAGGTTCTGGAGCATATCCAGAGGAGGACAACAAAGCTGGTGAAGGCTCTGGAACACAAATCTTACAAGGAGCAGCTGAGGAAATTGGAGCTGTTCAGTCTGGAGAATAGGAGGCTGAATGGAGAACTAAAAACTCTCTACAACTACCTGACAGGAGGTTGGGGTGAGGTGTGGGTCAGTTTGTTCTTCCAAGTAACAAGTGACAGGACAAGAGCAAATGGTTTCAGGTTGTCCCAGGAGAGGCTTAGCTTCTTTCCCCTAAGGGTTGTCAGGCCCTGGGACAGGCTGCCCAGGGCAGTGGTGAAATCACCATCACAGAATGGGTTTAAAATACATGTAGATGTGGTACTTAGGGACATGGTTCCCTGCTGGGTTAAAGGTTGGACTCAATAATCTTAAAGGTCTTTTCCAACCAACACGATTCTCTTTCTCTGATTCTGGGATTCTGCTATGAATTGTACCACTTCCCATCAACTCATCACTTCAGAGAAACACTAAGGTTCCACAAGTAGGTAGAGTAAAGATGGCATTGTGATGTCTGCTTCTGTTCTGTAATCTGATTCCTAGAGTTTTGGCAGTTTCTTTAAGGAAAATAATTTTACAGGGTTGAGATTTTTTGGCTTTTTTGTTTTGCTTTGGTTTTAATCAAAAAAGTCTGAAGCTTTCATCAGAGAAATTTCTGTATCCGTCCAAAAGGAGAAAAAAAGCCAGCAAAACCACCCTAAAAATTGTTCTAATAAAAATTAAGGAACAGTTAGAAGGAACAGAGGTTAATCTTCTTAAGATTCTGGCTTACTCTGATGTAGAAGTTAACAAAAGCTAATGGGAATGTCATGTGTTACTTGGGGAGAGTCTAAAACATGCACATACAACATGCACATGGGAAATCTAATAGTTGGCTTGCAAGCACTCAGCAGACTGTTTCACTTTGTTTTGAAAGTGGAGTGGGTTGTCAGTGCACTCAGGAGAGCCTGCACAGAAGAGAAAATCTTCTAAATTCCTGGTTTTTCTCTGCTCTTTTGCATGCAGGATTGCTCCCTGATTTCACCTGACCCAATCTTGAAGCAATTCGTTTGGTGATTTAATTGGAATGCAGCCTCACTGCTCTGCTCAGGTGGTCATTAAGGAAAGGAATGTGGTCATCCTGACAGAGAAGACATTGTCATTTCTGTGTCCCTTAAAAACTGCTCAGGAATGACCAATGACTCAGTGCTAAGGAGAGACAGGACCTATTTTTACTTAAAAACAAAGTGTTTCAAGGTGTCTGAAATATACCATCAGCTTGAGTCAAGACAGAAATGGTGTCTAGAGGAGAGAACTTTGATATTTTTCAGAGGCATGAAGTGCTCAGCACTTAAAAAAACAGATTACCTTTGGAGGTGTTTGAATAAGGATTTAGGTGAAAAATTTGGCCCAGTGTCAGTTGAAATTAATGGATCACTGCTGGCAGTGTTAACCAGAAACAGCAGAATTTTCAGAGGAGCAGAACAAAAATAAAAATGTAAAATGCCGTTACCTGAAAGTTTCAAAAAGTGGATGTGATGAAGTTTGGATGATGCAGTTTGTGGGTGTCTGTGTTTTTAGTACAATCAATTCTGCTCTGTGTAGAAAGGTTCTTTGCTAGGTGTAGTAAATCTTACCTCTGCTGCTGAGGTGAGAGCTTCTCAGAGAGCGTTTCTCAGTGCTCATCTCATGTAGAGTGGTTACAATTTCCCTTCCAATGAGGTTTGACCCCTGTATGCTTGCTCCCCATTTCTATATGTCCAGTCTGTCCTGGGCTTATGGGGGTTCTGAAGACCACGTGTTGTGCTCAGCCTCAAAAGAATATTTTCTTGCTTGAAGTTGGTGGGGACTGATTAAGAACTAAAGTTATCCAGATGAGGATGATTCATGTCCTCCTCTCTAACCTACATATTCACATCTGACTTTGTCCCCTTTTTCTCTTATTTTACACACACACATGATCAAGTCTAAGGCTTGTGCCACACCTGCCCACTTCAAAATTTGCTGCATTTTACTCCTGGTTTCAAAGGAAATGTTTCCTATTCCAGAGCAATTCCCAGTTCTGGCTAGTGGGAGCTGCCTGCTAACCTGAAATGGAGGAAATTCTCCCTCAGAGAACTCCTCCCACACTGTAGTACTTCACCAGACATTCTGGGAGAGAAACAGAATTGTCATGGTATGTCTGGTTATCAGGATGATCCTAAAAGGCTTGAGCCTGAACATGGTGGTCAAATCAACAAAGAGAAACTCATCATTAGTCTCTCTTCCTGGAAGTGCAGTTTGTTTTTTGTTGGTTATTCATCTCTGGCCATCCTAACACATAGGTTTTGTTTGGATACAGCTGAGCTGCTGTTTGCTGGTGGCAAGAAGGCTGCAAGCCTTGGCTAATGTGCCTGGAGCATCATGTTTTTAATCAGACATCTTGAGTCATCTACACTGCAAGACTGAACCTGGGTTAACCCTCTGTGGTAGATGGGGAAGATTGTGATTGAACTTGTAACAGAGTTTTCAGGCCCTACATTAGCAAAGAGGGAGAAGCCAAGTGGAGTTTGCAGTGTTCTGCTGCCATGCAGACAAGTCTTGTTGCTCACAGTTGTGAGTTGAGGTTAGTGAATTTATGGGAAAGGAATTAAGGTGGCCATAAAACAGGACTTAACTGTACATTCATCTGCAACAGTGCAGGCACATTGCTTCTGTTTTTTCTTCTGGAATCAAGTTCAGTGAACTCACTTTAATAACCTGACCAGGATGAAAGGTTAAATACATATACCCTTCAGAGCTGCTGAACTCCAAGACCTTGGGGATTTTTTCAGCCTCGATGGTATCCATAGGCTATCTGAGACTATTAGAGACCTCTTCTGCTCCAGCTGGCTGTTAAGACACCAAAATTGCTAGGCAACCTGGTAAAATGTACCACAACCATTCCCTGAAGAAGAAGAGGTAGAAACATGCTGAACAGATTAGAAGGCTTGTCTGACAATGAATCCTTGCTGAATGGTATATCAAAAAGTGAATACAGCTTTTAAATCTGGAACACATGGCCTCTGTCTTGATGCTGTGCAGGCTGACATTTGAACAGCATCAACATGTCTGAGTCTACATTACATTTTTTAAAAATAAATGCATATAATATATAGAAAATCAAAAGGAAAAATCAAAAGGATTTCCAGAGATTTGTAGTACATTATTGTCTTCACAACAGACTTTAAGAATAGGCATGGATTTCCTTTTGGTGGGGAAAGAATGAAAAATAGGCTTCAGACTTGGCATGGTTGATCTTCCTGGGCCACGTTACATGTTCCAAGTGGCCCAGTTTTTTAAGTTGCTTCTTTTTTATGCCTTTTAATGCACAAGGATTTTCACTCCATCTATCACTGAGAGAAGCAGCAGATCTTTAAGGCCGTGGTGAAAAACTAAACACTGAGTAATGAACCATCTTCCCTGCCCCTTGGCTACAGGATTAGGGGAGATGGCCTGGCCCCTCTGTCCTCAGCAGGCAGATCCCACAAGGACTGTAGCTTCTGTTGAATGTTCTCTGCTCCCAGGGACTCTGAGCAGAAGTTGAGGCTTTTGGCACTTTCTACCAGCCCAGCAGTGTCCATGAAGGGTCATACCCAATGAGCATATTGGTGTCTATTGGTGTTTGTTGCCCAGCTCCCTTTGGAGTGCTGAGTGCCATCTCCACTGCCACAGGTGTGGTAAGAGGGAATCAAGGCATGCAGAGGAAAAGCCATTTGGAAAAATTAATTTTAAAAATAACCACGCATAACAGCTCTGGATTCGAGACCTTAACAACTTCATAAAAGTTTGTTGCTGGTGTTGTAAAACTAATACACAAGTTCGTTCCACATAAGAACATGGCTGTAAGTTTTTAGCTCCAGATGCCAAAGGGTGAGCCCAGCCTGTTTAAAATGTGTTAAGCTGCAACATGCTACATAAGTTAATACCAGTTTTCTACTTTTTACCTTTTCTGTTTGGTGCTCTGCCAGTGCCAGTCACTTACATACCCCTTTACCTTGATTCACTGTAGGAGATATGGCTGCCAAGCAAGATATTTACCTTGGGAACACACATTCTTATCCTGTAACATTTCATCAGCCACAGCTATAGAAAAGATTTATGGACTTTGTAACACTAAGATTATTTAAGTCACTTGTTAGCCAAAAATAATGTAAAGACATACAGTGGTTGTTTCAAAAAAGTTTGTAATTAGGTGCCCATACTTTGCTCTGATTTACAATGTAAGCTTGGTATCCAATTAGCAATAATAGTGTTCTTTTAACTAAAACACATATCCTTCCAAAATTATGCAGACTTTCCAATTACTGTGCTATGATGAAATTATATCTGGAGACTCATAAAGTTGTGCATAGTTTATAAATGCAATATATTCTTAACTAGCTTGCTGTACAGTATATACTAGCAGGGCTCATATGTTCACTGTCTTATGGTGGCTTGTTAAAAAGCATGTATAAGATTATTGAAAAAGTATGTAAAATAATATTTATGTACTTAGTACCATTGTGATAGGCTGTTACTGTTCATTCTGATTAACACTTCTGCTCAGATACAGCATAATTGTGTGACTCAGGCTCTAAAATTCAAGGAACAGTTTAGAAACTTCTCTTCAAAGCACCTGGAAATTAACCCTTGAGGGTTACTCCTTGATTATTTTTTTTTAACTTCGTCATTCTGATATCCCCTTTATTTTGCATAAATTGAGAAAAGGTTTTGCTCATTTTTAAAAGCAAATTGGTATGAAAATGAATTGCAGTACCTCACCAGCTCATATCCAGCATCTTCCCCCTGCTCTTCTTGTAGCCAAAGATGAAGTTTCAGCCAGTTTTGCTGCTGTGGAAGTAGACTTATAAACAGAAATTAATCAGTATTGTCATGCAGTTAAAATCAAGACTAAGAAAACAAACTTCCAAAGTGCAGAAGAACCTTTAATTGCTGTCTGACTGGTGGGAGAGGCCAGAGGGAAGCTCCTTACTCTCCTCATAGCAATTCCTTTCCAGCCATGACATTCTGGCACTTTTGCAGAGGGTTATTGATGAGAAAACTGTGTCTTTTACAGGAATGGGTGCATGACTAAGGCCTGTTCAATGCTGTGAAAGTGTTGCTAACATTTAATAAGATGACTAAGCAGACTGCTTCAGGGCTTTTGCAATTTATTTATTATTATTATTATTTATTACTCAGAGTTTGCTGAGGACTGTTAGTCCCAGACGGAAACTCCCATTCAGCTTGTAGAAAAATGCTGGGGAAAATGGCAGATGAACAGACTAAAAGGAGAGTGTGAGCATTGTGTTATGTGGGAGAGGTGTGGGCATTGTGTTAGCTTGCACTGTGAGCTTAATTCAGGTTTGTGATTTCTGTTCATTAAGAATTATTTCAACTTTGCCAAAACCGAGTGGGCAAGGAGAGGATTCAGTGAGTATGACTCAGGTTGTTGTCATCTTCAGTCATCCTCTGACCTGTCCTTCAGTGTCCTTCAGTGTCTTTTACCCCTGCTTCCCCAGCAGGGCCTGGTGTGTGACATGCTCTGTGTCACATCTTGGGGAAGAGCCATTTAGCCCTGGGGGATGGAAAAGAAAAAAGGGATTGCTAGGTGGTGACAATGCCCAGCCCTTTATGGTGCCTCCCCTACCCCCAAAGAAAGGAGGAAGAACAGGCTACCCTGTCACCACCATAGCAAAAGCCCCTTGCCTTGGGGCAGCTACATGGATTTACAGAATAAAATGTAATAAGATATGAGAATTAAAAGAAAAACTGAATAACCTACGAATCTCCTGAGAGTTTGCTCTGCCTTTAAGTCTGTTTTATTTTTATAGTTCTTCCAGCCTAATAAATAAGTCATCTTCAGTGTGAGTCATTAAGAGGGATATCTTGGGTTCTTCAAGTTTTGAGACTGTTATAATTTTTCAGGCTATTCATTGTCTGCATTTGCTTTGTTGCATTTGGTTTGGTTTTCCTTCAAGCTCTCAGTTCTATATAATATAAAAGTACCCAGAGCTGTATAAATTATGGCCCAAGATGTCTCAGGGGACTTGGTAGTGAGTTACAGCACTGTGTCTGCACACAGTGTCTCAGCTGCTCTGATTTACTGGTCCAAGTGAAGGAGCCTGAGAATCATTACAGCTTCAGGCAGGCTTGATGGCTGATGGCAATTGGTGCATTCAGTCAATAAATCTGACCTCTGCAGACAGGGATTCATGCTGCCAGACCACTCTGGCACACCCGCTCGAGGTGTAGGGCTGATGGACCTGGAAAACTTGATTGCAGCATTGCAGGGTAACCTTAATCCATTTTCTTGGCCCCGTTCCAAAGGCTTCCCTCCACAACTGTTCTGTAAACTTTTTGGGCTTGGCAGCCAAAGTCCCTGTTATTCCCAGTGCCACCCACTGCTCAGCCCCTTCCTTGACACCCTGGAATTCATCTCTGACTCTTTTCTCTGCAGGTTTAGCTCTACCAAGAAAAGGGACTAAATTGAGAAGAACATGCTTGGGTCATGTCTGCTCTCCTGCCAGCTGGCCTCATCTTCCCAACTTCAGTTTTCCAGTGTACTAGAGCCAGAGCAGTGTAAGCAGGATGGAGGAGAGGCAGAATAGTAAGTACCAGGGGAACAGTCAGGACAGGGCAAAGGCAGATGTAGGGTAGGTGGGGCTCAAGCTGCACAGTATCCAGCAGCTGTGGAAAACAACAGCAAATGGATAAAAGAAAAATTTATGGGACGATTGTGTGTACAAACTGGGGCATCAGAACTGCACTGGTTCCCATTCAACTATCTGTTGAAAATCTCAAGAAACCAAGGCAGCCCCTCACTTCAAAGGGCTTACATCAGCTGAGGAGCTGTGCCCTATAGCCTGGATCTGGAGGAACTGCAAAGGCTTAGAAACCATGTCAGCAGCTGGTAACGTGTCTGTGGCTAACAGTATGGAAGCACTTTTATATTTGTGTGTTGCAAATATTTACACATTAAGTCATGGCAATTAGGAATAATTAGAGTGGAATGTACCTTGTATTCACAGAGCCAAGAACAAGGCCCATGTCAGAGATGCTGAGTTTTTTCCTGTTCATAACTCCACAGGGTAGGACGTGGGGGCTTTAGTGCCTTCCCATGGCACACAGCACTGTGGGACAGGTGGGGATGGGAACCTACACTGTGGAGTTAAAGAACAAAGGCAGATCTGGGTCTTGAGCTATGCAGTGCAACCCCTTGGCCCCTCTCTAAGGCTATTTAATTACTATTTCATTTTTTTCATCCTATCAAATAATCCATGGAATAATAAAAATATTCCTTACCAGCTATCCAGGAGCAGGATTTGTCTTCTTACAGGAATACATAGGAGGAAGCCTTTCCACTAATACTGTTCTTCCCAGCCTACCTAGATGAAGAACTGTTACAAATAAAAGCCAGTCTTTGTTAAGAGTAGGTATTTATCATTGAGAAGCTGAAGAGATTTATCTACTGGCCAGCAAAGGGTCCAGAGAATTTGAGTGAGTAGTTCTAGACCAGCTTTGCTAGTGAGATTAAAAGGAGCCATGAGGAAGGTTCATGAACAGTTCTGTTGTGGGAAAAATGTCCTTGATACCTATTTGATATGTTTTGAAATGGGATTGCAGTGTGAACAGGAGATGCCACTTAAGGCAAACTCAGTTTCTAGAAGGTGTTGACATCTCTAGCAGCCAGGAGTAATGATGGGCTTCTTTTGCTCTGCTTGTCCCACAGCAGTATTGTTATTTCATAGCATTGTGAGGAATCATTATTTGTCATTGTTCATAAATGTGGTGATTAAAAATGACAGAGCACATAAACTGCTTTTTCATACTTTGCATTTATCCAAAGCTATTTATTAATTATGTAACTTCCCAACATATTATTGTTTCACCTTAATTGATGTCTGGCAGTGTGTTAATCAGGCCCCTGCCACACCACTTCAGTGCTCTCTAATGGTTTCTAATTGCTAATTGGTTTCCTATTGGCATGTGCTTAGTGATTGCCTTGGTTTGGGAGCCTGGGGGGACAGGAAGTTGTTGAGTACATTGACATGATGTGTGTTGTGGACTGTCTCAGCATTTTTGGGAAGCTCTATGCTGGTACAGCTATTGTGAGGATCACCAAACAGGGTGAGAAGGAATAGAGTCATATCATATCCTCATCTGCACCAGAACTGACCCAGCAGCACTGCAAATACTGCACCAGAAGAACCTGAGCCATGCCATGGAAGCTCTGGGTTCCCTCTCTTAGGAGAGGAACGATGGGGGGGGCTCTGCAGCTGTGCCTAAAGGGTGATATTTAAAAACATGACAGAAAAATCAACTGTGCTTTGATACTGTCAGGAACTTTGCTGGTTTGAGGCAAATATTGCCATCTCTTCTTAATATTAGGTGTGGTTTGGAACTGGGCAGTGATGTTGGTAGGCTGTGTGTTTGTAAAGTGAACCCAGTCTATAGAGATAGTTGAAATCTCCAGCTACCATGAAATATGTTGTCACTCCAATTAGAGTTGCAAGTACCTCTCTCTTATTTGTTTCCTGTAATACCAGACAGGCTAGGTAAATATATATCTTTTTAAATGAAGCACAATATAGTTTTAAAATGGTTTGTATCAAGTTGTTTCCAGTTTCTTATAAACTCCTGATTTCTAAATATTCTATTATTTTTTCCATATGTTTCACTGAAGTCATTGTTACCAGTACAGCAAAAAATACATAAATAATCTGGTAATTGAACATAAGTTTGTGATTTTTCTTAAGTTACTGTCAATCAAATATCATTAGTATAAACTGAAATCAAAGCAGAGCCAAAATCTGTAACTAAATCATGGAGGATGAGACAATGAGAAAATAGGGAGAGCTGTAGTGGGTACAACTGTCAATGTGTCTGCAGGCAGAGAGGCCACAGAAGTCTTGGAAAGAGGTGGTTTGTGATGACAGTGACTCTGCTGTTCTCAAACAGGTTTCAAAGTACAGCCATGCCAGTTGGTATTAATCCATTAATTGTGTTTGCTTTTCATTCAAGCTAAATATCCCATGCTATATGAAGGAATAAAACCAGCTCATTCTGGTGACTTGCTAGGAAAAATAAAAAATGGTTGCAGAAGATGCTTCCATTGTGTTGAAGCTGGTGAGACCTGGGTGATGTTGTAGAAAGTCTGTTCTGTGAAAGAGGAGGTCACAGAATGGAACTGGCAAGAGAGTCAAATTATGCTTCATAAAAAACTTCAGCATTTCTTGACCAAAAAAATACCCAGATTGCCCAATGGAAATTACATCTTTTTTCATTTTTTCTGCCCTTTTCAGAAATTAAAAGAAAGAAAAAGGAGAAGGAGCAGGTAGTTAGAAGAAAAATATGGAATAGGAAAATGGGAAGGGAAGACAGCACTGAATACTTTAAAAATTGTGGGAATATTTTAGAAACAGAAAATTCTAAAATAAATGAACATTTTCAGATCCAGAAAAATGTAATTTAAAATCAGAGGTACTGATTCCAGGACCTATGCCATTCCAGGCCCCAAAACTCTCAGTTCTCACAGTGAGTGAAGGTATCACTGAGGAGAATTATTTATGTGACCACTTTTCCTTTTTCTTCCATTAGACAGAGTTTTTTTCAGACTTTGAAGTTGTCTTGGTTAGTAGTGCAGAGCTGTGTGTAAGGTATTTTCCACCCACCTCTGTGTCAATACATCAACTAATAAACTACCTTGTACTTCTGAATCAGCTCAGCAAATCCACCTGCCTTGAAACCTGCACATTTTCTCCTCATCATCCTCTGGTTCTGCCTTTTCATCCATCTTTGATTTTGATCAGTTTAAAGGTGTGGGTTTAGACATGCTGTACAAGTAGTGATTATCCTGATGAAGTCAACTGCATTACTTTTGGCTGGGAACCCAGAGGAAATTTGTGATAACAAAATTCTCCAGTTAACTCAGGTGAAAATCCTATTGGGTAAATTTAGTGTATTCCTATTATAGCTTTTCTATTGGCAACTCATGAAGCACCCTGTTTAACTATGTAGTGAACACCCATCTGGTATTTGTTTATATTCTGTTATGCTCTTCTTCTTTCTGAAATTCTCTTCCTCTTCTGAATTTCCACTTTTGTTCATATACCCTTGCTCTAAAAATAGGTCCAAAATGAGCCCTATGAGCAGTCACTGATGTGGGGAACAGAAGAACATTTCCTCAGCCAGGTTAGGAAGTCAGAGGCCAGCAGCAGGCTTTGGCTTCACAGGGCACCCCAAAATCTGAGAGGGAGATGTTCCCTCAGGATAAGCCACAGAAGTTGGGCTGTAGAGCAGGATGGGATAACACACTGCATTTCAGTGCCAAGAGCAGTGCTCAGCAGTGAAGGTGGAAGATAAAGCTGTCTCAGAGGTGACTGCTGATTTCACAGTCATTGATGTTGAAGAGGAAGGAAAGATGGGGCTAAAGCAGCCAAGAGCAAACAGCACGTCTGGGCTGCTGCAGTGATGGCTCTTCCTGTGTTTCTGTTCTAAGCTCCATTTTTCAGGGGTTTATAACTTGCTCATAAAAATTTACTGCAAGCTGTAATTTGGCACACAGGTTCCAGCCTGAGAGCATACTGCTTTTTCTGATTTAAACTACATGTGGTTTATTGACGGGTCTGTTTTCAGATTCCAAGAGAGTGATGAGTGAAATAGAAATCTAATTGTTTCAGAAAGATTTTTTTTTCCCCCTTTTTAATGCTCGCTAGCCCCAAAACAGCTTTAAACATCTACTGGTGCCTTTGAATATTACAAAAAAGTAAACCAGCTAAGAAATTTGTGTTTTAATAGGAGCTACTGTGTATCTTAATTAATCATTCTTAAAGCAAACAGCATCTTTCAGCCTGAATAATCCCAGTGCAGCTTTCCATCTTTCTAGATACAGTAATGTATTTCCTCACAGCTGAAACTGAGGTATCAGGGAGGATCAAATGAAGCAGCTGATGGTATATATATATATATATATATATATATATATATGTATATAGCAGGGCTGACTGTGATCTGGAGTAGGCCATTCAACTTAATGCATCTGCCTCTTGCAAAACACACCAGGGATGTTGTGGATCAGATTTTCAGGTCCTGTCTTTCTCTTCTGGAGACCATAGGTAGGAATGAAAGCCATTTTTACAGGTACTGTTTAAGCCATTGCTGTATTAAAGCTTCTAATTTGAAAGCCTAGTCATGGGTACATGGTTTATTGCCTGTTCAGAGCTAGTGCTGGAGGCCTGGCATTCAGGCTTTGCAGATCATGACCATGGTGTTTGAGTAATTCTGAAGACTGTGAGACTTCTTGAATTCTCACCCTGACTGGTCTCACCCTTTTGAGGATTCCTGTTATACCCTTGGGGAGAAAACTCTGAATATCTGAACACTTTTTTAAAGAAAAATTTGGCTATATAGGTAAATACCAAAAAGACCAAGCAAAAGAATTTTTAAACTCTGTGTGGCCACAGTACCTCAGCAAATCAAGTGGACAAATGACTCCAGTGCTGTATCTGTTTCTCTTGGCAGAATGCTGACAGCCTTCTGGCATCCTGCTGCAACTCTCCTCCACTGTTTGTGAGCAGACTTCATTCTCAGATTGTGTATGTGTGTGAAGGGATTCACCAGGCTAATTTACATAGCTAACATTAGCAAGGCTCTTCTTGAAAGGTAATAAATTACAGATGCTGTAGTCTCTATAGATGTATTTGGGAATGATGGCACCTTGCCATTTCTTCCACTTGGGGAGAGCTACTGCAGAAAGATTATTTGGATTAAACCCTTAGCACTGATGCACTGGAGTGCAGATGAAAGTTGGTTATGATAAAGCAGTCTTGTCTCCTGAATGACAGGCACACATCATCTGGACAGGAGAAGGCTTCTGGGATTTGGGATTGTGGGATTTAAAGGGGCAGATTTAGGAAATGAGAGCGTGAGTACCACTTACAGATGTCTGGGAGATGAAGTAGCACGGAGTGTGTGGAGCACAGCAGAGATCAAGAAGGGGAAAGGGGCTCAGCAGGGATGGAGAGAAAATTACACAGCAAAGAGCAGCATGGAGGGAGAGAGGAGAGCTACAGCTCCTGGTAAGGCCCTGCTCCTCCTTCTCCAACCTTCTGTGTGACCTGACCCTGAAACCTTGATGGGTTTGAGACCCTGATGGCACCAGGATGCAGTGCTGGGCTGTTGATTTCTGGACCCTTCCTGCCCCAGAAGTCTTCCCATGTCTCACAGCCTTGCTGCCTTTACACCTAGGGCTGGTGGGAGGGACTGGCCAAGAAACCATTCTCCTGGAGAGGGCAGCTGCTGAGAAGGGCAAAACCTCTGCCACTGCAAGGGACATGGAGCCACCAGGGCTGGTGGGTTACTGCTGCTGCTGCTTAAGGTTTGGGGGTTTTTTTGTGGCAGCACAGGCATGAGGGAGACATGGCTAGAGGTGGGGCAGCCCAGCTCTCTTGGTGGCAGCAGCCTGTCCTGCTGAGGAGTGTCTGTTGTTGCTTCTGTGACAGCTTTCATGAAAAATCAGGAATGTGAGGTCTGCCATCTCCCAGCTCCTCAGGTCTCTCTGAAGGGAAGGTGCTCAAGGAGGGAGGATTGGGGAGCAGTGCAGAGGCAGAGAAAAGCAGAGGAATAAGACAGAATGGGCATTGTGTGGCTGGGGCTGTCACTGCCAAGGGGTGGAGGGAGTGTAGAGGGATAATAAATGACAGTGATGAGAAATTATTGTTTTAAAATAAAAGACATTAAAAAAAGACATTAAATGGCACACAGTTCTGCTAACACACACTCGAGATTGCCCAGTGGCTAAAATTATAACTCTGAGATTTAAGACATGAGAAATTCTGGTGCTGATTGTCCCTAGTTCACTCTTCTAAGATAACACAGGAGAGGAGAGGGATGTGTAGAGTTACTTAGCAGTATTGATCTCTATCTACAGGAAAAACTTAACTACAGTTTTAATGCTGTCCCAGCTGTTTGACACCAGCCCTGTTTGTTAACAAACAGAACAAAACTAGAAATTTGCCAGCCCAAAGCTCAGTGAGCCCAGAGTTAAAATTCCCTCCTGACAACTTGTCTCTTCCAGAACATACAGGTCAGGTAAGCAGAAGCATCTGGAAACCATGGAAAAATGAGTTAATGTAAGTTAATGGAATAAGAAAATACATGGTTCATCCAGACTCCAGTGAAGCTTCAGCTTTCCTGCAGGAGCTGCCAAAAGCCCCTGGGCATTGTCTGCCTGCCCTCTCACTGCCTTCACCACCCTGAGAACAGTGGACAAACTGAGAAGGTCCATTCCCACAGTCAGGGGAGGATGTTTGATGTTCCTTTGCCAAACTCATCTGCCCAGTGCAAAAGGAGGCAGGAGCTGCAGGTGTTCCCAGGGATTGCCTTATTTCAGTACTGAGCTGGGTGAGCTCAGGGTGTATTCTGGCCTCTTCTTCTATCCTGACCCTGGGTAGTCAAAAGGGAAACAATATGTAGATGTTACCCTGCATATATAAACCAGTGGCTAAAACATTCCTGTGGGTACAGGCAAAGTGTTGAAGAAATTATGAAAAGGTGATAGGTTTAATTTTCATAGGCAAGCCTCAGAATTTGTATACATGACAAGCAGAGGTGACTTCTGTCATATAACATATCTAATATATCTATCTTATATCTCATAACTATCTTTTTTTTCTATAGAAAAGCACACATTCTGCCCAGGGGCTGAGTGTGGCTTCCAGTATTATGACCATTTTGTTGAGAGGGAAGAGATGGGGTGGATTTGCTGAGTACTTTTTTCTCTGTTTTCCAGAGCATGAATTATGAGCCTCTTGATGGCTTTTTATTTTTCCTCTTGGCTTTTGGAAAATTTACTTTGCTCTTCACGTGATGCAGAGGAGAGAGCACTAAAAGATGTTGTCAGCAAACAGAATGCTGTTTATCTGCAAAGATTTATGTCTGGATATTTAGATAGTGTCCTTCTCTTTGTTACTATATGGAATTCTTAACATTATCAGGACATTTTTATTCTTTCTTTTAAATTGGCAGATATTTTTCATCTGCACCTATTAGAGGATATGAGGCCTATATTTTATAGATTTTAAAATACATGCAGCTTTAAATGCAAATGAATTGCTGGTTTCTGTCAAGGTGCCCTGGTCTTCAGAAGTGCATAGTGTCTTTTTTTTCTAATTTGCTTTTTTGTTTCTCTGCACTTATGTAGGATGTAAGAAAGCCAATGCATTCAGTTGCACAGACACTGGCATAAAGGCTCTCATGCAGATTGTTAGGGGTATAAATAGAAAAGCTTTTTAAAAGTACACATTGAATTTCTCATGAGTGCCTGTGTTCCTGAAAAAATTTAAGGTTTTGAAAATGCATGGAAACTGTAACAGCAATAATCACTCATATTTGTATAGAGTCTTATTTCAACAGGTCTGGCATTGCTTTGCCAAGGCACAGGTCAAGCTGCTTGTCTGTGGAACAGCATGTGCAGGGCATGGAGGCTGCTGGGAGTTAAGGGTAGGAAGGGAGAGCTCACACAGAGCTAAGGGTTTGAAAAATTCTCCCCTTATGCACCAGGGTTTGAATGTTGCTGTCTCCTCTTTCCATTATCTGTGTTATCTGTGCTTCACAGTTTGAACTGAACAGACCCTGTTTACAATCCATGTTCTTTATTTGTGACTGATAAAATCTGGTGATCACAGAACAGTGCTGGAGTCCAGCAACGTATTTTGATGCTATCTCAAGTAAGCAGCCTAATTTCCAATATTTAAAAGCAAAAAAACTTGATACACCTACAAGACATGAACCTGAAGCCCTAGGAATGGTGGCCAGCCTGATACTTCCAACATCTTAATTGAGAGATCTTGCTTTACAGCTGCATCTGGGATCAGTCTTTGTATGTTCTTTATCTCTGTAATTCCATTTGCATGGACCAAAACAAATTGGCAATGAAAAACACTGGCTTATTGTATTCATTTAAGGACATGCTAATTAAAAATGATTGCTTCATACTGGGCTAGAGTAAAAAATGTGTACATTTCTCTTTCTCTTTTACACATAAATCCATTAAATATTTGTGTTGAAACAGGAATTACTAGGTCAGAGGGAAGTGAGATAAGTAAACCAGAGACAGGTACTTAAGGGGTATCCATAGAATGGGCCAAATTCCTGTGCCAGCTCCCAGATTGTTTGGCACAGATGTGATTGCCAGAATCTGCATTTTCCTTAAAACCAAAACAAAACAAAGTTTTGAGCTTTTAGACAAAGATAATCTGAAAAACATGATCAAGAAAATATATTTTTTTTAAAATAGGAAGTTAGGCTCTCTTAGGCACGTTTTAAGTTACTAAGACAGAAGTTTTGGGTTAATCTGGAAGAGGACTTGATGGAAGAATTGCTTTTACTTTCCTCAGGCAGTTCAGTTTCTTTCTCAAATGAATTGTAAGGAGTAAGGTAAGGAGAAATACCTCAACAAGGATGGTTTTTAATGATTACAAAATCATCATCCAGAATTGGACAGACTGAAATGTAAAGGGAATTTTTTTCCAGTTTCTGTCACCTGAAAACCCTAGCAGAAAGACCATCAAATTACTTAGGGTTTAGGTTTTTCTGGGGGAGGGTGGGGTAATAGGAGCTGAAATATGTACCATGTATGTTGCCTGCTGGTAGTATCCATTTGAAGGATTAAAGTAAAATAAAAGACCAGTTAATATTATAAATAACCAGTGTACTACATCACAGAGAGTGTATGGCCCATGTGTTGTAAGAGCACACACTTTTCCAGTTAGGAGGGCTGTGTGCACGGGGTATAAAGCCCCATACACAACAGTGGATCAAAGAACAGCAGTAAGTGTATGTTTCAATTGAGAACTGTTTCTGACAGATCACAGATGCATAGCAATAAGCTCCATGGCTAAATTGCCCAGATTGAACAGTGGCCAACAGCAAAAAGTGGGTCCTAATGACTGTTCTTTACTATGCAGAACTACATGGATTTGTCTTGTTTATCATCACCGTTATTATTTTGCCATTTTCATCCCAGATCACCTACCCAGCTCTGGAAGGGAATGAAATTTGGCCAGCATTACGTTGTACCTAGGGTTTAGAAGTTACCAGGTTTTTTTTACAGCTTCTCAGTTGGCATTAAAAGCAACAAAAATTAAATTTTTTACATCCTGTCATCCCTGCCTCCTAATCTCTCATATATGTTAGTGTGTATCTGGAGCTGGACTGTTGTGTTTGGCATAAAAATGCTTTCCTTTTGTTTGGTTGTTGTCACTTTGTGATATCAGATGATGTGTCAGTGGGTTTGCATCTGGGAACTTTTTGCTACTATTTCAACCCCCCAACTTAAGGGGAGAAAGGCAGAGTATCCCAGGCCACGTGGTGAGAGCCTGGCTTTGGTGACTCTGTGTGTGGACCACTGGACTTTGTGGGGCTTTTTTAATAAGGTTCCTGTGCTGGGCTATTTGTCAGTGAGTTTACAAATGGAAAAGTCCTGTGAGTTAGCACCCAATTCACTCTTGTCTGTCTGAGATGGAAGAGCTGAGTAACTTGGGTGTTTGAACAAGAGTCACAAAACTTGTTTTGCTGAGTAGAAAAAAAAAAAAAAAAAAAAAGGTTAAAAAGGTTCTTTTCAGAACAACCTAGAAATGGATACAGCAATTATATGCTTTTGGTAAAAGCAAAATAATACCTTCCTACTATTAAACTTGGCAGCATGTGCACACTGAGCTTTTTCCTTCTTTGTCACTGTGAGGAAAGTTCTGGTGGTCAAATCAGAGCAGCAGCTCCTGATGCTGCCATTGGGCCCTGCCTGCCCTTGAGCTCCATGGGGTGAGCTAACTTGCTAACTTGCAGCTGGCTGGCAATCCTTCCTGAAACCAGCTGGTGGAGAGAGGAATATGGTGGTTGTGCACAAGGAACAGGTCTCTGGAGTAAGGTGCTGCCAGTCTTAGCCTGCAGTTTTTCAGAGCAGATCTCTTGACTCTCCAGGAAGAGGTCAGCATTCTGTGTGCCAGCCCTGTCTGAGGTGGCTGTGCTGGTGGGAGCACAGAACAGTTCTGAAATGGTCTTAGGGAGAATGTTGCTCTGTTCCCATTTGCCTCTGGATTGATTGATTGATTGATTGATTGATTGATTGATTGATTTTCTGGAGAAGTGAAGCTCTCTGCCAAGAACTTGTTCTTTCCAGTCTGGTCAGTTTTTTACATCCTGTGTATGGACCATGCCATAGAATGCCATGTAGGAAAGAAAGGTGGGATCCAGATTGCAAGGAGGGTTCAGATTCCTGAAGTGCTCCTGAGCAGAGGGCTGGGTAGGGCCATAGCAGGCTCGATGGGAGAGCCTGTAATGTCATAATCCATTGCTTTTTTGTGGTTCAGTTCCAGAGGTCACAGCTGAGGTCAGGACTGGCCCATCAGGTTGGCACAGTGTCTCCAAGGCATGCAGAGATAATACAAAATATTCCTCACAGGTGCTGCTGTTAGAAAATACCCTGCAACTCCATTGAATATCATTTTCCCTTTATTTTTCCTGCCTTGTGCCAAGAATGTCTGAGACTCTGAGCAAACTGATTTTAATGTGGGGGGGGGAAAAGGCTCTAAGAAATGGCTGCAAACTTGATTAAGGCTTGAGCCCCTTGCTCTGATTCATTTCTCTTGCAGTGTGACAATTCAGCTCATTTGCAGGGAAGGCCAAGCCAGAGAGAATTATTTTACCCAGTGACCAACCTTCCCATTGGCCAAATCTTTCCTGTGCCCTGATAAAGGATCATTTCCTACTGTCACTGACATTGCTCACCCAAGTTTGGTGTGTGTGGCTTTTAAGGGTGAGTGCACAAATGTGTCTGTGGTGATCTGCTGGCCTCATCCTTTGTGGCTGAGTGTGTCCCCCAGTGCTGCTGTTGTGCCAGGGTGTGCTTCAACTCAGAGAGCCCGCGGGCTGTACTCTTATGTTTAAGAGCTATGATTTTGTCATGGTAAGTTTTGAGGGAAAATCATGTGTTAGTCATGGTAAAATATGTCAATGGAGAACCAAACAAAATAACAAAAAAAATCGAGGTATGTTTGTGCTGCCTGACACGGGGTATTTTTGGTACATGGACTTGGTTGATCCTAAGCAGGACTGGGTTCACACGCCAAAAGCAGTAACACGTTATTCATTATGAGCAGGATTTGGAGGCAGAAGGAGTATCCTGTACCCTTTTCATAATTTCTTTTGTCCCCATCCTGGGCTCTAATTTTATTATCCTTTCTGTTTAATGAGCACAATCTGCCACACGGGTTGCTCAGTATTTGTTCTGCTTCCCCTGTCTTGCTTTTCTGTGCTGCTTTGTTTTTCTTGGTGACCTCACAGTGAAATACAGAGTGATTGCAGTTGACTCTGTTGAGACCTGACTGCTCCATTTGCTTAGCTGAAATAATTAGATTTTATCTCCCCATACCCTGTCTTTCCCTGCCCTCCAAGCCAATTGGGCTTTGGTTTTGCCCTCCCAGAGGTCAGCATTCTCTTCTTTGTCCTTCCAAACCTTCTTTTCTCCACCAAATTGAGTTCAAACTTTGTCCTGCCACCAGTGCTTCAACTGGGAGGTGACACAGGATTCACAGTGGCATCTTGTTGTCTGCTAGACTTTTTAAGCCTTCCTTCTCAGGAGCTCTTCTAATTTTATTGTTCTGTAGGATCTCCTAATGGTTAATAAGTAGGAATGTGGTGGCAGCATAGTCCAACCATCTCAGAGAGATGTCAGAGGATGAGGAGGCTCAGTCCCATTCTGGAAGGTCTCTTTGCCTCAATGTTTATGTGGAGGGTGTCAGGGACCCAGACAATTCACAGCTGGACTCGATGACCTTAGAAGTCTTTTCCAACTGGAACAATTCTATCTTTCTATCACATAGCACTCATCTAAATATTAGAGAGTGGTGTTAAGCCCAGAAGCAGGAGGCTTAACATCCTCCCCAAACTGTTTGCTTGAACTTTGACAAGTCTGAGTAGCCTTACTACACATGCACCAGTCCAAATGTTTTCTAAATTTAATTTTTTCTCCAAACCAGTTCCCCACAGCAGCAAACTGAAACCTCCCATGGTCTGTGAGTAAGTATTCCCTTTCTTCAGTTTCAAATTTGCCATCTTTTAATTTCCTAGAGTGATAGAATCATAAAATATGCTGAGTTGGAAAGGACCTACCAGGATCATCGAGTCCAACCCTTGTCCCTGAGTAGGGCACCCCAAGAATCTTTCTGTGCCAGAGAGAAGAAAAGACCCCATTATATTTTCTCCTAGACCTTTATTTGAGAGGCTGTTCAAGAAATCAGCTTTTCTCTCCTTTTAAAAATAGTAGTCCAATTTTCTCAAAGTCAGTATTTTCATCTACTCTGCTATCTTTAGTTGCATTTCCCTAAAGAAGCCTCATGGAAGTTAATTAACCTCCTTGTCCAGTGTACAGAAACCCTCAGGCTGCCCCTTACTGGGTTCTGGGCAGCTCTTTCACTTGCCTGGCTTAGTGAGGAAATGTCAGGAGACTGATGAGGTGGATTATTTGGCTGTATGCAGGTACTGGCTCCTGATGAGGATTTGGAAAAGGCATTTTAATAGTGATGACCCATTCTGAACTTTAGGATTCCATCACTTTGGCTGTGCCTTAATGGCAGATAAGTCAAGGTCACATAACTAAGGAAAGGATTTTGAGCACCCATAGCCCCTGTCTCAGCAAGGGATGGTGTTTGTGCTGCCTTGAACCCAAGTCCTCTGGGGTACTGTAACAAACTGCCAATCAGTAGCTCAAAACTGGGCTTTTAATGCAGTCTTCTGGAAAGATTTTCTACTGAAGGGGGCCTTGCAGTTTCCCCAGCAGCTGAGGAGAGGTGTTTGATGCATGCATCAGTAGTCATCTGCGTGGTCACAAGGGCTCTGCTACACGTGACAGGGAAGGAGCACAACTGGATGTGAAGTCCCTGCTTTAGACCATGCCACTGGCTCATACTTGTGAGTGGTGTTAGAGATCAGGTTCTCAGTAATATTTTGAAGACATTCAGCACAGAGAGAACAGTCCTGTACTGTTGATGTCATATCAGGTAATTGGTGAGGTCATGCATACATAAAAATCATGAGAAGAGGCAAGGCTACAAGGCCCACCACTCACACCCCTTCTATTTTCCTTGCATACGTTTTCCAACTGCACATTTGCCTGATTGCTTCTTAGCTTCTCTGTAATTAGGGGCTAATTAAAAAGGCACCAACCTCCAAGATGAAATTTAAAGAGATCTTATTTCATATGCTCACTTCTGGCAGTAAGACAAAACATAGAAGCTCACAAGGAGGAGAGTGAGGGTTTGGTTTTTTTTTTCTCCATAGAGAATATTGATCAGGATTGTTTGGACAGAAAAAAAAGGCTGCACCTCTCCATTCCCACACCCCTGGCATTTCTAGGACTGCAACCAGTGGGAGAGGACTTGGAGTAGGAAGGATCCACAAAAGCTCCTCCCTGCTCCCAAGGCTAAAAAGCAAAAAAGAATGTGGAGCCATGCAGGCAGCAGCTTTCTTTAAACCACCTCCTCAGCTGAAAGCAAAGCAACCCCAGTCCACCCCAGAGGATGGCTGTGTCAGCACTTGTCCTGGGTCTGGGACATCCCTGGGCACTGTGTTTAGGAATCTTGGCACTGCCCTTGCCCTGCTCCACAGCTGGAATCTTGCTTAGCCCAGCAGTGGTGGCCTGAGGTGGAACTAATGATCTGGTCTGAAAGGCTGGAGTGAACTCGTGCCACTCTTTGTTCAGGCTGGTGTAGCTACACCACAAAGACCCCCTCACTCATTGGGCCTCTCCATAGAGCAGATGAAAACTTGATGCATGGATCTGTTCTTTAGTCACCAGCTGCAATTCTTTGTGTTCAGTCTGGAGAGTTTTACATCCAAAGAAGGGCTTTTGTGCTGAGAGCCTGTCTGTCTTTTTCTACTGTATCAGTTGGTCAAATCAAAAGGACTGTTTCCCCCTGCAAAACATTCCTCACTGTCATTCAAATATGTGTTTGTTTGCGTATGGAAAGTTGAGGTTGTTCTTGACTTTCTTCTGGGGAAGGAGAAAAGGATGTTATTAAATAAATAAGGTAGCTTTTGGACAAGCTCTAATGAGTCATTAAACAGAATTTTTCTTAAACAGAAAAATAATCTAATTTTTTGCTCAATTCTGAGGTGACCAGAGAAGAAATATAAAAGGAAAGGTAGGAATTTGAAGAGTAAATTCCCAGCCTGTATTCATATACAGTATGATTTGCAAAGACAGAATGGACATGTGATTAGAATTGAAATGATGGCAGGCCAAAATTTTTTGAATAAGAAAGTATCTGTGAGGATCTCATGTGAAGGTTCTGGTAGAATTGGCCTGAAAACAGCAGAATCTTTTTTCAGTGTTAAAACAGACATGGCAAGAACCAGAACACTCACAAAGCAGTAGCTTAAGACCAGTGAAAATGAACCTTTCCTCTGCAGCTGTGTGAAGAGAAGGGCTATGGAGTGCACACACAGTGCAAAGATCTCAGGATGCTTTAGAGAATCAAACCCCAACAAATTAAAGCTCAGTACAATCCAGGGAGAAACAGATTTGTATTTGTTTCCTCATTTTGCAGATGATTAATGAGTGACAGAGAGGACAGGGGTTTAAAGCCTTACTTGAAATTTGGAATTGCAGTGTTGGAGCTACTCAGACTGGAGGCTGTACATTATGCCCTTGAAATAACCTTATTCATCTGCACCTGGAAGTTGTTCTCCATCCACAAAACCCACTGGGGCTATTTAAAGCAAATTCACAGGTGTCTGAAATTTTACATATAGAGGTGTGAGACTATTTAAAACATATGTGCAGGTGTTTACATTGCAAAGTGCAGGAGCAAGTATGTGCACATCCAATTTAGGTTTCATGTTGAAAGCCAGGGCTACCTTAAAGGAAGTGCAGGAACAGGTGGCAAGGTTGGCACTATCCCAAATACATCAGAAAGGAGATAAACCATACTATAAAGAACTTATTTTTGTGCTATATAAAGTGAGTGTTGGTTGCTAGTTTGATGTAATTTTTTAAATTTTCAAGCATCTAGAAGAGTATTTCAAAGCATAAATGTGCATTAACAAACTATCTGAAGATGACTGTAGGTCTAACATGCTCTCCAGTGCTGTGGTTATTGACCTTCCAGAAGGTCTGATTCACCAGAGCACTTCTGGTTCAGTGGCTTTTCACCAGGAGGTGATGAGTTGAGGATGCTCTGAAAGCATCTCATGGTGCTGGTGGTGTGGCTCAGTGGGCATTTCAGTACAAATAGTCAGAAAGGTGAAGGACTGAACTGCACACAGGAGCTCAGAGTTCCTTTGTCTAGGGGACAGTTTTATTAGCCAGTAACTTCTGGAAGACTGTGTGGAGCAGAGCACTGATGTGGGATGTCTAAAAAGATGTTGAGAAGAGTTACTTCTCTCCTGAAGTTTGTGCTCCTGGAAAATGCTGAGCCTGTCACCTTGAGGAAAAAGCAACTCTCTTTTTTTCCATCTTTAGGAGCCAGGTAGATGGCCCAGGTATGGAACTGTGTCAAGCCCAAGGCTGACAGCAGCTGCCTTTCCCCTCAAGTGACAGGGAGGACCCGGTTGTGGAGAGGTGACTGAAGAGGAGTCACAGTCCCACACACCTTTATCCTGGTTAATCTCTCTAGGAAGTCAGGGAAAGAGCAGTACCAATACTTGGTTGCCTTAAGAGTTTAGAGTTTGAACACAGGAGAGACAGGAACAGGGACAGAAGCTTTCTTTGTGTTTGGAATTAGGGAACTGTGTGATAGTCTCCTGCACAGCCTGTGTCCCTGAAACAAAGAGGGCAGGTCCCACAAGAAGCAGTCTTCTCTTGTCTCCCTCACCTCAATAGGATCTGGGAGAACTTCCCAGATGGCCATACGAGACCCCATATGAATTGAGTAACTTCAACAGCAGCAGCCAGGAGAAGCTCAGAATATTTTAAGAGGGGCCCCACAAGGACTTGAAGTAATCCAGCACCTTCAGCACATCAACCCTGGATGCTCTCCAGAGCCAGACAGTGTGGAGTAAGCGTGCAAATGTAAAAATGAAACACACTCAGGCCCTGGGAGGTTTGGCTTGGGTGTGGTCTGAGTTCTGCCTATAGTTTTGGGTCATTTCCTCTTGTTTTACCCAAGATGCCTTGGCCCACACTTGGCCTTGGACTCCTCATTCTGAATTTCCAATGCAGGACTCAGCAGCACATTTCAAGTTACAACTGTTGTGCTGCTGCTCCTGCTGGTATCTGGGAGCATCAGGGCTCCAAGAACAGTGATAGGAGGCATAAACAACTTTCAAAACAAAATAAACTCTTGCTATCAGAATCACAAGGCGAGCTGTCCAACACAACATTGGCCTCTGATTTTATATTTAATTTTAGAAGCTGAAACTAAATGTTTTAATTTTATATTATTCTCAACATAATGCTAATTTGCTCCAGATGTCCACTCAGAGCTGAAAGCTGCCATTTTGCATAGAAAGCATGTGCGTCAGTGATTTATTCCAAATAGCTTCTATTTTACTGCATTTCATTTTATTCTCAATGAAGTACTTAACAACATGTTTCTCTTTAAGAATCTTACTTAATCATATGGATATAATTTCTTCAATTTACGTTTTCAGTTCTTTAGTGTGGTGGCCACAGGGTGTTTCTTAACCTAGGAAGATTAAATGCACATGTTGAAAGCTGCTTATATTTGATTTTGAGGCACTTTCATTTCAAAGTCCTTCGTGTAAGGTACAGAAGTGATTGTGGTTTCCTGCTAGGTTATGGGATGGAGGTATAACTCTCAGGAAAACCTTGCAGATACCTTCTAAACGTTGGATAATCATGCATGACAATAACATAATTTCATTTCTTTCAAAACTGTGGTCTTCTGAGGGTGTTTAAGACTTTTTCTATTGGGGTTCAGGAAAAAAAAAAAAGAGATTTCATTTTCTTGTCATTTCTGGGCTACAGTTCAACATTTCAATTTAAAACCTATTTCCGCTGAGTTCCATTTCCAGTTTTCCCTCAAAATATTATCTTAGAAAATGTCTTTTCTTCAGTTATTTATTTATTTAGCAGCATATTAAAAATGATGTGAGACAGCTCAATGCAAAACCTTTGTTATTTGAGCCTGGCTCATTCAGCCATTCCTGTGCATGGGCTGCTATTGGTCAAGTATGTCAGGAATGCCTTTTGGCAGCATCCTCCTCAGGAGCTACGTCATGGGTGTGAAGCAGCTCCTCTGAAGGAGTCAGCATGGATATGAGGCTGATCTGAACCTAGGAAGCAAAATCCAGGCAAGAGTCTTCCTCTTCTTTCAGCTTAAACCTGGCCCTGCATATGGTGTCTGTAGAAAGCTCGGATGCTTCTGCAGTGGTTGCACAGTCTGAGCACAACACCTCAATTTGCTCAGCTATCAAAACCTGCTCATCTTCCCCTTTAGAGATAATTTAATCCATTTAGTTCCTTTTCCTCTAAGGCTTTTTTTGAGGTGGCAACCTATAACTGGAGTCGAAATTTTGTGAGGTCGTATCATTTGCAAGGCTGCTTATTCCCACCTGAAGTGGTGTTCATCTCTATCTATTTGCATTTTCTTGTGGCTTTTTTTTTTTTAAATCTTGGCTTTTCATTTTTCAGACCTAACCTTGCTGTTATTTTACAATTGCATTAGTTCATTACACAGAATTGTTGACACAGCTGGTAGGGAGCTAAGTGCTGTGGTTTCACACAATAAAATTTCAGACAATATGTGTAGCACTTTTTTTCATACATATCATTTGAAAGCCATATGATTCACCAATATGTGTTATTGTTATCCACCCATGTGGGATACAATCTATTTTAAATTAGTGAAGTGACTTGCTAAACTCCCTGTAAACAATAAGACTGTGGGAAAACATGAAGTGCTATTCTGAACAGAACATTTCTATACTGCCTTTTATCCAAAGGATCCCACAGAGCTATAGAGAATGCAGGGACCTGGCACTGCTGCCACACTGTCTGCTCTTCAGCAGCAAGCTCATCTTCACAGTAGACTTCAGAACTTAAAACTGGAGCAGGGCTGGTGAGGATTGTTACTACCCCCACTAGTTCAGTGTGCTAGGATGTAGTAAGTCACCATACGAGAAAAGAAAGAGTGGACTTCAGGGTATTTGCTAGCCCAGTCTTCATTTAACATCTCCTTTGGAGGCTTAGGCACTGAATCCAATATAATTTCCTCATGGATAGGTGGGCATCAGCCACTGGAACTGCTGCTCGTGCATGGAAGTGTGAGGGTGGCAGGAGTGAGCTGAGGCTCCAGCAGAAGGCATCACCCTGTACTGGATTTAGCTGAGAGAAGGAGCATGGTGGGCATCTGGGCATTTACAAAGTACAAGAAGAGAATTGTGTTTCCAAACCCTAAAACGTGGCTTTTCTAACGGTGCAGTGCCTCACCAAAAAAGCTGTATTTACAATAAAAAACGCATAGATGGGGGAGAGTGACCCTGCTGGTAATTGTCAACCAAATTTCTGGAGAATTTGGTTGTGGTTGGCTGGTTTAGTTGGCTGTAGCCAGCAATTTCCAACTATAGATCATTTTTCACCCCCAGGATCCTTCTGTGTTTGATCTGCCAAGGACAGGAGGCACTTTGTTAGCTGTGCTGACACACAACAAGCTAAGAGTATAAAACATATTTACTGATTGGTCTTGACAAAGATATGAGCTGGGATTCCCAGGATTAAATATAGTAGGCTGGGGGACTAGTGGGAAGTTTGACTGGACACTCACTGGTGCCAGATGACACCGTGTTGTTACAGGGAGAATTTGGGATCAAATCTTCCAGAGGCAGAAGCACAGCCCCAGTCCAGAATGTTCATTGATGCCTGTAGTGCACTGGGAACACTTTCTGGTTACAGACATACTGCTGGCATGGTATAAAGGCAGACTGGACTATGGGCTTACTCTTCCTTTACTGGTTCATGAAAAAAAGAGAAAAATCTGGAAAAAGAGGGAAGTTTTTCATTTCACTTCTCCATATAAATGTTTGTTAGTGAATACATTCTAAGTATTTCAATTACAGTTGATTCTAGTGTCTGATGCCAATATAACAGTTCAGCATTATTTGTTTAATTCCTGAATGTGTGCATTGTTTGTAGCAAACATTTTTAATTTCCATGTTTGTCCTGCCTCTCTTCAAATCTCCCATTGGATTCAGAATGTAAACCAGGACAGGCAGTTCCTCTGCCATTCTCTTTGCAGATGTCTCTCAAAGAATCAGGAGTGAAAAGTGCCCCTGCTTGGGTACAAAAGGGTTGATGAATTCCCCAGCATGCATGAATGTCCTATGCTGAAAGAGAACGCTCAACACTTTGCAGGAACAGCTTACAGAAGCAGGGTGTGTAATTTTTAATAACTGGGATAAAAACCCTCAGTGACATCTTTAAAATATAAACGCCTTTTCTTGTTTCTTTTACTTCTTTTCCCCTCCTTATTTTGCCCTTTCATCTCTTCTCCTTTCAGTTCCATTAAGCTTCATTGTACAATAATGTATTGCAGTGGACTTTTTTCAGTTATGTTTTTGATTTTTTCCTCCCTTGTTACTACAAAACTCCAGATGTTTTGAGACTTCATGGTTCTCTGGATATTTTTTCCTTTAGTTTAATCTTCTTTTGTAACATGCCACACATGTGGTATTTTTGCCTTTTAAGATGCTATGCTAATCAGCCATAAGTTTGAGGGAAGTTTTTGTTTTGTTTTGTTTTTTCCTTTGTGTAATGACTTTTTTTTTTCCTTCTGGCTGTTGTCTTCTCTTCAATTTTTTAATTTTTTTTTTTAACTGGTTAGTCCACAGACATGGATTCTCCTCTTGTCCCGGGGCTATATTCACTATCTTAGGAACAAAGCTTTGTAGTATGTGAAGTAAAATATATTCTTTGTTTAAAAAATTTAAAATAACTGGAGAGAAGTGTTTTAATTTTATTTGTGGTTCTTTGCTGGCACCGCTGCAGAGGGTTTTTAATTGATTTGGTTCTGTCTTGATTTTGTCCCCAGAACAAGCAGGACTGGCCTCAAATATTGGAACAGCAGATCTTGGATTTTGTGATGTCCTTTAACTTCAAATAGGTTGCAATCTATTAAAAATACGAATTAAATAATAGTTCCCCAATTACATATGAGGAATAAAGGGATTGACGTGGGTTTCTAGAGGGGTCTCTCTTTGCTTACTACATGACCCTACGAATTTTGCATTTTGTTTTTTAAAATGTTGCTCCATGCAATGTTATTTTTCCCTGCAAGCCACAGTACTGCATTCAGTCCAACTGTGACAAAGTTTCAGAAAGCTGTTTGGTTTCCAAATGACAAATTTAGCAAAACCTTATGGCAAAATTTGTGGCTGTCATGCTGCTGATAGTAAGATATCCCCAAACCATTCTGTGATTCTATGAACTTTCCTAGTTCACTCTCATATGTTGAAGCAAATAAGTGCAACTACACCCTGTTTTGGCAAATGTTTTTACTTCTACTTGATTAAGGAAGGATTACTAAAAAGAATTTTAAGATTAACAACAGGGCCTTGTGAAAATGGTAGGATGCTCTGACAGTTTCCCAGATATTTTACATTCTGGCAAATGTATAGAAAGCTGTTTGCTTACTTAAGTGCCTGATCTACCAATACCAGAAGAAATGTATCTACATATTTCAGTGCTTTGAGCAACATTCACCATTTTCTGTACAGATGAGAATTTACAACTGCATGAGCAAGACTTTTGAGTGACAAAACACACCAGTGCTACTCAGTGCCAAAACTCAGTGCCTGACAGCAGACCTTGAGAGGTGCTTGGCAAACCCCACATTTAATGCCAGATATACCCAGGAACAAAGCTGTCTTTAAAAACCAAACCCCAGAAGCCAGATCTTGGCTGCCTCTGTAGTCAGAGGAGAGGGACAGGCACTGAGCAGGATGTGTCCCACTCAACTCTGAGCTGCCGACCTCAAGCTGGCCAGGCCTGCCCTTCCCCAGGGAGCTCAAACAAGGCCATTGATTTTTTGGATAGTACAGAGAGAGGAATCCCATCTCAGGGGATATTTGCAGGCAGGTGGCTGGGGTTTGCAGTCTGTTTGTGTGTGGAAATCACCCCGCATGCAGAATCAGCCCTGCTTGCTGCTGAAAGGCTCATGAGTTCAATGAGGCTGTTGCTACACCTTGAGTGGGCCAGGTCTGCATTCCTTGTCCCCCAAAACTCCTGGCACTGCCAGAGGTGGGGGTCAGAAATGTGGACTTAGGGGCTTATAAAATTCATAAAATTGGAATAAGAGAGACAGTCCAGAGTCTTGGACTGTTTAATTCAGTGCTGTTTAATCTTGTTTAATTCAGTGCTGTGCTCTGACCAAACGCCTCCTCCAGGATTTTCAGTGTATTTGGTTTCCTGGTTTCATGCTCCTGAGGAAATACACAACCTGTCCAACAGCATCAAGAAAAATGTCCTGCTGGTGCTGAGTGTGTTGATGCCAAATGGTTGGCTGTAGTTACCCCAAAACCCAACAATGTGAAGGACAGATTGCACTTGTACTGTGGCTTATTTTTCCAGATTTTAATTTTTTCCTGTTCTGAACTTTTAAACTTTTTCATCCCCTGCACACCAGCAACTGTACAATAAGCTGGCTAAAGCCCTAAATGCTTTTTTAGAAAACATTCACAGTAGAACAAGTACAAGCTTTTTTTCCCAGGACTCATGAAAAACCACGTAAAAGTCACTTTGGAAACATAAATTGTTCAGTCTTCAAAAAAAAAACCATAGAAACTGACAGATCCTTTTTCTGTTACAGGTATCTTCCACTATTTTGTTACCACAAAGGGAAGAAAAAGCAGCTTCTAACAATTTAAATCTGTAAAGTGGTTTCATGAAGGGGGATTCTTCAGGAATTTGAGAGCTCAGTCCTATCATTAACTTTTATGCAGACAGATAGCTCTGTTGAGTTTAATAACTCCTTGCATGAGCAACCCAGAAGCAGGCATTTACAGGATCAGGGCTTTAGATTATAGCTTCAATAGAGAATTAAAAATTAATCCAATTAAGAGCTTCCTAGAAAAAATAAAGCATCAAATCACATATTTCAGTTCTTGTGTTGGGTGACCCAACTCAAATGCTTAAGTTACTGATATTCATAGGAGTTTGGAGCCTCGTGTGCCTCCTGCCATGTCCCCAACATTAGACTTAGTGTGCTATAAAACATTGATGCTATTTAAAAGAGCGGAGTGACTATTTCCTCCCCTCCAGAAGGGATACATATCCTCAGAGGACCCTTTTTCTCCTAACTTGTTTTTCAATAAAATTTTCCCAGTTTTGTCATCAGTTGGGAAGAAAGCACATTTCACAATGTTCATAAGGCTTGTAGATGTTTTGACCAGACCTAAGATTTCCTATTGATAGTATTAAATGCTTTGGAATGAAATGTTTTGGGTTTTCCATCTGTAGGCTGTCTGAGATGTCAGCAGCCAATATGACCTTCTCTTTCCCTTTTTGGTCTATAAATAAAAGGCAGCTTGTTTAACTGATCTTGCAGCCCAGAGCAGAGGTGTATATTAATGAGCTTGCTCTAATGGCACACTGGACCTATTTAGCACTACAACTGTGAAGGCTTCTCTTTTTCAGTCATAACTCATTTCCTCAGAAAACGTCAGTTATTGCTTCACCTTATGGTCTGGGCTGTTTGGTTTAGAGTTTATTTCTTCTGATCTGCACTACTGACAGATACTGTAGACATGACTGTGATTAAATACGCTTATGAAAAGGGTAAACATTTGATAATATAAACCCTCCGGGGAACGTGCTGTTATTTCTGCATGGCAACATTCTCAGGTGCATACAAAGTATAATGTGGAAGCAAAGAACAAACATTTTAAGCAATTACCCTTATTAGATTAAATTGTTTTGTTAGGAAAATTGTGATGTGTTTAGATCACTGTGAGATGGTTTAGGCTTCAAAAATATGCTTTTTAAATGCCCGATATTGCAGCAGTTACACTCCAGTGTGATTTTAGTGTAAAATAAAGATAGTATGCATGCTTCCATATGGCAGTGAACTAATTCAGTCCCATAAATTTCTACAACATATTTTTTTTCCTGGTGAAAGCCCTACTCTGAAAGCAGCAGTGGGTATGAAATCCAAGAATCACATCATGCTATTTAATGTAATCATATGGCATTGTTTTGTGTCTGTGCTCAGATGTGTGCAGCATAGCAGTGTCTGAAGCCCACATTAGCAATCTCACAGCAAAGACAAAAGGAGTAATTGCACTATAATTATTATTTTTATTGATGAACTTGTTTAAGAGCTCTGTTGACATTTACAGACTTTGAGGATCACGCAGATTTTGTTACAGTTATCCCAGGCATCAAACATCAACAAAATGTTTAGGATTGTAGGATTAAGCAGTGGCAGATTGGGGCCAGATGTCTGGGAGATACTCTAAGTGGCCTTCTCAGTTGATCAAATAGCTCTTACCATCCTAAAGTCCTTTGGAAACTGAACATTTGGTCTTTGTAGTTGAAGCTGAGACATTTCTGGGATTGATGGATCTTCCGGGAGGTTATTTGAGAAGTATGAGCATTTATCCAGAAGTACTTTTTAATTTGGTGTATATATAAATACAAACATATTCCAAGTGGAAGGGCTAAAAAGGTTGGTGAGTTGCAGTGAAGCCCAAGAATCACCTTACAAAGTCATCCTAACACAGTCAGCAGATCCAGCAAGAAATATCAGAGCTGAAGTGTTTTCCTGGAGTCCTCCAAAGTGGAGACCTTCCTGCAGCTCTCAGCCCCAAGCTGTCAGCTCTAAGCACCAACTCCTTTCCTGGTGTCTTCTCAGGCCTTTCACTTTCACTTTGTACATCACCTTCCCTTCTTCTCATCACTTGCCAGCACAGTTCTTGCTTTCCTCTGCTTTTCCACTGATTTTCTTCCCATTTAGCCAACCCTACTTTTAGAAACCCTTCCTCCTTGAAAACATGAGTGCTGGAGTCCTATCATTCCCTTTGCTGTATTCTCCCCCCCTGTGTTCAGAATGAATTTATCACAGCATTACAACTGTCCCACTATCTGTTATTCAGCATAAGACAGATGGATAATATAAATAATATAAATTAGGAAATGATAATATAAATGAGAAAAGCCTTTAAAATCCAGGCATAGGTGGTGATCTTTGGATTATGTGTTAGTACCAAAAAAAAGGCTGTTGACAACAGTAAAAGTAGAATAAACCTCTATTTGAATGTTGTTGCTGACATTGTAGCTCTGAGCATTTATGGCTGGGCCTGTTCCTTCCCTTCCTGAAGTCCCAGTCCAGCATCCAGCAAACTCTAAATCTTATGTACTTTCATGTGTTTTAAATTCAACTTGTATTTTGATGTTTTAGGACATTTGCCATTGACATTTTTGCTACTGACATCAATGAGAATGGAGCTGGTCCTTTAATTAGTTTGGATTATGCTCCATATTTTCCTACTTTGCATTAGGCTGCAGATACGGAGCTGAAAACTGGAAATCCATTAGAAAAACATTCTGAGGCTCAAGATCCTCTGTTCGTGACTGAATAGCTGAGAAAATACTTCTGTGACCTAACAGCTCCTCCAGGCCTGAGACAACATGGAAACCAGATCAGGTTGTGGAGTGTCACTGTAGTGATTCTGGTGCCAACGGGGTATAAAGTGTCCCAAGGACCCAGTGACAAGGGATGTTGCTCTATAATGTCCTTCTGGGCTATGGTTTTTGATGCCTGTGTGTGAGAACCAGAATCACCTTTAGAGAGGTGAATGGAGCATATAGAAAGGCCTCAAGACAGTAAGGGAATAATCTGCTCAGTCAGAGGTGAAGAAGTGGCACCCAAGGGGTGGGACAGCATGGACAGCTGGAGGGACAAGCTTGGTTTTGCTGCTTTGCTGGGATTTGGGTAGCTCCCAAAGCCCACCTTCACAAGAGTGCCTACCCTGCACTCACCCCGTGTCTGTAACACCAAAACATATCAGTGAGCAATGCAAAACATCCTTCCCTTGGCCTCGTAGCCGGACATTTTAATTATTTATTTATCCTGATTTAATTCAAAACAGTGACTTTTGCTATGAATGCTATGCAGTGTTTTATTACTGAGCTCTCTAATGAAACGGGTGCTTAAGAAGTCAGAATTGCTCAGGTTACTGGGTGTATAAATGCTGCGAACAGATCTGAATGATATGGCTGGTAAAGAAAAGGGTGCAGAATAACAGCAGAGTTCCTTTGGATTGATCTTCAAATGGATCAGGTCTTCTTGTAATAGTCCGTGCTCATGTGCACCCCTGGATACTATTTCAGACATCTGAAACCAGGTTCTTACCCACCACAAATAACTTCTCTTGCTTTCTGTCTGTAGCAGCTAATTGCTATTGCCCACAGTGGTTCCTGTGCCAATTAACATCTAAGAGAACTCATCAGAACACTTGTTCTTTTAAATTTCTGTTTTTAACACGGTCTTTAAGCATTCAGTACACATTCAGGCAGAACACGTGAGATATTTATAACCCTTTTATTATTACTGAGCTGCACACCATGTCTTCAGTGACAGATTAAATGAACAGCACAAAATGTTGTGTTTCATCCATAAATTTCAACAGATGTTCGAATGTTGGTTGATTTATTGCACGTCCAACTTGGATCTTACACTGTTCTCATTGTTGCTGCACATGGTTTATTTAGCAGTACTTTACAACAATTTTTTATGACGTTTTTCAGTTTGAAGGGTGCAACAAGGCATTTTCTAGGCTTGAGAACCTTAAGATTCACCTCCGGAGTCATACTGGGGAGAAGCCATACCTGTGTCAGCACCCTGGCTGCCAGAAAGCTTTCAGCAACTCCAGCGACCGGGCGAAGCATCAGCGAACACACCTGGATACCGTAAGCATGGTTTCATACTGGGACTTGCACTGAGTTTTCCAGTGGTCCTTGTGCACAATCTGTTCTGCAACCCGAGGGGGGAGACCTTTCATCTTCATGTGGAGCATCTCAGAAAACTCAGCTACAGGCTGAGTACTTTTGTTTTGAATTGTATGGCTTGAGAAATTAAAAAGTCCTGCTCACAGAAAGGCAAATTCAGCTCTTACTCATGCTGAGGAATAAGTTACTCAAGAATAGGTTACTCAGGACTCAGTTACTCAGCAAACTCTCCCATTGTTCCTGTTCCAGTAAGAGGAGGCAGCAGCAGAATAAGGTATAGTGTGAGTGAAAGCTGAGTCACTGCTGCTGCACTAAATGTGTCATTGTCTTGCTTCCTATCCTCTGTTGCTTCAGTACAGCCTGTTCTGAATGAATGCAAAAAACAGTTCAGACATCAGTGGAAGGTAAATGCAACTCAGTTTTGGATGTAATTTTGCAAAGATTGTTGTCCCCATCATCAGAATTAACTGTAAGAAACAAATACTTTTCTTATGTACAGCTGGTAGATTCAGGCTCAACTCTGCAGTCTTCTCACTTGTCTTGCAGAGAAGATGAGAGCATCTCTGGTGTCTTAGGCTCTGATAAAATTAAATGACTGTATTATAGGGAAAGAAAGTAAGTAGACAGCTTTGTAGACTTCAGCACAAAGCGTGTAAAGAATAATAGAATAATAGTAGTTCCTTTGTTTTTTTTCAAAGAAGTGAATCTATGGTTTAATGTTTGGCCAAGTGTTTATGGGGCAGAACTTTTGAGTTTAATTGATATTTACTTTTTAAGCAGTTACACATTTCAGACAGTGCAGCATTAAGGAATGTCTAATGTACATTATGCCTTGCAAAAACAAACAAGTAAGAGAAGCCAGTCAGTCACATTTTCCAAACCAAAGCACACTTACAATAACAATGTTTTATTTATTTGAAAGTCAACCTGAGATATTTGAATTTGTAATTAGTTCTAAAATGTGTCTCATTTGAAATTTGCCGCACAGTTTTGAAATGTAACTGCTTGAATTGAATAGATATATTTTTTTATTAGCCAAAGTCACAAAGGGAATGCCATTTATTAGTTTTGAAAGAGGATTCTAATGGTTACCAAAATAATAAAAAGTTCTTATATCTGTTGATCGCTGTATTACTGAAGACAAATCTCTTAACTTTCTATTTTCTTCTCTCTTTATTTCTGCCTTTATTATCTGAAATGCTCATAAATCAGGAAAAAGGTACAGTAATCATTTTCTACTAACTTTCTTAAATACCTAGAAACATCCTTCATGCTATTCTGCTGCAGGTTCTTTAAAACTCTTCCTGTAACTAACAGACTAGTAACTAGTAACTAACTCCCACTTAACTGGTGTAATGGAAGTTGGATGGTTTAGCTTAGTGTATTGTGTGCATACATGAATGTGAAAAATAACAGAGCTACGGGGTGGTGCTACCATAAAGACTGCACATTGCCTGAGCTCAGACAGAATAACTGCCTGGAACACAAAGAAATAGCCTTCTGAAGGGTAGTCAGATTCTCATCTAGTTTCCCCATCCCTAAGCTGAATGATTCTATCTTTAATTTGAATGACATCAATGATTTGGAAAATGCTCCACTATTTTTTTTCTGCTAAGAGATTTGTTGAAGTTTTTTTTCCATAGTTTTTGCTCAGGTGTCATTTTTCTGTGCTCCAGACACCCTGGATAGTCTGGGTAGGTGCTGTGTTAGCCCTGTAAGGTCATGAATTGGTGAATGATTCTATTATTCCTTCAGAAATTTCCTGCTGGCTGGGCAGAGCAGCAATACTTATCCTCTGGAGGTACCTAGAAAGAAAAGGCGTTTATATGGACTGCTTATTCCTTATTGAGTGCATTTGGAATTGGTTTTAAAGCTTCTCAATGTAGGTCATTCCATCATTTATCTTCTCCAAAAGGAGAACCTGTAAATCATTTCAGAGACTTACTGGTGTGTGCTAGTTTGATCAAATCTCTACTAAATCATCTGGAAGTAGATCCTTTTCCTAGGAAAAAGCAGAACAAAGGGAGTGCATCTGTCCTTGAGGTAAAAAGGGCATGTCATCACTCCTCCAGGGGCAGGGCAACTTCTTTTAAGGACCTCACAGTCACTTCTCCCAAAACCAGTGGGTTTCTTTCCCTTTTGTGCATCCTCTTTCTGAAACTGAGGAGATTAAAGAATGTGACACTTAGGTCATGAAAAAAAATAGTTTTCTACCTTTGGGAAGACACATGAAGGACTTACTAGTCCAAGTGAGAAGGCTGAGGTAATGCTGACAGATGAGGCAAGAAAACAGAGAAAAAGGAATGTTCTCCTCAACCAAAACTGTGTGAGCTTTGACATGCAGCACTATTTTGCTATCACTTAAGTCAGTGGTTATTTAATAACAAGTGCCAGAGTCCCTTTACTCAATTTGGTAACTGAACATTCATTTGGAGGTTGTTCAGTAACAGAGGGTGTTTCATTTGTTCGGAGTAGGCATAACTAAGAGAAAAACTTGCTGAGGCTTCAGTCACTGGCACTCCAGAATCAGTGAGTAGAATGGAGCATCCTTATTTCTTTTCTTGTCCTGTGAGAAGAGTGAACTGGAAATGCCTGCCCAGAGTCAGATGGTTTTCCCAGGAAAGTTCTGGGTCATGTAGAAATGGCAAATTCAGCTGGAAAGGTCTTCCCAACAAAATCAAGATCAATTGGTTTTTATTTCTGTATTGATTTGCTCAGATGTCAATGTTTGATGCAGGTTGTTTGTTTAGGAGTTAGGAAAAGAAAGATATTGCTGCTGTTATTCAAACCAGGAACAAGGTATGAAGGAAACCAAACGTGTGCTATGCCAAAAGTTGGGCTCTACTGTGTATGGAACAGTTCTTGTTGAAAACTACGTAAATCACAATTCAAAACCAGTGCTTCTATATTTATAATTAGAGTGGGTGATCTCGTGATCATTCTGTCTACCGTAAAGCCTAGAAAAAAAGTCATGCTCTCAAAATCCACCCAGTTACATCTCATTAACATTTGATGCAGCCCAGTAATCAATATCCAACATGAGAGGTGTGGCAGGTGCTCCCAGTGCTTGCAGGGAGTGCAAAATCAGAGCAATCAGTGCAGTGCCTCTCTTTGCATCTTGCCGGGCTGGTGTGCAGAGAGGAGGCAGAGCAAACACAGAAGCAGCAGACAGCTCAGGCTTAACTCCATGTTCCCCAGAAAGGGCCACCCTTCAGCGTGCTGTGTGCTGATTGTAGAGACCCAGAGCAAGAGGAAATCTTTTCCCTTTTCTCACACTGACAGAAACCCTACGCCTGTCAGATCCCGGGCTGCTCCAAGCGCTACACCGACCCCAGCTCCCTGCGCAAACACGTGAAAGCTCACTCAGCCAAAGAACAGCAGGTGCGTAAGAAGGTAAGAGCCACCAGGCAAAACCTCTCACGTCTCCTCCAGACACCTATTTTTCATTTACCTTTGGTTTCCATATTTTCAAATCAGAGTTCTTCTGCACTATCATTAGAAGAAAGCTTAAGTTGAGCTCATTTTCCTGGGGGTTTTTAATCACTGTTGCTAAGCAGTCCACTTCGGCTACCTGTAATTTCACTTTGCCCCACACTTTCTCTCCAAGCAGTCTTTTCCTCTGTGTCCCTTTCATATTCTGCTGTTCTTCACATAAAATGTCCGTGCACTGAGTCTCTGCAATCAGCTAGTAAATACATGTTGGCAGATCATCTAAAACACAACTGAAATTAAGCCAGGATGCTATGGGAATGTCAGGAAAAGAGTGCTTGTAATAGATGAGAATGATAACCCCTCTTTTCCCACCACATCTGTATTTTAAATGCATTTCTAAATCATTCCAAACCAGACTGCTAGTTATGTTTTCACTACTATTATATTCAAATCAGTATTTTAGTTTCTGTGGGCTAAATCCTGAAGTCATTATTAAATGGGGATGCTTACAGGCACCAGTCCAGGATCAGAGACTTGTTTATTACACATTTGTACACACACTTTGTAAAAAGACAATTGTCTGTGACAGAACAGACCATGAGCAAACTTCAGGCCCAGGAATGGAAGGGAATGTAAGCCACAGCAAGCAATTACAATTAGTTCAATAAGCAGCAATGACATCTTCCCCCAGCTGCCTCACCACTGCCAAGAGAATCTCGGATGAGACAGCAAGGAATGTTGTAAGGATGGAGGACAGAGCAGAAGTGACAGCCTGGCAAGATAGAGCTAGGGAGCAGCTAGTTTGAAAAAATGTCAGAGGTAAGAACTAGAAATACTGGAGAGCAAAGAATGGAGCATATAAAGAGAAGAGACAATGGCAGAACCCAGGTAATCTTAGTTGCAGAATTTGGGAATGAGCCGTGGAAGAGTGGGATGGATGTCAAATAGGCCTAATTTTCTCACTTGAATATAATTGTGACAAATTCATACTGGTTTGTTCTTGTGTCAGCCCTGCCCCCTGTCTTATACCCCTTTCCTCCTCCTACTTCTCAGTATGAATTACGTGCCCTACAGTTTTCACTTGGCTGGATCCACCAATTTGAACTTATGGTCCCCTTTCCTAGGACAGTTGTCCGTCCCCAGTTCTTAAAACTTCCCTGTGTCAGATGCATGCTGCCTGTCACACTTACTATAACAGGGTACAGAGTTGTGCACACTCTTTCAAATAGTCAAAAAACACCCAATACATGTGGAACTTTGTGCCTGGAAGTGACCCTGTTCATAGCTACCACTCATCCAGGTGTCCACAGAACCAAGTTGTCTCTGCATGTATCAGGTTCCAGTCAAAACTCCCACCTAGCCCTCCAGGACTGGAAAGCAGCACCTCATTTTCAAGCCCTATTTTGTATTATCAGGCCACATGGTTTAATTACAGCTCTCTAGAAGGTTCCACAGGCTGGGCACATTCCTTCCACACCACAGATTGCAAAACTCCCAATGCTTCTGTAGAACAACCTCTAGGTCTTAATGAGAGGAAGAGACAAAAAGCCATAGCAATAATTGGCCACAAAAAGAGGTTGTCTGTGACACCCAAGTCTTTTGCAACAGCAAGACCTTTGCTTGATCCTGTGTCTTTTTTCCTTGAAATTAAAAGGGATTTGAAAAAGCAGGAGATTTAAAGTGCCTTTTAAGCAGTCTCTCTGAAAAGGGACCAAGACAAATTTCACTCAGAAGCAAACAATACACACAGCCCCCCAAATATTTCCCTTAAGCTTATAATAGGAAAAAAAGACAACATTTCACAACTAAGTAAATCCCAGTGTCATTGAAACAGTGACAGTCTACTTTGGAAAAAAGAAGGAAAAGACTGATCATGCTTGCTTGCTCATTTTTGGTTATAACTTGACCAAGTCAGTTGTCTGCTGGTATCAGCTTCCCAGGAGTTCTGAGTGGAAATGACTTAGCCAGGGAAGAAAAATCAACAGGCTGCTCTGCCTGCATGTCTTGGTTGAGACATGCTACCAAAATGTGCCATCTCTGAGAGAAAATAAAACCCCCTGAGCTTAGACTAACATCAAAGGAATCCTGAATATTTAGTTCACAGCCTAAAAGATGACTCCAGTGGTAATATTTGGTTGTTCTGAAAGGCTTTACAAGAACAAAATAGGAGAAAGTTAGCTGTTAATTTAGTAGTAGTTTAAGTTTAATTGGCTGCAGATGCACTTTGTGATCCAAATGTTAGATGTTTATCTTGAACCAACAAATGGCTGTATAGCAGAATCCTAACTAGGTTTGCCTGGACCTTTTATTTAGAATAACCAACCCCAGGGGAGGTGGTATGCAAAACTGTAAACCTAAAGACAATAACTATTTATTAATGGCTATAGAATATGATGGCTGTTTGTGTAACGTGAGCACTCTATTATGACAAAAGCTTGGCAACATCAGCATGTTTGAAAGAGAATTAGAAATGCTTTTCTTTCTTAATTCTCCTCTCCTGCTGTTTTTAATATGATAGACATTGTGGTTTTTCAAGAGTTTGTTTCAGACACTTTTGCCAGAGCTTTAATTGACATGGAGAACAGCTGACATATCAGGGATACCTCTTACACATTACTGACAGCCTATTACTCCACCAGTTCTAATCTGATAAGCACAAACCCTTTTTTTTCCCCTCTATCAAATGTTTTTCCAAGTGTCACAGCTACAAGGTGATGCAATCCTTTTGCCACAGAGCCCAAGAAACTACAGAAAGTCTGAAAATATGCAGTTAAATTACTCAGGAAGGTTTAAAGAAGCACAGGGTATGTTATTTTCTGAAGCAAACTGTTGATTTAAGACTAGTACACTTGTGTGCTTAAGAAAACTGGAATTATCTCTAATTAAACCCACCAAGTAATAGACACATCTTTAATTACCCCAAGTTCCTAAGAATGACATTTTGTTCCTTCCTTCTATACATAATCTTTAAGCAAAGAGACATATAAAATTAAATAGAAGTAATCTGGTTTGCTTTGCAATAAAATGTTTGTTTTATCCTCCTCTTGTAGCTAAATTCATGCACTGATATCGAACAAGATGTACTCAGTGAATGCTTAGCTATACAACAGCTCCACACATCTTCACAGCACATTTTGGATGGGAAATGTGGTAGATCTGTAGGTCATCATGATTTAATTACAGGTAAGAATAATTCTAATAAGTACGGTGCTAAATATGTCACTTAATACAGGAGTTAAAGCAACACAGTTTATGGGTCTGATTTGCCAATATGGAAGATGAAAAAAGCAAAACAAACAAACCCAAACCACCAAATTAAATGGAATATTTTTGTGAGTTGTTTTTGCTAAGGCCTGACTGTTTGGGGTTTTTTTCAGTTAGTCAAGTGGCTCCTATTAATTTCATGTGGTGGGGGTGGCAGCCCTGCTGAAATTCAGCCTCTGTCCATTTGTTGTCTCTTACAAAGTTTGCCTTGGCTTCAGCAGAATGCAGGTGCAGGAGCTTTGCTAAGGCCAAGTGAGTGCTCCAGCAAAGACAAAGGCATTGCAGCAAGGGGGTTTTCCAGCTCTTCAGGAGCTGCAGAAAAGTTGCTGAGGCCATCTATTATCATGCACTGTGTGATTCTAACAGATCATATTGTGATGTATGAATGGAGCAAAAGCCTGAATTTGAAATGTCAGACATGTTGTTTTGATTATCTTTTCTAGTATTTAATCTTTCTCTCATTCCTTCTTGTCTGTCTTCTCTTTCTTTCTTGTGGTTTGAACAGGAGCTGGCCCCTTTCAGGGACATTAGACTATTCTATACATTTTATAGAAAGAGATAAAAGATGCTTCATTCCCTTCTGCTGAAAGAAAGGTTTAGATTCACAACTTTTGAACCTCAGCAGAGGCTCCTGAATCAGGCACGTAACAACCTCAGGTTCTCTGTTTAACCAGCAGAGGGAAAGAGGAACTCTCAAAGTTTAATTGCAACCTGCCTCACCCTATGAAGGCACCCAGGTACCTCCAGTGATGGTAGAGATTACAGTGGGGAACTTCTCACTCAGCTGTTCTCAGTCTCAGATCTCTTTCTGTCCATGTAACTATTGAGCCCTTTTCGTACTTTTCATATTTATTTTACTCTTGTCTTCAGCAACATCATGTATCTCAGAGAGCTGCATACCCTACACTTTTTTGAAAAAATATACTTTCCTTGCTGAATTTTGCATGTGCAACATTCAGATGATGTTTGATGAAAAGAATATGCACACAGATTCCCACTTCATCTGCTTTGGGGGAATCTACTTTTGGAGAGCAATTCATCTTGCTGCCTTTGAGATTTCTCTAACTTGTTAAAATCCAGTTTGGGATAGTATAACCAATGCTATATACAAAATTCCAGATTTTACCATTCACTTGATTTATAGGCTGTCATTATCCTGTTTTCTTGTGTCATTCTCTGTCATGTCCCAAATGCATCCCTGTACTTATTCATATTTTAATGGCAGTTGTGTATTAGAAATGGGATGGATATGGCAATGTTTTATATCTAGCAGTTTATCTAGAATAGAGAAAACCTCCAGAAAAAAAGATTCCTAAACTATTCCTAAGCTGAGAGCAGGAATGTGGAGACTGGAATACTGGATGCCATGCCTAAGGGTAGAGGACAGTCTGGATTATAGCATGGTTTGGGTTGGAAGGGGCCTTTAAAGGTCACCCAGCCCAACCCCTGCAGTGAGCAGGGACATCTGCAACTGGACCAGGCTGCTAAGAGCCTCTTCCAACCTGACCTTGAATGTTTCCAGGGATGAAGCATCTACCAACCCTCTGGGCAACCTGGAGCAGTGTTTCACCACCCTCATAATAAAAAAATTCCTCTTTGCAACCAGTCTGAATCTCCCCTCTTTTAGCTTAAAACAATCATCCCTTTTCCTATCACTACAGACCCTGCTAGAAAATCTGTCCCCATTTGTCTTATAAGTCTGTCCCTACCTCTTTTTTCATATTGAAAGGGCACTATAGAGTCTTCCAGGCAGGTCAGGAAAGACCACTGACGTTTCCCTCAGAGCAGGCTGCACTTCAGAGCCTCAGAGGTAGCCTCAGATTTCAAGTGACAACAATAAAACAAGAAAAAAGTTATTACCTTATAGATAAAGAGACCTCCCCTAACCTCTAATTTCTGAGAACCTCTAATGAAATTAAGGATTTTATCTATCAGTAATACTGGCTTTCTCTGATATGATTTCTTTGCTGATTATGTCAGTCCATCGCCAGGATGTTGTTAAAAAGCCTTGTAAATCATCCCTGATACTTCCATGGGGTCACCCCATACGAGACCCCATCACATGCATTGTGTGACAAAGTGCCAGAGAAAATAAATCAAGATTTGAAAGACTGTTATACAGTGAAACAGAAGTTGCTTCATACTATCTGTAGTACAATTCCACAGGCAAAACTGTTCCTCTGTCATTCTGGAGGGTATATCCTTGGAGAACTCAAGCATAAGGACATTCCTGCTGCCACCTGTAGTATGCAATGATTGCACATTTGCTCTTTCAAAGAAGCAGAGATCAGCAGTTCATCAGCTCTAATACTCTGTATAGGATATAGGTGGATAAATACAGTACATGATGCCCTCTGGATTCCCCTTGAAAATATGAAAATGTTCATGGTTTGGGCTTTTGTTTTGAGTTTGGTGGGGATTTTTCCTTCCACCCTCCCCTCCTCCTCCTTTCTTTTTTCAGAGAAACCACATTATTGATGTGCAGAGGTCTGGGCTTTAGGGATCACTTGAATTCCTGGAGAGTTTTAGTTTTGTCTTTCTTCAAGTTAAAGCACATTTTAAATATGTCAGGGATGAAAACCAATCACAGAAAAAAAAGAAATATTAAAAAAGCTCCCATCCCTTGTGTCCAACTTCAAAGCAAGGTTGTGCTTAGGACTGGGTAAAACAGCAAGCAGAAGAATTCCACTCTGGCATTTTCTCTGGGCATGTTTTGTTACTCTTTTTCTGGTCTCAGAATAAAGATGGGGCAAAGAAAAGCTGCAAGTCACAGATGCTCAGAGTACTGTTCTAGCAACAGATGTTAAGGTTAAAGGCCAAGCTATTTAAAATATTGATTGATGACATATATTTACAAGCCAAGATGGTCAATGTGTGAAGAGGCCCAAGGTGCCATCCTGAAGTGTGTTGCACTTGCAGGAGTAGTCAGTCATTCATAACAGCTCCAAAGGCTGCTCTGTGACTTCAGGTACTCAGGATATTATTGGTCACTCCTGAAAAAAAGGGAAGAACTGTAAAAGAAGTGAGATTTTAGAAATACTGAAAATTATACTGAGGCTGGAATAGGCTCATCCCCCCATGACCACTGTAGAGCTACTTGGTTTCCTGGGCAAGGGGACCCACACATCAAAGACACTTTCTGTCCCCTCAAGCAACTGCTCCTTCCTGTTTTCCTTGTGTCAGCAGACACCTCCTGCTTCCCTGAACAGTATTTCCTTCCAAAAGCACCATCTTTGGGCTCAACTCCCCTTGGGTAGTCACGGGACCAGAGTGGCAGCAGCTCCAAACTTTGAGTGTCTTAAGTCAGAAATAAAAATCTGCACCCCAAAACTTTTTACAGCCCAAATAAACTCCAGTAGCAGCATCAATGGCTTTTAGCAGTCACAGTGCCTGGGATAGCACAGCCCATGGCCAGAGAGAAAATTCTGTCCCTATGAAAGAGGTAAAGTCAGTGTTCTGTTGGAGTGTTTTGCACTGTGTAAGATAAATAACTTTTAACTTTAACAAGTACCAATTTGGTTCCCAGTGACTCAACAGAAATGACAAATGTCTCACTGCAGGCTCACATGGAATCTCATAGTAAATCCCATCTTCCATTGTGTGTGCCACGTGGCTCTCAAAGTGCTCTTAATTGCAGGCAGACACCCCGTGCAAGTGAAGCAAGTGAACAATAGGGTTGATTCTTTGTCTACACTGGCTCATGTTTCAGCTTTCTTGCTAGCCAGAAGTTTCAGGAGTGGTTGCAGCCCTCATCCAAATGGTCTCAGTGCCTCACGACCAGGCCCAGGAACACACTTCACTGTGTCAGCCTCCCACCAGCCCTGTGTCTGGGCACACTGAGACTCTGGGTTTCATCTCATTTCCTTAGGAAACAAAGCTTGTGGAATCTTTCTGCTCACCTCTGTCCATGCGTGTATGGATTCCCTTCTCCACAGTATTTTTAAAAAAATTCATCAGCCAAGTCCAACCACATCTGACAAATGCCTTGGAGATAATTGCCTTCAGACACTTCTCATGAATCCTGGCAGCTGGACACCAGAGAGTGGCACCCAAAATGAGCAGAAGAGACCTCTTAAACATTCTTTAACTCTTCAGGGGTGGGTTAATAAGATAAAATATTTGAGTGTGTTTACTGGCCACCACACTGCTAAAACTTCCTTGGCAAGGGTTTTTGAGCTTTGGGGTGAATTATAGACAGGGGCCAGTAATAGTCTGGTAGCATTAGAGAGAATAAACAGGCTGTGCTGCTGGTTCACCTGAACTGTGTGCTGTTGGAAGTAAATACAGCTGAAGTGTGAAATGACACTGTAGAATCAAGGTCATATTGGCCTTTGGCTCATCTTCCTGGCCTGGTAATGAATACAAGGATCTTGGGGAAAGTGGAAACTACTGTGTTATCAAAAGGACTGAAGCCACCAGCAGAAAAATGACATTTTCACAATGCAGCAGCAGATTTACTGACTTACTGTTACCAGAAGAGGCTTTGACAAGTAAATCCTAGCATCACCTGTGAACATCTGACTTCTTAAAGCCCCTTCTGTCTGCTTTTCAGTGCAGGAATCAAGTTGGTTTCACTGGCTGGCTGACAAATGTTCTGTCTAGCAGGAGACAGAGATGATGTGGTTCATTTCTGTTGCTTTAGATCTGTCAACAGCCAAAGACTCACTGTTCATGAGAGGTTTTTGACTCATGTGAAGTCCCTGACAAAGGTGACTGGAATCTTCCCTCAGTGGTTCTGCTTTTCAGTTGCACTGAAACAGATGCTGACATTCAGCTGTTGCTTCTCCTCCCAAGGGGCTGTCACACGTTTCCCACAGCTCCGGATTTCCACGTTGCCTTCTGCTTGTTCCATGTCACTGTGAGGGCTTGGGAGGAGCGCCACACGAATCCTGTCAGTGACATGGGACATTAAAAATGAGTGCTTGCAGGTCTGCAGGCAGAGCAAGCAGAAATGGACCACCTGAGAGGGCTGGAGGGGAGACACGTGTCAAAACACCTCGATGCAGTTTGAGGGCTGTTCCAAGCACAGCAGAATTCACTGACATTCTGTGTAGGTGACAGCCCTGGCAATGAGTCCCCCAACAGAACCAGAGAGCTGTCGCAGGGTTGGGTGGGGGATAAGGGGATATTCCTGTTGGGGATTTTCAAGCACTTCCTTGCTTCCTTCCTTGCTTATTTTATGTTTCACAGGCATGTACAGTGGTCCCAGCACTAACCATAATGGTCCCTCACCAGGAGTTCTGCCACCTCCTCCTGACATCCCCTCAAGACACCACCCACTCGACTCCACCCTTGCCAGTCCACATCACCATCAGTCGCCGTTGGAGAGTGCCAGGGAAGGGTAAGTGTGTGAAATGTGCTCGGCCTCTGTCTGGCATGATATCAAACAATTACTTGTTTATTTTACTTTGCATTGATGCTGTTCAAATTAAAAAAACCCAGCTGAAACTAAGCAGTTTTGTTCAGTTTGGAATCATAGAATAATTTAGTCTGAAGGGACCTTAGAAGGTCATCCATCCCATGTCCCTCCCCCAGGACAAACTTTGACATTATTGTTGGGTTGCTCAGGGCCTTGGCCTTCAACAAAATACCCTGATATATATATATATAACATGCAATTACATTTAACATTTATTTTTCTTTAATAATTCCTCTTTGCTGACTTTTTCTAGGCTTGGATAAGTGCAGAGGTCTTTTCTCAGCCAAAAAGAGAAATCTCTCACGGGGTCAAAACCCAAACTGTGACTCGTTCAGGAGCAAGGCAGTGTTTGCCTTAGTAAGACAGTGTCAGAGCAGGAGGCTTGCTCATTTCCTTGCTGATAAAATTTTCTGTAATACATCTCTCAGCAGCAGGCATTAACCACCAGGATCCTAATCAGGGAAGAGAGTATTATCACACTGATTGGGTAGATCCCATTGCTACAGTGTGGATTGCATTGCAGTGCTACAGTATCTGGTGTTTCTAAAGCAGGGTTTTCTCAAGGATCTCGTAACATCTTCTCAACAGTAAAGAATCCCTTTCAGCCCCAAAATTCCACTCTAATCTTTTTGCTAATACCTTTTTTTTGTGCCTAGACTCATCTCATTTACAGTTTTTCTTCCCAGCACTTTGGGCAGGGAGGGGACTTACAGAGTGTAGTAAGGCTGTCAGTAAGGTGGATTTGTTTCTAAGGCACTTCATGTTTTGGTACTGCTAATAAGAAACAAAATAAGAAATAAAAGCAAAGTCTTGACCAGAATGAGGGCAACAGACAGTTTTCCAATTTGAGAAGTGTGAAGCTCCCAGATAAGTTCTCCCTGTGGCCCCTCCTGTCTCCATTCCACAGCACAGCACTTCTGTTTTCAGCAGGATCAGTGTGCTCAGCAAAGAAAGGGGCTCAGCGAGCTTTTTCTGCTGACATTTTGATCATGTGCTTAGGCCAGAGTTTACATCAGAATTGTCTCCACTGTTTTCAGTTCTAGTGGGACAGGTATTCTTTCTCAGAGGAGGTAACAGTGTTGATTTATTATCTCAGTGCTGATATTCTTAAGTGATGTAAAGTCTTTTTGCAAGAAACACCATACTTAGTGTCCTATGACAAAATGTAAGAGTGAGATAACAGATGGCCGATCATGAACCAAATGTCAGTGGTATTTTTGAATAGTTATTTTATAACAGGATATCTAGTTTCATGACATTATTACTTGGAATTTTTCACCAAGGACCATTTTCTAAACTCAAAATAATATGTATTTAGCACTGATATACTCACTCCGATATATTTTTGCTGTATTTTAATTGTTTATGCTTCCATTATTAATGACTGCTGAAATAAAGCCTGTACATGACATTTCAATCATAAGTACAGAAACTTAGTGTGAACTAATAGTCCTTAAATTATATTTAGCACAGTTTTGTTTAAAGCAATCTTCCATTTAGCTGGGCAAAATCACTTAATAAATCTAATGCTGGAGCCACTGAATTATAGACCTGTTACCCCTATGCCATTACTCATATAAGATATATATGGTTTACAATAGGAAAGAAACACCTAAGACTACCTTTCCTCATACTAACTGCTCCAGCTTTCTGGCACACATAAAATGTTTTGCCTCATTTGTCAGCTGTCTCAGCATTCACATTTAAGTAAATGCAAAGAATTTCTGCACTGTGACTCAGTATGATGACAACACTGGATTGCATAGTTTTAGTCTGTGGAATGAACCAAATGATTACTATCAAGAAATCTAATTACTGAGTCATCAAATATGCAAGATGCCAAAAACTACATGAGGCAGAGTACAAATAGTCTACTCAAGTTTGACATCAGATTCAGAATTTGATTTAAAGGCTTTTTCTTCTTCTTTTTTTTTTTTTTTTTTAAAAAGCTCTATGTTATACCATCCTTTGCCAAAGTCAATAACAAGTGCAGCAGTCAATTTTCCCAAATGGTTTGCAAAGACATTTAAATAGTTTGACAAAATTATCTAATTCACTTGAAAATGTTCTAACAAAATCTGACTTCATTACCAAATGTATTTATATTGGCCTTATACAATATGGAGAGTATTTTTTCAAATTCTGGTATGAAGTGTATGCTAGACAAAAAAAGTTACTTCTATTGCTATTAATTAAACTGAAAGTGTGTGACTGAGGAATACTCTGGCATCCAAAAAGTGGGTCTGTCATGATCCAGGTTTAAATATATATTTATTTTTTATTTCAGGTAGCAAAGGTTTATTTTAGCATTTCTTGTAGCATTTGCCATGTAGAATGTCTCTCTTGCTTTCATTTTGCCCACTGCAAAAATAGTCTATTTTGAATTCTACCAGAAAAAAGATGGAAAACCAGCTTTTAGTATTAAATCTTAGTGGATGTTGCACTTGGCTTTCTTCCTAATGTTTTTTTTTAGCTGTTATCAAAACCCTCTAAAAATGTACTTAGTTTCACTTGTAAACTATCTCTGTAAATTCCACTTTAAAATATTTAGTGTGATAAATTATCAGCTTAAATGAAACTGATACGACTGAATTTAAGTGAGCTGGAGTGGTGGCACCAAGTTAGGGATTTGCACCAATTTAGCTGAATAACCTAACAAGGTCACTTTGTAGGATTTTAAACACGGTCCCTCTATATGGGACTGTGAGGCCTCTGTCACTTGTGTCCCCTGTAACAAACAGCACTTATGTTCTCAAAAGAAGCTGGGGGTGCTGACAAATAACTTTACTGGGAAGGTGATGTGTCTCCAAGGGAAAGGAAAGTGAAACTATTTTTTTGTAGTCCTGTGGTAATTTAGGTCGTTTGTGCTCTGTAAACACAACAGTAAATGAAGGACTAGTGGGATTAAGACATCTGTGATGTCCATAGATGGTGATTAATGAGAACTCTGAGTCCAGTCTTGTGAGCCTTTAATATAAAGGATTAAGTACTCAAGGACAGAGGCAGAAACTCACACAACTCTCTTGGCTTCTCCCCAGCTAACTGCTACTAGTTCAAACCAGGTTCCATGCCTACCAGAAGAGCCACTTACCCATACAAAATGACAAGAAACAGGACTCAGAAACAATCAAGTGAAAAGAGACAGTTTAGTCAGGCTGCTTGAACATCAGAATTTTTGTTTGCTTGCTTCTTAGTACCTGTTAATCCAAATACCACAGAAATACATACATGTAAAGAGATCTCTGTTAAAAATTTAGTTCTTCATTTCTCTTTACATAAAGTAATGCAACTTTCTTGCCTCCTTTCTTGCTCAGATGGAGGACACCAGATTTGAAATTTCTGATCTTTTTAAGGTTGAAAAGAAATACGTAGGGAAAAATCTTGTGTGTTAGGTTTATATTTGTACTACTACCATGTACTGCTTTGGCAATCACAGGCTGTGAGCCAGCTCCTGCCCACGTTTCAGCCCAGCTCCACATACTGCCAGGACTCTGTCAGGTGCCTCCATTTTGAAGAAGAATCTGGCCCAGCCCAGCCTGCTTGCTTTGAGCTTTGGAGCTGGGAGAAAGCACCATCCAACCCCTTCACATCTCTGCCCTGTGGGATTGGGTTTGGCTTCAGCTTTGGTGGAAGATAGAAAGGGTTTAGTGGGAGCTTGCTCATCAGATGGATCCCTACTCAAATTGTTTCAGTCTTGTCTGCAAGCAGCTGGTTTTCTGGAGCACGGCTGTTTCTGGGGTAAGATTTAAGATTTGCCCCAAAACTAGTAAAAGAAATAGGGGAGATTCTTTTCAACAGGTTGTGGTATCTCCTTTAACTGCCAGAATCTGTGGCCAGATAGGATACATTGGTGTACCTAATTCTCATTACTTTCAGTGACAATTATGTGACTGACTACTCATGTCTAATTTTTATTCAATTTTAACTTTGTGAGCTCACATAAATAAATTGACTAGTAGCTGGCATGTTGCTAGATCTTTGTAGGAAACAATTTTTTACTCTCTACAAGTACTCTGGAGAAATAAATACCTACACAGTTTTTATGATAGTTGCTAGGACCAAAGAGAAACATCACTCATTCAATGTGGATTCCACTGGAGAATACTCTTCATTTATAATAGAATACACAAGTCAGTGTTTCAGTCTTCCTTTCAAAAGCACTAAAACCAATAACAAGAAACAGATATCTCTGACAGCTGAAAACATTTTCAATGGAGGGAGCCAAGAACCCATCATAATTTATCTCAGTGTTATGGATCTGAGCACGCAAAAGGGGCATCAGTACATCTGTCCAAAGAAAGAACAATGTACAGGTGCAGAGCTGAGGTTCCTGTAACAAAGAAAATCAGTAATTAAAAGCATCTGGTTTCAAATCCCAAGTAATTTATCTCATTGTGGAAAATGTGATCAGAATTCATTTATAATCATGTCCAGCTACACTTATACAGTATTTTTTCCCCTGTTAAAGCTAAATTAGCATTAGCACAGGCTTATTTCAACAATACATGTTTAAGAATAACTTAGTGGTTGATCGTGGGGTAAAACATTGTTTGGCCATCAGCAGAATTAGGTGGGCATGTATTTCATTTCTGTTTCTGAAAGGGCTGGGCTGACATTCATTAGAGAGCCTTCATCAGTGGGGCTCAGCACATGCTGTGTTGCCTGCCTGTAAGCAAAACTCTTAGACTACAAAATAAGAGAATTACAGGAGAAGGTGGAAGGTTAAAGGAGTTGGTAAGAGTAACTCAGGAACCCTTTAAGATGGATTCAACTGCAGCCCTTCAGCATTATCTTAATGATTTTTGCCATCGCTGATTTTATCTCTAGTTAAATTTACACTTAAAATCTGGAAAGCAAATTTTTTTTTCCTTTCCTCCTCCCTCCTTCCCCCCATATTCTCTTTTGGTTTTTAACCAAAAAATTCTGCAATTAGATGTAAACCAAATTATTAAGTTACCTTAACATCTCCCACTACTCAGTATTGACAAAAGCAAACATCAGCTACCTGTACAGGATCTACCTGCACCTGGAAGCATCTTGCTGCCTGTTTGCCAGAGGATAATGACCTTAAATGACTATAATAAGACAGATCAGCCCAGCATGCAGTACAGGCCAGATAACACTGAGCAGACAATATCTGTGTTTGATTGCATGTCTTTGTAATTGACTTCCTGGCAATCATCTGAACCAAAGACAGTGCTTGTTATTTAAATATGTTCTGATATTTCTTTGACTACATTGATAAGGAGTTATTTCTACTTTTGAAATGCATTTCCCTGCTAGATTGTTGGCAAGAATAGGTTTTCAACTCTCCCTTACATGTAGCAGCTTCCACTGCACTGATTCATCAGCTTCATTTCAAAGATTATTCTACAAGCCCCTATAAACAGAAATGTCTTTTATATTGGCCCAGTTCCCATGATGATTGCTGTGATTAACTGCTCTGTAGAAATTGCACATGCCAGGTCAGAAAAATTGTGGAGAGCTTAATTTAACATAGAAAAAAACATTGGGATATATCTGTGAGTTTGTGTATATGTGTGAATTTGTGCAGGTAAGGAAAAGCATTACAAAATACTGAATTATGTTTTAGGCCCAACTGAAACTTGCTTGTGTATTTGTCAGGAGAGGTTGTGAGTATTTCAGTCAGTCTGGAACTGAAGGGAAAGCCCACACAGAAAGCTTTGGTGTGTACCAAGAAGGGATTCCTTTGGCTGCCGTGCAATTTTGAACTTGAATCTTTTTTCCTACCACTGTTGATTGGTCTTATTAAGAATACTCTAAAGGAATTAAATGACCTAAGAATCTTCAGTCACATTAAAGGTCCTGTAGATAGAATTCTCCATAATGTTGATGAAGCCCCTCTTACTCCTCACAGCTAACTGGCTCCTGCACTCCTTGTACAGGCACATGTTGATGGGTGAGTGAAGAAGCAGAACTGGATTAAAATTATCCAAGGCAATGCTCTGAATGAAAACTTGTATCTGGTATTTATCTAGATGCAAGGGAAGTGGCTGACATCCCTACTTTAGAGATGTTACACACAGGGATGTCACACGCTGCACTGTAGCAGGGGTAGGAATAGAGCTGGAGTCCACAGCTGTCACCTACTCAAGCTGGGCACAAGCACAGTGAGGACAGAGGAACAGAAACACAGTGTCTGTCCAGCAGGGACAGGGGCCGCCTGTCCCAGCCCAGCAACTTGTTTGCTCATTGTTTATAGAAAAGGGTAATAAAAAGCAATGATGCTCAGCAAGGTGATCTGCAGTGAAGGATTTATTGTTTCAGGGAGAAGGGGGGAAGAGAGAAAGGAAGAAAGAGGGAGAGAAGGAAAAGATTCCTTGCATTCCAGACACATAGCCAGAGGCACCTGGCAGTGATTAGTGCAAAGGTTCACCAAACTTCAGATAGAGTCCATCTTAAAAAAAAAAAAAGAAAGTGAACAGTATAACTGTTTCCTGAGCATGTGCTGACAGAAATTCCCGTAGGGCAAGACCCAGAACAGAAACACGTGGCAAGAGATTGGGCGCTATCCAGAGACCAGATTAGCAGAGCTTTACACATCATTTTTAATATTATGGGGAGAGATGAAAATCAGTGTTAAGTTTTTTTTTCCCCCATTAAAAAAAAAAATAAAAATCTCCTAGTCCTGGAACTGAATTGGACTTTCTCACAATATAAGTAACTATAATGCTTGGGGGAGAGATTTTATGAATGAAGTGGTTGGCATGCTGTGTTTTGTGGTAGAACCTGGTTTCACAAAAATCTCAAATTTTGTAACTTGCTGTGACACTGCACAAGTCAGCTAGGATAAAAGGTGGAGCTTCTTTGCTTTGTACTTCTCGCTCTGTTGATTTATTAAACACTTCTTGTCATATTAATACAAGTTAAATGGAATTATTATTATTATTAAATAGAATTGTCAAGGTAAAGATTGTTTAATGTGATGATAAGCTATGCATGAGAACTGTATTACAAGATGGTTTTATAACCCAAAATACACCAAAAATCATTCTAGATATGGGACAGCTGTTTTTCAGTCTGGATTTGGACCTGTTTCCATTGAACTGAATGGGATATGGGTTGAGGTTCTTTGTCTAACTGAGGAATCTGCCAATCAAACCATCACATCATAAAAAAAAAATCAAAACCCCAGACAGTTTTCATATTGGAAACATCCCTATCTTAGATATTTCTGTTTTGTGGTTACACTTCATTCCCATTTATTATACAAGAATCTTAGTTTGCTTGTATTTGCATTATTTTTCAATTTTCAATTCCTTTCAGTATTTACCAACTAAGTATACTCTGTGTAGGTTTTTGTGTAGTTACCTCTGTTGAGATAATGAACTAGATAATGAAAAAGCTCATCTTACAGCATCTCAAAATCTGGCTTTACCACTTCTTGTTCTGTGTTAATCTATCCAGGAACTGCTTTTGAATGAAGTCTGCCTAAAGCAAAGTGTAAAACTGTTTCTTACTGAGACTAAGTACTGTGAATTAATATAGAAAACATATCCTGACATCCTGACAGAAAGCTCAGAAAAATCAATGTCAATAACATATTTATTTTTTGGTTCTTTATGTTGCAGTAATATTGGATCAAGACATTTGGCATGTGCTGTGAAAATACTCAAATTCTTACACACCACTGCCTACTTGGGGAGGCTGAACCTGGAGGCAGGATAAATAATGCTGAAACAAGATAGTATTTGTAGCCCAATAGGTGTCTTTTCTATAGATCACTGTTAACTCATGGTGTACCTAGACAGTTTCTTCACATAAGCCTTACAATTTAATATGAACTTTCATAATCCAAAAAATATAGATGTTTACAAGAAGATGTATATAAAAGTGTTTCTGGGATTTCTGTTTGAGATTCTTAAAAGTATGCACTTCATAAAACAAGAGAGAAGGCAGGCTAATATCTGCTATGTTTTGGCTTTTAATTTTCTTTTACAAAAACCCTCTGTTAAGATCCTGATTTCTGTGAGTTCCCATTGAGATGAAAAATGCTTTGCAGTTTAGGTGAGGAATTGGCTCCTTGTCTATATCTAACACTTGGTTTAATGACTCTTTGTAGGTAGGATCCCATCTGGCTTCAAGAGCTTCCTTAGGGAAGCTGAGTATTTTTAAGACAGTATTTTAAGAGTATTTTAACACCACATGTTCAGCATGGTGCAGAAATATGAATAGTATCATAGACAAGGTATGGTCTCAAGTTAGGATCAGTTCTTCTATTAGTTTTCTGTCAGTTGTGTGGATGAAGGTATTACATAAGATTTTTCTGATTAGTCTTTTTACTTAATTGTCTGCTAATGCATCCTCAGGAGAGGAGTGCATTATATCTGCAGTTCCACCTGATGTCCCCCATGAGCAGTATTATGTCTTCAGCACCATCCTACACATGGTGCTTCAAAGGGAATTTGAAAAAACTCCCAATACCTGGTCAATCATACAAAGCTGTACGATGAGTGAAGAGAAAGGAGAATTCCTCTCTGACTCCTTAGGTGATCAGTTTACATCCCAAAGCACAAGATTTGATTACCCCTCGCCTAGCATGGAAATGTTGGTTTTGGCCATTCAATTATTCAGTTCCCTATTAAACAAACCCTAGGTATTTTGTTTGATTCTGTGACTTCCTGTGGCTATGACTGCCACAGGCCAGGGCATGCTGTGTGAGCAAAATGTTCCTTTTGTTTCAAGCTGACCTGGCTCTCTCTGTGGTGCGTGCCCTGTGTCTTGGGCAGAGGGGAGAGGCGGTGGCGGGCTCCTCCCATGCACCCTTGTAGTCTGAAAAACTGCATTTGAAATTCTCTTCTTTCAGTGGCAGGCTTCTAGTTTTGCCAGATTTACTTTGTAAGAAAACCTTGCCTTACTATTCTAGTATCTCTTTAGTTTTGAGTTCCCATGATAACTCAGCGTGTCAAAACTGAGCTGGTTTCACCTCTCTGTATCATATGGTCATTAATAAGTAGATTCTTCCTGCATCTGACTGTGTTGTTTCCTTCCTGTTGCTGTCACTGCTCAAGAAAGTTGAACATTATTCCCACAACACTGATGTTCCCAAAAGATATGGTAAGTTTAAAACCAGTCAGCATATCTAAGGAATGTAGATGCTTTGGGCTCAGACCTCTCTATATGACAGGGATTGAGAAGCCCTCATGGTCATGGGGTCCAAAGTCAACAAAATGCATCTTCAGGTGAAAAAGCATTCCTGCCTGCATCATGTATTGCATACAGCAAAGCTCTGGTCAAGCAGGCAACTGGAAATCTGCTGCATTCAAGGAGGACTTGCTAGTAACTTCATTAGTTTCTAGGAAGTCATGGCTAGGTAAATGGTTAACAAGTTTCCTGTCACATAAGGAACATATGGTTTCTGATAATGGAGTAGTAAATGCCCTGCAGTGGGTTAATTTGTTGCTTGAGTTTCTCAGTATTTACCATCAAGCATCCTTGGAAGACAGCGTAGACTAAATCAGCAGTCAGACTGCATCAGCTGTACCAGGTCATCTGTAGGAACTGTTGATTCCTCTGAGCTTTGTCACAAAGTTGTTAGGGAGATAGCAAAGTTTTATCCTCCTGAACAGAAGTATTTTGTGTAGCCAGGAGCCCTCAAAATTAAAGAATTAAGGAAGGATAAGGAATTTTTTTTATACGTGTGTGAGATATATATTTTTATATATCTCTATATAGGGAAACCACAACACTATATATAGGCACAGATATATTAAAAGGCCCCACAAGGACCTGAAAATTTACTGAATTATACAAGTTACAATTAAAATAAAATATATGGTATATATTTATTATTAATATCTAAACCAAAGCAAACTGTGGTTGCAGTACAGGATTAACAGGAAATGTCCAGGCTATTAGTTATTGAAACGTATATGCCTGAGCTACTGCCTGGGAATTTTTAATGTATCCAGCTGAGTTCCTTGTGTAAGTAGTTTAGTGTTTCTTCCACACAGAAGGCATCTCCTTTTAAGCTCTTTTCTGTTCAGATTGTATCAGGAATGATTTCTCCTCTCTTTAAACAACTTGGGTATCACAGCAACCTAATTAGCAGGCAAATATTCAGAAGAGAATTAAGAACAAGGCAGTGGGAACTGGACAGCAGATGAAAAAATTCTCCGTGCGTGTGCCAGAGCACATTCACACAAAATCCATACACACAAAATAAAATTTTAGGGACCAAGCTTGAGCTGTAGGCATTGTGATGACTATTTTAAGGAGACAAATCCTATCACTGGCCACTCTTCTAATATAGCCAGGTTTTTCTGCTAAGCAAAGCTCTTTCCTAGCTAAAAAGGTCTGCCTTAAATTATGGGAAACATGTTAAATTCTCAGTATGGGAGAGGTGAGCAGAATATAGTAGATTTTACAGTGATGTGCTCAATTGTATGAAATCCACTTCTTGCAGAGGAGGCAGCCATGGTCAAATGTTACAAGGAGATTTTAGGGTTTCAGCTCAAGTTCCTGTTGCAAGTTCCATAAACTCCTGGGATATGGGATTCCTGCAGATAGCCATGTGCTGGGCTTCAGCCCCTCTGCACCCCTCCTGCCTGGCATGGGGAATCTCACCTGGGGAATCTGCTCTTAACCTGGCATTTCAAAAGCTGTGAGGCATCAGTGCTACCCTGACACACCCAGGAAAAACAGGAATGCAAAAGGGTGTGACTGGGGAGAAGCACAGCTTTAGAAATAACAAGGAAAACTGCTATATTCTTCTCACATGGTGAAGAATTCAGTAACCTCTGGGAGTAGTTAAACTGGGTAGGGAGGCTGGGATTTTCAGTATTCCCACAGCTGGACACCTTACATGTATCATTTTTGTTTGACATGCAACGTATTTGCATAGAATTAAAAAATGTGATTGCCTGACCACCCGAACAAAGCACTCGACAGAGAGAAGCCGAGCAGGGCCCTGTGGGGTGCTGCTTTTCCCAGCAGTAGCCAGGACAAGACATTTCAGGATAAGGCAGAGGAAACCCAACACAGGCAGTTGCAGAGTCCTCGCTCACCAGAAGTATTTTGCTCTCTCATTCAGAGTGGTTTCTGGCTCATCCGAGCCTTGGAGTTTTTAGAACATCTTTTGTTTCTCTTTTAAATGTGTGTGTGGTCATTATCCACATAAATGTCACTATCAGGATCTCTTTTAGCTATTATCTTTCCAACGAAAACAACTGCAAGCTTTTAAATCTTTCAGATAGAAGCATTTCCAGGCTTCTAATAGCATTTCTGGCATGTCGAGGACAATGTCCCTGTGTGTGCCATTTGAAGGGGATGGTGACCATTTTGTAATCTGTGGCTGTGCTTTGCCAGCACTCCCTTGCAGCCTTAGCAGAGGTGGTAGCAGAGGCTTTTCTGCAGGTCCCAGAAGATAATGACATCCCCAGCTTCACCACACACCAGCACTTGAGAGCATTTGCAGAAGGTGTAACTTGTAACTGGGCTGCACAACAGCTCATTCGTATGAAGCTGTTTCTCTGCTGAGACATTTGGGGAAAAACTACAGCCCCATGGGAGCCTACCTTAGCCTTTAGCTGCTTCTCAGCAGAGAGATACACTCCGTTATTACCCCCAAGCACCCATCTCCAGCAGTTCAGACTCCTGAGAGCATTTTGTGTCTCTGACCTGAAGAGGGCACAGGTGGCCCCTGCACTCCCTGCACCCACATATTCCCTGTCCCTTTTTTACCATCTCTGCAACCCCCAGGTTCCTGAGCTCTTTTTAATAAGCACTTCAACCAAAACACAGGTAAGGTGTAGGTTTTTCTTGTTTTCTTTTTTGCATGTTGGCTTTTAAAATTCCACTTTCTTTTTGTTTTACATACTTGCTGATCACTGCTTATTGGGGACAGCGTTACCTTTCTCATGAAAAATTGATTTTCCAGTTCTTACATATATGGCTGGAAAATATCCTTGCCTTCAACCACTTAACAATACTGGTTTATTTCTTCAGCTGGGGGATATTCAGAGTCTCTGTGGTTTGTATTATACGCCTTATTTTCCTGCTTTGGGAGATGGAATTATTTCAGCATAGGATGGGCTTTGACTGGTTGATTTATTTAAGCCCCTTCTAATAGGGTGTCACTGTGACAGCTTTTGGCAGTGTTCCTCTGTGCCTCATGTTAGATTTGATTAAGATGTTGTCGCCGTTAATTCACAGTTCATCTATATTTACCTCTTGAATGCTCCCATGTAGTGCTTTGCCCTAAGTCAAGCGTAGCTTCACTCCCCAAGTGTAATCCTCACTGCTCCAAGAAGAAGTCATGTAAGTTGGTGACTGCTATTGCAAATCATGTTTTATGGTGTTTAAATGGCTTGTGCAGTGGTAAAGGAAGACACCAGTGATAGCTGTAAATTTTTGTAGCTGATTCTTTGTGTGCCTGCTATAGTTTTTGCTCAGTATTTTTTTTTCCATCCAAGCGACATATATTATAAACTGCAGGGATATTTTTATTTTTACACCTCAGGACCTGTGGCTGTGAAGTTTCAACAAGGTGGCTCTCAGACAGACAGGTGGATTTTTTGGCATCTGAAGGTTCTAGTGCTTCTCAAAGAGCTGCTTCTTATGTTTAGCAAAAGCTCCAGAAGCAGCAGAGAGTGTATGTTGAACATATGGCTCCCACATTTGGCAGTGTAACACTGGACTATGGAGCATAAGGCCATTTGTCACAGCTGCCATAGGAGGGGAAAAAATCCAATTTAGACCTGGTTATCCATTTATAGGCTTAGCTCTACAAGAGGCTTGTATGAGTGGCCAGGTTGTTGGTGCCATCTTCTGCACCATGTCACTTGCTGCCTGTGTATGGCCAGCAGACACTTCTCTGGTAAAGAGTTTGACCTTTCTGGGCCAGCTGCCTGTGGGACAGTGGTGTAGTGGCAGGGAGGAAGCACTGAAGCTTCTCTGCTCCACCAGTGGCAGAGGATGCCAGGGATTTCATGGAAGTGGGTCATGGAGGCTCTTCCTCCAGTTTCTTGTGGGAATGTTGGCTCAGGTTTGGTTCCCTGAGCATGACTGCCCCCGTGCTCCTGTGCTGGCCCAAGTCCCAGGTATCTGGGGGAATTTTCCATCTCTTAGATACAACCATTCCTCAGTTATCCACAGAGCAGTGCTGCCACGGGCAAACACTTACTCAGGGTTTTTCTTTGAAAGGACAGTACCACCTGCTGCAGTTCTAAGTCTAAAAAAATCCTTTGTGGGGAATAAGCATAAGATGGTTTTGTCTTGACTGAAACTGGGGTGTAAAGCTTTACCCCATTACAGCTCTGAAGGCACTTGGACTCTCTCTCTAACTACATCATCCACTTCTTTTTGCTGGCCATATATCTCAGCTGAGGAGATTTTAAATTAACACTGAACTGTGTCTTAAGTTGCTCACTGAGGAGTGGTGTCATTCTTATCCCATCATTATGGCTGGTATGGGAAGTCAATGTAACTCCCTTTCCTCCTAATGAATACCAGAAAGCAGCACTGCATTGTTAACTTTTTTTAAAAATATAATTTGTACCTGCAAAGTAAACATTTTCTATAGTTTGGCTGTCATGGATATAGGGCCAACAGTATTTCATTTTCCCATACTGTGATGTGATATGTGAAGTTTTTCTGTCTTTTCTTTTTCTAGGCTTGCTCCCAACATAATCTCACCACTTGTCAGCCCCCTGAAAGCATTAGTTCCTCCTTCCCTATTGCAGAAACACGGCTCTCCATCATCCCACAGCCAGTCACCAAATGGGCAGCAATTTTCTGGAATACCAAATAAACCGTATGCTCAGTTTCAAAACCAGACTGTACAGCAGGGATCTCAAGGTAATTCTTCCCTCTTTTTTTTTTACAGGTTTTACATTTTTGGCCAGTACTGTTTTATTCAGGGGACTGACAGCTTTTCAATGGGAATTCCAATTTTTTAAGTGGCTTATTCTACATACAGAGCAAGTTTCACAACAGTCAATCTTTTGCATTTAATTGAGTTTTGGGATGTGTTTTCAAAACGGGCCCTACAAGAATGACTTGTGCACCCAAATAACTTCAAGTAATTTCTTCATTTAAAGAGAAGTGAAATATTTAGCCCAGACTCACTCCTTAATCATCAATAAGGAATTGCCCTCACCATGCAGTAGATAGCTACTTGCTGTGCACCTCCCCAGACTGCTCATCCAGCCTTCCATCAGCTTGTAGAGTGATCCTGCCAGAGCAAGAACCATCCACTCCCAAAATACATAGGCTGAAGTACACCTTGGCAATGTCCTGCTCAGCCTACCAACAGTGATGCACTAGCCATGAGCTTAGACAAAGAAAAAATTGTTTAGTATTTTTTTTTGGAAGTTTGGTATCTCCATTATTTTATATAATAATATGCAAAGGCATTTTGTACAAGTGTGGAGTGCCAGTATGATTTGAGGACAGGACTGGGAGCAATAAAGCAATTGTCCCAGTGCTTAATTTAAAACATTTTTTTTTTATTGAATGACCCAACCTTTTAAATTGGGAGCTTATTTATCTATTCTACCCATTTACCCACTGTTCTGCCATGGGGACTAATTAATGTTTCTTCAATTTTTGAGGCATAAATTAGCCAAAGATATTATTGTCACAGATTCTTCCAGTAACAGGAGCTTGCATATTTAAGAAATATGTTATATAATCCAGATGGTATGCTGCTTAAGTGTGGTAAATATTCACAGTAAAGAAGTGTGCAGGACATCTGTCTGGTTGCAAGCACAACCAAGCGTGTAAGTTTATACAGGCAGATAACCAGCTTTTTGAAACTCATTTCACAGCTGTACTGTCATTTGTATAAGGTCATTTTTGGCTGGCAAAGTATCACATGTGATCCATTTACCAGTGGGCAAAACAGGAGGTTTGCTCTCTCTCAGTATATGCTAAGGCAAGGTCTGAAACACAGGAGTTGAGCACAAACCAGAGAGCAATTCACAGCTGTAATGGGGTTCAGGATCCCAGCAGTTCCCTCTGCCCCTCTTTCATTCTCTGAGGAGTATTTTTACTCTTTGGTTGGACTGCCTTAGTTTGAAAAGTTAAAGTGTGTATTCTATTAAATGATTTGTGCCAAAGAAAAAACTAACTCAACCTGATGCTCAACAGATTATTCAATTTAAAAAGATTAACTCTGTAAGGGAAAAGTGGCAGATTTATGATAGCATATAATGATATATGATTATGTTACTATAATGAGCTAAATAACTACAAGCCACAAGAGGAAAGTTTAGCAGCTCATTACTAGGCAGAAACAAATGCACAGACAGAACAAGTTTTGAACCACTTAAATAAATTGACTTTATTCCTTACGAAAACCACATTTCCTTTTGAATGAATTGTTGCTTTCTAAGTGTTATGTTGTGTGGTTTTGAAAAAGCAATAATTTTCCACTTTGGCCAAATGTTGAAGTATTATTATAAATTCATTATGGAAATGGTCATTCAAAATCAATTTTGATTAGCAGCCTTTGAAATCAATTGATCTGTAACCTGTACTTAGCTGTGCTCGCTCTACATCTTTTTTGCATCTCAGTTCATTAACAGGCAGTTTTCTAATGGAATCTGTAGTAATTTGGGAGTTTAAAATTTTTGCCAGAAAACAGAAGAGTATGTAAATCCAACTGTAGAACTTGTCATTTGTATGGAAGTATATAAACACTCTGGAGCTGAAATTTTTAGAAGACAGCAAGCTTCGTCAAGCTGGTAGCAGAAATATTGATAATGAAAGAACAAGCTGACATTATTTATATGTTTAAACCTTGCTGTAGTAAGATCACATGGAAATTATTACATGCTGAAAGAATTTGGCAGGCAATGGCATCCTGTGGTTATTTATACCTGACATGATTCCTTGTCAGAAATTTTATGGAATTTGAAAAGCTGAGATTTATTTGCACATACATGTAAATGACATGACATAACAAGATGGCATTTAATGGGCATATTCCAATTATTTGCTCATTACATCATTCATTTTAAAGCTGCTTGAAGTTTTCTAGGCTGTTTCTTAGAGAAACAGAGGCAGTCAGTGCACTGTGAAGTGGCTAGCTGCAGCTTTTCTGTCACAAATTATTTCAAAGCAAGATTTTAACCAAATGTTGTGTTTGGAACTCAGTTTATTCCTTTATTAACTGTTATATTTCTATGTCTACTGTACATAAAACATTTAATAGTGATCGTTTAAACTGACAGGACAGTCAGTAAATTCTTCACTTGAAAATTAACCTTAGAAAAATTTTGCTTTAAATCAAAACCGAAGGAAAACCTGAAAGCCGTGTGGAAAAAAAAATATTGGTCAAACACTTGTTGCCAAGTTGGTATTACAGTTTTGCTCTCCTAGAAGAAGCAGGGATGTTAGCACCAGACAAGTGTTATTGCTTACATCATAAGTTAACCACTGAAGGGAGTCTTTTTTAAGAACCAGTAAAAAATGCTCCATGTTTAGTTTATTCTAATCAACCATATGTGGTTGTTAATTGAACCACTGGTTATGGGATTTTAATCCTATCTTAATTCCTAATACTTTATGTGTAAAGCATGTCAAAAAAATCTAAAGGAACCCACAACTGAATGAAATAAATCAAAAGCCCCTATGTTTCATACTGCACACTTAAAAATTGTATAAATGTAGTAAAACTCTGCCTTGCGTTGCAAATGCAAATCAAACATTGTATTGCCTGCAAGCAACAAGTTTCATTTCCTGTGGTTATGTAAAATGGAGGAAACCTTATCTGGCAAGAGCACCCCTTATTACAGAAGTCATTGTGGTTGCTTAAACTCACATGGCCTTTCCATCTCTTGTTTAATGACTTTGGTTTTCCGGAACACTTAGCATTTAAACAAGCTGGCAAGTTTCCCTTTTTAATAGCATAAAAGATGCGTGAGGCTCAGATCCTCCAGAAAAGACTGAATCCTTCTTGAGCCAGGCCAGGCCACCAGCATGAGCCAACATACCTGGTGCTAAAGGGAACTCTCTGATTGTGCCTCTGTAGCTGTGCCATGGGGTATAGAAAGTATAGAAGAAGTCATGAAAAAAATCTTCCTGACATAGCAGCTCCCTGGTCCTGCCACCCTGAAACCTGGAGGTATGGAATTTCAGTCACTCCAAGACTCATTTCCACCTTCCAGGACTGACATTCAGCTGGCTACATTTTCAAAGACACAAGCGCATTTCTTCCAACCCAAGTGTTGCTTCCTTCCCAGTTTAAGTACAGGGAACATCCTGCACATCTTTCTATACATCCTAGCAGTGGAACTGCAGATCAGGTTCACCACTTGCAGTCCTTTAGTGTTTCAGATGTAAGGCCAGAGTCCTGCTGACTAAACCACTACTTCTATCACTTCCCCTGAAACCTCCACACAGTCATGTGAGAGGTTATGCTGAAGGTGAGTCATGTAAACACACTGAAGAGAAATCCAAGTGCCTGCTGGTAGGTCTCCAACCAGGCAGGCAACTGTCTGCTGTGAAACCCCTGCATAAGGGATAAAGCTGGCACTGTCTCACTCAGTGATATTCTTGTCTATACAGAAGAGCTGCCTTAAGCCTCCACCTTTCATCAAATCTGCTGAGTTGGAACAAACCATCAGGATCAAGTCCAACTCCTGTCCCTGTGTAGGGCACCCCCAGGATCACACCATCATCCAAATGCTTCCAACTCAGGCAGGCTTGGTGCTCCCACTTCCCTGGGGAGCCTGTTCCATTGCTCAACCACCCTCTGGGTGAAAAACCTTTTCCTAATATCTAACCTAAGCCTCCCCTGATTCAGCTTCTTATCATTTCCCTGAGTCCTGTCATCAGTCACAGGAGTGAAGAATCAGTGCCAGTCCCATCTCTTCCCCTCACTTTTTTTGCAATTGCTAAAGCTATTGGCTGTCTCCATCTTTCTTTCTCCTTTGCCTTTCATCCTCAAGGAAGCAGCTACCTGCCTTGTAGTCCACTTCTCCCATAGCCATCCCTGTGCCTTTTCCACACACAGAGAATACTTTCCATGAAGCCTCTGTCCCCTTCCTACAGGATCTCACTGCCTCATTATTTCTAATCTAATGATAAAGGAAGTAAGTTTTCATTTTACTGCTCAGATCAGAGGGGTTAAAGTCCCATTTTTAGTGTCATGGTTTGTTCTACCTGACTAAAGTTCTTGCTGCAACCTTTCCCTTCCTCCATCATATTTCTTTAGTTTCCTACCTGCATTTACCACTTCTGCAAGGCCATTGGAACAGGAAATGACATGCATTTTCTTTGGAAAACACTTAGCAGGAATTTGGTCCTGGTGAGTACAACAGTGTAATAACACAAATGTTTTCCTACACTGGAGCTCTTCATTGGACAGTTCCAGTAACACTTTTGTGCTGCATTTTCACATTATCACAGAGTGATGCTGAGGGATTGCTACTGCAATCCAAAGGGGAATCTGATCACTTTTGGCAGTTCTTTTCCAGGCTTCTGAGTCTGAGGCAGTTCCCTGCCTCAGGTATTTTTTCTCAAGCAACTAGACAGTGAAACTTAAAACACTTCAAATGAAAACCTCACCCACAGGTCTTGAGAAAACCCTGAACCAAACTAGTTTCAATCCAGTTCTGTCATGCTTGGCTGCTTGGCTGTTCTCTGATTTTCTAAGCCACTGTGCCAGCCCTCTAGATCAGAAAGATATTTAATTGATTTAACAAAGGCAAGCCTGGGAGCATACAAAAGGGCAGTGATTACAGAGACAGAGAAAACACATGTCGTGCCTTCCCTAGAAGTGATGCGTGTAGCAGACATTCTGGAAAAGGTTCAGTTTTTTTCTCAAGCAATGCATATAAGTGCTCTCTGCAACCAGTTATACCTCCTCTGAAGCCAAGTGTCTCATTTTTTTTCACTGCTCAACTCAAAGGGATGTATTTTTAGAAGACTTACAGCAAGCTCATGTCTTGGAAACAGAAAAGTCAGGGTAATTATCAAAAGCCGATCAGTAAAGCACTGTACCTAAAACCACATCAAAAGATTGCTTTGCTGCCTCATAAGAGGTCTTTGGTTTCTTGAGCCAGACTCTTTAGACAGTAAATAGAGGTGGCTGCCTATTTATTCCAAGGAAGTGCATGCACCATTTCATACTCAGTTTTCCAAATTTCTGGGCCTTCTTCTACAGAGCAGGAGGCACGAGCAGCTTTGGTACAGTGTGCAAAGTGTCTTTATCTAACCCAGCCATCCATCAGGACTTCCCCAATCCTGGGTATCAACAGTTCAGGTATTTTGTGGTAGAGGATCGCAGGTTCTCAAGAAACAAATAATCTAATCCTTGGAGATTCTGCCAAAACACATACTAAACTGTGAAACCTCAGAGCAAATCTTTCAACACTTGATGAGTTCATTGCATTTCTATTAAAAAATTGCCTCACTTAGCCTTATTTATTACCACCTTAGAAAAACAACAGCAGAATGAACAGACAGACCCTAAGCTTTGCCTGATACATCTACTTGGTCAAACTTTGGTAGTAAAAGGGAAGGGTAGAAAAAGACAGGAGATCTTTCTCAACAGGAAAAAGCTTATACACTGCATGATTTGTTAGGGACAAATTCCACCCTGTCCAGCACCCAGGTGCTCTGGTGATAGGCACAGATATTTCATTTCTAAACAAACAGACTGGAAAGCTGCACAACTGGCCCAGCAGGCCAAGCCTTCCACTGGTGAGGGGAGTTCTGCTGACCTCTGTCAGCTGAAGTTCTGGTTGTGTCTGTGTTTGATTGAACTACCTGGAGCTTTTGTAGTAGTTCCTTTGGCAATGTTTCAGTATGAGTAAGACTGAGGGAAGAAATACAACAGCTCCATGTTTTTCTGGCAATTGGAGGAAAATCTTGACAGCACAATCTACTCAATTTTAAGCCCAACTTGGTTGACTGTAGGGACAGATGTAAGGGACAGAGCATCATTTCAGAAGGGACTTTCAGAGAAGATAGGAAAAAGGATATTTACTGTGAATGTGCAGTTAATGTGTGATGCACCTGGAATGAGGACGAAGTTATAGAGGCAGAAGGAAGAGAGAGAATTAAATCAGGCCATGGCTGGTATAAATCTTTTGGCATACTTATGGGGGGAAATAACATTTTCTTTTAGGATGTTGGCACAAACTTGTAAGTTGCAAAATTCCTTCCTCAGCAATTCGTTCCCTTTACTTTCCCAGCAATTCCTTTACTGTTAAATATCCTCTTCTATTGTGTACAACTCAATCACAGCTTCTGCTGGCAAAAAACCAAGCTGCTGATCAACTGGCAGAACTATATTTAAAAAAAAGAAAAAAGAGCATGAGACAAGAAATGTAGGGTATGCGGCAGGCAGAAGCTAAACATGCCCCAAAAGCAGAACAACTGAGGCAGGCAGAGACCATACAGATTTATCTCAGCACCTTTCAGAAGCAAGAAGAGCCCCTAGCTCAAGTCAGTCTTCTCCTGATCTCCATCTGGAGTCAGTTCTGCACCTCTAGTTCAATTTTACTAGCAGACTGTGGCCCCCTGTGTTCAGTGAAAGGGGTTTAATTTGAAACAAGAGCAGTCTGAGAAAGCAGAGGTTTAAGGTACTCTTAAAGGCATTTTGAATAAATCGTTCTGTACCCAGCAGCACATAATGCACACTGGATGGGAAAGGACTTAACTGAAAACAAAGCAATGTTATTCATTTCAATATTGCATGATTGTGTTTAAATTAAAATTAATTCATTATAGACACATTCCCTTATGAGCTGAGCATCCTGGACCTGATCCAGAAGAGTACTTATTACTTAGGTTTGAACACAAGTGGGCTGCTGACTGTATTCTGCTGATCTACTGCTTGAAATGAAGCACATCTTTGAGATTTCTGCTTGATGGGGATCACAGCTCACAGCACGTTGTGAGACTGAGTCTGATGCAGCTTTTTTATTATTACGCCCTATAGAATAGCATGATCATTTTTCCATAGTTAAAACAGAGGAACTCAAAGCCCCCACAATAGTAATGAAATACTCTGACAGAAATAGAGCTAATACCATTGCCTGAGTGTTAAAAATGTGTGTGCAATATCTGTTTTCAGGTTACCAAGGCAGCTTCCACTCAATACAAAACTGTTTCCACTATGGAGACTGCTACAGAACAATGGACCAGTCTGTCACCAGTGATGTGCTGACAGGGGAATCCCATTGCTTTAATCCTCTGAGACAGAATGGCTATCACATACTCAACGCACCTTTAGCATCAACAGGTAACTTATTCTGCCTATAAAGAAGTATATATGTGATACTTTTTAGCAGGAGGGGAAAAGAACACATTTTCTGATTGGTATTATTATTAATCATCATCATCATTATTATCATCATCACCATCACCATATTATCATTATTAAAAAGATATGTTTGCATTAAAACCTGAGTTAATGAAATTCACTTGCATCTATAAAAATCCCAGAAGGAAAGCAAATTTGTTTCCTTTGATCCTCCTCTATTTGACTGATAGACAAACTGTCCTCTCGTTTGCTGGATGTCACAGAGACCACACACCTCGGGGTGACAAGCAAGGCAATGATTGTGTGGGCTGTTCATTGTACATCTCTTCAGGTATGCTCAGGCAGGCTTTTATAATCAGATCAAAGTTAAGAAGATGGTTAACACAATTCTGAAGGAAATAGCAGCAGCAGGGACTTCCTGTCCATCTAAGAATAAAAAGATGGCTTTGTTTTGCAGTACTGATGTTTACCAAAGGGCAAGGCACTGCTTTGATAAATTCAGCTAAAAATATTAGTTAGTTCCTATTGGTTGGGGTGTTCTTTGTGTTTATGCTGATGCATATTCATGGACACACTATGCACATGCATAATGTAAAATCTGCCACAAGTTATTATAGCTACATTACTATAATGCTTCAGTATTTAAGCCTTCATTTTTGTAAAGTATTATTCTGCTTCTAAAGCCACAATTAAGAATTGACAGAATTACTGAAATCAAACAAAATGTGAGTATTGTCAGAGCCATCAAACACTACCATTTACTGCAATCTTTACTTATATAAGTCCTAAAAATTTTCTCCATGTCTGAATTCAGGAGGGCACCTCAGTTAAGGACGATACTGAAAACATATGTTAAAATTCTTTTGAAATGGAGCCTGAGTCAGACCACAAAATTAGAGTTGACTTTCCTGTTTGTTTTGTATTAAAGGAGACTCTGTTTAGAGACAGCATGCATGCATTTGTCTGTTGTTCCATACTAGAACGTGTATGCATCAGTAACAAACACAAGGGAAAAGTTTAAGATGAGGTTTCAGCTTCAGCTTTGAATTCTTTTGTGTTATTTGTAAGTTTGATGTTACTAAAACATAGTTCTTCATGCTAACATCAAATTTCAAGTTTAGATTGACAGCCTGCAGTATTTACAGGACAGACTAAATAAACTTTCCAAAAGAAATTGTAGGAGCAAAGAATAATTCTATGGCAAGACACCAACTTCAACAGCAGTTGATTTTTCTGTCTGGGGCTAAACTATTATGAAATGTTTCTGTGTAATATTTTTGTTTTCAGAGTGGTTATTGAGGTATGCAAATACTTAAAAGGCAGAAACATAAATATATATGAAATATATAAATCTTGCCTCATCTTTTTGTGTGTAAAACAGAACCATTCAGCTTTGCAAGATTCATCAAGGCCGTGCATTAATTTTTTTTCAGGCTTTTATAGCCCCATTAATATTAAATGAGATCTCATCTCACAGGAATGCCAAATGTGACTGGCAAACAGCTGTTCCATGAATCACATTAACAGTCAATAAATTTTTATTTTCTGTTCAGGACTTTGGATAGTTTACTCTATCTCGAATCTAATAATGATTTCTAGGGTGTATGCTTATCTTGGGTTTTGTCCATTTGTGGTTGTGTATCCACCCTGTATACAGGCTCATCAAATAGAAATTAGCATAACATAAACACTGACAAAAATGATCAAAATACTGTTCACACAGCTTGGAAAGACACAGCACAGGGCAGACGAGCGGCCAAGTTGGTCTTCCAGAGACTTTTTGGCCACACATGCCAGAATTCTGCAGACAGCAGAATCTGACCTGTAAACTAACAGTAAATTAATACATCATAGGAAAATGCAGAAATGTAAATAAGTAGAGAATTTGGTCTCAAATAATGAAAACATACCTAATAGTAAAATACCTATAATTAAGTTCTTAGGACTGAGCCAACAGTTCTTTCTGAAATCAGGACTGCCTGTGTTAAAACTCAAGGATCTGCCACAACTGGGGGAGGCCCCAGCAGAGCCTGGTGCAGTGCTAGGTTCACACTCACCTGCAGAGCTGGGCGGTCAGAAGGCATGAGAGAAAGGCTGAAGAGAAGAAGCAGCTTCACTTTCCACATGGGGAAACTGAGGCACAGAAAACCAGTCATTTCCCAATGGCTCCACAGAGCTCCTCCATCAAGCAGAGAACAGATCCAGGTCCCAGGGCTTTACCCACCAGGATCAGGCACCCACACACTCACATACAGCTCACATGGATGTGATTTGTAGGAGATATTTTCTACATCAGACACTTAGTAACTGGAGTAATCTTATTCCATGTGCAGCCTCATCTGACTTAATGCTGATGATGATTATTAAAACTGTGGTAGGTGGACTCTGTTGGCTGGGTGCAGGGTCAGAACTTGACACATGGACACTTTTCTGAAGACCCAACCCAAGTCAATACACAAGTTAATGTGTATAAATGTGTATAAAACAGGACACACACATACCCTAAAGGTTGAACAGAACGTGTCAAAGTTCCCTGTAGTCCTTTGGGCAGGGGGCTGTGGGCAGTTTGTGCAGTGAGTTATAAACCATTGAAGGAGAAGGTTAGGAGGTGCCCAGCCTGCAGGATGTCAGCAGGGCCATGGGCAGACAGGAGGGTCTGCTTGGTGTGGGGACAGGGGCAGAAAGAAGAAGGGCAGGACATGGGGTGAACACAGCAGGGGTGAGGTAAGGAAAGAGCTGCACTGCAGTAAAATTATTATGTGCTTGTGAGTCTTGACTGGGCAGTTGCAAAAGCAAGTTATAGTGGGGCATAACAGGAAATGTTAATGCCCTTTAGGGTAGGCAATAGACCTTTTGTTTCAGGCTCCTTGGTTCTCCAGATGCCACAGCACCTGGGAGCAGGCAAACCTGGTCCTTTCCACTGGGTTGCACAGCTCAGGGAGGCTTTTCACAGCTGTGAAGTTTTGTATTATAAAAGGAGGACAGATAAATTCTTCCCCACCATGGCAGCTTTCTGGTAGCCTGATGAGCAGCAGCCTGCTCCAGCAGGTGAGGACCCAACCTCATGGAGAGCTTTGGTGGGTTAAGGACAACATAGTGCACAGCTCCTTCCACAGGTCCTGACCCAGACATGCTTCTGCAGACCTCACTTTTGCAGTATGTGGGGATCCAATAAATGTAGGATCCAGATTTCTTCAGCATCCTAAAAGCATCTGTGAGACACATGGAAGATTTCTCCTAAGTGCCATTAAAAGGAGAAACACAAAAACAAGAGGACTGAATCACTTTTAGTGCACACTTAGTAGGATCCTTGCCCACTCATTGTTCTGACATCCTATTCAGATAATAACTGTGAAGTCCCAAGAGAGTCATACACTGATACTTGCACTTTGCTTGCAAATGGGCAGCTTTCCACAGAAATGAGTGGGAGCTTCATCTACTGTGACACAACTGCCCATGGAGATCAGTTTGTGTATCTCCTGGGTAAGTCTTTGATGGTAAACCCTATTGTCTTTCCATTAACACTGTGCTGTACTGTATCATCCCAGGCCTCAAACTCTGCTGCCTTCCTTATATGTGCTGTGGTACTAAATCATGTCCATGTAACTTGTCACTCTTCCAGGCTACGAGGCAGTCTCTGAAGCTCAGTGTGTTTCTGAAGACATCGTCTCCAACGGGACTGAGGAAAATGGATTCTTCCAAAACGGCGCCTTTGATCACTGCTTGAATCACATTCCTTCCATCTATACAGATACCTAAGAGCAGTGCTGACATTGTTTCCTTTATATTACCTATAACTATGTATGTAATAACAAAGGTGTTGTTCAAGTACTTTTATTTAGTCTGTATCCCTATATGTGCTCATTTAAATAAACACCTCACATTTACCAAACCATTTTATACATGAATAGTCTGTATAAGATAATATTGGAACCTGTTCCTTTGCTGTGGCACTTTGGAATTCATGCTTTAAGGGAATGAGAAGCATTTCAAGCAGCTTGTTTTGTAAGTTCTCTCAGTAAAGTGTAAATGTAAGTTATATAATGAACTTGTAAAGAAGGTTTTTTTTTCCTGAAAAGTATGTTTCAATTTGAGAATGCTGGTCCCTCTAATCAGTTTTCATCTAACTCATTGGTCAATCCTTCTCTTTTTTTTTTTCTTTTTTCTTTTTTTTTTTTTTAACTAAAAGGATTTTTTTTAATCACAGACCTCATGTATATAAAGATCTTCATTTGCTCGGCTGGTTTTATATTTTCAGTTTTACAAGAAAGCATTAAAAAACTGGAAACAAGTATACTGTCATTTCTTAACATCATCAGTCTGCCTGATAAATGCTAACACTACGTTCTTAACATTCCTGAGAGTGATTTAAACAAAGCTGTGGCATTTCAGTCACTGTGAACTCAAGAAATCCCAGTGTAGGTGAAGGGGAAGCCAAGGTGCCTGCAGAATGTCAGTCAGTGGGTAAGAAGCCTTACAGAGAAGGGTGCCCCATGGGCTGGTTTCCCAGCTGAGGGTGCCCACCAGCTCTGCACCATCTTCCAGCCCTCCTGCTGCCCCCCACCAGCAGGTGCATCAGCAGTGGAGGAAAATTAAATGCAGCTGAGGTTGGCTTTTTGCCTCCACCAGACAATGTACAGCCTCATCCCATGGGATATCAGTGGCACAATCACACTGCACTGTGTGGGGCAGGTTGCTGGATTTCTCCATTCACAAGACCTAGCAGCAGGATACCTGCTGAGGGCTTTCCTCCATCCCAGCCCTTGTAGTCAGTGGCCAAGCCCTGTGGCCAAGCTGAAGCCCTCTGCAGAGCCAGTCAGACACTGCCAAAGGCAGCTGGGACATCTATTGTCATTTGTTTCTATTTAGAGTAACCCAAAGCCTACATGGATGGATTGCTCTTGTTTCTCCAGGGCCTGGTTGCACATTTTCATGAAGATGCCTCTGTATCCAATTTAGTATTTTGTCCCCAAAAAATCTGAATGAAACTTAAGACATTCAGGAATTTTAACAGTCACTAGAGAACAAGATGCATGGGGTTACAGGACACACACACACTCTTTTATAAAAGGTTCCTCAAGCTCTCATGCTCTCAAGGATGCCTGATCCCAGGTGCAGACCCATTAATTGTGTCTGTCCTGCCTGGCCTAAGCAGTGCCTGGCAGCACTGACTTAGCATTCCACTACTAGAATAAAAATGAAGGCTCCAAATTGTGCTTTAAGCCTACACATGTGGCTTTGCTTCTGATCTCTGCCACATTTGGCTTTCTTTCCTGTTGCTTATCTACTCTGATGCATCACATTTCTAATTTTTTTTTCAAATCTTAGACTTAAGTGGCCTGAACTCTTTCCTAGAACATTAAACAAGGAGGCAGGTAGCTTAACAACTGCCAAGCAATAAAAGTCTAGAGCTTTTGAGGGAGGACTTAGGAAAAAAAAAAAGTATCCAAAGCCCAACAAATCTGCAATGGCTGACACAAAAATCAAAATAATTCCTTTTCTTTAATTAGCTGGAGACATTAAAAGGAAATCGTACTTAAAAACATGATTAATCTCATTTCCTAAAAATTAAAGAAACCTTTCTAAAAATGACATTTTAAAAGTTGAAAATACAAACCAACCAAACCTAAGCATATTTGATCAATTACAAAAATATTTATGTCACAACAACCAGGCTGTGCAAAACCACACAATGATTCACAAAGGTCTGGGAAACTTAAAGCATAGCAGCTGGAGTGATTATTTAATTCCAGAATCTGTGTGAATCAGGTTTTCTGTAAATTAAAAGGAGAGATTCAGAGAAATGCAAAGGCACTCATTTGAGTCTGTACTGTTTGGAACGTTATTCATAATAAAACCATTAAAATATAAACTAGCCCAAGTTAATGGTTACTTGTGTGCTTGTGTACTTCATTATTTCCTTTTATTACATGTAAGTAGGGAAGTATCTCATGTAAGCTTTTCTTAAAGAGACAAGGAAATCTTTTAAAGGAATTTATTGCTTGGCAAGTTTTTCATTGTGGTCTGTAAAAACCCCACCAACTAATATGTATAACTGAAGTAAGGCTTTAAAATAGTAGAAGATTACTACCCTGTGGAATTAAAATGGAACTGCTGGTTCCAGTTGACTGTCAGATAGTTTTTCAATCTAGGCAACAGAATTCAAATAATGAATTACAACACTGCTTTATAAATAGCTTCAGATCATGTCCCCAGTGAAGGAAAACCCTGTTTACCCTTATTTATGTACTCTATGTGTACCCAGGAAACTTTAGGAACAACTGAAAGAAGACAATATTCGGTGGCTGATGAAGATGAGAGAAGGAAAATGAATTTCAAGTTGACACTGAAGCAGCTAGAGAGCTTCTTTGCGCCTTCCACCAGCTGGGATGGAAGCCAAACATTCAGCAGGACCTCTAAATTTTTAATATAATTAAGCTTTTCATTGTATAGAAAACAAAAATGCTTGTTCTGTTCCAGCTTACTAGCTGGATTTCACAAGCTGTAGAAGCCATCCTCCTCTCAGTTCTGTAGAGCTGCCTTTGCAAGCAAATAAATGAGACGTCCACGTGTGGAGCACTATCATGACAAAATAAAAATATTTTAGTGCCCAAATTCTGAGGTGGCAACAGGACACAGGAATCTGCAAGACCAAAGCCTCAGTTCTGCAGTAGGAATGGTTATAGCCATTCATGGAAAGAATTTTCACATTGTATTTTCTCCTTATGTACACACCAAACAGCAGGAACAGCTGCTCCTGGGGGAAAGGCTTCCCCACTCTGAGATCCAGTCCTTTCAACTGGATACATTTTCTAAAACGGTAAAAGTCAAAAAAATCAAATTCCAGAGCACATTAAGAGCACTGATTCGATACTGCAAGAGATGTCAGTTACGCAAACAGTGCAGAAAAACCCCAGTTCTTCAAACAACAACCAAGTATGTGAAAATAAACAGTGACTGTAAATTGAATTTATATTGCATAAGAGTAAAAGATTTCAATGGTTTTTGTTATGATCTTATTAAAACCTACACGAGCTTAGTTCAGTTCTCCAGTAATGTATTTGTATTAAATTAGAAGATCAGGGCAACAGAAGATGAAAAAATAGACAGCCTATATAATTTAATTCACCGACAGCAAAAAAACATTGGAATATTCTCTCCTGAGATAAGCCCGCCTGAGATCTGCAGAGTTACACTAAGAACTCCTCTCTACTTAATTTTCAAAGCAAACTGCAAACTTCCTTAAGTGATTTGGAAGTCCAGGGCCCAGAGTCAGCAGAAAAAGAGCTGTAGATAGCTTGACTGTCAGAGCCTTGCAAGGCTGCACATCCTGGCTCCACGGGCTGTCAGCCACGATAGCTCCAAAACCAATGAAACCATGACAGACATTTTGCTTTGAAGTGTTTAAACCACAGAATGTCGCAAACTGGCCAAAGCCCTTACAAGACTGAGCTTCCTACCTGATTTCTACTGAGATGAAAAGAAATGTATCCATTCCAAAAGATTTTAGTAGGGGTGGTGAAGCCAGAAAAAAAAAATAAATCATGTAATTCTTTGCAAACACAGATTTTCTGGATGGAGTCAGTAACTCTCAGATCCAAGTGACTCAACTTAAAAAGTGTATTTCTGGCCCTATGTTGTATAGAAGTATCAAGGACACTAAGAAAAGCATGATGGTAATTTTCAAAGCTTCTGGAACTTTTGGCCTGCTTGATTTCAAAAGGTTTTCTCCCTTCCTTCTGAGAGAGGCTGTATCTGTTCTCTCACAGAGTGTCTGGGGGACAAGCAATGCACCAGAAGATGCTGCTGCCCACAGGGAGGATACAGAGACCTGGGCTGATGTGGCTACCCAGATCAGGGACTGGGCTAGGAAGGGAATGCATTAAGCTGGTTTATTGAAGGATTAAAGCCACCTTTCCATGTTTTCAGGTTTCCTTAGTTTGAGAAGGGCAGCAAAACACCACCCAGCCTCAGGGAAATAGCAACTAAGAGAACAACAGAGCAGCTCTTCCCCTTCCAGCACCCAAATTCAGCATGTGGTTTAGACACCAGATTCAGGATTTTCCTCTTAAATAACTGGGGGATGGCTTCATTCCACCTTACCCCAGGCATCCAAACCAGCACCCTGCCTTCCTCTTGGGCACTCAAAAGGCAAAAAAGCCTCCAAAGGGGGAGCTAGTCTGTTCCACAAAGGCACTGAGAAGGCACAGTGTCCACAGATGGACATCAACATAAACCCCTCTCAGCAGGTCTGTAACCAAGCAGGCTGAGCCTGTGGTGTGCCAGTGTCCTACATCCTTTCCTAAGCAGCCAGTTCTCCTCTCAGAACCAGAGCTTGGCCCCACACAGCCATCTGCCTCACCTCTCTGAACAAAACTGGAGACCACTGGCATCAAAAGAAATCCCTCTGAACCAGAGCTTCACCTCACAGTAAAAAAAGCAACATTGCTTCCTGCAACAGGGGGGGACAGATTTTTTTAAAAAGTGTCTGAACACTTTAAAACAAGAAAAGGGCATTAACTGGGATTTTACAGAGCTGCCTTAATTGCTTTAGTTTCATCTCCAGGATTTTATTTCCTTCTCAAAATCCTCTTAGATGCCTCTTTGCACCTTTAGGCACATTCTGCAAATCTCAGCTATACTGCATAACGAGTTTTCTTTCCTATCTCTTTGGGTTGTGAGCCACACATTTGCCTAAGGAATTCTCTGTGGAGTTAGGATTATAAATATAGGCTGAGCTAGGAACAGGCATTGGAAACTGCCATGAAGACCATGTACAGAAAACAGTGATTCTAGTCACACAAGATACCTGATATAGTTGGCAGGAAAGCAAAGCTAAACAAATGCAGGTTTACATTTTACTATTTAAAGAATAAAATATTCAACTTGAGTTCCATTAACACCTGTCAGGACTTTGGTATATACTCACATCTACATTTCTAATTTTACTGCTAAATAATCCCAAACTTGGCAGTTACAAGGTAAAGCAAAATACCCAAGCTAAACATCTGAAGCAAATTGTAGCTCTCTGGAAGAGCCCTTCTGCTGTATAAATGAAGGTCATATGTATAAATGATTAGAAGCTTAAGGAAATATGTCTTGTGCTTTTCTAAATTGATAACACACACATGTTGCATTAATATTCCCACATCAATTATTGGACATGTTCCCTGCTGTAAGAAAAACGATAATTTTTTTTTTAATAATCCCTTGGAATAATATTCTTACACTAGCACAATTAACTCTTGCTGTGCAGAGGGAAAAGAGGTTGATATAATAAAGTACATCCCAGAAAAGCAGTGCATCAGTCCCTGGAGATGCCACCACCAGGGTGCATCCTAGTTTTGGGGCATGGTCAACAAGACACAAGAGTCCTCCATTTCCTGGTGAGAAAGTGACAGGTCCTGGTGGGGTGGGGGTAGGGGGGAAAATCCAAAGATATTGGCTTTGGTGTTACATCCAGGGCAGCCACACTGGCAGCAAACCTGGGAGCTCTGTTTATCCAGCATCAGCAAAATAAACCCAACAAATGTTGCAGAAGCAAAATAGACCCAAGAAATGTTGCAGAAGCTTCCTTAAGCACTTGCTTTCTCTCTGTAAGGTGCAACTTGTGCTTGGTAGCAGGTGTGGGGAAAGGTTTCACCCCAACAGTGTGAAGGACCCCCAGGTGCCCAGGCTTTCGCAACAGCAAGTGAGTTCAGGATGGGCTGCCCAGACCCAGCCATGGGATTCACCACTGGTCAGGGGAAGGTGGGGGCAGCCACTGCCAGCAACCATCACCCCCTTGGCTGCCACCAAGTCACACTTGCCAGAAAGAGCTTAATCACAGGGCTCATAAAAATACTTCTGAAACACACTTTAGTCTCATCAAAGTGCACCAGATCTCACTAAACACCACATATTTTTCACAAATGCTCCCAGGCTAAAACACACCTGGAGCCATCTCTAGGGTCGTCATTCAGATGGTTCCTGTATCCATACATCCATCCCACCCCGATGGCCCAGAGCATGGCTGGACACCCCCTGTTTCAGAGGGAGATAATCTTGCACAGACATGAGAGAGCCCAGCTCTGGTGTTTTGTGTGAGAGGAGGGCAGAAGAGTTCCCAATTCATCAAGGCTGATGCTGAGCACAGCAAGTGCAAAAAATGCAACTTTATCACTTCTGACAGATTCCTTTTATTTTCTGCTTTTTATTAGCTGACATAAAGTTAGGCTCTTTTTTTTTTTTTTTTCCCCATCGAAAAAATTTCTGTATTTTTTCCAAGCGTCCCAGTTCCGTGGCTATGTACAAATTCTAGTGCCAATTTCAAATTTCACATGGTGGTAGCCACAAATGCCACGGGTTTGGGTTTGCTTTTTTTGTGTGTGTGTCTTAGTGGATGGAGATGTGTGCAGACTCACAGGAAAAGCTACTGGAAATCACTTGCCTATTGAATGCCACCTTCCCTGCACATTTCCAGTTGATAGTCCTGGATTTCTCTGATATTTCCCTTTTTTCACAAGAGGGAGCTCTGGCTCTGGCTTAATGCTATGAAAATGTGCTGCTCAGACTCTGCTGCCTTTGAAAATGCCCACCTCTTGTCCAAGGTCAGCCTTATAGAGCTCCTTTAGCAATTAAAACCCCATCACCATGGGGCTCACTTGAGCTTGAATCTCAAGGTGAATTTCAATGATCAAAAAGTTGCCAGTGTGATAAACGTTTCCAGAAATTTCCCAAACAACTTTGATGTTTTTAAACACTGCCAGAAAGAGTAGTGATTTGTCTAATATTTTGTGGTTTTTTCCCTCTAAAATCAGATGGATGTTATGGCTGAGCAGTGAAATCTGAGCAGTCAGAAGTGATAAAAGGAGGAAGGAATTAGACAACAGGAAGATCAATAATCCTTACAATGTTCATTATGGTGTTTCTCTGAGTGAAGACCTCCCAACAAATCTCAGATAAAGTCACATTTTGCACAGAATGTTTGCTTAAACAACCACACACCCCCTCTATCAAGGTCCACTCTTGCTCAGGCCCAGGGCCACCTCTGTGACCATCTGAACAAGCACATGAGCTCGGGCACCAGCAGCCACAGCCACTGCTTTCCATCACAGCCAAGCAAGGGAAGAGGGAAAAGCCCCTGGATAAAGTTAAATTGCAGATGCAACCTTCATTCACGGAATGGCTGCAAGTCTGCCTGCACTTGGACTGACAGCCACAAAGGGACTTCAAAATAAACAACACCCAGTTTCAAAGCAAAGTTTCAAGCCATGGGTTTCCATGGGAGATATTTGGTAGCTGCAGTATTTTTAACCTATCTGTGTATGACAGGTTGTTCCACACCTTTTCTACATTTGTGCTTGGTCTGCTACCTCCAGTCTCTGTATGTCAAGACATTATCCAACAGGTACAACTTCATGCTCTTGCTTTTCCTTGCCATTCTCTCAATGCACACTGCAAGACCTGCCAGTTTTCCCTACAAGATTTTTCAGTCTGGTGTCATCAGAGGATGTCAGTACACCTGGGAGACCTGATCTCATTTTTAGCAATATTGAGAAAAAAAATGTGCCTTCCCAAAAGAACACCTCTCCCTCTCAGCTCTCCTCCTTCCTGCCAGCCAGGTGGCCCCCACAGAGCTGCTGCACAGGGTGGGGGCTTAAAAATCAATTCTTGCAGCACCCAAAGGCAGAGTTTATGTCAGAACGCTTCAGCACCCAGAAAACTCTGTTGGTCTCAAAACCAAAACAAAAAAAAAAAGCAAGAAACCACTGCATGTCCTTGAGCTCCCTCTGCTGCCCCCATTATTATTTACATGCATGTATATACCAAGGTAGTATTTTCAGTCACCCAGAGACGTATCCCCAGGGAGATTCCAGGTGCACAGGGCTCCTCTGGGGTTGGGAATGGGGGAATGTGCCAAAGGCTCCTATTTTCCAGGGAAACCACCCAGAGATGGGTCCCACACGTGGCCCAGGCAGGGACAAACACCCTACAAGCACCAGAGGAGTGGGCAGCAGTGATGGGGTGCCTGGCTGTGCAGCTTGAGGCTTGATGCTCTCCTGCAGAGTGCTCTGGGTCAGACCCCAACATCTGGACATCCCACAGGAACTGCCAGGTGAAGTAGGACATGTCCAAGCTGCAGGGGCAAATCAGTTCCTTCTGGTTTACTCTAAACCAATGCATTTTTCTTGGAAATACATATCTGTAAGGATTTGTTGTGACCAGCAACCAGGAGAATTCCATGTTCACTTGAAAATAAGGCTAAGGAGGCATAAAGTCTCTGCTGTGAGATCAGTGTGGTGGCTGCAGCATCCCCTTTCCAGCCCTGTGTTTCAGCCCTTGCAGGCTGAGCTCAACCGGGGGAATTAAACACAGCACAGATCTGTGACACAGTGTGAACAAAAATATAAAAAAGATTAAAAGATGACTGTGGAAAGCTAGCATGCTCCTCACATAATTAAAACAAGTTGCTCAAAGGCTGCTGCTTGTCTGTGAGCACAGAGGCTCTGGGCAGGTTTAACCACAATCCTGAGCTGAGGCAACTCTGCCAGAGCCAGAAAAGGCACCCGGGAGTCACCCAGGGCCAGGTCTGGGACATGAGCACCCTTCTACCTCACCTTCTTTTGCAGAACCCCATGGAAGCTTGGAATTTCAGCCTGCCTCAGTTTCCCTACATGTAAAACAGATTATCACGCTCACTCCCAAGTTTAGAAAATGCTTTTATATCAACAGATTAAGGGACTAAAATTATCTCACTGCCTCCCTACTCAGCTCAGCTTTGTTTAATTAAGATTCTGGCTGTGAGAGGGAATAGGAATTTGGCACTGGCTAAAGGCTTCTCCCAGAAAATGATAAAAGTCTGTCTTGAAAAACTTCTGTTTTGCTCACAGTCTATTGCAAATATGGTATTTAATACAATAGAGTTTATAAAGTACTATTAGCAACACATAAAAACTTTAGCCATGCAATTTATTCCCTTTAATCCTATTTTATTGTTTCTAAATACCATATGCTATTTCTATTAAACATTTATTACACAATAAATGCAGAGTATGTCACTGCAGTAATAGCTCTGAATTTATTTATATTATGCAGTATAAATTCTATAATCAATATAAATAACTTCTTGTCTATTATGTCAGAAAATACTGGTTTAAAGAAACTTTCAAAATAATTTTTCTCATTCTTTTCAATAGAACTAATACCCAACTTCCTTTCTCAGATCCATTTTAAACACCCAGCAGATTCCAATAATTACAAATTAAACATTTGGAAAAAAACCAAAACACAGAATTTGCCATCTCTCTAAACTTAAGAATATAAAAATCACACGTCAACAGCTAAATAAAGACTGTCAAATGTTCAACTCTTTGCCAAAGTGGTTCTTTTAGTTATATAAAATAAAAGTATATAAAAAAGGCTAAAGTTCGCTTTGGGAAAAAAAATAAATTGTTGGTTCTGCAGTTCTTACTGAGTCATTTTTTTCCCCTCCCAGCTGGAAATTTTAGGGAAAAGTTAAGTTGCCATATTGCAATATGATGAAGCAGCTACCTACACTGAAGTTGGCTCTGAAGTTCCAGCATATTTTAGCCAGGAAAAAACCCCAACCAAGAGATCTTTTTGTCCATATCTTGCCCCTTGCAGTGATGTCCTGGCCTGTATTTGCAACTCCCATCAGTAATTTGTGCTGGCAGCCCCCAGCCCTGCTTGTACTCAGCACAGACCGACCCACAGCAACTGCCCTTGCAGCTGCAGGCCCAGATAGATCAGCCAAGCAAACTACACCTTTGTTTACTTAATGATGCAATGAAAATCCAAGGAAAACTGGCAAATTCAGACCCGTTATGCTGGGAAATTCATTATTTTCTAGTATGGCTGAAAGGATTTCAATCAATCTTTATTCAGGGTTTATATTGGTGGACCAGGATGAAGCAGGATTGTCACCTTTGTGGATTTCATTAGTGGCAAACCCTATATATTCAGTTCCCACTCCTTGCTTTTCCCAAGTTGGAATTTCATCAGCAGGCAATAGTAAGACAAAAAGCTGGTGGGGTTCAAACATCCCTTGAACCACAGCTCTACCCTTAAAGCCACCTTCATTTTTCTAGCAAGAATGAGGGAAGAGTCTGAAATGTGCAGGAAGGTGATGCAACTGCATCAGCTTCCAGGTCTTTTCCTTCCAGGGCTAAATGTCTTTATGCTAATGTGCAGTTTCCCAACTTGTAAGCTGGCTGTGAGCTGACTGCACAATGAGTAACAAACAGGGGGCAGAGCCAAGCATTTCCCTTCCAGCCAGCATCCTGTGACAGCAGCAGTCAACATTTGCACTGGAATTCAGTATTACAGCAGGAATGGAAAAAACCCTGTCAGGGAACAAATTAGCTTAACTGAAGAAATGTCCCTGATCCATTCACTGCTCCAAAACAACACAACTTTCTCTCTGATCCTCTGCATACCCGGTCCTCCCATGAAACCTTGTATTAAAATCAGCCCAAGTGGGACACAGAAGTTTAGATGCTGATGTTTTTCCCTTGAACTCTTCAGCAAAGTACTTTACTTTTCAGAACTTGGGGGCGCAGAGATGGGATCAAATGCAGAGGCAAATTATTTTTAGTGAGGGAAGTAATTAAGATTGGGAATGTACCTCACTGCACACGTGTACTCTTATATTTATGTTCCTTTTTGTAGCATCTAAAAGTTATGTCTGGCACATGCATCTTAAAATTAAATGCTGCATTATTTCTCCAAAAGAAACCATAATGGTCTTTTGTAAATAATTTTATCTACTGTTCAGCATTTTACTAGTCTTGCTATTTTATACTATAGCATTTATTGTTTTACAAGTGTTAGTGTTCTCTGGTGGGAAATGCTGTAAAAACATAAGAAACTTAAATAATTTTTTTCATCTCCTGGATTTATTACAAACATGGGACTCAACAGACAGTTACTCAAGCTGCAAGCCATTTGGTTTGTGTCAGGGGAAAGGCTGGTTAATCAGGACAGCCTGCTGGTCTGCACTGGCTGATCTAAGGAAAACATACACAAAGTTAAACCTCTTTCACTCTATACATGGGATTTTACAGTTAATGCAGCTTAGCATTTTGCCCAGAGCTCCCCAAACCTCCCAGCTGATCCTTTGGGGACTGTATCCCAGGAGAACAAGGTGGGCAAAGCCTGGACAGAAGTGTTTCTCAGCTCCAGAGATTTGCCCCAGTGATGTCTGAAGTTGTTAGGGAGTCAGTCCTGCTCTGCACCACCCCATGCTGGCCCTCCTCATGGGGTCTGCCAGGACACTGTGGGACAGGGCAAGATATTGTCCCTTGTCCAGGGGGGTGGCCCAGGGTGAGCAGTTCCCAGGGCTGAATGGAGCTCCCAGCACAAAATTCTGCCCGGGGCCTGGTGAAGGACACAGCTCAGTGTCAACAATAAAAGATTTCACCTTCTTGTGTACTTGTACTTGAGTCCTAGGGTTTTTTCTACTCTGAAAAGTAAGAGCTACAATTTCCAAACTGCAGCTACTTCCCTTGGTATTTTTTTGGTTTTTTGTGTGCTGCTCATGGTCAGATGGCTTGCAACCATTATTTCTTATTTACTCTCTTGTTTCCTCTGGGGTTTGCATTTTTGGGTTTGGGTTTTTTTGCCTTTTCTCTGCACTGTAAAGCCAGATACTGGCTACTATTACTGCTTCAACTTTAGGGTATTTTCTGTTCTCAAAGTGCTGGTGGCTTGAGGTCCAGATCAGCAGATAAAGTAGCTTTTGAAGACCTTGGACTATAAAAAAAATGCCACTTTGTAGGAGGATGGCTTTTCTTATTACCACTGTTAAGGTTCACTGTGTTAGAAGGACAGTGTCACAGCCAAGAGAAACCACAAAGGTCACAGACCATCTCTGCCAGAGGAGAGGATACCAAATACCTGGAGATGCCTGAACATCATACTTGGGAAGACATATTAAGAACCAGAAAAACATGGTTTAATTTTTGAAAGCTTTTCTTTGTCCCTAGCAGATCTTGTCCTTCATGAAGCTGGTGACACACCTGCCCAGCTTGGGGGCAAGAACCAGCAGACCAGGGGCCAGAGGTGGGCTTGTTCCCCAACCCAGGGGTCAGAAAGTCAGAATGAGCACACAGAGGAGGGAGAGGGCCTGAACAGAGTGCCTGAGGCACAGCCCCAAGCAAGGATTCATTTTTAATCCGGTTCTTTGAAAAAGTTTCATAGTCACCGTTCTGGCACAGGGGGATACACACATCCCCCCAGCAGCAGCATTTCATCCCTCCTTGCCAACATTTCATCAGCTTCTTTTCTGAAATACACGCTGTCATTTTTATGTGATCTCTCCCAGTATTGTTAATGAATTACCAACACTAATGCGGTGTCTGACTGGTTATGGTGCTCATTACTCAAGATTTCAGATCTGATTTTCAACTGCCTGCTTATGTTTATTTAATTAAAATTATGGTTGATTTCAGGGTAATATCTGTTAAATGTTATTTTCCAGTTCACTTTTAGATATTTTGCTAATGGAAACCGCATGATGTCCGTGGTGTGCACTACAGCTTTTGCTTATCCCATACAATATACTGTGTTTAATCCATACTCATTATGTTTAATATTCATGTGGCCCCTACTTGAAGCAAAAGCACAGTTTTGGAAGGCAAAACATTTTTAATTCAAATAAGCCTCCACCTCTACAACAGTGGATTTGTGTGAAAAACATGTAACACTTGCAGAGATTGCTTTTCCCCGTGTAGATTATCATTAATAAAAACAATTATTAATATAATGAACTTTTTAAAAATAAAACAACAGCTCAGTAGTGCTTCCCCATTGGCCCTGAAAAGATTTTGGCACTTCCCTGATGCTGTTTGTGGGCAGGAGTTGCACTTTGCCAGCTGAGGAAAGAAGCTGCTCTGCAAGGTGAGTTCCTTTGTGTTGTGCAGCTGCAGCCATGTCTGATATCCCACTTTTCTCACTCATTAAATGTTACTCAATGCAAAGACACAGTTACACGGGAAAACACTGCAGAAAATTAGCTGCAATATTTGTCTGATGATTTAAACATCTGTGATATTGCAAGTTTTCAGCAATTGTTTAACATAATTAATTCTCTAGATGTGCACCTACAATCTCTAGGATCACTTCCCCCATCACTTCAGATTACCTGGTTATGTCTTCAAACATCCACTTAAAAAAAGCAGTTAAAGTCAGTAACACTATCTGCATAATAGGTAACAGTAATAAAACCCATCAGTCAAAAGAGTTTATGCTTTTCAGACTCTACAAATAATTTACAAATAATAGAGAGATGGGAAAAAAGGATTGCTGAGGCCAAAGGATTATAGCCAGGAACTGACAAATGGATGCTTATGATGTCTAGCTAATAGCTTTCTTCAATGACTTTATTATTAGACAATATTTAAACACAACTTAGGAATAGCTGTGTGTCAGAAATTATCCTGAAACCAATTGCTTCAGGTCTAGCAAGATAATATTACAGCCAAAACAATGATGCATGAAGATTTGCAGAGAAGCTGTGGAAAGATAAACAATATTCTGAAGATATGTTAGTGCTGTGATATACTCTTCTAAATTTCAACTCACTGGAGAATCTTTGAAATAAAATATGGCAGTTCAGAAATGCTGCTGTCAGACCATGCTCCTACAAACACAGAAAACAAAAGACAAAACTTTAAGAAGATGAGAGATGCATTTGATGCTCTTGTTTTCACACTGTCTTCTCAAACTATCTCAGCAATAATCACTAGATTAAGTAAAGCCTTACAAGTGCTAAAACTGAAAGGTATGGACCATAAAGAAAAGGAAGAAAATTCATGTCCTCCAGGCAGAGTTAAATTCTGGCAGATTAAACTGGAGTGAAAACATCTTGTCAATTAATTAGTGCCTCTATTATTTCAACTGATGCTATGCTGCCCAGTAACCTTTTGTTGAGCATTACATACTGAATAAAGCTATAAATACTTGTAGAAGTTTTACGTAACAGCATTAAAAGCTGAATAACACAACATATGATTGAGACTGCATGCTGAGACTCAGCATCCCAAATCAGCTCACGAGGCAGTTTCCAGTTACACACAGACGTCACCACTGCCTTCATAGAACAGTCAGCATATGATGCTATCAGCAAAATTTAATTAACATTTAAATATTAATATTTAAACAATTTTTGCCCCTAGCAGCAAGTTTTTGCATCTATGAGAAGCAAGGCAAGTAAGGAAGCAATTCCCAGCCATGCAGACTGGATGGATAAGGAGGAAGGAGTTCACCCTGAGAGTTATTCCCAGATGTTCCTTAAACTGTGAAGAAGTTGGGGAGAAAAAAAAAACAAACTACTTCCAGTGACCCTAGTGTTGTGCAGGTTGCAGAGTGAGGTCCCTCATGATCAATGTTTTTTAAAGGAAAAAACAGAAAAGTGAAGCCTTTCTGTGAAAACCCAGCAGGCAGATTCTGAGGAGAAAATCTCATTTGTTTGAGATGAAGCTGCAGAGGCTGCTGAACACAAGTTATTCACAGGGGAAGGAATGGACAATGCGAGATGTGGAGGGGCTGGAAGGAGTGGGAGATGCCAGTTGTCCTAGCAAGGAGCTGCTCTTCATAGGCAGGGGGAAGCTTGAAGTGACCCATCCCAATATAGAAAGGCAAGTGGTAAAGTAAATTAGAGCAACTGCAGGGGGTCACAAGAAGCAATAATGTAGAACTGGAGCAGAAACTGCCCAAAACCTGAATGTAACAGAATTGACATTGAGCCATATTCTGCAGTACTCTGAGTAAAAGCAGCAAGAAATACATTCCTACAAAGAGGGCATCTGAAGAGCCATCCTTAATGACTGTTCCCTGCTTCTCCCTGAGTAGAACTCAGCCTGCAAAAGAGGGCTGTGATCTAGGTCTGGGTTTTTTTAAATTTTCTTTAGTCACAAGCCAAGTTTTCTTAAGTTTGGTCAGTACGTGCACAAAATGCACCAGAAACCACAACCCTCCAGAACAGAAAAGACAGGTTCTGCAGGGGATTTTTCAGACTGACACTCCTTCTGTGTTAGTGTTGAACCAATTCCCAGTTTGGTGTTGGAGAAATTGAGCTGCTGGGAAGACAATCTTTCATCTAAGAAATCCTGACCATTTATTACTCAGCGATTACCTCGTGATAATCTAAAAGAAACAGAAGAATTTTAATCCTAGAGTCCTGGCCAGCTTGCATTCTTCCTCACCAAAAGTTTCAACAGAAATCGTTTCTCATCAGCTGTTGGATGTGTCAGGAGGGGAGAGCAGGCAGCCACTGGCTGGCAGCAATGCTCCTTTCCCCATCACACACAGCAGTTTGCCCCATGCTCAGCAGTTTTGTGCCTCTAAAGTCAAATGCATCAGCTGTAAAACTGGTTTCATAAACTGGATTAACCAGGCTTAAGGCTGCACAGACATCAGTGCCTCCAACAGAGTCCCTCTGTGATGCCAGTGCTGCTAAGAACTGAAAAGGATGGGAGAAAAAGAGATGTATCTGAAAGACAAAGAGAAACCTCTGAGTAATGTAGGGTCCTCGCTGGCACCAGTTCCCCCTGGGATAAGCCCTTTGGATGCAGCACTGGTGTTTGGAACCAGAGACAAGCAAGGACACAAACATACATTCCCCATGAATGGCTGCAATTCTCTGAGAAGTATTTTTGGGGAAAGGTGGGGAAAGAGACAGAGCTGCTTCACAGAGGGAAAAGGCAAAGAGGTGAATCCAAAGTACAAGAAAGAGCAGAATTAATTCTCTGACCAAGACTGGCAACAGGTTACTATATGGATACCAAAACTAGCAAATGAAATACTCTTCATTAAAAACAATAAACTGATGAATGACACCAAGGGAGGCTTACCTCATTCTTTCCAAAGAAAACTCCACAAAACTACATACAGAACAAAACCTGAGGTGATATCCAGGCTGGCAATGAGCTCTCAGCATCCTGCTCTGACAAGATCTGGGCACTGAGTGCTGCCTGAGAGTCTCCTCCTGTAATACCATCTTTATGGTATTCTAAAAAAATATGTCATGTAACTACATGATTTGGTTCCAATTTCTGTCCAGTTCCTTTCTTCAGTCCTCTCATAGTTTTGTCCATTTTGCCTATACATTTTATAGAGCAAAAGGATGGCTTTTTTAGCTCTGGCTTAACTGGGTCTTGAATTTGCCATCACTACACACTACTGTAGCACAAATAATCAGCAATAATAATATACAAATGCCTTATGATGATATATTCCTGGCCAAAGCTGAGTAGCAAACCTCTATTTTCAGGCTTCCAGACTTCTTCACAGTAATTCTTAACAGCAAGTGATGCAGTTGCCTTGCATTAAATATCCCAGAGGGTTAATCTCTAAAAAGCCCACAACAAATTCCACTTTCCACCACCTGAAAGGGGTTTTGGTTAAGTTTTTTGTGTTGTTTTTTGGGTTTTTTCATTTGTTTGGGTTTTTTACTGTACCTGCATGTAAGCAGGATGTGCATAAATGCTGGGCTGCACAGTCATATAAATGAAGCCAGAAGCTCAAAGAAACTCAGCAGCTTCAGTAAATTCAATATCTGAGCCTGAGTTTGTTCAGTGTCTGGGTACAGTTGTTACACAAGCAGATAGTCAAGTGCAAACATTAAGCTGTGAATATCTCACTACTTGCCAGGTCTTCCCAATATGCATGAGTTTGCATTACAGAACATTTAATTACAGTGTTTTGACTAGAACCACCTTTTTCCTTTCAGCCAAACAGAAAAGTAACAGAGTAATTAAAAAAGTAATGAAAACTCAGTAAAAATTCCTTAAACCAAAGACCCACATTCAGTTGTGATTTCAAAGAGCCAATGTCAAGGAAGACTCCTGCTCACTGTCATTTAGCAGGTTGTTAAAAAGTTCCAAAAATGAAAAAAAAAAAAGGTAATACAAGTTAGAGTTTTTTCTTTCCTTTTATCTGAATTTTAACTCTATTTCCTACCCAGAGCAGATATGAGAGCACAAACCACAACTTCATCCTGTGGCTTACAAAACCCTCTTAGGCAGAGACCCATTGCCTTCAGTGGAATAATTTGCACAGTGAGCACACGCAGGTGGCAGAATTCAGACCCAAAGCTTTCTAATATTGATTACACTTAAGGTAGTTGCTTTGCAGAAAAATCTTCCTAGCAAGTTTGGCTGGTGTTTCAGTATGCCAGACTCCTTGCACTGAAAAGCAGTGAAGAAAGCTTTCTTTCATGGCACTGAAAGGTGCTGAAAAGATGATGGTAATTTAAACCATCATCACAAAATATAACCAGCATTATGCAGATAGTCATGTGAATTTACTTCTGCTGTCAAAAGGTTGTTTTTAAAATAAGCCTTGACTTAGGATAGCATGTAAAATAACATCAAAGAACACTTTTCTTAAAATGCAGTAATCAAAGTCCTATTCCTTACTTGGAGTCTAAGTTCTAATACTTAAAAACATTAGTGTTTCTTTCTTTTATGGGAATTTATAAAAAATTATATAGAAGAAACGCTGCAGTCTGGCTTAGCCGAGAATATAATGGGCTTTTAGGTCCTCTAATAAGTTGTGCAAGAACAGTGTACTACAGAAAGTCATGCATGTCATACATCTCTCCCTCATTGTAAAACATTGTTCTTCGATTTTACTGCAGCCAAAACAATTTAATCTTTTCAATTTAAAAAAAAAAAAAAAAAAAAAAAAAAAAAAAAGGAAAGGAAAAAGGGCATCCAATTTCACAAAGCTTATGTGGGAAGAATATGTTCTGAGTTCTTGAAATCACATTGCAACACCAGTGAAGGGAAAGGAGCACGAGTAAAAGTGAGGCTATCCTGGTGCCTGCTGATGCTCTCACAAATGGAATGGAATCAACACTGGAGTGGGGAAGCAGAGGTGACAATACCTACAGTACCTAGCACTAGGCCAAGGTTTTAAGGGAGCTGATGAACAAAAAGGAGAAAAAGGTAACGAGTTTCACTGAGTCCAGCTTAGCCACTGACCAGGGGATGTCAGGGCTGCCATGTAATACAGGTCAGCAGAAGAAGACATGGAGCTGGAGTGGCCTGGAGCTTGCAGGAGAAATTCACCTCTGCAGACACTTGAGAGCAGCCCCACCTCCAGACACATCCATTGTCAGCAGTTCCATTCACCCTGTTTCCCTGAAGACAGTGGGATTTGTTGGATCTCATGTCACAAAATCTCAAAATACAGTATTGTGTCAAAAATATAAACCTTTTCCTTTTCTACACACCCACAGAGGGCCTGGAGGAACATGCCTAATCCTCAGCCCCCCAGCCTAGGGCTGCCATCCCTTCCCAGCACTGAGCACCACTGCAGACACAGAACTGACTTCAGCTTTTATATATCATCAAGAGCACAGAAAGAGTCCTCAGTAGCTTCACCCCCGCCCCCCACAGCACAGCTTTAGGTAACAGAGCCACTCCAGGTGTCAAACTGCTTTGCCTTCTAATACTTCATGCTAAAAGCGTCTTGACTATTTGGAACATGGAGGAAAGAAATGGCATAAAATAAATATCTAGAATATGCTTAGGATTTTTGAGGCTTAGCCCAGCTATGGTTGTCAAAAGCTGTCTATTACGAGGCTTATTTCTCCCCTATTTAGAGAATTAACAATGAAAGTACTTTTTGATGTGCTGAACGAGATTTTGGGGCACTTAACAAGAGTTGGCTCAAAAGTGCTACCTCAAGAAACATAAAATGCCAGCAATGTTGACACTGTAGGACAAATTATATGATTCTTAATATACTGTGTCACTCCATTCAGTTTTATAATTGGCAGTGACTGTAAATGAAATCTGATCCAAAGTATACAGAATTAACTGGCACTTGTTTTGTGCCTCAGCATTTTCTAGGCTACAGATCTTTGTAAATATTTACTTAACAGGGTGGCATACTATTTTTTCCCATAAAATATGCAGGTCCATATTTGCAATTATTTTTCTGTCAGATGACAGGCTAGCCATGTAAGCCAGCTTACACTGCAAGTGATGGGAAACTGTCCTTAGAGTTCAAGCAAAGAAAAATCTTAGATAAAGATTACTGTACCCTTTGAATTCTGCCGACATCATTAAAACTACTGAAATTACAGAGTTTATTAGCCAGCCCATACTTGCTCAGCAGAAAGATTTTCAAGGAACCACTGTTCCAGGGAAGCAGTGAGCACTGTCAGCATTAACTCTGGGGTTACACCAATTAAACCTCCTATTCAACACTCTCTTAGCCTGCCCTGGGTAACAGGCCTCATGGGCCTCTCCCCATGATTTGTTCAACTCCTCTTCAAATAATGCAGACCTTTTGGTCTTCATAGCATTCTGCCACTTATACCCAGGGGTTTCTTTACTATTTGCAAGCGAGCTTATTTTGCATTTGCTGGCTCCCTGGTGATTAGGATTTGTAAACCTCTGTTACATCCATTCCCACATCTCTTTGAGGACTCAAAGGTCCTAATCAGCTTAATCTCTCCTAGCATGGGAACACCTCAGTTGTGCTGGGTACCTCTCCCCTCTCTCTAGGTCAGCCTTAAAGCACAGAGAGGATGAGTGTTTCACTCCCAGGAGCTGCCCTGCTCCCTGTGCTTAGAGACGAGTTGCAAGGACAGGTAACAAAATGCCAGAAGTTCCCATGGATGTTGAAGGGATCAGAAATCAGGATATTACTTCCCCCTGCCCCATCCCTTTCCCCAGACAAATCCACATCAGGACACAAATGACTCACTAATCCTGTTAGAAAATAGCATTTCAGACCCATGCTGCAGTCCAAGCTCCATCTGCATTCACAGTAATATGATTCAGGAGTGACCCAGATTTACAGTACATAAAGAGTGATGTAATGCTGATAGGAGAGAATTACATCCTCATATATATATATACATGCATAAATATGTATAGATAAAAAAACCATTTCTTTTTCTCAGAGAACATTGTAAACTCCTCAAATAATCTCTCAGTAGCAAAATCAAAGCATGCAGCGTGCACTTTTCTGGAACATTAAAATTCCATTTCCTTCTAAACAGCAGAAATTCAGACTATGGTTGGCTTTATTTTCCACAGAGCTGGTCAGAGTCATTACAGAGATTTTCAGAAGTCTTGGAAGCATAAAGCTCCCCCTGGCACACCCACCAGGATCACTCTTTGCAGGTTTTAGAACCATTTCCAAGGATTTTTTTAAACTGAGAATATGCCAAACAAAGTGAAACTTATTACAAACTCAAGCTCCCCATATGAGGATTGTTTGAAGGAGGAAAAATCCAGATTTTAATTTACAAGAAACACAAACAGCATTTTGGTTTCATGTACTTTTAGGAATCAGAATTATTCATATATACCTGACCTCTAAATGATGCTGGTCTAGTTGATTCAAATGACAACTTCAACATTTTTTAAACATCATTGGCTAAGAGAATGTGTGCTTATTTCCTAAACATTTTCTCATGTAATTATTTGACAGTTAACACTTTCTGTTAGTGCCAGATCTGGCAACGTTTTTGCTTGTGGCATGCAATGATTTCCTGAAAGACACAGGCAGCACCCAGGCTGGATTATGTGTCTCACAGAATGTGCACAAAGTCAGACTCAGGTCATCTCCTCAAACATGAAAAAAACAGTGGAAGGTTCCTGGGCTGTGCTAAAGGTTCATCTCAGTGCTACAGCCACCCCAACACATTGCTGTCTTTATTTATTTATTTTTTATCATAATCACTTGGGCTTCTGGGTAATTGGAACAATTAGGGTGATTAATTGCATGTTTGCAATAAAAACAGAGGACCAGGGAGGGTTACATTACAGGCTAAATATTTTCAGAAAACTCTATCAGCTGGTAGACATAACAAATGCGATCAGTCCAATGCAACATGAAGCTGTGCACATTGTGCAAACTGGTTTGCTCTGGAACTCAAATCTCCTTAAAAAGAAGCCAAAGTGTTTAAAAAAATAAACTAAGTCAGAGTGCACAGGGGGAAAAGAAATATTGACATGTGAGGCCGCTGGACTTCTAACATAAAGAAACATTGTTTTCCCTTTGGTCCTTTTATTGTCTAAATAAAAAGTGCAAAAGCGGAGGAGAAGCACAACAAGGCAAAGAGCACAAGTGAAGGTCGTTACCTTGTGCTTGGAAGCAATGGTTACATTGAAAGGAAAATCAGAAAAGCACACTGTGGGATACCTACAATACTGACACATTCCTTAATGACAGCAAGTAGGCAAACTAACCTGCCTGCCGCTACAACTCAAACACCAGGGCTTTTGGAGAGGGAGGTTAAAGCCAAGAACTGAAGATACTCACATTGAGAGCTTCATTTGTTGAATACTTGCTCACAAATCTGGGCTTTTGTCTTCCACTTATCAACCTACTCTTGAAATACAGCTTCAACCAATGCTTCTTTCTGGATTTTTTTTTGTAACCACATGGTCTTGAAAGATCCCCTTTACTACACAGAGCAGGAATGCTTACTCTGATGCAATTTCCAAAGAAGAAGAAACACAAGTCAGGAACAGGCATTGCCTTCAAAGCTGTGCCTATGTATGGCAGAGTGCAAAACTCCCTGTACAGGAGAGGATGTTATGTGTCTCCCACAGCCATGCCACACATCACTCATCTACCACAATGTTTTTATCATGGCCACCACCTTCCTGTCTGACTTCTAAAGAATGCAACAGCTGCAAGTGTTGTGTGATGAACTCAGGTGTGCCCTGCAAAAGGGCTGCACCTCCCTGACTAGGGCTGGCAAGAGAGGGCAGAGCTCTGCAGGGAGGCAGGCAGGCTTTGGTCAGCTCATGAGCCATCATCACCAGCACAGAGATGTCTGCCCCACGCTCCACGAGCTCCGTCCAAACTAATCTTTAACATCAGTGACTACAGGTTCTGGTCCACAGTGCTCACTTGACTTAAGAGTCTTTATCTTCAACTGAGCCTCCACATGTCTACTCAGTGAGGTGCTATAAAATTTCTAAAGAAATAAAAAGCATAGCCCACGCTACCATGTATTTGCTAAGTTGCACAGAGAAAGAACTGAATAGTGAAAGGTTTTATGTTCCATTTGTATGATTGGAGACTTTGTGCTTTAACACAAGCACCAGGGTCACAGGGCAGGAACACAGTGTTTTCTTTCCAGTCAGCATGGAACTGACATTTATTAGATGAGTGTTTTGTTCTATTTGTTTTAAGTCTATTACAGTTCAACTCAGTTCGACAATGCTGGAAAACCTGACAAAATGTTTCAGGGTATTTAATCAATATGAACATAATGGACAAGTGTTTGAAACTTAAAATGAGAGGATATCACAACAAAAATATGTTACTTATACAAGTAGGTCTTTTTTATTTCAGTAACTGCCAAGTCTTTGTGTCTCTGGACGTGGGGAATCTGTGTTAAACATTTCTCTTCAGTTGAGAAAAGTCTTCTCAATGTGTTTCTTGTGATTAATTATTGAAGAAATTGTTTTTTAATATTAATTTAACTGCAGAAATTTTTGTCAAGACTCATTGAACAGCCAAGTCCTTACCTGTTTAAGAGAATAAGCAACACAAGTGTGTAGAGGAGGGCAGTGAAGAGTGACAAAGTACACACCAGTAGTATTTCTGACCCACATTTTCCTCACATGATTTCAGGTTTCACCACATTGAAACCAACCAAAAAAGAAAAAAAAAAAAGAAAATTAAACTGGCTCTTCCTCCCATAGAGAGATCCAGTGCTGCCACCACCTTCCCTGCAGTGAGGACCTGAAAGAGGCCACCAGAAGTCACACACCTGGGTGCAGCCTGACTGGGACCTAGGCTTCTGGAGGGAGAGCTGTGGATGCTTTGGAACAGCTCAGTGCTCACCTGTAGAACTGAGCCAGGCTGAGGGTTGATCTGTCCTGCTCATTATCCAAGCACATTTGTGACTGTTCTGCATTTAGACACCCATCTTCCCTTTTGCTACCTTTCCCACTGAAGGATAATAATTCATAAACTACCTATTAAAGCTTTGAATTTACTCCCTTTAGCTACTGGTTGCTACTCTTTAACATGAATAGGCTTGTGGCTACAGGGGAAGTGGCAGCCTTCTCCAGCTTAGACCAAGCTTTGCATTCAAATACCCAATTTGAAGAGTTTGATCACTGCAGAAAAGGCAAAGAGAGGCAACCTGAGAGCCCATTTCAGTGACTGTTCCCCAAGCTGAATGTTTCCACTGTCACTTTGGTCGCTACCATTATCAAGAGAAAGCATGTGCTTATTCCTTTAATATTTCAGCACTTAACCCACCAGTTACACAGAGAAGTATTCTGAAGCTCATGGAGCTCTAACTTCATGTTTCAACCAAGGTCCAGAAAAATCAATATAATCAACAAGCACCAGTTCAGTGAGAACTTTTGCAAGCATTAGAACCATTCATGAAAAACTGACTAAAATGTGTCCTTTTTAAACAATGCAAAGCCATTTTAATTCATTTCTCACTTATTATTCTCTGCACCACTGCACTCGTAAACCATTTGCATCTTGTAAGATGCTCCTTAGCAGGGAATAGAAAGATAGCTAAAAATTCTGCTTTTTTGGACTTTTCTGCAAGCTGCAAAATATACTGGAGCTCTGTTTAATGGGGACTATTCTAAAATAGTGAATAAAACTGGCTACTTGGTGCTGCTCACACATACAAGAAAAATGAACCACCTATTGGAAAAATCTTATTTTCTCAGTCAGGACACTAAAACATCCTCTCCAACATGAGCTTCATTATGTTACCTGATGCAGTAGCTATTCATACAGTCTTACCTGGGGTACAGCACTTTGTTGAGAAGACACAACTAACTTCTGATGATCCAGAAATTCCCTAGAGAAAGGTGTCAGTCTGGCCTCTTCATTTCAGTCACTGCTCAGGTTGAACAGTGCTATCACTAGTCACTCAAAAATTACATGTCATCTCCTCTCAAAACAGTTTGATAATTCTACTTGCTGAAACTTTGCAGTACACTGAGGTTGTAGCTTCAAGCTGCTTTACTGCCAGATACAGGAGTCCCAGTGAAAGTCTTGTTTTGATGGTAAGTGGTTAATGTTATCCTCAGACTCCAAGTTAAGGAAAACACTTAAATGACTGAGAACCAATTCCATGTACAGAAACTCACATTAACCAAAGCACCAGAGGCAACCTCCAAGCTTGGTGACTTAGATTTAATCTGCTTCTTGGGCTGCTCTACAAGGAGAGCTGTACTGTTGTAATTCAATGCATTCTCATGTAAAATGAAGTCCACTTACACAGATACTTCTGAACTGCATTGGTTCTGCTTGTGTTCTCCCAACTGCAACTCAGCCCTCCGACTGAGAAAATGCTACTCAGTATCACCAGGCATGTATGCTTCATGCTTTTAACACTGACTGTGTTCAAAATTATAAATTCTGCTTTGGAATTTTCATTTCAGAGTAGTACCTCTGGGATATTCTAACTAAACATCATATACTGCCCTTTGCCAGAGACACTTAGGGTTTTCCATTCTGGATCACATGTTGCTTCTACAGAACAGCCTCATAAGGTTCTGAGGCTGCATTCTGACCACAGTTCAATGTAGTTTTCTTTGAATTTTTCAGAGCTGCCCTGCATTTTTGTTACCTCTGAATGTGCATCCCTCTAAAAGAGGCAAAACTCACTGGATGAAGTACTATCCCTTCAACCACAGTCACTTTCTTTGCATGCTTCTTAGACAAATTTATTTCCCTAAACCGTAGCTCTCAATTTAGTCAGATGTAAAAGTATTTATACTTGAGGGGAGAAAATCACGTGTTTAGTAAGGACAAACCAAATCTTCTAGAACTGTTGTGCTTGAATGTATCAGAAGACAAAATGTAGGAAATCCCACTTGAAATACATTACGTTGAAAAGTAAACAATCCTAAGTTTGTGTGACTGCTACAAGGTCCTTACTGAGTTGTTGTAGACTCTGAGCTCATGCTATTTCCTCTAGTTCTTCCTCAAGGTCCCATTCCATTTTGACAATTTCTAGCTACTTATCAGTAAAGGTTCCTTGTTTCCTCAATCTCTCACTCAGGTTAGAAAACAGAATGCCTTTTTTCTGGGAGGAAGGTTTATACCCTAGGAAGAAAAAGAAAAGCATTTTAAATTTTCCTGAATTATTATCTACTGCTCTTGAACCCTGGCACAAGAGACACCATGCAAACTAGATCTGTACACAGGCTGTACTTCCACAGGTTTATATTATAAAATATTAACAGCTCTCAGACATCATATTGCTGTAAATATTTCAAGTTCATAAAGCGTTTGTAAAACCACTGATCTGACAAAACGAGGAGAAGAAAAGAATTAACTGCCAGACTTTACTCAGTAGGCCTGAGGTCAGGTACTGAACAAAGCCTTTCTGACTCAGCTTCAGCTACTGTACCACCCTAACTTCATGAATCATCCACTAACAGGTATCTCATTTAATGCCTACTTAAATGCTGTATGATTTAAACACTGTAATAATCACTAAACAATATAAAAAGCTTGAGCTTAGAGGAGTAAAGATAGAAACAGTATAAAAAGATATCTGATTAATATTTTCCCTCCAGTTACACACACAAAACTATTTCTTTATATTACTATGTATGTATATTATATGCAATTTGTGCAGAGGTCCTCAAAAATGGAGTCTTAAACTGAAGGTAACACAATATAGGTCAAACTGCATCAATCACCACTGAACATGCTCTAAAGAATGAATACCACTGCCTGCTATAATGAAACAGACAGTCCTCACAGGGCATTATTCTCTTTCTTACAGTGCCTTTTCTTATAGTACTAAGTCCTTTTAGCAGGCAGGTTAAGAGTTGCCTATCCCAAAAGGTAAATGCCTTCCTGCGCTCCATTCTATTGTGTGGAAACAAGAGCAGTCATTATCCTCTGACCCATCCACTGCACGAAGCACACCACATTTCCCTCGGATTTCTTCAACAGACCCACCTTAATTTCTTCTAGAGGAACATGCTTACTTGTTTTGGACCTAAAGTAATGGAAAATTCACGCCACCCTGTTGGTAATCTGTTCCACTGGTTAACAGTCTTCTACTGAAGTTTCACTCTTGAACTTGGAAATGAGCGTAAACAAACCAGATTCATTTGGCCACTAAGAAGCCCTCTTAAGATGTAAATTGGTCTGAAAGAGTCAGATTTCATTTGACCTTCTTACATAGAAGAAGTTTAACACTAATAAGCACAAGTCTCACAGGACCAACAACAGGGCTAAATATCCATTATAGCTAAATTTAAGTCCAAGGAATCCAATGCCATGAATAATTTGCCAAATTACTTTTAAATAAAGGTATTTTGGCTTAAGTCTTAAATGTTTCCCTTTCCTGTTTTTAAGCTCCAGGGGTTTGTTTTGCTCTTTTGGACTCTTCCAATGGCAACAATATTCTGAAGGCATCAACTTTTAAAATGGGTATCAAACGTATGTAAATCTACATCAAGCACTCGCAACACATTACAGGCTTGATTTATACCATGAAAAGCATTGCCAACCTTTGCCTCCCAAAACGTGGTTTGAAACTGTAGTTATCACTTCCTATGCCACTGGCCAGACACCTTGAATTACCAACTTGTCCTTTCCATGCTATTTAGGATTCAGATATGGTAAGGGATAGAAGTTACACGTGTAAGTTAAACTACTACATAGGGACGTTCAGTGTGACTGACCTGACAGCAGACACACAGAGTGTTTGAAGTACCCCCAAGTCTGTACAAGAGCTGTGCCACCACCATGTAAATACTTTCCTTGAAACTTCTTTGGAGGGTAATCTGCTCGTTCTATACTGAAACCAAACACAACGGCAACAGAAGACAACCTTCCTCATGGCCTGTTTCCCTCCCTTCACTGCTAAGGCCGAAGGAAGGCCCAAGCATTACCAAGCGCAGACCACCAGCCGCCATTTTCTACCCCCTTCCCTGGCCCACGCACGGCTGAAGGAGATTCACATCACGTAAAAAAATGCAAACCGTGACCTCAAAGTGAGAGTGCTTGACCCACGTAAGTAAACGAACACTTCACTACACCCAGGTGAGGACCCCACACTCGGAACAAACGGGACTCACCTCCGGCAGCCCCGCCACCTCAGGTCTCCTGCCTCAGGGCTGCCGCCTCAGCACCGCCGCCGTACTGCTCGTGGGCGCCCGGTAACCAAGGGGCAGCTCCCGCCCGCTCCTCTTACCCCGTGAGGGAGGGCGAGCGGAGGCCGCTGGGAGGGAGCGGGACACGGCCAAGAAGAGCTGCTCGGTCCCTTCCCTCATAGCCCAGCGCCCTGAGGCGGCTCAGGGGTAGGGGCTGCTTCTCTGTGCGCCCCCCCCCCCCCCCCCCCCGGGCTGAGGGGAACGGGAGATGGCGGCCAGGGGTGTCCCCGCTCTGCTGCCGGGGCTCCGGGTCACCCTCTTGCCTCAGAGAGGGGGTGGTGGGGTTGTGTCTGTCGCCGCGGGGAACCTGAAGTGACACCGCCTTTTTTTTCTTTGTTTTTTTTCCCCCAACAGACTCTGGTGTGTGCGTTTGCTGAACGGTATTGAAGAACTTTCAAAGTCGTGGGGTGTTACCTGCGATGGGATCACAACCACTGGGCTGTTCTGGGTGCTTATGATGGGCAGGGGGTTTTCGCCTCCAGAAGGCACTTTTCACTGCTTTAAAATAATTTTATTGTTATTTCTCTATTTATTTTTTTATAAGGCTTTCTCTCGGATTCATTTCTATGCCATGGAAAATACTATAAAGTGTTCTGAGAAAAACAGAAGACAGCTGCAGTCTGGGTCAGTAAGGAAAGCAAAGTAAGCAGGTGTGGGCTTTGCAATACCTTCTACAAAGCTGGGTGGTTTTGAGGAATGGGAGCACAGCTTTGTGAACAGCACTGGAAAGGCAGGGAGGAAGGTGGCCAAAGTGCCTAGCAGAGATGTTTTAAACCAAATTTATAATCCCAGGAACTGAGGACGAACAGAATCATTCCATGATGTGATGCAGTCCATGAGGAAGGGAATGGAAACAATTGACTATCTCCAGGTACATTAGACTTTTTAATTACTTAAATATAAGTATTTACTGTTGGAAGAGCATGAGAAACAGTTTGCACCTTGATCAAAAGAGCACAATTTTTAATGGGAAACAGGGCCTGTCATGAGAACCTGGGAGGGTTCTCCCAGGGAACTATGCATATGATATTAGTTAAACCACACTGTGTATAAAGAAATGTTTTGTAAAAAAATAATGGTTTTTATTTGCTCTAGCTTATGTGGCCTGGACAGTTTTGAGTACCAGTAAGGCTATAAAACTCTGACAGTAATTAGTAAATGGAACCAGAAGGGGCTCCACTGAAGACAGTTATGTAAAATAAAAGTGAAAACAGTGTAAGCTCACAACTGACTCATCATTAGATCCATAGGGGATCACCCTATGAAGTCAGTAGCAAGGTTGCCACTAATGTTGCCCAGCTGAGGACAATATCCAAAGAGCCAGTGGGAAGGGGCAGCAGGGAGAAACAAGGGAAAAATGTAACCCCTGGTGAATAAAAGTAGTACCAAAAGAAGCCTGCTGGTTTGAGTGGGGGCTTTTTCAGAAATGCTCTAGCCTTGACTCTTCTAGTCCTACTCATGTATGGGAAGACATGACTGTAAGGATACTGGTAAGTAAAATGCAAGTGAATGGGTACACCACTGCCTGGTCATCTGTTGGATTTCAAGCTCTGAACAGCCTGGGCTACAAAAAACATGCATTAACACTGTTTTCAGGAGTAGATTCCACAAAGTCTTTCTTTACCTTTGGATTTCTTCCTTATGTTCTGGCAAGCAAAGTAGAGACATAACTGTGACTAATGCTAATGTTGCAGTAGTAAAATATTATGCAAAAAAATAGGAAAACTGAACTCACTTGCCCATAAGAATGATTTAATTAAAGTTTCCAGTGTTCCCAAATAGGTATGTTTCACATCATAAAAAAATTTCCTGTCATGACATTTTTTTTTTTAAGGAGGATAATGTTGTTTGCAGAAGCTGACTTTATTGGAAGGCAATTAAATATTTCTTTGGATTGATGTTCAGCATTAATTACTCATTAATGTGGAAAAAACAGCTATAGTTTTGCTGTGGATTCAGGGGTTTCCAAGTGGTTGCATCTAATTCCAAGAAGAAAAAAAAGACCTAAGAAGATCATTATAATTACTGTCATGTGAAAACCTGCTACAGTCCAGGTGTAATAGTTGATACCACAGAAAAATTAACATCTAGCAGTTTGCTGCAGGGAAATGACAAGTAATTCTTACATATGCTTGCAGAATGGGCATTGTGTGATCCTTCCCCTTGGGCTTCTCTTTTTTTTTTTCCAAAGCTCCTATAGAAAATGCAAATTTCCAATACTTGAAGGTTTTGGAAAGTGTCAGCTCTGTACCCCTGCAAGTAATTCCACTGAAAGTAATGAAATCAATGGTGTGAGTAAGCACTGAAGAACTGGTTTTTAATTTCAGACTGACCCAGGGGCTTGCAGTGAGGAGACTGACAGAAATGTCAGGTGTTAGGAAACACATCTTCAGAACTTCAGACCTATTTAGCAAGGGAGTCAATCTTCAATCTTCAGAAGTCAGAAAATAATGACAAATGCTGTGTGCAGAATTTTTACTGCAGTTTGCAGCAGATTGCATGCAGAAAGATTTCAGAAGCAGGTAGTGCAGCTAGCTTTCCTCTTTCTCCCCAAATACCATGAATTTGACCAAAGACTATGTGGCTTCAGCCTTAATATAAACAACAAAATTCTGGGATGATTTAGGCTGGAACAACCTCTGAGTGACTTGCCTAATCCAAATCATTCCGTTTCAATCCAAATTGATTTCATTATCCCCAAGTCATTTATTTAAATAAATGGAGTCAGAAGAAATCACAGTTTAATTATTGGAAACGTTGGTTGGCACCAAGTTTGGAATTAAAATTGTTCCCTTTGAAGTCCTTAAGTGCACAGTATGACAATACCAGTTGTCAAGGAACATTTTTTCCTTTGTTAAAAAGGACAAGCTGAGCATAAAATGGAAGAATGAAACCTCAAATTATCCACATAAGATGATTCTTCCTGTCAGCTGAAAAGTTGCTCACATTAATTCTCCTACTAACTCGTTTACTTTTTTGTGCAGAGATCAGTGCAAGAACTTGGGGGCAAATCTCCTAAAATGTAAAAAATGGAAATGACCTCAAACAAAGTTTCACTGATGATTATACATGTTATACAGTACTGGCCTCACTATTGCTGCCCTAGGAAAGCCAATTGTAACCATGCATGTTAGATGGGTCATTTCATGACAGAAAGCAACCAGGACATCATTTGACCCTGTTCCTGTTCACTTTCTAGTCCTTCATGGTCATGGAAGTAGCAAGCTCTGGTTTTGATTCTATTTTGCCACAGCTGATGTGATGTTCTAGAACTAAGTCATACCCCCCCTCAACTCTCCCAAAACTGAAGACTATTTTTAGCCACTTGTAATGCAACTCTTTCATCTTCTTGTTCAGTTTAGGTGCCTTTCTCGGACTCTTTAAACTCCACATCCCTCTGGAGATGAGCAGTGGTCTGAAGCAATGCAGTGAGAGGTCCTACTGGAGTGCTATACTATCAGACTGCCAAAATAAAGGCTTTGGTTTGCTCACAGATAGTAAAAAGGTTAAGGAAAATAAGGAATTTGGCTTGGCAATCTGGAAGGGATCACTGGCACAGCAATCCAGAGAGAAAACAGTACTGTGCATGCAGTGTATTTGCAGTGTCTTGTGCAGCAGAGTCAGTGAAATGGGATGGAGTCCATCTCGCTTTGAGATTTAAAGAGTGTAAGAAAACACTGACTATGACTTCAGAAAGCATCTAGGAAGGAAACTAGTCAAATTTTAATCTTGTACATTAATATTTCTTTAAATCATTACATGTATGACTTAGTAACACTTTTATGTAAGTATATACACAGATATATGTATGTATGTATATGTACATAAAAACCACTCCCTCCACAATGGAACCTGCTTTGGGGGTGCTGCTGGTATTTCTATTTGCAGATTATGTTATTTTGAAAAGAGCTTTGCTCTGTTCAGATCCCTTAAAGAAGTATCCAGATTTTCCAAAGCAGACAACAATTTTAAGAGGAGATTTGGGACACTTCTGGCAGCAAAGACACTGTTGTAAATGTAGTATGCAACAACTTGTACATCAGATTATTTGCATCTGTTTTTCAATTTTTATTGCTGGCAGTTTTAAGTTTGCCACTTGGCACTCAGTGTCCCCCAAAACCCTGGTTGTGTGCTGGAATCATCTACTATGTTACCAAAAAAATTCAGTTTTGAGTAATTTCTTTACATCTTGGATTGAGCAAGGGATTATTAATACAAGTAGTAGAAAAGAACAAAGTTTATTTTACTGCACTCACTTCTACAGCATAAGTCAAAACTTGTACAAGAAAAATACTGATGCCTAAATCTCCAGAGCAGTTTGTTACACAGAGCTGTTCAAGGCAACATCTGACATTTGGCTAGAATGCATTTAGATATGCAAGCCTCAAATAATCAAAACCATTCCAACAGCTTAATGAATCTTTTTTAATTATACAAAATTCTCCTTGAATTATTCAAATATTAACAACTGATACAACACCAGTTCCTGCAGGCAAAACAGTAGAGGAATGTACCTTTCAATTTTATTTAAACATTATCACTGAAAATTCTGATCTGTATGCATTTGACTAATTATTATTCTAAATGGTGTTTAGGCCCAGTTTCCTAGGCAATCTCTCCACACCTTTCATATGCCACAGTGCACTTCCAATACACAAGTATAAAGCTGTCTACACGTGGCCTTTGGAAAAAAAATCATAGTGTTTACTTTCAGCTGCACTGAGTTAAACAACACTGAGATTATGTATAAACTATCATGGACATTAAAAATCCTGTGTGACAAGAGGTGATTCCAAACTGGCCTGTCCCCAACCTGAACAGAAGGTGCTATAAAGGCAGCTCACCCAGAAAACAATGTGGACGGAGAGGATTTCAGCCTCTATCAGACTGTTCTGCAAATTCCTCCCATGCCCTTCCTGACAAGTGTACCGAGAACCTACTGTTCCCTTACCCTGCTGAATCCAGTGTATCATGCTCCTAGGCAGCCAAGAAAATCAGCAACCCAGGCTGTCTTCCCACCCTCTCTCTCTGTCTTAGGGCTCCACATCACTTAACTCTTCTATAATATCCAGAACCAGGCTTCCTTTATAGCAAATTGATATACAAACAATATATTTTGACTACTGTGATACTACATGAAAAGCCTACAGAAGGCACATGGCTCAGAGACCTCACTCCAAAGCCAGGGAGCCATCTAACCTCAGCAAAAGTAACAAATTATAATCACTTGCTGCTTCCACCTGCTTAAGGGGGGAAGGGATTTACCATGGCTCTGGAAAACATATTTTAGGAACAAGGACTTCACAGTGCTGGGGAGGCAGAGCTGTGAGCCTGGCAGCTCTAACATGATCATAAAGTGAGGCAGGGGACTAATCCCCTGCTAGCTTTTGTGGCTGCTTAGTGACTAAGTGTCACTCTACCCTCATGTTAACTAACACACTCCTCAGAAATGAAAATAAAGCTGCCTGCTACTGAGCTCTTCTCCAGCTCATTTACTGTTTTGAATATACAGATTGGTCTCTGCTTGTTTCTTCTGGGAAAGAAGATGATTGGCCATGTTCACGAACCACCTCTGAATCCTGACTGCCAGCTTCAGGAGCTGAAATAAAAGTAAAGAACAGAAAAAGGTCAGGCACAAGCAAACAAGCCCAAAACCCCAAGCCCTGGATTTGCATTATACGTGGTATCAGTCACATTTCCCAAGTAAACTGGAAATGCAAAATTAGTTTCAATCCAGTTTGTTTTTCAACCAAGTTAATTCAAAGGTGCTTGACCATGAGAGCTCCAGGTCTCTGAGCTGAGGTACTGCACTCCAGACAGCAGCTGATGGTTTCAGCTGTGCTTGAAGAAATGTAGCAAGAGTGCTTCAAGATGGGAAGTGTTGAAGCTGCACTGGAATAGAAGTATGAGGCAGATTCTTTGCCCACTTAATCTCAGTGAATCTGTGCCACGTTTTTTTAACACTCCTGTCAATTCTCAAAGGCCTTGACAGACTAAATAATCCTTTCTTCTAATCCCACTAGGGACTTTCAATTATAAAGTATTTACTTGCCTATTTGCATGAAAAGTTCTCTCATTTCCTTTTAGGTGACTTGGGGTTTAGTTTGTTTTTCTGTGGCTTGTTCTTTTAGAAAGCCAACAAGTCTGCAATCAGACTCTATCCTCAGATGCTGTACTGGCTGTTCTACTGGACATACCTTGTGTTTATTTTGTCACATTTCCATAACATTACTAGTCAATAATGCATGAAATTGTGTAACAACATGGCCTATACTTCACTGCTGTAAGCCTAACTGGCCTCAGTCATTCAACTGAAGTCAAATGTTGACTCAAACCTTTCTGGCATCAGCTTCCAGCCTTGGAAAATCTTTTTCAGACAGGACTCAGGGTTTTTTTTTCATTTTGTCTTAATTTCAGATTCCCTTCAGGGCAGAAATCACAGACATTTCTTTTCACCAGCCATCCCCTGCTAGATGTTTTTTATTCATTCTTCTGCAAGAGTTTTGCCAGGAAACCCATTTCACTTCAGATTTGGAGGTATCTCTGGAGGAAGAATGTTTCCGAGTACCACTGCAGGTTTGAGTCAGTTCTTTTCTTGGGGAAAAAGATATGATGCAATCCTAACATTCCTATGCACTAAATATTACAGGTTTTCTCTTTTTTCAAACCTCTTTAGTATCAGAATCAAAGAACTATTATTTTCACTGTATCTTCCTTCTACATCTCCATCTTCTGCTGGCAGGCTGTTTTGTACGTGACCTGATGAAGAAGTATCCCCCCTCACCGGGTGACAGCTGAAAATTCCTACATATTCTGGAACACAAATACTGTGTAATGGAATTAATCTGTATTTTCTCCATAGTCCTAAGAAAACTGGATTGTTCTCTAAGTGGCCCAATGCATTGTTTCCTGTGGCTTTGTGCCTGGGTTGTGATGTGTAATAAGAGCTGAGGTCATGAGATGGCATTTTGCTCTCTAGGGGGGTGCTCTCATGACCTCACTTCTTTATCCAGTTGCCTGTTTTCACGATTGTCCAGCACAAGTCTGGATTTCCTCTGTCTTCCTCGTGCAATACCACTACTGCTCTCAATGTCCCCTACATCTGTCTGCTACCTCCCATTCCTTCCCATTCCCACACCCTCCAACAGAACAGCTGCAGCTCCTTTCAGGTTCTCTGCCATTACAGTATCCCCCAGAGCTTTTTGTCCTTTCCAAATCATAAAACCCATTAATCCTCACATACACTTCCTGGTTTGACAGCCAGCCCTCAGTTTCCCCCCCCACACACACACACAAATCAGCCCTTCTTACTTCACCACCAGCACACAGCTATCTCCTTCAAGATGCATTAAAATCCTGATTCCTTTGTATCTTGAAATAATTTTACATTTCTATGACACCTGCACACCACCCCCCACCACCATATTCTTCATATTCCCCTTGTCTACCACATCTCCTGCTTACTTTTCTTTGGCTTTCCAGCCAGAAAAGAAGCAGGTATGCTCTGCCTGCTCTGAAGATGTGTGGCCACTGCTGGGCTGAGTGGCAGGCACTTGGCTGATAGCCAAGGCACACACAAATCAGTCAGGAATTGAGTGCTAGCTGACTGCCAGCCAAGCACCACGACATGGCTGCAAACAAGCCACTTGGTGGGAGGCATCTGTTTCCCTTGCAGATCAATATTGCCTGTGATCACAACAGAAATGTTTGGCTGAAAATAACCAGGGGGTTGAAAAGCTATGAGAGGACTGACATAAACAGAAAATGAGACTGCACAAGCCTTATGTTGTCACAAAACCAGGCCAAAAAACCACCAACCTATATTTTGTCCCACCTAACCACTATCAAAATCTTTTAATTTCAAATTATACTCCTTTATTTCTCCTCCTTCTTATGCAAGAGATTTGGGTTTTCACTGCTTATTGCAATATGTTTAATTAACTGATTAGAAAACTTTTATTCTCATGATCATGAAGAAAAATTAAGTTGTATTTTTAATCTTCATTTCCAAAAAGAATTTAAAATAGAACTGGCTATTCACTCATGCAGTGTGAGTGGTTAATTTTCTGAGCAGCTCTACCCTCTTGTGGTCAAAGCTAGCTGCAGCCAAATTAAAAATGTGCAAATATAATTAATCACAACTCTGTCCACATGGAGGCACAATACAGGAAAGAGACACAAAAGAGAGGAACACAAAGACTTAACCTATGCCAGAAATATAAAATCCTGTGAGCTTCAAGAAAACAACTTGATAGTTTGAAGATTCAATCTTTCATTTTGCAACAATTAAAATGTAGGATTTTCAGATGAGCAAGAAATTCCGTATCATTAATGCCAATTCTTAGTCTGCATTTTTTTTTAAACGTTTTGTCTACACTGCAGCAGAAGCAAGTACTTTTTAAACATTTCCTGTAAACTAGGTACTTAGAAAGAAAAATATTTTCATTTTGAGAACAGTTACAGATCCTATTCTGCACTAGCTCTGAGTCCTGGGGCCTCCAGCATCTGCTCAAGATTGAGGTGCTTGTCAGCTGGAAAGCTCAAACATGCCAGGATGCTTCCCCTGTGTCAGGCTAGAGCTGTACAGCCTGGCAATGTGTCCTGGTACTTCAGGATCTCATTTTTGGCTCCATCACAGGGATTTGGGAACTCCTGTGAACTAGGGAGTCTCTAGAGGCTTCCACCTCTCTGGCTGGGTATTGAAACCAGGTTTAAACTGAGTGTCCCAGGGCTCAAGTCATGCTTCCTTACCATGTGCTTCCTTGGTTGTTTCAGCCAACATGTTCAATGAAAGGGGAGGAGGAAGGTAGTGAATCCCTGGCAGAAAATTCGGTGGCATGAACTGAGGCAGAGGAGCGTAGTATCCTTGATGGAAATCTCCACCTCCATCTGGAATCTGCAGGAAAAAAATCATGAAGTAAAGCATCTTCCATTAAAGACGCTCCATAGGACACAACTCTATTGTCAAACAATTTCTCTTTCAATTTTTACCTGTGGATATTAATTTTTTTGTCCATTTTGTCCATGCACGTACGTGAAGCAACTGATAAGCATGGTAACTTTTCATGGGTACTTTAACAGCAAAGAGGCAGCTAAAGGTAAAGACCAGTATTTCTTGAGATAATTAAAAGACCACTACTTACTGACACAGAAGTTACATTTCCTGCTCCATAGTTGCTAGCAATGTGTCGGAAACCTCTCTGAAGTGGTACCCCTGGAGGTGATGGTGCTCCCCGACAACTTGGCTGATTGATGGCAAATCCCATGGGAAATGGGTGGTAAGGGTATACTCCAGAATACCCAGGGTACACTTTTGGAGGTTCTCTCTCCAGGTATTCTGGGTTGACCATGTATTCTGGAGGTAAAGCAGGGTGAGCTAGGAAACAACGAAAAAAGGACAAAGAAAAGTAGCCATGTAATTCCATGCAGTTTAGTAGAAGTAGCTGCAGGATCAAATTCCACTCTCAGGCAGGAGAATCTGACCCTTTAGTTTCATGCACATCTCCTTATTTATTTATTTTGTGCTTTTTTAAGGAACTAAGGAAAAGTGCAGCAGAGTATTCTGTAACACAGAACGATCTGTATTCTTTCCTGCCTTGTGCACTGTGAAGCTATTCCTTAGTAAAGCACTGGATGCAGAATCTTACCTTTCCAGTACATCAGCAACAGCAAAAAAACCCCTACCTTAAGGGTTTTAACTCCAGCAGAACTTAAAAATCTACAGAAAGAGTTGTAACTTTAGTCCCATATGTCACTTCACAAGTTAATTTACAGACAAAGGCACATTTCTGGGGACATACACAGGCAATTTCAGATGCATGTATCTGTTACTTCCTTTGTTTTGTATCTTGCATCTGGAATATTATGTGGCCTCTCTGAAGTCTTTAAAAAAAAAAAAAAAAGTGGTTATTTGAATATGACTAGGGTCTTCTTGTCTACACATCATCCTGTTGATAGAAAAGTGGAAGTTTTTGCTTTGAGAGTAGGTCAGCTTCTGGAATACTAGAAGTATACTGTTTGTCCCTAACCTTTTTCTAAAATTGGTCAGCAAGTTAAAAGTGTTATTAGGGGAAGGACTAACAGGCAGATGTAGAGTTAGCATCATCCAAAACATCATTTTCTTAGGAAACAAAGCTGAAAAAAAGGAACGGTTACTGACAGACAAAAGGAAGAGCTACTGACAGATTAGGTGGGAACTAGAGATGTCAGAAATTACTCTTTCCTCTGGGCTTCTCAGAACAGCGTTTTGTCTTGCAGGCTGCCAACTCTCCAGAGGCTCAGTCTAATGACTACTGCAGTCATCAGGGATTTCCATAAAATTACTATAGTAAATAGTAGTATGAAGTTACTATAATAAATGGTAATAAACTAGACAAGTCACATGAAACACTCTATTAAAGGAAGCAGTTTAAGAGGTGGCAGACCATACAACTGTTCCACCTGCAAAATCTATGCTCTGATCTTAAATATCAAATGTACTTTTACACCAAGTGATTTCAGACAAGTTCAGTCTTTGTCACAGGAATTAAGGACAAAAGGCCTCCTTCTTTTACAGTGCTATAGTAAAATGCTTACTTGAGGCAACTGCATCAGTCACTTCCCTTTTTCCTGCCACTGATGAGTTTTTCAGCATTTTTGTATCGGGAAACTTGTGCCTCTGAATTTATAAACAGTGAGACAGCACTCACAGCAATATCCACAAGCACACCTGTACTGCACAGTGGATCACAGTTTGGTTTTTCTCCCAGACCAGTTCCCCTCTCAGAAAAATACCCCTTGCTTAAGCTTCAACCTTGCAATGAGGAACAAGGCCAAGCACCCTGAGCCCTGCAGAGCTGCATGACCAGCATTGCAAACCCTGCAAAAAGGAAAATAAATGCAGGGTCACGCGTTCAACGTGCAAGTTGGGTACCTGCGTCCATCGAGGGAGGAAAGGAAAGACAGCAGGAATGTCTCTCCAGAGCTGGAGCCTGAGGAATCGGGTGGGTGCAAACCGTGTTTGATGAGGAGAAGAGGGAGATGAACACAGAAGGATGGTAGGACAGGGGAAGAGGGTTTGGGGAGAGGTCCTTACCGTAGTCCCAGAAGGGAGGGCTGCTGGGAGATGGTGCTGGCCCCCTGCTCGCTGCACTTTTGCTGTTGCTGCTGGTGGGCTGGGTGCCCTTTGACCCCTCATGGGTGCCCTTCATGCCCTCATGGCCTCTCTGCTCAGTGGCACTGGGGCCTTCACTGGAGGGAGCGGGCCCTGCGGCTGCCCCAGCCGGGGGGTCGGGCACCTGCTGCCTCAGGGCCTTCTGGGCCGCCATGATCTTCTGCCGCTCAGTGATGAGGGAGCACTTCTCGCAAAGGCAGAGCTTCCAGCGGCAGTGTCCGGCGTGGCCCTTCACCGGCACCACGAAGCCATGGTTACGGCAGCGGGAGCACTTGGGGGTCCGCACCGTCGCCTTCGCCGCTGCAGCCTCCTCAGCCTCCATGGCACACACCCCAACCCTGGCTTAACCACTTTGGCACAGCTCTGCTGGCTCCTCGGGGCTCTTATATAGGCACGGCCACTGCTGTCCCAGCATGTAGCAACCTGGGCAGGCGGGGCAGGAGAGCCCATGGCAGCGGGTGGGGAATGCCCTGCTCCAGGGAGCCTGCAGCACCAGAGCTGCCTCGGCCCCGCAGGCCTCCCCTCCCTTAGCCCGGCATGGCTGTACCTGCCCGCCTCCCCCTCAGGCCCCGGCTGCGGGCTGGAGCCCGGGCTCAGCCATGGGGGATGGAAGACAAGCAGGGACTGTGTCTGCAGGAGCAGGAGGGAGCCTGCCAGACATTTTAGTTCAGTGCCCTGCGTGCAGAGGTGGGAGTTTTGCACGTGTGGGGAGAGAAATTCAGTGTCCCTTAGACAACTGCCTTAAGTGATAGTTTTTCCCTTTTGGCAATTTAACATCCGCATGCACTTTCATAACTCTTATGCATTCGCTTTTAACATGCACAGGATTTTGGTTATGTTTCGTTCCCAATTTGCAGCATGCTTCTCTTGATCAGGAGCAGTGACTGCCTCAGCAGAAATAAAACCCACAACCCACGGTTTCATCATTCTGTTCTTCAAAACAAGGTACTAAGATGAAGGCGGAAAGCGGATGTCATTTGAAAGACCTGTCTCTTTTTCTTGGAATTCCTTATTCTCCGGAAACAAAGACGGGCTTTCAATTAGAAATATAGGAATGCTTCAATTCCAGTATTGCTTAGAAAGCACTTGTTATTTGTTACTGCTGGTAGCTACAAATCCATGGTTTACACAGTAGCCCATTTCCACGACAAAACTCTCCACTTTGCAATATAAGACTTGCCACTGCTGACTTTTCCTCACAAATGCAATAGCTAATTTTGAGATGAAAATATTTTCTTCTACCTTAAAGAAAACACCATAAAAATAATTACCAAGTAGCTGTGCAGTTTTTTACCAATTAGTTTCAAGGGAACAAGGTGACTGCTACCTGCTGCTCTGAAACAATTCCTCTATACAACACAACATGTTTCACAGCAGCCTGGCAGAAACCTTTCCACTAGAACAAACCTTCCTACAGACTTGGGTGCACCCCTCAACACAGGGGGGAGGGCAGACCCTGGCGAATCAGGCACTTTAAGAGATTTGGCAACAGTTTGGGTTAAGAGTGAGCAGCCATCCCCTGTGCCCTGCAAGCCCCAAGGCTCAGCCTCAGGCTTCTCAATTTGCAAAAGACCCAGAAGGACTTTGCATGAGAGTCCTGCAGGTTTCCAGCAGGATTTTGTCTCCTGGGCAGATGTAAGTGTAATACTGGCATACAAGCCCAGGCTTGCTCTCAAAAACACTTCTGACCCAAATCCTCAAAGGCACACAGTCCCCAGACCACCGTGCACAGCAGCAATCCCAGCCTGCAGATTTTCCTATCCCAGCTGCAGACTGAAACTTTGTGAGCTGCTTTCTATGAGGGGCTCTCAGCAACGCTTTTGCCCCCAGGCCTTCAGGGATCTGATGCAACAGCAAGGCCAAATATGCACAGACACACAGAAGGTCACCGAAGAGGGACCAGCAAAGTGCTCTGAGGAAATTGGGTGCTGGGTTGCATGCACAGCAGCTCCTTTTGTGAGAGGGAGGGGGACACATGAAAATGTAATCACCTCCCTGGTCCTCGATTGCAGACTATTTGCACCAGGAGACTTTAAAGCACCGTCTAGAAAGCCAGCTTCATGTGCTGTGTGGATTGAGGCTGAATAGCTTTGAAAAATTGACCTAAAAATGTTACTATTTCTTCCTAGTTCAGGAAAGTGTTTGGCTGGTGTTTGGCCTTCTATAAAAGCTACTCTTAAATGCAGTCTTGAAGTGCTGCTCACTTCTGCCAGGGCCTCGATGTTTCCATAATCATTCTAACCATTGACTCTGCATTAAATACAGACAGATAACATATTCCTAATTTTATGCTCCATATTTTTGCTGCATGTCGAGGATGTGCATATTTAGCTGTAGAATGCAGAATGAATGTAGAATGTAGACAGATGACACATTTTTAAAAAATCTATTTTTTCATAGATACACAATCTGTGTTCATTTGGATATTTAAGGAGTGGAAGAGAAAGGTAGGCTGTGTAAATTTTCCCCAGTAAGCTTCTATTATGATTCACATAATACTGCTATTTCAGATATTTACCCAAACACACTTCATTTTATCTCTCTTCCCCCCAAAAAAGTACACATGGGCTGCAACTAAGCCTCATCCTTCAGAGTCATGTGATTAGTTTTAGGAATGATTTTCACCAAAGCATTCAGGATTTATCACACTCTTATACAGTTTGTTTCAAAAATAAGTAGATTTGCTTCTTGCAGAAAAGTGAACATTTTAATTTACTTGTAAGGTAAATATTTCTGCAGACAGCTCAAAGACATTCTCCTATTCCAACCCTGTTATGTGTTTATATATAGATTTGACTTAGCTTATCACACACCATTAGCAAAACCATCCCACAGAGAAGATATAACAGTTTCAAAATAAATTTTTGGAATGAGATGTAGAATTTTATGTGGATGCAGCTTCATGCCTATTATAATTTTCTCCTTTATTCCTACTTAAAATGACTAAAGCTTACTTAGTTCACTCTAGCATTTTAAGTAACATGGTGGGTCTGTAACATAAAGTGTTTACAGACAAGTTATGTATTAAAATGGCAGTTAGAAGGATTATTATCTTGCTAAAATGAAAGGAAAGCAGCCTGCTGAGTTCATGTTATTGAAATCAATAGCAATAACATCTAATTCTTTCCAACTTCTGAATCATACAAAGTTTGTGGTTTTGGTGTGTAGATTGCTCTGTTCATGAAACAGTGAAGAAACCCAATGATTTAGCTAAAAGGAAAGAAATCAAAAGACTGTCTGCCTTTAAATCAAGTAAAGAAAATTGGGGTTTGGTTTTTTCCTCCTTGGACATTCCAGCTAACATTTTACGCAGTAAATGTTTTTTGGCAAGGAAATTGTTCTGCTTACATCTGATATTTCACAGACAAATAGCAACATAATCAAGCAATTTGTTTGGTCTGAGATCTCCATTGCAATTATTTGCAAACTTGGTTCAAAATAAGTGCTTTCTTATCCATAACAATCAAGAATATAGTTTTAATTTTTAAGACATCGCATACAAAGATAAAAATCCTCTCTTCAAAAATTATCTTAGTAGTTTGAAAGTGTCCACTAGGTACTACCTTAAGTAATTATATAAAACCTGATCCAGTCATGGTATTACTAGATTTCTACACTGTAAGTCTCATATTTATGGCTATCACACTATGCTGAACATGAAGACATTTACCTGCACAGGCAGAACTGCCTGAGGAGGACCTGCCAGGCTCCCCACCGCTCTGCACCCAGGTACTTTGTTATTCAGTCTTAACAAGTACCTTGACTCTACCTGTGGATTAGTAATGGATCTCCTAGCATCACTCACTTTGGGGTTTACAGGGGGATTACTGTAGTTTCCTGCACTGGCTGATGAGCTTGCAGGTTCATTTCCAGTCCCTTACTGGACATTTTTCTTCAGGTGTGGCCCACAGGCTGTCAAGAAATCTCTCAGCTGCCAAGGAACATCTGTATTCCCTCTCTTGCCCTTGTTGCTGGAAAGAAGGTGTTTTCACTCCCTCACATGTCTCTGGCATACTTATTCATTAAAATACAGCTTGGGTAAATTGACACTGTTCTGGCATCATGTCTGTCACTTCTATCCACACACATGGCTAGAAACCCACACTTCCTTCCCCTCCTGTCTTGGTGAGGATACTGCTGTATTCTTTCCTCTGAAATCCCAAATCCCCATGTGCAGTCTTTTCCAGCTCCTACACACTCAGAAGCCTTTGGCAAGGATTGTTCTGGATTATGTTGTACATCCCTTAACCCTTCCTCCCACTTCTCTTTTGCATTAATTGCATCCTGCTTCTCTTCCCTTTCACAAGGGAAGAAAAAATTCCCTTTCACATTTTATCCCCATCCTGCATATAAGCTCATGTTCACTGCCACATAAGGACTGTCACCTTCACCTGGCCCAGAAAATCATTTTTCTGCATAGCACTGGTAACACACTTCTTCATGCTTTCTTCTGGAGTCACCTTCATGTTTAACAGCCTCTTATAAAAACCATCAAAGACTTTAAAACATCTTCTGCCTGACCTGTATGACAAAAATCTCCCTTTTACAATTGAGCTAATACCAGTGCACATCCATCAAATCTGTCACAGAATTGCAAGGTTCAGCTATTTGCTGACATGCTTCTGAAGTTGTCTAATCCTGCCCAAAGCAAGCTGACATGACAATGAATAAAGTTCTTTTGAGTTGCTTCTGTAGACTATATTTTCCACCTTTCTAATCACTGTGAAATTGTACTATAGTAAACATTTTCTTAAATGTGAGGGAAAGTGTGTAGAGAAACCAATCAATATGATTAGATCCTATCTACCTTAGGATTTGAAGTGGTTAAAATGTGTTTGGATTACACCATTTTTAAAACTGGTTCCAGGTAAACTGTTTAAATTCATATGAACAGATTCAACTTTTCAGTTCTCTTTCAGTCTCTATTCCTTTAGTTTAAAACATTGTCTTCATTAACTCAAACAGGAATTCCACAGGGGTGGATGTTTTTATATTTGTTACACAACATTTAGATGGAGGACAATTAGATGATGATTTTCATCTGCTTTATCAAAATGGTGAAGCTCCATGCTATGATGAGAGCAAATTGGATGGAGTTCCTACATACATTTAAACAACAAAAAAAATTACAGAACTTAAATAATGCACTTCTGGTTTCTTTAACAAACACAACTAAATTAAAGCTTGAGTTCTTAAAATTGTGGATATTTTTAATACATACTGGGAAAATTGGGTTCTTAAATATTAGGAATGGAAACTTTATTACTATGACTGCTGTTTGTTTATTTTAACAAGATCATTATTTAGGAGAAAAGCAATAGTGTTTAAACTGGGAAGTCTGTCATCTGTTTATTTCATGAGTAGGAGAAGGGCAGGGTGGACCAGGAGAGAAATCAACCCCAGCAAGGAAATGCAACACATAACAGTTCTTATCCAGCATTGATATATCTCCCACATAAGGAGGATATAAAACGTATTAAGGGGAAAAGAATGAGGCAGGCATAAATACACACAGAGCCTTTCCCCAAATAAATGATGGAGTGTTTAAAAACCCCTATCAAGAAAAAGTAGATCTATGCTAAACACCTTCTATGGGAGCTGTACAGTCAGTTTGCAATAAATAAGGAGCACTTTGCAATAAATAAGGATCACTGTATCATCAAAGTCTGATTATTTCCTTACATTCCCCTAAGAAACTTAAGAATTGTCCCTTTGGAAGAAATCTGCTTCTTTAGAAGGTCACCTTTGTAGACATTAATACAAAATCAAAACTGGAAACTCAAAACCCACTGTTAGTGGTATGGCAGCTGCAGGGATGCCTTAGTTACACCATCTTACTTTAGTAAGCTCCCAGATTTAGCAGGTTTAGCCTGGACACCACTAGGCTTGTCAGTCAGTCTTCTGCCTGGAGAAATAAACACATTTTCAGTCCAGAGTCCCCATTCTCCTTGCCCTCAGCTATAGTTCCTGTCAAGTTCTCTTAGACACAAAACCCACAAAATCATATTTGAATTCTTCCATACAGCAAAAAAGGGATTTTATGGAGAAACAGTCATGCTTACCACAGTAAGTAGGTGGCCCATTTAGAGTAATCTTTGCTTAGCACCTATTTTGTGCTGAAATTGTCCTACTACCTTGTCAGCAAGCCTAGAGCAATGCTAATAGATGGATAAGGCAGGAGGCAGCCTGAAGTCTACTACACACATCAAGTGTACTTGCTGTGGGCAGAATTCCATTTGTGATTGTCAACACTGACATATATACCACATTTTCTAACTGCATTTCTCCACCTCACATCTGAATTAGATTTCAGAAAATGTTCAGAATATCTGAAGTAGCTTAAACAATGCACAATAAATAAAAACAGCTGTTTGCCTTAATGTCTTCCTCTTCAGCCTGGACTCTTCATGGGTTCTTCAATGAAGTAAATAAAAGTGAAATAACCAAGTTACTTATCAGCATAGCATGAAGAACATAATCAAAATGTTTACCTTGGAGTGAGAACAGACAAGACTAGTGATGATTAACCTCTGGCATGCATACTAGAACTGGTTTCTGGTATTCATACCAATATAGCACATCATCTGTTCTTCAAGAATGATTCTGGGAACTGATAGACTCCCAGTGAGGTGATAAAGCTTCTTGCTGGCTCCTTATCCCTGCATGACAGAAAAAAACTGTGGTTTGTAGTGGGTAAGAGAAAAATAAGCACTAGCACTGATAAATTTGCATTAGCTGATTCCAGCCAGGTGTACTGAAGGATGCAGTTCAGAAATGTCCCTTCTCTTCTATGTTATTTCCATAAATTTCTCCTATAGACTGTGACAACAGAATCTTTTCCATTTGGTTGAAACTTCTAGGTTATATATATATATACATATATATATATACACACTGTAGGAATATGTATGTATACATGTATTTGAGGCATATTTTCACTGGAGAGGACTTCTGCAAAAATAAAAATAAAAGGACAAGCTGAAACCATGCCTGCCTATCTCTAAGGAGTCACCTCCCCTGGTGACTTTCTTTCTATGTCAAGACAACTTGCATTTCTCTCTTTCCAGCATGAAATGTGTTGAGCTACCTCAGGGGCTCCTGGAACTTCAAAGTCCATTAACACAAAGTAGAAAGTAAAAACATGGAATAGAAAATCAAATTAATGCATTGACATCCTCCTCTCCTACCTCTGTCATACAGCAAATTAAAAAAGGAGAGTCTTATGCACCTGTGGCAGCAGAGATTATGGACAAAGACATTAAAGTAGTGGAGGGCTGCTCAGCAATTTTGGCAGATACAATGATAGGAGGGTGCTGATGTGAAGCCATACGTGTGTTTTTTCATAGTCTAAGTAAGAGGGGAACAAAAGAGGCACATTCTGATGCTATTTCTTATTTTGTGATCATAATACCAGACTGTTAGTCATCACATTAAATGGAACTACTTGCAAGAAAAGTTATGATGAAGTAGAAAAAGAACAGAATCAGCCCACTGGATGTTAGCAGCTTTTCCTTTGAATCTGAACCCAAACTGATTTTAAGTCAGGAAAGTTTGGCTTGATCAACTCCAGAAAACAAATAGAAAAAGACACCAAATCATCACTTCCATTTCCCTGAAGCTGTGGGACCCAACTGTCACTAAAGGTTGCCTTGTGCTGCAGGGATGTGCTGTTGGAAAGCTTGACCTACACAGCAGTGGCTCCTCCAGGCAGTCCCCTCTTTAGCTTTTGCCTTAGCTGCAGGCTTTTTTTCTGGGTTATTGCTCTGCTCTCAGACCCAGCTCCTCCAGAGCACTCTGCTTTGGGCTGCTGTGGCTGCCAGCAATGTTCTCTTGATTCTCAACACCAGCAGGAAGAAAGGAAAGGGCAGGTGAATGCCCAGCAGCAGACCACACAGCCTTCACCCAGCCAGTACACAGATGTAACATAGCTGCTTGAGGCCTCCCAGACTGCTGCTTATATGTTATATACATATGGAATAAAAAGAAACACAGGGTGAGCAGGGGTGGGAAGTCATCACTACCTGATGGTGAGCAGTGATCCCTCTTCATGATCCCTAGTTTTGGCTGAACACCAGCACTTCTCCATCTTTCTGCATATGTATCTTCAGCTTTAAAATAACAGCATGAGCTGTTATTTTATTTAACATAAATACTGGAGGATTGGAGTTGCATTTCTAGGAGGAGGGGGTATGCTTGCCTTGACATCCCAAGACAATAACCCCAGCAAAAGGAGTGTATCTCATGCCCAGTGTCCCATTTGGCAGGCTGGGCTGAGGTCTTCCTCAGGATTCCTTGGCCACTACCACCAGTAATGTCTTTATTTCTGAAATACAGTTTGCTTTCAAAGTAGATAAAAAGAGACCAATAAATTTCAGCTCATACAGACATGAACATAAACCTGAATGTTGTCCTAAATTTTATTAGGACTTCATCTCTTACCATATCACTCCTGTTATCCATGAACAAGGACTCTGAAAATGTTGAACTGGAACATGCTGTATTCCACTACTGTAGTAAAAAATCTCATATATATTTAACAAAAGACTTATACTTCAATAGTCAATTAAACCAAAGCATGAATATGGCTGTATATAATAAAGTGAATTAATAATTTCAGATAGTGATAAGTGTTCCTCACTAAAGTACCTATGCAGTTTATTGACTGCATATTATTGACAAAAATACATTATTTGTATTTTATTTTAGCATTCTTTGCCTCAGAGGTCACACAAAACCAAACAAGTTAGATATTTTTTGAGCATGCTGTATAATTAAAGGTTGAAGTGTTAATGATAGTTACTGTTATTTGCAGTTGGCAGAAGTGTTCACTGAATATTTACTGAAAGACACCCAAAGCTTTCCTTACTATTTAATAGAAAATCTGTACATGTCTGCACTGTACAAATATTTTAAATGATTAATCAAGGATAGAAGACTGGGTATAATATATGCACTAATTAGACACAAAATCTATCTCTTAAAAAACACGCAGCTTTCACAAAGTACAAATTAAAACCAATATAATTAATTTTCTTCAAATAGGGACTAAGGCAACATCTGAACTTATATAAAATATTTGTGTATATTCTTCAGTCACTACATATATCTCAACCCTCTTTTCCCGAGTGTTATTTGTTGTGTTAAAATCTTTTTAAAAAGTTAAAAAACAAATAAAACCATCAATATCTATAGAAAATCTAATCTGTACAAGTTTCTGTTACTGTAGCAAATAGATTATCATTAATATTTGTGTTGAAATAGTAAATAAAGTATGATATGGGTATTTATGGGTGATTACACAGGGCGAATAATTATGCAAACATCCTCCCAAAAAGATGTATTTTAGACTTGATTTATTGGCTACATTATCATGACAGTGTCCTATCCATCAGTCTTGTGATTCAAATGGTGAACAGGTGAATATTATAGATTGCTAGAAACTTGGTAATAAGCCTGGGGAAAGAAGCTGAACTGTCTTCATTATCTATCTCAGTCAGACAAAATTTTCTATTTTTATAGCAGTCTTTTCCACCTGTCCTAGCACTTAAACATGGAGAGTAAAAATGAATATTTGACATGAGATTTCAGGAATGCCTTGTACAAATGTTTTAATATTTTCATATACTAGAAATATCTAACCTAACACATTTGAGGATTGTGTTTAGCTTTTCCACAGATGTCTTCACAGTAATGACTCATGGGCAGTCTGTGTTCAACTCATGTATCTCTTTCTTGTTTGGTTTCCAAGTGCTGAGCTCCTGCTGCTGGCTTTCCATACATATATTGTGGGCCATTAAATTTCATTCCATTTATGTTATTCCAGTTGCCATAGTATCTATTTCTTTCCTATATGAGCCTTTAATCCTCTTCTGTATTAGTAGTATCTCTCAGTGTTTGCTTTCAGCAAAATTTCATTAGCATACTCTTTTTGTGTCCCAGTCATTACTGGAAATATTAGGACAGATTCCAATACTGATCCTTTAAGGATTACAATAACACCCTTCCATCAGACAAAAGATATTTTTCCAGCACTACTGTTGTTTTTTTTTTCCTGCTTTAGCATTTTTTATTCACAAATTACTTTTCAAGAGCCAAATAAGCAGCATCTAGAGCATTTTCTACTGATTGAAACAGTGATTTTAATTAGCAGAAAAATATTCATTTAACCTGCTTTACCGTTGGCAAACTTAAGTTGCATTTTGTCACATTTTTATATATATTTACAAAGATGTTTGTCTTCAAAATACCTTCTAAAGCCTTGAATTTTGTTGAGGTCACTCTAATGTTTTGTGGTTATCCTATTTGCCCCTTTCTGAAATCAGTCAAGAGGTTTGCTTGTCAGTAGTGATATGCTACCAGTTGGAAGCTTTATTAAAAATCCTTGCTGCTGGACATGCAATTTCATGTGCCAGTTCTCTCAGAACCCAGGGATGGAGATTATCATGTCCCTCCAATTTCAGCGCTTCAAGCTCTTTGAGTTTTTCTTCTACTTCACATATAATAATTTCCATTTCTATATCCTCATTCCACTCACAGATTACACTTCTCTTTCCTGGATAGTTTTATCTTCAAGTGCCTTACAAAGCAATTCTTAATTAGGACTGATATTCATAATAAAGGTCCTCTGATAACTCACAGTTCTATGTTAATTATTAGGCTTTGCTACAATAAATAAAAAGCTATGGTTTGTGTGCTTGTGTTTTTAGGTTTTTTACAGCCAATTCCATATGTAAATTTCACTGTGAAAGAAACAGTTATGCCTCAGTGCATGCACTAGTGCTATGACAATGTTACTACTATCAGACCATGCACTGTTTAGAATACAAATACATCTGAAAGTAACATTTGTAAAGGGCAAATGGCAAGACAGAACAGAAAATACTGCAATTTAAGGACACAGGATTCAGGCTCTTATCAGACTATTCTATTCAGGAGCCTCCACCAAATCCCTCTGAGCTGCACAGGACAGTCAGGTTCTTTGGAAACAACAAAGAAACTAAAATTTAGGACTGTGGGTGTCTTCTGTGGATGTACAGGGGTGAAATAAAGTTTACCTAATAACAAGGAAATAAGGAAAAACTGCAAGATTAAGTTGCCTGGCATAAAATTACTCACAAATCTCAAAGTAAGGTCTAAAGAAAAAAATATAAAGGAAAAAAATATATTAATTTTCTCAATTTGAACTCTGTACACTTGTATATGAAAAAAAAAGCAAAATGTCTCCCTTTTACATTATCAAAGTGGGATTCATAGAGAGAAAAGCATGAGAGCAAAAAGGTGAAAAACAGCAAAGGTGATGAAGACACACCTCATTGAATGAATGAGGAATCATTCAGAAAGAAAACATACCTGAGAAAAAAAAATCAAACAGAAGGAATGAATATGTGTAGGAGCAGAAAAAAGAATGAAGGTTAGATTTACAGTATTTAGTGAAAATAGGAGATTGTGCTCAGGGTTTTCAGCCTGATTTTGATCAGTCCTACAGCAGATGATTAACAGAAAAGTAACATTTATGTCGGGCAATGAAAGAGTAGGGAATTTGTATTTTTAGTTTTTTTAAACCTCATCATAAGGCTTCCAGGATATAACTGTTTATTGTTAATATAAATGTTACTATAGATGATACTAATTCACTGGGCAGAAAGCCTTTGTATTCAACACAATACATGCACTTTAGTAATTCATGAAAAAAACACACAATTGTTGCTCAAAAAGAACTTCCCTCAAAAGCACATTACCTGGTGTCAAAATAGAGCTATCACCAATGTAATGCTGAATAACAGTCCTGGTGTTGTTGATACTTGTTAGTGCATTTCAGGCAGTCTTAAACCACACATAAGGGAGGATAAAGGTTTTCCAATGAATATTCAAAGTCTGAACCAGTTGATATGCAACTCTTTCAGCACGCTATTGGAAGCAAAAATATTTAAAGATGAAATCTGGCCTTATTTATGATCATTTTAGACTGACATAAGGCAGAAGAGTCTGCTCTGACTTTTCACAAAAAAAAAAAAAAAAAAAAAAAAAAAGCCCGGCTTAATTTAATGAAATTACACAAAATTGATATCAGTATAGCAGTATAGTCAACATCAAAGAAAAACTCATAAAAAAATCATACCACTGTGTTTTTCCAGCAGGGCAGAATCTGGCTCACAGATGTTCATGTGCAGGCAGATGGAGGGCATACGTAATACATGGGCAGAGCAGAAATTCAGGCATATACAGTGATTGTTTGGAGCATAATTGGATTTCCCAGAAGCCTTAAAAGGAGAGTTTCGGTATTAAATAGTGCTCCACTAAATCTTTTCAGATATCAGAGTGACTGTAAAACATGGGACATCCTCAACTGTGGCATTTTCTGAAAGCCAAGCCTCTTTCTATGTAAACATGGAACTGGGGCACAGATTACCTGGAAATTTGAGTCAAAAAAAGAAACTGAGTCAAAACACTGTGAAGGAAAACAAAAGGGCTGTTGAATCCTCCTTAAATTCAACCACCTCCCCTCTCACCAGTGTGCTCAGGTGGCCAAGAAGGCCAATGGCATCCTGGCCTGGATCAGGAACAGTGTGGCCAATAGGTCCAGGAATTCTTCCTCTGGACTCAGCCCTGGTGAGGCCACATCTTGAGTTCTGGGCCCCTCAGTTCAGGAAGGAGATTGAGGTGCTGGAGCAGGTCCAGAGAAGAGCAAGGAGGCTGGGAAGGGATCCAGCACAAGTCCTGTGAGGATGGGCTGAGGGAGCTGGGGGTGTTCAGTCTGGAGAAGAGGAGGCTCAGGGGAGACCTCATAACTCTCTACAACTCCCTGAAAGGAGGTTGGAGCCAGGGGGGGGTCGGGCTCTTCTCCCAGTAAGACAAGAGGGCAGGGGCTTATGCTCTGCCAGGGGAGGTTTAGGTTGGATATTAGGAAGAAATTCTTTCCAGAGAGGGTGATGAGGCATTGGAATAGGCTGCTCAGGGAGGTGGTGGATTCTCTGTCCCTGGAGGTTTTTAAGAGACTGAATGTGGCACTCAGTGCCATGGTCTGGGAACCATGGTGGTAGTGGATCAAGGGTTGGACTTGATGATCTCAGAGGTCCTTTCCAACCTGGATAATTCTGTGATTCTTTGTGATTCTGTGTGATTTGATCACCTGGAGCAAGCAGAGCTCTTGCCTCTCATGCCGCTACTTATCTGTCCCAGATCCCTCCCTGTGTCTGGACAACGAAAGCATAGATTAAACAAATATAGTATTCCCATTTAAAGAAATTAGCACTGCAGCTGCAGACAGCTCTGCCTGCCACTCGGTGTCCCCCTTTGTCCTCACAGTGCTCCTGGCCTGCAGCCCAGCAGCCATTTTGCCCTGAGGAAGGCGATGTGGTGATGGAGTGCTCCCTCCACAGCCCTCAGGCTCAGTCTCCCTGGCAGGCAGGGATTGGTGTGATCCTCAGAGCAAGAAAGGTTTTCATGGCAGCTTTCTTGCTTGTGTGCAGGTTGGGGTTACTCAGGGGTCCCTGCCTGCCATGGTGCTTTGGTGGGACCCTTCCTGCTCCAGACTGAAGGGGCTGAGGCAGGGAAAACAAGATGGCCGCCTCAGGGGGAACATGGAGCTCAGTGCTGGGGCTGGGGCAAACAGCTGTGTATGGCACCCCTGGTGTGAAGAATGCCCAGTGAAAGAGGAAGAAATAGAACAAAAAAGACACCAAAGGCCATCTTTAGGCCTTGTGTCTCCATCCTATGAAGCTGAGGCAAGAGAAGAACATGCAGCCAGCTGCCAACCTTCATGGAGGTGGTGCCCCCCAGGAAGCACAACATGGCTGTCCCTGACATGTCTCCCCCATGGCTGCCAGTGCCCAGCAGGAAGGAGAAGGCACAGAACTGGGAGGATTCCAGACCTCAGGGGGGAGAAGCCACTGAGGAAAAGGTCAGTTTTTTTCTTAACAGAGGAGGGGTTGTTTTGCATTTCTTCTGCCACTGCAAGGGCCTCAGGTGTAGCTGAGGACTTATCACTGTTATGGCACCTGCTATTTTTTTTTGTGGTACCTGGGGCTGTGAGGCTGCTGGGGGCTCCTGTGGCTCATTCTGAATGAAATTCAGGCAAAAATGAGAGTGGAAGGGGAAGGTGAGCTAAACTTTGGGGCTTATATTCTCTCAAAAAATAAGCCTACTAGGGCCCTCTGCTATGCAGGCCTTGCTTGGGCCAGGAGGCTGCTTCAGCGTCCTTAGCCTGGCACTGGAGAGTTTTTATGTGCTGTTGTTATAAACTTTGTGAGAATAAAAGGGCAAGGGGCAGGAGAGCATGAAGGGCTGACAGACCCTGGCACACACAAAGCCTGCTCAGGAGCTCAGCACCGACAGCTTCATCCTTGGCTCTGCTTTATTTTGTTTGCCAGCCAGGGCTCTCTCTAACTGGGAATGATGAGCTGCCACTTGCTATCTCTTAAAACTCATGACAGAATTTTGCTGTGTTGAGGGTAGATCTAGATAAAGAAGTCATGGAAGGAGGTGGGTATGGAGGAAGTTTTCAACAGAATGCTGTTTCTAGAAATTCAAATTAAACTAGACAGTTCTGTCAAGAAAATGATACAAGCTTCTGCTGGAGCTTATTCCTTTACACCAGGCATTTATGCTTTGTTTCTGTCAGGGTGGCAGGTGGAAGGTTCAGATGGAAAAAGTAGCCTTGGCAAGGACTAATCAAGAGGATATTATGGATTAGGTGGGTGTTCCCTGTGCAAGGGCAGAACCAAAGCAAAGCCCAGGAGAAGAAATTAAAGCGATTACTTTTTTCTGTTGCTGATTCTTCTCTTAGTGACCTGTAAAATCAACACATTTTTTAGTATCTACAGTGCATCAGGCATATTGACAAAGAAAAATGTAATACAATACATTTGGACAGAACTGAGTTGAAAGCACTGTTTCAGTGCAGCCAGGTCCAGAAAAAACCTGCTGCATTGTGCATGCATACTCTGTGTACTCTGGTTTTCAGAGTACAGTACATCTGCCTGCAGGGCCATTGATTTACTGGATTCTTGTGATGCTTGAAAATCTAGTTAATGTCATTATTGATAGCAAAGGAAACATACTTAAATTGCTTTTCAGAGTGGATAAAATACATAATTAAATATTTTTCAGACTTCTTTTCAATTATATGGGGTCGACTTTTTTTCTTTTACTTGAGCCCCTGGATGTCTTTGTGTATATAGACAGCCAATATGATTTTAATTAATAGCCAGTAAAAGCCTCAGGTTAGAAATAGAATGCTACAAAAAGATTCCTGTTGTGCTTTATGGTATGAACAGATCTCCAAAGGCAACTTTTAACATCCTAGTTTTTAGCTTTGAATATTCTTATTCCTCTGGGTGGAGTCCAGTTTGGACAGAGGTTAGTGGCCATCATGTCTGGCTGGGTTATTTTGCTTGTAGGTGTAATTGCACTTGCCTGTAGCATTATTTTTGTTAACAAAACAATGACCCTGCACATCCTCTGTTGCTATCAGGCTGTGTGCAGTGCTAGTACAGCCAGAGTAATTCCAGAGATTTTCCTGCAGTGAATTCCTCATGAAACACAGTCCAGCAGGGCACCCCAGTCTGTGGAGCAGAGTGTTGTTGCTGTCTCCTCATTGCCTACCACCATGTATTCCTTGCTGGAAACCACTCTTACTCTGTGAGCTGGGTTTAGGGTGACTAAGTAGAGTTGGGCACTTTGCTTCATGTAAAGCTACAGGAGTACAAGCAACTGGACTGCAAAATGGAGCAGCTCTCAGCATTTCTCTGCTCATTACTAGATACCAGGTCAGTGAGGTGCAAGTCACATCCATTCTTTCTCAGGAAAAAGGAGACAATAGGATAAATTTAGCCCCAAATCTCAATATACACTCCTTGCTCTGTCTATACACAGTTCATTTCATAGAAAGTGTTTGTTCTGCCTGCATTATTTCCAGTGGTTGAAATTTCAGATGCAGTCTATTTCCAAATGCCCTGCTATTCTTCATACAGGTTTAATTTTCCTTGGTCTCTGTAAGCTATCTGCTATAGCATATTTGAAAATGCAAACTCTGTTCTTCTTAAAATGAGCTAGCATTAAATCTATTTTGAGTGCTTTTCATCCTGAAAACCCAAGATGATGGTTTGAGTGGCTTCTGTTTTCTGAAACAGAGTGCTGAATATATCTTATGAAGATGACCAAAGAACAACGATTTAACTCTGATACATCTCATTTACAAGTGAATACTCAAGAGAATGAGAAACACTTCACTACAAAGTGAAGGTGTAACCATCTGAGTAAAATCTTATGCAAAGACACTCCTTTTTTTACAGCAAGAGGATCTATTTGTGTTCATTTTCTAAAGAGGGATGGCAGTAAGTGGCATATATTATTTCAATTCTCATTTGTTCAGTCTGTGCAGTGCTCTTTTCAAACTCAGTATGGGAAGGGAGTGGGTGTGCTAGCCCAGGAAAAAGGTTGCCTCTGGGCACAAAACAAGTCCAAATTTTCTGAATTAGTTCCCTGTGTTTAACACTGGGAGGTATGGGAACTGGGTGCAGAGGCGGATTTTGCTGACACTGCAGAAATTGGTGCTTATAAAACTACAGCCTGAGTTTGCTGCATCAAGGAAGGAGAATGTAGCTATAGCCCTGCTATATGCACCAGCAGTTCTCAGACTTGTTAATTTGTCTCTTCTTACGGTGGGATTTACCCTGCTTTGAAACAGAGCAAGATCTGTCTGTCTAGGGGCTGTGGGATGGTTGCTAACACGTCGTGTCAGCTTTGAATCAGTAGATGGAGCTCGAAGATAAATGGTTTTCCCCCTGAAGCACTGCAATCAATTAAACACACAGCTGTTACAAGACGACAGTAATTACAAGACTAAATTATAACCTTAAATAATCACTAGGGATTTGTGCATCTTATTTTAAAAATCTTATCATACATACATAGAGGTTTGTTAGAGAGAAAAAAAATTAATTCTGTCCCTCTTCCTGTTCTATCTGGTGGCTTTCCAAGTGTTCAGAAGACTCTGAATGATACACATGTACTCTTGGCTTTTTCTTCAAGTGCATATCAAAGTCTAGTTTATAGAAACCTCTGTAGGATAATGTGCTTTATTTTTCACCCCTAAAATAATTTCATTTTTTCCATTTAATATGATCAGTTAGTACTGACTTCCATTGTTTCTCCACTTCACCCTTTTGGCCCTTCCTCTACCAAATCTAAAATTAGTATAAATTTAGTGCTCAATATCTCAAAAATCTGTCCTTCTACTTCAGTGCACTTCTCATAATTCTTCAAATTGTCTTTGACCTCTACTGTTCATGTATTTGCTAATTGTTCCCACTGTTTTAATGCATCACTCAGAATTTTATGGAGACTACTGAGACAGATTAAAAAATACTTTGAATAAAGCAGAAGAAATACCTACTATAACATTTATCCCTTAAATTGTGGTGTCTACAAAAGAGGCAGTTTTCCAACAATATTTTTACTGTGGCAGCAGTAAAAGACAAACAATAAGAGCACAAATAAATGATCTCAAATTTATTAATAATATCAGTGAAGATATGACAGGAATGACAGTTTGTTTTAAGAGAATTGAAGCTTCAGTGAAATAATTGTTAGAGAGATACAAAATAATTAGAACATAGCCATGCAGCTTTTTTCCAGGTAAATGAAATGGGGAAAAGTTAGGAGGTAATAAGAACAAGCCCAGCTTTTTTGGAGGTGGAAGACAAGGTATCTTGTATGAAACCTGAATTAGGTCTGAATTAATGCCCTGTTGTTCACAACATGGGATGGGAAATGGTGCTAGTTTTGTCTTGTATTTGGCTGTCTGATAACTTCATGAGGTACTGGTGAAGTCAGAATTACTGTACTAATTTATTGAGACCCTGGCTGCATCTTATCAGTTAAGTAAATATGTATTTGCTCCTTCTGATGTGTGAGAAGTCCACAGAGAAGCATTAGTACTATTATATATTAATGTAAAATGAAATTAGTAGTGATGTGAGCTAATGGGCTGGGCTTTGAATTTTGCAATAGAGAAGATTTCTTGCTTATTTTTCCAACTCAGATTAAAGGATGATAATCTTCAGGCAGGTGATGGGAAGATGCTGGGACCTAGGATTGTGACTTCTAGTAATGTGAATTTTTGGAGATGATGAATCACATAGATGAGGGACCTGTTTCCATTTTCACATAGATTCCTTCTGGTGATTTTCCCAGGGCTGCACCTCACACTGCATGCCAGTTTACCTTCCTCTTCCTTTGGCAGAATGAAAGCCAGCTTTGTGAGAAGAGCAGACTGACAATGATAATTGCTGGACACAGATTTACCATGAATGTTTCTTGGAAAGGGTATTCCTTGGAGCTAGAGTGCACAGCTAACAGGGAAAACTGAGATCATCTTTCTTCCCATGGGAACAATGCCGAGATGTAGAGGACAGAACCCCTTACTTAGGTCCTTGCTCCACCATGCTGCAGGTCCTGCTGCAGGAAAATGCAGATGTGGAGCCTTCTAGGAGTCTATGCTTCAAAATGGCTGGGCTTTAGGGGACCAGCTCCCTCCCCTTCCACTGACCTTGAAGGATGCTGGAGAGCCTGTGCATATAAAGAGCTGGGTATAAGCTATATTTGCTGGAATTCTGCAGTGGAAGTTTCCTCTGAGATTCTGCAGAGTTCCCCTGCTGTGGCCTCCTTGCAATATTTATGAAAATGTTTGGCTAAGCTTGTGAGTCCCTGAAAATCCCCAAGAGATCTGCATGCTGGATTTCCATTGATACTACTCACAGTTAACTTTCAGCAAAATCCTTGAGTATCCAAAAAAAAAAAAAAAAAAAAGACCTCAAAGGGGAAGAGCTTTAAAAAAAAAAACAACAAAAAAAGGAAATTAATGGAGTGGAAAAAGCAAAATACCTTCTGCTGTTTGAAAATCCAATTCCATATATCTGTAACCTTTGGTACCCAGAGCAGCAACTTTAATCAGAACTGTGGCTGATTTTTTTGCTATGTTTTGTACTGTAGCTTTGCTATTAAAACCCACTCTTCCATTACGCCTTGAAGGAGAGATGGCTCTGTTGGGAATAACACAAAACATGTACAGTGGATTTTTTTTTTTTTTCTCAAAGAGGTTAAACCAGCAAGAACAACCTTGTCACAGAGCACTGACTGGGGAGCAGCTTGTGGAACCTAACAGCCCTTGGCCTTGCCTTCAGTGATCCAGTCTCACAGATAGAAAGATTTATAGGGGAATCCCTTGAAAAATCCCCAGTGTTGATTGTTATTTTTAATTATCAAGGTAAACATAAGTTAGATGGGAGCTAAGAAGTGCAGCTTTTCGGTTAAACTAATATCTAGAATAAGTTAGTGGTGAAATCTCCATCTTTGAAAATCCTTTGGGATTTTTTGAAAGAAAGGAAAGGACAGATACCTATATGATGAAGTTTAAGCAGAGAAGCCATCTGATTTTGGTAAGAAAGTGCTATGGAACTCAACCTGAATTCTTAAGCCAGCACAGATGAATTCGACTGTGAGGTAGTTCAGTCTCTCTGTAGCTACTGAACAGCACCTGCAGGGAGAAAGCTAGATAATGAATGCTTCTGTGTAAAACATTTCCTGCAAGTCAACTCTGGGAGCATGAAGTGGAGAAGTAGGCTGAATGAGAATGATACCAAGAAGTTTCACAAGAAAAAGAATATATAGGATAAATGAGGAGTCTCTGACATTTCCCTTTCTGCCAGGCATAAACCAGGGGAGTAGCAAACACTCATTATACGCAGTGCTCTGGGAGACATTCTCCTGGAAAGATTCTGAATGTTCATTAATTTCATTGCACCACCTGTCCCCAGGCCAAACCTGTCCAGAATCTAAAACAGGCAGTCTCAGGCAAAAATGTCAAAAACTACTATGGCTTTTTAAGGTTTTTTTGAGGAGTTACATCTTGCTTACAGACACTGAAGTCTGGCGAGCTTGCACTTATGTTTGTTAATGTGAGTACAAAATCTAGTACTGAGCTAAAATGTATCAGCAACATCAGGGTAATGCTAAGGAGAGGGTGTGCTACTGATAGAAGAAAAAATTACACTAGGTACCATATCCTTTTTTTCTACATCCAGTCATCAGGACCCACAAGACCTTGCCAGAAGGCAAGAGAGGCCGAGAGCTGTAGCACAAAGCTGCATAACAGAACTGTCACTCCCTTAATGCTTTGTCTTTCTTCAGCTTCTGACTGGGACTCCTGGAGCCCTCTGGTCATTTCCTCATTTGTCATCCTGCAGAAATGCAGTTTCTCCCTGGAAAGGTTTTGGAGAAATTAGGGAAGAGAAAAGAAATAAGGAAACAAATCCAGCAGCAGAATTCCAGCGTATCTCCTAAATTGCTTGCTGGCTTAAGCTTTACCTGGAATTTCAAGGCAAATGTTAATGGTTGATAAAATTTATAGTCATGGGAGGCTATTTTAATAGAAAGAGCATGATAATACAGTGAATGATTCAGGAAATGATCCACTTTTGTTTAAGACTTCAAAGATAGACAGGCAGGGCTCATTTACTGGAGAAAGCGTCCATGTAAAATAATATGCCTGAAATCTCTCTGACCAAGTAGACAGCTTATTTCAGAGACAGTCATCCAAGACCTCAGCTAGTGTAAATCAGCATAGCTTGACTGATTGAATCCTGTGAAAACATAATTGGGTAGTTTCCCTCTCCATTTCTTGGAGAGAGGTATGGATGAGCTTAGTCCTTGTGGCTAAGAGGAGAGAAGCTGTCACAAACTACAAACTGAAGTCTACAGTAGTGCCATTATGAAAGAGAAATAAATTTGTGAGAGGATTCAAAACAGTCTGGAACAATAATAAAAAAAAAAAAAAAAAAAAAAAAAAAAAGCAATATAGCTGCTTATTTTCAAAAAAACTGTCACAAAAAAGCTGATCAAAAACTCCATCCCACTTTGCAGTACAAAAGATGAAGTAAATTGATACCATTTTCAGTGGAAAATTGTAGGGAGAAAAAAGCAAAAGACCTCAGCTCTCACTCTGCAGCGTAATTACTAAGAGGTAGGTAGTCAATAGCTTTGTTCTGTCAGAGATCATGATAACATCTACAAAGATAAAGCCAGACAGTCTGTTTGGCTAGACATCATTAATATAAACCTCATCATTTAGAAAATACCTCTCCAGATTCCCACTCCAGATAGAAATCTGCTAATGAACCATGATTCAGTTATACTCCTAACCAGGAAAATGTCCTTCGAGCTGTGGCAGCATTCTGCTTCATACATCCCAAAGACCAATTAAGCATTTTGTATACAGCTATGCTATGCTATAGATGATGAATGTACCACACAAAAATGCTTAATTTAATTTGAAGAGAAAAATAGCTTATGTTCTGCTAGTTTCTGTATGAAGCCAAACTGGATGATTTACAGGACCTCTCTAAAATGGAGTCGTACAAGGAAGAGAGCAAGGCCATTAGAAGTCTGGGTGGCAGCCTGACAGTTTGCAAGATGAGCCATTGAAAAAATTGCTGCCTAAACTAATTTTGCAGGATGTCAGTCACAGTGTGCTAATACCACAGTTTTCAGTGGGCCTCCACCAAAGATAGATTTGGCCCACTTAGCTAGAGGGTCAGGAAAGGGCAAAGTCCTGTCCAGTCCTATGGAAATGTCTAGGAAGCATAAACTCATCCACTAACAGAAGGCAGGACTTTGTAATTCTCTTTTCTCATCACAGCCACATGGATCTACTCCAGGCACCCTTTTTTACCAGGTCTGAACTCTGCATTCATAAAATTTTAAATCTTCACTACTTAGGTTTAAATTAAATCCTATCCATCCTTGGAAAAAGGAAAAATCCTATCCATACAGAGGAAAACCTAAAGAAAAAATTGCCATATGATTCAGATTCAGAACCGAATCCACCCTCTGCACCAGACTTCAAAGAGTGAACTAATATTTTAATAAATATCATCGTGCAGGAAGATCAGTAAAATGCTTTTACAAAGGTTCTATCTCCTGGTATAAGCAGGCAGCCATTTCATTTCAATCAGAGCAGAATCATCATAGCAGCATCTGAATATTAGGGCTTAATTGATGTCAGATCATTTATCAATCCAAGTTTTTCCCCCAAAGACAACTGGGTTTAAATCTTTGGCCATCCAAGATTAAAAATGCATGCAAGACAGAGAAAAATAAAGCTCTTTTTTGTGTCTGTGAAGACCTTTGGAGCATCCTATTTTTTAGGCTGTTTCCTGATGGCTTGAATTCTGAGTACTTGCCCTCTGGAATTCAGGATGATATTTGTTCCACTAATCTTGTTGACTTCGTGTTCACATGCAGCAGGTAATGCTGGAGAAAAGCATGGAGTCATGATGGATTTTGAAAGTAGTAAAAACACACACCCACCACAGAGCACTTCAGAGAATGTAGGAGACCCTGCAGCACTTAGCAACCCACTCATCCCTGCAAGCTTTAGCTTTCTGAGTGGAACATTTGCATGGCAGCACAGATGAGCTTGTGTGAGAGGTGCAGACTCCAGGTACAGGCAAGACAGTGCTTTCCAGTAAAAGAAAATGCTAGGAAATCCATAGTGCTGGACAGGAAATCCTGACGGATTCCAGTTCCCCGATCTACTCAGTTTTAAGGGAAATGTCACCCTAGGCAAGCATTAGTCTCTGTCCCCGTGTACTCAGTCCATATTTGAGTTTTATGAATCAGCTGTAGAATGGGCAAAGTATTTAGATGCTGGAAGCTGATGCTAGGTAGATATGCCTAAGGAGAGAAAATAATTTCAGGTAAGTCTTTTCTGCTGTGGAAAGTATGACACCAGATGCATATCTCTGTGTTCTGAAATGATTTTGAAAGTCTAATCCTTGTTTGTTTAGCTCATGTTGCCAAAACCTTTGTTCTAAATGCTGCAGCTCCCAGGCTCGAGTCAGTAAAATCTCAATAAAATCTCAGTTAATCAAAGTTGATCAGTAAAGTGGTCATGAGGAAATGAAAGGCAGACACAGTCTCCTGTTCCCACACCCCTCTTACCAGAATACTGAATATTTATCTATATATAAATGTATCTATCTATCTATACATAAATGTAAGGCAGAAGGAGATACCTCACCTGGAAATGTCTGGGATTTTGCTTCCTTATTTTGCCTTGAAGGAGGTAGCAAATTTTACCTTTTTCAACTAAGGTCAGCAGTGCAATTCCTTATAATGCATTCAGAGACTTAGCATGAGAAGGTTCCTGTTTGTGGTAAGTTGTTTTTTTTTTTTCACAAATGAAGGCTGCTTTGTATTGCAAAGGAAAACCTGTTTCCTATGGTTTCTTCTTCAGCTTATTTGCTGTCTGGTAGAATTCAAGGGAGAGAACAGCAGCTCTGGTGCTTAGGGAAGAGCATGTAGATTACCTTAATTTTGCAGATCCCAGAGGCATCAGTCAAATGAAATTCAATGATTTTGCAGCAAAAACACAGCATGCAAGACTAACACAGCAGTGGAACCAAAGGTGAACAATCCTACTGTTATGAGATAGTTTTCCCTATGCTAGTGCTAAAAAGTGAAGGCACTGCCACTGAGAGAACAGCAGGAGAAGTCAGAGAGGAAAACCATGCACACACATCTACGCATATTTCAGATGGTGGAACTGTAATATCTTATTCACACTGCACTCTAGTAATTGCTGTTTCACAGCACTCCAAACTACATTAGGGTTTGCACTGATGCATTGGCACGTGGGTGACTTGGCACTGGTGTCCTCTCAAAGCCACATTTCCCCCAAAACCTAATATTGCTAAGGGACACTTACCGAGGTGTAACCAGATGTCCAAGCTTTGATACTTGCCTTTAACAGCTAAATTTTTACCCCATCAAAAAATATCTCTATTATAAAGATATTGGTGTCTCCCCATGATGCAAAAGAACCCCAAAAGACAAGGGCAGAACTTCATATGACAGGAGAAAAATGAAGCAAAGACAATAAAATAGTTAGTTTGGCTAACATACAGATGCAGAATAATTGGATTTGAAGTTGAATGGCTCCTCTAAACCCAGGGCTGAATGATCAGGTATTTTGGGGGACTGACTTTTTCCATCCTAGCCCTGTGAGAAAGGCTGAAGGAGGGGAATGTATTGGTGTTGACTTGCAGGTACAACCTTACCTGGCAGGGTTCCTTTGCTGAATATAGCAGGAATATTTTTATTTCCTCTGAGACATGATTTAAGGCTCCTGCAGAATTCAGAGCAGCTGTGCAGTGTAAAAAAAAAAAAAAAAAAAAAAGAAAAAAAAAAAAAGAGAAGGGCCTATACAAAATGCAAGTAAAGGCAGAGTAAGTAAATATAAAGCTGAGGTGATGGTGGGCAATGTAAGGAAATGCAGGCATGACCGTTTCTAAGGCCATGATCCAGAGCTCATTAATTTCTGCAGATTATTTCCCTTGCATTCAGTAGTCTTTTAACCAAGTCTGTATTTGGGTTTAGGATGAATAGAGCTTCTTTTTACCAGCTTCCCAGTGTATAAACACTACTGGTACTAAGAACCAGAAATGGAGGACATAATAATCTTGTTGTTCCTCTCACAGAGGAGTACTTTGCAGCACTGTGCAGAGCCCATCAGTCTACTTAAGGGAACATTTAAAGGGATTTTGTGTGGTGTCAGCATAGCTGCACATCAGGGAATGGAAGGACAGAGTGAATTGTTGAGACAGACAGACAAAATTTGCTTGAAGAACTAATTTAACTGGTCAGTTAGAATTTCTTATATGATGGATACACGGGACTGAAAGTAAATCTGGAAGAATACTGATAAACTGCAAAAATAAGGGCTTTTTGATGAGAACTAGGATGCTCATATCCTCTACCTTATCCAACAGAACAGATCATTCTAGCTTCCTGTGAAAGACCCACAGACAACAAAATCCAGAGGGCTACAAACTTTGTAAGAAAGGGCTCATCAGCTGACATGGGGAAGCTTTGTAATTGATTGAAGATGTTTCGCAAAACCAGCACTCGCTTGCCTGCCCCTGCCCAAGAGTGTTTCTGGGGAACAAACAGTTAAAGACAAAAATGATACCTAATTATTTTCAAATTTAGAAATGCATCTATTAAAAGAGCCACATAGTTCACAGGCGGTGCTATTGCTCATTTTTACGTAGCAAAGGCAGCAATGGCATACAATCCATACAGCTTTTAATTCAGTGCTCCTCTCTGCTGTCTTCTGGTGTTAACTTCAGAAAGCCACAACCAATCTCTCTGAGAAAACTCTCTTTGACCAGCAATTCCTCCTGGAGGTGCCCACATTTACTGCTGTCTGCCTCATCTGAGATGATTGAATTCTCTGAAGTTGGAGCACTCACTTACCAGTGTCTACATGCTTCACTTCCCATGGCAGACCCTGATCCCAGCAGGGGCTTGGCATCTGACTGATAATGAAAACCATAGCCACTAGACTAGGTGAGTGTAAACAGGCATGGCCTGACCTCTTTTCATCCCAAGGCAGAGGTGATATTAGGAAAGCACTTTCCTTCAATGTATATGATACAAATGAGAGGCAAGCAGTAACATCAAGTTACTTTCCTTTGGGGAGATGCCTTGATTTCTGTCTTCTCCCAAGAAGCACATTTAACAAACTACAGAGTACTCAGTCATGTGTGTAACAAGCTACTGCAAAAACTGTTAGGATTTCAGTTTCCATGAAAGTGAAGAGGCTGCTTTTCCTGAGGTAAACTTGCATTTAGAGGAATTTTCAGGGACTATGTTCCTCCTCCTGCATTTTGCAGCCTCTTTTCACTACTGTGTTTTAGGATTGGACTGACAGTACTACTGGAGTGGTCTGGGGAGAGATTTTCTGTGTGAAGTGTTTCTCCCTGGAAGACCATCGTGTCAGCACATCATTTGCAAATGTTATCCCAGTAGGAATACCTTGAAAAGTGGTCATCATTATGCACACCATAGCTGCTGTGCACAAATATGTATGAAATTTTGATCACTGGTATTGAAGTAGTGGTCCTGAATATGAATTAGGAGGCTTCTAAATATATCAAATTTCATTCAAATGGGAACCAAGTAAATACTGCATTTTAAAATTATAGTTGTCATCCATTTCAAAAAGGGGAATCTGATGTTAGTTTGTTCTTCAGGCAAGTTGAAGTCCTTGAGGGAATATAAAAAATACTATTAAAATAACTGAGATATAAATTTGAAAAATAATTGCCTGGGCATAAGCAAGCCTTTCATCATGCATGTGAAGATTTTAAATCTTTAGATGTTGTTGAGATATAGCAGATAGGATATAAAACTGCTTACTTGTGCAATAGCCTTCTATTATCTGCTCAGGGAATAAAGTCTCAAAGAAATTGATTATCCTAAAGAAATCAACAAATCCTAAACAGAGAGAGAAGGTACTGTAGCTTGTTCCAGCTGCCACTTTTGAGTTTGTCTTTACAGCTTAATTGCTATGGCAGCTCTGCCATACATTGAGTGTGTATATAAAGCAAAGTACATGGAATAGGAACTGTTTCTTACTCCTGTGACCCTCCTATTAGCTGAACCCCTTTCTGAAATAGTTGTAGTAAACCACTTTTATTTTTAATGTGGGCATAAAGAGAAGCTTGACTTGAGGTACAACATGGAAAATTTGGAACAGAGTCCTAGACTTCTGCCCCTGACAGGTGGCTTGATGAAACTGCTCAATGGATTTTTCTATTTGTTGGTTTCTCTGTCACTCTAGATCAAGACTGGCAATAGTAAATGTACAGACTTATAGTTTGTTTTTTCTTTAATTCCTATGTTACAAAGTTAGTTACCAATGTTTTGTACTTTAATATCATATCCTGTATCTCACACCTTTTTGAGGATGTTATAAACAAGAACGAGCTTCATGATGCATAAGATAGTAAGTAAAAACAGTTTGATAGAATAAATCAACAACTACTGCAATGTACAAACAGGAAAGCTGCCCTGAGGAGGTCCCTTAAACACACTGTTATAAGAAATGCTTTCAAACTGTGTTTTCCATGTCACTGAAGTCTACTGCTACAAAATATGCTGTCACTCAAAGCAAAACTGGAAAGACACCTTCTGGCATATTGGAACCACCAGACAACAAAGAAACATTTCTGTGTCCATTCTGGGTCACTACAGTTTTCCTATTAAGCAGCAGCTCAAACTTCTTTGTTATTTTCACTAAACCCATTTCCACTGCAAATTCTGTCTTCAGTCTCATGTGTCATTTTAATTTCATATTTGGAAAACAGATCTAGTGGCTCTGTCTTTGTTCATTGCTTTAAGGAAACAGTTGCTGAGGTCTTGTCTGGTTGGTGTTTTTTTGCTCCAGTATTGTCTTCGTATAAGTATTTGTGTGTACGTGTAAGTAAAAGAAAAAAAGAGCAGATGGGTAAAAAGGAACAAATGAGTGTTAGTCCTTTCTTTAAATACCTTCTGAAAGGGGCCTGGATATCTTAAATTTTATTTTTTTTCAGAAGTATACATCTTTTCTCAGGAGTTTTCACCCTGCTTTACAAGTAGGGGAATCTTGTTTTCCCCTTCAGTGAGACAGAATTGAGGAACACACAGTTAATGCCCAAAGTTATTCAGCAATGCATATTAAATCTATACATTCTCATCTTGGAAATTCTAGGAAAGTTTGTTATGAGTTTGCATTTTTATTGCAGCAGTAACTCATCAGAAAGTGATATTTTAAAGCAGGTCAATAAAAACTTTGATCTCAAATTTTCAAATATAGTTTCTCTTTTCCTGACATACCATAACTTAAAGCAGAGAAGATATAGACAGTGCATGCTCAGCACTTTCTGAAGGCAAAGTCCCCTTCTTTCAAGTTGAATGTTCAAGAAAAGAAGCATCTCAAAACATAAGACACACCTTAGAAATCAAATGGAATCTTTGCTGTAGTATTTGGTGTCACTGACTGATTTACTGTTTTTTCTCTACTTTTTCAGGCATAAGGTACACAGGTCCTGTCTTGTAGCCAATGTATGTAGAATAGAACAGACCAGAACAGAATAGAATAGAACAGAATAGATGGTCCTGTAAGAACTCTTGTGCTCATGTTCATTATTTTCAAGAGCTCAGACTTTCAGACTCTGAAAATAACAATTCAGCAGCATTAGAAGTTCTCCATGCAGCAAGCCTGTTCCATTGCACTGAAGCACCCAGCCTGAGGGCAGATGCTTGAGCATCTGCATCTTTCAGACTTCACACCTGCTTGGAATTAAGACAGTTTTCCATTCAGAGACTTTCCCTCCTCATCATGCTGGCCAAAGCAATTCTTAATAGTTGTACTGAGCTGCAACAGCAGGTAATTCAGCCTTGCAAATAAAGGACCAGCTTCTACTGATGCAGATGCAAGCAAAACAACACAGTTCTTAGACTGAAACCTTTTCACTGCTAATACTGACTCAAAGACAGAGTCTTACTTCCTGCCATAGTGTGTATTTACTCATCCTTTTAACCCCACACAGTAGAAGTGGTTTTCACCTGTCACAGAACTACTGGAACTTGTCTTCATGTGCCACTGGCATAAGGGTTTCTTTGAAAATTTCATGGGAGGACCATTTGCATGCAGCACATCATGGACATGCTCCAAATGCTGCTGCACCAGAAGCATACAAATGCAGAAGTCTTATAAAATAGGATTTGTCATGGCTGGCCCTTGAGAGGGACATATGGGAAAGAGAAAAATAAAAGTATTAATTGGGGACCATAGGCATTCTTTTCTTATGAGAAGAAGTGTGTCATCTGCTCTCCATCCACAGTGCTGGTCAGTGCTAAATTTAAAGAGACTTTCACATGAAGAATCTCTGAAGAGTGGGACAAGGGGGAGTGTAAATGGACTTAAGGATGGATAGGGAGCAACTGCAACATTTAAAAATAAACTCAGTAAGACCCTTTGTTGGGGAGATGCAGATGTGTCCATGAGACCATTTATAGCTTAGTTTACACCCACTAAATAATGAAGTTGCAAGACAGAATTTTTGTCCTCATCAGTTATCTAACTGGCATAAAATATTTTGAATCCTTAATTGACTGTTCACTGCCTATTTGAGCAAAATTTCACTATGAAAATGGGGCAGTGGTTCCACTAATGATGAGTCAGTAGGAACTAAGACTGAAAAGGAGACACTACTACCTCATCATCAGAAGAGAAAGGACACACACATGGACTGAGAATAGAGCTCTGAGTAAGGAATCCTGCCTGTTTCTTTTGAAATGTGCTTCAACACAGGAGATCAGAAAAGGTAGTTTAAAAAAACCTGTTATCAGGAAGCTTAAATGAACCATGCACAGAGCCACATCCCTATGTCAAACAGGGCTACTCAAGCTGAAAATGTTGTTTAATCACTTCATTAACGATTTCAATGAGGTATTAGAGAACATGATGATTAAATTTGCAGATTAACACCAGGATTGAAGGGCTGCGAGCATTTTGGAGGATAGGATTAGTCTTCAAAGCAATGTTTATAAATTAGAGAAATGAACTGAAAAAATGTGAGGACAACTTGATAAAAAGAAGTGCAACACAGGTAGGAATGATTGCTACAGGATCAGAGATAGAGGACGAGTGGCTAGAGAGAGTTCTGCAGAAAAGAACAGACTACAAAACTGGGGTAGTCCAAGAATGTCAAAGGGTGGGGGAAGAGCAAAGTCACATTGCTATATAGTAATAAGAATCTTCTTTCTTATACTTCTGTTCTGTCAGTGATGTTCTGTTATCATTGGACTTCTAAAGAAATATCTGTAGACAGCAGCATTTAGCTTTTTTTGCTCACCTGCAGTATAGAAATATTTATATCAGTTTTCTTTGCTGAATAGATAGGAGAATGTCAAATAAGTCCCATTTTTCTAGGCCAGTTTGACAGAAATAATTCAAAATTGCTGTTTATTGTTATTCAGTATTGCTTTAAAGTTGAAATTCAGTAAAAAAGACAAACTTTGTGGTGGAAATATCAAAGTTAGAATTAAACTTTGTATTTAGCTGCCTGTAATACAGAGGTTTCTCAAACTTGCTTTCAGGTATCTAGCTAAGCAGGAGCAAGAAAATTATTAATATTGTTAGTATGTGCCCTGTTAGCATTTCACATTTGTTTTAAATATTTGTGATATTGCTTAGATCATTCTGGGACCCACACCAGCTTTAATGATTTTCCTTTTCCTTGTCTTTTGCAAAAGTGGATGGAATTTGTATCAGCTTGGGTATATGGAAACATCTGTGATCCTGCAGCTATGTAATATTTAAATTCTTTCTAACAGAGTAATATGTAATTAATTTAACTATTTTTCAAACATCAGCTGTTTTACCACCAAATGTCTGACACTTACTTAGCATTTGAAGTGTCAGCCCAGGCAATGTGGAAAGGCTGCAGAGTCAGCTTGTGGTTGCCAGTGTCTATTGATCCTCAGCCTCTTCTGTATTCCCACATTACAGGTATTTTTCCAGCAATTAATTTTGCTTGCCTTCTCCTTATCTGATTAGCACTGGATTTCTGTCTAGGGTCTGACTTGTCTACACAGAGATAGACAGTGCCCTTCCCTGATAAACCAGCCATTTATTTTCAAGGTCAGGTATTAGGGACACAGCTAACACTTCTAGTTAGGGTATTTTATTAAGAGCTGCCTGAGTCAAAGTTTGAAGATTCAAACAGCTGGGAATGGGTAACATTGGCACCTCCAGTAATTACATTCATTTTCTTCAAGTAATATGCTCTTCCAGGAAGTGCACCTGTAATTATTTATCTTAATTGGATAATCTGCTTTTATCAGCATGACCATGTGAAAACACATTTCAGTGTAGAGATACAATGCTAATGCCTTCTGAGTGTTTTTATTAATTTTTCAGCCTTTGAAGTATTCATGTCTTAAGCATGTGTCTGTGCAACAACGATACTAAAATAACTTTCTGTCACTACCCTTGAACAAGCGTGCAGGTCATTATTACACAGGCATCCAACTTCATTGTCCTGCACCATCTCAATATCTTCCATGCAGCATTAACATGAGGAATCTTTTTTTTTCCACAATACTCTTTTTAGGAAAGATATTTTTTTTCTTTTATTGTGTTCTGGTTTGATCTTTTAGTCTTTTTATTTTAGTCTTTTATTTTGCTTACTAAGAGAACATAACAATCTTCAAGGACAAAATGTCTCTAGATCTTACAACTGAATTTTTCCTTCCTGTAGCTGAATAAGGGCTGGAAATTTTATGTGAGCAGTTGCTAGTTCTTTGATTCTTCCTTGAGAACATACTCTGATATTTTCAGGGACTTGAGTAAGGCTATATTTATCTGATTCCTCTTTTTTTAATTTCATTTTATAGGTGGATTTTGGCTTGTTTTAAATATCTGGGATCACAGGACTAGGGCAGCACTGCTGACAGAAGCAGGTTGGCAGGGACAGGTTGTAGATGCCTCACACCAGCTGAGGACACTTGCTGGGATGATCTGGGATTATCCTGATTTTATACAGTGGGCCAAAGGAAGACTGCAAAAGAATCTTGATTCTTTATTTTAAATTACAAATAAAGTGCACCACCCTGAGTGTAAACAAGGGATTCATGAACATCTATTTTGCTGTGCTTAAGCTGAGGAAGTGGCAGAGGCTTACAGCCCAGGACAAGCTATGTTTTATTCAACCAGCATAGTAAAAAGGACATCAGTGCATATTGGTGTCTGGTGATAGGGGTGATAAGGCATGGGAAGAGATCACAGCACCAGTGCAAAAGTATCTGCATGCTACAAGCAAAAAAGGCTGCTAGGTGTGAATTCATTTCTCTTCAGACAAGTACAGACAGAAAACAAGTCAATGAATGGAATAGTAATAAAGGAAAATGTCTTGGCTAGTTACTGAAGGTAAATTGAGAGGAACCATTTTAAGCAGCTTTGTGTCTCATCTAAGATGTGCCAATGTATTCCAAGGATTTTACAGCTTTCTGCACACATGAAGTAATTTGCTGGGAATAACAGGAGAAGGGGAAGCACAGCTACATAACACAAAATACAGATACAGAGAAACTGCTAAAACCACTGGGATCACTTTGACCCAAGGTACAGACTTAAACATCAGTGTGTGATATGCTCCTTAAGGAGATAACTGTCCTTTACTTAAAGCTTTGTCTTTCAGAGCATACAGTTACTACCCTGAACAGAGACTGGAAATTTCTGAAACAAATTAGAAGAAATTAAGAATGGGGAAGAACTCTCTAGGGATGTGGTTATCTCTGGTAATCATGTGATTCCCTGCATGCACTCCCTACAGCCTCAGGGATCTGTGTGGAAGAGCCTGGAATCTTTACTTAGCTCAATGAGCTATTATTTGGAGAGCTGTGAACCAGCAGACTTCTGAGACATTCAGCTTTATGCAATGTTGTATTCTGACCAACTGTATGTGTGAGCAGCTCTAAGATCATCTCAAGTAACATGCATAATCTTTGAACCTGTCTATGGTTCCATGTCCAGCTCTGCAGTACAAAGTTGTGCAGACAGGGCTATGGTGATGTGATAAAGCTACAAGCTTTCTAATTAGGGTAGCAAAATCCCTGATGTGAACACAGCTATTCCATAAATTATTATTTTTTTACTTCCTTGATGTTTACAGAGGTTGCATAACTTCCCCTACAAAAAACCCCCACAAACCCAAAAACCCCCAAAACCAAACCCTTTCCTTCTGCCATGGTAGTTGTACTCCCAGGAGTTCTTCATTCTGCTGTTGAGATTGTTCTGGAACAATACTTCAGCTGTCCTGAACTCAGTCAGTGGTGCAGGAATAGAATCCTGAGCCTTTCCTTCCAGCATGATTCCTGCTATTGTGCTGCATACATTTGCACTTTTTGTAAAGAGGGGTTTTGTAAAGAGGTGTTACAAATGACTGAAGAAATACACAAAAAGCTGTTTTGAAGTATTCTACCCTAAGTAGTTAACTGTCACTTGGTAATACAGTCAAGTATGTCCCTCCACAGGTTATTAAGCCATCCAACAGCAAAAGAATATTTGCAAAGAGTATTAGAGCTGCTGCCTGTCTCCAAAAGCTGCTCCTTAGGGAAGCTCTGAATTCATATACTAGATGCTTCTCTATTTTGGCACTTTTTCATCTTTCCCTCTTCCCACATGTTTTTAAACCACAAAACTAATCCTACCACAAATCATTTCCTACAAGGTGTATTTGAACCTGTCCCAGATAACTGAGGAATAGGGATTAGTGTAGGAGACAAGAAAGCTGTGAGGGTGAATTGAATGGATGTGACATCTCTATTCCTCACTTCTGCATTATGGCTCTTATTTTCCTTGAGGAAGGAGACAAATGGAGCTTGTTTCCAAGCTAGTGAGTATAAAGTCGAAGTAATTGCATCCGCAAATATGTGGTCATGGTTTATATGGTTGAAATAAATGACACTGTGTCTCAGTGTTCAGTGATGTAGAAAACACAGTTAGAGACAAAACCATAATTTTTAGAGACAGAAACATATCTATTTTTTTTCTTTTCTCTTTTTTTCTTCTCCCTGATTAACCAACACATCGCAAATTTCTTTTATCTGAACTCTACTTTATGTGATGATAAGCAGCTGTGTGTTCATAGGAGTAGAATCTACAGCAAAACACCTGTGACATGGGCATTGGAAGGGATTTTAATAGTGTTCCTCCAACATTAAACATGGACTGATTTGCTACTGGCACTGTGAAACTCTTGAGGATACAGCACAAGGAGAAACGTATAAATTTATTATGCTTTGCAAACAAACAGTATGTGAGTGATCCAAACCAAGTCTGCTACTACCTGTGTCTTATATACAGGTTCCTGTCTTTAAAAGTATGGAGGTTTCCATCAGTGGGCTCTTCTAGAGTTCAAATTAATGCTTCAGTAGTTACATTTTGTTAACTTAATATCTAATACATACTTTGGCACAGTCCAGTTAAGTTAAATTTCAAAGAATTTTTACCTCACTTTGGTTTATTATTTTAAAGGAAAATTATCCTCATTTTCAGGAGTCATGTTACTACAGTTGCCATTGATTCATGAGTGTGTTTTGTGAGTAAAAGCAATGTTTCAAACTATATTTGGGTTGATCATCAAATTTAATCTTGATGTCTTATTCATGGGAAGCAGCCCCTAGATGTTAGTGGAGTAAGATCCACCTGCCACAGGACTGGACTGATCACATCTCTTCAGTTTTCTGTAATGAGGATGGAGTATGCCCTGGTGCAGCTCTTTTCAGATCTACTTGTTCCTCTGAAGTGGTGCCCTGGGTCTCCAGTGGAGAGACAGAGTTCACAGGCTGCTTTAAAACAGAAATTGAAAGCTCTGCCAGTCCCAAGGAGGAACACAGGTAGGAGAAAATGTACAAATGGGGAACTTGGGTACATACAGAGATGTAGTGGTGTGTCCTGGGGGTCATTTACTAAATTGCCAAACTGCTCCTGTAGACAAGTGTGCTCTGGGGGACAGTGGGGCAGAGATTAGAAGGAGGGGGTTGGAAGCAGGCTCTTGAGAGAGAATTGCTGAATCCATTTCCCACTTCCAAAACTGTTGATGCAGCCTCCTTGGTGCTGCTGGTTTGGTGAAAGCCAAAAGGAGGAAGGCAGCAAAAGGAAGGAGGAACAGAGAACAGGAAAGCACATGGGATTTAGAAATTGCTGACAGTAAAGGCAGGAGGCTTGTTGGGATCTAGGAGATGTTCCCAGACTGACAGAGCTGAGGCTGGAAAGAAAGAAGGTGGCAGGGCCCAGCAAAGAAGTGAGAAGAGCCAGGAGAAATTGTGGGGCAGCTTCAGTGCAGGGCTGGTGATGGAGAGAGCCAAGGAGAGAAAGCAGGGAATTCTCAGGGTCTTGGCTTATTGGCTTGAAAGGATCTCTTCAGGAAAATAGGTATTGGTAGCCAACTCCTACTGAGTCTGCCCTAGGGATCTGTCCTTATATCAGGTTATGAACAGAAGATATTTTGAGAATAATAGAGAAGAGCATCCCAGTGTGGGCACAGTCTACTGTAAGGTTGAAAAGGATGCATTCCAGTATCCTTCCTTGTTCTGTGGGAAGTAAAGGGTCACAATGGATAAGAGAGAGATGCATGGACAGCTTTAACTGCAGTGAAAATACATTCCTCCTTTTTCCTAGCCTGTTTGCTAAAGACAGCTGGAGAGAGTGCAGCCTGGGAACCCTGAGTGCTTCTGCATAATTTTGCACTTAGTAATGATTAAAAATTTGCTCATTTACTGATTTCTAAGGAGTCAGCTCCAATTCAGCTGTGGATGAGTTATTTTTCCAGCTGCATCTAAATGATTGTTTTCATATCCAGCACCATGATTAATGATTTCAGGAACAATAAGAAAAAGTATAGTTTTCATAGGCTTATTTCTAATCCTTGTGAATCTGCAGATTTCCTGTAAATAACCTAATCTTGTTCTCATTTGTATTTGTTTCTTTCTCACCTTTTTTTTGCCTCACCTGAACATTGTAAAAAGGCTTCTAGATGAATGCCATGTGTTTAAGTAGCCAGTGTCCCAGTTTATACTGCTCATATGATGTAGTGCAAAGCAAACCTGCCTTCAGTGCAAAGCTGGAGTAATCCCACTATTGTTAATAAAAGTACTCCAGAATTACACCCATTCAAATGAGGATAGAATACAGTGATGTGATACAAATCCAAAGCAAGCCAGTTGAACTCAGCCCTTCAAGTAGCCACCATGACTGTACTATAGCTGCTATACATGTACTGTAGAGCCATGGCCATACAGGGACATGGTGATCTTGGAGGTTTTTTCCAACTGTGACAGTTCTGTGAAAATGTCTTCTCAGTTGTTAATTTTGGACATGTTTGCTTTTATTCCCAGCAAACCTCAGGCTCCATCAAGCTGTAAATAAATTTTTCTCAGTCAGAATGTGAAATCTTGAAATGTTCACCAGCCAAATGCCATGTAGCATCCAAATACTTGATCCCAAATGGTTTACTTCTCCTTGCACTTGTATGAACAGGTGGAACGAGTACCATGAATTAAAGCACCTGAGTTTGGTCTTGCATTCCTGGATTCCTCCTGTAAGTTCTGCATGCCATTGTATTTTCTATCTGGTGTGGAGAACTGCAGCAAGCACTTGTGAGGACACTTCTATGTGCTTGGGACTGTTCAGTAGGAGGACTCATCAGTAGGAGGAGACAGATAGATGATTAGCAATGAAAATGACCAAGAACATTTTACTAAAGAATTGCCATTGTTTCTGCTTCAGGTTTGCTGAAGTGTCTCTAATAAAAGAAAGTCCATTCAAAGCAGTGAGACATCTTGCTCTGGCTTTCTTTGCTAAGCCAATTTGGACAGATACAAACAGATATAAGTTCAGATCCAGTGATTTAGAGACCCAGTGGGAACTCCACCACATTTAATATACAAAAGGACAGGACCCTATATGTCTCCCTGCAGAACAAATTTTTCCTCATGTCTCAGAAGCTGATTTCAAATGTATTTCAACAGAATTCACCAGAGCTGATGGCTTCTGTCATGTCTTGTACATGAGCTTTTTCTAGCTATGGAGGACTCTGAGCATGAGCTCCATTTGTGAGACTATTTCATCCTTGGCTTTTCTGAAGATAAACTGAGTTCCTAGCATCATATTCAATATTGGTGGCATTTTGGAGAGATAGTGTGTTACTCAACTTATATCTTAGTGTGCTGTCATCGTTAAAATAACTTGTTTAGCTTGGTTTTGTCTTAATAAATGCTTATTATCAGGTCCACTGAATTTGTAAGGGTTTTTTTTGGCAAGCTGCAGTGTGAGTCTTACTTTTGAGGCACCGTTCCTTTATTTGAACACTGTCCTCTGCTGCAGACTGAGCTATGCTGTTGGCAGAACCACTTCTTTGAGCATCCTAGATAAAGGAATTGTGGCTGACAATTTGTCTTCAAAATACCCTGCTTTCTTTGGGAAGGCCTGTTATTAATAGATCCCTTTAGCAGATAGTGAATCTTTTTATTGCCAATTTCCAGTCTGTAAAAATCATTCATACTTCACCCCAGCAATAGTCATCATTACCTTGAAAAGACCTTTTGTTTGCTCCTGTCATGAGCTCGTTGTCATTGCACCATTAATCTGAATAAACTGCATGTTGTTTATCTCAATCATTTCTGCAAGCTGCTGATGGGCTCTGTCAGTCTCACAAATACTGAGATGAATGGGTTTCCTTGGAAAACCAATGCCAGGGCAGGGGACAACAATGACAACTGAAAAAATAAAGCACTGAGGAAAATAATGGTAAAACTTCAAAATGGGGTGCAAAAATGAATCTCCTGGATGTAAAAATAAGATTAAATTATGTTTGGCTGGACTGCTGATAGGTTGACTTTGAATTCTCTGAAGTCAGTGGGAATTTTGCCTGTCATCCTTGGGTGCAGGATCTCAAGTCAAAATGAGTATGTATTTCTTCCCAGGAAATTTCTCAGCAGATCCAGTCCTTTGAATTGGTTGATTGGTTCATAAAGCTGAATAGGAGCCTGCAGACCACTCACTCAGTTGTCAGATACATGGAACAGCCACTCTGGTGGATTAGAGCCCGAGGCTCTAACCCTGATCTGTGTTCCTCATATAAGCAAAACCAATGTGACCAATCTCCTGCTGAACCTTTTCCAGACTTGTAATGAGGTTTTTTTCAAAACCTGAAGCTGTGAGAGGATATTAATTTCAACCAGGAAGGGAAGAGTGGTTCAGGTACTTTTGTAGTTCTGTTCAGAGTGTGTTGGAGAGAACTTACAAATGCATAATTATGATGTTACACTGCACAGACTATTTCAGCAGGTCACTTTAAGAGTAATGGCTTTATTTTTATTGTTACACTGACAACACAAGGTGTTTAATGCTGATGTGGAGAGGCTGTGAAGAGCCACCAGCATCCATGTGCTCTCCTGGGTCTCTTTGCACCGAACCCCTTTTAACAAATTGAAGCCCTTTGTAGTTGCCTCTTGCCATATAAAGTACAATGCAGGAAACAATGGAAGTGCAGTACAGAAATCCTTTGTTGAGGTAGCTGGGAATATGCAGAGATTCACCTCTAGCAGCAAGGAGGGAGAAATGCTTCTTCCAGGTTTATTTTTAAGGATTGAATTGTGCTAAAAACTTGCGAAAGCTGAAAATCTGCAGATTCAAATAAGCTGCTCCTGTATATTTCTTATCTCCCCTGGCTGCTGATAATGACTGGCCTTTTCACCTGCAGATCTGCTCAAGAGCACATTAGAATGTCAAGTGCCAAATGAAAGCAGGCAGCACATATTCATGAATGCAAGTGGTAGCTTATGTCCCAATTTCCAATGTGCAGTTTCATTTGATGTGACAGAAAGCATGCAAATTGGGATACTGGGAAAAAAGTTTTTTGTGTGTACAGTGTTGCAAAAGAAAAGCATTGCTGTCTACATATATTAAAACTAATCTGTTTTTAAGGTAGCAATGCTTTGAGGAACAGCTCTTCATCCTGCAGTCAGTGTTTTTAAAACAGAATTGGGATTACACAACAAATTACAGAGAGGGTTTTCATACCAATAAAAATGTAATTCCTGAGGGTGACTTTCCACAAGTGCTATCAGTGGAAAACCTACAATCCTAAGTCCCAAAACTCAAGTTAGATACAAGAGTGTCTGCTTATGTGCCTAATGCTAATTAAATCTTGAACAATCAGAGATTTCTGTCCTAAAACCTTAATTTGTGGGAAAAAACCTCACAAAACCAACAAACCCCAAAACTATAGGTCAGGCAACTTCAGATTTTTAAACTTTTCTTCATCATGTAGATTTAAAAACTACTCAGTTATATATAGGCTGCTCTGTCTCCCTCCAGACATCTGATAACCCAAAGGACCCTCTGAGATGGAAACTAACTAGTAGGCTTACTGGGGGAGAAGAGGAAAAAAATGAGGATGTTCTTCCACTGGCTAGTTTCAAAATGATACAGTGAAAAATCTGAAGCATTGTCAGTGTTTTAAATTGGAAGGAGCTGGAGACAGAATGGAACTTCACCTTTTAAAAGCTTATATTCTGTAGATGGGTATCTTGGAAAATGCTGATCTTATAGTGTAATGCTGGACTATGTTCCAGATGGAGAGAATAAATCAAGTTGGCAGAAGATACTGAGCTGTACTTTGTTTCTGTAACTTACTGGTCTGAAATGAAAGGCTGAAGAGCTGGCATGTGCATGCTGCCAGCCCAGGCCTCCAGAAATTTGGGGACACCCACTTCCCATTATTAAAGTCATATGTGCCACACAGGCAGGACTTGCTGAACTACCCTTTTGTTAGACATCTGCAGCAGATGAAGACATTTCCACCTCAAAAAGACTGTGGTCACAGCACCTGGAGCAGTTCAGAAGGAAAAAAAATGTTAGAAATGTTTTATTTTCCCATTCTTTTTTTCACTTAGCCTGCTCTTCATGAGGGCTTGATCCACACCCACTGTCTTCTTCTTATGGCTGGCAGCTTGAAGTTCTTCATGTTTCTGAAATACTTGGCCATCTTCTTCCATTTTAGATTTCTTTCTTCCTCTTTCTTAGTCCTTGAATTGATTAATCACAATTTGGATAACCAAATTGTTTTATAGCTAGTGTCTTTTCTTCACTTACCTTCTCACTCACATTATTCAAAAGGCAAGTAAAAATTCTGTAATAAAATTGATAAATATTCTGGTGACTTGCTGTCTGTCCTGAACTGCAGGACTTGCATTGTCTCCTTGTTTCTCTCCTCTGAGCTCACTTAAAGTTTCAAATGGTTTCTTGCTGTCAACTTCCCTACTTTATACCCCCTATTTCTCTGGGTTACTCCTGGCAGGATTCTTGCCTTCTACCTTTTGCAAGTTTGGAGATGTCACCGCTGTCCCCTGAACCGTGGCTACGCTGACATTGAAATATGGATGAGCCCAGATAAATTCCACTTTGTTTTTGCCTGGTACTGTTATAAACCTGTCACAAACACTTCCTAAAGGATTGCCACATTCAAATATTCAAGAGGCTGTTTAATCTAATCACACTGATTAAAATTATTTAGTTCTTTAATGCAGCCCACTTGCTTGCGTGAATTTGTTATATTTAGGGTGCTAGTTTGCAAATTTGCTGAGAAAAAAAGATCAACAAATAATGATGCTAATTTTAGCAGCTTGAATACATTTGTCATGAAAGGCTCATCTTTTGCCACTTGCTACAAAGGAGGAGCTGGCAGGAAAGAAATACATAAAAGAAATAGAAATATAAAATATTTATAAAATATAAAAGAAATACAGTAGCGGGGGTGTTCAATAATTGCTCAGGCAGGGAAAAAAAAAAAAAAAAGGTAGAATTGAAAAGACTTTAAAATCATTTGATTCCAGGACTTCAAGCTTGAATTATAGTACCAGTGATAGTATCACTTCTGTGATTAGGGAAAACATTTTACTGCCCTTCAGTGTCTGGCAAAATCAACAGTCACCTGAGAAGTGTCAAATTATTCATTACTTCAGTTCTGAATGCAGTAAGCTCCTGTCTTATGTGTCATTAGTTCAAAGCAGTAAGGACTATCAGGTTCTGCCCGTTGTCTTTTATTCCCCTGAATAGCTTGCCATATCTAATTAATATTTTGTCATCCATCACTATCTAAGTCCTCAGTGCCACATTCCATATGAAATGTTTTAATCTACTTTGCTCTTTGTACCGTGTGTTGTACATCAGGGTGTAGGCAGCAGACAATAGAAGCAGCTGCCTCTGGTGCTAAAATGTGTGGCAAACATGGCCTGGTCCTTGCTGGGCTGCTTTGAAATTCAAACCTCCTGGTAAGGCTCAAAACTCAGAAGCATGAAATACAAATTAGTCTACAAAGACAAAAATCTCCTATTATCACCAGGTTGCAGCAAGAGTCCATGTTACCTTGTTCATTGTTCTGTGAGTCAAATGAATTATGTATGTATTGTTAGTGCTGGAGAAATAAATAATAGAAAATAATAATACCTATAAAGCATTTCCATTATACATATTTGTAAAAAAGACGTAGCTCTATGTTTGTGGAAGCCTGTAAGAGTTTGATGCATCAAGAGCATTTTGGTTCTTGGAAGGAATTACGGGAAGAAGAAAAGAGCTAACTTTGATCAAGGCTATTGTGGTGCAAGAACTGCAGCCCTTGCTTGCCTGATGAGCTTTTGTTTGGCAATAAATTCCAGTCTGAACTTTGGTCTAAAGGGGGCTAGAATAACAAATCTCCTGGAAAAGGTGATTTTTGAAAAAAAAAGGTCCAAAAGGTGACCCTAAACCTAACTCTGGTGACTCCGGGCTGATAAAGTTCCTGGCTGAGGAACAAAAGCCAAAAACTATGAGAATTATTTTTTGTTATTTGTTCTTTGAGATTCAGAAAATGATTTCCTGTGGTTCTTTGGGCCTGAATTCTATTTGAAGGTATTTATTTTAGGAATCTGTGTAGCAAACCATGACCTGTATAATTATTATAACACAAAAGCTATCGGTTGACAGTGGGACTATAATGTGGGTTCTACCTTATCCACTGGAAGTTGGTGATTAAGTTAAACATCAATGACATTTTAAAGCAAACTTTAACTTTCAAAAGACTTGGATATCCATGGGATTGAAAAGTGATTGAAACTTTTAATGAAGAGCAAAGGGGGTGGCAGAACCATTTACACAGACTGGGTGTAAACAGACAACTGAACTGAGCAGAATAAGGATGTCAGAGCATGGACTGGATGAAATACTGGCAATAAACCCTTTCAGTTCTTATACTGAACAATAGAATTGACCTTAGAAGCTGGGGTCCATCTAGTGCTGCTGTATTAATTTTCTAGAATTAATACAGGGGTCTTTTTGGTGCAAAAAGAATCTTCTGAAGCACTTCCTTGCTTGGGGGAGAAGGACGTTTGCTAATGCTTGTGAAGCCAGATTTTACCATGCTCACAATATAAGAAGTCCCACTGAAATCAATTAAAGAGTGTGTGCCATAAGTGACCATTCAGTATGAGTAAGGGTGGCAAAATCTGATCATTAAATAAACCACAGGAGGGGAAAAGTCTGTCTTAATACTTTGTTTTTATAAATCCTGAAGAAAAGACAGGACAGATTGGTACAAGCATGTTGCAGAAATTGAGGTGAGCAGGATTGCTTCTCAGTAGTCTGATAGTTGGGGTGCACCATGCAAAACTGATCTGGTGATAAATACAGAAATAAACTAATTAGCAGCATTTTCTGTGAGATATTAACATCCTGCTGTATCAGCCCAAAGTACTGGGAACCAAAGAAAAAAGAGATAGATGAAAGGACAGAAAATAAAGGCCTTTAAAGGAAAAGACAAAAGAAAAAAACCCCCCCCACATTTCTGGCTCTGAACAGATTCCAAAGGAATGATTGACATAAAGGATCCTGGTATTGTCTCCCACCTTCTGTTAGGGCTGCCTTATGGCTTGAACAGAGGAAATCTGAATTTTCTAGACTGTTGTAAAAGGAAAAGCATCTTGAATTCCCTGGCCTGATGCCCTGTTGAGCCATCAGTTCTTGTGCCATTTCACAGAATCATAGAATTGGCTGGGTTGGAAGGGACCTCAGAGATCATCAAGTCCAACCCTTGATCCACTCCCGCTGCAGTTCCCAGCCCATGGCACTGAGTGCCACATCCAGTCTCTTTTTAAATATCTCCAGGGATGGAGAATCCACTACTTCCCTGGACAGCCCATTCCAATGTCTGATAACCCTCTCCATGGAGAAATTCTAATACCCAACCTAAACCTCCCCTGGCACAACTTGAGACCTCTTGTGCCCTCTTGTCTTGCTGAGAGTTGCCTGGGAAAAGAGCCCAACCCCCCCCTGGCTCCAACTTCTTTTCAGGGAGTTGTAGAGAGTGATGAGGTCTCCCCTGAGCCTCCTCTTCTCCAGGCTGAACAGCCCCAGTTCCCTCAGCCTCTCCTCATAGGACTTGTGCTGGATCCCTTCGCCAGCCTAGTTACCCTCCTTTGGACCCCTGCTTTGGTCGTTCACCTGCTCGCATTGCACACAGACCCCACTCACACTGTCCTCTGGTGCTAACACGAGGCTCAGACACTCAACACAGCCAGATGCCTGAACAGCTACATCCCTCTTGCTGTCCCTCTTCAGGGGTTCCATCTGTGTGGACACGCCCTGCGTCTTAACAGCCCTAGATTTTGCTTTTTTGGAGATCATTACTCCAAGAGAGCTGGGAGGTGGCTGTGCCCCTCCTGCTTGTCCTGCCTGCGTGAACTGCCTCGCTAACTGCCGTGCCCCGGTCCTGTTTGCCACACGCCGAGTCGCTTGTGCTCCTCGCAGATCTTTCTGTCCCTCTCGGCAGTGCTGGGTGCCACCCCCTTATCAGCTGATTGATTGGCCTCACCTGAGACCACCAGCAGAAGGTGGGGCAGCTCTTCGCAGCCCTTTATATCCCTCTCGGCAGTGCTGGGTGTTGCCCCCTTATCAGCTGATTGATTGGCCTCACCTGAGACCACCACCACAGGGTGTGGCAGCTCTTCGAAATTCCTTATATCCCTCTCTGCAGGGGTGGGTGCTGCTCCCTTATTAGCTGATTGTCCTCACCTGAGACCACCAGCAGGCCCATTTCAGAATAGGCCTGGCTAACAAGAGCTTCTGTTTGAATCCTGAAAGGTTTTTCAGCATCTGCACTGACTGTTGCCTGGCAGAGAAGAGCTGTCTGGTGAAACCTGTAGCCTACACCTGAAAAGTTGGACTGACGGAAAATAGGTATTATATTGTTCTGCTTGTATGTATGAAGAGATCAGCAGGATGGTGTGGAATGATGCAATGCTAAGACAGAGTTGGTGCAGGGTATGTAATTATGGTCAGAAAGAGCAAAAGAATGACAGTGGGATGTGTACACTTTTCAGGTAACAGCTTAGGCCAGAAAAATATGACTGATTTATTTCTGCTTCAAGTTTCTTAAAAATGATGCTGTGATTCTTGTACACCTGGGTGACTTTTAAATGAAGGAAGGTAGTTGTTAAAATGATTGTACTTAAAAGAACAGTTATTCTGTAAGAATAAGCAAATAAAACTAGACAATGCACATGCGGCACTGGGAAGAGAAACAAAGGAGAAAAAAGAAGAAAAATAGAGGAGTTTAGTCATGGTTGTAAAAACAAAGGACATTTTGTGATGCCCAGGGCACACACAGCCCTCACCCAGCCTGTGGTGGTGATGAGCAATTGTACCCATGAGATGAGGGTGGGCATGAGGTGTTAGTGTGGGACAGAGAGCTAAAGCCACAAGGAACCTGAGGCAGCTTTAGCCTTTATGTTTTGGAAAGTGGGACAGCAGAAAGGAGTGTGACATCCTCTTGTGCATGACAGGGAGGGTACCAGCTATGGCTGTGTAAATGCTGAATATGAATACTTTTAAGTTGAACATATTAGTCTGACAATGAACTGCTTTTGCTGTGCTGCTTCTGTACCCTGGGGAGTGTGTGTGTGTGTGTGTGTGTGTGTGTGTACGTGTGTGTACCTGCACGTGGATCATGGTTTACACACACAGAAGGGTGTGCTGGGATGGAAAGATGCTGTTTCATTAAAAATCTAGGACGCTAAATGCAATGAACTGCTAATAGTGCTCTGGTCCAATGATAATGACTTTCATTTTCTAAGGATCTTTCTTCCAAGGATTTTGAAGTGTTTAAAATTAATGAAGGGCAACTTTAAATCTGTTCAGTCTTCTGTGATTCTACTCCTGCTGGCTTCCATGCCTCCCATGTTGAAGCCATCTCTGGTTGGTCATTGATTTTATTGCTCAGACCATAGCAGAGGACAACTCTCTAACTCATTTCCCATATATACTGCTTGGAAACTTAGGGCTGCTCTTGGCTCCTGCTTGCTGGTGACCCAAGCAAGGTTCTGACTGGGACAATGAGTTCTCCTTTTTATTTGGGGAGTGGTGGGGAGGAGACAGAGGAGGGGAAAATTCCCAATTTACATGACTTTGAGATGCAGGTATTTCTTCATAGTTTGCCAGCTTTTCTGAGATGGCTTTCTGTAAATTAATAGGAAACATTGCAGCAGTTTTCTGTATGATTGATAATGGTGCAAACTTCCTCCAGTTTTAAACTCTACAACCTCATGTCCTGAGCAGTTTTTCCATGTAATTTTTCATTGGATAGATCATAATTATCTCAAAGTCTTCTTTCTGTGTTTTATTAATATATTTTGTTTCTTGTTCTGTCCCATTAAAGTCGTAACTTCAAACACATTCACTGCTTACTCTCTCATCAGATAGCTGTATATTTATAATCCCTGTTAAGAGCTTGCCAGTCATAAAATCTTATGTTTTTCTTCCTTCAGAACAATTTCATTTCTCAGTTTATCAATAGCTCTGACAGAAGAAGTAACGGGAGCTCTATTCTGGACTGTTTGTTTTTACATTACTTCTCCCTAATGTGTCATACAGTAGTTTCATCTTTCTGGCTCCTGCATTCCTTTGCTTATGGCATCACTGTAAATGTATGTGCAAGTCTGAGAAAAATATGAGCAATAAAAGCCCCATTCTCTCCTTGTCAGGGGCACGTGCAGGCAAACTGTAGTGGTTATTAGTACAGAGGACAAAAAGATTTTAAATATAAGTAGCTGATAGAACAATATAAGTAAAATTGAAGTAGAAGAATGGATACTTTATTATTGCATTAGGTAATTTGTGTGATATTCCCTCTGCTTTATCATCTCTCTCCTTTATCACTTCTATTAATGAACGTGTTTATTTTCTATTAAATTATTCCTGGAACTGACATCCCTGGAGCCATAAATTGTGCTGAAATATGTAGAGACTGTGTTCTTATTTGTGCAATTTTGCTAAAGCCAAATTGGAAAACAATGGTTGAAAGTGATGCTCAGGCTTTAATTCCATTGAATACTTTATCAAACCCATAAAATAATAGATAGTAATTAAATGGTGCAAGCAACTGATTAATGTTTTGTGAAGCTGCATACGCAGCCTGCCCTTTTGCTGCTGTTTTCAAACAAAGGGCAATGACAGTCACTCTGTGCTTCATTGACTTGTGTGAAAAAAACCCAAACTTGTTATACAACAAGGGCACTTGCATGGTCATTACACTGCTGTCATCTTGATACAAACCCCTCAGGGGTCCAACAGAGATCAGTTTATCAGTACAGTAATAACCTCATTAAGTGCCAGGGACCTCATAAAGCATTAATGCTATAATGCTTTTTGTCGTTATCTTAGGAAAACCTTATTAATAGTATTTCATGCCTGTTTATAGGAATTCCTGTGAGGAATTTGAGATAGAAAATGGCAGGTGGGTTGGCCATGGTCTCTTTAGTCAGTGAGCTCATGGATGAAAAGACAGGGACTCAACTTCCACTCCCCTACTCCTGTGCAGCATGGGGACACTGCCTTCCCTCGCAAGTCTCTTCATACACACATTGAGCATTCCTATCTGTCCAAGATTATATTAAGAACTTCAGCTTTAGTTCTTTAAATATAACTGTTAAAGACATTCACAGATGAACAGTATCATCTTGTGATTCATGCAGAGCTAAACTGCACCCTGGGAAAGGTGACTTGTCCAGGTTTTCATAGAGAACGTTCTCCTCCATTTCCATAGTAGTTTTAATTCCCTTTAAAGCACAGTGACAGGTGAGCTGAGTCTAAGGCCAGGTATCTTACTTGCAAGTGGGAGAGGCAGCTGTGTGCTTGCATCCTCTCAGGAGCTGTTAAAGCTGATATTGTTATCTCTGTCTTTAGTTGACATCTGATGCCAGCTGGCACCTAGGGAAATGATGATCAGTATCAGCTTCTTCAACTCTTCAGGAAAATAGCACATTATTTTATGTGCCATGGCTCTTTTTTGCAGTGTTCTTGGGTATTGATGATTTGCTCTTAAATGGCACTGGAGTATGTTGCTAATTCTGGGAAAGGTACCTTCTGGAGATGAACAGTGCATGTCATTTCATGATGAAGCTATAAAGCACATCAAAGGCATTTTCAGCACTCCTCCATGGTATAACATTGAGAAATGTCAGAACCATGGGTGCTGACATACTAAACTTTACCTGTCCTGACACCCAACCAGGCTTTGTATATTTTAAAGCATGCTAAAAGGTTTTAAAGTTAGATACCAGGTACCCAGGAGCTACTCACATCATCAAAGATGATTTTTAGGACAGAATGAAAACTTTGATTTTTAATCTGCTTTTGAGTTTTGTTTTGTTTGTTTCTTGTTTCTTTTCCTTTTTTTTTCTAAATAACATGGCTTGGAGTGTAAGGACAGAAGCAGACTCCCTTCAGTGGTCCCTAGTGACAGGGAACGAGTGAGTACAGACTGAAATGCAGGAAATTCTATATGAATATCAGATTTTTTTTTTTTATTATGAGTTGACTGAACACTGGAACATGTTACCCAGAGCCACTGGGGTATCTCCATCCTTGAACCTGACTGGACACAACCCAGGGCAACCCACTTTAGGTGACTCTGCTCTGAGCAGGGAGCTGGACTCGATGATCTCCAGAGCTTCCTTCCCACCTCAACAATTCTGTGATTCTTCAGAGAACAGAAATTTGGTGCACATTATGCATTGGTGTGAAAATAAGGAAATATTAAATATATCCATAGGAACACAGGACAGAAGATAGACTCTCCAAAAGGTATACCAGTGAGAATTAACATGCTTATTAACCACAGCTGATGTATATTAGCTCCCAGAAAGAATGCAGAGCGTGCTATCTCCTCTGAAAGGAAGGCCAGGATGTGAACTAATACTCAAGTCAGTGCTTAATTAACCAAGGAAAAAATATCAATAGAGGTGCATCTGAATGTCACAGATAATATGGAAATACAGTTTCTAATTTAATACAGTAAAGTCTCTAGACATGCCCACCTCATATAAATGAGATCTAGGCCATTATTAAATAGAAAGGATGATAAAGCAGGGAAAGAAAGGGGAGTCTAAACCAGCTTGCTGCAACTGTATCAGAGATTTATTGATAGGGATCCTCTGGATTTCTGAACAACCACACTTTCAGTTCCTTAAATGATTATTTTAAAGGGGATAAATTCATTCCTTCAAAATCATTATTCTAAGGGGATAAATTTGTCATTCAGACTTTTGTTTACAAGTCAGTGCTCCACTATGGTTCAGAAAAATAAACAAATCCATCATCATTTTTAAACCTGAAGCCATTGGATTGGTAATATAATGGAGCTTGCAGAGTAGGAGCACCTTTTTCAGAGCTGCAGCAAGGCTTGCTGCCAAACCCCACCTAGAGAGTTACCAGACCCAGCAGTATTTGAAGTAAGACCACCCCTTACCTTTTCACTCCAAATCTTGTGCTGCTCCATTTCTGAGAGTCCTGCTGGCTGATGGATTTGGTCATATCCCTTTATTTTGTGTTACTGGAACACCTGGGAGTGAAGTACCTGGAAGCAGAGAAAAGTGTTTTCTCTGCCATGGTACTGGGAGAGCAGTGTGGCAGAGAGGTGACACTGTCACTGCCAGGAGTACCTGCTACCTGGGGAAGCTTTTAATCTGAGCTAAGTTTTGATGTGTGCAATGCAGAGCTTGGTTGCCTTGAACTGACACAGTGCCAATAAACTGTGTAGTGCTGTTTCTCCACAGGTCTGTAGCAGCAGGTTATATGGAAGTCAGATACACTTCAGTGGCATGGATTTGCACTGAATTTGTGGGATGGCAAGAGTACAGGCTGATAGGAAATGGTTCTAAAGTAATAGCCAAGATGTTGTGTTTTTCTTTTCTCCTGCTGCCTAAATAGTTCGTGGTACTTTAGTCGTGTCCTTATTTTCCTGCACTTGAGCTCTAAGATTTACCTAGCAGCCACAATGCAGAGCATATCAAATGGTTTGTGTAGTCCATAGCAACATCATCAGTTTGAGTTCTTGCTGCAATCCTCCTGCAGCACCCAACTTCATCCTTCACTGTGGCTTTTGGGGATTTTTATGGCAATGGAACAGTAAATCTTTGATTTGACAAATCTCTCTGTAAGCATCTGTTCTGTTAATGAATGGTACTGGGTAGTCCTGGAAACTACATCCTTTCCTTATCAAACAAAGCCAGCATGGACAGAGATTATGAATATTTTTCTCACCACTTGCACATTAGTCCAGAGTCTTCAAGAAATAATGTTAATACCATCTGGGGGCCAAAGGGTCCCTGTAGTTGGATGCTTTTCTCATAGCAGTGGGAACACCCCATCCCACCATAAAAATCTATGTAAATTAACAGCTCTACTTAAAAGTAAATCCCCTGGTGGTAGTAATTATAATGGTCTAGAGAAAACCTATAGGTCAGGAGTTCCCTGCAGTACTGTTTCTCAGAAGCCTATGGCAGAAAAGGATGACCACTGCTACACAGATTCTTGCCCAGTGCAGTAGTGATGCCCTCAAATCAGCTGCCTGCTGAGGATAACTTCTTGTTTCCAGTGATATAAATTGATTTGATCCAGCAATTTAATTTTTAAATGCTTCTTGTTCCATGACTGTAACACATAATTATCTGGTTGTGCTGATGATTACTATATTCAGTTAGGTCAAAACTGTAGAGTAGCAAAAAGAAATACCCAGGGAGATTGGAGGAAGCATGGGGGGAAAAAAAAATCAATATTTTTTTCTGGGAGAAGGCACCATTATTATAGAAAAAAATATGATTTTTAAGACCCACTACTAAGAAATGCAATAACACAGAGAAGCTTTTGCTCTCATTTGTGAAAAAAGAGGAAATATATAGATGGCTGAATTCATCCACTTAGGAGAGAATAAGAAAGCATCATTGAGTACCTGTCTCTCACAGCATGCAATTGATTTTTAACTAATTCTACACCCAGAGAAGCTAATCCTTATGTGAAAAAAAATCATTGTATCTGTTTCTTATTTGAACAAGCAGGTCAACATCTGTGCAACCAAGTATTGTCCCAGGGAAGCAGATAAAGCAAGAGAACTGAACAGGTACAGGAGTCTCCATGGTGTTTGAGTAAGGAGTCTGCCTGTGCATCACCTCCACTGAAATTATTAGAGTTTTGTAGTGGTCTCAGGACAAAATCACATGTTCTGGGAGAAACATAAGCAGCAGCTTAAGGATGCCCAGACCTGGATTTGGTTTTTGTGCTTAAAGGATGCCCAGACCTGGATTTGGTTTTTGTGCTTGCAGTATTTTAAAGCCCTGTTTCTCTGATTGCCCTTGTCTAAAGATGTGTCAATTCCTCTTGGCCACGATGTTTGGTCACAGGTGCTGTTTGCCCTCCCTCTCCAGGCAGAACACCATGAGCAGGTTTTTAGCTCTCAAGTTGTTCTCTGAACATCCATTTCTCTGATTTAAAACAACATCACCAACCTGCTTAATAAATAAGGTGCCCTGCTGTGTGTTCCCTTTTTGTGCTTCATGCCAGCAGCCCACCAGGAATATCACAGCACTGCACAGTAATGTTTTCATCAATGTGAGTGTGATTTCCTGGTGCTCCATATCCCTTTATCTTGTGCTCATATGCCCAGCAGCCTGTATCTGTGTTCTGCAGAAGGATACATCCAGAATTCTTTTTTTTTTTTTTCTCATGAAATATGAAAGGTACTTCTGAAAGAGTAACGAGTGAGGTGATGAGAATCCTCCAGGCTCTGAAATCTCAGCTTTGCTGGTGTGATTACTTTACATAACTCCTTTGCCACAGATGGAAGTGGTATTGATGGGCTTGGGTTTCTTCAGTCCCTCTTTGGTTTTGAAATTCAGTATCTCCCAACAAGGGCTATTTGGAGCAAGCTCAAAGCTGCTGTTGTGTTCCTCAACAGGAGCCTTCCAATATATGTGGAAAGCAGAAATTATCTGGCATTTCTGAGCTGCTCTTTTGGTTGCCCATGTGCTACTTCACAATTATAGTCTTTGGGAAGATAGTGGTGGGTGTATAATACAAGCATAGCTGGAATCTGTCCTCTTCAGAAGCCCAGGGAACTTCTCAAGATTCATATTTCTGACTAATAGAGTTAGACAGCTGCAGATGCTTACAAGAGAAGATGCAGGTTGTCTATGCACCAAGCTGGGCCTTTTCCTGGAAGTTATTCAGCTCCTCAGTCTCCCACAATGAGGATTTGTCATGGTGTTGTTCTATCTTGGTTGTTGTCTCATCTCCTCATTAAAATGAATTCTCAGCCAATATAACCAAGACATATCTGCCATTTATGTAGTGCAGACTTCTCTGTGGCTGGATATTAAGATGGACCTCATGACAATAAAACTCATGCTGCAGAGAGACTTGATTTACCAACATGCAAAATAATTAATCCTAGAACTCATCATAAAAAACCCCAACATTTAAATCTCTGAAACCCTTCTGTTCACCAACTACTACTCTGTTTCTGCTTTCAGCCCAGGAGCAGAGGTGACAGTAGGATCTAGAGCTGCAGAGGCATTGAGGGACCAGCATATTTCTGTCATGATTTATAGGCATCTCAGGAGCCAGAGGATGCTCAAGCAAAATAAAGTACCCATGAGCCAGACCTCTGCCTATCCCTGATGCTTTATACCACAGGAGAAGGCAGTGGACCTGGACACCTGGAATCCTCTTAGTGAGGAGGTAAAAAACAGCCTCGTTGTGGACAGATACTGAGTGCTCACAGGTCTGCCCCGATTGGCAAAAGGATGACCCTTCTCCAGTGAAGCAGTGTCTTTGAGATAGGATGAGAGCTAAAACAGACCAGTGCCAGACTTAGGGAACTTGCCAGTGTGTTACAAGATGACTGATTCCCCTGTTCCTAGGGTCAAAACCACCCACAAACAAATGAACTTTCTCCATCTTCTTTCTTTACAGATGCTTGCTTCTATTTTCCCCTCCACTTGAATGCTCCCACTGTCTGTATATTTCACAAATCAGTTGTTTTGAACTTTTCCAGGTCATGAGAAGCTGCTCAGAGAACATAAACTCAGCTTAAGCTTCTTGGTGTTTGCACACATGGAGGGTATAATCTGCCATCTAGAATGGGAAATAATAGAATTGCACTTGTAGCTAATCACCTTTTGGCAAGCTAAATTCACTTCAGAAATAGAGTACAAAAGCAAGACACATAAACTGCACATCAAAGATACTCCCATTGTTAAGTGTGTATACCTGGTGGGTTTTGGTTGACTGTTTATTTTGGTTAACTTCTTTCTTTTCAGGAATTTCCTGGCCAAAATTACTTAGATGTTTCGATAGAGGGTTGACCAGCTCCAGTAACACTCCAGCTACCCTTTCCAGTGACCCCAGGCCTGGGAGAAAGACTCAGTTTGGCTGGAGTGTTATTTTTCTATGTCTGAATCTTCTTGAGGTTGTGCTGCTGACAGCCCAACATCCCTGTGGATTTGGGTCCCAAAAGGTTGCCAGAGCATCACTGTTGAAGCCTCCCAGGAGTGTGTGCAGTGCTCACAGGCTGTTCTAGGGGAGCAGGGTTTCTTTGCAATCATGGGATACTTGGAGTCAGGGCACTCATCCTCCCTCTTCTTCTTACAGCCCAACAACTGCAAAAGCAAGCTGTCCAACTGAGAGTGTGAGGAAATAGCAGATGGGTTGTGGTTTGTGCTAAAAAAGAACACAGGCTTCACATCTATGTGCTTAGAAAGCCTAGACAAAGGAGTGTTAAAATCACAAAATTAAGTTCACAAAAGTTGAGCTTCCCTGTGTTTCCTGTGCAGCCCTAATTCAACTATTTTTACAGGCTTGAATTTTGTTAATCTGTAATTATGAGATTCCCCACTTTTATTTTTTTTTTTTTTTTTTTTTTTTTTTTTTTTTTGCTTGGAACCTTTGCTTCATTTAAAAGCAAACATAATGAAGTGTGCTCTGGAGATGAATCAAAAGTCAGTAGTGAATGAGCACCTAAGATTTTTCTGTTGCAGAAAGCAAAGAGCAAATAGCCAATGATGCAAGGACCTGCAGAAGGAAAAATCATTTTTTTCCTGATGGCTTTCTGTCTTTTTTTTCACTTTGTGGCAAGTGAATAGCAGAGAAATGGATTTTAACTCCACATGTGCCAGAGAACTCTTACTTGATTCTGAGCATCCTACTTGCATCAAACAAAATGTTTTGAGGCTGTTTTCTACTTGTGAGTTTGTATTTTTTGTGGTACACAGCAAAGATTCCAGGGCTGTAAGCTGGGAAACTGTTGAGCAATCACACTTCCAGCTGAAGCCACTGAGATCTTCATCTTAAACATATGAATTACTGTAGAATGGTCTGAAAACACAGGTTTTAAACAGCTTGTGTTAGGTACCCAAGTTTAGCTGGTTTACTTAGCTTTATTCTGGTTTACTTAATGTTTTTTAGAAGTGGCAAAAATTGTAACTTTAACATCCCAGAAAGTTTATGAAAATGAATGCATTGATGTCTGAAGCATTCATGCTCTTCTGATAAGCATCACATAAAAGCCTATAAAGAAATGAATAATTCTGTTTTCAAAGCAGAATCTGAATAGTGTGCAATAAATAATGCCTGGTGAGAGTGAATAATGAAGGGAAAATAAACTATTGAAAGCTACACATTGGTTGAACATTGCTCATTCTGCAGACTGAATGAGGTAAGGGTCTTATGGAAAAAAGCAGATGTGACAGTGGCATTTACAGTGCTATCATGGTGCCTGTGCATGAAGCACATGAATTAGTGTTTCATAGGCAACCACACCATTTTATGGGCTTGATTAGCAGCCTTTATAATGTAAGCATAGCATACTTTTTGTGTGCAATAAACAAGTTACATGGTTTTTGACTCATTTGAAATCCCTATTTTAAGAGCTGGAGGCTCTGAAGCCTTTTCAGTTCAATGGTAGTGGAGCCATTCTCTTCTTTCATGTGGGGGAACAATATATTCTTCCTGCTTTAGTTCTCTGAAATATGTGGATTATTTTATCTGGAACTAAGTAAGAAAATAAAAGAGTCAGCCTGGTGCAGGTGCAGGATTAAATTTAATAATACTGTAAGTGAAAACATAATTAGATCATGGAAATTACGTGGCAGGGACTCAGACATCCCTCAGTGACTTCAACATTCCCTGTTCTACTCCTGTTATTTAGGAACATGGAGGTGGTTCAGGCACCTCCCAACAGCAGTGACTGGAGATGCCAAACTGCTCTTTTCATTGGCAGAATCACCTGTTTCTATTTATGCCCTAATGCTGCTGTTACTCACAGAAAAATCTGGGTAATTATCCACCTGCAAGAACAGAGGAGTAGTTGGTCAGCCCCCAGGTGTGAGGATGTACTGCCTGGTTTCACCAGAGGTTTTTGGAAACACATACTGGGCAACACTGGTAGGACACTACATGGAGGACATCAATGCAGTATATAGAGAGCTGAGCTAGTTGCAAGTGAATAATGTGATGTGTTCAGGTTCTCATAAGGTTGTTTTAAGGATGGATTTGTTATTTTTTCACTGCTGCCCAGATAAATGTAAGTGCTGATGACACAGGAAGGTAGCAGGAGAGCGTGGTCAGTCTGACTTGACATGTAACAGAAGACAGAATTTAGATTTCGCTGAAAGCTGTGAACGGCCTCAGTCTTTATGTAATAATTAAAGAAATAAGTAAATTCGACTTAAATTTTACTTTTCAGCCTTCTTTAGGGGTCTCTTTACTTTTTGTTGCAGACAAATTCCCATTCTGCTGTGCAGGACTCAGATACTGGCTTACCTCAAGACAAATTCTCTTAAATACTGGTATTTTTTTACATCTGAATCCCTATGCACTTACAGAAAAACCAAACCACTGTGCAGCACTCCATTCATTGTTTACTCTTGCATTTAATCCCAGGAATGCTGTCTTACTCTGTGAGTTTCCTCCAAAGATGGATGAATTCCCAGAGATGTCTAAAACAAAAAGAGGGGGCTTTAACTAAACACAAGAAAAATGACAATTTAAAAATTTTATAAAGGTGCCAACCATGCTTGTTTAATTCTTGATAAAGGATGGTACTACATTTCTGCATTTTTAATAAAGAGAGGGAAAAACTCTTACAGCAGGGCTGCAACCAAAGGTAAAGATACCAGCACAGTCTGTCTTACAAGACTGGAATAAAATATTCACAAGTGTTGCTACATAAAAGTCAAAAGATTACTCTTGATTTGCAGGCACATTATACAATGCTTTCAGGTTCTTAAAATCGATTCAGAAATAATTTTGATATTGTGAAAGACTGACATTATAAAAGCCATTAAAATGCCCACACAAACACTGCAGGTAAAACCAGAGATCCTAACTCTACTGAATTTCTGTTTAAGGGAATTTTATTTTGTATTTTCAGAATTTTTCACATGTTTCAGGGAGATAAGTAACCTCGGGTTACTCAGCTCTAAAGATTATAATGTGAAAGAAAAGATGACTTGGGCCATTGGTACAAATTTAATTTTCAATTGCATGATCAATAGATGAAAACAAAGGCATATAAAGCACAGTAATAGTATATATTTTTTTTCTGTTTGTACAGTTTAGCCTTACAGATTATCCTTGCTGAAGAAGAGCAATGTTTAACCATTTAACATTTATACTAGGAGAATCACAGCAAGAAACATGACTGGACATTTTTGCTTAAGGGTGGATTTGTGTCCTTTGACTATTTTGAGGGGGAGCTGAATTGAGAATTGAATCTTCTCATCATTTATGGATCAGCCATGCTGGGTGGGCTGAATGGTTAAGAAGAAGGGCTCAGGGGATGGGGAACAGGGCTCTTGAAAGAGTTTCTGTGCAGGCAGAGCCCTGCTACCTGGTGCACTCCCCAGTTGCAAGGCAGTGCCATGCCCTGGATACCAACTGTGTCTTCTCTGCAGTGGATCACAGAGCAATCCGACCATCTGCATCCTACATATGTGCCCACAGATGGGGAGAGAGAGGTCAGGGTGCAGAGCTGTGCATGGATTTGGTCTGAGCCTCACTGTAGGGAGTGTGCAACAGGAGATAACTCCATTGCTCTCAGCTCTCTGGGTGAGACATACAAGGCTATTGGTTGCCTTTTATGGGCTCCTTCAGTCACATCTCATTTTTCTCCCCTCTCTAAAATGGGTCCTATGTAAATTTTCCTGGCCTGGCAAATTTTTAAGAAGCCAATAATGTTGTTAGACCCTAGATGAACATGAATAATAGCCTGTTTGCACAGCTAATAACTGAGCTGTAAAAACGAATTTGCTTCCAGATGAAACTTGACATGTAAAATTTAAGGTTGGGGAGCAATTCTTTGTATGTATTCTGAAAACCAAACCAAACCCTAAATGGCTTGGACTGCTTAATTTTTATTCATCCTTAAAATAAAATACCCTGTGGAAGGGTCATCACAGAAAGCTTCTGTGTTTTGATATAGCACTTGGAATTAGTCTTGAACATAAAATGCAGCAAATGTTTAATCTGTAATAAAGTTGAATCTGCTCATTTTGAAGAAGAACAATGGCTGAGGGTCGAAGCTTTGGGTTCTGCAGTTGCCAGATGGGATCGTTTCCAAAAGAGAATTTGGATGGTAATCAGTGTCCTCTGGGATCCATGCCCACTGCTCTGAGCCTGTGTGCCACAAAGGAGAGATTAGGGGCAGAATGAGAATGTGCAGGGCTGGCAGGAATCAAAGAGACTCCCTGTAAAACCTATTACATCTGTGCTCTAAAAAATGCTTAGAGAAACTGACAGTCAGGAAAATGCAGTTTTGATTGTGCTTTGATGGCTGGGAAGCTAAAATTGTGTGGGTGGGTGGTTAAGTGTGAGTCCGTGTCTATGCCAGCTTTATTTGACTGAGATGGCCAGAGTCAGGGCAGTTTTCATTGTCCTCTCAGAGCAGCAGGATAAATAAAGGAGTGAAATGGGGAAATGAATTTATAGACTTCGGTTGTCAAATGTTTAACAAAAGGCCCAAGTCTTGGTGTTTTGTTCTATTGATTTTGTTTTGGCAAGGCAAAGATAAGATTGCAAACCTGTACAAAGGGAGGTGGCCTTTACTTCCCTCTGTGCCTTTGTGGTGGCTGGGTGATGTGCTGAATTGAAGTTTCACTTTCAGACTGAAAGCAGGTGTTCCTCTACACTGAATTATGAGATACAAACACTATGCCATGTTTTTGGGACATACAGAGTTGGCTGCAACTAAATAAAACAAGATCCCTAATGTTTGGGTGGGAATATCTGAATATCTCCAATGTCTGCTTTGTGAGGGCAAGAGAAAGGATTCACTTCCCACATCAAGTTTCAGGTGATGTACAAGGACTTGTCATGATCTTTGGAGTTTTTGAATCCTGTGCCCTCTAGCACGTGAGTCTGCCCCTGGTTTGGGTCCTAGCTCTCAAAACCAGCTGAAGAACAGGAGCTGCTTTAACCTGATCTGGCCACAGGATATTAATTTTCCAGGGGAAAATAAAGAGCTCTGATGTTGGCTGCAGCCCTTCAGTGCCCTCTTTCAGCACTCTGTTGCCCTTCTGTCCTCTTAGGGATCATGGACCTCCTTCCTAAGGCCCAAGACCAGCCTGAGTAATGGGTGAAAATATCTGGCAGTCCTAACAAGCAGCACAGGTTATGCTGAAACAGAAAAGTTGTTCAGAAAAATGTAAAGCTGAGAGTAGCTTGGATATCTTTAAGCTTTCTACAGAGTAATGAAAGGGAGATGGGATCTTTCTGAGACAACAGTGTGAGTGTCATGAGTAGAAATGAAAGTGCTTTGACCAACAGGTGCTGTGAGAAGTTCTTGGGAAGTTCAGACTATATGCCTGGCAAGATCTGTGCAGACATACAAGTATGTCAATACTCTGCTTTATCTGAGCCATGGGAGAATGCAGGACTGAAGCACAAGAGGTACAGCAAATCAAGGACCAGCTGAATTAGTAGGAATTGGTTTAGGTCAGCTTAGACTACAAGTATCTGTCTGCTTGTGTATTGGGGCTTCATCTGTCCTGGTTACAACTTAACATCTGTGGAACTGAGAGGCACTTTTGCTTTTAGGGAAGAATTAAGGATGGGAGAATATTTTGCTGGGTGGACTGGTAAGGGCAGGAGGAGAGCTATTTTGTGCTTCTAGAAACTATGTCCCTAGGACTTGTTATTCTGAAGTGCATCTATCACTTGATGCTTTATGTGATATGACAAAATGCCACAGGGACTGTTCCATCAAACACTGTTGCTGCAACAGGGTCTAACAGGCAGGAAATCTGAAACAAGGTCTTTTCTGAAAATGTTTTAAAGAACTGTGACTCTGGAAGTGCCTGTACAAATGTCTATCACTCATACAAACCTGGATTTCACACCTGGCATCAGCTCTGTCCTAATGTTGGTGAGAAAAGGTTTTTCAACTTGAAAGAAACAAGTCTATCAGAGCTCTGTTACATCAATAACTTCTCAAACCTAGAGACAAATGTTGACAAGGCTGCACTTGCGTGACCCTCAGGTGTCTTGAATGAAGCTCAAATGAGGTGCACAGAAACACCCAGAAGATTGTTGGCATTGACTAAGCAAAATATGGTGCAGAGGGAGGAGATATTTGAACATCAGGCCTACATTTCCAACATTATAATTGGATTCCTTTTCTCTCCTGGAAAAAGGATCTTCCACTGCTGACATTTACCTCTCCCAGTTCTTCTTTTTGAGGGATTTTAAAACGAAGTTTGATTTTTATCTAATTCTTGAAGCAAACAATTCCACTTTGACCAAACTCTAATCTTTTGGTTATATACAAGACTTCATTCCTTCTCCTGTTACTTAGGAACCGAAAGTGATGAGGCGACAATATCTAATGGGGTATCTTTGAGACAAATTATTAAAGACAAGCTGGTAAATCAAAAGAGAAAGAACAAACATTCAGAATTTGACCTTGAAAAAAATTGCTTTTAATGAGCTCTCACTCTGAAAAAGAAAACAAATGCTGGACTCATATTCTTTCATGAAGAAAGACAGCCCTGTCAAGAAGCTATAAGAATTTACAGATTAGATGACTTAGGCTCTGCTTGCTGCTTAGCAGGAAGACAGATTCAGCACTTGCTTGAAAGCAGGATGGGTTTTCAAGTGTTCTGTTGTCATGTGAAATCCATAGAAAAATTATGAGAAACATTGCATGCAGAAATCATACTAAATTCCCATTTGGGTATTATTTTCTCATTGATGTTGTAATTAATGCTAAAATAATTTGTCTGAGAGCCTTCAAGATGCTCAGAGCTTTCCAGAGGGCTGCTTGGAGCTGAGGGAATTTTTCACCTCTTAGAACCAGACCTTGTCTCTGCTTCCACCATCCACACACCATACAGCACCTCTTTGCAGCACTGGGGCCTAAACAAAAAAGATGTGGGAGAAAAATGAAGTGAGTTTGTCTAGCTTACAGAGCTTTTAAAAAGAAAAAAAAAATAATAAAATACTCCAAGCTTGCTGCTACTACTACATTTCCCTGTTTGTGTCTAAGCCACTTGGGAGCCACAGAACAAACAGCAGCCCGTGGTACTAATCTGCTGCTTTACAGCAGCAGTATATGGGCACTGTAGAGTTACATGAGACACTGTCAACTTCAGTTTTGCTCCAGTTGATGATTCCTTTGTTAGTAATAATAGGATAAATAGTTTGAAGTGAAACATCTTGAAAAAAATCCCACAGTACTTGTTACTAACTATGGCCTCAAGTCTGCATTGCTGTTGGCTTTCACGGTGATTTGTCACTGCAAAGCACAGATCAGTCTATAGCAGTGCTTCTCTAGCATGCAAAAGATCTTGCCAGATAACTAATCCTCACTTTTTTTCTTGGTCCCTTCATTCTTATGCTCATTAAAATTAATGGGAAAGGTCCCTTTTGTGACTCTAGGTTTGGTTGCACTCAAAGATACATTGTCTAGGACTACTGCTATGGGAATAAAGGGTAGAAAGCTTCTGTGTTAACTTCCCCCTAGTTGAATAAAAACTTTACTGATGGACTGCAAAGCATCTCCTGTTTTACCCCTACTCCCCTGACAGAGCTGTTAAAGAGTCAGAAGCAAGAGCATAAAGTAGAAGAAGATGGGTTTGAAACCACATGAAAAGTATTGTGAGTAATGCAGCACTTCTCAGGAAGCCAGGTGCCAAGGGAGCTACTTGAGAACCTGATGTGTCCAAAGTACAGCTGAGGAGCTGGGTAACACTGCACTTGATTTGCTAAGGAAAACCAGGAGGTGATGGTCAAAGTGGATAAAGTTGGTATTGCAGTTTAAAAAAGTGGTCAGAACACAGGAATCCATGAGTCAAATGCACAGCTGAGCCACGGATGGATACCTGTGCATTTTTACATGCAGTTAGTGAAAGTGTAATGAGTGTATTTCACATGTAAATGGAAGACTTGGTCAGTAGATTTTGCAGCCTCATACCTGGACAATAAGCACTGCTGAGGTTTTGTTTGGCCAGCACTGTGGTGATGTTGCCTCAGACTGCTGCTTGTGCTTGAATAAAGGAGAACTGAGTGATAGTTTTAGGACAAAGCTGAGTTATAGCTAAGGAAGTGACAAATTCTGGCTTGTAGGAGAGACAATTCTTGGATGATAAATTGATGGATTTTGTATTTTGGTTTAAATCTGATAGTGTGATGTCCTCCTTTCTTTACTAGGCCACGAGCTGGCTAAAAATAAGGATGTCATTAAGAAGACTTTGAGTCTGCTAAGGGATTTAAACTGACCTTTTAGGCATGAAACAAGGAAAATGTGCTATTCCGTGCTGTGCACCTGGAACCAGTAGGGACCAAGCAGGGGCAGAGCAATGGGAAGCAGAAATACTTCACACATGTAGAGCTGGGGAACTCCTTGCTTCACAGTGTGACCCCTGCCCAAGCTTCAGCTTACATCACTCTTGAAAAGGAACTGATATTCATGAAAACTTATTCAGGACTCTTTGAATAAAAGACTCTAGCACTGGCTGAGTAAGTCCTCAAGGCACTAGTGGCTGGGAGATAGGAAACTGTTGTGGACATGCATTGCTTTTTGTTGGCTCTGCTCTTGCATTCGCTCACAGGCATCTGCTCTCAGCTGTAGTGTGGGTCAGAATGAGCTACAGAGACCCTGGGTCTCACCTCCCATAACCAGGGTTGAGATTAAGAGAGAGACTGGGTTACATGCACCAAATCTATAAGTAAACTCAGCTGCCAATTAGCAAATTCAGTATGTTAGAATGTATTTTGATTATAAAGGTTTGTAAATGTTGCACCTTAGCTGTTGGAGACTTGCTTTTTGTCTAAATATGTCTCTGCTGTTACTTTACAGATCCTGGATAAAAGAAGCATAAATTCTTGTTCCAGTTTCTGATTCAAGAGGTGAGCTCCTGGAAGAGAAACACCTTGTGAGGTAAATGAACAGTCTTAATTAATTATTGAAACACAATAGACAAAACTAGATTTAATTTCTCTTACACATCAAATGGTCTCCCTTGCCCGATTTGCTTCTCCTTTTACACCTCTGCTTTCCTTTGCCTCCACAATCCCTTGGATACACAGATGTCCACAAGATGGTACTAGGCTACAAGTAGCCCCTACAATGCCTGGTCAGCTGCTGAAACTGCTGCTGGTCAGGTGTTCTCACAGCAAGTCCTTCAAAAAAAAGCTTCTTAATGTTATTTTTTGTGAGAGGCATTTAGACCAAAAGACCTGTTAGTTTGTGTTTTAGTACAACAAAATTCTGATAGGAATTATAGAAAGTCATTGGTGTGACTGCTGCTCTGCACATTCACTCCAGTTTCACACTGGATAGCTTCATTATTGTCTTTGGAGCCACTTCCATTTTAAACTAATTTAGGAAAGAGAATGAGGCCAGGAGATAGAGTAGCATTATGAATCTGTGTTTTGGCACATTTAGGAAAGGGAAATTTGACCTAATATATTATAAATACCTCATCTGCTTTAAGAAGTCATTGTAGCCTGTCACATTGATCCAGCCAAAACAAACATTATTTTGCATGTGCTTTGCATGCTAAAAAATCATTCAAAAAGGCTTGAACAAATTGTTAATACTCTAAAAGCTGCTGGTGAAAGAGCTCAATGATTAGATCCTCTCCTCTTTACATGATTCAAGTGACACTGCTGTCTAATGACTTTGTGAAAGACACAGGTGCATTTTTAGATGGTGGCCCAAATCTGGAGCCAATGGCACTTCAAGGCTTCAAGGTTTGGAAGTGAAAAGTTTTATTACATTGTTTTATGAAAAGTTAGTGGCTTGGGTTTTTGTTTTTTTTTAAAATTACACTTCACATATAATCACGGTAATTCAAAGTTACTCCTGAAAAACATCTTTTCATAATAAGATTACTGAAACACTCTTAATCCCGATTGTATGACCGGCGCTGCAGCGTTAATTAAGGACAGGGAATCGCTTTTTCATCAGCAGAGCGATAAACACGGCCCCCAGGGCTTGTACAAGATTTTTTTTTAGCAGTTCCCGATCAAACCCCTCGAGTTTGTAGTGAGGGCGAGGGCGTCCCGCAGCAGGAGGTCACCACCTTTGGCACCCCTCGGCCTTGCTGCACTAATTTGAAGACAATTAATTAAGTGGAGATGACCACAACAGCGTGGCCGGCATGAAACCCCTCAGTAATGAGGAGAGCACACCAGCTGTGCCTCCAGGCCATTTAAATGAGTCCCCGCGTTTAATTGATTTAGGAAAATTAAGATCATGAGCGAGCCTGGCACTGTCACCGCCATACGGAGAGAGGCTCAGCACCGGGGAGCCCGATCCCGGTCTGCGGGGCTCCTCCTTCCCTGCCACCGCTCCAGGGTTTCCGCAGGGGAGCCCGAGCCTGTCCCGCTCTCCCTGCGGGACCTTTTCGCCGCTGCCCCGCGCCGCCGCCAGCACTCGGCATCCCCGGCGGGACTCGGTCCGCGGAGTAGCGGCAGCAGGTGAGCCGTGCCGCCCGGGCCTCCGTAGACAGGCCCGGGAACGCCTTTCCGAGCGCTGCGGGGTTCCCCGCGGCTTCCGTTCGCTCCCAGGGGAGCTCCCCGCAGGTCTCCCTGGGGAGCGGGCCCCGGCGGGGATGCGGGGCGGCGGGGGTTGGGGCCGCTCCCCGCGCTGTCAGCGGCTCCCGGGCCCGCCCAGCGGGGCGCGTCACGGCGCGGCGGCGGCGCGCGGCGGGGCGGGGGGCGGCGCCGGGCGCAGGGGGCGCGGGGCGGCGAGCGGTGCGCGGGCGGCGCGCACCCCGCACACGCGCTGCCACCGAGGGAGCGAGCACCATGTGCCGGCCAGCGCTCGCCCGGCTCCTGCTGCTCCAGCTCCTGCTGCTCCAGCTGCACCTCGGAAAAGGTGGGTCCGGAACGGAACGGCAGGGAACGGAGAGGCCCGGCGGCTCTCCTGCTCTCCGGCAGCCGCAAGTGCACGCCTCGCCTCGGTGCTCCCGGGAAAGGGGCGAGCGTCCTGTCCTGTCTGTCCGGGCACCCACTCGCCCTGGTGCTCCCCACGCGAGGGTCGGGCTCGCGAGGTGCGGGGGCCGGGCACGCGGGTGAATGCAAGCCGAGCGCTGGTGACAGGAGCTGCCACCTTTAATCCCTTTCTGAGGAGATTTGTGCCTCATCAGAGCAGCGCTGTACGGTGTCTGCCAAGCAGATTTGCTCCGTCTCCCCCTCCCCGGCCTCAACTTTAGTTGGGTCAGTTCCCTTTCCTCGGGACGGCGCCGGTGCCCGTTATCCCCTCAGGTATCTTGTGCATTTGCCCCGGTGGCGGGCGCGCAGGAGTTGCCAGCATCGGTGTGCTGTGTGATTTTTCTTTTGTCTTTTGCACTTCGGGTTTAACCATCATCTCTTCCCAGGCTCCTGTGTCCCTGTCTTTAAAACAATGCGGGGAAGCACGGGAATGGTCCCTTTTATCCCTGCACAAAGCAGGTTCGCGATCGCCGCCGTCCTCCCCGCGGAGGCGCGTTTCCCTCAGCCCCTCACCGACCCGCTCTGCCCCGGCCAGCCCAGCCGCACCCCTCACCCTCCGCCGGCGGCTCCCAGCGCCCTGCCCGGCTTGTGCATGGACCGGGACCGGGCGGGGAGGGGGCCCCGGGATGTCCCCGCTGCGGGAACGCGCTCCTCTGACCCAGGCGCGGTCCCGTGTCCCGCAGGCGCCGTCAAGGAGTGCCCGGAGGACCAGTTCCAGTGCCGGAACGAGCGATGCATCCCCGCCATCTGGAAATGCGACGAGGACGATGACTGCTCGGATAACAGCGACGAGGCGGATTGCCGTGAGTGTCGGATCCGGGGCACGGCGGGGCTGGGGGAGCCCGGGACGGGGCCCTCCCCGCACCGAGCTTGGCGGGGCGCGGGTCCCAGCTGCGCTGCGCCTTTTTTCTTTTTTTCTATTTTTTTTTTTTTTTTTTTTTTTTTTTTTTTTTTTTTTTATGAATGAATGAAGTCGCGCCGGCCCCGGCTCCGGCGCCGATTGGCTGCCGGGAGCAGCAGATCCGTGACGCGGCGGCCGGGCCCGCTCCGCTCCGCACCGCGGGGTGGCGGCTCCGCGCTGCCGGCAGCAGCCCGCCTGGATTGGCCCGGGACACCCGGAGGGGAACGCGGGCAGCGCGGGTCGGTCGGCAGCGTTCGTCTGGCAGTTCCTTGTCCGGCATGAGGTTCCGCCCTCGCCTCCGGCAACGTTTCAGCTTCCGAGTGTGTAAAGGGATGGGCGGTGTGTGTCTGTGTGTGTGTGTCCATCTGTCCTCAGGGGAGCTGGGAGGTGTCTGATCCCGTGAGCAGGTGCTGGTGTGATAGGCTGCTTGCTTCTAAGCATCGCCACAAGATGCTTAGATGTGGGGTTGGTGTGAGCTTTGTGTTTCAATCCATGAGTGCAGTCAGGGTGAGGGGATGGGAGATGAGCTTGGACACAGGACAGTGATGGTTCCCTGGTGGTGTAATGGAGAAGAGAGGAAGAAGATAGATGCTTTCAGTCCTGGGGAAATGGCAGTCTTGCCTTCTCCTGTGGTGTGGCTCTAGTGCCTGTAAGTGGCACCCAGGAAACTTCGGGGAGTTAGTAGGGTTGTGCTGTTGTCACCTGCTGTTTTGCTTGTAGCTCCTGGGAGCCTGGGAGAACTTGTCTCAATCATGGAGTGTAAGAAGCATCTATCAAAGAAGTTATGGAGCCTAAGTCTTAAAGAGAAAGATCTTCAGTTTGGAATTTTAAGTTGTAAATATTGTAGCAAGCACTGTGTCTCTTGACTTATCTCTGTAGGGGAATATACCTTGAATGTGCATCAGGTGATAATTCACTGAATGAACTCCTGAAAGTTCATAGACCCAGGGGATATATCAAGAAGAGTCACTGGTTATGTGTTTTTCAGTATGCAGCTATCCTATTCACAGCTTCACCAATAAATCTGTGTCAGATGATGCTCAGGGTGAATTCTGAGGAGCTGAAGGAGAGCACAGATTCCTGTTCATAGGAAACATCTTGATGTTGTTACATAGACATAACATTTATTTCTGGTGCTTTTGTATTCAGATGACTTGATAGGCTTTTTATCAGCCTAGGTTTATGATCTGGGGAGTTAGCAGCATTACTTCACTCAGTTACAGAAATGGTTTATGCAGGAATTATATTGGTACTAGCGTGAGGCAACTTAAGATCTGGAATGTTTCACATTCCCAAAGACTCAGGAAATCCTTGGCTGACTGAAAACAAACTTGGGCTTGTGTATAGTCATAACAGAGCAAGATTGCTCAGCAGTGCTTGAGTTTCCAGAGTGAGACAGTAATCTGTGCAAGTGGTGGCAGTCTCTGAGCAGGCTGATGGTATTCTTGAAGACTTCTGTTTAAAAGTCCTACTGTTGTACAGAGGCTTGATGAGCTGCAGGGCTGTGCTTTGGGAATTGGTGTCTTAGAAGCTGGGATTCTGGCTGGAGTAACATCCTAAGGAACACCCTAGACTCTGTAATCAAGAGTCCATTTGTGGCTTAAGCTCCTTGCCTAGTACAAGCAAGTGGTTCAGTGTCTGGGCTGCTTTTTGATCTTTGCCTTTTCCTTGTGATCTGCCATCTAAGCACTGTGTCAGAAAAGAGAGTGTGTATCAACATCCTGTTGAATATCAGATCTTTGTTAACCTTTCTGTCTTAAAATAGTTAGATAACTGCATCTGCTTTCATTTTATTTCAGAGGATTTTTGCAGTTGCTAGGTTTGGAGGTGGTAAAAATACAATAGTTAGATCATAGTAGGATGGTGGCTTTTGAGAGATCTTAGGAAAGAGAAATTTTGCATGTGGAGACATCAGGAACCTGAGCTTGGTATTTATTATTGTTTGAGGACCATAATACAAAAATTATTCACGAACTGTTAATTTAGTTCAAATATATATGTGTATATATATATACACACATGCACACTTTGCAGGTGCTTCTCTGATCAGTCTGAAAGACACTGAAATTGAGTTTTTCACATGCATTTTTCTCACATTGTTTCTGAACACTTTTTAAAGCATTTCTTTTAAAAATGCATATTGCTTTTCAGCACATGTAATGTTTAGAGTTACACTCTCTGGGTGAAAGAAAACATTCCATGTGGTTTTGCTTCCAGCTACCATGACTCTTATCACTACTGATATGTAAATTAAAAAAAAAATAATAAAAAGAACATTTATTTAAATCTGTTTCATGAACACATGTGATGCAAAGAACTCTTCTGGAAAACTTGGCATGATGGAGTGGTGATGGAGAGGGAGAAGAAAATGCAGGTAGCTTGCTGGTAAGGAATACTGATACAGACCCTGATAACCTCTGTAATTACTTGCTAATGCTTTTTCCAGAGCTGTTAGATATTTGTAATTGTTCATTGCTGCTTGTACATATCCACCCTTGTTGAAGAGAGAGGAGGTCTTCGTCTGTGTTAAGAACTGGTTTATAAAACGACCTTGTCCTTGTGGTATAGTCTATATACATTGGAAGAATTTGTAAGCAAGAGTATCTTAAACAGTTCTGTGAGGAGATAATTTTTATTTTGTTTGTCCAAAACAGGGACTTCATGACCTGGCAGTAGCACTCCATGTGCTTTCTACTAGATGCTGTCTTTTCGTAAAGACTGAAGTTGCTGAGTTCTGAGTTGTTTTTTCTTTAGTTTTTCTTTGTCTGTTTGCTTGTTTTTGGTTTTTTCCCCTGGTGTAACCTGTGCTTTTTAAAAAGGAGTTGTTGATTCTAAAGAGAACATCTCAGTAATCATCCTGTCCTGTATCCTTGGAATTTGCTTTCCTTTCAGCAATTCTCTTCTGTTGTGGTTGGTAGTTCAAGTTATCTGCCATAGGACTGATGTGTGAGTGAATATGAGGAATGAAGGAACTGAAGCACGGAAAGTAACAACGTGGGCTCTGACACAGAGCAGTTCACTCAGTACTGGTTTGTAAGGTGTGTTAAAATTATCTTGGGTTGCTAAATGTCTTTCTTGGGTATCATAGGGCCAAATTCTTGGTATGTGGCAGTTGACTTTAGAGGTTTTACTTGCAGGAAATGGATGAAATGAAAGGAATCCAGTTCAGTTTCCTTCTTTAAGGAAAAAAAGCTGTTTAATTTTATACAATTTTTAAATTTTAATGGGTGTTCTGACAAAGGCAGAATTTGAGCTCATTGGCCAACATGGTTCACTAGTGACAGCAGACAGTGTAGAATCCCAGAGAACTGGGATTTTTTTCTCTCACTGTTTGAAATACCATGCATTGGTTGGTTTTGAAGGCAGCCATTGCAATACAGATCAGGTTCTGTATATCACTTTAGTTCAATTTAAATTATCTTCACAATCGGGCATATTCAAAACATCATCTTTGGACTGGGGACTTCCTGCCTTTTTGGTCATCATCATTTGCACAACTATCAGTCCTGTGTATGGTGCATATTTCATGTTGCATATTTTGGTGTTATCAAGTCTTTTTAGTAATGCTGATCATTTAAAACAAAGGGCCACCATAAAAAAATACTTCCTCAGTATAAGAAATAATGCTGAGGATTTAGGGAAGAGGAGGAAAATAGGGGTTGCAGAAAGTTGGTGAAAAGTACAAGAAGCAAATGGATATAGGTAGCAAGTAAGTGTGAAGATAGTTATTGGCTTACGAGAAGTAAAAGGAAACAAATCTTGGTAGCAAAGAGCTGTAGCAAAGGAAGCTCTGAGAAACAAAGGAGACTGTAGGCATGTGGCTTGGGAAGTGTTAAAAAGAGAGAAGGAGGAGATACTACTTTGTGTACATGATTGAAATACATAAAGCTCTATACAAGTTGCTTAAATATGAAGATGCCTTTTTCCTCTTCTGTTTTAGAAAGTCATAGCATCTTATAGAAAAGAAAAAAGGAGTAGAAAAGTTCCTTAATATGCTCCTGTGTATATACTAATAGGAAGCTAAACTCCCAAGGGAAAAATAGTGCAAGTGATGGTGTTTGGACTGCTGGGGAAATCAAGTCTTAAGCTGTGGAATTTGAAATCTTGGGCAGCTGTTGCAGATCTTGTATCTGTGTAAGACTATTGACTCTTCTTTATGGAAAATTATTTGCTTGAGCTCCATCCAGCCTGTGTAGGTCTGACAAGACAAAAACCCAGTCACAATTTACAACTTGCTCTGTGTGATCCACACTCTATGTGAACCACACAGTGAGGACAGAGCTCCAGGGTAGTTTTCAAAATTATTTTTTATATGTATTTTACCCCTTCCCTGTATAAGCAAGTCATGCCTTTTCCACTCTGGAAAGTCAAAATTGAATTTTATAAGCTATTTGAGAGAGTGGCTGCAGTCATTGAGGTTTTCCCTTAATGGTATTGCAGCAGCATTATAAAACAGCTTTTTACTTTTACAGTGGGAAAAATGTCCATCATTTTTGAGGCCAAGTGTTTTGGCAGAGGATCTCTCCTTGCTGAGATACTCAGGTTGGGGGATCCTGGGTTTTGTTCTACATCTCCCTCAGCATAGGTGGACATTGCAGGGCCAGGTTGGCCTCAGGGCCCCCAAGCTGTGTGCCCAGACTGGAGAATCCTGAAGCCACTTTCCTGGGCAAGAGGCTTTTGGAGACTTTTTGCAAGTTGCTCACCATTGTAAGCAGTAGAGAACAAGGGAGAACTTGCAAATTGCAGCCAGACACAATATATTTGACACACACACACAAAAGAGCTCTTAGTTTGATAATGGTATTTGATACAATTTCATTTTTCTGCTGCAAGTAGGATAAAGGAGACTGATGAAAATGAAACACAAGCTGTAAAACCACTTCAGCTTTGTAATGCTTGCCTGCAGGGGGACACAGCCAAATGCAGAATTACTGCTTCTCTTTTAAAGCTTCATTTTCCATGTTTGTATTTGGATCCTGTCTGTGTTGTTGCTTTCTGGTGAGCACTGTTCATAGGGAGATTTTATACTGGACAGGACTGAGGCTGCTTCAGGTATGAGATGCAGTCTGAAAGGAGTTACTGTTTCAAAGGCTGTTCAAACACCTCCAGAATTTGGAGTAGACACAGCATCAGCAGACTTGCCCTTACCTCAGCCCTTGTCCTGTCTTGGGGACACAGTACCTGATTGTGTAGCTGAAACACACTTCCCTTGCTATTGGGAGGTCCTGTTCTGCTGGCTTTGAGCACAGAGGATGTGCAGAGTTTGACTCCTGCTGCCTATGGGAAAGCCAAGGAAGCAGCCTGATATTTTCCTTGCTTTTCAGTTCAGATTTTACTGGAGCTGGAACGTGGGACTAAAAATCTATCAAAAGCCTATTTGAGAACTAAAATCTGGCTCCAGTAAAGAGTCAAAGGCATTATTGGAATAAAGCTGAATCGCTTTGAAAGGCAGGAGTGCAGTGGTGTGCCATGCTTGCAGGTGTGGGGACATGACAAAGTGAGGAAGGAGGCAATCACAATTCCCTCATATTGCCTGTGACTTTTTTGTCCTCTGTTATCTGTTGCTCCAGTTTTAATTCATGCTCAATGTTGAGACATTATTCTCTGTGCAGAGTGACAGCTCTGTGTTTCTCTGGAGATGCCTGTGTGCCTTTGACACGGGCACACCACCAAGCACAGAGTTTTAGGTGTCCTTGGCACATGCATGGTCATATGCTCTTGATGCTCAGTGACAGCTTAACTGAGTTGTGTGACCAGCTTGGGTGCTCATCCCAAATCTGGAAGCAGTGAGAAGAGAGCTGCAGAGAGGCAGGGCTGTTGCCAGCCTCTCCTGGTCTGTACTCTGCTGATGTGCAAGCTAGGCATAAAACCAGTGTAATGTTCTTTTGTCTTGCACAGTGAACAGTGTTATTTGCTTATCATCCTTTTTTTCATTCTATTCTCATTGTCTGTTCTGAGAAAACTAACTTGCATATTTTGGGGTTTGGGTTATCTTCCCTATGCTGCATCCTTTATGTAGAAAATCAAGTGCTGAGTACACGTGGTAAAAATGCCCTTCTCCATTTCCCCATGTCCTGGCACATTTGCTTGAGGATTGCTCTGGGTACAAACTGCTTGCCAGGATGTGGTGTTTTTCTATCACTCCTGCTCAGGGTCTGGGAAAGAGAGAGGGAAGGGGAACACGACCACTGAGAAGACAGAGGAGGGAACTGCGGTATGTGGGATACCCACTGGGGGCATTATGGCTTCAAAGGGAAGAGAACTTGATTTTGTGGAGGGCTGCTGTGCTATGGCAAGAAAGCACTTGTGTTGCTCTAGATACAGGAATAAGCTGTGATCTGAAAAGCTTTGCTGAGGTCAAGGAGAATGGGAAGATTGAAAATAATGGTTCAGCTCAAGAAGAAATGATGAAAGCGCAGTCAAAGCCAACAGATTTGGTTTGTTTGTCAAAGAGCTCAGAGGATATAAAAATATAAGTTTTGAGCCAAGGTAGGCAAGCTTCATCCTGAGCCATTTAATGAATAAAAAGTTTTTTTAAAAGTCAGTGTACACCAGTTTTCTTTTGTTGCAATATTATAGATTCAGGTTTAGCACCTGTGTGAGGTGTGATTATTGGTTGATGTTAGAGTAAAAGATACTTAAAATAATTTAATATTAATCAGAAAATATTTAGAGAAGAGCAAGATATAGCTATGAGACTGAGGGAAACAAGTGTAATGTGTCGATGAAGGCATTTATCTGACACACCTAGACTAAGAGATTGCCAGTGCTGGAAATAATGACTTTTCTTGACTCCATTGTCTACTTAAAGGGCCATTAAATACTCTGTAAGGCCTGAAAATGTCTGACAACTATTGATTGTCTTAGCTGCTTCTAATAGAGCAGACACCCAGCTTTTGATTCTGCTGGCTTTTTTAATGCACTTTTTCAAATTTACTGGCAAATGTACCATGTCTCTGGTGTGCCTCAGAGGCTGTGATGTTGTATTAGAGATGTGTCAGTGGTAGATTTGATTTGACATGACATTCTCCTGGTCCTTGTACTTCTGCTTCTATGATGGCCTTTTCCTCTCTACAACTTTCCCATTTGCCTGCAGGTTTTCTCTGGTAATTCCAAAGATGCTCCCAAAGCACGTTACTGCTCAGCTCTGCAATTCTTTGTCATTACATGTCTTATAAAAATCCCATAATACATCGATTTTTCTTTCTTTGCTTTGCACAGGAAAACAAATCAGGAAGCTGAGCTTGAGTGATAGGGATGAAGATTTGTGTTGCTGCTTTTTTTTTCTTAAGTGGGGGCAAGTCCTGGGTAGAAAAGCAGGCTGCCTGCTCCAGTGTGCTCTGCTCCCAGTGCAGGCAGCTGGTTCTAGCCAAAGGGGAGACTTTGCTGTTTTATGGTACATGTGTGGGAAGTGTTGAAAAATGCCGACTGGAGTTTTCCTAACTCTTTATTTCCTGTTAAAATTATTAATATTAAGATAGCCACAAGGAAAGGGAAGGGGGTAGAAGGCCGTATGATAAAATTAATGCAGATTTTCTGCTCTGTGAAAAATTCTGGCTGAAATACAAGAGATAACGAGCTGATTAGCCTTTAAAAGTTACAGTAATGCTGTAAGCTAGTCGAAAAATAAAAATAAACCCATATAAACTGATATCTTTTCAAAAGTCAGATTTTAACCTAAGAAAAACCAGAAGATTTTTAAAGTAGGGATGTGAGCCTCTATCTCTGATGGTCTCTCAGGGTGGGATATGCTCTGTGTCTTGCCCTAATAATGATGCCCTGATAGGTTTTACTTATGCTCATGGCAAGGACAGTGATCTTTTTCCCAGGGCTGAGGCTGATCTGGCAGCTCCATGCCTTGCTCCTCAGAAGAGGTGAGTGAAGGGTGTTGCAGCACTTCTGCAGGTGGCAGCTGTCCCCAAGTGATTTGTGGTTGTACAACGAGTCAGCAGCAGAGTCAAGAACACAAATGGGTCTCCTGCCCACCAATGCTCAATACTCTCAACCATATTGCTTACTGCAGTGGTACCTCTTGGACTGGTGGAAGTTCTTCAGTTTTCCCTCCAGGTTTCCTGGCTTTTTTCAGTCTAAGCTAAGGCCTGGCAGTCAGTTTAACCTTACAGTTAATGCCAGGAATGAATGTTAGAAACTAGGAGAGAGGAGGATTTATAGTTGGCTTAGAGTAAGGCTGGTAGTCTTTGGGCTGCAGGCATGTAAAGTGAACTTTACTGCCATATTTTTTAGCTGTTCTGTTTCTGATACATCAGTATTATTTTATGCATTATTAATATTTATTAAATACTTGAGAGCATGTGTGGCACTGTACCAGGACCAGAGCACTCAGGGACTCCGTTTCCATGGCAGCAGGAGCAGAGTCCTGTACTTGCAGAACCAGAAGGGATCTTTTTGGCAGCTGCTCTCTGGGCTGTGATTACTTTTTCTTTTTAAAGACAGATATGTGATTTAAAATCTAATTTATTAGTGCTGCAGAATCTTGTCCACCCCGGGTGAGAATTTTGCCTGCTGTAAGTTTCTTTATCTTTTCTGAAGTTCTGATTTGGTTTCTGTAGCTTCTGTGGGTGTGATTTCTTTTAGTTGCAGAACACTGGAAGAGGGAGAAAGAGTGCTTAAAATCCCTTAAAATAGATGGAAGTTTCCTTTTGCTTTTGGTTAAATTTGAAATGTTATGTTGCTGTAGATTTCTCTCACTTTTGAAGTAGCCTGTAGCATAGCTTTATCAATTTAACAAAATAATTGAAGAAGAAACTGGTGTCTGTACAACTGGCAGTAAATGCTTGACTGTACTTTTCCTATCATTTGGGTGTAACTGCTCCGATTCCAAGTTTCAACTTTGTTTTGTATTTTAACTGACTGGCTTTGTTTTGTGCTTTTTTCATGCTTCCTTGCTAGAGACGTAAGGTGTAGTATGATGTACATTCAGGTGACATTTTGCTTCATTTCAAAGGATGAGGTACAATTTTCTTTTGATTCCAAATCTTTGTTCAGCTGTGCATTGCCTGGTAGACATTTTCTGTCCATCTTTGCTTTTCATGTATAAAGTTAATGTGATCAATTTTCTTGGTGGCTTTTCAGGTGTGTTTCATTTTTGTTGATCTAGATGAGTAGCTATTTTTCCAGATGTGTTGCATGGGTTTCCTATGATACCATCTGCTACACTTGCTCATCTAGCAGTGATTGTATATCAATGAATCTTGGTATATTTTGTGGACCTATTCATCAGGTAGGATGCCATTCTGTGATCCAGGGAGTAGCTAGGGCATAAAAATCAGCAATAGCTGGAGTAGTGAATATACTTGCAGTGAAAATAAGAATTTCAGATATCAACTTAAAACTGTTCTTGCAGTCTTCTCATACTGAATTGTAATTGCATTTATGCAGCTACTTATAAACAGAGAGAAATGCCCCAGTTTCTTTGATAACAAATGTCAGTGTTGACTGATGTAGGCCAAGAAATACACCTTCTGTCTGAGTGGTTCTGTTCTTGTTGGTGTGGTTGTGTGTTGCTGGTTACACATTTGTCATCCAGTGGCTGATTAGCAGCTTAGCTTTCTATAAATCTGCACCATACAAGTGGACTAAATACTATCTTACAGATGTGAAACTGATGCTTAAAGAAGTTATCCTTTGCCTAAGGCTGGAGAGTGATTTAACATCTCTTTGTGAAGAGTAGTGACTCATGAAGAATGTTCCAAATTTCTTCTTTTCTGGTCCATTATCTCGTTGTGTTACAGAGATAATCATGTTCCTTGGATTAAATGACTGCTCAAGGGCTCAGCCTTTGTCTTTGCTGTTTACAGTTTGTAAAATAATCAGAAAAAATCACAGTGTTGAGAGAACTCAGGATTTTTAAATTTTAGTGTTGGGTCAAGTGCAAGAAATACTTCAAATGGATTATTTGAATTATATTATATTATATACATATATTATATCATACTCTTCATCTGGCCAAAAAGTTCTGTGTTTGACGCTGCACATGACAGATTTTTTTTTTTCATTGCTAAAGAGTATCTTTCCATTTCCTGTGGGGAGAGTCTCTCCAGGCCTCCTTTACCTCCATACCCACACCTGCTGTTATCTGAGCATTAACTATTAAAGGAATTTATCACTAGTACACCCTTGCCTCCATAAATTATTTGTAATATACCCTTCAATATTTTTTATTGCTGCCTCTCTTTTCCTTCTTCCTTTCTTGTGTAAAACTACAAAGATAAATCCAGATTGCACAACTCCTAAGTTTTCACAGCAGTATTAATTTCTGCTGGCTTCGTAAACAGGGCTGCATCCTTACCTTGGCATAACAGGAAGCATTTAGGTTGGCTGGGTACTGCTAGGTGATCCTGGTGGGCTTGTTACACAGTTTAAAAGGAATAACCCAAATGGGCAAAATTCTTTGGTGAATGATAAATAATGAGTTTCAAAGGGAAGCTCTGGAATAGTCTCTGCCAGGATCACATTGGTGTATTGAAACTTCATACTTTGCTTCAAGGAATTGCTCTTTCCTAGTTGATTTCTGTTTCCCTTTACATGAGAGATTTTTAGCACAGACTTTTGTCCTATTTTTCTATAAAATAATGTGTACTGTGTGTTTGCCCAAGGTGCCAGTGCATGTTGATCCCTGAAGTTAAAGAAGGATTAAGGAGCTGTGTTGACAGGTGCTGAAAGGAATCACATCTGTCCAGTTCTTGGCTGGAGGGGCTCTGATTGTGGGATGGCACTTCAAAGGGGGGGTGTGCAGAGCAGGGGAGAAATGCTGGGGCCTGCAGTATAAATCCAGGCACTGTCTGCCAGAGGGGAATGCTAAGGAACGTGGTTAGTTTGTCTTCATGATTGGGGATGAGCATGTGCCTCAGCAATCTGGAGCCTTTCGCAGGCTTCAACTCAGGATCTCATTCCCTTGCTAGAATCCTTGTCCTTTTCCAAGTGAGTTTAGCCATTAATTCTCAAAGCCATGTTTTGCAGAGTGCAATGTGCAGGGCCTTGGTTAACACCTCCTCTTGCTCAGGCATCAAAGGGACTCTGCAAAGCTGGGCAGAGAGCAGCAGGCTTTTCTGAGATTTATTATGCACATGGTCATGTGAATGCTGCCAGCCTGATTTTGTGCAAATACTCATAGAAAGGATTAACAGCTCTTGCATAAATGCTGTATTTCAGCAGACTAGAAGCTGCTAAGTTTACCCTGCCTGCATCTATTTACTTCACGTGCAGTATTTTTAAATTTTGAGACTGAAATTCAGGTTGAGGCTGTGAGGGTGACAGGGCTGGAGAGAATGGAGCCAATGGGGAGCTTCACACCTCCCTGCTGTGGGCTCCAGGGCAGCTGTGCACAAAATTGTTGGGAATAGTGTGAAGTGTATTGGCAAACCATAACCCAGAAGATGTGTGTTCACAGAACAAAAGCCATCCTGTCACTGTGCAGTTCTGATCCTCCAGCTATCAAGGTCAGGCCTGAGAGATTCAGCACCAGGGGAAATGTTGCAATCCTGCAACAAGAGTCAGATTTGTGCTGGGGCTTACAGGGTCCTTGGCTTAGAGGGATCTTGCCCTGGCAGCTTCATTTCAGTCCTCTCAGCACACACTCTGGGAGTGTTTCAAGAAAACTGAAAACCAAAATACCTTTTAGGAGACTTGTTTTTCTTTCCTTCTCCATGCAAGCTGGAGAGCTGTCAGGGGGCTGTCCATAGTAGTAAGGGTGGAGCGGTGATCTTTGTTCCTAACAGGTTCCCTTTCTGTGCTGTATTGTGCAGGCTTCTTTGTCATATCACAGGGTTAATTTTAGAGTGCAAAAAAAGATGCTTCTCTGGCAGTGAAAACCACAGAGGTGGAGGAAGGCAGCCAAGTACAGAACCTAATTTGCCCCCTTCCCACAAGAATTATTTTGTTTTTCTTTCTGTGGTGGAGTGTGGATTTGAATGGTGTGTTAGAAATATATTCAGGGACTGGTTTAGGGCAGAATCTCGTCTCATTTTTGAGTAGGATTTTCTTCCTGCTACTTGTTTCTACTAAAGTCTTGGGGGATTAGTTTTCATAAGGGAAAGAACAAGCCTGGTGAGACCTAGAACAGCAAAGCAAAATTCCCTAAAGCTTTTCTTTAAAAATTAGGGCAATTTTTGTAACTATGGTATGCCTGAAAGCTCTATCATCTGGCTGAGGGTGGATTTCCTGTAGATGAAGCTTTTTGGTGCATCAGCTTGACCTTTAACATAGAAAAAAGGGAATGTGTAAATGTCATTTTTCTACAGTAATCAGTTGGGATTACCTGTTACTGTGTTGGTTTTTTCCTCTGCTTTTGTAAGAGCAGAGGATTTTACAGCAGTTTAACTTAAGAATGATGCAGGTTTCACTGTCTGACTTTTGATAAATTATTTTCAAGAGATGGGAAGAAGAATATTCATACCTGTTAGAGCTGTGTGTGTCAGAGAGAGAGAATTCCATTCCTCATTGGATATGAATTGGAAGATTGAGGATCTTGTTTCATTCTGAAGTGTTAGAAATCAAAATATTAGACTGCAAGTATCTTGGGATTTGGGGAAGGTATTTGCTGTATGTTCTGTTCTAATTAATTCTGGTGTTTGGTGGGACTTCCTTATTACTTTTAATCTATGGACAGCACCATTCCCTTGAAACTTGAAGAAAGAAAACCACTTGTCTGTGTGATGGCTCAGCCTCCTCTTGCTGCTGCAGAAGTCCCTGAGGAAATGCTGATCTTTCAGATTGCTGACTAACATATTGGTCCTATAGTTTCTTAGCACAGGCCTGACCTCCTTGATGGTGTAGCTCTGAGATTCATGTCTTTTAGCTGGAAATACTGCTGCCGTGGGCCCAGAAAGGCTGAAAGGAGTTGGGTTTATGTGGTTCTGCCAAGAAAAGAGCCCTGGTTGGCCTCACTGTGCCCATGGGGCTGTACCTGGAAGGGGCTTCTCCAGTATATGAAGGGCCATCATCTCCCATCCTCAGGTATCTTTCATCTCCTGAGGTGAACCTTGTGAAATAACAGTGAGGGAAGCAGTGTTGTCAGGGGAACATGCTGGATAAAACACCACATTTTAAAGGGATGTTTCAACAGACCTTTTGTTCTCCACAGTTATGAACAGTCACAGCTGGAGAGAAGGAGCCTTTACAAACTCAAAAATCAATAGTTTCAGTCCTGTTTTTTCACAAAAAAATGTTTTCTGCAGCAGTTTTCAACTAGGGTATTATCCTGTTTCCTTTTAGCTTTCAGAAGTGCAAAGGGCATCATTTCATACCCACAAAAAATTAAGGTCCATGATGTGTGCTCTGTAGTGGTGCAAACTGAAGTGGTTTTTGCAGTGCAAGACAAGAATACTGGTGTGCAAGAAGAAGAGCAGGCTTGCTGGGTAGGTCCTGGGTTTGATTACCACTTCTTGATCACAGTCAAGTTGTCAGTTCCTACTCATGGAGTAGACTCCATGAGGTGGGCAGCTATTTCTGAGCTTGGACCACTGTTTTGTTGCAAGTGAGGATTAACTCTTCTGTAATTCTGTCCTGGAAAACGAAGTACAGCTTCATTCTGTCCCTGATCTCGTGCATCCCCCCAGCTGCATCACTCTCTGAGGACTTGGTATAGGCAAGCCATGGAAATCGAAACCCTCCTGGTTTAATTGACCATTCAGTCTGTACTCAGTACCACTTTTCCCTGTGTTCCCCAGTGTCCTGCTGAAGGGAAGATGAATTTCAGGCATAGCTTAGTTGTGATATCCCTACCTTGCCCCTCATTTGGAGATTGTGAAATTGCCCCCTCACCTGCTGGTAGGCTGCTTACTTTGTATTCACAGCTCTGTTCTTCTGTGGAAGGGGCCAAGCTCACCCCAACAGATGGTGAGTTATTCCTGCAGCTAAAGTAGGTTCTTTGTGTGCTAAAACTTCAGGTGGCTTTGCTTTTTGGAGCAGAAAGACCCAGAGTTCTCAGGGTGCTACAGGTGCAGCTCTGAGCTTTAACACAGGAAGGCTTAAAGAGCAGGAAATCACAAGGGCTGACATAATATTTAAATTGTATTTGAGAGCCTGCTTAGGGCAGTAAAATCATTACAGTGGCTTTGACTTCCCTGTACCTCTCATGTTCACCCTGCCCTAGACAATGAGAACCACAGCAGGTTGAGTATCCCCAGTTGAAGCATCTTGTCCTGCCTGACAGGCTGGTAGCCTGGCCTGAATATGGCTTGGAAAGCCTGAATATTATTGCTTTAATCCACCTGCATATGAAAATACTTTTAAGTTCATGTTTTCTTTCAGGTATTAGGCAATGTGTAGTCAGCTGAAAAAGAAAAAACAAAACAACCCACAACACAACAGCAACAAAAAAAACCACCAAAAAAGCCCCAACCCCAACCCTGAATCTTTGGAGAGGTGGGTTCTGCTGCTAATCTGCAGGGTACTAGGCTGCACAGCAGAACTCTTGGTGAGTTCAAAGTGAGTTTATTGTTGCTGTGTGAGTATTTGGTGAGTCACTGTAAACCTCTATAATTCTCTTACGTCAGTCTTGTAACTTACATCCTGCTTTTTTTCTGTACCTGTTCCTCAGTGAACGTTAATAGGATTTTCCTGTATTATATAGATACTGAACCACTTCCAGGGTATTAGATTTTTAGTTTGACTGCAGATAATGGCCAAATGGGAGTAGGCACTCTACATTTCTATCCCTGATGTGCAATTGTTATGAGTGTATAAGCTTGGAGATCTCTTTTGATGAGCTTTTGATAAGTGAGTCAAAAAACTGCCTTTGCATTTTCCAGTGTGCTGTGTCTCCAGATGAAGGGCAGGTAACCATGGTTAAGTCCCACCAAATCTGTCGTGATAAAAAGCTTTTCTAGGGAGTAAAAGTGCAAGGAACCTTGCTCAGAAAGGCTTCATGCAGCCCCTCTGAGGACAAAGTTCAGGGGCTCTGTTCTGGGGGGAACATGAAGGTAAGAGCCAGGTCTGCTGAAGGGTGGTTGGGGTGATTTTGGCAGTTTCATCTGGAGCTCTCCATAGGGAAGGTTCCTTCCTGTGCAGAGAGCTTGCAGTGTGAGTTTGCTCAGGCACTGGAAATCAAAGGAGAAATAGAATTATCACCATAGAAGAGAATTAAATCCTCGTGCAAGGCCTGGTGAGCCTGCTGGAAACTCAGCCAAGTCTGAGTTTTGTGAGCTTAATAAATGGTGCTTGTGTTAGGCTGGTTGGGAAAATATGCCCAGTGTGGAGCACCCGTAAAGGGCAGAAGGAGGATGTGATGGGAAAGGCAGGCTGAAAGCTCCACAAAGCATGTTACTGTTCCAACAGGCTCTGTGGCAGGCACTCCCCCCCTCCTCCCCTACAGAAACTGTAAGCTTAACCTCAAATATCACCAGAGAAGTTCTCCTCTGGAACTGAAGATTCCAGTTTGTGTTCAGGCCTGGTGGTTCCTCAGCCTCAGGTTGCTGACAGTAATGGTGATGGTGTGTTCTGCATCACGTAGACCTCCCCAGTTCCTTGGGAGTGGGTAAAACCCCTCCAGCATTGATTGAAACTTCCCAAGCAGCAGAAAGACAAGAGGGAAGCAGGAGAGCTTTGCACTGTTTTATATTGTTGGTATTTCCCATGAAACTGGCTCTGCACAGAAAAAAAAGAAGCATCACTGTCAGTGCAGAGAACTGGAAGGGTGTGACTGCATGTCAGTAAGGTGGTTTTCTGCTGCAATAAGTAGCAGTAGGAAAATAAAAATGTCTACCTTACCCCTTTGATTGTTAGGGGGAGAGATAAGCCCCAAAAGTAGTACTTAGGCTAATCAGTAAATGCCCTTTTTTTAATGAAAAAACTGAATTTCATTATAGCCATCAAGAGATGTGGGTTATCTACCTCTGTTAAAATGTAAGCTGTTTATTCAAGTGAGGAGCGAGGGCAGGGACCTTTTATTTTATATTCATGCCTTTCTAAGTTTGCAGTGAGAAGCCCCTTCAGCTCTCATTTTCCCAATTTACCTACTTGTGAGATGGGGAAATGGTTTGTCTTTATTTTTGTAAAATAGTGCAGCCAGTAAGTGGTCAGAAGAGTGGAATAGGAGCTTGGTATTGGTATTTAGTTAACTGTTTGTGCTTGCAAACAAAAATCAGCAAATTGGCATTTGGTCAAGAGAAGCAGCTTTTGAGTTTAGAGGGATGGACTTTTGAATCCAGTAAGAATATTGAATGCAACCCAGATGGCATCCTGGAGGGAAGTTTTGTGGCATCAATTAGCTTGTAGGTGACCGTGCTTCTAGCCAACTGTGAGTTATCTGGCAGCTTGCCACTTGGCTGGTAGGGAAAATTCAAGAGCAATGAGATGAAATGGGGTTCCTGAGAGACAAAGAGAAAGATGTCTTCACTTGAGGAAAGAAATCTGTGGACACTGATTTTTAAATGATTTAAGCTGTCTGCTCTTGTACAGCCGTATATCTCAGCCTCGTTTATATACATTTCCTTGCCACATTTGTATAAATAAACCTCTCAAATTTCACGTGTAGTTTGTTCTGGGGAAGGAATCTGCAAATAAAAGGGCCATCAATAGCTGTAGCCATGCCCTTGTAGCTTTAGAAGGTGACCTTAATTTAACATTTCCTTCTGGAAATGATGTTATCTCAATTTTAGGACTTGGCTATTTCTACTGCGGGGTAAGACTAAATGAAATTGTTGCACTCTGGACTCAAAAGGAGCTGCCAAATCTCTGAAAAACTGGCTGCATTGTAGCAGATTGCAGTTCTGCAGTTTGCTGTCAGCCCAGTGAGAACTGTGTCTAAAGAGCAGTAAGAGTAAACACCCATTATGGGGCAGCTGTGAGAATGTGATTTATCTGATATTAGAGTGAACTGGGATCAGTTTTTGTTGACTCAGAATGTGCATCAGCTTACAGCAAGAGTTCTGCATGGCTTCCCCCCTCCCTCTTTTTTTTTTTTTTTTTTTTTTTTAAAGTCTGTTTTAAAGAGGCTTAAAGTCATCTCCATATCTCAGGTGCTAACATTTCAGGTGGCTTCTGCATCTGTGCAGTGAGGGATAATGAGATTTGTAGAGCAGATGTTCTGGAAGCCTGCACTGCAGTGTGCCTGGCTGTTTCTGGCTACAAAGATTTACTCTTGGGTGCACTTACTTGCTTTTTATGTAGAAGAACAGCAAATTCTCAGTCATCTGTATCCAGTAAGGACTTAAAGATCTCATACTAGATTTAATCAGTAAATGCTTCACTAAGAAAGGAACAGCTTTAGAAAGGAACAGCTTTGCTCCCAAGAATTTATTTCAGCTTTTGAGTTAGTACAGAGTTTTTACTCTCCACTGAAATGTGTTGTGGCTTTTTCAAAATGAGCAGAAGTGTTTGCAAAGAAGTAATGATGGTGAGATTTTTCACTTTGTTCTCTTGAGGCATAACAATTAACAAGAAGAAAAAAAAAAAAGAAAAAGCTCCCAGGGAAAGTAGAATTATACAAATTATACCATTATCCCAGAATTGTGTTCTGTAATACTTTGTTCCATGCTGCCAGTTGAAGGAAGGAATGGGGTTTTGTAAATAGCCAGATAGGAACAAGATATGAGTTGTGAATATGGATGTATGGTAAGAGTGACCTAGGACTTAGCTGTATGAAATACAAAATGTTCTTCATGGCTCTTTTTGGTCTGGAGATGTGGTTTTGCTGTTTTGTCACATTACCCAAGGTTGCATGCTTCTCCCAGTAAAAAAAAAAAAAAAAAGGTACTCTTTGGCTTTTGAAAAGCATTCAAAGCAAAAAGCTGTTAAAGAGAGAGAGCCTTTTATACCAAAAATTGATAACTCCCTTTTTTTACTGAGCAGGTAATACTGACTGTATGCAGATGCACTTTCCCTCAACACTTTGTCAGGTATGCCTGCTTTTCATAGCCAAGGGCTTAACATACCTGATCTCCTGCCTTTCAAAGACTGCCAGTTTGCTTCCACTCCAGAGGGGACAGGTCTCTTTCAAAAATGACTTGGCTAAGTCATTCCTTCTGGCACGAATCCAATACAGCACACACGTTTGTTTTTACAACTTCAAAAAGATATGATACAGAAACAACAATAGCTTCAAGGAAGGACCTGGAGACACAGCACTAAAAAAATAAAAGCCCTCAAAGCTTCACAGGAGTGCAGGTGTGGAGAAAAAAAATACTACAGATTCAAAGCAATATAGTGGGGGAGGGATTTTGGGGAGTATGGTTTCAACTGAGAAGGGGACACTAGGTTGTTTCTATCTTACTGCTGCTGAGTTGAGGTTGGTTACTTTGCAGCTCTGAGACTCCTCTGCAGTTATAAATCTGTGGAAATTGCAGGGATTTCCTCCATCTAGTTATTTTGTCTCATTCAGTGACTACTGAAGAAAGGAATATGAGCATGGACTGTGAGGCATTTTACAAGTAAAGCCAAAGCATAATGTTATTTTTAGATCTGATTTTTTAAAATGCCTGCTGAAGGAGCTTTCTCTCTCAGCATTGCATAAGAATGAACCTGGCAATCAAATCCTTAGGTAAATGAAACTTGAGCTCATTTGATCAATATTTTGTTCCTTGGCATGTGTAGAATAAAATCACAGAAGAACTAGTTAATTTTCAAAATGCTGATCTTGCAACAGAAGTCGCAATTAGAAGAGTCACCTGAAATCTAAGTCTGCAAAATCCTAGTCAGAGATTTTCTTTCTTTCTTGAGAGGTCGTGTTGTCATGGCACTCATCTGAAAATTTTAATCTTCATATTACTGTTGGTAGGATCATGTTTGAGAGCTGCAAATTTCTTCTCTAAATACCACAAAAATTTGGAAGACATCCTGACAATTGAGTCATCTGAGTGACTTTCACCCTCAATACAGGATGAGTCCTCCTTGTAGCTGATGTTCAGGGAGGCTCCTTCCAGTTCCAATGCAGTAATCTATCAGCTGCTGTAAGAGAAGGAAAGCAGTAAAAATGGCAGAGGGTTGCTACACATATACAGTTTGGTTTGTTTTTTTTTTTTCCCTTTGGTTCTTTCCAAAGAATCCCTCCAAAATGTTCTAATATCTTGTCAGGGCAGTGCTCCAAGGATGCTGGTGAACTGTCAAAAACCCGAGTGCTACAGCAGCTGCTGCAAGGAGGCGAGGGAGCAGTGCACTGTTCCCTTCTGCTAGCAACAGCAGGAAGATCTTGTAAGGGGCACTGTAATATTTTAGTACCTGCTGGGACAGTTTATTTTCTTTTTATCTCTGAGGCAGAAAAGTCTCCCCGAGCTGTAAGGCTCTTACAGTGTGGAAACTCAGCTGCTGATCATCCACCCTGAGAGCTGAACTTTAAATCTGATGCAGCCAAAGGTGTCTGAGGTGGCAGGGAGTTTGAAGGCATTGGGATGTTTCCAGATACAAGCTCGTTAATCTTCAGAGGAGACAAGAACCTGGTTTAAGCTCTGTGCCCTCTACAGTGTGGTTGTGTTGTTGCATTACTTGGTCAGTGTGAGATTCTGAATTTAATCCTCTGTCAGAATTTGAACTTCTGAGGTCAGCACCACTGCTCCTGTGGGATCATCTGCTGTGGGTTTATACAGGAGATGTGAGGACATCATTTTTTTCCGTGAACATGTGGCAAGTGCTGGTGCCTCTTTTCTTTCTCTCCAAGGTTTTTGGCATGGTACTGCATCCCTATCAAGTCACTGCTCTTAGGCTCATCACTTTCCTGTACTCATGGGACATTTTAAATTTAGGTTTTCTGTTTCCTCATGGTACCGTTTAGTGGCTTTTATTGAATTTCTGATAAATTTTGGGTTTTTTTTTTTTAGAAATGGCAGAGGGAGGATTTGCCTCTCACTCTCTAGTAGTGGTGACTCCACAGCCTAGCAGCCTTCCACACCTACCAGGGATCCAAGTCAAGGTGCCCAGTGTAATTTGGGCTGTTAGTCCCAACAGACCAGAAAAGATAACATTTGGCCAGAAGAAGGGCAGCTTTCTTCCTGTTCCCTGCTCCGTTCTTGTGTTCAGGATTGTCAGGCCTTTGTGCCATCTTCACCTTTACATCTGCAGACTGAGTGGTGACAAAACGTTCTCTGCCAAAGCAGGGGGGGGAAATGTACTTTGTTTTCTTTGCCTTTTACATCTTTCTGCAGAAAATGCTGCCTGCTTGCATGTGCAAACATGGTGGCAGAACTTGGGGAATAAGCAGCTGTTGGGTGAGTTCAGACACTGACCATTTCCCTCTGAAGCAGAAAAATATTTTTTGGTTGTTGCTTAAGTTGACTTGAGATGAGTGGCTTTCAAGTGCAAAATATTTCACAAGCAGTTACTGAACCAGGGCTGTATCCAGCTGTCCCTTTGGATGTTTTCTGAAGTCTTAACAAGATCCCCATTTTTCCAGTCTAAGCTGTATCACTCACAGCAAGATTGATTTTAGGATTTCTAATGGTTTTCTCTCTCGTTTGAATTTTGTATTTTGCAATAGATTATAGAAACTATTGGTCTGGTGCCTCATCTGATTACCTCCTGTTCAGTGTTTTCCTGAGATGAGTACCTGAAAAGCACAATCAATCCATGCCACTAATGCCCCTAATTATGGCTAATGAATGTGTTTTAAAGCATTCTCACAAGCAAATCCAACCCAACCTAGCAATGTTCCAGTCTATCACTTGGCTTTTATTGCTTTTTCTTTTTTAAAGTTTTAAAATTTAATGTTTCAAAATTTTTGGCTGTGACAATTGTTGGTTTTTCTTCAGGTCTCCCAGTGCTGTGGCCCCCTGGTTGGAAGCATGAAGTCTTTATGTTACACATCAACACAGAGTCAGTCTCATCCATTTCACAACACTGAAAAAGAAACAGTTTGATTTTCTGCTCTCATTGTAGGTTTGAAACTCAGTCCTGAACCTTACATATTCAGTTTATTTTTCTTTTATTCTTTTTCTTTCTTTTTTTTTTTTTTTTTTCTTTTTGATTTGGTCATATTCTGTCATCTCATAGTTGTCAAGATTGGTGAGATCAGAATTTTTACATCAGAAGGAATTTATTAAAGAAAATTGCAGTTAGAGATGCAGAAGGAGACCGTGCAGAAGCACTCAATTTAACAAAATCTGAGCCTCATACTTTTTTCCTACGTGCCTAACATGCATTTTCACCCTGCCATGCCCCAGCAAGCAGCCAGATTTCTCTCAAGGGAGCAGAAAAAGCCAGGTCCTCTGTGTGAAGCTTGGGTGTTCTGGTGGGGTTGCCAGTGCATCCCAGGCTGCCACTGGGATGAGATTTACTCTCCTATAGTGAGGATGCTCATTCCAAGCTCTCTCACACAGGCTGTAATTTTCTGAATCTTAATGACATTTCTACAGTCATCTTTATGACCTCTATTTTGTTTTCAGACTTGATTGAAATTATTCAGCTGGTTTGATTAGTGGATATTAACAAGAGGTGTGACAGACAGAAAAACAGTTTGAACATGTAATCATTGTGTCTTTAAGGCACCAGTCTACAAGCAGAAGAGAATTCTGCTTAACTCCAGTTCCAGCTTTGTCCCTGCCAGTGCTGGGGGAAGTTACTGATGTATGGCCCAGACATCTAGTGAATAGAGGCTGCTCCTGGCTCCATATGGAAGCCATCCAGGAAGATACCAAAATACGAAATCTGTCAATACTCTCAGCTCCAAAATAATGAAAAATACATCCTGCTTTATAGGCACAGTTGGTTGCACTCTGGAGAGTGGGTATCAATGCAGAAATCCCCTATAATAGCCATGAATAAGTTCTTCCTTACATCTAATCTAAATCTGTCCTCTTTAAAACATTATGACTTCTCCTACCAGTAGAGGCTCCGATAAAAAGTCTCTCCACCTTTCTGGTGAGCCCCTTTATATACTGAAAGGCTGCAGTAAGGTCTCCTGGGAATCTTTTCTTCTCCAGGATTCTGCAGGATGAGGCTGTGTCTCCTGCAGTCTAAGAGCAGTCCAGGGGTCTGGGGTGCTTTAGATCTTGGATTCTGTGATACAGATGTGTTAGAAATACCCACTCAGCAAGGCAAAGGGGAGAAAAATGCAAGGATGGTGAAATTGCAGTAGTCTGAGCAAATAAGCATGCATAGGACTCTGATTTTATTGCTGAAGGACAAAAAGCAGTAAGAGTGTGCAAATCTGGTCTGCTGAATGAACAGAAAATTCAGTTGTATTTCAGTCTGAGACACAGGCCCTGGCAATTAAAGGCTGTTGGCCCTAAATTAGTTTGAAAAAAGGCCAGATTGGTAGTGGTGTTCAGTAGCTTGAGGCCAGGGCTGTGCATTCCTGCTTCTAAGCTCAATTTCAGGGGGCTGTTAACTCCATGTTAGGATTTTCTGGTGTCTGTCAGTGATGAAATGTGTTCCCTAAAAGAGCTGGTGCTGGTGTCAGACGTCCACATGCAGGGTTGTCACAGTCTGGTTATTCTGCAAAGATTATTGCTTTTATTGACTTTTTGCTGAAGATTGGCATGCATTTCCTAAAGAAAATCTGGATGCCCAGCCCTAAAAATAGCTGAAGACAACTGACTGCTGAGTAGTTTGCAGCCAGACTGTGGCCTTAGAGGAAACAAATCTGTTCCTGAGCTTCTGGTGAGCCAATTCACTCTGTGACTCTGTCCAGTCTTTTACAAGTTCTCATAGCTCCAGCCTTCAACTGGTTCCCAAAATGACCCAAAGTGCAACTTCTTTCATAAATTTGGGTGGGATTTAGGAGGTCATTGTGGCACTGTGCCCTTAATCTGGGTAAGGCTGCTCCAGGGAAAACCTGCAGTGGGATTCAGGAGGCCCAACCTATAGTAGCCCATGATCTGAGCTGTCAAGCAGTTGAAGCTCTGCTGGACTGGGCTGTGTTCACAAAATTGTGATGTGTCCATGCAATCAATGAGAAAAACCAACAGGCCTTGTCAAGTGTACACAAGTGGGTAGGATTGATGGTTGTTTAACTCACTGTCCTGTCCCAGGTCTGTCTGCCAGGAAAAGGTAATAAGGAGCAGTATGTGTGCAGTGAGACCCAGAGGTGTAAATCCTTGGCAATGTCTCCATCTACAGCTTTTGGAAGAAGTGGGACCAACTGGGTGGGAATGGCTGTGCAGGCAAAGTTTTCAGTGAGCTGAGGCGAGGGGTCTGTGCTTCACTGCTTTTCAGAAATTGATCTGCCCTTGGCTTCAGCTGCATTTTTATGTGACATTGGACAAATTGCTTAACCTCTCTGGGCATCGTTGCTTAAAATGGAAGTTGCAATATTCTTGCCAACCTTTTGTGAGCTATCACTGGATTAATGGATAAAAATTGCTGTACAAAGTGTAAGCATCATTTCCTAATGTATTTTATCTTGTTTACTTGCAAAGCAGCTGGGCTTTTTGAAGTGGCACAACTACCAGAAGTGTGAGAGGGAACCTGCTGTGCTTGCCTGAGTAGCCCCAAAACTAAGACTACCTATAAATTCCAAGTGAGATTTGTATAGAAACGTATTTTAAATAAGGTTAATTTAATGCTTGAGGATTGAAGTGAACAGCTTTGCTTTGGACTCTCTGAACTCTGTGCTTTCAAAAAGTGTTTAGAAGGATGACAGCACAGACACTGACAGCCATCACTGCCTTGGGCAAACCTGAAGTGGCAGAGGAGGAGAAAATACATTGTTGTACTTGCAAATAATTCATCATCTGCTTTGTGTTTAATTCCTTGAATCACAATCTCTAGCCTCATATTTTTTAAGCAAACTCTGTATGCATTTTCATTGTAATTACAATATTTAGAATTGCAATAATAGCAGCTTTTTATCTGCCTTTACTCAGAAAAAGAGCCTTAATATGAAAAATGACAAATTGTCACAAAGAGAGTTTCAAAGGGATCAAATTGCTCCCCACAGGAGGAGCAGCACACACATGTACTAAGAGTCAGTTGATGTATGAGCATTTCCCTGTGATTACATTTTTCTTCCCCACACCTCCAATGTGTAAAATTAAAACAATGTTTAGATTTAGAACCTTAGGAATTGGGAGGAGGGGGAAATAATATTGGATTCTGTTCAAGCTGACATCTTTCTTTATGCACACATGTGCTTAGCACTAGCAGTCTGCACTGAGCTCTGCCCACTGGATTTTCTTGTTTCTGGGATGTTCTGTACCCTGTTTTCTGGCATGTAACCTCTTGCACTGATCTTCTGGAATCACTGTCCAATTATTGTTCCTGCTTATGGCTGCACTGCTTCCATCCCTGAGCTGATGCTCAACCCTTGGGCGTGTACTGGAACTTCTGAGTTTTGCTTCCAAGTATTTTTATGTCTGAAGACCTCGTACTAAACAGGTTGTTTGCTGTGCTGTTCACATACATCCCTTATTTCAGAGAGACTTGAAAAACCTGCAGCATTGGTTTGGGCCACAATTACACTGGAAAAATGCCTGGCTTGCAGTTTTCAGCCATTCTGAGCCACAACAGCTCATAGAAATAAAGAACTAGTGGGGGACAGCAGTGAGCACAAGTTGGGGCAACACATCTGAGGGATCAGGCTTTTCAGTAACACTTGGACGTTCTGCATGGGCACCACCTTGTTGGAGCCTTAAGACTCAGCTCTGAGGTTTTTAATTCTCTGCTAGATGCTGGTAGCTGAGAAGTGAGAAGCTCTTTTAGGAGCAGGGTACAATAGGGACAGAACAAATGTCTGAGTCTCAGTCCATCTCCTTGTCTGTGTGACCCTTTGCAGTTTCCTTTAGAAGCCTCTTGGAGGTACTGGTAGTACCATGTGTTCTCACTGTTGGAAAGAGTTTCTGTGTTAAATGTGGTGAGACTCAAGCTGTGACTGGCAACAACTGTCTTGAGATTGTCCCTCAAAAGCTTGTTGAGGTTTGCCTAGGAATCAAAAAAGGGAAACAGGAAGGGTTGGGGCTGGAAAGAATTAGTTGCCAGCAGTGCGTTGTCTTAGGCCAAGCACAGTCATTGCAAAACACTTGCACTTAGCTAGGAGGAAGATGTTGGGGTGTTCATTGTGATTTCTTAAGCCACAATGTCTGCTTCTATTAGCAGGCTTCCCTGTTATCCCACAATCTCTTCAAACACTTGAATTTCTCTGCTTTTCTGCCTAGGTGGTGGGGGGTGTTAAGAAGCTTCTTGTTTCAGAGGCATTTGTGGTCATTGAATGCAACTTTTTACCCTCATGTGACAAAAAGGAGGCACAAAGCCAGAAGTAGCATGCTGTGCTGTTTATTGCTTGATTTATTTGTGGCCATGTCTGTCACACAGATGCCAACATGTTTTATCTTCATTTATGATAGCCCCAAATGTTTCACCTGGACTGATAACACAATCAGAAGTCAGACTGGGAGGTTCCATAGGGAGATTTTTCTTAGCGTGTAGCTCGTTTCTGTGATTTTATTTATTGATTGATTTATTTAACCCCTGCCTCCCTCTCTGACCTTAAGTTTGCTTGTGAAGCTGTGCATGTTTTCAGTGCACAGTTTGGATAATTAAAAATATCTGCTCGCGGCGCTTGGCTTCTGTGCAGTCTTTTATCAATAGTGCCTCTGAGAATACCTTCTGTTTGGATGAGTGGTTTTAAATAGAGTGGTGAGAACTGCATGGAAGACAAATCCAACAGGCCTCTTTCACAGCAATCTTTTTAACTTTCCAATGCCTGGAAATTATTTTTAAACAAAAATCAAAACATAGCAGTATCTGAAATGTAATGTATCCTGTTAACCTTCTTTTCTAATTTTTTTTTTCTTTCTTTCTTGCTGATGGAAAAGTTGTGCTCACAGAAATGAGTCATTATGAGGTCATTCTAGGAGTGGTGCAGGACGTGCAGAACCTTTCACAATGAGTCTGCTTCAGGGTCCCATCCTCATTATTCTGCTTTGTGAAGAACCTCAGTCTGGTGGGCTTTAAGGGGTGGTGCCAGAAGCCACTTAGAAAACCATCTGTGAAAGTTTCTACCTAATCTCCTTCAGTGATTATCTTAGGCTCTAATACTGAAGACATTATATCCCATTAAAAAAAAAAACCCTATGAATGTACTAGTGGTCAAAATAATAATCTAATTTGTTTTTTCTCCTTTCACAGAAACCTTCTTACATTCACCCCAGATCACAGGGATCCATGGGCATTATTTCTACTGGAAATCCATGTGATGTTTAAAATCTCACTCATTTGTGTCTCTTCAGCTTTGTACTCTTTAATGATCCACCCACTGTAGAAGCCTGCATTTCCTAATTCCCTTTTTTTTTTTTTTTTTTTTTTTTTCCCTGTGCCATTTACTTTATTAGAATACTTCCCATGCATTCTCTTCTTCATCTCTTCTCTATGTTAAATAATTTAGGCTTGCTGGAGGAAATAGGAAGATACATTAATTGCTGTTGTCTGTGGTGTACTTAGCCTGTGAACTTAAATTTCCAAAGCCTTTGTTCTGGTACACTTCATGAGCAATGGATTTTCTTAAATAAAGGTGTGTAGATTTTAAAGGAAAAAGATTTCACCTCTGTACACACAATTTTTGGAGCACAGTGATTCTTGTGTGAGTCAAGTGAGGCCCTTTTGAGCATGCAGAACATTGATTGCAGGAATTTTGGGTTTAAAGAGTTGTATTAAAGAGTTAATGGAGTGCCTGTGAAAGCATTGCTAGGAAAGCTTGAAAGGGACAAAAATGATGAAGCCACAGTGTCTTGGTGACATTGCTGCTCCATTTTTCTTTCTCTGTTTCTCTGCAGGCATACTGCAGAGAAGTGAAATTAGAATCTGGTTATGGGTGAACAGCTTGAGGAAAAAAAAAAATCTCAGGGGAGGCAAAGTCTGGAGTGTTTCATTCAGTGTGGTCCCCACTGTACAAAAAGGACGCAGACAGGCTGGAGAGGGTCTAGAGAAGAGCCATGAGGATGATCAGAGGATTAGGGCATTTCTCCAAGGGGAGAGGATGAGAAAACTGGGTCTGTTCAGCCTTGAGAAGAGAAGGCTTAAGGGAGACCTTATTGCTGTGTTCCCATACTTAAAGTGGGGCTGCAAAGCAGATGGAGACTCCCTATTTACAGGGAATCACATGGACAATGGGCAATGGGCACAATTTGCTTTTGGGGAGATTGTTTAAATATAAGAGTAAAATTTTTCACTCTGAGGACAGTCAGACATTGGAATGGTCTCCCAGGGGAAGTGATGGATTCCCCCACTTTGGAAAGTGTTAAGTCTCAGCTCAGTGTCTCATATAAACAATAATATCAGAAGGGTTGGACCAAATGATCCTTGAGGTCTCTTCCATCCTGATATTCTGTGATTCTGTGATTCATGTGTGTGTACACATCACGTGAGGTTGTGGGCTGGGCTGGCTCTGAAAGTGCTTCCTAGAGCAAAGCTAATTGAAGTGCATCTGTACTCACTGATTGCAGGGCTTCTTTTTTGAGATACCAGCCTGACATTACTGCTTACACTCAAGAGCAGACAGTAGGGTTTCAGGATGCCTCTGTGTTGACTCTCACTCTTGTGTTAATCAGCAGCTAGCCCAGTCTGGTGTGCATGGCCTTTTCAGTGTCAGTCTTCCTGGCTTCCCTGTTTAATTTAAATGGGAATTCAGTATATAATCAAGACCTAAAACCTGCTAAGTGCTGACATAGCAGCAATGCCCAACTCTTCTCCTGCTCTGACCAGAAGCATATAAGAAGCTAAATGAATATTAATGCATTCCTGTCAACCAGCAGCTTGATTTCCTTGTCTCTTTCATCTTCTGCAATGAAGTATGAGCTCTCTGGCCGGGTCATTAATAAAACAGCTAGGGGGGTGATTTATTTCAGCCAAAGTACTAGTTGGCCATTATGTCTCCAGTGTCAGCAGTGAATGGCTTTGCTGCTGTTGTCATGGTCTCCCCCTTAGTAATCACAAAGATTCAGGAGAATGCAGAGGAGTGGTATGGTGGGGAACTTGATTACCATGTCTGGCTCCTGTTGTTCTCATTGTGCAGTTTTCAACTTGAAGGCAAATCATCTTCTCCTGGGAGACACCAGGACCTCCTAAGCCTCTTGGTAAGAATGCAAGGACCTTGTCACATCCCTCTTGCTGCAGGGCAGATGAGACTGCTGTAGCCAGGACAAAAGAATATTATCTTTTTCTTGGTCTGCTCTTGTAAGATGGTGTGTGTCCTCCTTCCTCATCTGGAGGCTCTGCTACCAAACAAATGAATGGGGTCCCTTCCCCTGCTAATTTCTGTATGTAATATCTGTACCATTAAAATCTAGAACAAGTCCTGGTTCTAGGACACTCATTCTTGCTCCTGTGGTTTTAGTGAAAGCTGCAAATACATATGCTGATGAACTAGATAAAACTAGTCTTGCTCATGTATATAATCCTGAAAGCAGTTGATTCCAGGTATAAAGAGGCAAATACATGCTCTCAAAGACTTCTGAGCAATGTGCATTTCCATGTATGCAGATTAATTTTTCTGTTTTCTCCTTGTTCTTCCTCCTCTCCTGATTATTTTTTTCCAGGCACATTTTTGGCAGCTGCCATCAAAAAAATTTGCCTCTTCATTAAGATGCTAACTTTAAAAGACACTAAAAAAGCTCAACTAAGCATTCAGCTGCTATAACCAATTACAGATATTTCAAGCCAGCAAAATTACAACTTCAGTGAAGCTTGGACAATTGTTACATAGATGTTAATCAAGAGGGACACAGGCAGATTCCAGTATTATTAAAAATGCAATAATGTTTCTGAAGCCTTGATACGCCCTGATGAACCAGGCTTAGAGAACAGATTCTGCCCATCCTGAGTTCTCTTATCTGGTACAGCAATGTAAAAACTGAGCAGCCTCCTCTCCTTGCCTTCCATCACCTGGAACATCTTTTCAGCTTTGAATTTCTGAAGCTGTTTCATTGCTTGTGCTGCCATTCCCCCTCCCACCCTTCTGCTTTGTTTGCTTGACAAGAAGAAAAGGCAGAAAGTGAAGCGTGCAGCCACATTGCCATAAGCTTAGATAAACTCTTTCTTTTTCTTTCTACCCCAGACAGGGTGCTTATAATTAGCCATCCCTGCTGTGGCTGAAGCAGAGTTTTTGGAAGAAAGCTTTGGAGATTTCTTACCAACGAGTGTGAAAATAAAAACGAATGCAGTTCAGCATTGATTTAAGGAGTACTTGTTAGTCTCATAATCCAGGCAAATAATTTCTTCAGCCACGATGGTTAAAAATACTGGAGCAGGGACCTAGTGGTACTCTTTCTCTCTCCTGCTGAGATCAGGCAGTGCTGGCAGCATTTGGTGTCTTGCAGCTGAATGCAGAATTAAAAGCTTCTTAAAAAGCAGGCTATTAAAGTGGCACCAAGGAAACTTGTTACACTGCTTAATGGTTGGGTGGGATAATCTGAGCTGCTGTGTTTAATTAAAAGTGGACCCACGTTGCAGAATGAGGGCCTGGGTTGAGAGGGTGTTTGTGTATTTTGAGTCCTCCTGAAATTGGCAGTATTGAGCTCTTGGGTGTTGGCCAGTGAGCAGTTCCAGTCTTGAAACAGAGAAGAAAAGTGGTGAAATAAAACTGAACGGAAATTTTACTTCCTATTGGGGAAGTCTAGAGTGTAAATGGTATTGCAGGCTCTGCCTGGTAAGTCTGTTTAAGCAACAGTTTGGTGGTAAGATGTGAAATAAATTGTTACTAATTAAACTTTAGTCTAAGTAACCAAGAGTGGTTATTTAGTGTTCTTAATACTTGCTGGTCATTATCCTGTCTTGTGAGGAGCTAAGATGTCATCTAGCCTTCTCTATCCCTGCAAAGCTTATTCTCTCATCCTTGTTTAAATTTTTTTTTTTAGTAGAAAAGGAAAGAAGAAAATATACTGAAAAAAACCTGTATTGTAGATCCTGGCTATGAAAGTTATGTTGTGTTGGAGCGGCAAAAGAGACAAGTCCTCATAATAAAGAACAAAATTTCCCTTTGATTCCACTTAGGCAGGTGGGTGTCTGAAGCTTGTTGGTGTACAATGTTTAGCTTGAAATACAGCTCAGAAGTAGGATGGATTCAGGACTTGTTTGCCCGTTGCAGCAGCAAGTATCATACTATGACATAATCTATTTGTGCAAAAAGTGGGCCCTCACTGCTATTTTTGTCATGCAAAAGACTCTTAGAATTGTTGTTTCCTATTTAACAGGAATTGAATCTGTCAAAAAAAAAAAATCATTAAATCTGTTTTGTCTCTGTTTACCAAAACAGATGAAATAAGTTTGGTCATTTCCTGCTGTAAACATGAAATTGCATTTTTAAGTTCTATTTAATTATTTTGGAAAGTCAGTACTTTCTGGGAACTTATACCACTGCTGAACTGAGAAATGGCTTAGAATTGCTTGGTCATTCTGAGGGGAGGAACAGGGATATCAAAAAGATTTTTACTTTCTTAAGCAGCAGAGATAAAAATTTGGAAACAACCTGTGTGATGCCAGTATTATCTAGTTTCTATCGAAGTAACTGAAATCCTCTTCTAAAGCCACTTAACTGAGTTTTAATTGACCCTCATTATAATGATGGGAATTATGCTCTACTAAATGTATTTTCCAGTTGCTGATTTTGGTAATAAAAACCAGCCTTAGACTGCAAAAGACAGAGAAACTTAGTTTCATGGAAAGAGGCTGCTCTTCCATTTTAAAGATAACAGGGTCTTATTTTAACCTTGGATGACACTCCCTAACGGGTTTCCTGTCTTTTCTTCATTGTGTTGGCTCCTTGCCTTGAAGAGGAGATGGCTTTTTAATACAGCCACTAAATTCCACCAACTCAGAATCTCTCAATCCAATTACTATGGTAGATTAGTTCTTGACTCTCCCTCGCCAACTGTAGTGCTTGTGAATCCAGGGTTTGGTTTTGATTGCAAGTTTTTTGCTAGCATCAAAAGATTTTCTTTTATTCTTACAACTTAGCTGGCATTGTTAGTATGGTTCTCAAATGTTAATGGTTAATGGTTTTACATAAAGAATCACTGGGCACTGGCTGCTGTGATCCCTAAAATAAAGCTTGTTGTAAAGTTGTGCTTGGAGACAAAGCAAAGGTTCCCTTGCTGCAGCAAGCAAACGTGGCTGGGAAAGGGGTGATCCTACCTGGTGTTTAGGGCTGTCCTAAAGAACAAGCCCTCCACTTGCTTCCCAGGAAGAGTGCAGTGCTATCTAGTGCTGTCCTTGCACATCTGTAGTGTACTTGGGCTTCTCCTTTGCTTCCCCAGCTGATCCCCTGTTCCTGAGGGAACTTCACAGCCACTGCCATAGTTCACATCAGCCCCCAAATTAATGACAAGATCAGGTTTCAGGTTTTATTTATTTTCTGTGACTCAACCTAGTTTAATCTGTAAAGCTGGGCAGAGAAAACTGTCACCCTGAAAAATTGTTTACCTGCCTAGGTATTTCTTTTAGTGCTGAACCTGGATTCTGCTGAAGTGGACAAATTTTTTGTCCTTGCTTTACGCTCATTTCCAAATGAGTACTTGATTTCTAAGCCTGTTTCTGCTGCAGTTAATACTGAAAAGTCATAGTTGGGACGAGCTGCACCATGAGTGCATTAAAGCAAACTCTGTATTTGTGCTCTATTCCCTGATACAGGAACTGAGCATCTGGTTTGACTTGCAAGTGTCCCTCAACTGTGTTCACACAACATAACATCAGAGTTTGTGGACAAGAGGGATGCAGACAGACAACATCTTGTGTAAAAAATGTGCAGATGTCTTCAGTGCTGTTAATAGAACAAAATATGCCAAAAGATATAAAATAAATTCCAGGAACAGTGGCGTTGTCAGCATAAGCAATAAATCAAATTTATAGCCTGCTGATGATAAACTGAAAGTTTTGACAACCTCTGTTATGTCAGCTTAATGAGGATTAAATCACAAAATCACAGAATGTCAGGGGTTGGAAGGGACTTTTGAAGATCATTGAGCCCAACTTCCCTGCCAGAGCAGGACCAGAACTAGGGCAGGTCACTCAGAAATGGATCCAGTCGGGTCTTCAAAGTCTCTGGAGAAGGAGACTCCACAACCTCTCTGGGGAGCCTCTTCCAGGGCTCTGAAACCCTCACAGTAAAGAAATTCCTCACGTTGAGGTGGAACTTCTGTGCTGCAGCTTGAATCCATTGCCCCTTGTCCTGTCACAGGGCACAAGTAAGAAGAGGTTGTCCCTTCTTGCTGCCCAGCCCTTGTATTTATACCCATTGATTACATCCCCTCTGTCTTCTCTCCAGACTAAACAGCCCCAGCTCTCAGCCTTCCTTCATAAGATGTTCCAGTCCCTTCATCATCCTCGTAGCCCTCCGAGGGCCTCTCTCAAGTAAATCCCTGTCCCTCTTGAACTGGAGAGCCCAGAACTGGATGCAATACTCTAAGTGATAAACACAAAATGAAAAGTAAGTAATTTGGCTGCAGGCAAAGCAGCCAAATGGGGTGGCTACCTGGTAGTGCTCTGTGCAGTTGATGTGGCTTAGCCAAGGATGCTGAGACACTTCATAGAAATCCCTTTTAAATTTTACCTCTCCACTGGTGTGAAACCGTGTGATTCCTGACTCTCAGACAGATGATTCCTCTCTGGGTAGGCAGGTATCTGGCTGTGTTTCTGGAGGGGATCTGCTGAAAGGAAAGCTCTCAGAGAGGGCTGGGGGCAGAGCAAGGGGCTGCAGGGCAGCAGGTAACCACATCTCAGGCTCAGACAGCAGCATTGCTTGGCAGCACTGCTGGAGACTTCAAAGTGGAGTTTTGAAATCATTCTGCAGTGGATTATAGCATTTAAAATGTAATGGGAATAAATGCTCTTAATCCTTCAAAAGAGTCATATGTATTTGAATCACTAAGCATCAAATAAATATTAAAAATGGCTGGAAACATCATTGGAAAAATTGCTTAAAGCTGACGCTAATGTGATAGATGTAGTGCAGTAGTTTTGGGAACATATTTTAAAGTAAAGACTTAAAAATAAAGAAGTTTATAAAAAAGAGATTTAACAAAATAAATCTTAAACTTTGAATATAACAAAATGCAAAGTTGAGAGCACACATTATCCCAAGACCTTATATATAATTTAACTTCCAGTCCTTACACATATTTAATGGCTGTAGTATGGCCAGGAATTTTATACACCTCCAGCATTCACTGTTTTTAAGCAGTATGCTGCTGCTTTTGGTTAAACTAAAACATGCTTTGTTAGCTCCCTTCTTAAAAGCAACTTGCCCTAGCAAGCCTCCCTGACTTTCCTTTGAGGCAGATTACAACTTTGTTCTTTTACTCCATGGCTGCATCACAGATGCCAAATCTATCTGTTGGGTTTGTTTGGGTATTTCTAATGCAAAAAGGCATTCACTTTTATAGGGAAGCAAGCATTATGTATACACACCACTGACACAGCTCACAGGAAAACCAAGCCCTTCCAATTTTTACAAAGAAACATGTAATATGTTAACCACACTGCCTTGCAAGCATATTCCAAACATCTCAGCTTTAAATCAGATTTGTTATTGTATTTGTAGTGCTGAATAAATTCAAATTTAAAGTTAACTTTCTGTATTGCCCTGTTTCAGTAACTTAAAAGGTTGCATTACATACTTCAGATACCAATATCAAACTCACTTTATAAGGGTGAAATATATATATATAAGATTTTATTATACACTTTGTGAAGACAAGATTGGAGGGTCTGCAAAATCTCTGCCCAAGTGTCTTGCCATGATCTATGTCACACTCAGTTTCTGTACCTTAATGCAGGGAGAACATATTCTCATTTTAAAACATCTGGGAAACAAAATCTGTGGCTGCATCACTGGGTGGCTGTGTTTATGATTTATGCCTCTTTCTTGCTCTCCTTCAAGCTGCCTTCATCTGTGGTGCTGGTGTGAGGAACTGAATCATCCCATTTTGGTACTCTTACCTCATTTGAGGTTCCACTTGCAGCATGTGCTGCTGGGGTGACCTGGATTCCCAAGAGTGTCTTGTGACTGCAGTGTTGCTGCTCTACTTTTAAAGTTTTTGGTTGGCAAGTCTTATCCCAGCAAGAGAAGTTATTTTCTTTCCTGCTCAGCAGTTTCTGACAGGTGCATCTACCACTAGTGGTTTAATATGGTTAGCATTAACTAGCAGCATGTGTGCCTGGATGTTTGTATGGATGCAAATGGAAATAACAGTTGGTGACTGGGCAGACAGGTGTGTTTAATAAAACAGATCAGGAGGGGGGAAGAGAGAGGGGAAAAAAAGCCCAAAGGCACAGAAGGCTATGGGAGAGCCTGAGAAGCATGAGGCCAGGTAAGCTGGAGAGGGTGGGAAAAGCCAAATGGAAGTAAGATGAAGGAGGTGGTTTGTCCTTGGTTATGAGTAAAAGGAAGAAGGAGTGGGAACAGGGCTCTAAATTGTATAGCCTTATGATGTTTTTTGGGGTTAAATTATGATTGACTTTTTCTTTGAAGGTGGAACTGAGTCTTTTACAATTCAATAATCAGATCCTTAAAAGGCAAACCTACAATTTTGGCAACTTATGAAAAGGAGAAGGAGCTTGTGGGTGTAGACTTTTGCACAACAGTAGCTCGTGAACAAGCATGAGCCTTTTCTGATGGGTCATCATGTTTAAAAGGCACCAGTCTGTTCATCTTAGGTGGCTTTAGATAGTTGGGCCTTTTTCTTTTTAACAATATACTTAGTAATAAAAACAAGGTGGGTTGGGGGATTGTATTCAGCAGCTTTCAGGTTAGACACTGTATCTGGGGCTTTTTTACTTGGAGTCCTTCCTGTTGCCTGTAGCCTAAGTATGTTTAAAGGGTTTTTTTGTTGTTAGGAAGAGTGTCCTCTCTTGGACCCCAATGCACAGTGGGTTCTGTGGTCTGTCTTTTTTGTGTGCTGCTTATTTCTGTTAACCAAAAGGAGAACTTTTATCAACTACATGGTTTCCTGGTGGTCCATTAGGCAGAAAACCAAAAGTTCTGGAAAGTTCTGATGCGTTGCTCTTTGTGGGCACTGCAAAACATGTTCCTGTTCCAAAAAGCTTTATTAGGAGAAAAATGAATCCTACTAGAGTCTATATTGCTTCTCAAATATTTTTTTCATATTCAGGTGAAAAGCCCTTCAGTTTCAGGCCTCCCCAGTCTCCAACATTTACCTTCTCATTTTACTGCATGTATTTAGAGGCTGTGTAGGTCTTGGAAGCAGTGGCATTGTTTGGGTGTCTTTGCATTTTATAAACAAGTGCTTCAAAACATGACAGTAACTACTGAATTTGGCTTAAAAAGAATTATTAAAAGGTAATATTTTATTAAATATTAAAAGGTTTAATAATTTATTAAATATTAAAAGCTATAATTAATTTATTAATTATTGAAAGGTCATACTTTCTCTGTACCTGCATGCTATATCATGTGCTCCTCTCAAGTGTGTTTAATTAAAGTTGAGTAAGTTTTGATGTGTATTGCTGAGACTGTTGTCAAACCACGAGTTCTTGTTTGTTGGGGAAGAACAAACCATGGAGTTTCAAGCCCTGGATTTAATGTACTTGGGTGAAGGACATGAAAGCCTTACTCCTGAGGAAGCAGCAGTGTGCAACTTATGAACTCTCAGGCTGTAAGACAGTGCCATATCTTTAGCCCATGCTGGGATAAGTTGATAATACTTGACTGAAATGTTGCTTTCAAATAGGCAGTTTTACAGACTGTTTGCAGGGTTGCTGGCTCTGTTAGGTATTCTTTCCCATGGCTGTCTTACTCTGCTGACCCTTCAGAGAAGGTGAACATGAATCTGTCAGGATAATAAAATACTGAGGGAATTTCATGTCCTTGTTCATCAGCTCCTGCTTCTGGAGATGGCAGCAGCTTTCTGAGCATCCCTGGGATGCAGCCTGGGGTTTGACTGTTTTGGCAGAGGTCAGTGGACTGGTTTTGATGATGATAGTTGACTGGATAATAATGGTTTTGGAACAGCAGCATGAGAGGAGATGAAGTGCAGCTTGGTGGGAGGTTTAGAGGACACTTTGGTTTCAGTTTGTGCAGTCCATCACATTGGATTGGTGACAGATGGAGTGAATGGAAGTTGGCTGTGTCAGGAGAGTGCTTCAGCAATCAAAAAGAAATCTGAGGAGACAGAGCAAGACAGGAGCTGAGGAAAGGTCAGAGGATGCTTCATGTTGTAGAAGAGGGGATGGGTAGAACACTGTGGTATCTGAGGCTTTAGTTATGTGTCTTGATGTTCCATCTGCTTATTAAGGCACTCAAGGATTAGAAAAATTGCATTTGTGGTACCATGCATTGGTACAGTGATAGAAAATTTCCAAAGTTTTTTTCAATTTTTGATCAAGTTAGCTATTAAAAGCTGAAGGGAACCTGCTTGCTGTTCCCTTTCTGGGACTGAGTTATTGTTTGCTGTTGGATCCCAGCCCAACCCTAGGATTTACTGGAAAGGGCTTATTCAAGGAAAATCCAGCCAGGTGGAGACAGAAGCAGTCACAGTGTGAAACACCTGATGAATTTGGGTTGCCTGGGGTAGCCTTGTCTCAAGCTGTGGCCTACAGAGATCTGCCTGGTACTGAGCTGCTCAGAGCAGAGGAGAAACTGTCACAGCAAAGAGACACAAAAGCTGCAGGACATGGTGAGGCTGCTGAGGGCAATCCCAGCAGTAGTTCCTCTGTTCTGAGTGCCTGATGCTTTTCAACTCAATGTAAAGGATTCCTGTGGTTTGTGGGAAGGGTGCTAATGGCCCTTCCCTCTTCCTCTGGTTTTGGCAGGCATTTGAAATCTAACAGGAAGAAAGCCTGCAGACCAAGGAAGACCAAGTATAAAATTCTTTTCAGGTTTCTTTGAGATAAAAATTGTATTTTCCTTTTGTCAGGTAGTTTGATAAGACTAGCAGGATGTTTTTAAAATGCTGGCTTATGTTGCTGCCAAAGGAACAAAAACATATGCAAGAAATGTCTGTGTGTCTGTGAGTACTGCTTACAATTACTCTCCTTTTCTGATATTATGTTCTTCAGTTATTTGTGTGTGTGTATGGATTTGCCCCATAAAATTCCTGTGTTCACTGGTGAATGCATTGGATATGTACAAGGGCAGAATTAAGATTGCACAACTCTTGTGGGCTTCACACTGCAACATAAGTTTTAAATATATATATAGCTAAAAATATTTTATTGTTTTTAATATTTCAATATTTAATACTATATACTCCAGTTTTAATAGGTTAACATTTTTTAAAAATTCAAAATTTTGTTATTTTAAGATACATTGTCTAGATAATGCAGTATGTCACTATTTATGGCATCAAAGATTTCAAGATTATGTCTGGTGCAGTGAAAGCAGGAAGAGGTAAAAGAATTTGCACGTTTTAGTGTGCCAAGATAGAAGATACAGTCATACCTAATATACTTCTATGTATATTATACTTCTATATATATATACAGTCTATACCTAATATATGCTTCTGTCAGTGATGGGGATCTATCAGGTGACTTCACTGGTCTAAAACAAAATCTGTAGATGGTTCATTTTTGGAGAACAGCTCATCTTTCACTAATATTCTCTGGTAGGACAGGGTAAGTTGTGTTCTCCCTGTTGGCATGGAACTTACATAAAGGAAGCAGAAGGATGTCAATCAGTATCTTTTCCTCCATTATTCTCTGCAGACTTGAGGCAGGGTAAAAGTTACAGCTGGATAGAAGAAAATGCTGTTAGTTTCTGTACTACAAAGTCTTTGGTATCCAGTGTTAAACACTATAAAAATAAACTTGAACAAATATATGCTCTTCTAACTGTCAAAAACTGCAAAAACATGCACTGGGTTTGATGAGCAGTTGTCTATGCTTTGTAAATACATTCCTAAGAAACTGGGTTTGACAGACAAGAGGGTACATGCAAGCTGCAGGATTTCAGCATTTTTGGAAACTCATTTTCATTTCTGGACTCTTGGTCTTCTTTTGTGTGTGCACATGCACAAATACCCATGAAGGCAGAGTTCCCATTGCAAACGGTTTTCCAGCTCTGATGGTTTAGAAAAGTCTAAAATTGTGCTGTTTGCGTTTCAAAAAATACCAGATTTGATGTGTCAGGAGGGTTCCCTGTACAACACTGTATCTGGAGGGGTAGTGCTTGACTGCTGGCTCTAGAAATTTTTGAGGTAACCCAGATTTTGCTGGGGCAGGTTGTGTTTTTTAAAAAAACAAAGTGAAGTAATTCTTCTGGACTGAGTATTTTGGGAGAGTGATTTTGGTAAACTTCCAAGTGTAGCTGACTTCTGAGTCTCTTATTTTTCTTATTGTCCCTCCCTAGGATGTGGAAGGGCAGCTGGAGGCAGTGGGGACAGGCAGTGCCGAGGTGCCCTGCAGCCTCCTTGCCGTGCGGCTCTGCGGAAAGACGAGGAGGGGACCCCACTGGGAAGCTCCATGGGGTATGGGCGGTGCTTTAGTCTTCAATTCAGAGGATTAATACCACTTTCTGTTCCTTGGCCACTGCAGCCAGTTGGCCTGGTGTTCACATTCAGTTTGCCCACTTTTTAAGTGCACTTACTTGTGTAAATCTGCTCAAGCGTTTAAGTCTGAAAGAGCAAACAAACAGGGAATGAACGGGTGGCTCTGCTGGCTCTGGAGGGAGGTCACTTGCTTCTCTTCCCTTGTTGTTGCTCCCTTGTCCCCTTGCAGTACATACAATGCTGTCTGTCAGCCCTCCTTTCCCAGATGGAGGGCTGTCTGTGCCCCCACAGCATCTTTGCTTCTTTAGAAATGCTCACTGGAAACTGGACACGTGCTCCTTCCTCCCCCCCAAAGCTCAGCTCCTTTGTGTGCCCCGGTGCCAGGCTGAGCCCTGGGGTCTGCTGGAAGGAGCCAAGCTGGTGTGTGATTGCTGCCTGGGAGAACACAGAGAGAGAAGGGCACAGGTGGGAAGCAATTGTGTGCTGGATATGAAATGGCATCTGGGGTTATATCAAGGGAGGGAGGAGGACTTTGGCCATCCACCTTCCAACACGGTGGCTTTTCCCATGACAGTTGGACCTCTGCTTTTTTAAGTGAGGATTGGCCTGCTTCACAGGCTTGTACCACAGAGCCTGGTAATCAAGTCAGGCTCATATCATCTAATACATTTTCTCTTACAAAAGCTTCAGTGCTGCTTTATTGTAGGTTATGGCTTGTTTTGATACATGCATACACTTATTACTGAAGGAACCTGACCCTGTTTGAGGTTCTCAAGATTATTTTTCAGTTGTTATTTCTCTTAAATGGCAATATTTTTATTTTTTTTTAAATCCCTTGTCAGTCACCCAGTGAATCTTGATTGTTTTTGATTCTTTGGTTTCCCAGGTTATTGCAGAACTTTTTGGAAACACTCCTCTCTTGCAAAGATCCTGTACTAGATTCCAGCATAAGCAGTGTTCCACCTTCTGGATTTTGGCACTGTGCTTTCTCTGCATTACCCTGTGTGTTTTTTCTCTTGCACTGAATACCTGTCTCCTGATTTGAGCAAGTTAGAAAAAGGAAACTTTCTGGCCAAATTCAGGTCAGAGTTTTAGGGTGGATTTCTCATGGGTAATGTCGTTTTGCTTATTTTAAATTTCTGTGCAACCACCTCATACGTGACATTTATTCCAGTCTGTAACTCTTCCATGGCAGTACCTGTACTGTTTGTAAAGGCTGCTGCAGTCCATCATTGAGAATCTGATGTTTTAAAGTTTATAGAACCGACTGGGTGGAATTGGTTCTGAGAATTTATTCTCAATTGAAGTAAAACTAATGACTGTATTTTTGTCATGGAAATCGTGTTCTTGTTTTCAAATAAAGGAATGTTATCAGGCAAAAAGAAAAAATATCTAAGACCTGCTACATACCTTAATAGCAATTTTTAGTTAAGCCTGGTTTACTCAGTTGAGTGCTATATAATGTATTTTGGGCATTTGGTGACAGTGTCCCAGGAAGAAGCAGGTTCTTGTTGTTTGGGGCCAGCCAGATGTTTTAGGGACCCCCAGACAGTAGTGAAAGAAAGGGTATCAAGACAGATTCTGGACAATTAAGTAAGTAAAAAGGTGGCAGTATTAATGCAGCTCATGTTCAGGCTTCTTTCCATCAGAGGAGAGCAGTCCCTTACCCCAGTGCAACTCTCTGCACCTCTACTCACCTCTTACGTATTTTTTTTTCTGGGCTGCTCTGCAAAAGTTACCAAATCTGTGACCCTCCAGTAACATGCCAGTGCTCTTCAATCCTTTTTAGTCTGGGTAGGGGGGAAGTGAGATGCAGGGCTGATTCCTGGGAGCCCTTAGGAAAAAAATATTGTGCCTTGTAAAAAATGAGTGATTTTACTTATTGCAATTGAGGAGTCAATTAACTGGCTAATTAAAGCAATTTCTCATTACATAATTGAATTCTGGTTCATCAGCATTTCTACTCTGCAGGACTGCCCCAGAGAGCAAAGCTATTTCTGGGTGCTCTGTATCACAAATTCCTCTCTCTCGGTGTTCAGATGCTGCACAGAGCCACTCATGAGTCTGGGAAAAGGGAGAGATGGTTGGATGAGACTTCCCTTGATTGCTTGTGGAAATAAACAATGGGATGTCATCCAGATGGTTAAGAAAAAGGCAATTTTCCAAGACAGATTTCTAGTGGCAAAGATAAATGAAGGAAGAAGGTGATGAATACTGGAGACCCAGCTGTTAGCACAGAAAACATGAGGTTTAGGATGCCCAGGGTTGTGGGACTCAAGGTAACATTTTAGAATATGCAGAATGTCTTGAGCTAAAAGCATTATGTTATAGTGGGTTTGGACATGCCAGTGCTTATCATATAAACTCTTAAATTGGCTGAGAGAGGAGAGAGAGCTTTTAAATTCTGACAGCTTCTCACTGTACAGGAAGACTGAAAATGGAGTTCTGTTTTAATGACTGATGAGTTTGAAAAGTGTTGATGTATTGAAATGTTGTATGGTAATAGAAGGTATATGGAAAAAAAATGAACAGTAAGAATCTGAAATACTTTTTAGATCTACAATATGAAATTTTAGTGGGCATGGTTAAAACCAAGCATGGTGCTAAGCCATGATGGCTGAAGGAGAAGGGACCACCAGGTTAATGGCATTTTTTGCTGATGAGCCGTGATTTGACAATGAGGGACTGTGGCAGAGATATTTTTGAAGTGAGGGTGTAAGTACTTCAAAGCCTAGAAGAAATTGCATTTGGCAGCTGATGTGGACTTTGAAGACCAAATGAGACACAACTAAAAGAGCTGCATTTAACATGTTCAGCTTCCCTCACCCAGTGACTCTGAATGCCCTAATCATGTTTTACTTTGATAAAAACTCAGGTGAAGCAGAAACCATTCTCCTATTGAAGGAGGAAACTGGTTATAACTGGGGAATGTTTTGGATTTAGTTAGAGTTCAGGTATTTTTAACTGATGTATCATTAGTGAACACAAAGTGCTTGAGCAAAAATTATCCTGTGGTTTCAGGGGTGGGGAGGTGGGTTGGTTGGTTTTTTGTTTATTTTAAACATTCTTTTCAGATTACAGACCTGGTGGCTCCTTCCTGTGTGTGAGACATGGATCAGGTACCTTGTTCCTGAGCCCCACTCCCTGAATATTGAATACGTGGCCTCTGTGTCACAGGAGCACTTGGGGGCACAGTCACTAATATTTGAAAATCCCTCATACCTTATTGATAATTACTTCTAATAGCTGTAACTAGGCTTCTGAAACTGAATGGGAAATTGGTTCATGCTTAAAAGAGAAGATACAGAACTGAAAAATTCACTGAATAGGGTAGAGTGAGAGCAGAATATTAAATTAAAAAAAATATAATAATTGAGGGCTACTGGCAATACTCAGCATTTCCAGAGTATTATGAAGACAGGAGGGGGAAAGGATTGCTTTGCACTGTAAGGTTTTTGTTTACTGGTCTTGAATTTTTGGTCAAAGTACAGAATAGGAGAAAGGGAAGCAATAGAGGCAGATTGCGGTATGGAATCTGGGGGGAGGAAGAGGAAGGTCAGGAGGAATAGATAATGCCTGTGTTAATTTGTTGTGAGGAAGGAAGGAGTTACAGTTGCTGTTAAAGACTACCCTATAAGTAGTAACAAGCAATAGATTGTTAATAACTGAGTTGTATTTGATTAATATAGTGCCAAGATGAAGAAGAAGTTGGAAAATCAATTCTCTGAGAACAGCATACTTTAAAAATATTCTACCAGAAGCTGGAGTGTTAAAAAAAAAAAAAACCTTAAATGTGCTGTAGGGAGCTGTCTAGTACTGGTGGAAATAGGTCACCTGTAAAAACAAATCTTTTGTGGGCTCAGTTGAGATAAGTTTTGCTGTGGGTTGAGTGTGAAGGGTTTGGGTTGTGTTTTGTTTTGTGGGTTGGGTTTTTTATTTGTTTTGTGTGTGGCTGGTATATGGTAGGAGGAGCAAATCTAGGCAACTTTTTTTTAAAATGCATAATATTTCACTTCTGACTCCCACTGCTTGGTGTAGTGGCTCTGACAGAACTCAGTTCCCACCTTGGACCAGCAGCAGCAGCCTCCATATGTTCCTGACATCACGAGTGAAGTGATGCAGTGGGCACTCCTGATTTCTCATGGTCTGACAGATGCTGGTTGGTACAGTGCAGCCTTTTTCTCTCTCAATCAAGTTATTAGTATCATTGTCATGAAGCACTTAACATCTTTCAGCCCTTAGGGAAGTAGAGTCCAATTTGGAAGAGAAACCTGTGCATCCTGACAGCACACACTGAAGTGCTGTGGAGTTACAATGTACCTATGTTCACTGTCCCTTAGGAAGCACTCTGAATTCCCAGGCTGGCACTTCTGATGTAACTCAATTATGAAATCATAAATAAACAATTGACATAGGCCAGGGAACTTCAAAGCAAGCAGTCCAGTCATAATAGGTTCTAACTTGATAAATAAACTGTGCTGAACCAGTCTAAAGGATTCTTAATTTTTTTTTTTCCTTCTGTCTTACATCAAAGCTTCTTCCTTGAACTGCAGCCTGGCAACTCGCCCCAACCCCTTTCCTTCCCCCACATCCCCTGCTGATCTGATGGAAGCATCATAGCCCATGGGACTGGGTTCTTTGCAGGGTGTACTCCATCTACTAAATTAATTGGATCCTGATACACACTTGCATGCCAGATACTTCTTAGAGAAGGACTCTTGGCCAGTATATTTGATTTGTTCGCTTTTTATTTATTTTTACTTGGTTTTGGTTGAGTTGACATGCATAAGCCTGGCTTGTTAGGTAATGATCACTTTTATGTTGGTTGTAACAGTTGTGTCCGTGTCCTGTGCTGGTGTAGTTGCTTGTATTGCAGCTTTGTACCCACACAGTGGGGCTTTGTTCCCAAAAAGACCAGGACTGAGTGAGGTGGTGACTGAGATGGTGTTGCTGCCTTTCTCCAGACCATGTATCCCACTTGGAAGCAGTTGGATGTCATCTCTCCCCTTCACTGGGAGCATCTGGATGTCCCGTGAACCAATGCCAAGCCTTGCCCTGGGTTCAGCACCCTGGTTTTGTGCTGCTCTTTGCATGTCAGAAGGTGTGGAGGGGGGAATAGGTTCCTCCCAGGCTGCCCCTGTGAGTCCCTGCAATGGAAAAACACCCAGGCTAAAAAGCAGTGAAAAGGTGTCTGAATTCAGAGTTCTGGCCTAATTTGTGAAGTTCAAACCCAATCAGGGAGTGTATCACTAACAGCTTTTCCCATTCCTGGCTGAGGAAAAGCTGCATTTTGCTCCAGTGTCCCAGTGCTGAGCCCAACACTGCTGCTGGGATGGAGAAGGGAAGAGGGGAAGGCAGCAGGTGCAAGCAGGCTCCTGCTGTGAGCATGTAAATACTGACTTGTCAGAAATGGTGTGATAGACAGTTTCCCCTGTGACCTGCATCCTGAGAGCTTAAGGGGGCCCAAAACTTTTTTCTTTTTTTTTCACAAGTTGATGTATTAATAACAAGCCTATTGTGTGGCTGTGTGGGAGGGTGGCAAGGTTTTGCATGAGAAGATCTGGCTTTCTGAGAAATCCCATGTGATGCTTGGGTGTCAGTGCACAAGACCACATATTGTTGTGCTGCCTCCCAGCCAGAGGAGGAAGTTGCCAGAATTATCTGAGAAAAAATGAAACAAAACCCTCCTTTTAACTCCAAAAAAATAGGGAAGACAAAGTCACTGATGTTGTTAGCTTCCTAACAGCTGCATTTACAATGAATCCTGTCAGTGAGAACAAATGCAATATCTCTAGTTTTGGATTAACAAAAAGAGCCCAATTTTCAAGGGTACATCTTTTCAGATGTACTGAGCTCCCTGGCCTCCCCCAAGAGACCCATGTCAAAATAGTGCAGAGCCTGTGCCTGGGTCTTTGGCCCAAAGTTGCTTGATAAATATTTTAGTGTTATGCACATCTTGTTGCCTGAAATTCAGAATCTAAAACTGTCTTCCAGGGGAAGGGATCTTTATGCATGCTCATGTTTGATTCAAGGCTTTATTCTTACTGTCTGTGGTGCAAAAAGGCAAGCTTTAAAATAGAGCCTCTCCTCCATTACAGAGTATTAGAGATTATTACTCTCTGGTCACATCAGAGGCAATCTGCTCTCTCTTTCCCTAATATAATTATTATGTGTTTTGCTTAAAACTTCATCATCTATGAAATCATCTGTCACCCTCTGCAGAGATCTGGCAGAGGGCACTGTCTGTTTGGTCCTTTGCCTCTGCTCATGCTGCTGTTAAGGGTCCCACTTCATCTTAATCTGAAAGTCTGGGTTTCTCCATCAGATCCTGAAGTTAATGCCATCAGCTGGGCTCACATGGGTCACCAAGCAGCTGTCAAGCAATAATGTTTATTGCATTTTTACTTCATATCCTTCATGATTGATCACTGTGGCTTATATAAAACTAATAACATTGGGAAAAAAAATTTAAACTATTGCAGAAGTCATTAAGTGAAATGTTATGAGAGCAGAGGGTTTCTAGCTTGCAGTTTTTGTACGGTCGTTGGGGATACAGAGGAAGGAGAGCAGTGAAATTAAATGCAAACAAGGGTGTATTTTGTTTAGATTTAAAACAGGAACCATGTATATTTTCCTCTTCATGTAAGGATGGAATGTTCAGTAGCTCACTTTTAATTTGTGGTTTTTACCTTGTCCTTAATGATGCTGCATTTTCTGTCTGCCTTGAACAGTCATTTCTGGGTTGGAAAAACTCTCAGGATGATACCTGAGTGCCTAGGGAGCAGTGAGATACAGTGTCATATTTATGCAGATCCTTGTAGGGCTTATATTTATTTAACCAGTGAGCTGGGCAATAGGCACAGTGCTGGTTAACTGCTCCCGCATGATAAATAAATTTACCTTATTAATCCTGTAATAATTCTGATAAGGAACTGGATAAAGTGAAAGCAGGATTAGCCTGGTTGATCTGGGAGCCTGGCTGATGGCCTCTCCAAGGTCACCATGGCTCAGGCTGGGCCAATCTCTGTAGTATGTGCCTGGCCCTCAGTGGGGAATGGCCCTGGTGGAGCCCACAGAGCCTTCTGTGCTTAAAATGCTTTGTTGGACTCAGTCCACAGGCTTTGTTTTGACTGTTTACAGCTGAGTAAATCAGGCCTGTCCCCATGGAATTTAATGGGATCAATCCTGGTGTGACAGCTGAGTGAAACCTTGCATTGCTTGAATCTTGCGTGCTTAATGCTGTCCTGTTTGAGGTCCTTTGCTCTGTCTCACATGTCTGGCTTCACCAGTGCATTCCCTCAAACGTGTCATGGATCAAAACTGCAAAACTCCATCTGTCAGCATGGGGGAAATCTGTGAGCCCTGTGCTGCTCAGGTAGCCAGCAAATTGACATTCATTTATTTGGAAATGGGCCATTTAGTCATCCTACTAATGCTGTGGATTTGTTCAGGTTTTGTGCTTGGGTTTTTCTTTTTTTCCTCCCTAGATCCTTACTTACATAATGTATGGACTAATAGTCACTGTGGTTTACGTGTAAGTTGCTTTCCAGAAGCTGTGTGTAGGCAGGGAGCTCAGGATGACATAATGTAGGATGAACTAATATTATCTTGTGGTGCAAAAAAGGAGTGGTTGCAGTATGTGAATGGTACTGTCCAGTAGAACTGCAGCCAGGCAGAACAGGCAGGAGTGGTACCAGGTCACTGATGGATGGCTCTTCCTTCTCTGCAAATAAAATTCTTCCTACCATCTGTTGGATAGATCTGGGGAGGACAGAGCTTTCCTAGTGATGCCATCATGAATTGAGACTGAATTTATTCCCATGTCAGTGAGCTCCGAGCCCAGCTCATTTTACTGGGGTTTACTGGTGTCCTGTGATTGTGCATAGCTTGGTTTGCTATCCCCTATCAGTAAATTTTGCCAATATTTCACAAATTGAAAATGTTTTGACTCCAGTTTCGAAATGAGCACCAACTTTTTAGATCAGCAGTTTGCAGCTTTAAATAAGCATCTGAGATTCTGTTGTTGGCTTTGTTTGTTTTAGTTCTGCTTTGGAACTGTTTGTACCTCAGCTGGCTACAACTCAGCGTGGGGTCTCGCTGCTTTGGCTCAGAAAAGCACATTTCCTGAATTTGGCTGGAAAAAATTCTTGTCAGTGGAGTCTAGGAAAGGTGAAAAGAGTTGCTGGTAGAACTGAGTGAACACTTCCACTGCAGTGCTTGTAGCAGAGCTGTTGGCACATCTTGGAAATAAAAAAAAATCACAGAATCACAGGATGTCAGGTAGGAAGAGACCTCAAGAATCATCTGGTCCAACCCTTCTCATATTATTGAAGGTGTGAGATGTCTCAGCACCCTGTTACCTTTCCAAAGTGGGAGAATCCACCACTTCCCCTGGGAGACCATTCCAGTGTCTGACTGTCCTCATAATGGAAATTTTTCCTCTTGTGCTTAGTTGGAATCTCTCCAGGAGCAACTTGTGCCCATTGCCCCTTGTCCATGTGATTCCTTGTAAATAAGGAGTCTCCATCTGCTTTAAAGCCTTTCTTCAAGTGCTGGAACATTGTAATAAGGTCTCCCAAAAAAATGAGTAGGTGCCAGGGCTTCCCTGCAAAGTGAGTATAAATGACACAACTTATCATATCCAGAATGAATGAAAAAGAAGTCAGAAAGCATAAGATATGGTCAAGTAAGTTACAACCTAAAATTGCTTCCCTTTTAGATACCCAGAAGCTCCTACTAAACACAACAAATATATATATATATAGTTTTTTCCTCACAGAATACTTCTTATTATATTAATATTGTTATTTATGCACCCAAAGAAACCCTTAAAGAACAGTGCTATGCCCTTGTTTCCATGAGGGCTGCAATAACCATGAAAACCAAAGCCTCACAAGGAGTCTACAAGACAAAAATCTCTGATAGGGACAGAGGTGTCCTTGTCTCTGAGTGTCTGCAGGCTCTCCAGGACCATCTCCTGTCACTGTGTGCCATGAAGTAATATGTTTGCTATCAAAGTAAAGCAATTGGAGTGGCAGAGCCTTTGGGCTCATTTTCCTCTGCAGACAACGCAGCGTGACAGTGAAATGGCTGATGAAATCTAATGCTGTCTTTCCAGTTAAAAGGCAGTTTGATTACAGCCATTTGTTTCCTGAAGGCAGCTGAGTGGCAGGGTTTAACAACAGCCTGGCAACTCTACCAGGTCCAGTAACCAAAGGTGGGTGCTCCAGCATGGAGCCAGCTCCCCTCCTGTGTAGCCAGCCCAGCTCTGGCCTGAGGTGTCAGTGTGCTGCTGCCATCAGCTGAGGCCTGAGAAAAATACAAAGGCAAAAAGTAGTTAATCTAAGGAGAAAGTAACGAGGTCAGCAGCACAGGGTGATGCACAAATAAATGTGTGTGGGCAGTGTAAGTGTTGACTCAGGCCAGGTACTGCCTTGTGAGTTTCTGTACATCTAATAGTGGTAAAGTTTCCCTGAGCCTTTGATGCTTGTGTTGCCCTGTATCCCAGAGAATGCTGCTTTTGCATGGCTTGTGGCTACTGTTTCATCTCTGGAGGTGTCTTTCTTTTTTCTTCTGGGGGGAACTGTGAGGGTTCACTGTAAGCCATGGCCCTTAGAAGTCTGAAGACCAGCTGAAGGTCTGCAGAGGAGTCTTGCACTTGGTGCTGAGGTTGAGCAGTGTTGGGGTCCTGCTTAATCAGGTGCACATGGAGGCAAGGTTAATTTTTTAATTTTTTTCTGCATTTAGTTGCAGCTTCTCAGACATCCTGTTGAGTACCTTCTGCTGAGACCCCAGTGGACATTCCCTGGGTTTTTTTGGGTTTTTTTGTTTGTTTGTTTGTTTTTTTTAGCAATTCAGTCTTTGGTGGTTTTAAGGATACTCATGCAGCCCAGTGGTGCATATTAAATCCTCATCCAGCTCTACCAGAACGTCCTCTGATGAGCCAGTGCTGACATCTCCAAACAGACAAGCATTTACCTTGCTGCTGTAGTCACCTGGTGCTGCCATGCTGCCAGTCAAGGGGGTGCTAGCTGCTAAAATAAATAAAAATAAATGCTACCCATTTAATTAGTATGTCTAGCAACAGAAGGTATTAATTACATGTCTAAATGCACAGATATATAGGACTGTCATATGGGATCAGTCTGCTGGGCCTTTGTGGCTGACATCCTGCCTCCAGCAGTAGCCAGTGCTGGATTTATTGTGCACTACCATGTTTCTTTTTGGCCTCAAAGTAATATGCACAGGCTGTTACAGAAAGAATTCTCCTCTTGCTTTGCTGAAGCCAGTTTGTGTCCTGAAGAGTAATAATTCCTCCTCTCTGAACTCTTTCACTCTGGTGGGCTTCAGATCAACCCATGGACTTTATATTTTATGTTTTCTAGGTGAAGGATACAAGATGAACAAGCTCTTATTTTTTCCCTAGCTTCAACAAGGGCCTTGTCCTTTACAGAATTTCCTGAAGTTTGTGGTTTCTCCATGCCTTTCAGTGCTTTCTTGTGCCTAATGGGAACTCATGCAATAGGTGTCCAAGTGGCAAGCTTCCAGAGTATTTACGCTCTTGTGACTCTTTCCTTTTCACCTTTTCATGTGGATATTTCTCATGCAAACCAGTCTTGCAGTTTTTGCTAATAATTTTAGGTTGGTTTAGGTTGTTATGGTTGTTTTATTATTTTCACTTTCTGTTTAATGAGGTGTTGAGTGCTGGCAGCTAATCACACAGTTCTGTTCTAGAGAGGGATAAACCAGTAAACTAAAATTGTGCTTTAGTTCACATGGGGTGTAGGATGTGCTCTGTGGTCTCCTGAGCAGGTGGGTATGGAAAGGATGAAGAGAGCAGAGCATTCCTCCTGCTGGCAGTATCCATGCTCCACCATGTGGATGGTGTGTGATGGGGAGAGTTGGTGTTCCATTAGCATTGTGACTGTTCTGCTTTCCTGTTGTACAGAAAGAAAGGCACGAAGCAGCTACTCCCTGGGATGTTGGAGGATCCCAGCTCACTGAATTTTCATTTTCTCTCCAATCTTCTATAAGGCAGGCTTGCTCCTTCAGCTGTGTTGGTATTGGCAATACTGCTGAACTTGCTCACTGAGAGTCAAGGGGTCTCAAAATTTCATTTACAGAGTGTGAATACCAGACTGTGGCCATCTGGGAGCCTTAGACCAAGGCTCTGTGAACTCAGAATGACTCTTCAGCCCAATCTGGGCAACCCCCAGTACTGATGCAGTTGTTGTCAGCAAAGGAGCATCACTTCTGCAGTTTTTTCTGACTATCTCTCCAAGAGAAATGACTAAATATTATCATAAAGCCTCCATGGCCCTAGCAGTTTGTTTCTCAGGCTATAGACCAATAATATGTTACCCTGAAAGGTGTGGTGTCCAATGGTTGAAGTGCAGATTATAGGAAGGGTGACTGAATGTTTCTGGAAGCTGTGAGATGCTGTTAATCCCTGGAATGTCTACACACACAGGTCAGCACAGTGAGGGTGCAGGAAGATTCCTGGGAACCTGTGTTCTGGCAAGATGTAATTTCCAGTCAGTCACTGAATTTGTACCAGGTTGTTGTAATCTGGGCTCCAAACAAGTGTGGGTGTCATATTATTTTTTCATTGTGAATGCTGATAAAGGATTTAGAGATCCCACTGGACTGAGAGATAAGCCCAACAGGAATTTTCCTGATTACTCATTACTCTTTTGACACTAACTAAATTGGAAGGGGGAGGATGGAGAGAAATGACTCCAATGGCTTGAGATTTGATTGGTTTAGATGTGGTCGTGGGGGTCCATTTTCCCTAACTTGTGAGATGCTGTTTAGGACTTTGTCTCTTGTAAGAGGTAATCTCCATGTGTGGAATAGATTGGAGACCAATTGATTTATGGATAAATGATACCTTTGCACAGGTGGAAAAAATTACCTTCAGAAGTTCCTGTCCTCCAAAAATTGTACCTACTGTGCTAACACCACCCTTTAGTCCCCAGCACCCTCCCTTGGGGTGCTGCACTTTTCCTGGGGCTGTATTGTAACTGGATGATCATGATGATGTGTTTGGGGGCTTAGTGGGCTGTTTCTTTTTAAAAAAATCAGCACTGAAGAAAATGTAGTAAGAGTACAATCATTTACTATATTGATACATTTCTTCCCAGGGATAGTGATTTTTCTAAGTGGTGCATGCCATACAACAGAAATTTTCTATAGGTCCATTAAAATTCAGCTGGACATGAACATTTGTGCAGATCTCTGTAGATGCAAACGTAGCTTCCATCCTGGAATTTTAAAAAAAAATTTTTTTCTTCTTCTTTTTCCAAAACCTGAGAATAATCTTCAAGGTTTTCTATTAAAAGAATATTGAAAGTATAGTCAAGCACTTAAAAATTAGATATTGTCAAGATTGACAAAAGGAACTGGGTTTTGCAGCCTCTAATAGTATTTGAATCTAAGTCTTCGTCTACTCGTTAAATACCTTACATATGATCTGAATCTGGAGACAGCTCCACAATTTCTGGCTGCTTAAAAGGAATTGTGCTTTGCTAGAATAGAGAAAGCATGACAGATGATTTAGGGGGGAAAAACACAGTTAGAAATTTTTGGTGACATTTAGTTAAAACTACAATGTAAAAGGAAATGCACCTCTAGATTGTGGTGGTATCAAGTCTTCTAAGTGAGTCCAGGTTCTTAAGAAACTTTAGCAATTCAGTAAATTTTGTGTTTGTTTGTTTTGTTTTTTTGTTTGTTTGGTTTTGGTTTTTTTGTTACTGATGTTGATGTTTAAAATCTCCAGTAGAGAACATGTTGAACATGACCCTCAAAATTTTGACGAGCAATTGTTCACAAAGGATATAGCTAAAAAATGCTATTGTGTTATTTGGCTTTCACTTTTTTTTTTTTTAAACCACAGTATCTGTTTTCTATTTTAGAAGCACCGAGACTACTCATAAGTTTTTCTGCAGCACCTGCTAGAGGGTGTAATTTACTACCAACAGAAGCAATTGTTTGCTCTGCCTCCCAATGTAAGTGGGGAGACTGCCACAAATCTTGAAGCAAAATGAGGTAGAGCAGCACAGCAGATGCATTTGCCCACTGATTCACAGGTAGTACAAACCTGATTCTGCTAAAAATACTTTTTTCTTGTAATGTGATTACTCTTGATTCCATTGTAACTTTTTATATTACTGTAGTTGAGAAGAAAATTAGTCCCCCTGTGTTTACTGGTGAAACAGTGATTCCAGAATAGTTTTTTAGCTCTACTGTTACCCCCACAGTTACCCATATTTTGATAGCTTAGGAATTTCTATGGCTTTAGGCTGTGTTTCTGTGCATCCCCTGCTGTCATACTGTGGGACTGGACCACACCAAAATCTGCTTCACAATTGCATCTGCCCAGGAGCTACTGAACAGATCTGTGAGAGGAGGATTTTTCATCTGCACTCATATTAAAAGAGTGACTCGAGGTGTGCATGATGCATGTCTGAATGTCAAACCTGGCTGCCAGCAACAATGAATGGGCTTTCTTTTTTATTTCTAACGTCAGTAACAGGTTAATTTGTGTATCTTATCTACTGTTATTATTATTAATTTGTTCCACATTGTATTTAATTTTCAGAGGGGATACTAGAAGCAGTGTAATACATCTTGCATTTCCACAGCAGGAGAACTGAGTCAGACCACAGAGGTGTTGTAGCACTGTGATGGCCCTGAAATTCTGCTGGGTTCTGAAGCAGCAAGGGGGAAGGAAATTTCCTTCAGCAAATGATGCCTGGTCAGGGAATTTAATGTTTAAGGTGGAGTGTGTTTGCAACATGCTTGGTCAGATGGTTGGGATTTGGGTTTGGGAAAGCAGCTTAAGTGCTGACTTGGAAATGTGAGTCATGGATCACACGGCTGTGGGGCTGGTGTGTGCCTGAGCTCTGCTGGAAGTGCGTGGTGCAGGGAGGGCTTGGGTGAGCTCAAGGAGAGTTCAGAGAATGCAGTTTATGCAAGTGAGAGTCAATAACTCTGTCAGTGCAGGAACAACCAAGGAAATGTTGCCAGGAACAGAGTGAATACAGATTGTGTAACCCCAGTGTAGTGTTATGAAAGGTAATGCTCTGGAACGTGAGGAGGGGACAAGGGATTCAGGTTTTTCATGGCCCCATCGAGCAGAATGCATTGTAGCAGGGGTAGAGAGCTACAGGGTGGAGGGGGGCAATAAGAAAGATGTAGACATGGGGTGAAAGTGCATCACTGTGATGTGCAGGGAGGGAAGTGTATGGTGGGGAGACTGAGGGGGTTTGTGAAAAAGCAGGAATTAAGAAAAAAACCAAAAAAACACTTGAAAAGGAACGGTCGTCTTCTGAACGTGGAATTTATCCTGAAACCAGCCTTCTAGACTTTGAGGCTTGCTTTTTTTGATCCCTTGGTTTAGACTGAATATAATCTATCCTTTAGATTTAGATAGAAATAATCTATCCTTTCTTCCTCCAAGAAAACATCAGGTTTTGTGCTGTCATGGGAAGCTGTCCCCTCTGCCCACTGTCCCAGTGTTATTTGGGCTCTAGTGCCCAACCAGTCACCTTGTTACCAAGGTACTTCTGAGGGTCTCCTCCCATGCTCTGTCTCCCTTACACCATCCTGCAGCTTTGTCTGCTGGTTCTTGGTTTTGCTGCTTTGCACTCCCTTTTGGGGGGCTGGAAAGAGGCTCTTGAGGCACTGTTATCCTGTTTTATTGCCTTGTTTGTTACATGGAGAATAAAGCAGGTGATTTTTCCTTTTCTTTCCTTGCCTCTTATAGCAGAGAACAGCTGAACTGGCCTTTCTCCAGTAGCTGGGCTTTGAAATGGGCAACATTCACACTACTTTAAGTGACTTGACAGCAAACCCCAGGTACCACAGTGAAGCTTCTGAGCATCCCTCCTCAAAGCAGAACCGTGTGGCTGAATTGCAGTTCTGTTGCTGCTTTAGGTGCCATCCATACTTCATGAAATCATGTCATGGGACTGTTCATAAGCTAGAAATTGTCAGCTTGCTGTGAAGTTTCAATGAAAGTAGAAATAATAAGGTAAAAATGTATTATTAATATGAGATTCCTGGATACAAATGGAAACCATTTGACAGGTTTCAAGTGTGTTATGAGTTTCAGGCAGAGGAAAAGAGCAGAAAACTGCCAAGGAGGGAAATGGGGAAGGAGACATATCTGAATCAAGGAGACATCACAGGTTGTAGTGGTTACTGTGAGACAAAATTAAAGATGAGCTCTTTGCTTCAGACAACAGTGTGGAAGATTTATGTAAATTCATTCCAGGCTCTTGTGTCATGAGCAGTGACCCCTTCCAGGCCAGGAAGTGACAGCAAAATGCAGCTGGCAGGCTGACCCTGCTGGAACAGAGGCAGCAGCTCTGTGAGCAAGGTAAGGGCAGCACATGCTGGGAGAGGAGGACCTGAGCCTACTAATGAGAAAAGCAGGTCTCTGCTTAAAGAACAAAGCAAGGCTGTTCCATAAAGCCTTGGTTGCCTCCCCAGCACCATCCCTTTGCAATTTGTCCATTGGTTGTGCCCATAAAATACCCAAATGACTTGGCTATTGCCAGTGCTGGGTGCAGAAGGGAGGGCAATGCTTTAAACCATAGTTCCCTAGAACCAGCAGCAAGTGCTGGTAAAGCCCTGCCTTAGAGATTGATCTTTCTCTTTCACTGTCATGGCAACTCTTTATCCTTTTAATATCTTTAAGGCTCAACTAAAAGTGGAAAGATCCCAGTGAAAGTTTACTGCTGTGATTCCTGGTAAGTGAAAGTTCACTGCTGTGTCCCTGGTATGCTGATGGCTCTCGTGAGATCCCCTTCACCCAGTTCACATGCACTACTCTTAGCTTTTTGATTTCTTGTGGATTAAGACTGGATGTTTTTGGGTTTTTTTCTTGCTGTAAATTTTGTCCTGTTAGTATCCAGTGTGAATAGAAGACCAACCTTTTAGATAACTTAAGTTGAGTTTTTATCACAACATTGGAGTCAACCACAGTGAATGATGAGTACCATTAGGAACTGAGAGCTGGGTTTCTCTTGCTGGACAGTGGCTGTTGTCTTCACTGGAGCCTGTTCTTGATTTTACCCTGCAGCAAGAGAGAGCAGCCCCCAGCCCGGGAAAGCAAGCTAAGTGAAAACTACAGCAAGAGAAAGAAACCCTGAGAGAAAAATGCTAATTATATATTTTGACCTTGTTGCATTAGAGATGGCATCACCCACATTAGCCACTATTCGTGATCATTCCCCAGGGCCTAAATTGCTTCTGGACAAGGAGAGAAGTCTGAGGCTTTTATTGTGGCTGCCTGGTTAAGTTACAGGATGAAATATATACCATGTAATGCTTTTGGACAAATTCAGTGGTTCTTAGCTGCCTTTGCCTGCCATTTGTCTTCTGTAGCTGTAACAGACAACAATTACAAGACCAAAATAAAATACTGGGCTGAGGATGGGTGTGAGCTGCCCAAAGAGGGTGGGGGTGGAGCACAACGTTCCCTTTGTGAGGGAGGAGGGAAGTTTGGTCTGTAAATTCACAAAGAAATTTGTTCTACTCATTTGCTTTAAATATGGGCAGGTGGCTTGGTTGTTTGTGTGCACAAATGGGAGCCAAAATTTGTTTTGCAGTGTTGCCCTTCACAGCCATTCCTTTGAAATGTTCTTGAGCCCCAAGCTCTTACTCTCTGGTACCCTGTACAAGGCAAGATTTCTCCCAAGTGAGAGTTGGTAACAGATTTGAGTCTGCTTGTGCTCTGAGGGTGGGAGGGGAGTGGGCAGAGGCAAGTGGGGAAGAGGCACTCTGTGAAGAAAGGCAAGAACAAGTTATTTTCTGTAAACCTTCTTAGATTAAATCAGTGCTGTATTTGAGAGAGGTAGAAGAACCTAGTGCTCAGACATGAATACAGCTGGCATACTCTGTATACTGCAGCTTTCTTCTTGGGAAAAGTGGTTTACCTACTATCAATCTGGTCAGAATTAGGTCCAGTTTGTCAGAATATGTGTTGAACCTCATTTTCTTGGAAAATCAAGACTTCGCATATGTCTGGCTTATTTTATTTGTGAACTAATTTTAAAGGTATTTGAATGAGATATGGAGGTTTCCAGCTTCTATCTTTTCGGTTTCTTGGGTTTTTAGGGAATTGGAGAAAATGTTTATATGTAACTATATAAAGATGTCACAGAATCTGCACAAAGGAGTCATTTTCTGGTCTTAAAAACTACTTTGTTCATCTCTTGAACATCATCCACTGAAAACTGAGCTTCAAGAACTGCAGGAAGTTAATTTGTTTTCCATGACTGAAACCCAAATCCTTGTTCCTGAGCATTGATCCCTGTGCTCCAGTGCTCAGCAGTCAGCTTGCCCAGATCAGACACCAGCTTATTTTGCAGTAAGGAATGAGAAGATTGACTGTGGTCAGTCCTTCAGGTGTCTCCCACAAATCACAAAATGATTGAGCAAACCAGGTAGTAACACACAGGGTGGGATGCTGGCTTCCTTCTTTGGGGCTGCCTGTTTGAGCTTCCCAAACTTTGGAAAAGAACCATACAATACAAGCTGTAGCTGTATACATGAAATCTGTCTTTACCTTTTAGGTGTTACCCTTGTGAAAAGCCTGTTTAATTTGGACTTGATCTGAAAGGTCTTTTTCGACCAAAATAATTGTATGATTTTATTATAATTTTCCTACATTTAGTGTACATGGTCCATCTCTGCATCCTGAAAGTGTCCTGATCTGGTCCTTAGGAAAGGTGCTGATGCTCTCTATAGTGTGTGCAGAGCAAGTTCTCTCAGAGCGTGCACCCCCATCTAATTTGTCATCAGTTCATCTTGCTTTCCAAGACTATCTTTTAGACTGTTTTGTTTTCAAACCTGGACAAAGCACAGACAGTCAAAGCTAATGCCTCATTTTTATTTATTTAAAGTCCCATGCTGCCAACTTGACCCATTTTTTTCCATTCTACTGACTGTTCAAATCACACAGATTAATTAGTCAAGGAAGGCACAGCTGATCCTGGCACAGAGAAATCCATACCCACACATTCTGCCTCTCTGTGCTCCAACCCTCTTGGTTGGTTTGACTTTTTTTCTTTCCTCATTCTGGGATGTGGGCTGTCAGTATTACACTGTGCTGTAATAGACCTGACTGGCCATTATCATTAGGAGTTGGTACCAGCTTCAAAACCCAGTCATCAAAGAACAAAAATGCTGGCAGCTAAATCGAGAAATCCAGCCAGGAGGAAAACAACCCAGAGCATCAGCCAGACGGCTGCTCCTGCCTGTACAGAAGAGGAGGACTGTGCAAGACAACTCAGCTAAATGTTGTCTGACATTTAAAAACAACTGTTCTATCTGAGAATGGTTTTAAGAAACCCCAGCCCAGTACAAATGCTGGGAGCGTGCCTCAAAATGACCACAAATGGGCTGAATCCCCTTTTCCTCTTGTGTGTGTGTGTGTGTGTGTGTATTTATATTCAGGCAGCTGATTCTCTGATGTATTGCACCGGGGCCATGTCCCTTATTAGAGCCCTAGGATATCTTTGAGCTTGCTTGCTCAGACCTTGGCAAATCCTGTTACACCTGAGAGCCTTATTTGTGTTCACATCCTACTGCATTTTTTTTTTCCTTTTTCTCTCTCTCTCTTTTTTTTTTTTTTTTTCCCCATTGAAAATGTTATTAACTAGAGCATTAAATGCTGGCCTCCAGCAGAGCTTCTCCATATGTTTACAACAAATGTTTCTTCCATAGAGGGAGGATGTATATGTGAGAGAGCATGCAGATAGAATGGGAAGCTCCCAGATCTAGCTTCCCTGGGAGGCAAAGCTGGGGCACTAGGAAATGCTTTATCAGTTCAAGTAATTCAGATGGAAACAGATTGTAACATCTCCTGATGCACCTTTCACCCGTGGTGAGGAGAAGACTGCAAGCATGGCAATCAGATTTTTCTCCCTTGTGTTGTGTGAAGATTCTGCTGTCTCCTGGGGGAGCACAGCCCTTTATTTGGTGTGGCAGAAACTGCTTTATCAGGCCAGGCAGACTTCAAAGCCAGTCAGGCTGACTTGCCCCTTTCTGCTCTTCTTTCCAACCAAATCCTGTGCATAAAACATGCTTATTACCAAGCCATGACTTACTCTTCTCCCAGTGAGCAGTTGGGAGGATGTAGAGCATCTGTCCCTCAGCATTCCTGAAGGTCTGTGCTGTTGCATGAAGGGCTCTGAGGTTCTGTGACTGCTGCCTTCCATGTAGCATCCCCAGAAAATATCCCTGTTGTGTAGGAGGTTGCTCTAGGGACACTGCTGGAAGTGACTCCTGTAATGCAATTCCCATGGTTATCAGTTGGACCAGGGCATCACTCACTGCATTGCTCCCTACTGCCAGTACTTTTGTAACTGCTCAGGTAATAGCAAAAATAGAGTTAATGGCAGCTGTTTTGAACTGGAAATAGCAAATAATATTCATCACTCATATCCCCCTCTTGTCTTGTAAATAATTCATAAGCTGACCCTTATTTTATAGAGGTGTTCACACTGATGCACTTTGAAGGACTTATTTTTATTTAATGTATGCTAATCAACTCCTTCACCTTCATAGTTTGTTCTGCTCTGGCTGTCTCCCAGAAGTGAAGGCATTGTTTATGCTTACTGATCAGCAATTGAGATTTAAACAGGGAGAAGCAAACAGAGTAACAAATAATATGCTTTGGTACCCATTTTCATAATGAATAATTGTTTGAGCAAAAAGCTTTCAGAATTCATTACCTACAGGGTGTTTGTGGAAATGCTGTCAGAGCATTTAGGAATAATGAAATGAGTGACTGTTGCACACTGAACTCTGCCCTTTTAGATAATGCAAATATTTGTGACACTAATTGTGTGTATTGTAACATCTCTTGAATCTGCTCCTCACTACTGCAAGGAGAGGAGTGGCAGCAAGAAAATCCAGTTTTCCTCCTTTGTTGGTCCATAAGTCATGGTAAAAAACCCAACCAAACCAGAAAACATTTAAAAAAAAAACCAAACAACTTGTGTGCAGCCTCTTCTATAGACAATGTGTAGGACACTTCAGTTGAAATTGTTTGTTTGGCAAAGCTGTAAATGGTTGAAAGTACAGAGCACAATATGCAAGTTGCATGTGATGAAATGTCAAGGTTTTATCAACGTGCCTTTGAGAAAGATACAATAGTTAATGCGTTAGCCAGGAGCTATGTAGACCAGTACAAACAAGTTCAAGTACAAATAACTCCATATTGTAAGGTACCCACTTGTCTTCACAAGTTTTATATATTTTACAGAGAAACTGCCTTAATCTTCTAAATGCACTGAAAGGTGAGGTAAAATGTAGCCCAAAGCTGGCAACCCCAAAGATGCTTTTGGCTGTATTTCTGTCTGTCTGGTCACTATTGATACCTACAGGTGATTTGGAGCTGCTGAGGGGTGTTACAGACATGTTACCTTGTGCTTGTGTGCAACTCTAAGCTATGCTCATTGGCTTCTTTGTAAGGACACGGTCACCTGTAGTGACTGTGAGCCTGTCCCTGCTGAAATACTGGAAAATACTCTGGTGACTTCAGTGGAAGCAGAAATGGGCCAGTCCTTGGGATATTGGTGTTCTTCAAGGGCAACCTCTGCCAGATATTAAAAGTTAAATACTTATATTAACATCATCTTCCATTTGTTTTCCCAAAACTGCTTCAGCCCCCTCTCCTGCAGCTTCTCACTTGGGCTCTGGTGCTCCCTTTGTGTGGAGCCTGCCAGTACCTTAAGGGATTTAATTTCACTGGGGATGCAACTTTCTCTGTCCCTGATTCACTCAGTTGGGTTTATAGGTTATGGGCTTCTGGGAGGGCTTTCTCTCTGCTGCCCAACCTTGCATGACTCCAGCTCAACATGAGAGGCTGCACCAGTGCTGCTCTGCTGATAACATAGGGTGGAAAGTGGCTGCAGTAACAACTGTTGCATGTGATGCCTGTGTAAATAGGTGTTTTCACCTGATTATCTTCCAGCTCATGTTCTCCTGGGCATTTTGATGTGATAGATGGTGACTTTTGTTTAATGAGGCTATCCTCAGTCACTGTTTTGTGTAATTGGGGCCTGAGCTGAAGTGTTATCTAGTTTATTTTCCAGTGATTGTTTCCTGACTGCTTTGATAGCTACCTCGTAACATCTCAGTATTTAATGGTTTATGAAGCACGTGAAATTTTGTAATAAATTCAGGACTCATTTTTGTAATACAAATTTGCAGTAGCTAGATAACTTAATTTTCATTTTATTGCTTTAATAATTGTTCTAGAAGGTTAATACCAGTAGTCTGGCAGCAGTAGTGGTGCATTAGCATCTGTTTCTCATTGAAACACATGTCCTCCTGTCTGTGGGGACTTGTTCTTGCCCCTGCTTAGGCAGTGAGCAGCCTATGAATGAAAAACACATATAAATCTTTCTTAAGCATTTTTTCTTATGTTTTGAAATGGTTTTGGCCACAGGTGAAAGCAGAACTGTCATCTGTGTGATTGTCCAGGCTTTGTTCTTTGCTTCATGGGCACCAAGTTCCCCTTTCTTCTTTCTTTCATCCCTTCAAAAATCCAGATTTCATTTAACAGCTTATTGCAGCAGAACCAGCAGTGGTCTCTGCAATGCAGCTCTGAGATTTATTAGCTCCTAGAAATGATGTTACACTTCCAGTCTGAATTTACTTTGAACCTTAGGTCAGTGGAGCACAGTAGACTTGCCTGCTGGGCTAAATGAACCTTCTGACACCCTATTTTTGTTTGCCAACAAACAAAAGGTAGGTTGATGCTCTCTGTCAAATACTCACTTTTCACATCAGCTTTGCATACATACAGAAACTGTTACTGCTGTAAGGCTTGGAGCCCACTAAGGAAAAATAATGCTTAATTCCACAGGATCTTGGTTTTATAAACTTCAGCTGATAGTCTTAAGTAGAAGCCAAATGTAATTTACTTCTCTAGATTAGCTAAAACTGATACTAGGCTGTCATGTCAATAAGCATGCATTGTATTTAAATTCTGACATAACATGAGCTTTCTTTGAGTCTCCTGGAATGACAGGAGTACTCTAAGATTTAGTGAAAATAAAAAGTATTTATTGCCTCCCCCAAGCCAGCTCTTTGAAACTCAAGTGCAGGTTACTTGCCTTAAAATGTGCAAATTTAACAACTGTTGCATAGCAATCTTGTGTTACTTGTTTAAACTGAAGTATTTTATCTTCTGCTGTGGAATGGAAACTGCTTTTTGAGAACTTTCTACATTATTGCTGTCACTTTTAGCATATTATTTTAAAATGTCTTCAGTCTTTAATTTTGCTGCCTGGAGAGTTTCTTCTTGCATCTCCTTGTTTGAACGTTGCATTCAAGAGTTCCTGCTATGGATTTGTTGCTATCAGTTTGTTTTTTGGTTTTCTTCTTTTTTCTGTGTAGGTGGGGGGTTTTCTTTAAAATTTTAGTCTGTGTTTTTGATCAGGAATGAACATCAGATAAAATATTCCAGCCTTTAAGCATGAGGCAAAGATTTCAGTTCATCTTTGGTTTCCAGGTAGTTCTCAAGCAAAGTGTCCTGTGGACTCTGGTACAAGTTAATATGCATTTACAGACTTATCTAGCCCAAGGCTAAGGACCACTTAACTATTAAAACCATACTGAGAATGGTATACATGTCTAGGGGATGCTAATAACTAGTTAATTATAACTAATTTTCCAGTGAAGTGATTTAGTAAGGGACCTTTACCACAAAGATAATTTAGCTGCTAAATTATATCTAAATTACATGTTCACTTCTCCTCTGTACACAGCTTGTTATCACTTCTGTTGAAAACAGATAAAGTTGGAAGGCATTTTGTAAAGAAAAGTACATGAGGGAACAGAAACGAGTTTATCTCTGCTTGTGATGGGGAGAGGGAACCCAACAAGCACCAACCTTTTGAATATTTTATTTTCTTTGTCAGAAAGAAAAGTTTTCCCCTTCCAAGTCACCTGAAGTAGTAGAGCTATTGCTGGTTCATCTTGTCTTTGTGGGAGGGTTTTTTGTGTGATCTGTGGGTTATGGATTAAAAGCTTTCAGTGCATTACTGATGGAGCAGTGTTGCTGAATCCTTAGCAACAAGCTTTTTCTCTCAAGGGTTTTTAATGAAACAGAAGTTTTCTGTGGCCATCTAATGCGTTTAAATGCTATTAAAAAGAAATCCCCTCCATTTCAGTTAATCAGATTTTATTTGCTGCCCATGATAACATAAGCTTGCTAGTTCTGACATGTTCAGAGGGAGATGAAACCTGAATGTTTAGTTTTAGAAAAGCAGAAAAAAATGGTATTTGTGTGAGAAAACTTCCTTTGTGGTTTATAAAATCAAGAAAAGGGAGAAAGAGTGCAGTATTAAATTTTCTTCCATTTGCAGCTTGTCTTAAAGCTTGTCATGCAAGAATGCATCAAAAACACTTGCAAATTTATACACAGTAATATGATTATATTCTCAAAAATAGAATAGAAATAGTAGAATTTTCTTGGAAAATTGCTACAGAAATTAGCTTTTTGATTTTAATTAGGTTTTCTTTCTTTTTTTTTAATTTTTTTTAAAGACTTATAGCAAGAATATTGTTTGCCAAATACCAGGGTTTTTAACTACTTCCCTGAAGAGCAGCTTGGTAACTCTCCAAGGATTACCATACTGCTGACTTCAGAAAAAAGTAGAAAGCACAGAAAGAAAGGAATTTATTTGCAGGCCAGGCAGTAAGAGAAGAACAAATCCCAAGTGACTGTGGGAGCTGCTGACACTGTATTGCCTGTAAACAACATCTTGTTTGGTGTATTTTGGGATTTGGCTGTTGTGTGACACTCAGAGCCTCCTGGGCTTGAGGGTAGAGTCAGAGTCCCTTTGGATCTCCAGTGGGCAGGGAGGGGGCACAGGTGTCTCTGCTGGGCAAGGGGTGCCCAGGAGGCATCTGCAACAAAAGTTGAAATTTTCTCTATCTTGAATGATGAATAGCTCAATTCTCACAGATGATAATTTTTTAAAATTATGTATAGTTGGTACTAATTTTATAGCAACGACTTCTCTGCCATTTCTGATTTACAAGACAAGCTTTCCTGTCTTTTACCATTTGCCAAACTGGGACCTTTTCGTCTGACCTTTTATGTGTGCAGTTGATGTGTTCTTCCAGCATTTTATTATTTCAGATTAAAATGAGTTGGAGGATGTTGGGTGAGTGCTGTAAAATGTTACGAGGGAATTGCCAGCTTTGCATTCAACGGAGGGTCTGGATAATGTGTACTGAAGATCAAATAACCAGATATGGAATTAAAATGATGAAGAGAAATATTCAGTGGTTCCCTGCTCTGTAACGAGTCACAGCTGGTAGGGAAAGAAGCCCAAGAATATGTGAGTCTGGATTATACTGTAAAAACACAAGGGAGCTTAATTATGGTTGTTTAGGAACTCTTGCTTGACATTTGGCTTTGAATGTGTGATTTTTATAGACCTGATGCTCCTTTAGAACAGTACTTTCTAAACCACTGTGTGTTTTCTGAAGAAATCTGTATTAGATTTGCTCCAGGGGCAACCTGCACCCAAGAATTGTGAGCTCCATGCAGCTCACGTCAGGACTGCTCTCACAAGATGCTGATCTTGCTAACAGAGAATTCCAAGTTGTGCTGGAGGCCAGAATGTCCACAGCCAGCACTGATTGGTTTTCCAACCAATATGACTGTGTGATCCTATTCTCTGTCTGTGATTGAGCTGTTTACAGGTGACTTTGAGTTTCCTTTTATTCTTAGCTGGAAGGGTAGTGATGGGTGATACTCTTCAAATACTTAATTACACAGAATTCTGTTACCACAGAACGGTATAGAATACAAAAAAAAAGAAAGTATTGCACCACCAAATATTGTGCTTTTGTGTCTTTTGGAGATGGGATTACTGAATTGTCCAGCTTTCTGACATTTGTACTGAATCTGTGAGGGCACTTAGGTCTTGACCATGAAGGGAAAGTACCTACACGTGTAGATGCTGAAAAGTTTCTACACTTATGTTTTGAAAAAGTAGGTGGTTCCTTCCCTTAGCTAGTTTTTCCTCCTATTTCTGCATACCAATTTGCTTGTGATCCATTTATGTGCAATGCAGCCTTTCAAATGCTTGATTTCTTTATTATTTTCATTTGTTTCCAAACTGACGTTTTGAAACTGGGTGCCAGTTGGCGTTGTGCATAGGGGAACAGAATTATCTGCTTTGTCAATATTTTACCCTGATGTATCTTGTTCAGTATGAGTTGAAACTAATTGCCTTTTTCTTTCCTCCACAAAACCAATTACAATTCTGTCATCTATTTAGGATTAATACTACTAAATGTATCAATTTTTCCAGATAAATATTCTGCTTAGTACACAGGTATTCTACTTACCCAAGGCTTACCCATAAGCAGAAATGAAATCAATCTCATTTAAATCCCTCTAGCCAATTGTTACATACTTTTGTGTTTATGTCCATAATTTGAGTTAAATATGCCTCATATTGGTGGAGTTTAAATAATTTTTTCACTGAGCATAATTAAAATACTGCAAAATCAAGATTATAGATGGTCCAGTTGAGTGGATCCCCTCTACTTCCCTCCCCACCAAGTTTTACATGGAGATATTGATACTAGATAAATTTAACTTTTTAAATGTGTTAAGACAGTGTTTCTGGTGAAACTGAAGCTGATGGGTTGGGGGGAAGGAGGGATCAGGAATCTACTCATTCAAAGAAAGATGGTCCTATCAGGGTTTTGAATACCAGGTACTACTGAAATGTTTTGGGTCTCCTAAGTGGCCTGACTTTATTGATAGTGGAAGGGAGAGGTTGACTGTCCTTTTTTTTTTTTTTTTTTGTCTCCAAGCTTTGTGTTTCATTGTATTTTAGGGTAAAATTTTGGGAGGAATGGAATGATAAGAAAGTAAAGCTCAGCAATGGTCACTAGAACTAGAGACAGATTTTAAATTGCCATGCTTGCCTTTTCTTAATACAAGGTATGCTCAGGATTTATCACTTCCAGAAGTAGCTCAGCTTGTCAGAACTGCCACTAAGGATTGTCCTCTTGTACAATTCCCTGCTCTCCTGTCTCACTCCAGGACCTCTGCTGGCCCTGAGAAGACATGTGGAGCCCTGAGTTGAAATTAGTTCTGATTGTGTGGTATTGATTCATGTGAGCAGGTAAAAAGGGAAAGGCTGAAGGCTTTTACAAGGGCTCATGTCTGTCAAACCCTGTGGGGTTCTGGATTAATTTATTTTTTTTCATTCTGACTGTGTTTAACTCTTTGACAAGTTACCTTTTTGGTTTTGAATTCACTTGAGTACAAGATTCGACCCTCAGGCCTGAGTACCCTGCATTCAAGTACAGTGGTTTGTTTTTTTTAATAAGGCTGTGATGTGAACTCCCCAGTAACTGGCCTCATCTACTAATATGGAATATTTTTATTTTTTCTTTTTCCTCATGCTATAGGATGTCAACCCTGGAGATTTTCCTTTTGTTTTCAGTGCAGTTAAACAAGATGTGGGGAAAGGTTGCATGAAAACAGCCATATATAAATTTTAGCCATCTGCTTCCAAAGTGATAACAAGTGATCTGAATACTGCTGTGGAAAAAAAAAAGTATTCTCTAATCTGTGTAGGCATTGGAGGATGCTTTTGTTTGGCTCAGGAAAGCACTCAGCATGAGCTCTGTCCTGCCCAAATACTCAGAGAGCTGGTGTTACACAGAACCATTCATGTGGCAAATTAAAAAGTCTGGTGGACGGATGATATGGTTCTGAGAACTCAATAAAACTTATTACCTGCGAGACTGATCTTTCTATTCCAGTGACATATGTGCTGGTAGTTTTGCAACAGCAGGAATAATTAAGAAAAAAATGACAAGTTAGTATTTTGAAGCTTCATTTTAATGGAGTTAAAGAACTAATTTCTGCCCCGGCGTATGCAGGATTATGTGGAAATCTCCCCTCTGCTGCCTTCCTAAAAAGATGTGAGCTGATGGAAGTCATACTTATTTAGTTAAGTAGGGTATGGCTGTATGAATATATTAAGGTAAAACTGTGAGAGGACTGAGTAAATAGGTGTGATTTCACTTGCATCATTGGGGATATGAATTTATCTGGAAAATAGCCTCATTTCAGTTAGATGTAATGGCAGCTGAGAACACACAGTTGGGAGTGAGTTATCTGAGAAGAGTTATCCAGAAGGTGGTTAATAAACAGTGTAAATGCTATCATGCATCAGTCCATGTTTGTCTGCTAGTGATTCTCTAGGACAAGACAATAAGGAAAACCTTCAAATCAAAAGTAAGGCAGACCCCTGAAATAGAGTTGTTTAGAACACGAGGCAGGCATAAGGAGCAGCAATATTTAACAGCAACTCTTAAAGTTCTGGTAGCTCTCAATTATAGGTGTAAAATCAGAAAGTGAACTGTAACAACTATTTTCCCATGTGCCTTTTGTTCTCTTCCCTTAGCTCTCTCCTTATTTGCTTATCTTGTCTTTGGAAGGATGTGTTTCCTTCACTTGACTGTCGGGAAGGGCCTTCATTGCTGGATGTGATCCTTTTTATACTCAATTTTCCTCTTCAGCAGAATTTGCCGATGGAGTAATTGCCACGCACGTGTCACCAACTTGCTTTGTTACTGCCCTGACAGGTTGCTTCTCAGTTGACTTCACTTTGAAGTTCCAAGTTCTCATTTCTAAGAAATTTGTGGGGTTTTTGGCATTATTTCTCTTATGTTTACGAAGCTTTCCATTCATATTCCCTTCTTGTCACTGCCTTTGCACTGGTTGGTTACAGGAGAGATTTGGGGTGTTATAAATAATAAAACAGAATGAGACAGACCTATCCCTTGCTCAGTTCAGCAAGACTCTTGGGAAGCAGCAATCTTATTAATTCTCATCTTTCTGCTGGTGACAGAAGAGAGGGGATGGATGTGCATGGTTGAGGGGATAGCATTGTTGTGTTTTCATGGGGTTTGTGTGTGTTTATGTTGGGCAGAGATTGACGGGAGTTTTCCAGCTCTAACACAGGATCATTGTGGAAGCAGTTCATGTCTGTTAGTTGTGAACAGATGGTAATGCATTATTTTTGGCACAGGGAAGGGAAAGGAGACCTCATATTGCATATGAATAGATCTCTCTGGGGATTGTTCTACCAAAACGAGGATGCAAAAGTAAAAGCAGAATAAAATACATCTGAGGTTTCATGCCCCCTTTTATGGGACTTCAGTCAATCCTGGCTGTTATTGTTGCTTCTGATAGTTGTTCAGATTTGTGGTGGATGATAACAAAGGTCTGACAGGCATATTTGTTTAGCTAGTCAAAAAGTTTAGGAAGCAAGGGGGGGGCATTCTGAACCTCATGACTCAATGGGAAGGCCTCTCTTACCCTTTTCATCCCTGTTCTGTGTATAAATCCTTCTGGCCCAATTCTTAATTTCACTTTTTTTCTTACATATGGTCAGCCATAGATAGAGTGAACCTTGCCACAGAACTCTCACTTTTAAAAATTCATATTAAAATCACCTTTGCTAATATCTTTGTGATTCTTAAAGTGCCCTAAATCCCTCATCTGCTGTGGTGAGGTGTGGCCCTCTAGGCTGCAGCAATCCAATATTCAGCTCAGGGTACAAGGTCCTGAGATATATGTGCTGGTTTGGGCTGGGATAGAGTTAATTTTCTTCACAGTAGTCAGTATTCAGCTATGTTTTGGATTTGTGCTGAGAACAGTGTTGATAATTCAGGGATTTCTTCCTTACTGCTGAGCTGTGTGTACACCAAGTCAATACCTTCTCACATGTCCCACCAGCAAGGAGTCTGGGGATGCACAAGAAGCTGAGAGGGGGACACACAGCTGGAACAGCTGACCCCAGCTGACCAAAAGGATATTCCATACCATGAAGATGTCATGCTTAGTCTGTAAAGATGGGAGAAGAAAGAAAGATGGGAGAAGAAAGATGAAAAGGATGCTGTCTGGAGTGATGGCATTTGTTTCCCCAAGTTCCTGTTCCAGGTGTTGGAGGCCTACCTTCCTGGGGATGGTAGGAGGTAGGGAATTAATTAATTGCTTTGCTTTGCTTGTGTGCAGAGCTTTTGCTTTACTTATTAAACTCTCTTTATCTCAATCCATGTCTTTTCTCACTTTTACCCTTCAACTCTCTCCCCCATCCCTCTGGGGGGAATGAGTGAGTGGCCGTGTGGGACATAGATGGGGTTAAACCCTGACACTGTGGAAACAAAGTATGAGCTAAGACAGAAAGCCAAGTACTGGAAACCTTTGTTTTCTTCCTGCTTAATATCTTCCATTTGGTTTTGAATTCCAATCATTTAAGCTGCCAACAGCATCCTGTCAGATGGAGGAATTGAGGATTCGTGGGGGAAGTGGAAAGCTCTTTGTAGTCTCATGGAGAGTCCAGCCCAGACATTCATGACTCCTTTCCAGCACAAAGCCTCAGAGATTCTGAGATGTGTGTGGTTCTTAGTTCCCTGTAGTTCCTTAGTTTTAGGGCTTTTAGTTTGCTTAAATAAAACTTGATCTGTAGCATGAGAAAATTGTTTCTTGGATGCATTTTTAATGAGCTCTTCTGGAGTTGGTGGCACTCAAATATAGTTCAGTGTCTTCTGCTCAGTGCTGCCCATCCTTGTCAAAAATTAATATTGGACAACACTTGGCCATATTAAAAGCCATTGAAACACTGATTACATCTTTTAATTCTAATTCACAGTGGTAGGTTTGTTTTGAGTCACTGCCACTTCAGCTTTGTGCTGTGAGGTCCTTCACAGAACTGATGTGATAGTAAATGTTTTCAGGTCAGATCCAGCTAATTAAATGCTCAGACACAATTGTGTGTGAGTGTCTGAGAAGGTCAGCTCTGAGGCTTGCCTGTAGCCTTCTCCTGAGGGAGTAATTATGTTGTATCTCACTCTTTGGGCTAAAGAGAGCTGCTCTGTTACTAAGCCTGGTCAATCATCCTGCTCTGAGCAGACATGTAAAGAAGGGTTGTACTCTGTGTAAAGAAGATTTGGCTCTTCTTGTGAAAATAACATCACTTGGTATGTGCAGATGTCTACCAGTACATTACATCAAGACCATCATAAGGCATCACTATGCTGAGATAGTTAAAAAATGGTTTTTCACTTCACAGTTTAGCTTGGGCTCAAGTGATCTGAAAGCTGACACAGATTTGGTTTTGCTAGATTTCTTTTTAGCAGGTATAACTTTATTTTATCATAAATATAGAGGGGTAGGGGGAGAGTTCTTTTGGAACTGCAGGAAGAATATTTTTTTGGATCAGAAAGGCTCATTTAGGATCAAACTGGAGGGCTTAGCAGGTGGAGAAGGTACTGGGGTCAGGAGTTCCACCTGAAAGCTTGAAAGCTTTCAGAGACCCAGCTTTCAGAGACCCAGCCTGTCCCAGGGCTGGGAAGGCCACACAAAGCTTTTCCAGAGGCAGGTGAGACCAATGTGGACAGTATACCCTTTCCCCACATTAAGGACATTTGAAGATCCCTTTCAACTGAAACCCTTCTATGATTTTGTAATACTGAAGAATCTGAGAGAGCTTCCTTTAGTTTCAGAGTGTCTTAACTTACAAAGACTTGCTCTTGCTCTTGGAAAGCTTATGTCTTCCCTAATTTCTAAGTAAAACACCATGAAGAGAGAGGGACTGCATGGTGATAGTTCCTGGTTATTTTAGTGCTCTGTGAGAAGTTTGGAAATTTCTGGGACCCTGCAGTGTAAATAAACACTGCCCCTCACATCTCAGTTTAAGAGGGCTCTGTGTCTGATTGCTGACATGCAGGGTGGATTTACACTGACATCCACTGTTTCCAGAAAACACTTAAAGTTTCAAAGCCCTATCACTACCACATAAATTTTGTTCCCCTATTTTGTGTCTGCATCTGACTGAAGTCTGAATTTTGTACAAAATTTGCCTAGCACTTTATGTATTAAGTAAATACATGTGGTTCTACAGTGTGTCACTGGTGCTCCCTGGACAGGGGTTTGTCTTTATAACTTGTCCCTTGTTTGTATGATAAATGTGACAAATACTGGTTCTCAGGAGGGAGTGAGCCAAATAGAAATATAGGGATTCTAGGTACACAAATCTGTCTCCTGGGCTCATGACCCAGAAGCTTTTGTCTTTCCCATTAGGCAAAGAAAGAGTCAGATTCTCACCTGGTGTATGTTGACACAAGCTGTGAAGTCAGTGACCCCTTCCAATGATCTCTGGTTCATACCATGTAACTCTTGTAATAATTGTAGGCAAACACAGATGGTTGTCACATCGTGGCCTCTGGATGTAATCTCCACTCATCAAAGAGTGGTTCTTGATCTCTGGATCCCAAAGATGACAGGAGTAACGAGTGCATCTGGACCTCCTGTGGCAGTGGAGAGCTGTGTGGCACTGAAAAATTCTCCTGAGTGGATGTGCCTAGAAAAAAAAAATGTTATGAAGGCACTGCATTCAAGGAAAGCAAAGCAAAAGAAATAAAAATTTCGTGAATGTGATCTGTCAGCAGAGCAAACACCCTTTTTATTTTCATGAAAATACAGATGCATGTCACTGAGAGCATTTGTCATGACTGATGCTACATATATATCAGGAGGACGTACTAGGGAGATCAGGAGACTCCAGTAAACAGTGTGATAGCTGAGCATTAAAGGAAGGACAGGAAACCTCCGGTGCCAAAGGGCAGTGGGAGGATGAGTTGGATCCAGGGATGAGGAGAGAGGGAGGTTTTGTGTCACTTGGTGTGACATACAGCACGATCTAATACATTCACTGTAGAGGAAACCTTCCCAAGAAAGCAGGAGATTTCATATGGTCCACAGGGTGATGACAGTTTCAGCTTTCTTTCAGAGGAAATCCTTTGGAAATTTCCTCTCCAAATCTGGAAGCAGCAGCTTCGTGTGCCTTGCCTGTCCATAGAGCACCTGTGGAAGTACAGTGGTTTGCCAGGGTGGTTGGTTTCCCCCTGAAGAGATGACTCTGTAGGAGACATCAATGGAAGAAGACTTGAAGAAAGAGTTGTGCATGGGATTTGCAGGAGATTCTTACATTTTATTGGTCAGAAGCAGCCAGCTGCATTGCAGAGGGGACTTTGTGAAGGGAGGTGGAGTAACACCAGCTCAGTGGGCAGTGGCTGCCCTGGAGGATGTGGAGTTCTGCTCCTCAGTGATCTCAGCTTTAGATGCAAGGCAGCATTTTGCAAAAACCTCCCCAGTGCATCACTTGGCAGGTTCCTGTGCTTCCTCTGGGGAGTTCTGCTCCCACTGAGCCCAGACTGACAGTTCCAGCTATTGTTTTAATGCTGTGCATACAGCCTTTGTATTTCAAAGTGGGTTTTAGATTTTAACAACAGTTCTTCCTTCAAGAGCTGATATTTTTCAGTGTTCTTGCAGTATCCAAAATGTCAAGCCCCTTAGGAAACAGCAAGCCTAATGTTTGGTCAGTGCTAATTAAATTTCTAAATATTTCCTCTCATGTCAGGGTATAGAAAATTCTTTTCTTTTGTTTAACTTGCTTTGTGATTTCCATGCTCTGATTATTTTTTTCCTTGTTGCTTTCTGCATGCCATAACCAGAACACTTGTTTCTCTATGTACAAAGCATATTACTTCTGGGGGGGTGAGGAGGAGGAGGGGGATGTAGGACTCGTAACTAAAGTGCTTGCCTCTTCTTAATTATAATTTTATTTTAACTATTGCTGTCTGTGAGGGTAATTGTCAGGTCGTCTCAACACTTGCTGCTTAAATTGTGAGCTTTTTTCCTAGCATTTTTGAGAATGGTGGTGAAAAGTAATTCTGTAAGCCAGTGTTAGCTTTGGAGTCAGTTTGTGCTTGTGGAACTGGCAGACTAACTTAAGAGTTTTCTATTGCTTCATTTTGGCAAAGAAAACTTCTCTGGCACACTGGGCACCCTGTCCTTCCTGTACAGGAGGCTGATCTTCCTGAGAAATAGACTTTTTCTATTCTTCTCTACAGCTGCTCCCAGCCTAACTTGCTCTTAAACTCGTGGAGACTCTTTCAAAGAGTCAGTCATGTTATTCAGAGCTGGGGCTATGGGGGATAAAGTCATCCTGGGCAGCTGTGTGGTGCTCATGTCCACATCCCTCTGGGTGGGAGTGCTGCTGCTTTTCCATGGCTCCTGAAGGATGACTTTCAGCAGTGAGTTCTGTCATGACCCAGCACAAAGAGCAACAGCATTGGGCTGCTCATGGCTGCTTTAGTACTTTTTGAATTAGTCTTCAAAACTCTTCAGTCTGTGATTGCTGAATGAAATTTTTCTGGGCCTTTTATGCATGTCACTTAATCTCCATCTGTTTGAGTTCAAAGTATGGAAATCCATTCCAAAAATACACAAATGGTATGGGAGTCTTACAAAAAAATTTTAGGAAAAGGGATATATTTGAGTGTGGAAGCTTAAACTGCTCTTTTAAGTTCCTGAGTAGCTGCTTGAAAATTTGTCACTGCCACTGCTTTGAACTGGAAGAGAGCAGTCTCCATTTTCTGAGGTTCAGCAAAGCCAGAAGATGGGCAATCTTCCTTCTTTTTATTGGGGAAATGACTCAATATCATTCCAAAAAGGATGAGCACTGCAAATTAAGTGCAGTCAGAATCCCAGTGAAATCCAGTCATTCAACTTCTTTTGCATTTTAGGTTCTCTTTTATCACTTTATTTAGACAGTTTTTATTCTTTTATCCTGTAAGGAGTAAAACCCCTCTGGTCTACGACAGAGTCTGCAGGCAGCATCACTCTGGACAGTTGATGTTTCCTCATTCCTCTCCATCTCAGTTTTGTATATGACCCTTTTGACATTTGCTCTGACTCCTGCCATATGCAAAAGATGGTGAAAGATTTAGCCTGAAGGAAAATAAATTTTGTTAACAAAATGATGCTTTCAGCCTGGGATGTGTGCACACAGACTGATTTGGGGTACTGTCTGGCTTTAGATATGCACAACAGAGAAGTAATGGTGTCTGTCTCAGGTCAGTGTCCGTGGATGTGGTCCCTGAAGGTTTGGGAGATTACTGGCATAGGAAAGAGTTTGTATAGAAGCAAACTTTTCTGTGTAAAGATGAAAAAATTGAGACAGTAAATGGTGTAATTCCCAATGCAGTCTCCAGCTGCCAATTCCCAGAAAGTAGTGTTATTTGGTTTTATTTCTACTTCCTTCATGGGATGAGAAGATGAAGATGATGTTAGGCTTTGTCAGCTAAAGACTTGGTGTCTCCTCCAGGTTTCCAACTGCTTTCATTCAGATAACTCAGTAAGCATCCCTTTTAGTGTTACTCTGTCAATGTTCCCTCAGGCTTATTGAAGTCTCAGGCACTTTTCATGGGCTCTGCATTAGTAATGCATCTCTCTGTTCTGATTTTTAGCACATTCTTCCTGAAGTCAATGATTTAGCCTTTAACATTTTCTGCAAGAAAGCACCATTGCTAGGGCTCACTTGGGTGCAAAGTGACTCTATATATTAGAAGAGGGAATTGGGAAAAGGATTAAAACTAAGAAAAGTTGGCACGTTTGCATTACTTTTTTGTCTTGGTGCTGTCCAGATAAGCAGAAATGTCTCCAGTGGCTCTGTCTCAGCAAAGAACAACATCAGGAATTGTATTTCTTGGAGACTTTCCTTCTGATGTACCACATGTATGTGTGTACCCATACACATGGGATCTAGGACCCTAACAGATTTGCTGGTGACTAAAAACTGTTAATTTTTATGGATGCAGCACCCAAGGAAGCCATCATGAAGTATTAGGACCCTGTAGTTCAGGGCTTCATGCAGGGACGTGATAAGGGAAATTTTTGTCCCAGAGCTGTGACTGCTGGGGTGGGACAGGGTTCTGGGACTGAACAACTGGTGCAGAAGGAGATGTTGGAGAGAGGGGGAAGTGGAACAGAAGAGAACAGAGGATGAGAGATTAATAATAAAACCAAGTTCTCTCCTAATCCCTGTGTTTCTATATTGATATTACAGAGGGTTTTAAAGATAATGCAGACATTGCTAATTCTCAGCTTTTCAGTGTGAAGGAGGCAGCCAGGAGGATGAACCCAGTGGCCATGATTCTTGCTTTGAATCCTCAGCTAGATTGTTCCTTCTTATAATCTGCAATGGCTTTTCTTTCTAAGATCAGCTCTTCCTCTTCATTTCCAGATTCATCAATGCAGCTGTTTTCAAGCCTTTATGCACTGCTGTGTTGTGCCTAACACAGGGTTTCTTCTCCTTCATAATAGTCCTGGATTACATATAATATATCCCTAATGTCACCATCCATCAAAGTGCTGGTGAAAGGAGACCCAATTGTGTTAGCTTTCCATGACTAGTGTAGAACCTAGTTCAACTTAAATAGATTTACCTAATATATTTTTTCTTTAAATTGTCTGTTCTTCAACAACTTAATATACAAATAACCATCAAAGCAAAGCCACATTATAAACTCCTTCTGCAAGCAAAGAATAGAAAGTATTCTAACCATTTAATGAATTAGCTTGTTCAAGGAATAATTTCCAGACCTGTATAGCATATTAGGAAAGGCTTCAAACTGAATAATAGATGAAGTGCTGCATATTTGAGATGCTGTGTTTTCCTTGCATCAGAAAGCTGCATGCCTGATGAGATTGACTGATGTGGGTATGAACAGAACCGCTGTATGGGGGTGTAGTTCACCCTATCTTGACTCTTCATGTGCAAATGTGCTTTTTGTTCTGGTTTTCACCCAGACCTTTCTCTCATGAGTGGTACTCAGGGCTCCATCAGGTACCTTGTTATTGTCCCAGATGTTTGTCTAGTTCTCAGAAGAATTTTTTTAGTGGTGGAAGGGACCTTGGCATCTAGACTGAAGTACAATTATATTTGTTTTGTCTTCCATTCTTAAGAGATTTTGCTTGAGATTTTCCTTTCTTCATCAGGCCAAATAGCACTTTCTGGATTAGGGGAGACTCCATAGCAGTAGGAAAGGAAGAACCCCCTCTTCCTTGAGAAAAGAGCTGTGGCTTATTTTTCTCCTTGCTTCTGAGTAGTTTTAGGGATAAAAACCCTGGATCCTAAAACAGCAGTATCTGCTTGGAGATTTTCCATAGCTCCGTTGCAGTTTGAGAGGGAGTCAATTCCTTGTTCTAATGCTTGGTACCTTGTCCCAGCACTAGAGGCAGCACTGCCTTGGTTGTGCAACAAGTTGGAGGAGCTATGGGGAAGTGGGAAGAATCTGAGCCTTTGTTTTTGCTGTCTGTCTTCTCACGTATTTCATTGAAACATGAAAAGTAGGTTCCTGTCTGCTTTAAAGGTCTTCCTAGAAAGCTGTGAGTCTGTGAATAAGCTCAAGCCCTTTGGCTAATATTTCAGTGAATCTTTCAAACTCAAGGTGGAGCATGAAACCCGAGAACTGGCAGGGAGAGGCAAGCAGGTTGGTTGTGCATGAACTACACAGGTACCTGCCTGTACCCCAGGCAGCCAGGAACTGGCACATTAAAAGAAGCTCACAAAGAAATGCAGCTGAAGTCAGAGGCTGAAATGTCTGTTGTGATAGAGGAAAAATGCTTTGGAGGAAAAGGGGAAGTGCTAAGGGACAAGAAGACTACTGAAGAAGAAGTAAGACCCTGTAAGGTGTGAGCAGAGCACCAACCTAGTGAGCTCTGCTAAACTTGTCCTGGGGTGACTTTTACCATTGCTGAGTTGTGGACAATTTTACAGATCTACTTGGTAACAGCAGATAATATCCATGGTCATGATTTCTAAGCAGGCAAATTCCAAATGCAGCTTCTGCATGAATGGTGTTGGTTGATGATTGCATTGGAAGCTTTTATGCTGGCCATTTAAAAGCTTGTACACCAATAAACCCAAATCCTGCAGTGCTGTACATTTTCAAGTCCCTGTTTTCAAACTGACAGGACAGTAAGGGACAGGATTCTTAGCAGCAATGAGCCTTAAGTGCTGTGTTGATTTCCTTAAAGCTACACTGGTTTAAATCAATAGGGTCATGGCCTAAAATACAGAGGTGTGTTTAGCACGGTGCAATTGTCCAAAAAATATGATGATGAGTCTCTTTGCAGTGCCAAGAAAATTGTGTGACTTGCAGTGGAGTGCACCCAAGTACATCATGCCAGTTTGGTCAAGGCTGAATAGCAACAGACAAACCCCAGAACTGGGTAAATGCCTCTGTAATTTGTCTCCTGACATTGTGCTCCTTGCAGCTCTGCCAAGGAAATGGAAAAATGGAGATAGAGCCCTGAGCAACCCGTCACAACACAATGAATTCAGCTTCCAAAACTATTGTAACTGGGATGCTGCTCTTCTCAGACGTGCCAGCAGCTACTACAAATTAACAAAACAAAAGCAGCCCCCCTTTTTAAAAGAAAGGAAGGGGGGGAAGTCACATGATGTCATATTTTGTTAAAGTAGCATAAACTTGGCAGTTTGTGCAGCAGGGATAGGGTCAGTGTGTGGAAACAACAGGCAAGTCTGGATCAATGTAGACTCCTTGCTTCAGGCCTCAGTTGTCATATGCCTCTGACCAGCAAGAATTCAAGGAAGCATAAATGATGTTCCTCTAGGTCATGTTCTGCAACATGCACTTTATTACAGCAATATGTACCCACACAACTGTGATGCAGTGGAATCCATTTCAGAAGCAAGATCTGCTCATCCAGACAGAAAATACCTATTGACACAGTTGTGACTTCACAGGGAAGGTCTACTACATTGTCATTATTTTTTAAGCAAAAATTTCATTATTAAAAATGTCATTATTAATTAAGCAAAAGGCAAACCCTTCTTGAAGCTTACAACTCTCAAGTCAACTGCAGTACAGTTCCCTGGCTTGTGTCATGGACACGTGGGATCACACCAGGGGTCCCCTAAATCTCCAGTGTGCTTTGGAGAGACAATGCAGCTTTCTGATCTGACCAACATTTAATGTCTAGGATCTTTTCCTGTTGTGCTGTTTCCTTTTTTTTTTCCCAGACATGTTACTAAATACAGTATTTCTTATTCATATAAAGTAGATTTCCCTCTAGATAAATACATACTTTAAACAGAATTAAATGGCAGAAATTTCCTGAGTGAAAAGAAATCACATCTCTGTTGAATCTGTGCTACTGACAAAACATTGCCCTTTTCATCTTCAAAGAACTGTGCAAACTTTAAATAATGGAATTGTTTTTTATCAGGGCTGTGAAGTATGTACTAGCATTCCAGATGAAAGGTGGGAAACCAAAAAGAGAGGTTAAGTGATTTTTAGTTAAAGTTGTTGGGGTCAGAGCCAGCTTAGAATGGAAACTCTCTGGGTGGCCTGGACCTAGAACACAAGATCCATACTTGTTCACACTTCTGCCAGTCTGAGATCTAGATGTAATAAAGCTGAGTCAGTGGAGAATCACTAGAAATAAATGTTTTTTTTTCTCTTGTTCTCATGCTGATGTGGTGCACAATTGATTAAATAGTCTTATTCTAGGGTAGGCAATAAAATGCAGACAAGCTTTCTACCTATTTGAAAGAAGATAAAACCAGAAGCTTCCTTTGTGCTTCATACTGCAGCTGAGACAATCTGCATGCTTCCCCTGACAGATCCAGAATTTCAGTGTAGTTTATTTGTTACAGGTTCTTGTGGTTGTCTGTAAATTCAGCAGCTCATTGCCATATATCACACAGCTCTCAGTGCCTGTTGCACAAATGTGTACTATAGGTGCTGTGTGACAAATGGGTAGGAGAGAGAGGTTACCTCTAAACATCAGCTCATATGCATCAGTAAGGGTGGATCATGAGGGGTCTGATCTTTTCTGGGAAACCTGTTTATTTGCTCGATTTCACTGGGGAATAATTTTTGTTGCTTTCATATGAGATGCTGTGCTGTTCTCTACAACAGAGATATGAACCTTGGTGGCCTTGGTGCTTCAGTAACCATCAATTTACTGATTTGCAAGTACAGACCAGTGAGCATGATATATTGTAGATGTACAAGAACTCATAATTGATATTAGGAGTAAGTAGAACATGAAAGTCTAAGCAGCATTCATTTCTGCAAGTGGAGCCATTGCTGGGGCTGTGTCCATCAAGCCATCCCTTGGAACATCCTCTGAGTTGGAGGAAAGGATTCAGTAAATGTTCTCAACCAGCCTGGTGGTAAAAATTCTTAGGAGTGGAATTAAACCTTTTTGGCTTTGTCATGGGTATTGGCTCTTGAAGTATTTCCACCATGGTATCTTAAGGGAATTTAAGAAATAAAATGTATTTGGAATTCTCAGGCTTTGGAGAAGCTTCAGCCTGTACCCTTAGGATTGGATGTGTGATACTGCAGTGAGTTTGATGTCCTGATGGCTCTGAGGGAGGCTCAGCATGGTGTGATGATGTCTCTGTTCCAAGCACAGTAATATAAGCAGCATTGTGACTTAGCAGTTCTATTTATTTCATGATTCATTCTTGCAAATGTTACAAAGCAAATAAGAAGGGAAAAAACATTAGGGTAAGACCTGGGATATCTGAAGTGAATTTTTTAGTTGCCAGGTAAATAAGAAAGTATTTGAACCAGATGAAAAAAAACGTTGACTTGCATAAGTGACTGTTGTTTATACACAGGTCACTGGAGGAGCACATTATGGAAACAGGCAATAAATTAAGATGAACTGGAAGCAGGAGATAGGTTCAAAGGGTGAGACTACCAGAATAATTCAAGCTCACCCCAGTCAAAGGGTCAGATTACTTAGTGGTAGCTACTGTGCCCATGAGATTAGGATAAGGGAAGGCAGACCAGATGCTTCCCAGTTCATTGTTGTGAAACAGATTTTTCTTGCTAAGGAGCAGGATTCCTACCTGCAGTTCCAAGTGGATGATGGTTAAAATGCAGCACATGGTCTGAAAATGGCTTCAGATATTACTGGTTTTCCTGAAGTGCTACCCACAGCCACAGCTGGCCCTGCTGGTCCTTCCCTCAGGGCTGTACCAGTCTACATCCATTGACAGGAGCAAGCGAAGCACTAACCTCAGGTCTGCCTAAATTCCCCAGTTTTCCAGTGAAATCTGATTTCTTCTGTACTCAAATACCTACTGCTGCTAGCAGCAGGCTGAGGCTTCTTGCAGCACTTTTTAAAAGGAGGTTTTAAAAATGTGTCACTTGGCTTCATTCATATTGTTAAAAATCAGGCTGTTCCCTGCCTTCAGTGCTGCAGAAGGCTGGGCTGCCAGCATGGCTCCTAAGAGCCCAGCAGATTTTCTAATGGTGTGTCATGAGAGAAGACTGAATATTCCTGTGTGCTCAGTCCTGACTTCTTTTATGTGCAGCTCTTTGAGTTTTGAAAAGTCAAAGTGGAGCAGAGGCTTCCCTGCATCAGAGAGTGACATTGCAGAGGTGGCTTAGGGGAGGGTCTTCAAGGTGTGGGAGCTGTGGGGTAGCAGAGGGGTTCTCTGTATATTTATTGTATGTGAAGCTCTTGGTTGCAGTCATTCAATCAGGAACAAGTACTTGAACTTTGTTTAATGATGACCACACGTGTTTATTGGTTCATAAGTAAATAATCTCCTTGAAAAGAAGGAGATGTAACCACATAAACCACACATCTGAGTCTGAGGATGCCTGGGAAAGCTCTGGTTCTGCTAGGTAGGTAGTGGGTGCAGTTGAAGAGTTGGCTACTTTCCAAATAACTGAGGATGGGTAAAGGTCATATCATGTATGTGTGTACAAATGCATGTGCATATGTGTGAGTGTGCAAGCACTGAAGAATCAGAAGACTGATTTCCATCAGGCAAATTAGAACTTTCCTGGAAATACTGGGTTTTCTCCTAAGGGGTTGTTGCCATTTTAAGGTGCAGTCAGTGGTATCACACAAAATGTTGACTATGCTCTCTGCTAAAGTTAGCAAAATTTTGTACCTGTTAGCTGCTGTATGATGCTGTTGGGATAAGACCTTGCCTAAAATTTTGTTTGTTTGTTTTTGTTTGTTTTTTGTTGTTCTTTGCTTAACATCTGATTTTTCACACTGCCTTCTGCTGTCTTTTAAATTAGACCTCGCTAACTAATCAGGAACTAACTAGTTATTACTCTTCAAAGGGAGTCCTGAAAATAAAAAAAAGAAAAAAAAAAGCTTTAGGAAATGCTGTTAAACATTATTTATGTGTTTCTTGTTATCTCAGTCTTTCTCTTGGGCAAAAATCAATACCCATTTTTTTTTTTGGCAAGAGCGTGTAGAGCTATGGCAGTTGTTGGCTTTCTAACACATAGAACTAGATGAAGAAGGAGCTCTGACTATTTGGGATCAATCTTTTCTTGGGGTTTCTGATGAATGTGGTATTATTCCATCTCCGTAGGCTGTTTGGTGCTTTGGCCTCTCATAAATATATCAGAAGCAGCAGAATTTCTTGTGCAGGTAGATTGATTTCTTTTTTTGGTTTTTAGAATTCATGTGGGAAGGTTAGATTCTAGAGGTTCTTACTACTTCCAGATAAAGGGCTGTGTGTGCTCAAATGGAGTCTCCTGTTAGTTGTGTTATGCACACAAATTGAAATAAAAGTGGTTACTTTAGAGCTAAATTAGAAGTATTAACACATTACCTTATTTAGCATCATTTTCTTGTGTGCTTGACTTTCCATTTTTGTCCTTGACATGGAATATATAATAATTCATTAGCTAGCATGACCTTGCTGCCCATCCCTCTGGGAGGGCCTGGAGCAAGTGGGTGATTCCTAAAAGGTTTTAATAATGTATGGAAAGCATTAAAGTAAATGCAGGTCAAGTTTTGACCTTCTGGATCTGTAAAATTACAGATGCATGCATTCTGGAAGAGGGCTTGTGATTTACAGATGCCCTGGGGGCAGGTAGAGAGCATTGTCAGTGCTTGAATGTGATGTTACAATGCTCTTAATTTATTATCTTTTCATAATACAGATAGCAAAGCCTGGCAGGCTGGGAATGACCCCTCCCCTGCTTCTGCCCAGCATTGCAAAGCATTTGGCTGGGACAGGAGAGCTGCTGAGTGTGGCTTTTGGCAGAATGGTCAGTGTGGAGACTTGTGGGATGTAGATGCTCCAGAGGAGGTTGGACCTTGCAGAGAGCAGATTTTATAACCAGCAGGTTACATGTGAATCCTGGCAAAGAAAGATGGGGGGGATATAGAGACTGGCTTGATTCCCTTGCTCTCCCAGCTTGTTTTGGAGCTGGCAACACATTTTTCCAGGAGAGCAGAGGTTGTGTGCTGGTGTGTTCATGCATGTGTTCCACCTCGTGTTGGGATTTCTTCCTGGGGACACCTGGGATCCAGAAAAGGAAGGAAACCATAAAGCAATGCAGCCACAAAATTGGGGTTTGGCCATCTGTGATGCACCTCATCTGTCATTGATTTTGGAGTGTGTCCTTGCAGAGCTAGAGGGTGTCTTTAATTTTTTTTCTTTTTAGCTTTCATTGTTATAGAATGTTTTAGTGATTTCTAAAAGCAAATCAGAAAAATGTAGACTAATAATAAAAGGGCTAAGCTAAAAATTAATGCTTCACTCTGGCAGCCTATAAAAAGATTAAATAAAATAGAATAAAAAGATTTTGCAGTGTGGCAAGTTGTGCAGTAAAATAATACTGAGAAACAGCCGTGAAAACATCTAATAAAAACTGACATAAACATCCAGTTTTAAGAATGAAATCCAATGAAGCAGAAAACAATACATACTTTTCAAGGGGATGGAAATATCACTACAGAATGTACATTTTCAACAATTTTATGTTTACATAAATAAAACTTAAGTAGTTTCTTATGACTATGGAAAAACATTTCAAATTGTGGTTTTGCCACGTGTTTGATTTGAATGTTTTTATTAGTTTTTAGATAATATCTGATCTCTAAGGGCAGGCCTGAAGCTGAAATAATCTCAGATCTTCTATTGCTCTGCTATTTAAAAACTTGTTAACCACTCTGATCTCAAAGCAGGAAAGCTGGTGCAGGGAAAAATGGACTTGGGAGTGCAAGGGCAGCAGCAGGTGTCTCTGCCTTTCCATTTCTTGCTTTACAGCTTCTTTCTTCTTGCTCAGCAGCAGAGGAATTCCATTAGGAATGCTCTTCCAGGCTACGTCTGGAAGCACAGCATGACTTGGGAAAGCAGGAGGATTTTGCCTTCTGGCTTGGATTTTGATCAGTAAGGATTTCTTCAGAGGATACAGTTTTCAACAGTGGCCTCTAAACAGCCAGTAGCCAATATCAGTTGTGTTTTACATATTAGGGGCATATTTTATTAATAGATTATAAATATTAATAGATAATAAATTAAGAGCATTGTAACATCACATTTAAGCACTGACATTTACATATTTTGATTTGTGGATGAGGAGGATGTGATCTAAATTATGAACCTATGTTTGAATTGTGTCAGGAAAGGACTTGATGTTTTACAGAAAACTGCCATGAGCTTGAAGACATTGTGTATAAGTTATGCATAAATTCACCTATCTCCAGAATAACTTCTACAATATGCATGTGGCTTCAGGGAAGAACCAAACTTCACAACCCCTGCACAGTTGTTGGCTTGGGGTCAGGACCCAAGGCATTCACCATGTTCCTCCTTGAAAACCAGCTACTCCATTGTTAGCAAACCTTGGCACAGTTTTCTATTAAAAAAGAAAAAAGAAGAAAAAAAAGGTGTAAGGCATCTCTATTACATAACAAAGGTTATCTGGAGACACAGATACTCTGAAAGTCCCCTCTGTTCTTTTCTGTTCCCAGGGCCAATCAGCTGCTTCTCATTTTCACAGCTTACTATAAGTTCTGACCTATTTAAAATTCACCTGCCAATTGAATTGTCTGGCAGGACCTCCCTGACCCAGGAACAAAGTGAAATGTTCATTATCCTACAATGAACTGCTACAGACTGAGAGATGAGGAAAGGAAAGGAAGGGAGACAGCTCTGTGAGAAAAGAAACTTTTCTTTTTCAGAAGGCAGAGAATCAGGTGCTTTCTTAATTATTTAAGTGATTTTGCTCTGCTATCTGTTGGCAGCTTTACATCCTTGAGTCATTTATTCTTCCAGAAGAATAGACGTTTGCACATTGGTGTCTGTTGGTGCATAGGCCCCTTCCTTCTCTTGTAATTATTCTGCCAACCCACTCTTCCCTACCACCTCTCTCCTAAAAAGAGCTGGAGGGGAAGGGAGGATGGGTAGGTCTGTGTGTTACCTGCTTCTGCTGGACATGGGAATGACAAGGAAAAAGGCATCCTGACCAGTGGCTGCAGTTTCAAGGGAGAGGCTGTCAAGCATATGGCTGTTTGAAGGAACTTCTGCCTTTTTGATTTTGCATTTGCTCCATATTTGATGTCAGTTGGGATTTGGGTTTCTCGTTTGCTTTTTGGGGTGGTGGTGGCTGTTTTTAGGTCTGTCCTGATTAATGTATCATTTAATTCTAAATTGCTGTGTGTGTCCAGGGATACTTGTTAGGTGATTCCCATACCTGGAATTGAGCTGGAATTGACCTGGCAATGGTTTTAACTTCATATTGATTATTTTGCTTATTTTTAGCCCGTAATAGCAAAAATAAATAAATGTGTGAGAAGTGAAGAGCATCGGAACCAGTGTGCAGTTATTTCCCTGCCATGCACATGGACTCTTGTCTCCATGTTCCTTTCCCAGAGGCAACTAATGAAGAAATGTGCACATGGACTGAAATCAGAGGAGGCACCTGCTGAGTATTGATATTGGGATTGATCTTCCCAGTGCCGAGTCCTGTAGGACAGAGTGATTAGAACCAAACAGTAATTTGCAGTTCTTGTCTTCTTGCAGCTTTCCAAGAGATTTGTTTTTCTTCATTCCCATCTTCTGCTTTTGGAAAAACAAACACTTGGTAATGGAGGGAAGAGATGAAGCACCACGCAGCTTCTCCTTAGCAACTGCTCCTTAGAGCTGTCACAAAGTAGATGATCTTTTTTTATGCCCTTTTTCTTTTCAGAGTGAGGATTTCAGTTGATTCTGTTCTCTCTCACCTTTATTTGTCAGCTTGCAAGAAACCCTCTGTGTGTTTGTACTTGGGTTTCAGCTGGTGCTGATGATAATTACAGTCTTACTGCTGGCTTGAAAGCAGGACCAGGTTCCTGTGTTACACCATGGCTCAGCCCTGTGCCACTCCCAGTCAGTTAGAAGTGTTCTTTAGTTTGTGGATGTGCAGGAATAGCATCTTCTTCCCATGGTGTGAAGCAGGATGTCTTGGAAGAATCCTTCCCTTGTCCCTTTCAAACAATCAGAGGGAGCTGTGTCCTTCAGGGAATGGGTGGCGAGCAGGGGAGTTCTGATGGAGCATAGTGCTCTTTCATCTGCCTGCTTGGCCTTGATTATTGTAGTTTTTAAGGCCTGACAGAGAAGTGAAGGACTCTGTTTTTATTCCATTTACTGACTTGCAGAGGGATTATGCAACAGAAGTGTCTCTGGGATCCAGCATTCCTCCAGTCTGAGAAGGAAGGAATTGTCAGCAATGCTTCTGGTTGGCCTTCTTCAGCATCCCTGTGGTACCACACAGCCCTGAGCTGCTGTGTCTCCAGTGCCAGCAGCAACCTGGGATGTGGCAAGTGTTCTGAAAGCAGCTTTCCTTTGATTCTTGTCTTCAAGACAGTGCTGAAATCATTTTTTTTAAAATTTTGGTTTTAGTGCTTCAGTAACTTTATGAAGGACTGTCTAATTATTGAAGGGCAGCATGGTTTCTCCTCAGAGCTACAGAGACTTCAGATTTTATGATCTGAAGCTGTTAAGCAAGTGGGCAGATACACAGAACCTCAAAGTGTAAAGCCTGGACATCAGAGTGAAGGAGCTCTTCCTTCCTCATAGTGGCCACTCCAGCAGGAGAGCATTTCTGAATGCAGGTTGATCTTTGGAACTATTTCTAGCTTTTCTCCTGTGTTCTGGATGGCCAGAAGGTTTCAGGGAGTCCAGAGACCACAGTAGAGCACAGCAGGACACTGATCTGCCTCTGGCTGGAGTTGTGAGCTTTCCATTTAAGCTTAGTTCTGCTACAAAGTGTAGTGTCTTTTGGAACAGGGTATAAGTGAAGTGATCAATACAAGAGATGTGGCCAGAGCCTTGTGCTAAAACTTACATCTTGATTTGAAATGGGAAGGGAGGGTGAAGGAGTAGACAAATTGTTAACGAGCTGGAAAGCCTAAGTTCTGAAATCTGTAACCTCAGTCAGCTGCCAGATTGATTCAAAGATTTAAAAAATGGTGAAAATCATTGGCAGGTTCTGAATATCCTGCTGATGTAGCTATTCAGCCCCTGGAGGGTCCTGCTGTAGGGCACAGCTGCTTCAGCACATTGTCATTAGGATTGATGATTGTCATGCTCTGCTGTACTCCTGTTCCCCTTTTGCAAGTATTATTTGGCTCACATAGCCCACCCTGATCCTATTTTTATCTTATCTTGAGTCATCACTAAAGATCTAGGTTCCCATCAGATCCATCCTTTCTGCCATGGTGACCACAGCCCTCCCTGGCTCCTTGCACTAGCAGCAAAGTTTACAGAGTTCCAGAGTTTACAGAATTTGGGAAAATACAGTCTGCTTCTTTTACTGTCAAATTGAGCATCCAGTGAGTCTTCTCAGTCTCTGACACCTCATTGACCCAAAACATGAGAGATTTCTTGATGACTGCATACCAGGACCCTTTGGAGTCCTCTTTGATCAGCATACTCCAGCATCTTTGGGCCAACCAGCATCATACGTGGTAGGATCTACAAAATACTTTTCTAGTTGTTCATATACTATAAAATGTGAGAGGTTTTTAGTGCACAGACATGAACAGAGTTCTCTTGATTTTTGAAATAAACTCTTCTGGGATTTAAGCAATGACTCCCAGATGGCCAAGGAAAGGACTAGTAATGGGAGGTTGTATCCAACATCATCATCTATGGAATGATCAAGGTCTCAAGTGATTGTAGCCACACAGAGAATCCCAGCAGGCAAATTGTCATGCTCTAACAGAGGCTCCTGCCTGGTTATACAGAATATCCAACAAGAATTTAATGTGGCAGGAGAATGAGAATTTTTACTTTAAAGCTCCATTTTATTAGTCTGGTAGAAAGGGTTTCACCTGAGCAAAAGGAAAGGGGGTGATCAATACAGTCAGGCTCACGGTACCTTGCTTTTGGCTCTCTGCAGTTGATACTTGGATCAGTAAAGCCTCTTGTAGCCAAGTACTCGATATGTGTTGCTGTAAGAGGAAAAATAAAAGCCTGTGAACACTTCAGCAACACCCAATCAGCTTTGTGAGCTGTGGACAGCAGGACTTGTGTGCTGGCTTTCATTTGTGTGTGGGATCTGCAAAGCAGCCAAGAGGGTCCAGACCTCCTGTCAGGAATATTTTGAGAGTATTGCTGGAGGAATAGGGACCCTAATTATTAATTTTTATTTATTCATGTACCTAACATGTAACACTTAAATGGCTGTTGGTGCTCTGGTAGTTGACTGGTTTATTTCACTTTCTGTGTTTCTCATTCCTGTTGCCCCACTGCTTGCTCTTAAGGAGTCCAGTTCAGTCTGCTTCCACCAAAATGCAGGGCTTTGAGGCTTTTTTTGTTTGGTTTTGATTGGGTTTTTTTGTTGTTGTCACTGTCTCCATGAAGATAGGACAAGATGGAGAGGAAGGGGTTTGGCCAGAACTCTTCTAGTCCTTGCAGTTCATGAGAAGCTTCAGGGGAATTTACATGCTGATGGAAGCTTAAAATTGAGGACACCACTGATCTCCTCCAGAAAATCTGCCTCCAATTGTATGTTCTAGTTGTAAAGTGTTTGGGGCTTTCCAGTAAAAAAATGTTCTGACAGGATAATAAAAAATTATGTTAGCTTTAATGGGGAGTGCAGCTTCCTATGTTTCCCATCCCCCCTTGTTCTCATATTTCAGTCCCTGAGATTGTCATGTACCTTAAAATTCTTAGGTCCTTATAGTTACACCCCCTAAAGCTATTTACTATCTTAATTTTTCTAGCCCGTACCATAGCTGCTGCTGTGCTTGGTTTATCAGCATTTTTGCAAAAGGTTTTGTGCATCCAGAATATTTCTGTAACACTGAGTTTTAAGTCTGCCTCCCACATCATTGCCAAGGGCAAAAGAAGGTGTATTTCTTTTATTTTCTTCCTTTTTTTGCAGTTGTCGGAAATAAAATCCTTGAAATGCACAGCTCCAGGGTTGTTTATAAGCAGGCATCTCCTGGCACCCAGAGCTGCCTGGCTTTCTTACATGCAAAGTTTTGCCCCAACGTGGGGACTTATTTATTGTCGATATCCAGGACAAGAAGAAGTCAAGGGAAAAAGTGATGTTTCCTAGGGAATGGGAAGCCCTTGTCTGGTATTCATGAATTACAAGTCTGAACTTTTTTATGTGTGTCTCCTCCTCCTTTTGCTCTGTTTTGTTGTTCCCTCCAGTAACATTTTTCCTGACTATAGTACCATTGACTCCTGTGATAGTTTAATAGTTTCTGCTGTTTACACAGTTGTCATTTAAATTGTTGTGATTTAAATTTGCATGCAGAGTTGGTGAGTTGCTCAGAGTTTACCGTGGTATCCCAAAGGTAATTTGCATTCTGGTTGCTGGAGTTGTCCTGGTAACACTTAGGTGACTGGAAACCATTTACAGAGGGGAAGTTTAATTCTGATATTACTCACCGGTCCCAGTTCTGGTTGTGACAGGCTGAACTGTGTTTGGTAGTTACAAAATCTTTTATCTTCTAGCCATGGTCTTTGTATGGTGTTACCTGTTCTGCTACTTAGAGATGACTTTAGAGGAACAAATGAAAATGAGTGCTCTGCTTGTTCCTTGGTTTCTGACATGCTAGGTTTGGGGAAGCTGTCCCTTCTGCTGGAAGCAGAATCCTCACCCTTGGATCTCGTTTTTTGGTTCTGATGGTACTTTTAAATTTCTAGAGGGTACTGATTAGCTGGGGGCTGTGGATTATTCAACTGTAGTACAGTGGTAGCCTGCAGTGTTGTCAGTAAATATCATGTAACAGGCTTACAAGATGAACTTGAAAACAAAATCCTGGTGAAGTAAAACTGTACACACAGATTAATGCTTTTAGAGTGTGTTAGTGCTGGGGACCCAGAAAATAACTGAGGTGTTGCAAATTTAGGACTCTATTATAACTATATTCATTCAAAAAACATGTTGCTGACTTTCTTGTCAAACATCTGGCATTTCATTCCAGCTGTCCTGCATAGAAAGAGTTTCTGTGCATCCTGTACATTTGTCACCTGTGACCCAGTACAGAATGGGCAGTGCTGGAAAAGAGAAAACACTGAAACAATAATCTCAGAGACATTTTCATGGTCACTGGTCTCCTATAAAAACCACTGATAGAAGTTCTTAAAATCACAGTGGCAAAGACTTAATCCAGAGCCAAGCCTGATAAAAACTTGTGTTTCTAGGCTTCTTGTGGTTAAAAAATACCTTTGCTGCATTTAAATCTGGGCTCATATAATGTCAATATGCTATAGCAATACCTCTTGGTGAAAGAGGCTTGAGCTAATCTGAATTGGAAAAGCTGCAGTGACTTCAGAGGAGATAAACCATTTCTCACACCAGCTGAGGGCATGGTGCAGGCAGGTTGGGTGTTTGGAATTAGACTGAAATCTGCAGAGCTGCCTCTGCATCATCCAAGAAATGCTTTCTTCACTTTTTGCTTTCATTTCAATTGTGAATGAACCCCAGGAGAATAAGGCCAAAGCCCACTTTTGTATTGCTGGAAGAAAGCTATTAGGCTTTGATAGCAGCTTATTTTCACAGAGTTTTTTCCTTTTTATGTCTCATTAAAGATGGTTTCCATAAGCTTTACATAGGTAAGTCACTGACCTCACAAAAAAAAAAAAAAAAAGCATAAGAAATGCATAGAGGGAGGAAAAAAAATAATCATTGGGAGGATTGTATTTGTAGCTGTCTGGGGCTTACAGTACTTGATCTTTTAGCAGTGTTCATGTGGGACTTAAACAGTAAAAAGTTCATGATTCCATAGAACTTTGCATTCCTTTTATTCTCAAAAATCACCTTTGGAAATCAGTTCAAAGACACAGTAGACTTTGTTATGCTTGTCAGTCATACCTTCTAATATATGTTTTAAGATTCTTTTTTCTTACAAAGTCAAGGGAATTGCTGATGAGTGTGACTACTTAATAATGGAGTAAAAAAAAAAACTCCTTCTGAAAGTAGAGATCTGTCTGCAGCTGGTGCTGCTGTACGAGTAACATGGGGATTGCTTATTCAGTAAGTTAAACTACACATCCTCCAGGTTTGCTTTAGGATCACCTCAGTGCTGATGTTTTGCCACAAAGCACTGATGGATGGACTTCTGCATAGGGCTGAACATGGGATACTCCATTCACTTGGGCTGCTTGTGTTTGGCTGGAAGGGGCTTGGTATCTTAAACTGGGGGGGAAGCTCTATTAATCAATGCCTCCTTGCACAAAGGGGGGGTTGTTTGTCTTCAGAGGCAGTGGGCAAACTGGTTTCTCTTTGTCTTGTCCTTCCTGTGCTGTTGCCTTGCAACTCCTCCAGCTCCAGCAAGAGGCTCCCAGGTCCTTTGTTGCCTCCTGCTCATTCCCAGGGCAGCCAATGGTACCATAGAGGGTCCGGGCTGAGCAGCTCCACATGGACAACCCGTGGGGAAGGAAACAACTGAGTGTGGGAGCAGAGAAGAGCAGGAGCAGGAATGGAGCCTCTCACTATGACTGTACATAATTGCATGGATTCCATCAAGTGCATCCCATGGATTCAAGCCCCTGGAAGCTGTAAATAACGTGTTTTAATTAATGGGTTGCCAGGAGCTTTAAAGGAAATCAGATTGGACCCAAGCCTGCAGAATTCAGCAGCTGTAGTGGCTGAACCATAGACACAGTTTGACTATCTGCTGATTGTTCATTTTATTTTAATTAAATGACTTGGAGATCTGAAAGCTCCTGCTGTCCTCACCTGGGTACCATTGAAATCCATGAGGTATGGAGCTGGAGAACTGGGCAGAACTTGTTGACAGTAACAGCAGAGGAGACTTTGAAGGCTGTGCAGGGCTTCATTACTTCAAAGTCACACAAACCACAGTGATTCCTTGGTTGCATTTCTTCACATTTTCTCCATATCCAGTGTGATCAGTGAACAAGAAGCTTTTTTTTCCTGTCCTGTGTTAGCTGCGTTTAGGGCTGGAAGGTGAGAAGTGTCAGGAGGAGGAGCAGCTGCTCTTTGGGAGTGTAAGGAGTACTTGGAGGGGACGTGTGCTGTAGCTGCACCATGGGAGCAAACTGTAAAGCATTTGGCTGCGGAAATTAGCAGAAAGAGCCACAGAAGGTGTTTTTAATTTCCCCTTCCCTGTCAGCATCTCCCAGTGCAACCAGGGTTAGAGATTCTGTGGTGTGGGGATGTGGTGAAGTGCTGAAAGTGAGGAGCTCTGCCAGTAGAGGTGGGAGGACACAGATAGCTCACGCAGGTACACAAAATGGTTACGTTGGTCCCTGGTGGGGTTCAGCTTATTGACAGTCTGCCTGCTGCTCCCCACATGACCTCAGTTTGCAGCTACTTGAGAGTAAGGGGAAATGTGCCCACTGAAAATGTTGACATGGTTCCACCATCTGCTTCTGCTGTATTAACTTTCCTGACTAATTGCACGTGTGATGCTGTGCCACATGGTACCTTTGTTCTTTACATGAAAAGACAAAGTCTTTTTATGTTTCCTGTGGACCTTTGAACCACACTTGCCATTGAAGGCCCTGTCAGTGTGACACAGTAGCTGTTGATGTCTTCTTGCTTTGATGATTAGGAAGCTCAGAATAAGTAAGCCTGGTCATAGTTGTTAATAGGTTGAAGGGTATTGTTGTATGCATCATAATTTCCATGTTGTGTCTATTCATTTTGCATCCCTGGGGCACGAGCGTTTAATATTGCAATGCACAAAAGAATTTGACAACACATGATGATGAGTGAAGAGGTTTGGGCGTGAATGGAGGAACAGCATGACCAATGCCTAACTCTTAACCTGACCACTTCACTTAATGTAATGCAAGAGCCCATCCTCTCCTGCTTCCTGGCAGAGCATTAACAGACGTTTGTTTGGCACTGTTCCGCTGTAACAGACTTGGATCAGAGGATGAACCTGCTGTTCAGTCTGAAACCATGCTGGCTTTGGAGACGTTTTTGAAAATGCTTTTGTGTGCAATCTCTTACAATTCCCAGGGCTCTGATTCAGTGGTCTTAAAAAGCAAGATTCCTGGCAAATTAGTCACTGGATGCAATTCACGTCATCTTTACAGAGCTGCGGAAAAGAGATTTTCTCAGGTACATACACAGGGACATCCGTGGCACTGGTCTGCCTAAGAACCAGGGTCTAAATTTTTTCTGTCATCTTGGACCTTCCTGATGTTTTGCTACCCAATTAATTCAGTGCAGCTTCTTATACCATGTATGTTGTTATGACATAATAATGCTTTTTGGTAGTGTATATTATGGTGCAGAGCTTTTCTGTGTGTATTTTTTCTTCTGTGGCATAGTAATTGCTGCTTTCTGTTTTCCATTTCTGTTTTTTCTGTCTGAAGCAGTTAAAGAATTAGGGACAATGGTAAAAAGGGGATAAATTTTTTTTTTAAATCCTAGGAAAATAATTTTTACTCCAAAATGTGTCATAATCTTGCTAAAACCAAAGCAAATAGAAAATTAGAATAGAGCTGAAAACACTGGATTAAGTCTTTAGACAAATTCCCACTCCTTTCCTTGTTATTGACCCTTCATTCTTCCAAGACTGTGAAATGGGCTTTTTAATTGTAGTATTTTAGTCTCTCAGAAAATTAAATTCCAGCATGTGGTTTTTTTTTTTAACCGTATAGCACATTTTTTTTTCACGCTGCAGCTTATTGATTAAGGTAGGAACAAGGGGGAAAAAAGCCAGCACTGATCCAATATTAAGCAACTGGACCATGCAGAGAAGTGACATTACATGCTTCTAATAATAAATAAATGCAGTACAACCAAGCAAAGTAACAGCTTTGTTACTGCTCTTGGCTGCCAAATAAAATGCTCAGGTGTGTTGCTGCACATGTAATTCTCTAATTGGGAACATAGACCCCTGTGGCCTTCCCCTGAGGCCACCCACATGGGGTTGTGCACAGAACCAGCAATATTTTCTCAGTCATCCCAGACCTGTGACCCTCTCTCTATTTCCTACCAACAGAAGGCATCCTTTTGCCACGGAGAGGAGTGAGTCTTCACGTCCACGATTTCAGTCATTCGTCTTGACTCCTGAAGAGCTTTTGCTTTTTTCCTCCTTTATTTCCCTTTTTCTTTTCTTTGGATTATTAGGGGTTGTGAGGTTTGCACCGATTTTTGCTGAGTTACCAGGATTTCATTGGATATGGGTAATTTATATTCCCAATCAGAGATACCTGGGCTGTTGGCAACCAGCACATTTTTGGGAACATTTAATACTTGTTTCTAGCAATGCCGTGCGTGTGTGTGTTTTACTGCGCTTACAGTCACAGAGCTTGCAGGTGTAAATATCAGGTTGCTGTTTTTCCACACAGTTGTAGTAACAGCATGCAGCCTGGACCCACGCCAGGTTCTGCAAAACAAGGCTTAGTGGTATATACATTTCCCTTCTGGCTGTTTTTAAGGCTGAGTTGCAGCGGGAAAAGACTTCGCCTGCGGTTTTGGGGATTTGCAGTGCATAATCTCACTGCTCTGCTGTTGGTGGCAAAGGTGATCAGTGAAATTGCTGCTGCTTCCTGGCAGATGTGTTTTATTCTCTTGCAGCCCCTGTTGAAAAGCACAGACAGCTGTGCAAGGGCAGGCTCTGGAAGTGAAGTGGCAAACATGTGGAGTTTGGGACTTCTGGATTTACCTCCTGCTTGTGAACTTTGGCAGCATGGTGTCTCCCCTGGAATATTTATGTTGTAGTGTTTGAATGCAACAGCATTACCCAGGCAATAAATAGTAGCCCTTTGTTACCATCACCCACAAAAAAAAGGAATATTCCTTAAAAACATCAAATAGGGCAGAAATTTTATACAAGAAGGCTCTCCTTTCCTTATATCCCTTCTCTGTATTCCCTGGTGAAAGGATCTGCATTCATATGTCCTTAACTTTCTTCCTCTCTTTCCTTTTCTGAATGACTGAAGGCAAAGTATAGCTCTTCTCTTTTCTGGGTACTGTCACACCAGCCATAGGTGTGTTTGTAGGTGGGAATGAAAATTGCTCCATGAACTTAAATTCACAACTCGTATTTTTCTGCCTTAATGTATTTGCTACATGTCCTTTGGTCTGCTTTGTCCTCAGGAAGTATGGCTTTTTTTTAATCAAGGTGTTGATAGTTTAACTTCTCTATGGAGAGAGAGAGAGAGAGAACCATTAATAATTTGGGGATATAAAGATTTTTGAAACTCCAGGGGCTGCAGCACCATACCAGGCTGAAGACTCCAATGCTTGGGATCACTCCCAAGCTTCCCAGTCTGAGGATCTTTTTTTTTTTCAGTGTTTTCAGGTTCTGTCCAGGAACACTTTTATATCTCTCTGACCATCCTGTCAGACACTTACAGATGCTTTCTTGAAGCACATAACTGACTTGGGCTGAGCTTTATACTGAAAGCAGACATCCCAGGGTGTCGTAACAGCATCTGCATCCAATTTTGCACAGAGACCACTGAGGCCAATAATTATTCATGGGCTTCGTTGGTTTTGTCAGGATAGAATATGGCCCCTAGTGTTTAATTCCCAGAAATACTCTGAAAAACGTCAAGTGCCTCTTGGGGAATCTGCAAACGTCCTTCATTGCGAAATAACATACACGTAGGTGCCACCCAAGAGCTTTTTTTCTTGCAACAATGTCTTGCTTCTTGTTAAGAGAAAGCAAAACAAACTCCAAAGCAGACAGACAAAGCTGGCAATTCTGTCAGCAAAAGTCAGCGTAGACCAGCTTTAGTCAAAGAAATATTTAGAAACAAATGGGTAACTCAGAGCATACCAAATTCTTTGAAGAGGTCGTGACTGCAGCAATATGGAGTTCTGGAAGCATTTTCAACTTCCCCAGTAGAACAATGGTTGCTCTTTTCCATAAAGAGGAAATTTTTTTCTTGGGTTTAAGGCACCTCCCAAGCCGATGGAGCTGAAAGGTGTGGGTCAGATCCTTGGCAATGCCACAGATTTGCTGCATGGCTTTTGGGATGTAATTTAATGTGTGTGTCCTTGTACCTTGTGATAGAGGACAGGCATGACTTGCTCATTTCAAGTCCTCAGATCTCAAGTTTTCTGATAATCCTTTGGCAGAGTACTTCCGTACTTGCTTAATCTTTCTTGTAACAGAAATGACATTTTCTGAAGCCCAACCCTGTCTTTCCACTTTGTAGCCTCCTTGTCACTGTATGAGAATGAGCATCAGGGAGCCTTTGTCACTGAGCATGTTTGGACACTGACAATTTGCCAGACTGCACTGAGGTTGCTTGGTAGCATCCAGAGGTGACTGGAGGCAGAGCAGGGTTGTCAGCCTGGTCCTGAGCAAAGCTGGGAATGTATTAAGGATGTTGATAGGAAATTCTGTCCATTTTTCCCCTTCTTCTGCCAGAAGGATGTGATTTTCCAGTTTACAAGTAAAATAGGCGGTGGGTTGGTTTTCTTGTAGGTTTGTTTAGTTTTAAAAAAACTCCAGAGACTTGAACAGTGAGATGATGTAGATTCCTAGAGGTAACATTTTGTGTACAGCTTAAAAAATGACTGATGCTTCAACAGTGGATCTTAAAAAAAACCCCAAACCAAATAACTGGGAAAGCTAAAGAAAAAAATGGAGGGAGCAGATGTTGGAAGGAGCTTTGCCTGAAGGAGCATGGAGCACATTCCTCAGAAATGAGGCAGTGCTTGACCTCTCTGCTTGGGTTGTTCCCTGTTGAGAAGCTCCCTAAGACAAAGCTCTTGAGCCCTGCCAGCCAAAGCCTTTGAAATCCAAAGGAGAACTCATCTTGAAACCCAAGTGGTACCTTTTACAGACCTTTAATGTCCCTGAAGGAACATGCCAGTCCAAGTGGTCGTTTGTTCCTTGGATTCTCTTCTGGGATTCCTGCCTGTCCTACTGGTGGAGCATGGTTTGTAGGGACAAATGCTGCATTCATTAGGCAGACTTGTATATTTGGGGAAAAAACAGCAATAGCCCCTTCTTGATATCTGAAACGGCAGCAGCAACCTGGGGATGAGTTGGGGAAAAATTTTTTTCAGTTTTGTTTTGATTGCATGAGTAGATGTAGAAAGGCTACATGTACTTGTTAGTTGAAGTCACATTTATTTCAGACATGAGAAGAAAATTCTGTTTCAGCCTCCTGTGTTTTCCATTGCTTTTCAGAGTTTGTAATTAGGTGCTGCCATTTTCCTTATTTTAAACTGAAAATGTAGTTAAATAAATTTTTAATAGGGGGTTACACACATTGCCGTTTAAAATGCAGAAAGGTGGATACCTTAGATACAAATGAAAATCACAGATGGAATCTCTATATTTCATTTAATTGATTAGATTTCATTGATCAGCAGGGCTAGTTTAAACTCTGCAGCTGCCTGTTTATATTTTTGTTACAGCAGTAGCAGTTTCAAGCAGTCCCAAACCCTCTGATCTAGGCTTCTCAATCCGTTGTTGTTTTAGGGGCTGGTTCAGGGTGGCTTGTGGAGAAGTTTCTTTAAAATGTGTTTCATGTGGAGTATCAAAGGGAGTGTGGTCTGTGTCTGAGTACTGCCTGTTAGAGGTGATCTCATTAATCTTGCTTTATAAATGTGATGGCTTGCTGAGATAGCAGCATCAAAAAAAAAGTGGCCAGATTCAGTGAGTGGTTAAATATTCCCTTTCAGAACTTCACAGTGTCCTTAGCTATATGAAAATTAAAAGGATTTGATAGTCCACATCCACTAGAATTTCCTGACATTTTAACTCTCAGATCTTTCCTGTTGTCCTTTTGCAAACCAACCCTCTCCTGGGATTTCCCAAGCCAAGGATTTGGCAGTGATGGTGGCCAAGCCACCTGCAGCCATCTCCCTGCCTCTGGCAGAGGGGCTGCTGGGGGGATCAGGCAAAGTACATGATTAGGCTTCAGTCTCTGCTGCAAGAGTTTTCTGGGTGAGGGGGTATATATCAGATTCATGGTGAACATACTTCTGAATTAAAAAGTAAAAATTGCTTGCTTGTATTGCTGGGGATTTTTGTTTGAAAGTGGCATTCACAATGTCAGGGTGGTTGAGGTCAGAAGCTGAAGACAATCTGTTTGCTGCCAGTTTTTGCATAGCCCAGAATCTCTCTCAAGGGCTCAGTAATGAGCCCAGCCCCTTACCTTTCTCTTGGTAAGCAGAAAACCTCCTTGGCCCAAGCAAATGATTCAGCTAGGGTGTATTTTACTCGTTGTGAAACTGGATTAATTGAGGTCTTTAAGAGGTGGAGAGTGAGCCATAATAATGATGCATTTTGTTCTGGGAAGAGCTCTCTTGTGTCCTGTGTTATACTTCAAGCTGCCACTGGCATTTCTCAGGGCTGAGTGATGGCAATGGTCTGTGTTTAAGCTCCTGAACTTGTGTGATGCTGCTTTTCTTCTTCTCATCTGGAGTCTTGTTAGCAGCTCTGCTAACTGCTGATCAAAGTTGCCATTGAAGTTTCCCAGCGTGAAATGAAATAGTTTTATGAATTTCAGTTTCCCTTTCTGACCTCTCATCATCCAATTCTGACATCCTACAGCATGGTGCTGTTTTACTACTGTAGAAGGATCACAGCAAAACTTTCATTGTATGGTCTTTTACTTTATTTTATTTTTTACAGCAGCCTGGGCGAACTGGTTTCTATAAGAAGGTTGAAGACTGACCTCAAATGAGAACAGACACAGTTTGATGGGAGATCTGCTGTTGATTCAGGAGTTAAAATAGGAATGAGATTTGTGTGAAGGAATGAAGGTAGCAGAACAAATGAAGCCAGTTTTCAATGGGTTTGGAGTTTGGTTTTTGGCCATTTTTTTTTAATCCCTAGTTGTCTCTTTCCTCTGTGATAAACTTACCTTGGTTATGAGGTGCAGAAGCTGCACAGCCTCATCTGGATGGCAGAAAATGCCACAGATTCATCCCAGTGCCCCCTTTATGCTCTCATTTCCCTTTGCTGAGCTTTAATTTTGATTATTCTCTATTCAGCTGCCAATTCTGTGAAGCTTGTAGGAATAGACTTATTTTTCACACCTTTCTCCTCTTTCAGAATTGGTGGAAATTGGCCAACAGTTACTGGGGGGTGGGGTGGGAAGAATGGGAAGAGAGCAGAGTCTGGGAGGGCTTCACAGGTTCATGTCCCAGGATGCTCTCATCAGCCTGGGTTTCTGTCTGGATGCACAACCCAGAGTTTGAACGAAACCCTTAATTTTAAAATCCTGTGTTTGGAGTCCATTATTACTAGAGGTTCATTATCTTAGGCAAAATAATATATCTTTGTTTAAACTTTCTTTACAGGCAAGTTGTGATCAGAAAACCTGTTTCTGTATGTGCTTTTCCATCACTGCTGCTGTTGAACAGCTACAGCTTTGCTCCCAGGTCTGCTGATAAAAGAGGAAATCTGTTCTCTCTGCTTTTCAGCTGTGTTTGGGAAATCAGGAGTAGCAAGAAATTAAATTGTTAGTGTGTTTGTATTGCAGATGTGCAAAACAGGAATAAACAAATGCACGAGTTGGATGTTGAATCACAGAGGGTCTGGTATCTCACAAAGAGCAACTGTAATGATGTTCCTGCCTCATGAAGCCTCTAGGACTGAGGCAAAAGTTAAGTGAGGTTAAATAGAGTGACTGAGGGCTTGGGAGGATGTAGGGCTTTATTAGAAGGAGGGAGAAAAAATAAATTTTGGACCTTTCAGTTAGATTAAGCTAACTATTTGGCTTTAGGGTCAGGCATGTGACCTTTCAGAGAGGTGTTTTTGGAAGTTAGGAGTCACATTTAGATCATCCAGTCCTTGTTCCAAGCCAGTACAAGATTTGTCCCTATCACTATATATTTATTTCCTCTGGTCTAATTATACGTATCCCAAATGATTCCATTTTTTATTCATTCCCTACATAAATGTTCATATTCTAAACCACTCCCTGTGGATTCCTGGCTTTTAATTTGCTGCAGGAATGAACCCTGAATCCTTATTTGCAGTTCAGGGGAGACACAAACAATGGAAAGGAAAAGGATGCTTTGCAAAATGAAGGGACCATGTTGGTTTGATGCAGTGCACTTTACAGTTACAGGGATATTTTTCTATCATGGCTGAATAAAGTTGAAACCTTCTTTTTCCCCCTTGCCATTTTTCTGGGGAAAGAGAAGCAGGAATAACATCCATTGACCAAATCTTCCTTTGGAAAGCTGCCCAAGCCCAGGGCTCACTGAGCCCCAGGCACCGACTCCCACCCTGGAGTTTCTGCTGCATCTGTTCAGCTGCAGATGTGAGGAAGAAGAAGCAGGTACCAAAGGCAAATCAAGCAAGAGGCAAAAGAAAAGCAGTCTCTTTGGTGTCACTCCCTGCATCCTAGCAGGGGAGAAGATGAAAGGCACTGTGTATGCTTCAGCAGCCTTTCTCTTTTCTTGTTCCAGGTATTGGTTTACCCCCTGAGGAGCAGAAGCTCAGGGATGCTGTGGCTACTTACCCTTGTTTGTTTATGTTCATTTGGAAGAGACATGTGAGCAGAGCTGCCTGAGCAGAGGAAATGGATCTCAGGGGAACAATTAATTTTACTTGGCTATTTCTGAGCCAGGTGAAACCATAAAATGAACCTGTGTCCTCCCCACTGCCTAAAAGGAGTTGTATTTATTTATATTACATTTTAATGCACCACTGACAACTTATGGTGTGAGCCTCAATGAATTTTTAATAGAGAATTGATAGAAGAAAGGTGTGTAGCTTGGGAGATTAATAGAAAAGCTTATCTGACTTGAAAAAGAAAAAGGAAGAAAAAAACAGCTGATATTTTAATTAACTGCTCCCTGCCTGTGCTGTGATCCCAGAGACACAACGATTGAGTGCCAGAGGGTGAATCTGGTTGGAAATAAAGTGATTCCAGTCTTGCATTAGAGGTGAGAAATGAGACAGTGCTTCAGTGTTCTCTGACTGAATAATCTGGGTTGCTGTTATTGGAAATAAGTCTGGCTGCAGAGCTGTGGCCCAATGTATTGGAGAGTAATAGTAGAAAAATTAATAATTGAAATGTAGTGTATGAAATATAAATACTAAAAAGCAGAAACAGTAAAAAATTATAAATATATATAAACAAATATGTGTATATATATATAAATAAATAGTCATAGAAAGGTTTGAGTTTGTCCCCTTCATCCTTCTCCTTTAAGAGATTAGCTTAGATTCAAACAAAAGGACAAAATGTTTTTGTATCCTGCTGATTTATCTGGCACAGGACTGTTGGACCTCTGGGCAGGCATGTAGACAAGGGGGGGACATCTTTGGGTTTGGCCTTTTGTGCCCAGCTCCATTTTGCAAAGCAGGGCTGCACTGGGGGAGCACATTAACACCTTCCAAGCCATGCCACGCCACGGGACCATCAGTCCTGCTTCTCACCCCCTTTTGTGAATCCTGGCAATCTATTAATTGTGCTGCCCAAGAGGCAGGGGAACAAAGCAATCAGTGCCACCATCTGCTGTGAGCAGGTTGGCAGTGGTGGAGGGGATGCTGGTTATGCTCCTTTCTGCTTCTGACCCCCTCCCTCATGCTTGTGTCCTCAGATTCTGGAAAAAAAGGGAGAGGTTTGTTTTGGGCTGGAAGTGTCATTGTGCTTGGGTGTCTAGAGAATGATTCAAAGGACATTTTTCCTACAGGAAGTGAAAAATTAGGATGTGGAGAGAGTTAGTATAAAATGAAATGAATTTTTAAAATTAAGCTGCTTGTGTCTTGAGTATTATGGTAGTCTCTGCTTTCTGGCTGAAGGTGGGATTGTTTCATTTGTAGATGACATGAACTTTCCCTAACAGGGAATGTTTTACCCAGTCAGCTTTACATCAATCAGAGGGGTGCTCTGACTTTGCTGATGCATGCATATCCCATCTGTGTCTGGTCAGACTTTTCTGACCATTAAATACATCAAACCAAACCAAACTCAGAAGTGATGCTCAAATTGCCACTTCGACAGGTTTTGGTTTTCTTACTGGAGATGCCGAGGATAAAGTCTGATCCCCCTGATAACCAATGTGCAAAGACTTGCAAAGATCAGTCTGGATTTTTAGTGTGAAAATGGTATTGGTATGGTATTGGTTTTCTTTTTCTATACTAGTTCATAGCACCTGGTTCTGAATGACTGAAGAGAAAAATTACCCTTCTCCCTGCCCCCCTCCAGAATCTGGCTCATTTAGCAACAGAAGGGGTGTGAATATGTGTTCTCATTATAAAATGCATCCTGAGAGGTTGTACAGCTGCTTAGTGATGCTTTGCAGTGTTTTCTTGTTGCATGCCAGTTCAGGGAAGCTGCATGGTTTGTATAATAGGAAATGAGTACAGCCCCCTCCAGCACCTCACACAGCAATGCTCCTTGTTTCCTCTGTGGGCATGTGATCTGTATTTAAGGTGGGTCCCTCCCTGGCAGCAGCTCATGTAAGAAAAAAAAAAAAAAAGACGGAAAGAAAAAAAGGAAACCCTGGAAACCTGAAAATGTTTGCTGGAAGAAATATCTTCTAACGGAGAATAGCAGGCTCAGACCTCACCATGAGAGCAGCAAAGCAGTGAACAGGTAGCCCAGGTTGTGCTGTCTCTATCTCTGGGTTATCTATAACCAGACAGGATAAAAGCCAGAGTAACCTGGTCTGACCTCAGAGCTGACCCTGTCTTGAGCAGGAGGTTGGGTTTGATGACCTCCTGAGGTCCTGACTACCTGAATTTTCTTGTGATCCTATTAGGTTGTCAGCAGCTTTGCAGAGGGAAGGAACAAATCTCCCCACCAGCACTCCCTATGTAAGTTGATCCCTTACAAAGGTCAATAGCAGCCCTAGAGTCCTGTGCTTCAAGGGACTCCATGACATTGCTCCTGACTCTCATGGCATAGTCCTGTTTCTAGCAGAAAAGTCTTAAATCACCATTGCAAAAGCAGTGAGTGACTGGTGATCACATGGATGCTGAGGCCAAGGACTGAAGGGGACCAGATACCTTTAGATTAATTTGTGCTGTAGTGGGAAGTTGCTGATTTGTATTACAGGGCACTGGTGGTGCTTTGTCACCAGCATTGTCACCAGCACATGGGAATAGACCAATTAATTGCTTGAGTTCATGTCTGGCATCTTTTTCAAGCCCTAGATTAATTCAAGCAAAGCAAATTGTGTGGAGTGGTTGACATTTGATGAAAAGATTTTTAGTGTTTGTAAGAGTGCTTTATGATTATCTAGTATGGTGACAGCTAAACTAAAAAGTCATTAATAGATTGCATAGATAAAATGAGTATTACTTAGATGATAGTACTCCAAAGGTGAGACTTATTTGTCTTACCTGTCTGTAAATCATGCCGTAGACTTTTGATTTCATGCAAGCAGTGTTTTTTTTATAATAAAAGCCTTAGAAATGTATTTTGAAAAATTATGTCCCTGGTTTTTGAGTGCCTGGAAAAAGGCATGAAAGAGTGAACCCACTTCAAATAATGGAGGGATGAGAGTTTCCAGCAAGAAGAAACACCTATCTTTGCCTTTCTGACTCTGCCATGGAGAAGCAGTATAAATTGTGAAATGAATCCTTCTTAATATAGGGCATTCAGTAACATTCTTAATGGGATTGGATATACTGGAGCTCATCTGTACTGCTTATATTCATGCCAAGCATGTTTTTTTTTTCTTGCAGCAAAGAAAACTTGTGCTGAGTCAGATTTCACTTGTGACAATGGCCACTGCATCCCAGCCAGGTGGAAATGTGATGGTGAAGAAGAATGCCCTGATGGGTCAGATGAATCAGAAGCAGCATGCAGTGAGTAGCCACAGAAAAGTGGTGTTTCTCATAATGGTGTCTTATGAAAGCATAGAGAAGTTGGAGGTGTTGTACCCAACACTTGCAGGATGTCAACTTTTGCTTCTCTTAGAACAGAAAGACACACAATATTCAGGTCATTCAAATCACATGAAACACAATTTCAAATGTAAAAGTTTTCCAGACTGTGATACAGATTTTTTCTTGGACAGATGGAGAAACTAGTTACAAGCCATTCTATTGAATTTCCAGTCATGTACTCCACAAATAGATTCCCATGAGTCAGAAACAGTGTTGGAGGAAGTATTTTACGGGATTTCATCAGAATGGGGCACATAGAGGACTTTAAAATTACCCATACTTTTATTTTTAAGCCTAGTACCAGTCCTACTTTCTCCCTAATTAAGAAAGATGAATGCACTTCTCTTGCATAAAATGAACGGGACCAGTTTTGCAGCCATATACAGGCTACAGAAAAAATGACTTAAGTAACTACATTAACATGTTTATGTACTGTATATGTGTTTGTCTCTCCTGCTGTATCCTCCTTAGTTAAAAGCTGTCTTATTAATGCTGATTCCACTACCTGATTGTCTGGAGAGGGGCTGAATAAGTAAGCAGCTCCATTCCCTGCAGTCTCTGTCTGAATCTCTTGTTAGAGGCCATAGCATGGATTATGTTATAGGCCATGCATCCCTAAGATCCCTGATGCTTTCTCTTCATCATCTTCCATTCCTTTTCTAGCCATTTCACCTTCTATTTTCCCCTACTTATTTTATCCTCTGGGGAAATCAGCCTTAAAACTTAAGTATAGCAAAAGAGACTGGACCTGAGCCTTTGATTGTTACAGCTGTCCTGAGAGGAAAGTAATTTGTTCAGTTTGGTGGGATAGTTCTGCTTGAAACCATGAAAGAGACTGAAATCTGGGTTCAGCAAGATAGGTGGCCCTTGAAATGTCTCCCTGGTGCTGATGGGAGTTGGGTCACTGTCACCTTGACACAGGGAGAAGTTTGTTCCCACTCTGTGGTATATGCTTACTGGGTGAACTGGGAATTCCTCATGAAACTAGCAGCACCTGTGGAGACCAATTCTTAATTTGTTTTTAAATACAAGGGCTTTGAAACCAGGTCAAAGACTATGGTGTAGTTCTGTAGCATATATTTTATTTGCTCTCAAGCAATTTCACCATGCTTTGCCATAAGATAGTTAGGGGTAGTTATGAGTTTTTGCCAAAACAGATAATTTTTGTGTGTGTGATGGATGCATGAACTTGTGTCTTGACAAAGGGCAGTCAGTACAAGCCTATGTCTGACTTGTGGCTAACTCCCAAGAGCAGCCAGTGTTTGTGTCTCTATCAGTTAAAAGCAAAGCTTGCCTTTGGATCTTCAAAATACCTGCAATTAGAATTTTGGAACTTTACTTGTTTTATAGGATTATTCAGATCTGAAGTTCCCGCTTAATCAGATGAAGATCAAGTAGTTTTAATCTGATCAAGTACTTTTAATCTTATGACTGTTGATATCTGTGGCCTTTAATTTGCAGGGTAAGGACATTCTTCCCAGGTGTTTTTGTATCCTTGGCAAAATCTGTGTCATCTCAAAGGCTGATCTGATCTGCTCTGGGAGGAAACAGAATCAGCCTGGTAATGAGCAGGCACAGTTCAGTTGTGGGGTTAATTCTTGTACAGGTCTTCTTGTCACAATTGGTCAAGATAGCAGTGGGGTATGAACCTGGTGGATTACTAAACAAGGAACTTTGCTTTTAATTTGTACTTCATTAAGTTCTAATTTAAGGGCAAAGAAGAGGATGGCAAGAAGCAAAATGGAGAGTTGTCCTGTATGGTCCTTCTCTCCAGCCCCATTTTCTTTCTCCCTGATAAAAGCAAGGCTGAACTTCCTCCCTGTGCCTGGGGAATGACTGCAGGCCCCTCAGACAGTCTCATTTTCCTGTTTAGAAATGCAGCACAGCCCTTTGGAAGAGCCTGCACTGCAGAGTTTTCCCTGGGGAAGGGACAGGTTGAGAGATTGAGATTTCTCACCTCTGGCAAGATCAAACAGCTTTATAAAATCAATGGCTTTCAGACAGACATAATAACTAGTACCCCTGCCAAGATTCAGGGTTTTTCCTCAATTAATGCAACACTGGGACATTGTCCATAGTCATAGGACATTTGATGTTAAGCACACTGATAATGCTGACTTGCATTTCAGGAGTATTTCCAGCTTGGAGAGTGATCAAAACAGGGCAATTCCTCTTGGCATATAGTCACCTGCTAAATGGCTTTTTATTTTCTGAATGCTTTTGTGGTGCTTTTAAAATATAAGTTGTGCTCTTGGATTGGTCATCTTGTGTTCCCATTTCTAATGCTTAAAGATGGCAGTTTGTGTGTCATTTTTTCAGGTGACCTCCCTCCAAAACCAAAAGAGTACTTTGCTTTTTTTGTTTCCCAGGTATCTGTAATTGCTCAGCTTTTTACCTGATAATATTCCCTGGGGGAATGTTACCCATCCCCAGATTTTCAGGACAGGGTGACCTGTCTTCTGTAGCTAGGTCATCACAGCTGGCCTGACTTCTGTTGCACCAGTGATGTAGACATCTGCTGCAATCCATGCACTTTTGTTTTTTTAAACTGGATTTTATCAAGCCCCTGAATGTGGCTGGGAACAGCAGGTGTAAGGACATCTTTAAGTCCCTTTGGATTCTCAACTGATGAGTGCTGTAGGATCTTAGAACTTCTTCTTAGGGGTCTGGTGTTAGTTGAGTATTTATTAATATTCACACTGCTGATTTTTGAGAAGGTGCAATCTTTTGGTTTTAAAATGGTCATTATGAATAGGAAACTCTTTATTTCTTCCTTTTTATTTGAGCCAGAAGCTTAACCTAAACATGCTCCCCCATCCATAAGTTTGTCTATGTGATTTAGTCATGTAACATGGGAGTGTTGCTACAAAACCTCAGTGTTCTGCCTCTGTCAGGTTTTTTTGTGCTATTATCTGTCTGCTGAATATATTGTCTCTCATTTAATTTATAATAAGGTTTCAAATAAATGTCCCTCTTTTGCTGATCTATTCAGGGGCATCTTGTGGGCTAGATCTGTTCTCTCTGAAGTCATCATTAGAAATACTGTAAATCTGGGGGGGGATTTTTTTATTTTTTGTTTCTGTGTGGAATTAGAATGAGCCCCTAAATGAGGAGAAGGAAAACCGTGTGAACTCAGAAATTAGTGTTATCTGCAAGAGGCAGGCAGAAGGGACTGAATTCAGCTTTAGAGGTTGTCTTGATTGAGGGTGGGGGAGAAAGGAGAAGGAATTCAGTTCCAAAGAGAAAAAAAAAATTATTTTTGAGAAAGATACTAAATGAAAAAAAATGGGATGGTGGGTGAGAAGGAACAAAGAAACACCATTTAGCTGTGCTGCTGGTGGGGATGGGGAGGAATTTGGGCTTGGGCATGCAGTCTCTTTGAATTTTTTCATTGCATTCAGTAAAAGCAACCCCGAGTGGCTTGGAGATCCCAGCAGGGCTGTGCTGCAGCCACTGCTGACTTGTTCAGGCTTTGCTTATACTGATGGGAAGAGGTCTCTCTATTTTCCCATCCTGTTTCTTGAAGCTGAGGGATGGGGGAAGGGAAGACACTTCTTACTGAGCTAACAGAGACCTCCAGCAAAAGGAGTATTATCCACCTAATGCTGTGCCAGCACAAGGAATGAATCATTCTGCTTTTTTACAAGGAAGAAATCTAAAGTTCCCTCTGAAGTATTTTGATTATTTAACCAGTGACTTAAAAAAAGGGGGAAAAAAAAAAAAAAGGAAAAAAAACCCCACTACACTCTAGAGGAAAACAAAAATAAGTGCTATCAAACAGTAACAACACTGATGGGAACACAAATTAAAGGGGTAGAGGCAGAGAAAATCTAAGCTGGCAAACTCTTGCCTTAGGACATTGTATATATAATGAGATTGAGGAATGCAGGCAGCATAAACTTGCCACTTATTTCTTTGTCAGTTATGTGACATTCTCCTAGTTAAGAGCAGAAATTATTATACAGAAAGGTATAGTAGGTTGTTAGAAAGGAGAAAAAGGGAAGAGGAGACCTGAATTCATATTGCATGTAGTAGGAAATGACTTAATAGGGCAGGTTTAATAAGCAGCAGTCCTAGAAATAGATTTTTAAATGGAAACAGAATATAAAATCAAACCCTGGGTGCTGGTTTGAAACACAGTACTAATTCATGCAGTCCTTTTTATTTTGAAGTAGATGTAACAAATTGTTCAGGGAGCTGTATGTGAACTTGACAGATTTTTAATGGTTATTTTCTATGGTCCTAGGGACTTTGTGTGCTGCTGCTGCATATCCTGATCTCTCACAGTGGTCATCAGTTCTGTCCTTGTTTTCTATTAAGTTGCCCAGATGCAGAATTCTGTAAGTGTTGGTATTGCTGCTGGGATTGCTCTCCCCCAGATGCACAGTCCTCTCCTAGCTCTCGGTTCACCCTAAGGGCTGTTATATCTCTGGTATTCTTCTTTGATCCAGATCTCCTGCACGACTGAGTGTGGTGATATTACTGCTCTTTTGTGGAAAGTGACTTAATAAACTGTTCCCTGCCCTTAGAGAATTTTTCCTGGAGAAGGGTAGGGGCTGTCTCATTCAGGGCATCGTGTACACTGGGCCATTGAACTTCACTTATCAAAAGAAAAAACTAGGCCAGATCAGGCAGGCACAGCCAGATACCAGGTTTTAGGACCTGGGGCAGTAACAGGGAGATTTTTATTTCTTATTTTTCCCCCAACATTAAGAACTAATCTGTTTGTCTGTTTATGATAAGATGGGGGACTGTAAATGCAGTGGAACATGTAAATTAAGGACCATTCTGTTGGACTAATTTGTTAATTCAGGGACTTGAATAAGGCAATGTTAATGTCAAGTGTACACTCCCCCTAAACTACCTGGCTATTGCCAGCACAGAGTACAACAGATTCAATAGTTTTGTCACTGTCCTCCTGCAGTTGTCCCCTCATCACTGTCTCCAGTTGGGAGCTCTGATAGATGATTGCAGCTGAAGACCCCATCCCAGGTTTCCACCACATCTGTAAAACAAATACAGGACAAGGTATAGGATGTGGGAACTTTTCTAGAGCTACAGGGTCCTCCTGGTGACAGGGCACAAAAGGGACAGTGTCATTTTCTGGATGCCTAGACTGCTCTGTAGGGCTAATGATGAAAGCTTTGATTTGTCAAGGTGATACTGAGACAGAACAAAATGAGAACAGCCATGATCATCTCTCCATGAAGTCATGATAAAATTTAACATAGAAGGGACCTCTTGGGGTCATCTAGTCCACTCCCCTGCTCAAAGTGGGCTTTTTTCTTCATGCTTGACTACCCTTATTAATGAAAAAAAAAATCCCTATATCTCACCAGAATTTCTTTTGTTATAGGACGTGTCTGTTGCCTCCATCCTGTCTCTGTGCATCTCTGAGAACAATCCTATGCCATCTTCTCTAGTCCCTCCCAGTTTTTAGTTCAAGGCAGCAATTAAATTTTCCTTCAGCCTTCTCTTCTGATGGCTGAACAAAAATCTGTTTCCTCAACCTCCTCAGATTAGTTTTTCAGATAATTGCAAATAACACAATTCTACAACCAGGATACAGTTTTTTCCTTGTTCACTCACCTTTGTCAAAATTTTAACACATCTAAAATAAAATTCATTTGATATAACTGATTCATTTTTATGTCCTTAGTATGGTACCTAGTGTGTAGGTCTACTTTGCAGGGGGTTCGAGACTCTTGAAAACTCCCTCCCATAAAACTATGGAACTGTAGCTGCTTTGAATGCCTCCAGGTTTGTCCCTGTTGAGCAATCCCAAGTTGACCTTAATATCCCAAAAGACTCAAAAACAGAGGGAGAAGGAGTCTTTGACAGGGTAAGGAAACAAAGCCAGTTTTTCCTGCATCCTGTTTCTTTTCTTGAAGCGTAAAATTATCCTTTTTACATCAAAGGAAATTCAGTGAACTGAAAGCCTCGTTATTTATCCTCAGGAGTGAGGTAACTTTATCTCTGGGCAGTGAATTACATCTCCTTTTTGGTAATTTTGTGGCTTTGGTGGTCTCAGCATTTTACTTATCTAAACATGTAAATGAATTTCGGTATGTAATGATTGTGGTCCAATTCCACCAGTGCTAAAGAGCTTGAAGTTATACTTGTTCTAAACAAAATGTGTTTTTCCTTCAAGGGAAAGTATTTAGAGCTTATATCTCAGAAGTCAACTGAGAGGGCCAGGTCCTATAGAAAACAATAGAAAATACTTTGCTGTTGTCATAGATGTCTTGTCTGATGGCAAACATAAGAGTCTTTTCTGATGTTTTTATTGCTCTTCAGTGACATTGTCTTGCAACTCTCACTTGTTCTTGTAGCATTGCAAGCTTTGACATTTGCATTGTTCCTATCCCTCAGACTGACTTTGAGCTTTAAGCTAGGTGACTGCTACAAAGTTTTAAACACTGGTATTCAGGTAGTTTTCCTATTGGTCTGATGCATTCATGCAGCTCCTAAACAGGAAGAGTCATAAAAAAGGATGATGCTGCCTTTTTATGGTTATAATCAATCTTGCAGTTATTTCAGTAGGAGAGAATAGCAGGAAAATTCAAGTTGGGCATGTGAAGCTCTTGTACATGTCATTATTTAACAGGCCATAAATATTGAACTAGTGAAAAATTAAGAGGTTTTAAGAAATACTCAAGAAGCTTTACATTGCCTTCCAGTTTCATTTTTCCATTCTCTTGCTGCTTTGTTTCTGTAATTTGATTAGCTGATTTTTATATTTATATTTTTGCTTGTTTAATGGGGGGATCACAGCTTGTTTACTTACTGCAAGTGATAAGGAAAGAAAATAATTTCTAGGAATCAAAAGCAAAACAATTTTAAAATGGAAATGTTTTGTTAACTGAGGGAAGCAGCATTGCACAGCAAGAACACAGAAAGCAAAACCTTTTTCATTAAATAGGTGAGTTTTTGAGGTGTGAGGAAAACAAGTGAATATCAAACAGAAGTATGATAACATTTTGCACATTTAAATAGCTTCTGTGGTTTAGTATCATAATGAATTGTATGTTGATGCTGTGATCCCTAGTGCCACCACCTTTCCCTTGGTAGATATTTTTCCTCTCTCCATTTCTACAGCTTTAGGGTCGTTTTATTCAGGACAAACTCCCACTGAAATCATTTGCAGTTTTAATAAGGGTCTCGTGATACTCCAGCCTGCTTCCTTGAGGATTAGGATCATGATTAAGACTGATCATGGTTTAATACTCAGCCTCTGCATGCTCTGCTAGACAATTTATGTAATTTAAACCTGGCACTGGAGATTTTTAACTCTGAAATGCTTCCACTCAGATTGTGCTCTGGGGTGGGCCATGGTTGCTGCCAGTGCTGCCTCCACTCCTCAGGGTGTTGTGGATCCTCACCCTGTGCATTTGCAGGCTTCAGGGAGCTCCCATAGCTGCCCTCAATCAGGACTTGGGTTTACCAGCAGCTTCCAGACTCCTTTCTAGAGACTCTCTATTCAGTGGTGATACTTGGGGTGATAGATTTCAGCTCATCCTTTCTATCTTATATTTTAACTATATTTATATCTATATTTATATTTACACCTATATTTATATTTATAACTATATAACTATAATAATATTTTAACTTACATTTATACTAAAACATGCTAAGAATCCTTTGCATTGAAATACAGAGGACTTAGCTCAGGAGCTTTCTTAGACCCCACATGCTTACACATTCCCAAATGAATGTGCTTGTGGCAGTTATTGCACCATTTTTCTGATTTCTACTGCTAGGGTAGTCATTGTACCATGTCATTTGAGTTCTCTAGGTGTACTGTTGTACAACACTGAAGTTACTGTATGAAGACTGAATTCTCTGTTTTGGCCTAAAGTTTACAAACACTTGTCATTTTAGCACATGTATAACCATGTCTTCCCCTGCCCTTATTTTTTTTTTAACAAGGAGCAGCATGTTTAGCATGTTGGACAGTCAGCAATTTAATTTCTAGTCATGGTGTATGTACTTATGTAGGTAAAGTTATACATGTGTATTAAAAAGTGCACATATGCAAAGACACAAAGAAGTAATGGGACATCATTGAAGCAGTTCAGCAGGTGTATTGGCCCCATATGGAATGTGAATGAGCAATAGTGATTAACATGCTGAATTCTGCTAAAATTTACATGTTTCTGCTTCAGTTCCTGCCTCTAGACATTGCAGGTGTCAAACTTGGAGCTGAGTTGTGTGAACCAGCAGGGATATTTGTAATGAAGTAGAGGTGTAGGTGGTCAGGGAGAGCCTTTTCTTCTCAGCCACAGGTCTGCACACCACTATTCTTGTGCAGCAGCCTGAACACATTCAATTAAAATTCCCATCTAAGCTGTCTGTTCCATCCTATGAAAAAGAAAACAGGTGGGGGGTTCTTTGTATTTATATAAAAGATGAAGTGTTCACTGGAAGATAAGAAACACAATTATTTAATAGCCTCAGAGCCTTTTCAAGCTTAGATTATTTTTTTTACATGTATAAGAAAGAGGACATACTAGATAGTACTGTCTGTTATGTCTGCTGAATATTTTAATTTTTTTTTTTTTTTCCCTGATTTCTTGATGTTCTGTTAGTCTCTTTGACCAGCATTTCATTTTTTGCTAACTTTAGGACCTCACAAGGGTTCTTACCTTAGCATGAAAAAGCAGCATCTTCACTTGGTGTGAATCAAGTGCCTCTGTGGCCATGCAGGTGTTGCCAGCAATGGTGCTGGATGGCTGCTGGAGATGGTGTGACATGGAAGTGTCACACTGCTCTCAATTTCTCCTCTTCACTATGAATTTTTAAAAAGTCCTGGATGCTGTTTGATATATTCAGTCCTTTGGTAGAACAGAGAGGATGTCATGTAATGGCAGGTACAATGGGAAGTACCAATGTTGCAGCATACTTAGGTAATCTTTTCATTTAGATTAAAAAAAGGTTCAGAGTTCAGGTAGCAGGAAAAATTGTTTCACAATTAATTCTGGCAGCTTCCTGGAGACCTGTGTTGGTTTTCTTTCTACAATTTTTATCACTCATCTTGACAGGCTTTATTATGTTTGCTCATCCAGGCCTTTTGTGGCTTTATTTTCCCTATTGATATGAAGCACTTTAGCACTTTTTGCACCCATAATCTCTTTTACAAATGGGTATGGTCTCAATGCTGCTCTGGTCTTTATCCTTTGTATAATTTTGTCCCCCTGGTGTTCTGTAGGGCTTTCTCTCTCTCTCTTTCTCTCTCTCTCTTTTCTTTTTCTTTATTTTTTTCTTATTTTGATTAGAATAAGAATAATCTCTGTGAATGAGAGAAGAAAATGAGCCTGGGAAGAGGAGAAAATGAAAGAGCAGCTGCTGATAGTGTCTTGCAGAGCCCCAGGGGTGTGTGCTGGACTCTTAGCCACAGTTGAGAGGCTTCTGAAGAGGTTTTAGGCTTCTGAAGAGGTTTCAGACTTCTGAAGAGGCTGTTTGCATCACTGTTGGGAACCAGCAGCTTCTCAATGGAGCCCATGTGCAGGCTGTGAGCCTTCGTCTGTCCTGGAGCCTGAGGGTACAGAACTGCTTCTTGGTCAGCTGGAGGAGGAAAAGACAGGAGCCAGCATGCATAGGTGCACTTGGACAGGAACCCCCAGTCTCATTTATATTCTTGAGCACCTGGAGAAGTGGCACTGCCTACCCTGGACCCCATCATCCCTGAAGTATTGGTACTTCTGGGGCTGTCCTGGGTGGGTACCAAATGCAGAGCAGCCACTCTGCTGCTGCCCACACGCAGCTGTTTGGGGAAAAGGTGGTGACTTTTCAGTTGCCTGACATGGTAGATAACTCCAGTTATGGACTATTCCTTATGTCTGACCTCTCTGACCATGTGTTTAATGACATTTCAGCTTTTCAGAGTAGGAGCTGAAAAGCTGCTCTGCTTATCAGGTATCTGTAGGTGCAACTTAAAAACTATATGATTGGTGGCATGGTTGGACACACCAAGTTAATCAAGCAAGCTGCTTCAGCTGAAAATGACTGGCAGGAAATCAAGATTAAAAGCTATGGTAAAATTTTCTAATTTTTCAGATTTATCAAATTACACCAACCTTTCATATAGTCTATGTATTTTCTAAAAAAATCTACCCTGTAATAATAGATTTAATTAAAATTATCTGTGAGGAAAAATTGAAGTGGGCTTTGGAAGAGGTAATTCAGATACCATCATTCAGATACAATGCTTTGCTTTTTCACAAAGGGAAAACATGTCTAAGTTTCTAGTAGGGCTTTTGATTATTTTAATCAATGCTTTCTTCCCAGCTTGCACAATACATTCATTTATAAGAAACAGCAATGCTGTTGAACATCACAATAAGACAATCTATGGATGGGGTTTGGTTTTTTTTTTATAATTCCATTCTGTTTCCATAATTACTGAACTGCTTATCCAGTGTGACACTCAGAACCATTTCCTCATCCACTATATTCAAGCCAGACAGCAAAATAAACGGCTGTAGAGGGATTAAAGAAAAAATTGTTCACTTTAAAATCACATTTTAATATCCTTTTTGCCCTTGACTACTCTGCTGCAAGCCCCTTCTGTGTTGTACTTCTATCCAATAACCACCACATACTTCACAGACTGTGATTAAGCTCAATGATTATTTCAGCTCCAAGAGCGCATGAGGATGCTTCAGAAAAGCAGATCAAACGTGGGTCTTCTAATAGCATTCACCATTTCCTTTATAATTAAGTAATTGTGTTTGCAACAGAGCATTACTGAAGCCAGTGGGGTTCTGCCCAGGCCTGTGCAGCTGCCTTCTAGATGAGAGCTTACGACCATGGTGAAGTTGCTCATATGGGGGCTTGCAGAATGAGATTTATATGAGAGCAGACTAGTAAAGCAGGAAGAGCAATGAAACAGAGGAATAGCAGAAAGAGTAAAACAAATATTACAGTAATAAGGTCAAATAAGCTCATGTGAAGCTATGCATGGCTTGACTGTGTTAGCTTTTATATGTAGGTATATGTTAGTTGCATAGATATCTAATTGTATTAACAAGATTCTTGCAGATCAAGCAAAAGTAGCCTGGAAGGTTGGATTTGGGGAAGAGCATGAGCAAGAAGTATGAGAGGATGCTCTGTGCAAAGGGCAGGATGAGCAGCAGTTCAGAGTAGGAGGATGAAAAGAGTAGGTGGGCTAAACAGGAGTCTGGTGCCCAGTGGTGGAGCACAGCTGCTTCTGCTTTCCATACTGAGGTAGTGGTAGGAAATGAAGATATTAGTGCACGTTTCTCAGGGGACTTGCATGACATTGCTCAGGAAAATTGTTGAGATTGTGTCTGGCAGTCAAGAAACCTGGGGTTGAGTTTAGCTGCTGCCCCATGGGGCGACCATAGGTGGATGAAGTGGTTCCAAGTGTCACCATCTGCAAAAATAGAATGGTGTGATTTTGTCAAAGCAATTTTAAGAATATGGGGACTTGTTAAGTTGAACATTGCTCTTTTACAATCCCTTACTTAGACTTTCTTTACACCTCTTCAGTTTTTAGGTGTTTAAGGTATTGTTTTAATTTCTAATAAGTGAAGTCAGAAGTAAAGCCAAGGCTTTCACAAGTGCACAAGGAAATATCTGTAGGCTCTGAGCTGACAGAAAAAAATTACTGTTTTTTTAAATGTAGTTTTCTGGGTGCTTCATTGTAGGCAGTTTCCTTCTAAGCTGAATGCCCTAAATTAATGGCTTCTAGGAAGCAATTTCTTTTGCAGACTTCTCTAATGCCTAGAGGGAAGGGAGGCATCTGGTCGTGCTTTAATATCATGTCTACATGCATCACTAGTTTAGTAAGGGCAATGAGATGTACAGGCTCTGACAAAAACTGAGCTTAAGCAACTTCTTCAAAACCATTCGTGTGAAAGCATTTTTTTTTTTTTTTTAAAAAAAGGCAAAAAAGAAAGTGGAAGTTTTGAATCTGTGTAGCCTTCAGGCACAGATCATCCATTCCATATGGGCTCTCAGATTTTGCATCTTGCTGTTCTAATGTGTGCTGTAACTGGACTACATTGTCCTGAAATTTAAAGGTCACTATTGCTACTTCCATCTGCTATTGGACTACAAACATGGAGTTTTGGGTTGTCTAGAAATCATCACATCATTGCAGAACAGCAGAATGACATTATCCCAGTACCAGTCACGATTCGTTGTTTAAGCTGTTTTGAAATATTCCTTGTTATTCTTTATAAGCCAGTAATCTTGGTTGTGAAGATTTAAGGAGAAACATTTAAGCAGTATTGTATGTCAGGGTTATGAAGGGAAAAAAAAAAAAAGAGAATTTTGGTTGTTCTTTTCTCTTCCTTTCATTACCAGGCTGTGCTCATGTAAGCATTACAGCTGGTTTTATTTGAAATGCAGAATTATCCTTTTAAATGATACAGAATGAAAAACAGAAAAAGGAACAGATCTAAATTGTTGGTGGCCCCAGATCACTTGTGGCCTGAGCACAGTTTGAGTCTTAATGTGCAAGATTCTCTGTCTGTCTCATAGTGGCCATTGCATTCTGCTTCTGCACACCAGCTCCTAGACATGTGTCCAATTTCTTCATTATGGTTTCATTCCACAGACTTCTAGAAAGCAAAGAGTTTTCATGTGTTTGACTGTGTCCTTTGAGATGGGAGCCTCTGATATTTTCATCATATGGTTTAAAATATTTATTACTGTTTTTAAAGGTTGACTTCAGGAGACGGTCTGTGATGTGACTGCATTTAGTAACATTAGTCAAAGTCCTTTTCTTTTTGCATCTATTTAAGAAGCTATGAGGAGTTAGTCATGGTGATTTCTAAATACCAGGGAGACAACCACTCTGAAAACACTTCAAAGGGAAATAGCTTGAAGCGATAGAACAATGTTTAGAAAAGGCCAATTTAAACTAAATAAAAAAAGTAATCCTTAATATATATAATAAATGGGAGAGAGATCTCTAAAATTGTGCAAAAGAATTAAAGGAAAAGATGTCAGGGATTCAGATTCCTGAGAAAGTGTGTTCAGTGATTATGCAAAACCAGAAAATTCACACTTACGGGATCAGTTTTTCCCTTTTCGTAGCCCAACTGTGATTCTACATATTTTTCTCCTTTACTTGGATTTTTTCATTCATCTCCTATGGTCCTGGCTTGGAAGAAGCCAGCTTGGTTTTTATTTTTTGGTTGTTTTTTTTTTTTTTATGAAGAGTGTAAAGCAGCTGCCAGTGGAAGCTGTTGTGTAACATATGTCCCAGAAGGAGTGAATACATACCTATCTGCTCATCAAATATTGTGAGAACTACAGCTGATGTTTCTGGCTTTCAAGACACATTTTTCTCTCCTGCTGAGCCAAAGGAAAAACTTTGATAGTTCAATCCCTTCCACATGCTGATTTCATTCCTGTAATTACTAAAACACTTTCCCAAACCCTAGAGATAAAAACTGCCTCAGTGGAGAGAATGGGGAGGTTTGAGTGGAGGAGAAGGAGGAGCAGTGGCACAGGTAGGGTAACCATGGATGACAGGTGCCAGTCCATGCAATACAGGGATGTAGGAATCTGTCTTTTTTAAAAAATGTTGCTATTCCTGGAGCTTCTTCATCTCATGTAGTGTGTAGGTTGAGCCAGCTAAAACTGTATTATTAACTGGACCTAGGCAGCAGAGAGGCTGGACAGAGCAAGCCAGATTATTCTGTTGAAAGTCAGAGCGTGTTGCATCCTCTTCTTGAATATCCCCACAGAGTTTCCATTTGATCTTCTGTATACCCTGGTTCTTTCAGACAAGGCATTATTTCAAAATAGGGCTGGGGTCTGGATGCTGGGGTGACTTGTAGGCTGGTTTAGTGCTTTTGTGTGGCCCCTCAGTGCTGCCTTCATTAAAAAGGCTGATATAATCAATTAATACATTTGAATGTGGTTGTGAGATCTCCCTTCATAGTCAATCCAGGATATTGCAATTATTTTAAAAAGTAAGAGATGGATATTTTATTTTGTTTTTTCACGTGATTACTTTTGTTTTAGCTTTGTGGATTTTTTTTTTTTTAACCCAACAGAATGAACAATATTCTGGTATTCAGTTTTCATGCTTCCAGATGCTTTTTACATGGAATTGTAAGAGACTATTTCGTTTACATTTTAAAGGCTATACCAGTTCAGCTCAGCCTTTGTTATTAACTTCATCCTGGGGTCACCAGAAGTGTGTGGTGCTGCAGGACTAGACTGTAATTGTGACACAAATGAAACTCCCTGCCAGGCTGTCCCTTCCCTCTTTCAAAAGCAGATTAGCAGCCTGGCATCTGTTTTCTTCAGGGAAGATGGCACAGATGCCCATACTGCTGAGGAGCTGACTCACAGTGGGTCAAGTGACCTTTCTACAAAGCATGGGATGATTAATGGGAGGTTCACATGTTCTTGCAAGTCATCCCATGTCCCTGATGTTAGCAGGCAGGGATGGTGGCTTCTTGGAACTCGTGTCTTCAGTGGGACTTCAGGGCTGGGCAGGTGCTTTGAGTCTTACAGAGAAGCTCTTCCTGCAGTCTGCTCCACTCTTTCCCCTTGAGCTCCCTTTGTCTTCTCTCCTGCAGCTGGCAGGTGGAAAACCTACTTACAGACAAATCTGTCTCCTTGTCAGAAAAAGGTTTTGGAAAGGTTAGGTACTGCGAGGGCAGCAAGTTATTTAAAGTTCTGACATCAGAGTCCCTCAAGTCTTAAGTGGCTGCACAGGAAATTATAGCTGACCTGCATAGGAAATGAGGTGTACTTTTAGTTTGAAAGTCATAAAAATTACTTTATCTAGACCAAATGCCATCTTACGTGCTCTCCAGGCAACAGAACTTTGTCTCAGAGATTTCTACCTCATTTCATTAGTGGAAGCCAGAAAAAAACATCTCCCTGCTGGAAAAGTTAGAAAGCCATGTAGCAGCCCTTAGGAACCAGGGTGTTAAGTTTCTGAGCTTTTTCTCCCCTTGCTATTTTGATTGGATTCTTGCAAATAAAGATAATAATCCCTGGGTTAGTAAGTAGCTTCAGGAGCCCCAGACCTAGGGAAGTTTAACTTTTCTTCTCCCCCTTCCCTGTTTATTTATGTCCTGGGTTTGAGTGACTTGTTGGTGCATAAGAGTATAAGAATTCTGGTATAGATTGAGTTTACATGACAGGCTTTGGTGTTCTGCCCAGTTGTGAATTTTCACTGAATTTATAACAATTCTTCTTAAGACTCCTTATCTTGTTATTACTTTGTTTGATTGCATTTAGAATTTGAGTGCAGAGAAATAGATTCTTGGGGTTTTTTTTAATAGTTTCTATAGAAAATCAGCAGAAGAACCTGTAATAGTGAAAACTGAAACAATTAGGTACAGGTTGAAACAAGTCTAGGTACAAGGGATAGTTAGATGAGGAAGACACTGGATAAGGAAAGCCATAAAGATGCCCTAAAACTTTATAAGCAGGTATATTAAGGATTATAAGGAATTCTTTAGCTGTCTGAAAAGCAAATCCATATAGTGTGATACTGGTCCATGATAGCTGCAGTAGCAAAAAAAGAGAAAAGATTTAAGGGTGTTTCTAATTTCTGTTCAGAAAGAAAAGAAGATACATTTGCACATTTAATAACATGCCTGCTACTAAACAGCAGCCAATAAAGTCTTGTGTTTTTAAAATGGGAGTACTGTCAGGCTCGTGTTGCAAGACACAGCCAGTGAGTTTTCTGATCTGTATTTTGGGTTTTATTTTTATGGTACAGAACCTGCTGTAGAAGGAAGGTGTCCAGGCCAAGACTTGAGTTCCTAATTACTACAACAATAGACAGTTCAGCTGTGTGTGCTGATCATGCTGTTATTAATTTTGGATAAAACCACAGAGAGACTGATAATTGAATATAATAAATCAAAATTTAAAAAAATAATAAAATATACGTCAACATGCCAAGGAAAACAGGAGTTGTCTCCCTTGTCCCTGCTTTTTGACTGACTCACAATCCTGTTAATAAGATACTTTATGTATTTTGTCAGATGTGATCTAACCAGAGCATAAAGGTTATAAAAATGTAGTTTACAGGATAATTAGAGGCCATGTTAAATTGAAGAACGGGTGACAGAGGTGGGAAAAGACATGGGTAGCAGCTGTAAGGTAGACAGGTTGTTAGACAAGGGGCTGTGAACAACCTTACAAGGCTCACATGATGCAGACTTAGAAAATGGGCTTGATTAGAAGGGAATTGATTTATTGGAGAGGATTGAGAGTTGTCTTTATCAATTTATACCTATCTCCTTGAAAAAGGTTTCATCACACACACAGTTGTTTCTTTAGTATAACAAGAAACAGCATAATTTGATCCAGTGAACAGAAGCCAAAAGTAGATCAGAGAACTAGAGATAAGATGTAACTCCTAACAGTCGTGGTAAAAGAACAAGTGGACTCACTGTCCAGAAATTTTTACCTCAAAATAGATACCTGTCTTAAAGATCTCCTGACATCTAAATGGGGTATTGATGTAGAAATGGCAGCCTTTTACTGTACAAATGTTTGGCTGATTGTAATGGTCCTGTAACTTTTAAACCTGGGAAGTTCTCTCAGCTGCTGCAGAGAGATGTCAGTGAAACTGCTCAGTTTATACATAAAGACATTTGGCCCAGTGCTGTAAGGCACAGGAAGTTCTGACACCAGGACAAACTTCATCTGGGAAGTAGTTGGGTATCCAGATCACTGGGAAAGAATTATCAGGGCAAAAATAGCCTCGCTTGGTTAAGGGAAAAAATTCATGGATCAGAGTGCCACTCTCCTTCCTTATCCCCAGCTGTGGATCATCATTTGTAGATCTCTAAAGACTGTCAGAGGTACCAAGCAGTCTGTTCTATGTTCTATGATACCTGGGATCTGCATTTCCTTAACAAATGGAAACCAGGAGAAACCTCTGAGACGGGACATGGCATGGATAAGAAAACTGAATCAGTGCACACTGCATGATCCATGGATTTATGACAGTTTTCATGGAGTTAATACAGCCAAGAATAATTTTCTAATATATATATATCTATGTCTACTATCTTATATAGTCTATTGGTATCTAATACATCTATATATACTTCCTTTCATCCTTGATCTGCACGGAATATCCCTGAGATAGAGACACAATATTTTAGATAGAGGAAGATGTTTTCTGCCCTTGGCAGGATTTTCTGCCGTGACCTGCTTGAAACAGACTTGCTGCCTTTCAGGATCAGGTTCTCTGGGAAGCTGACAGTCACAGCTAAAGCAGGTTCTGTTGTCTGAATAAAGTGTGGCTCGTTTTCTTCTGATCAAAAGGGCTTGGTGAAAGGTGCAGCTTGAATTCTTTAAAGCATCTCATTATAGGTTATATTTAGAAGTGGGAAGAATATATTATTAATTACAAGGATGCTCTAAAGCAGAGAAGCTGTTTACTTCGTGCCCTTGATGAACAGAAAAGTTATTGTAACTGAAAGAAGGTTATGCAATTAACAGTATATTCATTAGGAGTTCATCAGATAGCAAACTGTGCTTATCTTCAGGATAGTACTAAAATATCTGATGATTTCCTAGTTACTGCCTAAGTGATAAGAGTAACAGGAACTACCAGAGGAAAAATATATATATATTATACAGTTTAGATATCTGTTATCTGCCAGTTTATACATACAGTATTTTACAGCTCAGTTGATGCTCCTGGGAAGAGCTGGAGATGGAAAATTGGCCTCTCATATTTTTGGCTTTGGTGGTGGCACAGTATAGAGCCACTTACTACAAGGATGATTACATTTTGTATCTTTAGTTCCCACACCATCCTTTCTGCTAAGGTAGTTGGCTGGTGGGTTCAGCCCTGTATGGTTCTGGGTGTTTGCTTTCATCTGTTTAGTGTTCTCAGCTACAGTCTGTGTTCTGACCCCCATAACTCAAGAGCCACCTTTGAAGAGGCATTTCTCTAACATAAGTGATTTTTGTAATTACTTCCAGTACTTTAAAAATATTGTATTTTTTTTCTGTCTTCAAGTTCACACTGACATCTCCTAACTGATTTTTGTTAATTGTGTCATGTGCTTAAAAACCTAATTTTGAGTTGAGCGTTAATTTGCTTCAAAAGAAGCGAAGAAGTCGAGAGCTTAAATGTGCCAGAATGTGTATGAAGTAAGCTGCCTTCTGGAATTTGTTTCTGGACTTGCTGTGATAGGAATGGAGCATTCTGGTATGCTTATTACAGGGAATTTTAGAAATTATTGTAAGGAAGAGCAATAGATAAATCAGTCCTGGTGCTGTGCTCAGCTGCTTTTTTAAGAAGTTGAATAGTGGCCAAGGTGATTGTGGCTGGTAGGCTTGTGCTAAGGAAAATTACTGCTAATGAAAAGAATTAATTGTTTTTAGACACTAATTTTCAACAGTTCAGGGTCAAAATGCCACAGATTTGAAGAGATTCTGGAAGACTCTGTCATTTGTATATAAACCAAAATCAGTCAAATAACGTTTGTTTCAAGAAAAAGCAAATGTGTCTCTTTTCTAAAAGTATCTGTGCAGAAATTGTTCCAAGATGCTTTCAGAATGCTGTTACAGATCACATGAGGAGTTTGACTGATAGAGTGCTGCAGTTGGTGTTTTATCACTGACTCTTTAGTGAAGAAGTTAATGAAGCTGCAATGTATTTAGACCCAAAGCCTAAGAGTAAAGGAAGAAGCACTACTGTGTTACAACAGACCAAGAGAATATTGTTTTAATCTGCATTTCATTAGAGAATAACTCTTTTTGTGGTCTTTAAGTCTGCCCATGAGGGATAGATAAGCTTCATAGGTCAGGGCTGGTTAAGTCTGGTGGGATGCCCTGATAGTGGAAATCAGCCTGCCCTACTTAGACACACGGCTGACATGGCCAAGCTGATACCTGAATAGATGACAAAAGATGTGTAGTAAGTCACACTTGGATGGAGGAAGGCTGAGGCAGTCATTCCCCAGCTGTGCACCTTTGCTCAGCAAGGCCATCACAGGCCCTGAGGGCTGTGCTCAGCAGCTCAATGCATCAATTTGTCAGCTCTCTGGCTGCGTGAGAAAGTTGGAAAGTTGTTCAAGAATCTGTTTGCCCACAAGGCTTCAGAATTACTGATCTAGGGCAGCGAACAAGTTTTCCTTTCAAAAGTTGCATTTCTCAGGGTTAATTAGCTGACTTCCATTCATGCCTAGCTTGTGCTGCCTTAACCTCCTGACTCTCATTTCTTCCTTGACACTCTTCTTTCTTCCCTTAGTGTGTCTGTGTTTGAACTCCGCCAATTCCCAGCTACGTTGCTACCAGTCTGTGCTGGGTCAGCTGTTACCTCTGAGTGTTTTATTCTCCTAAGGTTTGCCTGAATCAGAACTGCCTTGAAAGCATCATGCATCACTAATCATAGGGGAGCACAGTGGATCATCACAGATTTTAAAGGCTGTCTTGGGTTTTCACAATAGGCCTCCCTGGATATAAGCAGAGGTAGGGCATCTCTGTTGAGGGGCAGAGCTGTGCTCTCATACATGTCAAAGACTGGAGTTTAGTTTGATTTTTGTGCTTCATGAAAGACAAAGTCTTTTTTTTTCTACTTTCCTCTGGCCTCACTCATTACTGTTAATGCAAACGGGGGGAGGCTGAGCTGCATTACACCTGGCAATGTGTGCACAGACTAAGAGGATAATTACTGATGGCAGCAGTGGTGGGATGGGAGGTTTGACAGGACAGTGTTGCACATCCCTTACTCTCAAACTAACTCTAAAAACAATAAAGTTTAAAGAAGATGTTATGTTCAGGAAAAAAAAAAACAAAGGGGGGGATTATTTTAACTGACCATCTTAAAGCCATTTCTTTGTTGGATTTTTTTAATCTTTGTTTTTGGTTGAGCATGAAAAATGTCTCTCACAAAGGGGACTGTTTGACAGCTTTGCTATTAGAAAACTACCTCTAGAGAAATTGAGTACTGGGCTTTGCTAAGAGGTCTATATATTTGCTAATCAACTAAGTTAACTGTCAGTTTACTAACTTATTAAACTGTCTGAGACCAGCAGTGCACATTGCTTTAGGTACACAACGAACAGGTGTACTTTTCTTCTAGAATTCTTATTCAAGGGTTGTGATCTCTTACTTGACATTCAATTTTTTCCCTGAATTTATTACTACTATCTTCTTTTCTATGTGTCCAGCTAAGGGCATGAGCAGCTGATCCCTGAGACCAGAGATGCTCATCAGTGAAGGGAAAATAAAATCTTAAGTAGTGCCAAATAATCTGAAGAACTGTAATGTGGAAACTCGGGTTTTCAGTAGCTAGAATAATGTTGTAGTCTCACAGCTCTTGAAGACAAATTCTGACCTGGCTTAGAGGTGGAGCAGAGAGAAGGGCAAGGTTTGTAGTTTCACAGACAGGGACCATGTTAATGTCTCAGCAGGGCAGGGTGAAGCATCTGACCACTCTGACTTTGTTCCTGTTTCTCCTGCTTGGCTACATGATGGGCTTCAGTGGCATTTGTAGTTTGAAGTCTCTGACATGGCACTTTTTTACCCATAAATATCAACAGAGGTTTGTTGCTTTGTGTTTGTTTTTTTTTAATTAATACCTTGAACTCTTCCTGTATATTAAGGTTTTATCTCACTTGAATTTAAAAGGACAGTCTGCCTTATGACTGGCACTGGTAAAAGTACAAAACTAAACTTTCCATATAGCTCTTCTTTTAAAAATCACTGTACCAGTAATATCCATTTGTGACTTAATATGAGTAAATGGCACAACTGCCAAGGATATATTTTGGTTGTTTTCCATGTTTAATACTGAACTCCGGGATACCAGCTGGGATGGAGCAGTCACTGGACCCATTTTGGCAAATTCTCAACATGATCTGTGGCTTTATTCCTGATTCAGTTAAAGTCAGCAGTGAGGTTTTTTGGCCAGGATTTTTCTGTGCATGGTTGAACGTTTCTCCTTTTAAAGTCCAGGGTGAATCATGGGTTCATCTGATCCACAAAGAAGACATGCAATGTGTCAAAGTTTTTTGAAATAGGGGGAAAAGTTGGCAGGTGGCCTCAGACTTCAGTTTGTCAAAATCCTCTTTTTGTTCATCTGTACAGTAAGGGCTGTGCTTCATGGTGATTAAGCTAGGCACTTGCAGGTCATTACAGAGCTTTATTAATTTATTCTCTGGATTAATCTGGGTAAACATTTCAAGTGACCATATGGCTGTGGTGTCAGGAAAGTCAAAAAAACACTGTAGTGTTCAGAGGTGGCAAAAGGTTCGTGGTATTTCATGTGGTTGTGCACACTGTAACTGTGTTTTACTCAGATGGAGTGGGACTACACCAACATTATTTCTGTTGTACATCTCTTCTGCCTTGCCATGTGGAGTCTTACCCTCCTCATGCTCAGCTCTGCAACAGGATCAGCACCTTCTAGCACTGTTGTGCTACAAGTAGGTGGTGGTTGTAGCTGATTTGTGTGTTCCTGGTTTTTAGGATCTATATAAAATGGCAATAAGGCTTGGAATCCCTCGGTTATCCTACGTCTCATTCAAGTGTATTGAAGGATTCATGCATCTGTGACAAAATTAATGCTTAGAGACATTTAACTAACATCTAAGTACTACTGAAGTTGGGCTGAATGAGCCCAACAAAGGTCAAGACAGTCCAAGGACTGACCTCACTGAGGAATAGCTAATTCTCTGTGTGGAGGCCTTAAATGTCCCCTAGGAAGGGAACTTTTTGGTAATAAGTTGCTTTGACTTAAAAGCTGCTGTGGGGAGTGAGCCTTTACAATATGTTCTTGAATTCTCACGTGCGTAGCAGTTTCTATTTGAGGCAGAAAATCCTTAATGTATCCCGTAGATCTATCTCATACTTAAAAAGCTGTCATGATCTCTTAGAAACTTGTCTTGCTGTGCTCAACCACACTTGACGGGAGGAAGGCCACTGTGTATGGTACAGACATGTCTAAAACCCTGTCACTTCACAAGTGCTAAATAAATTAAAACAAAACCCAGACATAATGAGCCTCACCAACTTAATCCCTGACTGTTGGGTATAAATGTTTCTTGCCAAAACAAGCACAATTGTTAAAGGACCAGCTGTTCAGAAGAGAGGAAGGGACCTGACAGGTAGAGATTGCTTGGGGGAATACAGAAGCTCAGATTTGCCAATTCCTGGAGATTTGCAATTAAGAAAAATGTCTCAGTCACAAGTCAGAAACTTTGTGTCAGGTAGCAGCAGTCCAAGTTCCCAGGTCCTGGGAATTGGTGTTGTCAGCATGTTCCCATTCTGACCTGACCAGACCATCCTGTGCTAGCAGATGGATGGTTCAACCTCCCCTGTCAACAAAGACATCAGTTGTGGTGGTGGCTTGGTCTCATTCCAAGTCTCTGAGTGCTGTAATCTTAATTCACTTAAAGCACTAATTGTGACGCTTGTTTTGGCCTGGGCTGGTTTCACCTGGAAATGTAAAGCTGCCTTTATTTTCTCAGTGATCTCAAGTAAATGCATAATACAGGTATGGTGAGCAAACCAGATACTACTACTGGATGTACTTGCACCAGATTTAGAGGTTGCAAGTTCACCTAAAGCTTGCTGTCCCAGCAGGCTGATTCTCACCGTGTTGCTTTACTTGACAGAAGGGGAAGTTCAGTGCAGAATCCTAACCATTGCGGAAACAGTTCTTTGACTAACATTGCCTGTATCATGTTCTGTCCTTTCATCCTGCTAACACAGACCCAAACAAAAGCACCTGGTAAAGCCCTGAGTTCAGGGAAGTCCCTTATGCAGTCATAGTGTGTGTGCTCTGTACACCAATGCCAAGGAAATACCCAAGACTCATCCGCTGTGGATGTTGCTGTCTCTGCACAAACACTTCTCCCTGTAAATGAGACTCTTGTTTGATGGTCTGGTTCGGGCTGGGCTTGGCAAAAGGAGATCAGGGAGATCAGCTAAATATAACAAATATGATTATACAACATGCTTTAGCTGAAAATCTGCTGTGTCTTGCAGGGTTAAGTGAAATAACCTCAGGCAACAGCAACCTGTCCTGAGCTATGGAGTGAGCTGGTGGGTGGATAGGCTTGAAACCAGTGTTCTAGCACCCACATTGAGGTGGGAGAAGAGGTGAGGGAAGGAAAATACCAGTGCAGACACACCTTCAGCTGTGGTAGTAATTTAAATCAGAAGACAGATTTTTTTGAAATGCACCCAAAATACTTCACGTGAAACCATCAGATGTAACTCAGTGGTGAGTGTAGACTGGGATATGAATTTTATATATACACATGTATATAATATATCTATTAAAAAGAGTACATGCACAAATTTGTGACTGAGATGTTTTTATTATTTGCAAGCCTTCAGGAACTGGGAGCTCTGATTTTGTGTATTCTCCCAGGCAATCTCTGTCTGTCAGGTCCCTTTCTCTCTTCTAAACAGTTGGTCCTTTAACAATTGTGCTTGTTTTGGCTGGAAATGTAAGAGGTACTAGTAATAGTACAAACAGCAGCAGGTATGAACATGTATTTTTTTCTTGGTACCTCTCTGAGATAGGATTGCCAGCTATGACAAAAAAAGATTTGAGTGATATTTGAGAAGAGGTCCTTGTTAAAAACCCTTCCTTTTAAAAAAAGCCAACAACTAAACCATTGCTGGAGGAAAGGAGGAGTCAGTCAATTTTAAGTTCCATTGTGAAGGCAGTAGTGAAAGTTTTGCAGGAGCAATTTATGAGAGTGTCAGAAATTAATTACACTGAGTATGCCATTCTCCTATGTCACAGAATGAAGTTATGGGTTGGCATTTTTCTTCTGAAGAACCTGGGAAAAAACACAGGGGGCAGTCTGGAGAGGATGGGGAGTTATTTCAGCAGATACAGAGAAACTGTTCAGACCTATAAGATGATGTATTTCCACAAAGAGTGTTCTTTTCAATCTGCTGATGAAAGATCTTGTGGGTTTCCCACCAGTAGAAGCTACTTAATTCCATTTTGTGTATGCTCTTAGAGTACCTGTTTGGTGAGAACCTGACAAATGGTCTTCTGAAAGTAAATCAATTCTGTTTTCTTGGGCTTTCTTGAATATACATGATGTCTGGAGCCTGAAAAGCACAGCAGTAGCACAAGAGGAAGCAAACAGTGGGGCGCCAGTTAGGCTCTATGGTTCTCTGAAAGACTTTGTAGCCTCCCGTAAAGAAAAAGAAGAATGTGCCATTGGCGGTAGTGAGTAAATGGAACCTTCTTGCTTCTTTGCTCTTGTCTCCTTATAAATAAACCATTGTTGTCCATCCTTGGCATTTGCTGTTTATTGTGATAAATTGGTCTTGATGTGTCTGACATTTCAACCAAGTTGTTTAATGGTGCTTTTCTGAAAAGACATCTTACTGTAACTCACATTGGTCCAGAATATATCCAGGGGTAAGAGCACTCACTGTCACGTACAGTGCTAACCCTTTCCTTTCTGGGTGGATGAATTGGAAAGTAGGAAGTAAACATTTTGGTCAAAGAAGCCCAAAAGGCCTGGGTTTGTGTAAACAGTGTGCAGCAATGAGAAGTTTGGACTGCTGTAGCTAAAAGCCTATTTCATAGTGTAGACAACAACATTCAGTCCACTTGCACTGCTGAAGCATCTCCAGAGAGAGGGGGAGGGCCCAATTTGCTGAAATAATGCATAAGTATTTTCATTAAAAATTTGCCTCGAGTTTTATTCAAGATCTCCTCTCTGTTATCTGCCAATCCTTACAAGTTGTTGACTTCCATGCAATGATTTCTTCGGTGCAGAAATGACAAACTCAGACTTGACGAACTGTGACCAACAGCAGCTTCTGGTGCTGCATCTCTGCAAGTTCAAGCTTTGATTTATGTTTTTTAAATGACTGTAATTACTCTGTCAGCAAGATGATTAACACAAAGATTGCTTTCTATAAATAGGAGGCTTCTGTCCATACCTTGCCAAACCTTTCATCTCCCCACAGCTATTAAGCATCTGACCACAGAACCAAGAAAAAGTAAATGCCCATAATTTAAACTGAAATTATTAAATAACTTTTTTGCTGGTTAATGATCCCGTTGTGTTATAATACCATTTTGTAATTCTGTTTCACCTTCTTCAAAATCAGGTGTGTGGCAAGTGTTCTCACTGGTCTTGACCCACTTAGTTCTCAATGAAGATTTACTGTGAGGATAAGTAAGCTGGTCCTGCGTGGCATCAAAACAAATTTTACTGTCTATCACCACAATGAGAAGAACTATAATATTTTGGGGGGATTATGGACCAATAATGTGATTAACAAATGTCTTTGACTTTCTTTTGGTCTCCCAGTTTTGTCAGCATGCCTGGCCAATGCAAACCTTGTTCTTGACTAGACTGCACAAATGTAGACAAAAAGTGAGCTTTGAAAGAGCAAAATCATGGAAGTCCTTTTGGAGTAATGAGTCCAGTGAGGACAGCCATGGCCTCCACAGCAAACTGCCATCTGCCCAGCCCTAATGAGCAGCTCCTCACAGCCAGGGTTTGATGATGGGGAAGGTGTTTGGGAGGGGGCAGCTGAGTTTTGACGACTGAGAGGCTTTGAAAGCCATGGTGAAGTAATGCAAAGCCCATGTAGCTGTAGACAATCACATCTCCTTGTACAATATTGGTGGGAAAAAAACCCTGTTTTTCACCCACGCTGCTTGGCAAGCCCCTCAGAAGACAAGGTAGCCCTGCTGTTGGGGTCCCTTCCCTGCAGCCAGGTGTTGTACCTCTCTTTTCATGTCCCCAGGCCTCCTGTGCTGCCTCCTACATGTGGCCATCCCCACCCCTTTCCCAGAAGCTGCCGCCATTTTCCTCAGAGTTGCCGCCATTTTCCTCAGAGTTGCCGCCATTTTCCTCAGAGGGGCCGATAGCGGTGAGGCGAGGCGTCCAGTGCCTTCCCTCCCTGGGCCCTGCAGGCTCCTCCTGCCAGCCTGCTGTCTCTAATCCTTTGTGGCTCTGTAGAGAATTTTATTTTTTTTTAATAGTGATTTAGCTATACATTTTTATTTTTCGACACCATATTCCCCAGACACACACCTGTGCAGGTAAGGCATGGCCAAGGCTGGCTCAAGCGGTATTTTTGGGATGCAGGCCCTCTGTGCTGAGGGGCTGTGGTGCTTTTAGGCCCAAGGGACCTTTTTTTTTTTTTTTTTTTTTTTTTTGAGTGGATCGCTGGTTGCCAATCAGCTGCCACAGAATTTGTTTTTCTTCCTGTATCCATGAATTATCCAGGCACAGATAAGGATGGTGCACCCCAGTGGACAGCTCTGGGGCCATGTTGATCATGGTGGGGGTCTGTTGCAGAGCCTTTCCAATATCAGGTGATTTTTATTACTGACCTGTTAGTAAAACACTCAAAAAGCCTAAGTAAGGATCCCTTTTCTCCCCTCACCCTGTAGATCTTGCAACATTCATAAGTATTGTTATGCAGGGAGCAAATTTCAGCACAACTACTGTCTTCCTCAGGGTTGTAAAACCTCATTACATCTGTCTGTAAGGACAGGACCTAATTTTTCTTGGTATATTGGTTGCCCCCAGCTTTTAGAAGTTGCTTTTTAGAAGGCTTCAAAGTGCTAAGATTGAGAAAATCTGGGATTAAAAGTTCTTTCAGAGTGGCTGATAGATGCTTTGGGGCTGCAAGATGCCCCTCTACAGCCTTCTTGTACAGGTGGAAAGGGAGAGGTATAATTTTTATCCTTTCTGTCTCAGTAGGGAAACTGATTGACTTTGCCTAAGTTCCTTTACCAGGGCAGAGTCATGTGAAAGGTAGTTTTAATTCAGCATTTAGGTTCCTCTCTTTTCAGTAGACCTATAACTATATATAGTGTTATCGTCCTTAATAAAAATGGAAGAACTATTTGAAAATATGTAGGTATTTTTTGAGAGAGAGAAATTAATCTGTTTAATAAGCATATCCTGCCAATCTGGATGATGACTCCAGAATACTAAACAATAAACTGTGGAACATTTTGCATTGAAGCAGCCTTGTCACAATAAATCTAGATCTGTTGCTCTTTACACTAGTATGGAGGGAAAGAAAAAAAAAAAAAAAAAGAATTTTGGCAATCCAAAATTGTTATAAGAGAGCAAGTTTCACAGCTTACTTGGTTCCAGATGAATTTGACAGATTTTTTTTTCTTACTTGTATTCTTGCATGTAGTGGGGGTTTTGCTTCTTCTGTGTCTCCATTTCTTAGATCACAGTTGCCTTTAATTTGGGTAGTTAAGTTTGTTTTAACATGTGTGAGTTTATGTCTCTGCTTGACACTTTTTCCCCAGGTTAACTGACCATAATCTATCTACCTAGGTCATCATATCTAGAAACTGCCTTGCAATACCAATCACATAAGTAAATGCTTATACTAAAACCAGGCTTTTTGTTTTTCCTGGCTGAGTCTGAGGTAGTATTTTCAGGGTAGCTTGTCTAGTATTACTGCTTCTGTGTGCAAGGTGCTAGTGTTTTAATAGCAAAAGCACAGTGTGTTGGGGTTTGAGGCTGTCCCAAACAGGCAGCGCTGTTGCTGTGTTGAGCATTGCTCACACTGAGAACTCCAGTCCTTCCACCAGGCCCAGGCTCTTAGTTGAAATCCCTGTTGATTTACTGAAACAACTCTGTCAGTTCATTTTTTTACTGCATTAAGCTTGAAAATAAGAGTGGGGGGTGATATTTGTTTTATTTGCACGTTCCTGTATGGCTATGTTACTGGAAGGAATTGGCTGAGTCAGGCACAGGCTGGAAGAACAGGAGGGTCCTTGTTTCTGGGATAGAGTGGAATATTGCAGCACAAATCTGGGCACTTCTAGCCCATGCACAGACTGAGGTGGCAAGGAGAAGGTGGGAAAGGGCCATACCTCAAAGTAAGTTTTAACTTGGAATTTCATTAAACATGTCTCAAGATTGAGACATACAAAATAGAAGTAACTTTTCAAGTGTTAACAATGTAAGCAGTGTCCAATGTTTAAGTTCTGTGTTGGTTTATTTTGTTGTTTTTTTTTTATTCTTCCAGCCAAGCAAGTATGTCCAGCTGAAAAAATCAGCTGTGGAGACTTCAGCAACAAATGTATCCCTTCATCATGGAGATGTGATGGGCAGAAGGATTGTGAAAGTGGCATTGATGAGGCTGGTTGCACTCCTGGTGAGTTAAGTAATGCTTTAATATGTATGCAGCATCTCCTTTTAGGACTATAAAAGTCCTAGAGTGACTATTACAAATTGCATATAAAGGGGTGGCTTTTCCTGCCAACAAATGTATCCACTCTGGATTTTTAATGCCAAATAGTGAATTTTAGAAAAAGAGAGGAAAGAAGGGTTCTCCAGTTGGAGCTGTCTGGAGAATATAAAGGGAATTCTGTGGAGAATTGCATACTCTTTTTATTAGTGTATCAGAATATAGTTAGTCAGTTTGGAACAGAGTTATCAGGATTACTACCTAGATGATGTGGTAAGGACTTTATAAAGCTCCTTTGTGATAGCTCAGCAGCTTACCCACCATGTCCTTCCTCTCCTGCAGAGTGTAGCCCTTACAGACTAAAGCTCCAGCCTTTGTTGGGATGTAACAGATAGGCCTGGGTACATTTTTATTAATAGCTTGTAGGTTTCACTGGACAGAGGGAATGATACACTACTTACTGTAACAGTTTTACATTCAGTCCCTCAATGGCAATTGCCTTTTATTAGGCCTTTCTCTGCTGAATGGAAGAGCAATTTAGCAGTGTTTTCCTTTTGTGAGAACTCCTACACTGTGTAATCAAGCCGTTTCTCAAACTGTCTTTTTGATAGACTAAACATATTTTGGTTTTTATACCACTTGGTGTTAAATATTTTCTTTTGCATTAATGCCTCCCTCATTGTTGTGGTTCCCTTTGGCATCCCAGATGATTTTCCAACTTTCCTTTTAATACAAACCACCAGAAACTAGGGAATATCAGTCTTGCTAGTCTGTGCAGGAGTAAAATAATCTTTCTAATTCTGTTCTCATATAACTGTCTGTTAAATTCTTTATGTGCAAACAGTCTCAGGCTATTAAGAAGCTGCCGCATGCTCTGTGTAGTTATCCTCTCATCTATCAATATTTCTGGTGTTGTGAGTGATAGAAGCACCATTATTTTTACCTCTTTAATACTGCTGAAAGGGTTTAATGACTACATGCAAGTACACATGGATGCTTCTACATTTGAAAACTTAATTTTGAGCTCTAAAACCTTGCCAATTCATAATCTACATTGTATTTTTTTGTTGAAGTTATGTAATGAAATATGTTCTATGGGAACATTTTGTGGTTCTGAGTAAAACCACTGGATAAATTTATTTCTTTGCAGTCAGCTTTATGAAACAAAATGTAGTCTTACCAAAGATTTTACTGTCTGAGCAATCTGTTCCAGTGTTTAGCTGCTCATAGTAAAAAACATTTTTCCTTTGTCCCTTTTCATTTGTCACAACCTGTGTCCGTTGCCTCTTCTGCTGTGCAGTAAGTTCTCCCTCTAACCTTTTACAAGTTAACCAAACCCATTTCCTTCAGGCCCTCATTTTATAGCCAGCACTATACACATCTTGCTGGAATTCTGCTGGACCCTCTCCCAGTTGCTGATGTTTGATGGGTTTTGCACAGAGCCGGGTGTGAGGGTTGGATGGGACTCGCTAATTCAATTAACCAGAGTAGATAAAAAGTTTTTCAAAGCAGCTCCACTCCATACTGCACATGACTTGGAGGTCCAGGGGTAACTGTAAGAGGTTGCTGTGCTTGCTCTGATCCTGTGCAGCATAGTTCCAGTTGGGTTGGCTTGGCTTGTACAGAAAAGCCAAAGGCTGCCTTCCATGGCCTCCTGTTTCATGTGGAATTACACGTCTGCATGGACAAGTCCTAAGTAATAAATTCCTGTGATGTGCTACATTGGTGAGGTGCTGAGACCCCTGGTTCTGTGTCCTCTAAGTCTCAGTAGTTCTCAAAAGTCTTTCATTTGTTTTCTGTATGAGTATCAGTGTTTTTGTCTGCAGCATATGCCTTTGTTTGTTTTTTGTGGGTTTTTTTTGTTTGTTTCATTTTGTTTTTTGTTTCATTTTGTTTTTTGTTTCATTTTGGTTTGTTTGTTTCCAAGTGAATGGAAGGCTTGGATTAGAGGCAAGTTTAGAAGAGAATTGTAACTGCTAGTGAAAAAAAAATTCTTTCCCTAACGTGAGTTAATGAAATTAAAACATTTTTTACACTGGTGACTGCCTTCACTAATTTAATGCTACTCCTTGCACCAGTGGTTGTCTCCTAAAGTCTTCTATTTATAATAAAAATCTACTTGAAATTACTTTCCACTTCTATTTTTTGAGGCTCTAGGTAACCCCAAAATGAATGCAGTATTTTCTGAATGCCACATAATTTCAGTGTAATGATGCTATTAATGGTTTATAAATAGCTGAGTGGGTTTTTTTCTGGATGTTTCAGCATCTCTGGCCTTGCTATCTTCCATATTTTTAGTGCACATGGAGGTTCTTAAAATGGAAATTTAATCCAAGGACAAAGTACTGTCTTATGATGGTTGTTGGGTAACTCAAGTGAAATAAATGAGTGACTTTCATTTAATTCCTTGTCACTGAGTGTTGTCCCCACGTAGGCTGCCACCTTGGTGGCTCTACATCAGCAGTCCCTGCTGAGAGGTCACACTGCTGACTCTGATTGTGGGATGGTCCATTCCTCAGCCAGAGGACCAGGCAGAAATGCACTGGGAGGCAAACTTGGAGCTTCCTGGCTGGGTTCAAACATCAGAAGCTTTCAGTCCTAAGATCTGCTGACTCAGCATCTTTCAGAGGCATTAAACTCAGTTTCAGAAGGAAACAGGAGGCACTGCTGAATGGCTGTAGTGGGAACATTTTCAGTGACTGCCAAATTAAGATGTTTTCCTCATGGATGAGAACAAACGTGTTAAATGTTTAAACTCTGAGAGCTTGTGGAGGATTGATGGTTATCCTGTCTTTTATCCAAATCTGATAAACCTCACTAAGCCTATCCACTGATACTCTGTAAAAATTCCCATTTCTTCTCTGTTTAGAATCCTCCTTTATCTGTTTTCTCATCTTGGCAACACACAGTATCCTGATAGAAAAAAAAAAAAGTCTGTTCCTATGTTCACACCTTTTTTTTTTTTTCTTTTTTTCTTTTTTTTTTTTTTTCTTTTAACTTCTGCACTTACTTTTCTGTTCTCATTTTAAAAAAAGCTTCAGTACTGACTGTGACCTGCAGCCCCTTGGAACAGAGCAGCCTGTCAGAGCTGAGGCTGCACCTCACACAGAGCTGACCAGTTTCTCTATAAATAACACATCTTTCTGAATAAATGTTTGGAAGGGAGATTGTGCTCAGGATAATTTCTATCCTGAGAGCCTGCATGTGCAATAAACAAGTGGAAGATGACTTAAAGATATTGTCATTCAGGGCAACCAAAAGAAAAACCCTAAGCTCTTTCTAAATCCAGGTTAATAAAGCTACTATTTCTAGCTAATGTGACACTTTAAGCATGTTTTAACTGTGGAAACTCCTGTTTTTTGTTAGGAGAAACTGGCTTTTGGTGTTAGAATTCTTCAAAAGAAATAAATATGGAGCTTATCAGCATTACTTGATCCTGCATTTCTGCATAATTTGTACCATTATCAATATTGTACTAATATCCATATGCATTGGTCGTGCTGAGGCCATGCAAGCACCTGTCCTTGTGTCAAAATGCTCACAGTCTAGGGAGGGAAGGAGAGGGAAACAGTGGATTATGGTAGAATAATCCAAAACTGTAAGAACACTGCAGGTGTATTATGGTTCTTCCTCCTGTGTCTGCTCCTGGCTTCCAGCAACTTGGTTTTCAGATAGTATCCTGGATTGAATATTTCTCGATGGATTTTTCTTCTCAGAATTACATAATTGCTTTTTTGAATCAATGTGAAATTTATCCAGCATGGTCAGTGTAGGCACTAGCACAGCTGGAGTTAGGAAGATGCTGTTTAGAAATTCATAGGCAAACATCTAGAATATGAATGCAAGGATCTCTTATTGGGTTGAGTTCTTCTTTGTGCTTCGTGTCAGCAACATCCTTGGGGCATCATTTTGCTTGAATGGAAGGTAAATTGGTTCTCTCCATCCCTCTCCTTCGCTCACTGCTGAAGACTTGATGTTTGAATAGGCACACTGTGTGACCTGAAAATCATTTGTCACAGCATTGTTTCAGAGTATCTTTCCTTCAAGGAAGACCAGAATTTGCACTCTTGTATGCTGTCTTTGTGTAACCTTCTTTAGGCAAATGGTTCAGCTGCAGTTAGCAAGCTCTGGATTTACCTGAGTGCTGGTATGCTGAAAAAAGAAAAAGCAGCATCTCTAGGTCAAATATTTCAAGTCCCACATCTGTTCCTGTACAACCTAGCCCTATAAAAAGCTAGTCTTAGGAATGAGCAAAGCAGCCTGTGTTCATTTGAAATAAGGGTCTTGTTTGCCATGTCTGGAGTAAGAAACAGCAATTTGATGACTGAAATCCATTAAAATAAACACTTGCACAGAGATGTTTAAAACAGCCTTTTGCCAGCCTGTTAGGACTGCTCTGGTTACCAGTGTTAGGATATCAGTTACCCTCTCCTAAGCAGACCAGGCACTGACCCATCATACTGCTTGGAAGCCATTATCAATGGGTGGGAAGACACTTTATTGGTTTTGTTCACTCATGAACAAGAAGGAAAAATTTTGTGATTTTCACCTAGTGGAAGAACTTCCCAAGGAAGCAGTGAAAGGTGTGCATTATTTAACCTGCAGCAGATAAAGCAACAGTGATAAGGGGTCCTGATTTATAGGCTGTAATTGCACCAGGAATTAATTGTAAGTATTAATCCTTGCATGTAGGTAGCTAAGTACCTGTCTGCCTAAATAATATACTTCCAGCATGTAGGCTTTAAGGCCTCTGCTAACTTCTGGTGCACAAATGGTTTTTGAAAACGCAAATATCTGCCTTTTTAAAATTAAAGTGTCTGTACAAAGAAAAAAAGCTGATTTTTCAGGTTTTTTGGAGCAAAGGTAATGCTTTTCTTTACAATACTAAGTGTGTTGGAGTCATAGGTCAGGTTTAGTCCTCTAAAATAGACATCAACAGTTAATAACATAAGAGCGTTCTTGAATTTGCTGGCTTGGAGGTGCTGACTTCCTCCTTTTTATTTCCCTGGTTGAGGTTTTCTGCTCCCAGTGTAACTAACCTTTGTCACAATTGATTGGACAAGCTTAGGAAAGCATTTACTCAGGCTGAAAAGAGGAATTAGGTATGGAGACTGTAATTAAAGCATCACAACTCAGGGTCAGACTGGACTTTCCTAACTATTGCTTGTTAATTCTCTGCTAAGAGAAATATAAACCAGTGCTTTGTCCACTGCTCAGGAATGCAGAGCATTTCAGCATGGCTTTGGAACAGGACTACCATCCTGCAACAGCTGAAATGGGTGTTGCACCCCTTTAATGTACACATCACTTGTTTCTCCTGACAGGACTCTGGGATGGACACCAGAGAGACCAAGGTTCTGTCCCCATTTCTTCTGATTGTGTTAGTGGTTCTCACCAGGTCCACTTCCTCCCCCCAGAATGTGAATTCTGCCTGGCAGATGAGGGGTTGGAAATATGTGACTTTGCACTTTCCTAGTAGTCAGATACAGTGAAATTACACATTTGTGGTACAATAAGTTCAGTAAGCTTTTTTCCCTATACCATGTTTTTTTCTGCTTATCTGTAGTACAGAGACAGCAATTCATGGAGACCTGTAGAGGCAGCAGACATTCTTACACTGCTCTCATAAAATTGTTGAGGAGTGAGAGCCAGTAATTCTTCCAGCAGTCTCTTGACAGTTACAGCCTCACTGCTGAGAGCATCTTCTTTTGGACCGTGGTCTTCCAGCTTTTCATTCATGTATCTCAGAACTAGTTCTTGATTTCCAACCCTGTGGTATAAAATGCCAGGTTAAAGTGAGCAAACTTTATCAAGTTTTTTAAATTAATAAGGGAAATGACAGTAAGCACAGCTGTAAGCCACATATCCATGATGTGGTAGCTCAAAGCCTTCACACACCCATGGTATATGTCACTCCAAAGATCCTTAGGGGGCAGGAGTTTTTCCACTTGCTCTTTCCTGGCACAGCTCCAGGCATATGTGTGATTCTCCATAAAAAGCAGTGGTGCTTACAAATGAGAGGTCCTTTTCTTGGAAGGTCCAAGTGCAGCAAAACTTTCAGAGTCATCTCTTTCCAATGCCCTGCTCACTAAACCTCAGATCACCTGAGAACCATTGGCAGAAGGCAGAACTGAAAGCAGACTGAAGCTGGTCTGATCCCTCCAGCAGATCCACGTTGTGATGAGCCAGCTGCAAAGCTGATTTAAAGCCACCTTCCTCCACCTCTCCTGCACTCAGGTTCACATGAAGTGACCTTTCTGTTGATAGTAAAATTTTGTTATCATCTTTGTCATTGTCCTGTAGGAATAAGGAGCATCGTGAAATCTCAGCATCATTTTCTTCTTTTTCTGTGTTTTGCATCTGAGTCAGTGCCACCCATGGGGATTTGACCATACTGATTCTGCTCATTCTAAATCTCCACAGATCCTAGTGAGAGCTTTATACATAGTGATAATGTAGCACTAATTTTGTCTTCCTTTGTAGCCTGATTAATACCTGCTTTTGTTAAAGTTACAAATTCTGTTCATAACCTTTGTTAACAGGCAAGGTGCAGAGTGATGTACCTGAGATGACCTCAGTCAGCTCAGAGGGAAATCAAATCCCAAGGATTAGACTTGGCCATATATTCTCCTTGAGAAACCCACCAAATTTAATGGGGTTAAAGCCCAAAGTATTGCATTTGTGCCTGTAGAGGAAATACTTATCTACTCTCAGTATTCAGTATTTATTTCAGCATATAATGAGGAGACACATGGCCAGCCTGAAATTCCTGACATTTTATAGGAGGCATCTGTAACTCAAGTACACTTGCCATGGTGGAGGAATCCACAATTATTTCCAAGAATGGAAAGAAAATTACTATAGATTTAACAAATGAAAGTCCTTCATAAATAAGATAAGGTAGCACAGCAATGATATCCTCTGGGCATTACATGATGTTTAATTACTGGACAGCTGGAGGGATTAATGCTTGTGCATTATGCCCTGGCTTTCAGAAATTAAACATGTACAGCTGCCACTTTATCACTGCTTAAAGTATTAGAGCTCCTTCAAAAGCAGGAGTAATTGCAGAAAAATCCTCATTGTTATTTAGGAAAAATCTCAGCCCATAATCATATTTGTCCTGAGTTCCTTCAGAACAAAATAGCAAGAAAAAGGAGATTGGTAGTTAAGTTTAGTTGTACTCTTACAAGAAAAAATGAGTTGCATTTTTAATACATCGGATGCTTGTAATTAAAATACTGCATGAATTTAGCTTAGAGACAAGTCAGTCATCACCTAAGTCAGGAATTCAACCCTAAAGCCATGGCTTAAGCTGTGCCAGGGTCCTCTCTGCAGAAGGTTAGGGCAAAATGGCTTAGTCTTCCCTACTGCTGTCTCTCAAGCTTAAGTTGAAAAAAAAAAAAAAAACCAGACGTGTGGAACATTCTGCAAGTGGAGTTTTCCCAGAACTCACAGCAGGCTCTGGTGGTGGCCTCTTCACACTTGCTCTGTGCTGATCCCTCTGTTACAGAGAAATTGTCTGTATCAGTATGTAGCATGAATAATTTATTCTTTAAAGATCAGTAGAAGAAAACAAAATATGAAAACAAGACAATTTAGAATTTTGCAACATTTTCCTGAAGGTACAGTAGGAAAAAAAGAACAGGTGCAAAGAACACGCTGAGACCATTCTCACACACACAAGTACTCCAGGCCTCACAGAGTCGTGGAAGAGTGGTATGAAAGAACTGGTTTTATACAAAAATCTGTGGAAAACTAAAATAAAAGCCCAATGCAGCTGGATTGCGTGTTAGCTGTGCACACACAACAGCATTGCTTTGCTGCTCTTTCTGTACTTTAGCTAAAGAAGTTGTCTTTGTTTCTTCTTTCCATTCTCTTATGTTGAGCTGTTGAGAGGGTCAAAAACTGGCCAGCAGTTACGTTTCTCTTTCACCAGTTAGAGTTGAAATAGCCAAGAAATTCCATCTGTAATTGCCAAACATGATGGTATTTCACATCCCTGGAGTGCTTTCTTTGTAAGAATGGAGCTATAATTCCGAGCCTGTTCATCCCACAAGCAGGAATCTGTTCAGCTTTATTAAGGGAAACCTTCTCTAGCTGTCAGTGCCAACCGTGGTGTTCTGATGGCAGAGACGTGGGTAGGAGTCCCATCCTTCAGTGCCCATGGGCACATCTGTGTTAGGTTAATTAACGACTGCTGAACAGCTCTGCTTCCTGAGCATATGATCAAAGACTGAATCCAAACCAGTTTAGCTTGAACTTAGCACAGTCCCACGCAGGAGAAGACCGTGTTATGTGTGACGCCAAACCAAGCTGGTTTATGAATCATGTTAATGGATAAAACAGTATCTGAAAGTTATCTTAGTGCTAAAATACTACTTATATACAGAGGAGGATGTAATGGTTGGGTTAACTTTGCTTATGTTTTGCAAAGAAAGTCGTTTATTTCATAAAGCATAACTGGGAAGGTTACAATAAAATGCGCTTCAATACATTTCTGTTTTCCAACAAGTTGAAAATAATTGTTCATGTTGTACAATTGATTCTTCATCTCAGCTGAAGTCCAGCAAAGCAATGCTTTCTATTTCAAAGCTGTAGAAACTGAAGGGCAAAGCTTAATGTCACAGCAGTCTCACTACTATTAAAATAAGTGCAATTAGCACATGACCCTTACACTGTTAATTGTAGTGAGCGTCACTCAGTGCTTAAATTTTCCATTTGGGTAGAAAATCTTAAGTAATTTTTTTTTTAAATCATTGCTGTTCTTTTGTGGAATTGTGGGTACATTATGTGGGTATGTTGTTTACATCAAGTAATAGGTCTGCCCCTTAATTATAGAGTCATCATAGGCTGGTTTGGGCTGGAAGGAGCTTTTACATCCAGCCCAACCCCCTGCAGTGAGCAGGGCGTCTTCAACTCGATCAGGTTGCTCAGAGCCTTATCTACCCTGACCTTGAATGTTTCCAAGGATGGGGCATCTGCCACCTCTCTGGGCAAACCCATTCCTCATATCACATAACTGAAAATAGTTAGGGGTTGGCTGCTTCCTGAAAAGTCCATCAGTTTCTCACCCTCCCCAAACTACCACAGTGGTGACCCCAGAGCTTCTGTAGCTACCAGATGATCCTGGTGAGGCTTTTCTCTTTGCCTTCCCTGTTTGGCCTCTTGGTTCAGAAACGTGTCCTTAGAGGTGGCCAATGTGGTGTGGCTTTTCTTTGCTCTGTTTTTCACAGTGATTTTTGCAGTCATTCAGTCAATGGAGTTTTTTCCTCTTTTCTGCATGCTTTGAGGTGTGCAGTTTTCATGACACAAGAGCAGCTGCACAAGCATTAGCAGTGCACATATCTTTGTAGTGTCAGCTGCTGCTCCCTTGATCCTTATCTGCCTTCAATAAAAAATAAGTTTTGTAGATTGTTACGAGTCTCCAGGATTCCCTTCTTAGTTATGGCAGCATAAAAGATATGATTAATACTGGGAAAATGATTGAGTTTTCCAGCTGGTTTAACTGGTGCTATCCCTGTGTCTGGGAATTTGTGGATGTGGAGGACGCTGAAGGCCAACAATGGAGCTGTGGATTAACAAACATGAGTATTAATTCTTTCCCTTTCTCAGTCAGAAAAAAACATGAAGCTTGCAGATTTTCTGAGAATAAAACAAATTTTGCCATCATTTGCCAATGTGGAGCTTTTGTGGAGCAATGTGGACTAAAGTGGAGCTTTTAAGATTCTGATGATGTCTTTTTTCCTGAGCTGGACATACAAAACCAGAAAGCCATGGAGAAAACAGGCTGTTCATGTCTGTAATAGCAGAGGAACACAGGGTAGAAGTCTGCCCAATAGATGGAAGGTTGAGATTTATGGAGTAGCTTTTCCTACCAAAATGTCTGAGATGGGCACTCTGCAATGGCAAAATGAACTCCTGGTCATGAAAAAGTTGAGTGCGGGCAATCCTCACAAGCACAGGGAATCCTGCTGAATGCAAGAGCTCTGTGCAGGCAGTAATGTGGTTTCTGTGTGTCAAAGGGTCAAGTCCTGTTCATTAATGGTCTGTTCTGGAGGAACCTTTATATATCCCTCAGAAATACAGATTTTTGTGTGATGATACTAAAGCAGCTGTTAGTTTCATGGATATTATTGGATTTGCCAAACTGGTTTAATTTGTAAAACTGCCATTTTAATAAGCAAGCCATGTCTGAAGGAATAGGAATGAGCTTGTCCTATAGAGCATCCCAGTATAATTTTTTTCCCATTTAAATTTTGGCAAGTACCAAACATCTCCAATCTGATTCAGCTGATTATATTCCAATCAGAATATAAAACAGTAATAACAGTAATGTCTTTTTCCCCATGAGATGTAAAAAGTAAAAAGTAGCACAGCATCAACCCTAGGCATTCTGACCATCTTTTTTTTTTTTTTTCTTCCAGGCTGCTTCATGTTAAAATTACCTCTATTATATTACCCCTAAAATCCTCTGTCCTGGACTTACTTGTTAATTTGAGGTCATTTTCAGTCATTTAACCAGATGACAATTGTAAACTTCCTGGTAGGAAAAAAAAAATTGATAAGATTGCAAGTATGAGTCAGCAACCTCATTGCACATAAATAATATTAAAGACAGGGAAGAAATTCAGAGTGTGCATACCTTTTGTACATAAGCTGCTTCTCCCTGTAAATTGTGGGGTCAAAATTAATTCTATTTTCAGAAAATTAAACCACTTCAAATAAATTCAAATTAATCCCGAATCTCAGGAAATACACTAAATCAGTAAGCACATTTTTGAACCAACTATTATTTATCAGGCAGGGCTTTAGCATCTGGTTGTTCCATTATAATTAACTAATAGCATGCAAATGCTGCTGCAGAAAATGGAAAAATAACTAATTTGTGTTTGAGGGGGAGCAGTGTGGCAAAGGCAATGAGCACATGCAAATATTAATTTGCAGGAGTGCATGAGGTGGCTCCTCAGCTTTGGTAGTGATTTGAACAATATCAGGAATTACTATTCCTGCTGCAGTCTTCATCTATGTGGGCTTTTTGGTATCAATCACCATAGCAACAGCCACTGTTAGTAGTGAGACTGCATTTCAGCTGCATTATTCCCTCCATGGGAGGCCTGGCGTTTTTTCAGAGCAATGCTCTTCAAGGTCATCTTCATTTACCTCTGTCTCTTGCTGTCCTGCCTGGAGGGCAGCTTTCCATGGGAAAATTGTCCTTTTAGGCATGAATCCATGCTTTAAAGATTGGCATTTGACCAAAGGTTTGTATGAAATACTCAGATATTTAGTAAGCACACCATTTGTCTGCAGACAAAACAAATTATTTAGATACAGTCTGAAAATAAATAGGACTTAAATAAAACTAACATGATGACAGCATTAATAACTGACCTGGGAATTCCAGCTTAATTTAGCCTCTCTGGATTTTGTGACCTTCTTGTCCATGTTCCACCTCAGAGATTAATTTATGTGGGCTGTAATAGCTGTGTTTGTACTTTGGCCAGAATACCTGGGCATTTGGAGCTCAGGCCTTACTCCTGCAGCCATTTGGAGCTCAGATCCTAAACCTTACAGTTTAGGAGAATTTCTGAAGCCCACCAGCTACCTCCTGCCAGTGTTGCAGCAGTGATAAATCAACAGCAGGTCTCTCCCTCCCAATGCAAATGTTAAAATGTGCAAATCATCCTTTGTCTTCTTTAGAAAATCCATTGTCAGATTTAAGCACACAAGAAATTTTGAGCTTTGGGGAGGGTATCAGGAAAGTGCAGTGTAATCATTCATCTTACTTGTCTTCAGCATTGGTAATTGCTGTTACCCACTTTACCACAAGTTTTCAAATCATTATCTTTCTTTAAACCATTTGTATCATTTCAAGTAGAGCTGACTTTTTTGGAGGGGGGAGAATAATTAGATATCTTTCTCTTACTGAAAATCTAGAAAATCTTTAAAGATTATCAGTGGCAGCAGTTACACTCCATTGTACACAATTCCCAGCTCCTCTTAATGCTGAATATCCTGCTTATTTTATATTTTGAGTTTTATCCAGATTTGAGGATCCATGCTTGATAGAGATGTCCACTGCAAAAACACTATGTACAAATATTTTTTTGAAATTACAGTTCTCAAAGAGTGCCCTGTATCTTGAGAGCATTGGCTTTTTTCTGTAAGCACTAAAAAAGCATATGGCAGAATTATCTTAATTTTTTGGTGCAGTGCCTAAGCCAAGATTGTCCCTCCTGCTCCAGACTACTCAAGTAAAGCCTGTGTTTAAATCCTGGCTCTGGGCAAAAGAGAACCAGCCAGTAACTCCACAAATACAATATCTTTTTTTTTTTTTTTTTTTTTTAAAAAAAACTTCTTATGTGCAAAGACTGCTTCTGCTCCTGACAGTTGTGCTCTATATATTTGCATATAGTACAAGGCAGAAATTAATGCAGAACACCTCTGCTATAGGTGGTATAGGTGCTCTAGGTGCTATAGGTGCTAAAGCACGTGCACACTATCATTTAGATGTGCTATTTTTCTTCTTGAAACTGTGAGGAACCTTAATGGATTACAGACTCAACAGAAGTGGGTTTGTAATTATGCTTGCTTACTACTTTGAAGCCTGTTTTTTAAATGCTTCTTCTTGACAAACATTTCCAAGGTTTCTACTGGGATCACTTTATATTTGAAGGTTGGCACTTCAGAGTATGACATTTAGTAATTTCTTTAACACTAAGGAAAGCAAGCTAGTATTTGTTTCCTTTGTTTTGCAGAAATAAGCTTGCAACAGGACAGGTAGAAGAATCAGAGAATGCAAACAAATTGCTCAAGTCAAAAGAAAAATATTCCAGTGATCATTTAATTACTATTTGTACATTTTCTGTTGAAATGCTCTGGAGACAATAAAATGCTGTAGTGATGGGACTACCTAGGTGTCCTGACAGATTTATCAAAGGAGATGTGAGGCAAACCGCCCCTGGAACTTTGCTGCCCCATCTTCATCTCTCCAGGTGCTATGTAGGAAAATTTGTAGTGCTGTTTTTTAATTAGGTTCTTCAAACCAAGCAGCAGAGACCCTGAAGAGCCACGAGTGTGCTGGCTCTGGTCTAGGTGCAGAAGGATTGTAAGCAGCTTTTCTCCTCTGATGGCTGTTTGTGCCAGAGCAAGTCCCCAAGTGGCTGGAAGCTGCAGATTTTGTTTTATCCTGTCATACCCCGTGGATTTCAGCTGTCAGGGAGGATAATGGAAGGGTGAGAGGAATTGGGACATTATCTGCCTTGCCCTGGCCAGCAAGAGAGCCCCTGCCACGTGGAGACAGGGGGTTGTGCTGGAGGCACAGGTGACCCAGAAGGAGCTGCCACATTTGAGCTGGCTAGAAGGTGGTAATGAAGTCTTTAAATGAACAAAGGGGTATTTTTATTTCTTGGATTCACCAAGAGGTGCCTGGAGCAGCAATGTGAGTGACCACCAGCCCTCATTTGGCACTGCCACTGGCCTCTGTGACAGCTCTGGTGGCTCTCCAGCGACCTCCTTGTTGTGCCACATGCAGCTCATCAGTCTCACAGGTTGTGCCAGCAGTGTGTGGCTGCTGTAACTGCAGTCAGACCTGAGCACCAAGAGCTGCTCTTCTGCCTCCTAGGCCTTGTCCCAGTGGAGGGGGATGTCCCATCACTGCTGGTGCCACTGTCCCTGGCTTTGGCTGCTCAAGTGAGATGCCAGGACTGATCCCTTCTTCAGGACTGCAGTGGTGGGAAGGGGGAGTTAGCACAAACCAGACTGCTGTGCTTGTTCAGTGGGGGAACTCATAGTCTCTAGTGCTGTCATCACACTAAATTGAATTTTAAAAAAGAAATAAATAGTCATGACCATGTAATTTTATTTTTTTTTCCATCTAGTAATTTGCAAGCTTCACTGAGAAAGGTCCTCATGAGAGGTTACAAAAGCTGAACTGCTTCTATTTTCTGGCTGAGATTATCAGTAATTTCATATCTGTACTGAGATTTGTAGGTGCAGAGGAGGAGCTTTTGTGCAAACTTCCATTGTCTGTATCCCACAGATGTGTTTATCAGTTGTTAAGTTGCCAGTGCAGCAGATTTCTGAAGGGAAATGAGTACAGGCAGAAGGAGGGGGAACAAGGAAAAAAAGGTGTGCTCGTTGCAGTTGGAGAAAAGGAAATTAATGCACATTTGGAGTGTGCAAATCATTACAACCTTGCCAAAAAATTAGGGATCAAAGGACTATGCAAAATTTTGTTCACTGATCTATTTCTGAGATTCATCAAAATAATGCCAGAAAAGCAATTTCTTCTTCTCATCCTCGATCTGTTACAGAAACTGTACATAGTCCTAGAAATATTGCTGTTTCTCACTTTCTTTTCTAAATAGATCTGTAAGATTCTAATTGTTGCCTTCAATTTCCTCTCAGCAGTTCCATATTATGCATCATCTGAAGAAAGTGTTAGGTTATACAGCTGTGCACTGATCAGAAGGGTTAATAGATCATTTCTGGTTACAGGTTAAGGATATAAGCAATGCTCAGTGAAGAAAAAGAGTAGAATTTGGTTTAAAATGAAGGCTTTTTAATGGTCTCAATTCTGCCATGCAAAAGAGAGGTTTTTTAGATGCATCTCCACCACACTGTGCTTGTATTTTGGTCCTGATGAGGGGGTTTACACTCCTGATATTTAGTTGCTATAATAAGTTATAATAGTTATCTGATTTTGGTTCTCTCTGCATGGAGAGGAGAAGTATTAGCACCTTGTTGGGACAGTTCTTATCCCAAGGTGGGTGCCAGGAGTTGCCTGTTGAAGGCAAATCAAATACCTGTAATACTCTAATAGTACAAAAGGAACCTGAGCAGTCTGGACAAGATGATATTTTGGTGTCTAACCCCAGGTGCTCCTTTGGTGACCCCACTCTGTTCCATTTCATTATTGATGTCAAGTTGGACACTCAGCAGTGAGAGATTCTCTTCAACATTTATCCCTTTTGGAGGGAGCTTGGGTCACAGCCAGTGCATGACAGGATTGCATTAAGGGAGGCAAAGTTCTTTTCCTTCTAATTAGGCAGATTGCTACTCTGGTATACACAGTAACATCTGGAAAACCTGGGACTGAGACAGAGCACAGGGGAGAAAGGGAGAAGTGTGTATTGTCACACTCTGATGGAAAACTATAGGCTAAGAGAGAGAGCCCAGTGAGTTTGCAAGCTAGAATGTAAGTATTCATATACAACTGAACATGTTCTTAACAGCTACAGAAGTAGAGATTCTTTCCCAGGTATAAACCAGACATAATATTTCAGTAGAAAGCCTCTGGGTTCCTGTCACTGGCTGAAATCTGGGATATGACAGCTCCTTTATAGAGAGATACGGGGATTCTGCTGCTTTCCAGATGCACTTCCCATTGCTGTGATGGGTATCACCTGAACTGTGTGGTTTATCACAGAGGCTCTGCAAAATAGTTCTGCTTCTGAAGATAAAAAGACTCACAAGTGCAATGTGGGGGAAAAAAAATAAGTTTATTTTAATTTATTTCTATATATTTATTGCACTTGTAATTTATCAAAGCCATACCTTTCCAATAGGTGACTGAAACAGCAAAAGCAGAATTTTTTTTAAAAGCTACCTAAAAGTACTTATGGATAATTCCTTTCAAGATTTTGATTCCCACACACCTTGATGACTTTGAACTGCATGTTGCTGGAGTACCTGAAAGTTCAATTTGAGCAAGGTTCTGGCTCAGCTGTCCATTAGTCTTAAAGGGGAGAGTGCTCCACTCAACTCTCTGTCTGACAAACGCCTCATTTGTATGTTAATGCTGAGTTGTGATTTTCAGAGAAGTCATTCAATGTGTTGTAAAGGGCCTTACTGGCAGATTGCAGCTATATTGATGCTCGACTCACTAAATATTTACCCTACACATCCCACTTAATATGTCCAAAACCAGGCACACTGTGAAATCCTGAAACCTGATTCTGTGCTTGTGAAAGTCAGGAAGCTCTGAATGTCAGCACTGTGCGAGTCTACCAGAGCCTGCCAGTACACCTTCAGCCCTCCCAGCACACCTCCAGCCCCCCCAGCACACCTCTGTCACCCCCCAGCACACCTCCAGTCTCCCCCAGCACACCTCTGTCACCCCCCAGCACACCTCTGTCACCCCCCAGCACACCTCCAGTCCCTCCCAGCACACCTCCATCACCCCCCAGCACACCTCCAGCCCACCCTGCACTCTCCCTGCTCTGACTTCTCTTACCTCAGCACCAGGGCAACACTGCTGCTGCCCCCCCAACCTGTTCTACCTGCAGTTGTCACAGCCCTGCTGCCCCTTCTTCAGGGCTGCCCCTGGCATCCTATGGCACATGTGGGGAGGTGCCCACTGCAGTGTTTCCTTTGGGAATGCAATGTTGCCATGGGGAAAAAGGGTTTTGGGTTAGGAGAGTCGAGGCAATGCTTTTCTGTCCTTGTCCTTCCCCTGTCTCAGACATTGCTAATGTGCTAAAGCTGGCAGAGTGCTGAGGGGTGGGTTGAGAGCTCAGTGTTTTGTTTTTATTCCCAAGCCTGTTCTCCCAACGAGTTCCAGTGCAGCAACAAGTCCTGCATCTCCATCATCTTTGTGTGCGACGGCGACAACGACTGCGGGGACGGCAGCGATGAAAGGAAATGCTCCCCTCTGACCTGCAACCCCAGCGAGTTCCAGTGCAACAACAGTGTCTGCATCCCTGAGCCCTGGGTGTGTGACAACCAACCCGACTGTGAGGATCAGTCGGACGAGTCCGTGGAGAAGTGTGGCTACGATGCCAAAGCCCTCAACACCTGCGCGGCTCACGAGTTCCAGTGCAGCAATGGTGAATGCATCCACCTCAACTGGAAGTGTGATGGGGATGAAGACTGCAAGGACAAATCTGATGAGCAGGATTGCCGTGAGTGTCTGCAGGGGCAGGGCAGGGCTGGGGGCTCTGCTTTGCTGGGGAGAGGGGCCAGAGTGCTGCTGCAGGCTGTGTTTTAAGGCAAGGCTTTGATGTCTGTGCAACAACTGTGTGCCTGACAAGGAGCGCTTGTGTCCCAAATGGCAGTGCTGGGTGCTCAACCCAGCAGGGTCAGATATATTCCAGACTTCTTTTATCCTTTTTCATTGAGGATTCAGAGAGGAGGTGCAAGAGCTGTTGAGTGGTACTGTGCCTCAGAAGAAATCTGTTTCGCTAGAAAGACAAGGAGTGAAAAATGGGAAATATGTTCAAAGCCCTCAGGCTGCTTGGTGGGGTCACAGCCTGGAGGTTAGAAGCCACAATCCTAAAGGGAATATATGATCAGCAGAAAAAAAATAAATTTATTTTCTGCCTCTGAAGTTAGAGAATAATGAATGAAGCAGTCAAAAGCAGCACCTCTGAAGAAACCAGTTTGAAATGCACTTTGAGCTTGGCTTGATAAAGGCACAGAGCTAATAAATAATGGATTTCTTTTCAGCTGGCTTTATGCATTTAACATGGTGTTGCTGGTGTGCGTGGTATTTTGAATGTGTTACCCATTTTTAGCCACTAAACTGTTCAGTCTGGTCACTTAATCTGAGGAGGGAGAGAGAGAAGAAAACGAACAATATGTTTTGCTAAAATATTCATAATCACAAGATTGAAATAAAATAAAATATTTACATAGCTGTATATGTTTAGCAGCTCTGACACTGGGCCACCTCTGGGGAGGAAGGCATCAACCAGCTGCAGAAACCAGACATTTTTGCAAAGGTACCTAAGAAAATTTACCCCTTTGGCCAGCACCATCTTTTCACACTTAGTCCAGGTTGGTGAGCTCAGAGCAGTTGCGTGGTGGATCCCTTGAAAGAGGGGGGAATCAGACACTGCCAGGCAGAGAGAGGCAAATGTTAAATTCAGTGGCTTCTTTAGCAAGAGGAAGGAGGATGCACTAAGTCCTGCACACCACTCTTTACACTGCAGGAGAGCAGAGGGATGAGCCAAGGAAACCCTGGAGCTGCTGTGCCTTTAAAAGAACCAAGAACTCTTTTAAAAGAGAGGTGAGAGCTGAGTAGGAGAAGCCAAATGCATTTTGTTAGGAAGAGAGTAGCTTTGACTGCTGGGTACAAGAATATCATCTCTGCGAACTTCCTTCTGAGTAGGGATGGATTAGGTAGGATGTCATTTCCTTTATTTCTGACAAGGTGATAGAGGAGCTGACAGATCTCTTGGGTAACAGGTACTCCTGCAGTACTTCATGTTCTGAAGAGATACAGGAACAGTGGAATCAGGAGCCAAAGTTGGCAAAGTGTGAAGTGACTGTAAGAAAGCCAGGCTGGAGCATATCTGATGGAGATGTGCACTGCTGGCTAGGACAGCTTGTGTTGCTTGGTGCCTTGTTCTCATTCTGAGACCTTCTGCAGACAGTCCTGTAGTTGTATCCCCTCCAAATCAGGAGACAGTGTCTTGGCCCATGTTACAAGCACAGGTGAAGAACTGATCTCTGCCCCATAGATTGCATTCCCTGCAGTGGGGGCCAAGTTTAGACAACTCAGGGGAGGGAAAGGTGAGCTCTCTTCTATTTCCAAGTAGTGACATAGTGCAGCAGCTTCCATGTGACACTTTCTAATTAAATGTCTGTAAAATTGCAGACCTTGTTCAACTCAGTAGGAGGGGTTTTTAAGTCTTTTGCAGGCCCCATTTCCTTTGGCACTGCTGAGTGAGAGGGGTGGGACTGTACCTGTGGATCTTGTTGAGGCAGAGGGAACACTGTTCCCCAGCACCTCTCCTGGATCTGACAGACACAGCAAGATCCAGCTGAGCTCCGACTGCTGAGATGTGAGGCACAAAAGGAGCATGGCCCTGACACTATCCCTCAGCTACAGCTCAGCTTCACCAAGTAGTACCTCCAGACAGACCCTGGGCAGCCTCCCTGGGTCAGAGGACACAGCTGGACACCCCTGCAGCACAGCACAGTGCTGACAACCAGTGGAGAAAGGAGGGAATGTGGCAGATGTGACCCGAGACATTTTTATCTCTGACTAGCAGAGATTTAGCACCCGAGGGTTTTTTTCCCGTAATTCTCAGTACAGCTCAGTGTGCAGCTTATCTACCCAGGAGAAACAAACATGTGAGCTGCTTCTGCTGCTCTCACTCTTGTGGGACAGGAAACAGTGGGACTCAAAGCCCCATGTTTTTTACTTACTGCAGTGCTCCTCTGTGCAGAGTGCCTGGCTCTGCTCTTTACACACTAGTGCAAACCAAGAGTTTACACCGTAGAGAGGGGAATCTCTAAGGCAGAAGCCAGGAGAGGACTTGTGGCACCAAGTGCTGATGTAGCTGATGGGTTGGCTGGGTCAGGGTAAAACTAATGTTGAATCCCCATTCCAAATGCAGCTGTTGCTTGGGTGCAGGAGGGAAGTGACACTTGAGAGCTCTGGAAACTCAGCAACACTGTTCATCTGTTGGACTGAAGAGCTTAAGGATTGACCTGTAATATTTTTTGCTCTCCATAAATGTTCTTTTTGAGATCAGTGTCACATGGTCTGAAGGGAGTTACAGGTATATGACACTGCTCCATCCCTTAGCAGCAGGGATAGCACAGGTACCACTGGGTTTGACTTGATTAAAACTGCAGATAGCAGCACTATATCTTCTCTTGCAAATGGGACTCATGTGGGGGTTGCATTGTATTAACTAGAGGGGTGGGAGCTAATACTTTAAAAAAAATGTCATGAGGCCATTGCCAGTCATTTGTTATAACCATTTTGGGGTGATAAACAGAGTAGAAATGAAGGGTGACAACTGGTGAATGGGTTTTGGCAGAGAGACAGCAAATAAATAGGAGGGAATGAGTCATTTCAGGAAAGCTGCATGAGAACACTGAGTGGTTGGGTTTTTTCCTAGCATATATATTCACATATGTACATATATTTATAAAATCAACATTAGATTAGGTTTATTAGTCTCCAAATGTGTAGTGCTTGTAATTTAAAATGTCTTTTGCAGCTCACATTAGGACATCCAGAAGGGAGAACAAGTAACACCTACAATTGACAGCTGGACAACAGATCCCTTGAGACCTGACTTTACACTTTTATGCCTCTGTCACCCCATCTTTAAAACAGGATTGATGCATTTTGCAAATGCTGGAGTTTTCTTCAGATAAAGTTCATGTAGGGGGGCAGGGGCAGCAAGAGAGAGGACAGAAGATAGAAGAAACATAGGCTTAGACCTGGAATCTGGGATGTATCTGCTGTATTTGAGCAATGCATCTTTGTGCCCAGTATTTGCAAATGGGAAGTGTGTCTGTTAGTGTGTCTGTTAATTTAGTAGGGTTTTTGTAAATTGTTTCCTATTTTATTTGTGGAGCAGAGGACATGTCTATAAAACTGCTGAGATTTCATTGATTTAAACTCTTCAAAACAACACAGCAGTTTTCTAGAATCCTTGTGTAAATAAACAGCACTGCTCTTCCCTCTTCTTGGGATATTTCACCACTTTGGGAGTGACCCAGATGGCAACCTGATGTCAGCTCTGCTGGTGGTGCTAAGATGGGATGAATCTGTGTCCCAGCATCAGGATGACAAAGTTTCTGGCCCTCCCCCTCAAACTTACACCTCCAGGCTGAGTATAAGCACAGCATTCTCTCTCCTACTGAAAAAATGCACCAAAAAATAGAAATGCTGTGTATGCGTTTCAATATCATTGTGATCAGTAAGACTTGTTACTGTATCTGCACTTTTTAAATGCCTGTTAAGAGGCTAAGGGGCCATTGCTCAAATGTCTGAGCTTCACAGCTCTGCTGGAGTGAGAAATGAGCCAGGAAACCAAGCCTGGTCTCCAAACCTCTCTTCTTGAAGCAAAAGCTTTGTGCAGTGATGTTGTAGGGTCCCACCTCTGTGTTTTGCACTCCCTGTAGCAACTGAGCTGAGAGCTGTGCTGTCATTTTTCTCAGTCTTGCAGTGCTTGTTTGACATTATCTTTGAAGTACCTGCAAAATTCTCCTTCATTTTAATTTTCTTTAGGATTAGAAACCTTTCCAATCTTAGCATCTAGCTATAGCTGCTTTTTAGGAGAGCTTTGAAATTACAGTTGAGGATAATTAGTATGTTTTCTAACGGCTGCCTTCCAAATCTGTAGCAGTTGTCATGCAGATTTATGAGGTAAACTGGAGACCTTTTCCTGCTCTGGGAAAGGCAAGACACCTGTTGGTTTTAATTACATGTTATAGTTCTGCAGGGAGTTAATACTTATAGTCAGAAATGTAGGACCATCCTTTCACTGTGTACAGAAAAGATGAAGCAAACTTCTTCACGTTGTGGGTGAAGAGAAGCCGTGATTGTGACAGGGGAGTTTCTGATCAGACAGTAGGAAAAGCTTTGAAGTGGGCAATGGAAGTGGTAAGGATTGCTGGGACAGAAGGTGGTCCCTCCATCCACCATTCCTCTCCAGGCAGGTGGTTGCATGTGGTAGGAACAGCTCATGCAGAAGTTCCTCTGCCTCCCTGCAGGAGCTCTCAGTATGACTTCCAGATTTGTGGTCTGTGATTCTCCCAGACTGCAGCTTTGTTTCTTTCTCTCCTTCATTTTTCTCCATTTAGAGTAACAGTTTCCACATGCTTCATTGGGAGCTGTTGTCCCAGATGTCCCACTGAGGTTTCCCATTTCTGTGCCTGGGTTTATTAGCTGAAATGTGGCAACACAGCTGGTCCCATAACTATGCTTATTGCTTGTGATATTTTTCTTCCTTTGCAGCTTTTTATGAATATAGTGCATATGGCTTTCCTCTCCGAGGAGCAGTGCTATTTCCAAGATTCCCTCCTGTGAATACTGTGTATTTCTAAAGTCATGATTTCTCCCTTCCCCCCCTCAGCCCCTCAGTTGTGGCTTTTCCCGTCTCATGTGCCCTTTGCCAGCTGAAGATGCAGTAGAGCAAAATGTAGTGAAGCAGTTGTGAATCTGGATCCTTCACCCACCAGTAATGCTGAGCCTATGTGCAGCTAATACTTTATGGTATCAGTGCAAGCTCACTTCGTGTCCGTGGCTCTTCCTGGGTTATCTGAAAGTAGTAATTTTTGTATTAGAAACAGTTTGTCAAATTGTCAAGGAAGGTCTGCCACATAGCTCTCACCTCCCATGTAGTAACATCAGTGCTGACCTCCTCTAGCTATTCCGAGGCAGTGATTTTCTGTCATACGATACCAGGATGCAATCAGCAAGATGGAAAGGCTAGAATCAAGAGCTCTCCAGGGTGCACTGCCTTAATAGGATTTTAAGAAAACATCTGTAAGATGGACCCCTCAGAAGTGAGCTGCATAACATGTGCCAGGATTGAGGAGCCTGGTTTTGCTGGTGAGCTACAGGCTGCAGCCCTTTGCTGGCCTGTGTCCCATGTCAGTGCAAAGCTGGTCTCATGCTAGGGAGGTCTCTCTCAGCATAACTGTGGGGAGGGAAGCATGACTGCTTTTAGTATGGTCAGTGCAGCTCTCTGTTTTATTCTCCCCCCAGCTTTGCTGTCCCTCACATCTGTTTTGAGTCTGTAATAATCTGACCTGGGCAAGTGAGCCTCAAGCTTGTTGAAACCGTGTCTGACACTGTGGAGAAGTTTTTGGCCTGTAACCCAAAGAAACACCAAGCCACAGTGCAGTGGAGCTCTTCTGCCTTCCAGTGTTCTGTTAGCTCCTGGGAATTTGGTAGCCCAAATGATACATCTGTGGTGCTGGCTTCCTCTCTAGTGTGACCACACTGGCTTTGGCAGAGAGAGTCAATACATGGCTTTTGCCCGAATGTGTTTTGAAATAAGTATAAGTTTTCTGAAGAAAGGAGAGCTGAGGAGCAGTTGTCTTTGCCTACCCAGAACCCCTCTGCACTCCTAGTTGGAAAGCAACCTGGGTTCTCAAAGAAGAGTGAAGACCCCAGAGGAGCTCCCCTGCTGATAGTTGTGCTGCCTGCTTGCTTCCTTGGGTCTCACCCGAGGAGCTTCACTGCCTGCAGTGATTCTGTTTTGATTAGATCTGCTCACAGGGGCTTTGGGGCTCTTTTCCCAAGTACCTAGAAGGTGCTCTGGGATGGCAGAGGGGGACAGGAGGACAGTGGCTGAGGCAGCTACTCTGGTGCTTTAGTGGAAGCAGCTGATGCTCTGTGACATTTGAGGGCAGAAGGGGCAAAACTCCGGTAGTGTCAGAGGTACATGGCTGAAAGGTACCAGACATGAGATCCTGTGTGGCTGATGCTTGAATGTGTTGTCTTAAAGCTCTGGTGACCTGCCAGCCAGATGAGTTCCAGTGTGGTGATGGGACCTGCATCCACGGAGCAAAGCAGTGTGACAAGGTGCACGACTGTCCTGACAACAGCGACGAGGCGGGCTGTGTTCAAGGTAGGTGCAGGCAGCTCTGCACTCCTCGTGCTCCCTGGTGAAAGCCCACGAGAGCTGTGTGGGCATTGGAAAGGGAAGGAGGCCAGTGCTGCTCCTCTGGGCCGCGTCAGGCTGCTTCCTGTAGAGAGTTTTGAGCTGTTCTGGCAGCGGGGTTGCTCGGGAGAGGTGATTGTGCTTGACAAGGCAGACTGCATGACCTTAAATGTTCCTTGGATGATACTCAGGTTCAATGTTCATTTGCTTAATCTCATCCCATTTCTGCTAATGACTCCCTCTTGGAGCTTTATGTCAGGCTTTTTGTTGTTGTGAGCCTCATCTAACTTAGTTGCTTTCCTCTCTTGCCCGACATGACAGAGTCAGCATGTGAAAGTCCCAGCAAGTTTCAGTGTAAGAGTGGAGAGTGCATTGACGGAGGCAAAGTGTGCGATTCACATAGAGACTGCAGGGACTGGTCTGACGAGCCTCTGAAAGAATGTGGTACAGTACTTGCCTTCTACGTGTTGCTCCTGTTGTAACTGCTTTCCCTCTCCTCCATCTGGTGCTCACAGCTTTGAGCGTAACCACATGTAGCTGCTAATGCTATTTCTCACTCTGCTCCTCTTTCCTTGCCTTTATTCTCTCATCACCCTTCATATAAATATAATTAGTAGCCTAGTATGATCATCTGTAAGTCTGAACTGTGCCCTCCTCAGTTCAGCTTTTCTTCTTGGAGGGATGTATGAACTGAGCACGGGACCAGAAATCAGGAATTCCCCTCTCCCCAAATACTGGTGGTGTCCTCAGCACAGACTGGTTTATTCAGCCTCATTGCCTAAATTATCTTTGAATTGTAAGATGATAACAACATTATAAAAAATTAGCATTGGGGACATGCTTTGAACGTGAAAACACACAGAGTGGCAGCAATCACTGAGAGATGACTTCAGCCATTTCTGGGTTTTACATGTTGTTGGTGCTTCCCTTAGAAGTGAGAGCAGGCTGCATCCTGCCAGCTCTGGGCTAATGAGAATGCACAAGCCACAGGAGCCAGGGCTGCCTCGGGGCTGTCAGAGTCAGCAGAACAGGAGGCCCAAGTCAGAGAACTGTGGGGCTCTCCCAAGGGCAGCCTCTCTCTCACCTGTCCTGCTGGGCACAGTGGGTACCAGCTCCAATCTGATCCATTACTCAGACACACCATTTTTTTTCCCCAGTGCAGAAATGTCTCAGGCATCCCTTTCCATGACATCATGGAGCACCAGTAGGATGGAGCTCAGTGTCTGCCTCCTAAATATCTCACATCCAGGAACAGCTGTCAGTCTCTCCTCTGTATCAGACAAGAAGTGTGTGTGCATGCCTAGTGAGGATGCTCTTCCCTCGTGCTTTCAGTGTGCCCTTGCTTTCTTCCACACTAATCCACATTTCCCTGTCTTTCTGTGTGGGTGTTGCAATTTGTCTGCCTGTGGAGGTCTCACGACAAAGCTGACATCCCACCTTGTTTTAAGCTGACAGTTCACCTTGTTTTAGGAGTACATGGCACAGCTGGGCTTGGTGCTTACCCTCACCATGGTGCCACAGCTGGCAGTGAGGTGTCATTTGAGTCAGGAAGCAAGGCAGAGTCTGTCCCCCAAGGGAAACATTGTTCCTTAGTGCAGAATGGTGTGGATTGCTGTGAATTTAACACCCATGCACTACTCCAGGCAGAAGGCAGGAGGTGCTGGACATGCTCCCCATCTTGGTCTGTCTGTCTGTCTGTCTGTGTGCTAGATGTGGTAGTGCCCTCTGAGATTTCCTGGAAAAGCTTGGAAGACAGAACATCACTTATCTTGTTTTAGGCAGAGAATATACTGCTGAAGTTTGGGTAATGGGCAGCAGCTGCTCAGCAGAAAGAGAAGAGGGAAATGTCTGCCTGGCTCCTCCTCAGCTCCTCTTGAGGAGTGTGGCAAGTGAACCAGTGTTTGATTTACAGTCTCTAAATCCATTCCACAAAGCACCTCTGAAACCATGGGAATCATCTGAGTGAGGGGTTGCTTGTTAGGCAAAGCAGCCTGTGTAGTATTTGGCAGGGAGCAGATGAGCCTCTTTATGACCCAATTTGCTAAAAGCCTGTGCAAATGTAGGAATAGGTGAGACCCAGTACTGAACATCACTGCATGGTGAGAGTGCAGACACAATGTTACATGGATTGGTATCTCTGTGTGTCTTTGATAGGAATGTGAAGACATTCCAGAGCTGAGATGGGGTTCTTTCTGGCCTGGTATTTTCCTAGATTTAATGACTTAATTGCCTTGTGGTTGTTTTAATTTTCTTTCAAGAGCACTAGTTGAATGCCTCTGCACTATTGCTCACCTTTAATGTGCAAGGGAGCAAGAAGATGAATTTAAAATTTGCCTTTGAATTGTATTATAGATTAAAGCAAATCAGTTTTACTTGTTCTAGTGAGCCCACTATCTCCAAAATCCCAGTTTCTATTCAGCAGTCTTACTTGGGGAGAGGACTTTCTCTTCACCATGTGTAGGTAATTACAACAAGAAGAAATGTTTTCCTCTGTCAGGAAACCAGCTTTCCTCAACCTCTCATTCAGTTCTAGTTCCAAGGATGCATTTAGTCTGTTTTTCATTTCAGCACTTGAAAGGAAAAGCAGAGAGGTGGCCTTGGATTAGACAGGGACCCAGGAGAGGACGGGGGCTGTTGGTTCATAAATTGCACACTTGGGCTGATGCAGGCTGCCAGCAGGGACTGCCGTGTGGGAGGTGCTTGTGGGAGGACTGTGTATCAGATACTGCAGTATCTCTGACAGACTGTACTTTGGTGTTTTCTGGAATTTTCACATAGATCATTTCTTGGAGGTAGATGGGAAAATAGTACAGTGTTTCAAAATCGATGGCCCCTGGGAGATGAGGCTCCCCCAGCATGAATTATTAAAGCTCAGAGAGACTGTTCAGAAAAGTCAACATGAACCAGCGCATGGGGAAGGAGGAGTCTCCTGGAGAGAGAGCCCTTAGGTCCCTTGGAAGTTTCTCACATGTGGCAGAACATGCTCCAAGCAGCAGCTCTCTGATGGGAAGCGAGGCTGTATCACATATGCTGTATCCCCAGGGCTCCCTGTTCATTTAGCCACCAGCTTTCAGTGCAGAGCCTCCTGCAGCGTTGGGTTGGAGTCATAAAGAGCAGTGAAGTGATACGGTGGTGGCTTCCTGTCTGTGAAGTCACTTATACATTTCATGAGGCTCCAGGCTACTAAAAGCTGATAGATACGGGGACATTTCTCTTAATTTTATTCCATCGTAAAACTAAAACTTTGTCACAGATAACCTGTATATTCCTTCCAGGTATCAATGAATGCTCTCTGAATAACGGGGGCTGCTCACACATTTGCAAGGACTTGAAGATCGGTTACGAATGCGAATGCCCGCCCGGATACAAGCTTCTGGATAAAAAAACATGTGGAGGTAATTGACATGCAAACAGCAGTCCCTTGTGTTTCACCATCCAGAGATGTGATTATATTCACTTCAGCATTGCTCCATCACAGATGGTTTGATTTCAAGTTATTGATGGGTTTCAAACACTCCTTTCAGACATAGATGAATGTGAGAATCCAGACGCTTGTAGCCAGATCTGCATTAATTACAAAGGGGACTACAAATGTGAGTGCTACGAGGGATACGAGATGGACACCCTGTCCAAGAACTGCAAAGCTGTAGGTAAGACAGTGCCACAGGCACTTAAACTCTCCTTGCACAACTTCACAGCTCTGATAAGACAACGTGCTTGCAGGGCTGAAGCTGGAGGAACAGAAACAAAAGGAAACTAGCAAAGCAAGTAAGTAAAGTCATTTCATTTGAACTGCTGCAGTGCTACCAGATGCATCTCTAGGCAAGAACTCCTTACTGAGCATGCAGATCAGAATATTTTAACAGTGCACAGAGCAAGATTGCAGTCACTAGCTGGCTGATTGAAGCTGAAGCTAGAAAAGAAAGTCTCTTGACAGGTGGTGTTAAAAGCAGTGCAGGAAAAACATTTAGTGATAGTAGTATTAAAAGGAAGAAAACACCCCAATTGAAGCAGAGGAGGTTAGCCACCTCTCCACCCTCCTAGCCTCTTACACAAATTCCAGGATGAACACCAGCAGTTTGCTTGACTTTATTGCAAAAATAAATGTTAATGTCAGAGGGTTATGCAGTTGAATTGTGCAAGACTGAGCACCAGCCATGCTGGGTTTTTTTTTAATGGGAATAGTGGGTCCCCTGGGGAAGGGAGAGGTACCTGCAATACAAAATTCCTTCTCTAAAGTTATCCTGCACATCCATGTGGCCCCTTTCTTCCCAGTGTCCTGCTGTCCTCAGCAAGTCTGTTAGTCTCACACCTCCACTGAGTTAGGATTGACCCATATCCTAGGATACTGATCTCCTTCTTGTGCTGGTTAGAAAATTCTGTTGTTCCCAAGAGGCTGTGCTGGGAGCCCTGCAGCACAATATATTCAGAACTATAGAACTTTGTCCCAGCTGTTCTCTTTCAGTACATGTTCCCCTTTTTCCCAGTGGAAAGTTGCTCCTCACTAAGTTCCTCTGCTGGCCTCTGTTGGAGTCAAACATTAAAGCTGTTGCTGAGCCTCATCATCATTTTCCATCATTTTCCCTACCACAAAACAGACAAAGAGCAAACTAAAGCTTGAGCTGTTTGACTCAGTTTATTGCAGTGACACTGAAGAACACAGAGAATCAAATGCTGGACTGGTCTCCCAGGGGAAGTGGTGGATTCCCCCACTTTAGAAAGTTTTAAGTCTCAGCTCAACAAGGTGCTGGGACACATCACTTAAACAATAATATTAGAAAGGTTGGACCAGATGATCCTTGAGATCCCTTCCAACCTGACATTGTATGATTCTGTGTTCTCTACTTGCAGAGAGCAAGGATGTGCAGCTCTTGGTCTGAGCCCAGAGCGTTGTGTCTGCCTCCTGCAGTGGGAAACTGACCTCCATGGGGTACCCTCTGAATAACCCTGGAGGCTGGGGTGCAAAATAACTGCTGGGCTTCTGTCTGTCTTCTGTCTTGGAAAATTCAGGTCAACTTATGCCTCTTGAGAGGCTTTGATCCGGGCTGGCTGAGATCACAACTGCAGTAGCAGTGTTGCCAGCACCCAAGCTGCTGGCTGTGGCCTCACAAAAGAGGAACATGAACTGCCTGAGCCCAAGTGCTCAGGTGGGCTGTTCAAGTTCTGCATGCATGGGACAGTCTTATAATCTCTCCCTGGCAACAAGTCCTGGCTTTGCTGGATTCAGCGTGGCTCTGTGGATTTACACTCGATTCTGGTGTGGTTTAAAGTTTCCTGACAAAGCAGATCTGCCAGTGACTGACAGTCCTGTTGTTTGAGAGGTGAAAGTTGAATCCAGCCCTTGGGTCAGCTGCTGAAATGCCAAATGTGTTTTATTTTCTGTGGCAGGCAAGAGCCCGTACCTGATCTTCACCAATCGCCACGAGGTCCGGAAGATAGACCTGGTGAAGAGGGACTATTCCCGCATCATTCCCATGCTGAAGAACGTCGTGGCACTGGATGTGGAGGTGTCAACAAACAGAATATACTGGTGTGATTTGTTCTACCGAAAAATCTACAGGTATGGGGCAAGAGGAGGATGTGTGGGTTTGGTTCTTTCCAAATGTACTGTTCCATTTGTACCCCCGAAGGACAATCTGCAGAGAAAAATGCAGGGTACAGTGAACTTAAAGGATTGTCTTCTCTCACTGTATTCAGATGTTGAAGTTTTTTTAGGAATTGAGAAATCAGGGGCTTGTGCAGTTATCTGGCTTGATAATACAGGCAGGCTTCTTGTCAGTAATAGATCCTGGTGCATTTGTGGAATTGCACACAGATTCTTGTTTACTGACTCACAGTATTGCTGCGTGAGGCTGCTGCTGTGCTGAGTGCTTGCTGTGTGGGGAAACACAAAGGATTTGGCACTGGGAAGCACAAAGGAGGCGAATGGTGGGAGCAGGGAGGCAGCAACACAGATCCTGGCTGCCCACTCTGGTCTCTGGCAGACTGGGTTTTAAATCACAGCACTTGACCACAGTGCACATTATTCTCATGCTGCCTCCTCCTTCAGCTGTTTTTATGGCATCCATCACTGCATCATGTTCTGGAGCTTGTGAGTGCCTAGTCAATAAATACATTTAATTTATGAGCTGAAAATCCCCTGTGTATATTCTGATTTTCATAGCTATTGCACCCTATTGCAGCTTCTACAGTGATTTGTTCTGGATTTTAGCTAATGATCAGGCAAAGGTTGATTGGTTTCAGTGCGTGGGAGCCAAGCTGGGGTTCCTGCAGGCTGTGGTAGCTCCTGTGCCCTTGGCAGGGGGATTTGCCCACATTGTGCTGAGTGTTAAGCATTTAAGTAGCCAGGCAGGTACCCTGAGCAGGCCTGTGGGGCTCTGAAAATGGGGAGATGGCTCAGAGAAGGCTGGGTGCTTTCAGTGTGTCTGACTGCAGGCACAGGCAGAGGTGGGAAAGGACTTCCTGCAGTTATTCAACATACACTGCTTCTCCTGCAGCTCTGACAGGGGCCCCTGGGCAGTGTTCATGCCCTGAATACGGCTTTACCAAACCTTTTTCTTTCTCTAAACAGCAGAATTTTCCTCTTTATTACTCCTCCTTGCATGAGCTTAATTGTAAGTCTCACCTTTTCTGCAGGGCAAAAAAGCTCTTGCTTTGCAATCATAACTTAAAAATTAATGTTTCCATTTAAGATGCTGCTACTGTCAGTAATACAAACAAAAAGCCACCACATTCCTTCAGCAAACAGGACTCCACCTCCAGGAGTCCTCTGAGGAAAAGCAGTCTGTAGCTGAGAGACTGTCACAAGGTGAAAACTATGGTACAGGAGGTAACTGCTGGCAAGAGATCACATCTTCCTTACTGCTCACCTCACTTGCCTTATCAGCTCCTCTTCTATTGAGGTGATGTCCCCTTTGGGATGTCAGAAGATATTTTACAGTATTTAGTTACTGGGAGGTTTGAAATGTCACCTGTATTTCAGGCCTCCCATTCTGAAAGCCTCAGGAGCATCTCTCTGCTTCCCCAGCAGTGCAGGGAGTCACACTGAGGGTACCTGGACGTGTGTAGTTACAACAGGTGGTGCTCCTCAGGCTACCATAACAGCCTTGGGAACAGTGTCAGGTGCCCTGCAGATGGTTCTGTTCATTTGGTGCTGGGTTTGGGAGAGACCAAACCCTTTCCTTGTAGTGAAGATGCAGTAGGATGCTGTCAGCCCAGGCTGGCTCTGTGTAGCCAGACCATGAAACAGTGTCAAGAATTCCTGGGTTTAGATGTTTTTTTCCAAATTTCTGATCTGATGCATGAGAGCTCAGCACCTGTATGACTTAAACCTTCCCTCATTCCATGATGGCCACTGACCAAGAGATGTAAACCATGTCACCAGGGACTGGGGGAATGGAAACTTCCTGTTGTTTTGTAACTTTTTTAACATGTACCAAGTTATAGGAAGATCCAGACTAAGATCTTGGACACGCTGATGCAAACTTAGAACAAAACCACTTCAGTTTATTTAGTGCAAGTGGTATTGGTGCAGGGGCAACAGAGCAGACTCACCCTCTGTGACTGGAGGAGTAACACTGAGTTATTTAGGAAACATCCATGTGGACTTTGCTGCTTTTCATTAGCATTTTGAGGCTGCCAATGTCTTTGTATCTAATGAGATCACTCGCCAAATTAGTACAGCTCCACAACTCCTTTGGTGAATCATAATTAGTTACACAGGTCCTAATTTTGCAAGACATTTAAGCACATTTATTTGCATGCTAAGTTCAACTCCGTTCAGCAGAGCACTGGAGATTATATTTCTAATGTCCATAAATCCCATAAATCTGCTATTGAAGTTATTAACATGCCTGAAGTCAAATGTTTTGCTGAGTTCTGCAGTTATAGAAGGAAGCAGGTAGAAAAAAAAATGACAGTTCCCAATTCGGGACATTTGGGAAACACTTCCTGTAATGTATAGGAGAAGAAGAACAAGTTGTAGGAGAAAGCAGAAGGTTGCAGCATCCAGCTGTGAGGGGCTTTGTGTCAGTTATGCTGCTACATGTGCACTTTCTTTCCATGGGGATGCAGTGGTGCTACCTGAGGTCCAGCCCCAGGCAGGTGTGTCAGGTGTGTGTGTGTCCCTCCCTGTGCTGTGTCACCTGTGACAAGTCCTCTCTTTGCAGTGCCTACATAGACAAAGCGAGTGACACGGCCGAGCAGGTGATTCTGATAGACAGTCAGCTGAACTCTCCTGAGGGACTGGCAATAGACTGGGTTCATAAGAACATCTACTGGACAGATTCTGGGAACAAGACCATCTCAGTGGCCACTGCAGATGGCAGCAGGAGGAGGACACTTTTCAACAGTGACCTCAGTGAGCCGAGAGCCATCGCTGTGGATCCCACACGGAGGTAAAGACCACAAACACTCCCTTTGCCTGCATTCCAGTCTTCTTTCTGCTGCTCTCACAAACTCGTGGGTGATTCTCATCAAGTCTTCAGATGCCTTTGTAGACAGAGAGAGATTCATTGAACTTAAATGGCACTGCTGCAGTGATTCAGCCAGCTCTTTGCAGGGCCACTGCTGTCAGAGGAAGTCCTGAAAACAATGATCAGGTTACATGTTAGGGCCTAAGCTGGTCCAGGCACATGGGTTGTGCTGGGCAGTGAAGCATCCTGTCTGCTCCAACATGGGGCTGCTCCAATAAGTGTGGTCCCCATCCCTCACAGACACAGTGGGAACAGAGTTCACCTGGGGTTACTAAGGAGGGATTTTACATTCTGGTGCCAGTTTTGTGCCTGTGGGGTCAGAATGTGGCCCCCTGGGTGCACATCAGATTGAACTCCAGCGAGTGTGGCTTTGCCATAGTGCAGAGAGAACAGAGCATCCTACTCTGATTGGGAATACAGATTCCTTACAGCAGAGTCCTGTTTACTGTGTTCTTGCATCTTTCAGGTTCATGTACTGGTCTGACTGGGGAGACAAAGCAAAGATTGAGAAAGCTGGGCTGAACGGGGTGGGGAGGCAAGTACTGGTGACTGACAACATTGAGTGGCCAAATGGCATCACACTGGGTAAGTGCCCAGGTTAGAGCTACAGCCTGTGCTCTGACTGATGTACCTTTGTTCTTATTGTTAAACAGGAAAAAAAAAGTCTAACTGTGCAAAAGCACCTGCACACAGGAATGCTGGAAATGCTCTGTCGCTTGCTGTTCACCAACATGAGCAATTTTATTTCAGTAGTAAGCACAGGAAGTGTCTTGCCACAGTCAAAACCTCAGATTGTAGGAACTTGGAGTTATTTTTAGGTGTCTTAATGCAAAAGCAGGTTTGTGGGGAGTATACAACAACTGCAACAACTCTTTGGAAGCCCAGGAAACATCAGAGAGTCCTTGGTGATAGTGTCTCTGCCTCTGGACCTGTCTCAGAAGCAGTGTCAGGATTTTTCATTGGACAGACTGATGCCTGGTACAGCACAGGCAGAGACACAGCCTGCAGCACCCATTCCCTTTGACAAACCCACCCAGCTGCTCAGGGGGGGGTAACAAGATGGGACCATCTTGGCCCATACCCTCCCTCCTGCTGGCACACAGAGGGGCTGTGGTCACTGTCACTGCCACACCAGGCTGCAGGGGTGGACAGGAGGCACAGCTTCCTCTGAGTGACAGCTGTGTGTGTTCTACACCTTGCAGGTGTCAGGTGCTCTGCCTGGCTTTATATTTGAAAACTGTGACCATGGCAAAGATGTAGGAGAAAAGCTGCTGCTGTTACATAGTGTCAGAGTGCTACTGCTGTGAACAAAGAATTTTACCCTTTAGTAATCAAGAAATTAATGAATTGTTTAATTACACAACTTGTTTTGTGTTGGCACTCATTCACTTGCATTCTGTTTAGTGAATCTCATCCAAAATGAGTGAATTTGCTCCAGAAAGAGAAATTCAGTGCTTACCTTTTTAAATAACATCAGATCCTTCCCTCCCACTTTACCTGCCCTGTCCCCAAAAATTGACTGGTAGGAGTTGTCCCCAGGACCAGGTTCTCCCAGCCAGCAGCACCAGAAGGGTTTCTGGATCCAGGATTCTTCACTGAAAATGTGTAAATGGCACCAGTCTTTCAGAGGGGTTTCATTTGAATCATGGATGTGGTTCTCCAGCAAGAGGCCAAGGACTGAAAAGCCTTGAGAGGAATGAAGCTTCTTGCTCAGGCACTGAGGAGGTGACTCTGGCAAGTCCAAGTTGCTGCTGGGCCCTGCTCCTTCTGGTAACAAAAGAACCTCGTTGTACAAAGCTGTCAGTCAGGCATTCCTCACACACACACAACAGAATGTTCCTCCTTTTTAATCTTATTTATAGGGTCTTATCCCAGCATATCTGGGCACAGATTCAAAATCAGAACTAGTGTTAAAAAAAAAAAAAATAAAAGGCCCTATAATAAACAGATTAGTCATGCTGCCAGCAGGAAAAACATGCTGGGCAAGAGAAAATGAGTTGCAGGAGCTGTGTGTAATTTTGCTTCACTGTGTTTCCCTCCTCAGATTTGCTGAATCAGCGTCTCTACTGGGTAGACTCCAAGCTGCATTCACTCTCCTGCATTGATTTCAATGGCAGCAACAGAAAAGTTCTGATCTCTTCTGTTGACGACCTGAGCCATCCTTTTGGCTTAGCAGTGTTTGAGGTAAGGACCAAAAACTGCTGCAGAACAGAGTGGAGGCTGCCAGAGGTCTCAGAGCTCTTCCTGAGTCTCTGCCTTCTGCACAGCTCAGCCCGGGCGTTCGCTGCGACAGAAACTGCTGAACCCAGCGTGGGTCCAGTCAGAACTCAGTTCGCAGAAGCCTTGATAAAAGCAGTGCAGTAATTAACTAGGCAGTACAGTTTGGACCCTCAGATGTCATCAGGGAAGGACTAAGACCTGCTGAGATCTGCAGAAATTACTACATAAATGGGCATCTGTGTTGATGCTGGGAATTTATACACTGCTACCCAGTGGCCAGGCCCAGGGCTAAAAAATTCCTTCCAGCTTGCATCTCATGCTTAGGAACTGAAGCATGTGTCCAAAATTGTGTTCCTTTCTCTGCCTCAGGAGTACTTGGGGGTTATAGAAGACAAAACTCCTGGGTAGAAGCAGAGAGCCAGTCCAGCTTCTCCTCCCCTGGCAGAGGATTGCTAACTCTCAGCAGTCTGGAGCAGTGAAGTCTTCTCACTGGTAGCTGAGCTCCTTTCAGTGATTATTTAAATGATTATGGGAACAAAAGCTTCAGCTCTGCCACCTGGGTGTAGGTAAGCTGTGTCACCACAGAGAGGTGGTTGGTTCCCCATCAAGGCAGGGGTCAGCCTCTGTTCTGTTCATTTCACTTCACTGGGATGGCTTTTGGCTCAGCAAAGCCCTCTTTAAAACCCTTTTTCCTCCCAAGCAGTGTGGGACATGTAGAAACCTAACTTTGGGTTTGGGTTTCCCCAACACATTGCTGCTCTTCACTTGGATCCTCACCAGCAATGTTTGGGTTATTTATCTCTCTTCCTCATCTCAATAGTTGGTTAGAATAACAGACAAACTTTTTCTTTTGGTAATTTGCCCTTGTTCTCCAGCAGTGTGGTTTCCTTAGTGAAGCACAAGTGGTTTTCTAACAGGCAGCAGCATACATAGCTGACTGAGTAACTAAATACTGTCTGATAACTGCAATTCCTGTGTACTTTCTTGACCATTTATTTTGTATCTTCAATCACACTATGTCATGAAAGAGATATTAATTAAAAAAGGTGCCTACAGATATGCTGTAGGCACTGACCTCTTTGTAGAAATCTGCACAATGCAGGTCTTAGATTTGGAAAGCAGAAGAAAAATCAGTAGAGGTAGCAAAAGTTTCTGGTTGTGGCCTTTTGGTTCTGCTTATGATCCACCCTGTATTTAAAAAAAAAAAAAAATTGGCCCAGACATTGAATGGATGCAGCTCTTCCATACTTAAACAAATTCCTGCTCCCTTGTCTCAGTCTCACAGCTACTCAGAATTGCTAAAGCACTTCAAACACAAGTAGGGTTTTTCAAACATCAGAAATGACAGAAAAGAACAAATCTGCAGATAGAAATAGCATGAACCAGAGGTACCCCAAGGTAGGAACACAGTGTGTTGAATTTGAGACTACTGGAGTTTAATGCAGCTCAAGTTTGAACAGATCCAGGTAAGAAATCCTCTGTGTTTCCTGCAGGACAGAGTGTTCTGGACTGACCTGGAGAATGAAGCAATCTTCAGTGCAAACAGGCTGAATGGTTTGGACATCTCTGTTTTGGCAGAAAATCTCAATAATCCTCACGACATTGTGGTATTTCATGAATTAAAGCAGCCCAAAGGTAAGATGTCCTCGGGGTATTGTGGCCTAAATTAGGTTTAGTTAGGTAGTAAATGAAATGCTTCCTGGTGGTTCTTGATGAGAGAGAAAGCACAGGTGATAATGTGGAAGCAATGTCTAATGTTTGAAGTTTGTGCATAATTAATTCAGCAGCAGCATTTACTGAAAAGCCTGCAATCTGTTAATAGCTGTTTAATTAGTATCTTTGATAACAGTGTGTTACCCTCTTTGCTGTGATGCTTGCCATTCATTATATATTTGGGAAGTTTTTATATAGTCTGTAAGGTTTCACACTACTCTGAACTGTAAAGATGATTAAGTGACCCAATTAATTGAGGTAGGGAGTGGAAGAGTCTTGTTATAAGACTTGATATCTCTTTGCCAAGCACAGGAAATAATTAGGAAAATAAGTTGTCTTTTCTTCTCTGCTTGAACAGCTCCAGATTCCTGTGAGCTCAGCCCCCAGCCAAATGGAGGCTGTGAGTATTTGTGTCTTCCTGCACCCCAGATCTCTCCCCATTCTCCCAAGTACACTTGTGCCTGTCCTGACAACATGTGGCTGGGTCCTGACATGAAAAAATGCTACAAAGGTAAATAAAATCCCATTGCTGTCATGTCCAGCAAAGTCATTCTTCCAGGGAATGTATTTCCTGATGATGGAACACAAACACCAGCTTTTGTGTTCTGCTACTTGCTGCCTTCTGAACACAGCATTGTGGTGTCCTTACTGAAAGTTTGCTTATTTTTGAAACTGTAACCAGAAAAAGATAGAGCAGAGGGAGGAAAAAAGGAGTAAGGCACAGCTTTAAAAGTGTGAATGGTCAATAAGTCATTAAAATTTGCCACGTTATTGCCCTGTAGATTCTGGATCTGGAGAGTCATTGTTGGCATCCTGAAGAGATGAGTGGTTTCAGTGTAGTTTTCCCTAACGTGCAAATAGTTCCTGGTACAAATTCAGTGTCTTCTGAGGTAATGAAAAAAACACAGGTTTTAGAACTTCTTAACTGCTTCCCACCCAGAGTGCTTTATTATTCTTAATAAATAGAGCCTGACATTAGGGAGTAATTTCTATAGCCTCAGGCAGAGAATTATCAACAATCTGGCTACCTGGTAAACAGAATTAGAATTTGGTTTCTGCTTCTGACCAATAAACACAACAACCCTCCCCAGAATTACATCCCTGGTTTTGATTTGCTTCATCTGCTTACTACAGCCAAATCCCATTCTTGCTCTTGCTTTTCAGATCTTCCAACTACTTCAACTACTGCACTGGTTTCTACAACCCCATCCTCCCATGCTGCTGGTACCACAACCGTGGCAGCTGTCACTGGCAGTGCCAACACCACCACTGAAGTCACCCCCAGAGCTGTATCAGAAGCTGCCATCACCACCCCAAGCTTTCCTTTGCCTTCCACCACATCCATCTTCATCGATTCTGAGATGACCACTGGAAACAGCAATTTATCACAGCACTGTAAGAGAACAAGATTTTTCTTTTCTTTCCCTGTATACACCACATCACATCACAGAAACTCACACTCACATCTGAGCTTTATAAGGAGGGACACTCTACTCATAGTGGGGGAGGTCAGGTCCTGTGTCTGGAGACACCTGTGTGGGGACGGCTGATGGGATTCCAGTCACTGAGGATGTTAAGGAACCTTCTGGAGGGTGTTCACCCCAACACACATGAAACCAGCCCAGCTTCAGTGCTGGCTGTACTGCTGCATACTGGGATATAATCTACAGAAGCTTCACCTTTTTAATTATTTAGTTATTAATGTGAGCCAGCTCGATTTGTTGATAAAAAAATGTGTCCTGTCCAGCTTTAGCCCTGTTTGGGATTACTACAGCCCAAGACAAGCCACATCTGCTTGGTGTGGCTGCTCTCTGCATATTGGTGTGACCTGATCCGTGACACAGGTTTGGGGGTGGCATTGCATATCAGAAAGGTGTCCCCATGGGGAGCACTCAGGGGTTCCCCTGAACTTCTCCCCACATAATGAGTGCAGGATGCAGCACCAGCCCCCACCTCAGCACTAACAGGGGAGCTCTCCAGATCATGCTGCCAAGGCAAAGCAGAAAAACTGAACTGTTTTTCTGCAACAACAACAAAAAAATCTATTCCAGAGAGAAGACTTTTCAGGACTGACACTTAAGACCACAAAGAGATACAGATTATTTTTAAAAGAGTTTTTTCCCTCTTTTTTTCCCTAAATATTTCACTGAGCATAACAGGCAGATGCCACTGCATCTGGAAAGCAACAAGGAACCATCCTGGTGTGGCTGTTTGTAGGGACAGTGATGCAGCACACCTTGTCCTGCCTGTGGGGAGGCAGAAGCCAGTTTCTAAAATTCATTCTTTTTGTGCAAAATTTCTTTCAAGTGCATTAATTATTTTTTAATAAGCTGTGGAAGCAAGGTGCTTTAATTGGTCACATTTTAAATAGTCTGGGTTATTATTAAGTAAATAGTTATGCAATAGAGCAACCTGCCACAGGGAAGTATTTAAAAGGATAAATTGCCTTTTAATTTCCATGAATTGTATCCAAAGACAAACTATAGTTCTCCCTGTCTCAGTTTCTAATGTTCTGGCAAAACAAATTTTCTGTACTGATCCCCCATTATAAGAGCTCAGAGCACATATTTTTAAGTATTTAACTTGAAAGTTATATATTGATTTTTTTTTAATTTATTTTTCCCATAGCTGTTTTTTTCTCTCTTGCAAGTACAATATTGAGCTTCGGGGTCACTCTTGCATGCTGAGGCAGGCAGCAGCAATGAGTGATACATGTGTAGACTAATTCCTTAGTTGTAAATAATTAAAAAAGAAATAATTAAAAAGAAAAGCTGTGCAGATGGCTTTGAACTACATTCTTCTTCTGATAGCTCAATAAATGATTACTAGAAAATGTTCAACCGTGGATTTTTCACAGCACTATTCACCATCCCCTGATCTGTAATTTCCATTAAGTGTCACATTTTGTAAAACTGGCCTCTTTGTGCCTGAAAATTAGGGGACTGAGTACAGTCAAATGATTCATTTCTGGCTGGAGCTTTCCTGTGCTGACACAGTACAGAGCACCTCCCTTACCTGGTGTTCCTACACCCTCCTGGTGTGTAGGTTACAGTCCTGCCCTGGCAGTGGCACTTCATGGCCAGGCTGTTTGTCCTCCCCAAGGACACAGCTCAGCAAAGCCCAGGTTTGTGTGCACGTGCTTTTTATCCTCTCCATCATATTTTTAATATTTTGCTAAAATAAATTTCATCACAGAACTTGTAAACTCTTTGAGTACAAAAGCTTTCTGACGGGAAAAACACCAGCATAAAACATTCTTCAGTGGTGGCTTTACAACCAGCAAATGAGTTAAATAATCGGAACTACTTCTGTGATTACAGATGCAAATAATGACCAAGGCTTTGATTCAACTGTGACAGCAGCTGTGATTGGAATTGTCATTCCTGTTGGTAAGCTGATTTGATTCACCCTTTGAAGGAGACCACACCACAGTGCTCATGTAAATAAATACACTCCAGTTTTCAGGGGTGGGGGTGGGAAGGAGTGCAGGAGCTGTTGGAATGGGAACAGTCTGGCTGCAAGGAGGTTGTACAAGGACAACCTGGGAACTTCCCAGCAGATCCTTGCCTTCCCCACAGAGCTGGCTAACAGCCCTTTCCTTTCCCCTTCCCTCAGTGGTCATTGGCTTGCTGTGCATGGGGGGATACCTCATCTGGAGGAACTGGAAACGGAAGAATACTAAAAGCATGAATTTTGATAATCCAGTCTACAGGAAGACAACGGAAGAGGAAGATGAGGATGAAATCCACATTGGGCGGACTGCCCAAATCGGACACGTCTACCCAGCAGTAAGTACCTGAGGAAACTGCTTCTGGAGGAGAGGAATTCTGGTGGGAGTTTAGATACAGAGTTCTCTCCATCCAATTACAGCATTGGTTGTTTGCCAGAACAACAGAACCCAGAGCTTTAACAATCACTGAACCAGCAGAAGCCTAAACAGTGAGGCAGCTCATGGAGTTGTCTCAGAATACAGCAATCTACTTAAGATTCTATGTAAGATTCTATAGGCAGGCAGGCACATACTGTCTGAAGATCCTGCTAAAGATCCCACTAGAGGAGGTGTCATCCCTCACAAGGAACTTTATCCATGTAATACACAAGTGAAATAAACTGTCCAGCACCTCTTGAGTAACCCTTGAGTGAGCAACCCCATTTAGGGAAAAGGGGCAGATCAAAACTGGATTTCTGTCACCAGGGACAACAATGAGATTTTTAACAGGAAGCACAAGTTAGCAACAGTGTCAGAATTTGGTTCTAATGCACCAAAAGTCACAAACTTTTTACTCAAGTTTGTTTTTCTCCCTTCGCAGCGTGTAGCATTAAGCTTAGAAGATGATGGGTTGCCATGAGGATGAAGCTGCTGCTCCACACAACACACTGAACAAATTTGCTCTGGATCTCAGAACTTGCTTCTTCTTTTTAATTGTTATTTATGTTGCAGAAGGGTAACCACAAAGTTATAATGAACAGCAAACATCCAAAGGATGTGAGAGTTTTGTATGTATAATCTTTTATACACAATTTAACTTGTTGCACTACCCATTTGTGATAGTGAATAAGCAACAGCTGAGCTACTAACTCAATGTACATAACCAGCCAGGCTGAAGGTTCAGTAGCTATTGCTTTATTTTAAGATTATATTTATAGATATTTTGTAAATATGTTGAATATGCTTTGTGGCTATCCATCAACATAAGTAAAACCAATTCTGTACAGGGAGTTTAGAAATATTTATTAACAAAATCTGGATTGTAAGATCTGTTCTGTAAATACAGTAGAGGGGTGAGAGTATTTATTTTTTTGTATGTTTGGCTTGCTGTGCATAGATTACCTGTGTATATATCTATCTAGACTAGATAGATATGTAGGCATATAAATATATACATATATATAAAAATATATACATATATTTTAAAACTACTAGCCTACATTTATGAAAATTAGGGAGAATTGAATTTTTACAGGATGTTTGAGAAGTTTGCTTTGAAATCTAAAGACACTAAGTAAGAAGGAGCTGTACTGTAAGACAGCTGAAGCACTCCCATAACACAGAAGCAGAGCTCCTGTTTTCCAGACTGGGGTTGCTTTTACATTTTCCATCTATCCACAAGGATTCATCTACAGGGCTTTTAGCTGAAGAGCTTTGGCTTTACAGCATTTCAGTCAGGAGAAACTCCTGCAGCACCCAGTGGCTTTTTTGCTTTGTCTTGTTGCTTTTTACAGCTTGGAACAAAATTAACTTTTTTTTTTCTTGCTTTTAAATGTAAAATCTAAATGCTTTTCCCCACTGGGAATCTTGCAGCTCTCAATTAGCTTAGAATGAGCAGAAACAAAGATTCACCCACATATTTCCATACACCCAAAGTGAGTGCTCTCGTTAGAGGGAAAACTCTCCACAATAACAGAAGTCAATTCCTTCCCTCCTTGCCCTTGTCCCTTATCCATGCTGGCTGAAAGTCCCAATTCAGGAGATGCTCTGGGGCAGGTTTTTCATTCACCATACAGAGAAATCCCTGCAGCAGCAGCAGCAGCAGCAGCACAGTCACCTTGCACGTGACTGCCAATGGAACTGCCCTGGCAGATCTCCCACAGCACAGAGCACGAGGCAAGGAGGCTAAAGGAGGTTACAAATTCCCAGCCTGAATAGGATCTTTGGCTGGGGCATCCTCCACCTTGCAGGAAAAAAAAAAAAAAAAAAGTTTTTTTTCTCATTCTGATCCATAAGATTCCCAGGGAATTCTATGGGAAGTGAATAAATACACTTACCTGCTGCTGCATGAAGGAACAGCAGCTCCCCAAACTGAACCAAAGCCTGGAGAAACCTTCTGGCATTTTTAGGTGAGTCCAAGATTTTGTATTCAAGCAAATAGAAAAAATTCAACATTAATAGGTTTGGGGTTTTTTCCTTTTGTTTTTCTTTTAGAATAAATTCACATTGTAATGTGAGCTAGAAATTGATTCTTGGCTAAGAAAAGGAAGAAAGTGTCTAAAAGACCTGGTATGGGTTACAGACATACTACCTGCATACTCTCAAAATACTTCCTTAGTCTGCACAGACAACACATAAATAATCAAGCATCCTTCTATTAAAAATTTAGATTTTAAGGCAGTGTAAAAACGATTGAGGTATCCAATTATTGTTTCTATAAATCCATGCACTGTGTACATGAAGAAAAAAACTGAGACAAGGCTGTATGTGGTAACACTGTAACTAACAGACGAATGTAAATATATTTGAAAGTTCTACAGTTTTGATACTTTTTTAAGAACACGTACAAACAAACCTGTATAAAAGGCTGCAGTTTTTTTCAAACTGTTGTAAATGGACTTGATGTGCAGTGTTGATTTCAACCTTTACAGATTTATTACTACTGAAAAGTCAAACACCAAATTTGTTTTTTAAGAAATTAATTATTTTAAATAATGGTTCAGATTGCTAGGATGATACTTAACAATGTAGTAATTTCTGATCTCTGTCTTTTGTCATATTGAAGTTCTGTTTGAGTAAGTTCTTGCTTGGTGCCTTTTGTGTTTCAGTTTTTATGTTACAGACAGAAGGACCAGGGAGGGGTGGGGGAGGGATCTGCTCTGTGTAACATTTGCTGTACTTACATCAACACGATTACGGAGAACCAAATGAACACATTTGTAAAACAGTGCACTGTTTCTATAGAAAGATTAAATTTTTTTTTTATCTGGGTCTACTGAGCTAATTGCTTTTTAGTGCTTAAAATGCTGTCCTAAACCAGGGACTGGTAGCATAGTTCCTCAACTCTTAAAGTGTCCAATAGCTTTAGGTGGGGACATGAGTGGATCAGAACCAAGTGCACAGTGAGAACGTGGGAAGGATTCCAAGGCAGAAAGATACAGAGACAGTGGATGTAGATGTGGGATACAGGACCCACCTTTTGCATTCCAGCCACAGTCCCTTTGCACATTAACATGCTGGGGGCTCAGTGCCCAGCTCAAAACACTAATTAACAAAACACCCACACTCACACACTCCCTCACTCTAACTCTGCACATCCTGGGGTCCTTTATTCAGACAGCTACAGCAGCAGCACTGTTTGTAGGAGATTCCACTGGCTGAGGATTGCCTGGAAGCAGCACACTGGTGATGAAGGTACCAACCAGTCCAGTCCCAGGTGATGACTTGACAGAGTTGTTTTCAGGTGAATTTTGAGGGTTGTTGTGAATTGTTCTGGTGACAGAAACAGGGGCTGTAGCTTTGCAGCTATTTCTGCAACAAGTTGCAAATGCTCACTCCAAAGGATGGTAACAAGCATGTCCTAGACAGGCATTTCATGAGGAGGTGAGATGAAAATCTGGGGTGAAACAGAGTGCTTGAAGATGGTGGCAGCTTGTCCCCAGCCAGGGGCAGCACTGTGACCCTCATCTGCTGCAGGGAGCTGACAGAAAGGCCTACACTGGCCCCCAAAGTCACAGGACAGAAACACACAGAGCCAGGCATTTGAGTTAATGAGCTGAGGTCCCTGTGAGAGAAAATGAGGGAGGGATGGGTTGACTTTCTTTGGGGTAGTGACAGACACCAAACTGAATCTTCTCAGGTAAGTAAAAGGGGCCTGGTAAATGCACCAAGCTCCTTGCACCTTGGCCAGGAAACCACCTGAGCTTTTACTTGTGTGGCTACAAGCAGGGGCTGCCCAGCCCAGGCAAATGTTGCACAGAGAGAGGAACTTGGGGCTTTTGCCACCAGAGCAGCAGACACAGTAGCACAAGATCAGCAGCATGGAATATTACAACTGTCCCCAGGAGCAAGGCAGCTGCCTCAGGACACTGATCTTGGCTTTCTCCTACCAACAGTGGTAGCACCCAAGTCAGGTGCAAGAGCAGAGGTGACAACCACAGCTGGAGAGGTACAACTGGCATTTTCCATTACCCTGCTCAGGATTTTATCTGCCAAGTCTGCCAGTCAAGGAATTAATTAGTTCCAACTGCAGTAATCTATCTTCATGCATGGGATTTAGCTGAAGCAGTCATTTAATTCAAACCATTATGCATGAAGGATACTGGAAAGCCTTATGACTACACATTAAAAAAAAAAAACAACCCTGAATATATGTATTTTTTTAATAAGGCACAGACCTAAACAAGAGATCTAAGCAAGAGAACACCTTGAAATAATACCAAGTAGAAAAACAGTACTTGGAAAGTAGTATTTAGATCTAAGTAATTTTCCTACAAAGGCTAAGTTGATGCTTATAATTCCTCTAGTAATGAAAAACTGACACAAAGTTATTGGAAATGTACATTAAATAATACTATTAGCAGTATCTGAAATGTTTGCCCCATTTAGAATCCTGACCTCATAAACTGACTTCATAGATGATGCTAAAGGCATCAGCAGGAATAAAAGTCATGAAGTTAATAATAAAAGACTTTGCAAAACACATCAGAGGCTGGAAACCTGCAAAAGAGCCACTGAGGATAACAGAAGCTGGTGTTCTAGAAAAAAACTCATGGTGAATATATATTTTTAACTGTGCACACAACCTTGATCTTCCCATCTTAAAAAAAAAGGCCAAATGCAGCTATAAAAGCCACTGAGAAGGTCAGCAAGGATAATGGAGGAAAATTCTATTTTTTTCAACACTTCAAGTCAGAAAGACACCTGAGAGGATGAACAGAACCTGCACGTAAAATCATCAATGGTGCAGAGAAAGCACCAGGGCAGAGCTACTTTTCTATCCATTACAAGTTGCTCTTAGCCAGGAGATGGAGTAAGTGGAATTGGTCTGATCCAACATGACAGTCCTGGTGATGAATAATTTCTCATAGTTGCCTTTTTTTTTTTTTTTTTTTTTTTTTTTAAATTGTTGCCTTACTAAAGAATTTTTTTTTTTTTTTTAAAGAAAATGCCAGAACTGAAGCTTCAGAACCATTTCATCCATAATGAACAAAGCCATTTGTGGACCTCAAGGGCAGCCCTGGCTCCATATGGAGCCCCCCCAGACAAGTACACACTGTTCCCTCCTTTATTACTTGATATTTACAGGAGAAGGGAAACCTTCACAGTTTTCCTCTCTCAGGCAACATCTGACCAAAAGCCTTTCTTTCTCTGTAGGCTGCTATAAGGTCACAGCACCATGCCTAGGCCTTCTTTTCTGTTCCTCTCAGGTGCTGAGAAGGAATCACAGGAGACAACTTTCTCCAATAAATACCAATATAATACCCCTTGTCTCACAGGCAATTTGCAGCACAGTCCCTTTGATCACAGAGTATTGTTCATCAGCTGTGAGCTGAAAGAGAAAGCTGGGATCCAGCTTTTTGTTTCACTTCTGCTCCTCCTTTAGGACACTCCCATGAAACTGCAAAACTCATTTCTGACATGGTAGCAACCTTCAAACCAGAAGCAGCATCACCCAGAAAGACACACGCAGCATTGCTCAGGCACTAAAACTGATGGTGCTTAACAAACATTTGTTTCCTTAGAAGATCAGTGTTAACAATTTCCAAAATAAATAGGAGGCTTTATTGTTCACCCAGGCCTTTTTATTACCAATATTAGAATCTTAGAGCACAAAGGGGAACAGCAAAACTGTAAGACCATTGGACTAAGAAAAAAAACCAAATCTCTCTACTAAAAGGAATTCAACAAAAAAAAAAAAAAAAACAAAAAACCCCCAAACAAACAAACAAAAAAAAGACAGACACAGTCTGTGCAATCTCAACATTTACAAAACATGGTTGAGTATCTACAGGAGAGTTTTAAACTGTGTAAAATGAATTTCCTTTCCAAAACTGACAGACAAACAGGAGCTTCCAAGCTATGTATCACTGAACCATAAAAACAAGCATTGTAAGGACAAGAAATTTTAAATAACTCAGCTGGCTGAATAATCTTGTTCTGAAAATAAGTTAATTCTCTCAAGTGTATGAGCTGCTGTGACAGGCTGTCATGTACAAGCTCTGGTCTCTTTGCAGGAAAGGCCACAAAAAGTCAAATTCTTTTTGCCCTTTTGGGTGTAGGGTTTTTGGGTTTTTTTGTTTTGAGGATTTAAAAGCTGCTCATTAACAACTATCAATAGACTCTGATCATGAGCTACTTTGTAGCTTGCAGACCAAGAGACAAAACCACAGGGCTTTGGCTCACAATCCCCAAAACAGTTCAGATTGCCTCTGCCCAGATAACTACAAATGAACACTGAATATCTTAAGCATTACCACTTAAATGGACAAGTAAATAAAGAACATTCTTAGGTTTTTTTTCTTTAGTCATGTTATCAGGGTAACTGTGTAATTATCAGAAGCTTGTGTAACTTCAACATAAAAGGCAATAAATTATTGAATTAGAGAAGTTAGGATATTCAAAGTATCATTGCTGGGCTAGGTTCAGTCTCCAAGTAATACAAATGTACAGGGACAGGGGTGCACCCCAAGCCCAAGTTCCACACAGCCATGGATAAGACATGGACCCATCTGCAGATCTGGGTAAATTAACTGAGAAGCTGTGACAGAAGCATCCAGTGAAAATGCTGCGTTTGTTTGTAGTGCATTACTCTGGATTTTCAGCTACACTATTCCAGGAATTAGCTACAGTTATGGTTTCCCATGGCAACAAGGTAGATGGGACCAACTTCAGGAAAAAACAGTGGGAAGGGAGCTGTACCTCCCCACAGGAGCTCACCCAGCTGCTGCTTGGTTTGCAGGAAGCTGGAGCAAAACTCCTCCATGTGCATCTGAAATCCAGCTTCAATTTAGCTGAACCCCTGTTCCCAGCAGCAGCTGTTCCACCATACCCACACTGCTTCAGACTCTGCACTGGGCAATACAAAGAAGAATGGACTAAACCCACTGAACTTCCCTCCAGACTCCTCTGTCCTCACTGATTTAAGGAGAAATTGACACAGATTAATCTCTGTCTCTGCAACAGGATAAGACAGGAGATTAACCTTGACAAGCACTTAAATTTTACTAATAAAATATTAATTTATTGATTATTAAGTGAAACAATGTGTTGCTTGATATACCACACCAGGACTGTCCCATAGAAGGCTGTAACAAGTGCACATGTCATCAAAGTTTTAACCTAGTTGAATATTAACCATTATTTTTCCAGGTACCAAGCATTCCCTCATGTAAGAGCAGCCTACCACACACTAACAAGCACTCAAGATTTGTTAGGAATGGTCAAAACCTCCCAGACCATCCTGGATGGACTTCAGTATTAAGTGATCAGTAAAACAACAAGCTGACAATTTCTGGGCCGGAAAGCTGGGGTGACAAAACCAAAACTGCAGTGACTGGCATGTGGAAAAACAAAAAATGCAGATCCAAATTATCCTGCACAAAACTTCTCCCCTTACAGAGCAGATGTGTATCTGGGAGATCCCCCACTGAACTGAACAGGGCAGGGATGGGCCAGAGGAGAGAACTGGAGCTTTCTGGAAGGAGTACAGACAGCAGAGCCTCAAACACCCACTCATATCCTAACCAAAACACAAATAAATAATTGTATATATACATTTATTTGATGCACAGTTATGTCCCCTTTTCCTGGGGGACAATTTAATCACTCAATTTAATCCCAAATGCTGGAGCAGTGTATTCTAATCTGCAGGTATAGAGAAACCTTTTAGTTTCAGTGGCTCCATTCAAGACAAAATCCTAATGAAGAGAACATCATTTGGAGTGTCAGCAGCTGTTAGTGCTATAAAGGCTACAGAATACACTGAGTTGTGATTTAATATCTCCCTTCTAGAGTGCACTCTACCTGCATAACAAGGCCAAGGAGGAGTAACCTGCAGCTGCTCCTGAAGATCAGAAGGCTACAGCCATGTATTATTTTCATTAATATTTTCTCCTTTGAGAAAAATCAACACTCTTATCAGAATTTTTATGTCATCAAATCCAACAAATATCAAATAAAATTTCAGATTATATTAATACAAAAGTAGCTACTGCCTTTTTTTGAGAAAGACTCAGCAATATGGTTTCCCTGGGCCCACTGAAGAGGACTCAAGGTATCACTTGCTCTTTTGGGCTCTTTTGAAGCTCTGGCCCCACTAAGCTGTCCTGTCCACATCCAACAGAAATTTTGCTGGTTGACATTGATCAAGATGGGTTTTGTCTACTTACCCCCACCTCTCCTGCAGATGGCCTCAAGGATCTCCTCCACCAAAAACTTTAAAAATAAAGGAAATAAAAATTGCCTAAATGATAATCAAAGACAGCAAAAACAGTTTGCTTCCAGAAAGGATGAGAGGAACTGAAAAACCCTGAGCCACATGGTAATTAGAAAGAAGTAAAGGGCAGCTGGGCTGGAACTCTGGGAGAATGACCCCAGCTGACATTTATTCAGATCTGATAATCCTCTAACGAGGAATTTTAACCTCCAAGTGAATACACACAGGTGCTGCTGATAGAAGAAACACAGGCAGCTGTAAGAAAAAATACATAGGGTAACTTTTCCAGTCTGAATTCATGTCAGCCCTTGTCACCTGATCATTAGTACAAGTACTTTGTATAAAGCAAAAATATTTGGCAGTTTGAAAATTGTGCTCACATGTAATTACTGTGCTGGCACTCACTATATTCAGCCAGACTATGCAAAGAACTGCATGGTAATTTCTGATAAAAAGACAGGCAGCTCCTCAAGCCACTACTTTATGCTACTATGACAACACAGGAAGAACAATGATAACTGCTTTATTTTCTCCTGCTACCCTAAAATTAAGCTTTCCCCACTGTCACTCATTTGGCTAACACCTCTGATTTGATGAGTGTTTTGCAGTCAGTCTTTTTTTAGTTCCTCTTTAATCACCCCAAAGACTGCTGGAGTAAAACTGAACTCAGACAAATGGTCAGTGATGAGCTGGCTGTAAAGAAAATTGTCTTTCCTTTCTGTAAGAGTCACATCAAAAATTTCACATCGGCCTCAACTTTTTCATGTGATTTTCTTTCCTACATTGCCTTAGTCAAACACCAATTGCTGTGTATTTAGCTGCCTTTACTCCACACTCATTCTTTCCCAGTTCATGTCACAAAGTCTGACAGGTTCAGAGTAAGGATGCTTGCAGAAGTTTCTAGAAGCACCACACTACACAAATGAAAAAGGATGCTGGAGTGGAAACCAACAGAGAAAAGAAAAAACATTTCTGTTGTAACAGAAACAAAACAGTTTCTGTTGCAAGTTGTTCAGGCTAAGCCCTTGAAACCCCTAGATAGGTATTATTTTCCCTTCAGAGCATACACAAGGATGTCTTCTAGTTTTTCTAGCATGAGGCTTAGAAATTTTGTCTGCCAGAGGAAAGGGGAAAAAAATGGTATCAGCCTAAGAATGCCTGCAGCATTCTTAAAGAGTATACAAGGAAAACATCTACCTTGAATAAAGAATTAATTTTCAAGGACTGCACAAATTCCTAATAAGTGTGTTTGCTATATACTAATAATGCTAGAAAAATGTGTCAGAGGTAGCTGCAGAGCAAACATTTGGAAGGAAGTCTTTATTTCAACCTGCACCAGCCATTTTAATTGGCACAACTTTATCCCAGTCGTTATTTTCTGTCTTGGTCTACAAGGCAGATTACACAGAGATATTCTTAACTCACAGATCTGGGATGAAATCAGATGGAAATGTGTATCTTCATTTTGCATTTTCCCTCTGAGTATACAGAGGAAATACAAAGGTTTAAGGAAAAAGAGCCCCAAAGTTTTGAGTTGGGGTTTCTGACTGACTTGGTTTGGTTTTCTTTAGCTATGACTGTTCTTGCAAACCTCAAACTGGTTCCTTCCCTCCAGATGCTCTCACTCCAGAGATGCTTCCATATTTTCTTGGTTAGCTCTCTACTTGAAATTGGGAGCCATTTTCGAGGAAAAAAGAAAAAAACAATATATAGATAATTTTTAGAAAGGCTTTCCATTTTTGGAGCAGCTTCATGTGGACAAGTTAGAGGTCAATGAGAATGCTAATCCTTGGTTACTGGGTTCTACTGACATTCTTTTTTTTTTTTTTGAGGCAGACAATGCAATTCACTCCCCTAAGGAAAGAGGCTAGAGTGGGAATCTCTTTGAGTTCTTGCATACTGAACAAAACATGAAAAAAATCTACCTAAATCTGAATGGCTTATCAATTTAGAATAAGACAAGCAAGTGTCTATAGCCCCCAAAAAACAGAGATATCATCATATGCAGACACCTCTGCTATACCAGACTGCATGACAATATATCCAGCTGGAGCTGGTTGACTTGGGACAGGGGAAGTTAGGGGAGGAGAGGAAAGAAAAGAGAAAAAAAAGCAAGAAAACCCAGAACTTCATTTTTAAGCAGAAATAATGATGTTTCAATGAACCATAGAATATCAGATACCAACTAAGAAGATGACCTTTTCTCCAGTACTGAAATAACAAAGCCAAAAAACACAAATGGTGATAAACCAACTTCAACTTCACAAAATCAATTTATGTGAGGATAAAAGAACAAAAGACATGACCTTTTCTTTACTACTAAATAAACCAAATCCATTCTGCTGAAGTCTTCTTTTGGAATGTAAGTTATTGCCTGACCTTTCTGACTCCATTGCAGGGTGTGAAGTGTTTGGGCAAGTATTTAAGCTCTTTTGTTCTTCCTAAATCAGTTTTATGTCCCCATAGAGAAAACGTGCACACCTTTCCTAACCTCAGCCCAGGAGCTTCTCTGGGTACCATCAGAGATCTCCAACATTTCCCTCAAAATTTGGTCAAAGACCACACATGCTGGCAAGCCACCAGGGCTAGTGCTGAAACAAGAGTGGCTGCTTGGGCTAGGGGCCCAGAGGCCAAAAGCAGTGAAGGCTGAGCTGTGACTGGCCACCCAAACCAGCCCTGTATCTCCCCAGGATCCTGCAACACACCAGTGTCACCTCGTGGCCTGCACCATGAGAATCATTAAAATGGGACACTATATCTACAATGCCAATATTGAGATATTATACCTAATATTGACAATATTTTCTATGCTATTCTCTAAGAATCAAAAGCACAAAATGAATTTCCTGAAATTATCCTTTTCTGTGGCATTACAAGGTGAGGCCTTGATCATTTGTTGGATTCTTTACACCAACTGTCTTATGAAATCAAAATATAATCTGAATTAGCGATAATTACATAATTAATATAAGGACATCATTTTACCTGCAATTCTTCTCCTGTGGGGGCAGTGCCCAAGTAGTGTTCAACAGATGGATGTTGCAGACTGGGATAACTGAAAAATAGGTTTATTCATTGAAAATAGAAATGTGTTATTAGTTCCAATCCTTTTAATCCCAAGAGCCATCTGTGGGCAAGATGCTTTATTTGATGTAGAAAAAACCATATGCCTATGCACTTGCTCATGGGGTAATATATAAAAACATAGACATTAACTCACTAAGCTGCCACCCACCACTCTGTTACCCCTTTGTCCATCCCCACAGTTTCACAGGATACACAAACAGCCCCAGCAATCCTGACCAACTGGAAAGCAAGAATTATTTTCTGAGAGAGCCAAATCACTTTATTAAGAGATCTACATGCAGAGAAATAACTCCCTCAGTTCTGGAAGGGGATTAGTATCATCCTTTTCATCTCAATTTGTGTTTCCATCCTCCTGTTTTTCTTTTTTATCACTGAAAAAATTGCCAGTGACATGGAAAAGAACCAATCTGATGTTTTTTTCAGGCAGTCAAGGATTATGTGTAACAAAGCAGACTCTTGGAAAAGATAACCAAAAACCCAGAGTTCAGGGGAAGCAGACATGAGAAGAGCAAGACTGAGAATTGTATCCCAGGGCTATAGTGCTCAAAACCCAGAATATGAAATTATATGTCCCTGTGAAGTATGGAAGGGACAGTCTTTAAAATTTTTTTTAAAAAAAATGTAGAGAAAATGAGGGAATAAAGACCAGTACTTCCAGGTGAAGATAAAGAGCATTAGTGAGCAAAGATGCACAAGAGGCCCTATATGGAACTGCTAATTTCAGGGCCTGCCTACCTATTGTTTCTAACAGCTGTGAGAGCCCCAAACAAAAGTCACGGGCACAGTGCAAGGCTGCACTGACTGATAAAACAGTCTTCTTCTGGAGAAAGAAGAAAAAGGTTGCCATGGCAACCCTGAATTAATTCAGTACATCACCTGCACATGAAGTCTATCTGCAAGGGCTGTCTTGAAAGTTGAGAGACTGCCTGTGTCTTGCCAGGGAAGGCTGAAAATGACATGGGTTTGTAAGTAAAGATTGCACACAGGAAAGGGATGGTACTTTTGTATCTCCCAGATGATCTAAACCTGGATTTGGTAAACCTCTTCAAATAGAAGAAAACAACAATTAGCACAATGATTACTGAAGCCAAAGCATGGAAGCAAGTAAAGCTGTCCAGGTCTGAAGCATCATCTTGAGCAGCTTGACACAACTAAGATGTTCTTTCAAGTGTCATGGACCAGAATCAGGATGTTGTAATCCAAGAGGTAAAATGTTCATTTCTGATGCCAAATGATTATTTCTGCAGACATGGAGCCCTTTTGTAGACATAACCCAGCCCTGTAGGAAGGTCATGGGCTAAGGGTTAAATAAACACCTTTGCTCCAGGCCACTTGGGGATCCCACAAAGACTTCGTCAGATTTGTTTAAACAAAATTACCTTCCACAGAAATACACAAGCAGAAAACAGCACTTGGCTCACTTCTAAATGAAGAGCTTAAAATATGCAGTGACACAAGGTATTTCTTACCTATGTAACACCAACAGTTTGGGGGAACTACTTAGAGGACAGTTCACAAAGGTGCCTGTTCTCAAGACGTGCCAGATTCTTTCTGCAGATGAGAAGAAACCACTGGAGACAAACTTCCCCCCTCTGGAAAATTTGTGAGAATTCACACACACAGTTATATCATGTGAGAATCCAATTTAAGTAATTTTTTATATACATAATAATTGTGGAAATGACCTATAACGAGGTGGATTTATCTGTATCACACCCTGGTTACTTATTCAGCTGGAAGTTCTGGTACACCAGCTTCTGGCATTGCCAAACCAAGCAGATTCATATGGGGACTGACTTTTCAAATGAGAAAGTAACTAACACTACAAATGTGGTATTGCCATGAAAAGGAAAGGAAAGGGAAAGGGGAAGGGGAAGGAAAAAGGAAGGAAAAGGGAAGGGGAAGGGAAAAGGGAAGGGAAAAGGGAAGGAAAAAGGGAAGGGAAAAGGGAAGGGAAAAGGGAAGGGAAAAGGGAAGGGAAAAGGGAAGGGAAAAGGGAAGGGAAAAGGGAAGGGAAAAGGGAAGGGAAGGGAAGGAAAAGGAAAAGAAAAAGGAAAAGGAAAAGGGAAAGGGAAAGGGAAAGGGAAAGGGAAAGGGAAAGGGAAAGGGAAAGGGAAAGGGAAAGGGAAAGGGCAAGGGCAAGGGCAAGGGCAAGGGCAAGGGCAAGGGAAAGGGCAAGGGAAAGGGAAAGGGAAAGGGCAAGGGAAAGGAGAAGGAGAAGGAGAAGGAGAAGGAGAAGGAGAAGGAGAAGGAGAAGGAGAAGGAGAAGGAGAAGGAGAAGGAGAAGGAAAGAAGAGGAAAAAGAAAAAGAAATGGAGAAAAAGAAGAGGAAAAAGAAGAGAAAAAGGAAAAGGAATAGAAAAAGAAGAAGAAAAAGAAGGAAAAAGAAAAAGAAGAAGAAAAAGAAGGAAAAAGAAAAAGAAAAAGAAAAAGAAAAAGAAAAAGAAAAAGAAAAAGAAAAAGAAAAAGAAAAAAGAAAAGAGAAAAAAGAAAAAAGAAAAAAGAAAAAGAAAAAGAAAAAGAAAAAAGAAAAAAAAAAAGAAGAGAAAAACAAGCAGAGCATCAAAACCAATGAAAATCACAAAGCTTCATTAAAATTCACAAAAAGTGTCACATGAGAGAGAGCTGATCTTGTCAAGGGGATGAACTCAGCAACTCCCGAGAGTCCCTTCCAGCCCCGTTTTCTGTTAATTTCCATTCATCTTTCTCCCTTTCAGACACTCATTTACACATCTCGGTCCCAGCTAGACTCGGGATGCTTTTTTTTCCTAATTCAGATATCAATACACCGCATTTTTGTTTACTTACTCATCTTCAGCGAGTATTGTCTGGCAAGCAAGGATGTGTGCTGGCAAAGAATGCCTTCCAGTCACTGCCTGGCAGCAGCAGCCCAGCCCAGCAGGGAAACCTGACCTCAGGGCACGGTAAGGTCCTTTCACTTGGCACCAAACCAGCAGAGCTCACTTCTTCTCACAGACCTACATTTTTAAGCAAGTAGATAAAAACTTGCCCATATCACAGTTTCAAGATAAAGGTAGGGATGTCTTTGCTAAAAAGCATTATTATGATGCAGAGATTAGCACTAACAGAGAAGCCCGCTGTCAGCTTGTCTCTCATGGCCACCCCAGACTGCCGACTCAGCTGTATTTTGATACTAATTATCTTTCAGAGGATGCACAGGCACACAAATTAACATTCTTCAAAATTAGTATATAGGTCTCTTCCCAGCGACAAACAGATTTAACAGTGGTCTCTGTATACAAGATCCACACCATGAACACATTTAAGTACTATCCCATACATTTGAAAGTGACATTTTAGGAATTTCACTTCCAAAGATTAAATTGTCTTAATTTAGATAGTGGGAGTAGTTGATTTGTTAAGGGAATCAATAAGAATTAAGCCTCTGTAGAAACTGCATAAAATTCTGCATGTTCAGAACAGAGTTTCACAACTCACAGACATGAAAAATATCAGAGAAGAGCCTGACCAGTTTGGAATCCATGCAAAAAAATCTGACACCCAGTTCTCCAAAGTGTTCAGTGTTTCTAGTGAAGAGGAAAAAATAGCAGAAACACAACTATTTCAACAGCATGAGCAGGTTCTAAGGAAAGTACAACCAATTCATAAATCTTGCAACCTTAAAATTAAGCTGAATTAGGGGTCCAAAGTAGATTGATTTCTTAGAGCTTTCTGCCAGCTTTTACTGACAAGAGGAAAAAATCCCAACAAATAGAAATTTTCAGAGCTTGTTAATCTGATTTCACTCAGTCCTTGCTCCCCACTATCAGCTCCACATAGTGGATTTTCACATAGAAGTGAAGATCATGTAAATTTTGCTCTCGAAACAATAAAACAACAACAACAAAACAAAACAAAACAAACAAAAAAAAATCAAACAAACAAAAAAACAAACAAAAAAACCCCACCTAATAAACCAGTATCAGTATCAAGATTTGGCATGCACATTGTTATATTACAGTCCTTCTACCATATCTAAAATAATAACACTTGAAAACATGTATTCATAGAAATAATTTCTTCAGAGACAGAACAGTTACTGCTTGTGGATGCCTTTAAGCAGCCTGAAAATCCACACATTTCTGTTTTTCACAAACACAACCTGAAGCCAGGGCACTCAGGCACAGCACATGGTGTCAAGCTAACCCAAACAGCACTGTGCTAACAACATGCTCCCCATTGTAAAGCCTTCAAACATGACATTTATTTTAAGAAGACAAAGAAACCTATTACACACAGAGCAAAAAACCACATTTTTATCTCACCCATAATAGGCATTCATCATAAAATATGTTGGAATAGGTATACAGAACTCAATGACAGTTGACACCTTGCAGATGAATTGAAATGCAGGTTTTCAGGATAACTTATATTCCAGTTTGCTCTTGCTTCCAACACAGTCATTTAAACAGCAATGCATCAAGCACTGATATTCCTGAGAAGGCTTATAAAAACAACTTAGACAATTACAGCAGAGTTGTCCTCTCACAAAAAAAACCAACAAACCAAACCAAACCACTGAACTTAGTCAAAACAGACAGTACTTGAGGAACATACAAAGTTTATTCTTGGTATTACCTTAAGACAGGTTCCTATAATGAGCAGGGTAATAGTCCAGCCAGAAATTTTTAATGCATGTTACTTTTTTTAGTCTCATGTTTTAATTTCTTTGTACTTCCTGTAAATGATACAACCACATGACATCTTTTTTTACATGGAAAAACTGACATGGAGTAAAAAGACATGTAAGTGTATGAGCTTCAAAAGGAAACAATCCTGATTTTCTAATAGAAAAAAAAAAACTTCAAAAGTTGTCTTCACTTGATAAGAGTTTTGCTGAACTCTGAAGATGTCATTCTATTAACTTCCAAGGATTAAATTAGTAATTTCTAAGGATTAAATTTACTCTGAGTAACAGATCATGTGACAGACATCATACAGAACAGCCAAGTTACAAACACAGTAAGCACTGCCACATTAGAATTAAAGGGGCTCCACTTCATCAATTAGCTAAGCTGTACATGTTTAGTTTTTAATCTTTACCCATAAAAAAGGTTCTCCAGACCACCAATCACTCCTCCAGTTCCCTTGGGAAAAGAAGGTAAGGAAAGCTGTCTAACTAGGCAGAGGAAGAGGAGTTGCCACACAGCGAGTGACACAGGAGTCCATTATCTGTTCAGAGGGATCCTTAAATATTTCCCCTTTTTCTACATATTTTTGTCACTCTTGATGAGTCTACATTAATTTGGTTTTTATTTTGCACGTGCCCAGTGAATAGGATCTTCAAGTCTAAGCAAAAAGTTATTTAAGTGAAATGAGACTAAGATGCCATTTCTTTGCTCCATTATTTTAATCCAATGAAGTCCTATAATATATCCAAGCAGCTATTTAACTCTAATTTATGAGTCCCTAAATTTAAATATTCATCTTTTTCCAGCAAATTACTGTATTGTCTCTCATAGTAATAATTCATGATAAAAGAAATGAGCCACCAATCCCAATATTTTTTTTGTTTTAGCTGTATTAGGGAAAGCTTAAGGCTCCTTCAGAGTCAGAAGGTGAGGTTAGATCACAAAACATACAGGGGTCCTGAAAGACAAAAATAACAGCCACATCTGAGCAGCCGGTGGGGGGGTTCATCAGTTTACTGATTAATCATGTCCAGATGTGGACCCCTACCATGCACCTACCATGCAGGATTAACTGAAAACAAAAAGTTTATTTAATTGTTTACACACCAGCATAACATAGAGTGCTATTTCCATGGACAGCTTACATCTGGAAGCAGTTCAGCTATTTCCACTTAGTTCATGATAGTAAATATTGCCAGAATTAACCCTGCTGGAACGCTAAGGTAAGCATTGTGAGCATCATTGGCCCTGCACTCACTGCCCTCCCCAGAACAGCTCCCCCTGGGGTTTTTTGGTGCCTTTTTGGTGTCTGGGGAGAAATTAAATGTCTGAAATGTCTGAAGATTTGATCTTTTGTAAAACAGTGCCCTCTGAAAGAAAAATACAGCAGTACCTCTTGTGCTTTTTTTTTTTTTTTTTTTTTTTTTACTCCTTTCAGTGCTGGTATTAATAAATACTACAAGAAAGCCTTTTTGAGTAATGAGTGAAAATTTTTCCATTTTTTACCGAGAGAAAAACTCTCAAACTCTGAGGCAGAGCACGCACACCTCCTCCACTGACAGAACCGCCTGGTTCTGACCCACAAGCCAATACCTGCGTGCCGAGTTTGTTCCATCTCGTAATTCAGCGATGGTACCCGAGCCATTTCCACCACGGCCGCCTTGCTGGGCGAAGGGAAGTGTTCATCAAGCCTCAGCCTCACTTTTTTCTGTCAGAATTTCTGTCAAATTTTTGTTATCATAACCACCAGAAAACCGCTTCATCTCCAGGGCCGAGCTCCAGGTAGCCGGGAGGGAAAGAGTCCTCTGCCCACACCTTGACATTGGGGGCGGATTCCCTCACCTGTGGGGCTTGGTTTGGCCGGGGGCCCCATCGGGACACCCTCCGGACACCCCCGGGGTCGCGGCCTCAGGCGCTGCCCTCAGGTGCTGCCCTCAGGCCGCCTCCCGCGCTCCCGCCCTCACCGGCCCCGCCGTGGACCCCGTTGGCCACTAGGGGGCGCACGCCGCTGCTCGCGCTGCCGGCGGTTGGCGCTCTGGGCCAATGGGAGCGCGGGGAGGGGCTCTGCCCGCCCCGCCCTCACCGACGCGCATGTCCCGCGCCGCCGCGATGCATGCCGGGACGGCGGCGGGACCATGGCGAGCGACTTCTACCTCCGGTACTACGTGGGGCACAAGGGCAAGTTCGGCCACGAGTTCCTCGAGTTCGAGTTCCGGCCCGATGGTGAGGGATGGAGCGGCACTGGGAAGGAAGGGAGGAAGGGGCACGGTGGACGGAGGGCCGGGCTGGGGCCCGTCGCGGAGCGGTGCCCGCCCAGCGCTGTTCTGGCGGGGTTTAACATCTGCTCTGTCTTGTGCAGGGAAGCTTCGTTACGCCAACAACAGCAACTACAAAAATGACGTCATGATCCGAAAGGAGGTAAGGGAGGGAAGGCTGGGGTGGGGGATGTGTCGGAGAGAGGCCAAGGAAAGCCCTGGTGTGGTGGGTGGGTGGTGCGAGCAGCAGCTCCGAGGTGTTGTCTGATGTGGGAATGTTGTTTGCAGGCTTATGTGCATAAGAGCGTGATGGAGGAGCTGAAGAGAATCATCGACGACAGTGAGATCACAAAAGAAGATGATGCCTTGTGGCCTCCCCCCGACAGAGTCGGCAGACAGGTGGGTGTGCAGTGGCACTTTAATTGCTGCTCTGATTTGTGGTGTGTTGGGGCATCAGAAGCATCACTGAGCTTTTTCTTCACAGGCCTCCTGTGAATACCTTTGCTGCTTCAATAAAAATCATCATTTCAGTACTGCAGTATTTCTGTAGCTTGGTAGTTTGACTGGTAGTTTGACCTCCTGTACTCTTCTCTTTTTCAGGAGCTCGAAATAGTAATTGGTGATGAGCACATCTCCTTTACCACGTCAAAAATTGGTTCACTGATTGATGTAAATCAGTCCAAGTACGTACACTGCTCTTTTAGGTTGCTGCTGGCTCTGTGCAATGATCTGTCTTAGAACTCATTGGTTATTAGGTACCTGTATTTGATATTGTTTCAAGTCAGTTCCTGGGGGTACGAGTTCTCTGCATTCCTGTGTAATGTACCAAACACTTTCAGGCTCTTGTCATTCTTTACCTGCTGTATTTTCAAAGGCACTGAGGGATATTTTAAAATGCAGGCTGTAGGAACCCCTGTCAGGTGCATGCAGAGTCTGAACTGATCTGAACAGTCAGTGTCTCTGGGGGAACCATGACTTCTGTACATCACCTGAGCTGAGCAAGACTGCCTATCATGCTCTTTAAATCCAGAGTGATCTTGATATTTGCTGTAATAATAAAAATGCACATTTTCTTAAGACTTAAAAGTTGTAAACTTGAACTATAAAATGTTTTAACAATCCAGGCAGGATGAAGTAAATCTGTTAATGTCTAAGATGGCTGGTGAAAAGGCCCCCTCTAGGCTTTGTTGTTTTTTAGAACTAATGTCTTATAAACTGCTCTCTTATAAACTGCTCTCTCATAAACTGCTCTCTTAGAACATGAATCTGACTTTTTTTTTTTTTCCTTTTGTTGTGCACTGCAGGGATCCAGAAGGCTTGAGAGTGTTCTACTACCTGGTCCAGGACCTTAAGTGTCTAGTCTTCAGTCTTATTGGACTGCACTTCAAGATTAAACCCATCTAAATCAAACTGAAGTTTGTGTTACAATATCTGGGGGAGGGGGTTGGGCAGGGAGAAGTGCTGTTTCAATTCTTTGTTATTTCTGGCCTGAAGCTTTTATGTATGTTAGAGTGGGTTTTTTTACAAATTGTCAGTGACTGTCATAATAAAATAGTGGGATCTGTTGTTTTTTTTTAATTTATAAGTTTTGGTGAGAAATTGACTTCTGATGCTTTTATCATGGTAGTTCAGAGTAGGTTGCTTGAGTTACAGCACACAAAGCTATATTTCACATCTCTATGCAGCAGCAGCAAATGGAATTAAGTCTGATTCTGTGAAATGAAAACTTCTGCCAGCAATCCAGATCAACTTCTGTTAATATCCCAAGTGGAATATTCTCTTGGCCAGCTCAAATATGCAGAAGAGAGGAAGCCCTTACTCTGCATGAGACTGCAGAGACACTTTCCCTTCTTAGTGCTCTGTGCTGTGGTGACCCATTTGCCTCTGGAGAAGAAGGCAACAGCCCCCTGGGATCTTCACCTGGGATCTTTGGGACCTCGGGCAACCTGATCCTAGTGGGAAGTCTCCCTGCCCATGCTGGGGGTTGGAACTGGATGATGATTTTTGATGTCCCTTCCAACCCAAACCACTCAACCATTCACTCATGCTCCCAGACAGATTTAGAAAACCTGAAATGGAATGAAATGAAGTGCTGGATGTATTTAGTCAAGTTCCAGGCTAGCAGAGCTGTCCTGCTGCAATGATTATGAGAGTCAGAGGATCAAGTCGGTCTCAGCTTTACCCTGGTAGAACACCATGGGCTGAAGCTCCCCAGAGGCTCTGAGGGTGTCCACCACCTTCCACCAGATTCTTTCCAAATCTGTATCCACTGCGATTGAAAAAAAAAAATTAAAAAAAGAGATTAAATTACCTTTAAATGGTGAAAACATGTAACCCCCATTTACCTGTGATCGCTTCCCCTGCCTTTGCTCTCACCGCGGGCACCGTCTGCCCTTTCCGCCAGGACCCTCCCGCGGCCTCCCTACACGCCAGCCCCGCTTCCCCCCCGCTCCCGTTCCGCTGCCACCTCCCGGTCCGTCCGCCCCGTTTCCGGGGCCCATCCCGGTTCTCCTGCGGAGCCCATCACCGGTTCTGCGGGGCGGTCCGGGCCGCGCCCGCCGCCATCTTGGCCGAGGGCAGCCCGGGCTGCAGGGAGCAGCGGGAAGGAGGCGGCAGCCGCCTCAGTCCAGGGCACCAAGGCGAGGCGGGGAGATTAAAACCAAACCCTTCAACAGGAGCAGCAAAACCGGGCAGGAGCGGCTGGAACCCCGCAGCTGCTCCCGCGGGTCTGAGGGGGGCAGTCAGGGGAGTCCTGACAGCGCGGCGGCCCCGGAGCTGCCGGGTGCTCTGCGAGGCCATCCATGGGGGTAAGGTGGGAGCCGCGGCGGGGACGAATTAAACCGGGTCAAACCCAGCCGAGCTGATGGGTTTTGTCGCTGCCTCTTGCCTTGCAGAAGATCGGGCTGCAGCTGCGGGCCACGCTGGAGAACATCACCCGGCTGCGGGCCGAGGGGGAGGATTTCCGCTGGTACCTCAAGGTGCGGGGCGGCCGAGGGTCTGCGGGGCAGGGAACGCTGCTCCCCCTGCCCAGGGCCGGGCACGTCGCTCAGCTTCAACAGCCATGTGGCTTTTTCCACACAAACTGCTTCAGGGGCACCGAATGTGGTGGTCTATAAGAATATGGAGATATATATACGTTAGTTATATATATACGTTAGTACATCATTCATTCATTAGTTGGTGGTCCCACTGGTTGTTGGGAATCCAAGTATCCTGTGGCAGGTAGCACAGGGAAATGTTGGGGTGAGCTCTGCCATCTTTCATTCCGTGTATTGTGCAGACCCCTGGGGTGGGCACAGCCACCCTGTCTAGGCACCTCACACCTGCCTCCTGCTCCTCACCTGCCTCCTGCTCCTCCCCGTGGTGGAAATTTGGGAAAGGGGGGGGGGGTAATCACATCAGCTTCTATGGCTTCTTCTTCCCTGGTTATTGACAGCTTTAAATTCTCTGGTGTATGTTTGTTTTTCAGCTGAAATGTGGGAACTGTGGTGAGGTTTCTGAGAAGTGGCAGTATCTGCGGCTGATGGTATGTCTGTCTGCCTGTTGTAACCTGCACCAGAACAAAAATGAGAAAACAAACCTGCCTGCTCTTACACACAAGGGATGCTGGCATCAGGGATGTGACAACTTGCACTTCAGATGAGATACTATTGCACATGCACTCAGGAAATGCTGTCATATTCCATACTTCAAACATTTATTTGGAGACTGTTAACTGAAAGATGCCATCAGAGTGGTGGCTGTTGGTGACAAAGTATTTACGTTTGTTTTGAAAAGCTGCCTTTCTGTAAGAATAGAATTTGAAACAAATTTTGAAGTGGTATCAGCGTAATGTTGTGCCTGTAGTGTATTTCTCTGATGCTGATGGAATCTTTTTGTAGAAGTTTGGGTAATTCAAGGTGAGCTAAGGATGCTGGATTAGCAGTTGGAAACTGAAAAAGTGGGATAAAATTTGTCAGAGGTATGAGAGGGTTCTGTTCTTAGGAATGGTCATCATCCCTTTTTGTTGCATAATGCTCAATGGTAAGAATGTATTTTGAGGACTTAATGAAACATGCCCATGAGGGTAAGACATAACTATCCATTATTTGATATTTTAAGTCTAGTACAGCATTATTGTGTGATAATGGCAGCTTTCTGAATTATAGAGCTCTTGTTTAAAAAAAAAAAAAAAAAAAAAAAAAAAGGTTTGTCATTGTAATGTTTTTAAAAAGTTAAATAACATTACTTTACCTATGCAGAGATTTCCAGTGGCTCAGCTAGAGTGCAGTTAAAATGATCTTTTTCTCTTATTATGGTTTTTAGGACAGTGTTCCCCTGAAAGGAGGGAGAGGAAGTGCCACTATGGTGCAGAAATGCAAGCTGTGCTCCAGGGAGAGCTCCATTGGTATGTGCTTAGAAATTTCAGAAGCATCACCCATTTTGTGCTTTTTCTCCTACATTCATTTTTCAGTCCCCGTTTTTGCTTGACACTGTTTGTAAAGAGCATTCACCAGGGATTTTTTTTTTTTATTCTACATTTTGGTGCTTGGGTTCACAACAGGTACACACTTGTGCTCATGAAGGAGACAGCAAGGCCTCCTGGTGAGTTCAGGTTTCTGCATAAACAAAAGTCAAACCCATAATGTCGTTTGACAAAAGCCCATAAGTTTTTTCCACTGGTAGGGTAACAAAATGGTGTAATATAATCTTCTCAGAAGTGAAAAAAAAAAACTGTACCTTTTGAGGATAAACTTATACAATTACTTTGTATAAGGAAATGTCTTCAAAAGAAGCAGCTGGTGCTTGGTTTTTGTAGGATAAAACTGAAGACATAATGCTACTGACTCTTACATTTCTGATTTTTTTTTTAGATATTTTAAGTCAGACTATCAAGCCTTACAATGTAAGTTTGCTTTCTCTTTTACATAGCAATTGAAAGATAAATAAGCATTAATAGTATTTTGAGTTTTCATTTTATCATCACATTCCTTTTTGAAGAACACAAAAAGCTGTTATTCTCCCCTGACAGAAAATTGTCTCTCGAGGACTCCTGCACACTGTCTCAAGTAAAAATAATCTGATACATTTCACAGGGAAAACAAAAAATTCTGTCACTCTGGTTATAGTGTCAGTTGTGTGATGTCTGTATGAGTTTCCTCTTGAAGGCTTCCTTGGGGCTGATTAAGGAATTGCAGTTAATTACCCCCCCATTAAATGAGCCCTGATTCTGCTGTCACTTGGAACATCAAAGTTGATAGTCCTGCCTTTAGAGAAAGTCATTCCTAGACTAATGCTTGTCACTGTCCTTCTCTATTGCATGAAAACTAATGGTGTTCTGACTCACTTACAGGCTGAAGACAGTGAGAAATTCAAAACAATAGTGGAGTTTGAATGCCGAGGTCTGGAACCAGTTGACTTTCAACCACAGGTGAGTTCTGATTCTTCATTTGTTTCTCAGTTTTTAAGAGCACTTCCTACAGAGCCTGGAGTGATAAAATACACACTATGTGATGGTACTGCTCTTACTAGAATGTCCTAGGCCTCCCCAGCTTCCCGTGATCTCCACAGTTCTTTCATTTACTTCAACTCAAAAAACCAAAACCCTGCAAGCAGCTAACACTAAAAACTCTACTATTGTTTGTACCAGTAAAATTTAAACATGGCATGGAGCTGCATTCAGATTGTTGCACAGGTGAGTCAGCACTCCTCATTTTAATTCATTTGCAAGGTCTTCCATTGCACAGGCTATTGCAAAAGAGTCTTTCCCAGAGGGGAATTGTGAGAGTGCCTATATAGATAGCTACATGCACAAGAGCACCACTTTGCCTTCTGGTATGTTAAGAGTAAAGGAAGCTCAGGTTATGATCATTATATGGACTCTAAAGAAAATAACATTTTCTTTGAGATTTGACATCACCAAAGCCATAGGAAATGAATATTGGTGTTTTTCCATTTTAAACCTGACCAAAGACTGAAGATCAGTGGAGGTTAAAAACTGTTGCAAAGTGCACTTCAAGGTTCAGAGTTAAAGAATTTCTTCAGGGCCAAGTCAGTCTTCAGTGATTCATTTGCTTATGCATGGTCATGCTGCTTGCAAGCTAACTCCCTGCTATATTTAACCTATTATTCCAGTCGGATTAGGTGTAAATAGACTGACAAATATAAACCTGTCTTATCCTTCCCTCAGACTGTGACACTGCTAAGAAACAGACCAAAGAAGCTGATCCTTCAAAGAACATAGTATAAATGAAATAACCAATGCAGTGTGCTGCAGGAGGTTCATTTTTTTATTATTTATTTAAGTGAAGCCCATCTTCCTGAGGAATGGAGTGGTTATTAGTTCACTCTTCTACAAGTTCATTAGTGCAAGACATAGGAACTTGCACTTCAAGAAAAACCTAAGAGAAGACTACAAAATGTAGGAGATATTTATAGCTCTGCATCCAAGCTGCCAGTTTTATTTTTATCTGCAGAACAAAGACTTTACAGCTATAGTAAAGCTTTCATTTTAAGATTCTCAAGGTTTGCTCTATGGACTCTCTTGGAGAGAACACTTGAATCCCTGAGCAAATATTTCAGTGAATTTTCTGATGCCTAAATGAGTAGGCAGAGCCTTTTTTTTTTTTCCCTCTCAATTTCTTATTTTTCTTGTTTAATGTGCATCTACTGCATCTGAAATAGATGCTGATGATGCAGTACATACATCTACTGCAAATCTGAAATAGAATTCTGGGTTTTCCTTGAGGATAGTTCTTCTGTCTCTCAAGTGAATAACTCAGCTTTAAAAAAAATTGCAGGTTTCTTTATAAAACCCCTCTTAAATCTTCTTAAGCCTCTTTATGTCACAACCAGTAGTTTAATTGGTAGCAGAAGTGTCACAATTCATTCTGTTGAAATTTGTTGGCATTTTTGTCTGTGTTGTGTGTTCATGCTTCAGCTGCTGGTCAGTCAGCAGAGGGCAGACAAGTCACTGCCTGTGTCAGCTCCTACTGCAGGTGAAACGAGTCTCTGCTCTGACCCCAAAGAACCCAAGTCCTGCCAAGTGGCTGGTACAGAAGCTTGTACTTCCAGTCACATGGCTTCTCAGTCCTTGGATGGCTGGTGAATATCTCCAGATAAAAGCAGAGCTGCTTTTATTTTTCTAGTGTTTTCTAGTGTTTGTTCTCTACTGCAGCTCTGATTTTTTTGCCTCCTGATGCTGATCTTCTCCAGCCCTAGCAGTTTAAGGTGAATTTCTGATAAATCTATAAAGGCCATATCCACACTTTGCCTGGCAGGTTGTTACATCTGCCACACTTCATGATTTATTAAACTCCCAAGTGCTTAACCTTCCATTCTAATACCAAAATAACTTAAAGTCATGTGGCTTACTTAACACATTCTTACACAGATAAATGCCTGACTGGCACTACTGGGGATTTCAGTAACAAAAATGCTAAGATAGGTCCCTTGCAGAAAACCAGGCAGAAGCAACCTTTGCTCTTTAGCAACTTCTTAATAAAATTCTGTAGTTAGAATTGGCAAGGTAAGAAACCTTGTCTGCTACATAGGTGGCTGGATTTTGAAATTTACTTCTAAAAATATTAAAACATAGTTCACAGTTCCTATAGAAGGTAAAACAGAACCCCTTATTCTCATGCTGTTTCCTTTCCTAGTGCTACCCCTTTCTTTAAAAACAGCAACATTAACAACAGTGAAGAACTCTGTTTTGGACTGACACTTAGGGTATACTCATCTGAGTGTTCAGCTGGCTGATCCTCCTTTCAAGTAAAGCCTTGGTAGTCCCTTCTGTACCTAAATCCAATACAGGCTGCTCCTTCACTGAAGTGTCTTGGATTCTGACAATATTTAAGCAAAAACTATTATTTTTACCACATTTTCTGTTGTTTTCTTGTAGTGTAAGTTTATTGTGAAGCTATTTTATACAAAAAGCCTGTATGGATGCTGAACACAAATTAAAGGTATTAGTAGTTGGATGCTGCTACATAAACATTATCTAGAATACTTACTTGGAAATACCTTTTTGTCAGGAAAAACAGAGGAGCAGCATTCCTTCATTTTACCCTGTGGTTGCTTACATTGAATTTTCCAAATTGACAAACAGGATCAAAACCTCAAATTGACCCTTAACCAGAAAAACTCTGATTCTTTCTACCTAATTTTAAAAAAATGCAATAAAAATCTGTGTAGAGTAACGTTCTTTCAACCTGTTTCAATGATCATATTTATTATTTTCTTGGTACAGCTTACTCTGAAAAATTTACTGTGAATATGTTTGCAGGCAGGGTTTGCTGCTGAAGGTGCAGAGTCTGGCACACCTTTCAATGATATAAACTTGTTGGAAAAGGTATGTTGTCTAAGTTTCATTAGTAAACCTGATTATCTCATCCAAAATGCACACTGCACACGCAAGAGACTAATTTTGCTCTTTTAGGTAGCCAGAAACAAAATAGAACTATGAACAACCAGCATTACTGACAGTGTCATTTTATAATTTGATAGCTTAGCAGCTGACAAAGGTAGAAGTGCAACTTTTAAGTTGCTCAGGAATTCCAGGGAGCAAACACCTGGAATACTACATGGCTCGGGTTATTTAGAATGGTGACCTGATTTTTCTAGGAAGATTTTTCTCTTGTGCATAAAGATATTAAAAAGTGATCTAAAGACACTGTCCTTTAAAGCTCAGGATAACAACTTCAGCATTGCAAATCTTTCTTGGCTGTGAGCAGGGATCTCAAGGTCAAATCTGTTCCCTGCTATCCTACTTGGCAAGGATCTACTTGTCTGCTTACCCGCCTGACTCGGGTATTGTAAATGATAGATAATCCTTTCATCTGCTGTGGTTGCTGTCTTGTCCACTACAGGCTGTGGGCTACATATAAATTAAAAAAAAAAAAAAATACATGTTACAACATTGAAACTGAAGCCTATTTAATTTCAGGTCAGTTGTTTCTCTCAGAAACTGAGCTTAGTGACTACACAGTGCTTTCCACAGGAATCTAAGACCCAAACATTGAGTGAGGCTTAGTTTCAGTTTGAATTCCCATCTGTGTTTTAGACACTGTTGCATTCTGTCCTCTGTGACTAACACTGTGAAACCTTATTCCCTATAGGATTGGAATGACTACGATGAAAAAGCAAAGGAATCTGTTGGGATCTATGAAGTTACCCATAAATTTGTAAAATGCTAAAGTGCATGCCCCTAATAAATCTTGACATGCTTATTGATGAAGAAGCTGTAACCATCAGAGATGCAGTTTCCTTGGAGTTATTTTTCACATGGCTGTACTTCAGAAATTGAAACCTAAGTTGTCCTTATTACCCCTGGGATATCCTAATAAAATATTTTCAAGACCCCTTTTGAGCCTCGGTACAAACTAAAAAAAAATGTACACACTTGACTGACCTGTGCTGTTTTCTTAATCTTGACTTTTTTGGGCAATACATATGTTTTTCTTGGGTTTTATGGATATCATAACATCCAGCTGATAGAAGGAGGAAAGAGGAAAACATTCCGTTGGAGTTACTTTTCCACAGTAAGAGAAGACTTGGAAAGACAGAATCCCAGTGATTTTTCTTTAAGGCACAACAGCACAGGCTTACTTAGCAGATGAGATTATTGGACAGACTTCATGTAAGGAAAGGGAGAGCCAACACTGCAGCATGCTGTCAGTAGTATTCTTTTTAACCCTTATAAGAAACATGAGCTATTGATAAAGGGACTCCACATACTGTATTATTTTGGTATGTCAATAAAAGAACTTTGTGGTTATTAAAAGATAACCTTTATTAGAATACAGCCTATTCCAGTCAATTTAACAACACAGTTGGTGATTGTGGGTTACCTAAAGCTTCCCAGTTCATTTTTTTTTCCTCAAAAAGCTGTTACAGTGGAAAGGCTTCAAGCAGTTGAGGCACAATCAGTTCAAATAACCATTCAAGTTTCAAGAGAAAGAAAGGTGTGACAAGTTAACAAGTGCAAGACTGCAAATGTAACCACTCTTTCATACTTAAAATTATTGCATATGTTTTTTTTAAAAATCAAACAGTTTAAGAGTGGCATCACAGTGCTGTTGTCTGTCTGAACACACATGGAACACAAATGTTCTGAGTTCAGACACTCAGTAACAATGCATTTTAAATAATATAGTTTAAGAACACATGGATCTGTGGGAGCAGATGAGTCTGTTAACTTAATTTTGACAGTGTTTATGTCTGTATTTCCTGAAACGTGCATTCAAGGTCTGTACTTGATTTCTTTAAAACAGATACAAATTTAATAATTAATCTAACAGTATTTAAGTTCAATGAACTAAAATGAAGCCAATTAATCTGGGCAGTCTCAGCTACATTTGAGCACTGATGAGTATGCCAATTAGACACAGTGTGCATTTTGTACTGTAACTGTAAAGAGTTCCAGAATTTTTATTTCTAACTACCAATTTTCTTACCCTTCAAAACATTAAAGATGTCTTCTAATGACTTATATATACACTGAAGGTATTCTTTACCATCCCTAGCTGGGTAAGAAGAAACATTACAACCTATCCAATCATCCTGGACCTGATACCCTACTCCAAAGCCATCAGACACAACTGGGCCAAACCCTCCTAATTGCACAGCTGGGCTAACCAGTGTGCTTGTGGAAATGATGTTGTGATTAAGCTGAGCATAGGCTTGGTCTTGATAGAAATCAGGCAGAGCAATACCTTTGGATAAGGCTAAATGGCGCAAGCCAAAGAGGTGCCGGTCAAATCCCTGACCTGTTAAAATAAAATAACAAGTGTTAGATGACTGATATCTGTGGAAAATAAACTCACTTGTTTGGAAATCACATTATATTTCAGTCACAAAAGAGGAGGTCTCTAAAACTGGATTTTATTCTCATATTAGCAGGAATTGTTTTTCAGAACCCAGCCATTCTTCACTTTCAGCACACATACCCCAGGGAATGAGGACTTGCTCAGCCTCAACCAGGAATCATGATAGTAAAGAAAAGTGCAATGTTAACAGGCATATTAAGAATGCATCACTTTCTTTGATTAACTATTTATGTGAATATATCCAGGTTGTTTAAAACAAAGAACAACTTTCCTAAAATTTAAGAATCTAAAGAGGAGGAGGATCTTACTCCAACAAAAGGAGGCAACAATTTAGGTTCCATGAGGTAATGTTCAACAGTCAATTTTACTGAAACAATACAATAATCTATGCTTTCAAAAGAATGCATTTAGAAAAATACCAGTAGTACAGCCAAAGAATCAGTTTGATCTGGAAGCTGCTAAAGCCTTTATTCCCTGCAGAGATAAGACAGTAACTCCTCAGACATAAGCAAAGTAGTTCTTGGTTGCCTTGAGGAGCATGACATGCACAAAGTATTTATCAAATTTTCAAACAGCCCAGGTGCTGTAAGGACAAAAGCTCAAGTATAAAAAAGTTCTCAACATGGTAACAGTGAAGTGGGAAGCACAGAGGCATTCTCTCCCACCAAGAGATGAAATTTAGAGAATTAATTTTAAACTGCATCCTACTTCTGTTTTTGTCAACTTTATATTAACATTAACATTGTACTAACATTGAAATTAAATTACTTATCTGTGAAGTAGATGTTCAGAGCAACCTTAATAGACATTTTGGTGCAAAAGCAAGAGCAAAAGCAATGTTTGCTATATTCCTACTTACCCATAGCAGCTTCCTTTGTCAAACGGCCATGGTATTTTGAGCACTCCATGATCAACTCCTGAAGCTCTTCTGTGCTGTGTTTGGATGGTTCCCTGACAAAAGCTTCTGAGCATTTCTTTGTATGGACTGAGGCAGGACGTATGGTTTCTGTACGACCATGTTTGAAAGCTGCAGTACTGCAAGACTCATATGTAGCAACAGTTTGATTGTACTGTCGAAGGAAAGCCATCTGGAAGGCAAGCTGAGCCACAGCATCTGGACTTACCTTCTTCTGCTTTAGAAGGTTCTTGCCCCCTTCATTGAACTGCATCATATCAAGAGACAGTGCTTCTACTGTGGCATCGAATTTCTGTTTGGCTTTGGTAATTCCTGCTTTTAAGGCATCATTCAGCTTGAAGTCAAGTTTCTGTACTGCTCTAGAAGAGTCTACTGAAGCAGGCTGGGACTGGGGGCTGATGGCTGGTGCCTTGGTGCTATCTTTAAAAACCTCGTTCTGGAACCTGAGCACAGCCACACCATCTCCCCACGAATGTTCAAAATTAATTCCTGCAGTTCCATCCTTAGTTATGATGAGAGTAAAGGATTTGTCAAACCAGCGGTTGGCACCATCTCCATGCAACATAGTGCGGGACAAGTGCACCAAGTCTTTAATGGGAAAATCATCTAAACTTAAACAAAACAATGCTGAGTCTACTTTGTGAAGAGCTTCTCCATTGCCATTATCCAGTAGATTCTTTCTCAGCAATGCCCACGTATCTCGGTTTTCACTGGGGAGGTAGCCAAGAGGGAAGGCCGGAGCTGGACTGGTGTCACTAAGGATGTATTTCAAGTGTGCTTGTATTTCTGAAGGTTTCAGTGTGTTTCCATCTCTATCAATAACATCAAACACATAAAAGTTCCCATTTCTCAGTACCAGCAAATGTTTTGCCTTTTCATCTGTATAAAGCTCATCTTTGTGGAGTTTGGGCAGCCGTGTAGAATTGAAAAGCCTGAAGTACTGGGACATATCAAGGGGGTATGCATTGACCATGTAGGCACCAAACCAAGAAATTGAAGAAGGCACAAATCGGATAATATTTTTAAAGATCTGAGTGTCACTTTTTTCTGGATTAAGGTGAAAAACCTCTGGTTCAAGATAACCAGCTCTGAAGGTCTTCATAAAACGTAAAGCAGAAACAGTCATGTTTGTAGCTCGTATGAGCTGATCATTATATTCAGCTTTTGGATCAGGATTAAAAGACATAAATGGATTAAAATTCAAAACAATAGGTTCACGTGCTTCTAGGTACATGTCAAACCAGGGACCTGAAAAGGGAGAGTTGAAAAATAGGTCAGAATATAAAAGCAGCTTATTGATTCAGACTAGAAGTTCATACAGTTGATATCCCTCCTCCAGGAGTGATCATGAATAAACACCTCATGAAGTACATACAAACAAAATAATTATATGAAGTAATCCCCCCCAGGGATTCTCCCAGCCTCCAATTGTGAAGAAAGGCACTGTGGGCTAATTGTAAAAATACTGTATTTGAAGCAATCCATATCAAGATGGTCAACATCACTGTCAACAAGGGTCAATTTCTGTGTTTCTTCTCGTGAGCACTTTTTTTTGGTACACACCTCACATCTGGAGGGGAACATGCCTATACCTACCTTTAAACTAATAATTTCTGCAACTCTGTCACTGAGGGCATGTCCCTCTTTCGAATCACTTTTCATTCTGATTTAGTATTTCCCTCATTCCTGGCAGTATTTCTCCATCACCGTTTGCTGCCTCACATTTCCACCCCCTTGGCTCTTTCTGTCCCCTGAAATAATCAGCACAACATGAAACTCTTGACACTGATGCATTGCCACTGATACTCTCAAGCTGACAAAAAGATGAGGTTAGAGAGGACCTCACAGTTACTCTTCCAGGCCCAGAACAGGCTTCAGAAAGCAGAATTACATTTCATACCCACAGATCTTTTAGACAGTCTGTCAGCATATCAAGAAGCATGAATGTGATCCAAAGGCTTTGTGTTGTCATAACCAAGGGAATCAGTCACAGCTCTAAAAAGTAGTCACACCTTTGGCAACCCAGGGGGCATTCACAGAGAAGGGATATTTTTAAGTAAGTTCTATTTTATCATCATTGGCAACTTCAATTTCAGTAAGCTCTGGTATTGCATGCTGTCTGGATGCAGACCAAGGAAACAAGTGAACACCAACTTCATCTCAAGACAGCTGATGTATTAAAAAATATTACTTCAAGGCTGGATCAGTCCCAAGAGTAACCTTCTAGCTGGGCTGTAAAAGGGCAACAGGTAACTCATGGACATAAGTTACAATTTTAATCCAGGTCCTCTCCAGTGAGTATATAACATTCATCTACAGTTTTAAAATCACATCAGTCATCAGCACCACATAGCCTTTCAACCAGTTAAGATCTTCTAAAACCTAAACAAACGACAATTGCTAAAGAAAAAAAAAGCCTGTAAACTAAAATTTAAACACATCATCTCAGGAAAAAATACTGTTTCTTCAATACTCACCAGTCCAGAATTCTGGTACATAAAAGTTAGATAATGGACATTCTTCTTTCTACCACAGACCCAGAATTTGCTGAAATATAGCCAGGGGCAATATTCACAACATGTTATTGCAGGTTTATGGAGTAGAGAACTTAAGCTTCAGCCAATTTTGTTTGTAGCATTTTAAACTGTTACGGAGCATGATGACAGACTACTATATCCAGCAGCCCAACATACCTGTGATGTAACTAGTGTGCTTGTTCTGATTGTCTTGAGCAACCAGTTGCTCATGCAGCTCTTTCCCAATCCCCTTTTCAAAGCGATGAGCAAGTTCTTCAGTCTTCCTACAGCAACCAATAAAAGAGTCAAAATGCATCACAAGCTATATTTTTTGTTTGTAACATTTGTTCTTGAAACAGCACACACCACTGCAATATGTGTTATCTTGCTTGTCCATACCTGAATTGGTCATCATTTAAAAGAGGTTTCTGGGCATTTAGATATCTCTTAATTGTATCTTCAAGTTTGGGAATCGGCAGTCTGAAGGAAGGGGAACAGAGAAATGCACTTTATGAGCAACGGTACTAACAAAGCCTCTGTTTTTTTACACAATAGTTTCTTTGCTTCCCCTCTTTCCTACTCTTCCTTACACCCCATATTATCCAAATGGCTCAAAAGCTGTTTATGGAAGAGAAGGGAATAGGTGGGCATGTACCATCACAGGATAAGGTCCTTGGAAAACAAGGTAGCAAACTAATTTTACTGTCTTGTTACAAAGGTATTGCAGGGAAGGGTCCTAGTACCTTGCAGGGAATACAATGACATGAATTGTTGCAAGGTGAAGCTGCTTATAATTTGGAGGTTTAGTTGGGTAGCAGCCCTGCATGAGGACTCCCTCATTTGCTGGGTCCTGGGTCCTTACTTTTCCTTGAAAATTTCTTAATCAGTGTCACTGTCATTTTCCTCTCTGCCTAAACAAGAAAACACTCCTCTTGCTAGAAAGTAATCCTCTAAACCAACGAAGGTTACTTCGCAAACTGAACAGATGTCTCAGTAGTGGATTTATAGCCATATTTACCCTTTAAAAACCAAAATCATTCCTCTCCAGGGTGCTTTAGGAAGAGCACACACAACACGAGGAGAGTCGGCACACCCCACTCACAGTCAAACAGAAAGGAGAGGGAGGGCGTTCTCTCTCCCTTCTCCTCACAGCGAACACCCCAGGAGCCGCCGGCCTCACACGACCACCGCCACCGACCTCTGCCCGCGTCCCCCCTGGATCCCGGGCCCTCCGAGTCCCCCCGGAGCGGGCACCGACGGCCGCTGCCCTTAGGACGCTCACTCCAGGCCCAGCCCCGGGCCGCGCCTCAGGAGGCCGCGGGACGGGAGGTCCCGGAGGGCAGTGGGGGCAGCGTCCCGCCGTACCTGGGGAGGCTCTTCTGGTAGTGCATGGTGGGCACGATGCTGCGGTGCAGGTACTCGGCAGCGCCCGCGCTGCTGTAGCCCCTCCGCCAGCGCGGCCCCGCCGCCGCCCGCCTCAGCAGCAGCTGCCGCGCCGCCATGACGCCCGTCATGAGGAGCCGGGCAGGCACCGCCCGCCCCGCTTCCCTCGCTGCCGCCCCGGGGCCGCCACCGCCTCTCTCCGCGCTCCTCCCGCCCCGCCGAGCGTTCGGCCCCGTTCCGCCTCAGCTCACGGAGAGGCGGCGGCTCGGGGCCCGGCGGGGGCTTCACACCGGCGCGGTGAGGGGGTAGGGATCGGGGCTTGGTTCCGTCAAAACCCGCCCGGGGAAGAGGCGGCCAAATGGGGACCAAGGTACCCGCGGCTCGGAGGGGTCCCCCGAGCTCTCTGCTGCCCGGTCCCAGCGGCACACCCTGGGTGACGGCTCCGTGTGGAGGCCGGCGTGACTTCATGGAGAGTATTTTAATTAATATTTCTTTTGGAAAGTATGGTGCCGGCTGTCAAGGTAGCAAAGTTACCTGGAGCTTAGAAAATGTCTGGAATGGGACGGGTCAACATCGTTAGTTCAGTCCTCTTTTACGTAAAAGTTAATAAAGTTTTCTGTGATCCTCTTGTTTTCACAGCCTTCTTGTGAAGGGCGTATAGACTGCATATTTTTTATCTTTTTTTCTCAATTTGTGTGTGTATGTCTTACTGGCCATGCCATGTTCAGATCCTGCCTTCAAAGAGAACAGTTTAATCTCTCCTAAGCTTTCTTACTCATATGTCAGCACGCAACAACAAATACTGTACTGCAGCACAAAATAAAACAATATGTAAACAAACTGTTGAGTTGTAGTGTATAGAATATTCTCCATAGAACCATTAAATAATTTTACAGTAACACAGAAATGTTTTGGTACAAAAGTGTGGCCTGGTGAGCAGTTCTGGTGGTGTATTTTTATCAGATACTCATTAGCATAAAAATCGGCACTGGGATTGCATATGGACAGAGGGAAGGAAAGGAAAGCAATCCCTATGGCTTAGTCTGATAATCCCCTGAAAGTCAATTGGCCCTACTCTAATCAACATAGTGGTTGGAAGAAAAGTGAAATCATTTCACTTCTAAGATAAATGCCAAATGCCAGAAGGTGTCCTTGCATGTTTCAGGATTCAGCTATTTTCTTTTGGATGCACGTCTCTTACTTAGCTACTCATTCAGGGGTTTTTTTCTCCATGAAAACAGAAAACCCAAGCCTGCTTTAATTAATTAAGTTCAGTTTCACCTCCCTTGCCCTGTTGTGATAGTCCAGTTCAAAATGTTATCTACTCTGCCCTTTAGAAAACCAGCAGTGACATTACTTTACCCATCTGGATGCATGACTTGCACTATTCCCTTTACAGTTTTGGATGTCCAGACCCCAAATCGAGGGGACTGAGCAGCGCACTAGAACTCCGTCCTTCTCCCAGGAGTGTCACTTTGTTTTGAACCAGTCTTGTTTTAGAAATACTACTTCATTCTGTTCTAATTTTCCAGAGCCCCCTAATCTTCTTCCAGGCTCTTAATGATGTAGTCGATAATAGGATTGTTGGTATTAATTTGGAACAATAATGCCAGCTGCTTGCTTGGTGGCTATTGGCAGAGGGGTGACCTTGCGGGTCAGCTGAGCAGAACTGGAAGTGCTTTGATCTGATCTATACAGAGCTAGATCTGTCCACCCCAACAAGAGGAGCGGGTGAATTCTCTCTCCATGGGATGCTGATTCTTCTCCAAAGAGCAGGGAGGGCAGGATGGCGGTGGCTCTTGATGCAATCCTGGCTCGGATCAAGGATGTCTGTAAAAGAAATGGTTTGCTCATTCTCTCGGTGCTGTCAGTCACCATTGGCTGTCTTCTTGGCTTCTTCCTGAGGACACGGAGGCTCTCCCAGCAGGTATGTGTGGCATGGCAGTGTATTGCTGCAGAGAAAATACCTTCCTTATGTAACAAAAGACACAGCAACTCGCAGAACTCAAGGATGGACTTTGGAAGTCCAATATGTGTGTCTGTAAAATTTGTTTGGGTTCATTGGTTTGTTAATTTCTGTGGTTCTTTGGGTCTTTTCACACATTCTCAAACAATATATTGGGGAAGAGTTCTGGTCTTTAAGGGACCTGGTAAGACTAGCATAAACATATTATAGTGTTGCAAGTGTGGATAATAACATCAGGTGTTTAAGCAAAATGAAATGTAGCATCTAATACAGACTTGCTAAAACCTGGTAGTGCAGTATATTCATTGGATTTTATATTCATTGGATTTTATATTAATTTATTTCTAAAGAAAACCCTAGGCATATTTTTCATCATCGGATGTACAGAAGTACAGATAGTTCTATACAACAATGGTATTTTGTATTAATCTGAGATTTTAAATCATCAACAGACCATGTTATTAAAGTCAGTTGGGGATTTCTACTCCAGCAGATTTTAATTAAGCTCTTTGCAGGTATCCATTTCTTTCTGAGTCAGACAGAATGGAGAGGATAACATGCACTATTGAATGCGTTGTTTGAGCACAAACTAAAAGTATCAATTTAAAAATATGTCACTCGGTAAATGTGACTAAACCAAAACAGTTTTTGTCCCACTATTGCTAACTGCAGTCTAAACATGTTTTATCTCCAAGCAGTAGCTTCATAAATACCTAGCAAAACACAAAAAATACAGAATGAAGAGATTATTCAAAGCAAGCCATTAATGGTAGTCCCCAAGAGATGACAGATTTAATTTTTGTCTTCCTTTCTAAAGGAACAAATAATGTGTTGTTGTTGAGTTACAACAAAATACGTAATCTAATTAATTTTTAAATGGTCTTTCAAAACCTATTTCTTTGCCACCTTATGTACCAAAGCTGCAAGCTATACCAGTGTTATCTGATCCACAACTCTAGCAGGACTCATGAAGACAGATAGTCTTTATCTCAAAACAATAAGCATCTCTCCATATATTTCTAGGAAATTAGTTATTTCCAGTTTCCTGGTGAGTTACTGATGAGGATGCTGAAAATGTTGATTCTCCCACTGGTTGTCTCAAGGTAAGTGAGACATAATAATTATTCCTATAACTTCTGAACCTTCCTAAATGAGACATATCATCACTACTGTTTTGGGTTTAATTGAATTAATTTGCAAGTGCCAGAACCATGACTGACTGCTGTACATTCATTTTTATAGTGGAGCTATGAAAATATTTTTAATCAATAGGAACATTCATGCAATACCTCATATAGATATTATTTCCTTAAAAATAGTGGAGTTTTTTTTAGCTGATGTTTTCTTCTTTTCTTGTAATGGGAGGATGTTATAAGAAGTTAAATGTATGGAATGAATAACATTATCAGAAAGCCTACCTTAAATCCAAACAATTTAAACAATGCACTGTACAAACGAGATGACAAAGCACAGTCAATTTATAGTCTTCTGCAGTATTTTGAGACAACTGCTGTACTATGGATGAATATTGAAAAAAAAACCCAGCGTGTCTCCAGTGAACTAATAATACATGTCTGGCTTCAGCTGGAAGTGAAAGTGATTTCTTAGTGTATTAAAGACAGAACCTTTAGTGGTGCCAGTTTATTGGGTGCAGGATTAATGATCTAGATCCTGATGCTGAGGGCTGGTGCATGCTGACTGCCTTTGCAGCAGGCAGGAATAATTTAGGATAATTTTTTCTCTCCTCTGAATTTGTCTTGTCTTCCAACTGACTCCAATCACAAATCCCAGTTGGATGGTGAAAAGCTCTGAGCCCAGTGCTGAGAGAAGAGATAAGGAGAGATGGAGAGCAACAAAGCTAACTTTACCTGATCAGATCTGAGAAAGAAATCTTGCACTCTTTGGTGCCTTTCCTTGGAGCCTCATCTTCTAGAAACAAATACATAAGCCAAAAAGTCATCCTTCTTTTTTTTAAAAAAAGATAAGTTTCCAGGCTTCAGATCACCGACAGCTGATGAAGATAAACACAACCTAGCATTAACTTTTTTTTAAAATCATCTACCCTCTCATGGTTCTTCACAGAATGAAGCTGATTCATGGTGCTTGCATGCCTAGAACTGGCCATAGATTCATACCTGGTTCTGTCCCGTACAGCTACAGAACATGAAGACAAAATATGTTAGATTTTTTTTTTTTCTTTTGAGTTGAAAGTAGAATTTTCCAGGGACAAGAATCTTACATGAAGATGCAGTAAGGATTGAAGAGGGTTGGAGCAGAGACACATGTCCTTCCCTAAAGTGTATAGTTCTTTAAATCCCCTTGTTTTTCAGAGGTGCCAGGAGGAGAGGCAGCACAGTAGGGAAGAGCTGCTCTGACACAGCCTGTGATAGCTCATGGTAACCCACAGATTCACTATGAGCCACACTGTTAGAACTGGTGGACTCCATCCTCTGAGGAAGATAGAGGAGAAACTTTACAGAACTTCAAATGGATTAGCTCTCACTGTAAGGCAGCATGAGTCTATCTCCCTGGATAAGAAACTAATCATCACTTACTATTGCATACTGAAATTTCAGGTTTTTGCAAACAAAAAATACTCCAGATATAATCACAGTCTTGTACACTTCCTTTCCTTTTTTTTTCCCAAAAGCACAATATTTCCCACACTTATATTTTATAAAATGAATAAACCAGTGCTCTGTGTTTTCACCAGCCTGCATATACATTCAAAGTAAATTTCTCTGGGGATTTGTATATTCTCTTATCCTCTGTTGCTTATCCTCTGGGAGCAACAGCTTTTACATTATCTTCTAAATTACTCTGGTTTATTGTTTACAAAAGCCAGGGGAACAGCACCAAGCTCTAATTTTACTCTACTAGTTGAAGTTAATGCAAGTTTTTTCTTGAACTAAAAATTAAAAAAAAATACTTGTGAAGAAAAGGGAAGGTGAGAAAGAAGGGTGGAAGGAGGTACTCAGTTTATCTTGAAGGGCTGTGACAGAAGTAAAAGGCAGAAAATGTGTGGCTCAGGAGGCTGATAGTAGATTAGAAAATCTTGCATTTTTAGGTCACTAGCACAAATCCAAACTTAAACAGAAGTGGCTGAAAATTTGTACTGCCCTTCTTTTGTCCTGATAGAGTTAAACCAGAAACTTTGCAGGCTATATCCATTAAGAAGGAAAAACTGATGATACAGTCAGGTATCTGTGATTGAACTGTGTTTATTTTTGAAGTTTCTTGAGTGCATGAGAAATCAGTAGAACAACAGAAGATTGTTTCTCCAATGTACAGTTCCTCGTCTTACACTTAGAAGTGCTGTATCCCAGAGCTCCTGGACCTGTTTCTGATATTTCCTGTCACCTGTGGTCTTTTTATTTTCCCACAGACAGAAAAAAATTTGAAAAAGTGACCACCAGTGAAACCAGCCTCCCTGTTTTGTTTCTGTTGTGACATGGACCATCATTAAGGACAGGGGCTGATATTATTTCAGTTATCTGATTACATAAGCAAGCTTCATACGATGTCATACAAGGACTCTGAAGGAAATACATATTGGTTTTCCCCACCCTCTGCCTGAGTTTTAGCCCTGTTCATACCAATTAATATGCACTAAGTGTCTTGTGTATAGACTTTGCTCTTCTCAGTGAGGAGATCAGATACCCACAGAACAAAGGATGCTGCTTCTATTAGCAACATAAACCAAGAAATTATAACAAAGAGCCTTGACAGTTTGTATCTGCCCTAGGCATACTCTATAGGGAATCTTGTTACAAGATCAAATTTTAGCCCTTGGAGTTACCAGATGCAGAATACTTATTATATGTACAAACACAGGAGGATACTACCTTTAAACCTGGGAATGGGAATATTAAGAGACCTAAGACAGAATGGGCACCAAATCTGAATTGATAGTTGGACACTTGTACCCTGAGCTCTTGCTGCAGTTGGACAAGCATCTTCTCAACAGATCAACTGCAGGAGATCTGAAGCTCCCTGTTTTTTTTAGAGACAGAAGCCTTGATCCTCATGTGGCAAATGCAATGCAAATAATATATTTTCTCCCCTATATGCAAAAGTTTTCAGCACATACCTCATTTTAAAACAGACACACACGTATGTGCCAGGGATAGAGGTGAATCTCAGTGCATCCTGCCCTGAGTCTTCTGATATGTTTAAAAAACGATGGGTCCAGGTCTTTAGACAGACATCTGCTGATCAGCTGGCCCAGGGTCCTCAAGTCCCTTAAATCATTTTTCCTTCCATCTAATGCACTTCCCGGCGTGTGGAGCCTCGGTCTGTATTGCAGCCTCTATCCAGGAGGTGGCTCTGTCTCGAAGTCTGAGGGACCACCGGTGGTTAAGGGAGGGAGAGCCTGTGCCTCTGGGACACCCTTCATCCCTGGCGTTTTACAATAGTGCCCATAAAATTATAAAATATCAACTTTTTTCAGTCTGGTTTATTATCATCTTTTTCCACCCTGCACCCCAAGGCAATTGGCAGAGATACCCGTGCATCACTTTAGTTTCCCAGCTCCTTAAATTATCAAATCTGTTGTCAACATTTGTACAAACACTCAACTTTCTGATTAAACTCTCCTCATATTTTCTAAAGATAATATAAACCCTCTGACCAACTTCTGCCTGTGCCAGCAGTGCCAGGTGTGGGCATGGGCTGGACCTCAGGCCATGCTGCCATGGGCTTTGCCACAACTCATGCACTGTCACCTCCCTTGGGAGCATCTTTGTCCTTGTACCAATTCCCTGCCCCACTGTCTTCATCTTAGGTTACCAGTTTTGTACTGATCAACTTCCAATGGGCCAGAAACTTGATTTTCAGTGAGTGCAGCTGCATTGATTTAACTTTTCTGAGGAGGCCATTCAGCTACATGATCTCTTCCAACTTTATACCATGTTGTGACTGAGGTTTTGAAGAAGATGCAAACTCTGATTAAAAAATATACCATCTATAAGTGGGTTTTTTTGACATTGATTCCTTCTGGTAGGCAGAGAGGTACCACTGGGGCATTCAGTCCAGAAACAAAATTCAGCTGTCTGTTCCAAGAGCAGAGGTGGGGACGAGAAGGAGAGCAGAGAGGGAGAGAAAAAGCAGAAAAAGGAAAGAGAAAGCCTCCTGTGCCTTCAAAGGTTGATTGCAACTCCGTGCTCTGCAGATCTGTAGGGCACGTGCTCTGCAGATCTGGAGAAGAGGCAGAGCTTGCAGCCTCTGGTTCTTGTTTCAAGATAATAATAGAAGGGCACAGACTATTTCTTTCCTGTATTCAGCCACAAAGTTTCATGGACCTTACAGGAACCTAATTCTCTCTTGCAGAGCCTTTGCTCGGTTTGAGAGAAAAATGAAATAAAATGTTAGAAGTAAGAGCTCTCTCTTAGACAGGGTTTGACTGCGTAAGCCTTGCTGGTTCAGAAAGCTCTCTAAAGCTGGAGTTAGCCAGGTGGACACCAGCTGAACCTGCTCAGTTCTGTCTCTTATGTCTACCTGTAGATGTAATAGAAAATGCCATTCTTTATTTCAACACCCTCCTTTTTTACATAATTAAGCTTTTTTCTGACAGGAGTTATAAGGCCCAGTTTTCTAAGACTATGATTAGCAGTAAAAAGTGAGGCTACTTGTGGGAAATAATTGTCAGAGCAGAACTGAACTGCTCAGCTGTTTAAGAGGCTTGTAACCACAGTTTATTTCCTTTTAGCAAAAGCAGTTTGTTTTCTTTAAGCTTAGGAAAATTATTACATTTTTTCCTTATTTACCACTGGCCATTTTCCAGATAGCTAAGAAACAGTAAGTAGTAGACATTCAATCCTTTTCCACATGCAGAACCTGTTAGAGAAAGGTTGTCCCCTTTATAGTCAAATCTAAGTAACTGATTTGATGTATATTTTTTTTAATTACAAAGTTTTTGCCTCTGAGCATGCTTTAGCTGATATAAACAAGTATACAGTAATAACATTTTATTATTTATTTGAAGGGTAGTCATAAATATTTGTTACAATTGGGGTTTTAGCTGCTGAATTAAATATAATATGCTAAAGAGAACTGTCATTCTTCAAGGGGATTCTTGTCCATAATGCCATCAGTTCTTGCAATCTCTTATCCTTCTGCTTAGATTCCAGAGCTTCGTATTTAATGAGAAACTACTCCCTTATAGTACCCTTTACCCCATATAATTTTTTTTCACAGCTCTCTGATCTGGGGGACACATTGGCATTTTAACATCCCCCTAATGAAAAGTGCTGCTCGTTCTGTTCTAATGGCATCCTGTCACTGTGCATGTGTGCTGTGCCACACCAAATTCTGCCTCACAGGACTCATTGGTCACATTTGAAGGGCTGACAGTCTCACATTGCAAGAGGATGTGGAGATGCTCAGGGTGCAAGCAGATGGGAACTTGCTCAGCCCAGGAGCCAGGCTGGGCAGAGTGGTGCCAGATCCATGCCGGAAGCTGTGCAGCTGCATTAGGGTGGCTTTGTGCCCAAGCTCAGATTCCAAGGACTAATGTGGATCTGTGGCTTCCGGATGGGCCGCAGCAGCTCAGAGCAAAGGCAGAGTGAGTTCATCTCTATCTGCAGTGCTCTTTGCAGACACACTCTAAATAACTTCACAGCAACCTTATATTCTTTGGGTTAATTGTGTCCTGAACTGTTCTGCTTGCTGCCAGCTAGAATCAGAGAATCAGAGAATCATAGAATTGGCTGGGTTGGAAGGGACCTCAGAGATCATCAAGTCCAACCCTTGATCCACTCTCGCTGCAGTTCCCAGCCCATGGCACTGAGTGCCACATCCAGGCTCTTTTGAAATATCTCCAGGGATGGAGAATCCACCCCTTCCCTGGGCAGCCCATTCCAATGTCTGATCACCCTCTCTGGAAAGAAATTCTTTCTAATGTCCAACCTAAACCTCCCCTGGCACAACTTGAGACCTCTTGTGCCCTCTTGTCTTGCTGAGAGTTGCCTGGGAAAAGAGACCAACCCCCCCCTGGCTCCAACCTCGTAGAGATGAAACTGATAACAGACCACAGAGTGCAGATCATTTCTCTGGTTTACTATATAAATTTGCCATTTGTTAGGGATGAAGAATTTGACCCAAACAAGAGGCCAGTACTGAAATTTTGTGCCATAGTTACAAATCAGACCCTGGTATGGTCGGTGTAATGTCTGTTCAGAAGGAAAATACAGATTGCTTAGAGGCTAGGAAATCTGCCTTTTTTCTTACATATAACTAAATTTAAACCATGAAGACAACCAAAATTCATTCATTCAGTAATGAATGCTGGTTTTGAGTGTTTGACAACATGCGTGGTACTATTTCTCCTAATCCATTCCTGCTACTGAGAGATACTTTCTACATTAACTTGAGAAATTCACACATTTTATCTGAAGACTGGATGGGAAAGGGTCAAGCTTATGGTCAGTTTTGGCTTGGTCTTTTCTGCTACGTATGAATTAAACTATTCCCCCCGATCATTCTTTCCTCTTGCTCCTCTCTTGTGCTTGTGCATCTGCCAAACTGGGACATAATCAGGTACAATCAAATTTATGTACTGTGTTACCTAGTGAGGTGTTGGGGAGCAGCTATAAAATGCTGCCTATGGTTCTCTGAGGAGCCTGCTCAGAAGTTTGTGCCATAATGTACCCAAGCAGCTGTATTTTCCCATAAAATTAAACTGCCCTTTGCAACACAGGGCTTTTTCTTCACTTGATTAGACTCTGGAGTTTTCCCTCTATTTCACCTGTGCTGCCTTGCCAATAGAAAAATATTGGCACTCAGGAACAGTTCTTCCCCAACAGAGGAGGGCAAACCTTTTCTGCTGGGCTAGTATGGGAAATCTGTGTGGTACCTGAGTGATATGGTCAAGGGTGTATAATGTCCCATTTCTAAACTACCTGTCATGTAAATAATAATAATAAAATACACTTGACCGCAGTGAAAACAATGTTAGCCCTTTCCTGTGATATGCAACCTGCAGTTTTTATTGTGGAGAAAGTGTAAAAAGATGGGTTTTAAGGAGATGACTAGAGGAGACAAATATATTTGCTTTCAGAGTGAAAAGCAAAACTGTACTTGGATGAAACTGGAAGGGAAGGTCACCTAAGGGTAAGAAGAACTGGACAGAGAGCAATCTCACAAATACTTCTTTCAGTTATCCATATTGCTATTATCTTGCAGAACTCAGGTCAGATTACCCTAAAAGTTCTCAAAATGGATGCTCTGAGATTGCTTGAGTGTGTGGACAACTTCCATTTTTAGGAAACTTTATTAAGAATCTTTCCTATGTGCCTCAGATGTTTCACTACCTTATCATCTGCTACATCACCACTGTTCTTAGCTGTTCTTTAGGAATATGGAGTCTAATGGTCAGACTCCATGGTAATTTCTAGTGTTTTCTTTTGCTTGTGCCAACCTAGAGGTCTGAGTTGTTTCAGTGAAAAATGACACGCAGTAGAATTATGCAGATATAATGACAAAATTAGATCAACTCAGTACAAATTATTTAGGCAATGTCAGTAGGGATCTAGTGGTGTGCACTAGAAATCTATGGTGACAAAGGGAATGGATGCAGAAAGCACTGAAGTGATTACAAATGGGATATGAGCTGTTTATGACCTGACAGAATTTTTATATATTTCTTTAATAGCTCTAAAATACTTTGTGTATCTCAAAAGAAATGGCAATGACATATGAATACTAAGGAACTGGCTGGATTCCCGCTGTTTCCATAGGAGAGAAACACGTATGAATTATGAACAGTTGAATAAATCTGACATCTGACATTTGTTCATCCAAATTTGTGTTTCAAATCCTTTTGCCCTTTTCTTAATCTAAAAACACTTGAAAGAACTGACAGAACAGAAAATCAAATATTATTAAGGTTCTTGGCTCTTTCCACAGATCTGAAGCTGCACATCCATATTTAATAGATTACTCATTTTCATTTGCATCCTGACCTTTGAATTTTGGAAATTTTTTTTTTTTTTTTTTTTTTTTTTTTTAATTTATTTATCAGAACAGCTGAGGTCAGCAAGCCAGCATGAATTCTGTGTGAGCTACACTACAATGTCTCCAACCTCTTTTATCAGTCAGTGACCAAAGGCTGCTGTTTGTCCCTTTCCAGCATTCCTAAGTGTGCTGTAATAGCCTTGAATATTGGGCTATTTGGGAGGAAGCAGTGATGGAGCAGCTGCTGAACATTGATCTCCACTGTGCACTGTACCAAGCCCTGCCTTGTCTACATTAGTCCATAAATACACATAGCCCATCACACACAAAGAATAAGCAATGCATGATGTGAGTTTCTGGCAGGATTTTTTGCTATGTATTCCAGTTTATCATAAAGAGTTACAAGTGTTAGACAGTGATGAAAAGGAGATCTCAACCTTTTAAGTGAAAAATTAGTTACTATTTTAAAAGCACCACTCTTACTATTTTAAAAAGCACTATTTTAAAACCAGACTCTTAAGAAGCTGCATATTCTGATGCATTAGGAATGCAGGCTGGGTTTCTTTTCCAGCAGCCTGGCTGAAAAATTAAACACAACCACTGCAAACAGTGTACTGCAGGCAGCAAGATCTTCCAGCACGTTGTTCACTGTTTGTAGATCAAGAGCCAGATATTCCACGGTACCAGTTGTACCTCCATGGAAGTGAAGCAGCCCCTCATGCAAACACAGATATCTGGGCACAGATGAGGAAGTCTGGTGGTCCACTGCAATACTGAGATCCCTTTTCTTCACTGCAATTTGCCTTTATATAAAGTGTCTTCGTTTCCCCATTTCCTTGTCTGTAAAATGGAAATACTGCCTTCCCCTCTGATAGGAGGCTACAGTAGTATTTTAAGATGATTAAATGGCTTGTGCTATGGAAATGGGAATTATTACCATGTTGAAACCTGAAGGCACTGACCTTGACAAAAAGGTAAACGACAGCCTGGCTTCATGAGCAAACAGCATTAGTGGAGCCAGCACTTCACTTTCATGATGCTCAACTCTCATGTAATCATCTCTAATGTAGCTGTTAGAGGAGCTCCCCAGCCCCACGGGGAGAATTGCTCAGGAAGGTCTTTTCTGTGACATGCAATTACCAAATGGGAATGCAGTGGAGGGAAGGGGATGAATGAACACAAACATCATTCTAGGAACAACTGTTGGTGGTTAATACTTGACCATTACTTCTTGACAGGATTAATGTCTTTCTAATCACACTAATCTCTTCTGATAACTTTATCCATAATCCATCTATTTCAAAGCAACATCCAGATGGCTTCTGGTGGAGGGGAAGACAAAATAAACATGAAGAATGGGGTCTTAGCAGCAGCTTCTTGTGTTTTCCCTTTTTGTGGATATAGGTTTTGATCTTCAGACAGGTCAAAAAATGTGTTTTTTATCAGAGAACCATAAAAAAAACCTAGAGAATTGCAGAGAAGATAGGAACTTCTATTTTTATTTGTAAATAAAATACTTCCTAAGTACTCTGATGTTTATCAGTGACAGCCAGGAAAAGCCTAGAGGTGCTCATAAGGGTTTAGCTACTTGTCTGCATGGGACTTATTAGATTTCCAAGATATTGAAAGAATTCCCTTCCTCATTATGTCAAAATTGCTGCAGTTATTTTGGAGGTTTTATGCAGATTTCTCTCAAAGCAGACATGAAACTTCCTACTTAATACTCTCATTGGTTTGTGCTAATACCAATATTTAAAACAACCTAGAAACTGGCTTAGCATTTTTAATAATTTACATATAAGAATAACTCCTGGAATTGATGAGATCTTCTTTTTCCCTTCTAATTTCCCCTTAAAAATTAGATTTCATTAGATCATCCACTGATCCTGCTTTTTTTCTTCACCTTCCTCTCTAAGCAAAGACCACAGAAAGAAACAATTCGTTGTAACCTTTCATAAATCACATGGAGACTGTCCAAAAAAAGTAAACAACCTTCTATCAATATCAATATTTTATCTAGATAAATTAATTTAACCAGGGATTTTGTTGTTGTTGTTGTTTGGTTTTTTTACTAACAATCAGCAATTAAACAATGGAAGTCTTAGTGAAATAATTGCCTGAAATATCTGTCCCATTAAAATGTCAATAAACTTTTTTGAATTATTTGCTGTACCCAAGTTTTGATCAATTGGATTTCTATCTTTTTCCAATTAAATGGAGTAGATAGTCCAGGGAAGACACAAAACAGATTTGGCTGCATCAGGACAACTTATTTCCCATAAAACAAAGCAGAGTAGATTTAAAATTACCCAAGTCCCAGTAAAATAGCCAAATATCTTTTACTTTTTAGGAATAACAATATAAACCTTACAAAGATTGCAAACTTGAAATTATTGTGGACCATCAGGTTTGTGTTGTGTAGAGATCCTCATATTCCCCAAACACAGCTTTGTAGAGGCTTGACAGCCACAAACATTTAAGGACTCTGGGACAGATATTTGCAGAGGTTTTGGAGGTGATGCTTCAAATCATGGAGAGTGTCTGAGATTTTCATCCCAGATTTGTTTGATAAATAGAACAGAGTTAAAAAATGAAGCACAGGATTCTATAAAGGAGAAAGAAAAGCCACAGGAAGATCATTTTTGGCACACTCTGTGCAGGCGATAAAGAGATCACGGAACTTATTTAATATGATGTTTTATTATTATATCCAGCACCAGATGTTTCAAAGCAAGGTGCAAGAAACCTCTTAAATCCTAGTAATTAGAGATTTCACTTAAATTCTACACTACGAGGTTTAATATCTCATAAAAAACTCATTTGCAAGTATTCTGGAAGTGTTAGGCTCAACATAATTTTTTTCCATACAAACTAAGAAATGGGGCCTTAACATGAAACTACACTTTTGTGGATTTTTTTTTTTTTTTTTTTTTTTTTTTTTTTTTTTTGCCAGACTGATCATATTAGTGTACTGCAATTATTTAGAAAAGCTGGAGACTGTTTTCCATTGTCTTAATTCTCTTTTGTCCATTTTGCAATCATTAAAACATATAATGGAAGCTATGCATGAAACATACAGGTGGATGCTACTTAGGTACATAGTAAGTCAAATTGTTTTAATTTATTACTCAAGTATATGTCCTGTTATTCCAAGCCTAACCAGATTCTCAAGCTTGACAAGAATCCCTTTTCTATGGAATGCCAAATTCATTCCATTGTGTTCCACAAAACTCTAGTACTGGATAGCATGGAAACATCTTTGTGCAGTTTTAGAAGCAGCTTGGGACTCTTTTGGGGAAGTTTTTATGAAGCCCAGAGAGTCTGATGAAAATCAGATTTAAAGGAGAAACTTGAATATGATACAGAGATCTTAAGTTAAACCATCTGGAAGCTTATTCCCTCTGACTGCTGTATTCCCTAGGAAATAAGAAAAGTCCTTTTACTTGTCATTCTTTGGTTACATTATGGGAATGTTAGAGCTCTAGAGATGAGTGGTGAGAAACTCCTGTGGTGTAACTGTATTGCTTTGTGTACTATCTGTGGGAATCAACCTGCCTCTTATCTGTCCTGTTCTCTGACATCAAACATAAAAAACGAAATGAAAAATAGTTCATAAGTAATGGTTTAAAAAAGTAGTGAGTGATTACTTTCTCATACCAGCATTTCTTCCTGAAAATCATTCTGAACAATTCCCTAAAAATTCCATGACCTATGTTACTGCACAGCCTCTGGATAATTGCTTTCCCTGGGTCCTTCTTAGAACTGAGCAGTGCAGGCCATGAAAAGCACAGGGCTTGGGTTGAGCCCAGCCTTTCATTCAGGCTTCTGTCACACCAGTTACCCCTGTTGCACCTCCATAGTTAATTACTTTTGAGGACTTCCTTATCACAGCATGAACTGAGCATGACTTTATCTGGTGACAGGATAATCTCATTACAGATGATGATCTTGTTAATGAATATCCCCAAGACAGAGCAATCTCATTATTAGCCCCCTCAGGATTTGTCACCTAAGAGCCAATATATGATTAGATTCTAACTTCACAGCATCCTCCCAGATCTAATGGCCCAATGGCTTAAGGTTGAGGTAGCACTCCCAAAGGCACATGAACCACTGGCCATATTTAATTAGGATTTTTTTGTCTGTAAATGGTCCTGGACATACTTCTCAGGTGAAGAATCAAGACAGGTGAAGTGCTATGTGCAGGGCTCATCTCCCTGTTGTTCTGTAAAAGAAATAGAGTGCAGTGGCACCAAGAACAACAGAAAAGTGTGGCTTTACCATGGTGGTGGTGGCTTCTGGGCAGTGCCAAGAAAAGATGTGGGCTGTTTGTCTCCTTGGTAGGGCCCTCTCCAAGTAATCACTCTGCATATTGTCCTACCTACAAGTTACAGACCTGCTGGTCAGCAGTAAGGCCTCCAAACCAATGGGTAGATGGTCTGTGAGAAGGGATCATTCCTGGAAATCTAGTAACAACATTGAGGTTGTTTTACAAAAACCTGACACATTAATTGGAAATAAATGTTTGCCTCAACTGCTTTATCAAAATGATGTTTTAGAATATACTCTTCCACATGAACCCATCCAAAGGAAATGCCAAGGAACTGACTCTTGTTGCTGCTCCTATATTTTTATATCTAGTGCTGTGTTTGTACGTGGTGCTTTGCAGACACACAGAAAGGTGGAGTTTTTATCAAATGCAATAATAAAAGAGAAGGAAGAACAATGATTAAAATCGTAAGAGTTACTGAGGTGCTCATTTTCTAAATGATATTTCAGTGCAATCAGTGTTTCCTCATGCTGCTCTCACGTTAACAAAACCCATGCTAGCTGAGAGACTGACAGTGCAGAAAAGCAATACATTTTCTTAATTAATCTAGTGGTTAGCAGGAACCTGAGCACTAAATCCCCCCATTTGATTTCATTAAATCTACTATAAAGGTTAAGCTGCACTTTAGCAGTGGCTCTAGACAACCTTACTCAGCAGAGAGAGGTCAAGGATATTTCATTTAAGGAGGCACAGCTTAATATAAATGTCTCTCTATGAGGAAAACCCTGATAAATGGTTCTGTTTTGATGAGAAAGCCAGACAGTGGGCATACCAAATGGTAAATGTGGTGTTTTGTTTCATCTGCAGCTTTCCTCAGTTGTATGTTTTGAGGAGTTTACAGAGCATTATTCATTATATCACAGAATCATTTAGGTTGGAATTGATTATTGAGTCCAACCATAAGCCCAACACTGCCAAGTTCACCACTAAACCATGTTCCCTGAGCACCACATCTACAGGTCTTTTAAATCCCTCCAGGGATGGTGACTCCACCAGTTCCCTGGGCAGCCTGTTCCAGTGCCTCACAACCCTTTCCATGAAGAAATTGTTTCCTAATAGCCAATCCAAACCTTCCCTGGAGCAACAGTTCCTCTTGTCATATCACTGGTTACCTGGGAGAAGAGACAAACATCCACTTCACTCCAATCTCCTTTCAGGTAGCTGTAGGAAGCAATAAGGTCTCCCCTCAGCCTTCTTTCCTCCTGGCTAAACAACCCCAGTTCCCAGAGCTGCTCCTTATAAGACTTGTGCTCCTTCACCAGTTTTTTTCCCTTCCTTGAGAGATGCTCCAGCACCTCTATGTCCTTGTAGTGAGGGGCCTGAGACTGAACACAGCATTTCAGGTGTGGCCTCACCACTGCCAAATACTAGAGGGCAATCCTGACCCTAATCCTGATGGCCACACTATTGCTGATACAAGCCAGGAGCCCCAGACAACACTGGTGGCACTGGAAACTCAAACCTCAGCCTTGGTCACTTGGAAAAATGTTCAGTCTGTGTCTGAAGAGCTTGAAGCAAGTTCAGGAACCATCAGTGCCCTGTCTAATTTGCCTGTAACAGAGGGTCAGTGGGAACTAAAGCACTTGGCAGAGCTGCATGGCTCAGGAGAGGCAGGCTATACAAGAGGATGGTTACTGGTCATCTTCTGACAGTGGTGGGCAGGGAGCTGAAGGGGAAAGAAAAGGGTGAAGCAACCATAGCATTTTGTTTGCCCATCACTGTGCAGCCACACCTGCCCCTGAAGGAGTTTCCTCTGCACACTGTCCTGAGACTCCACTTCAAGGGGAGGTACACACAGTCTGCTACCCAGGGTACCCCCTGGCAAAGCACAACCCCACTGTGCTTTGTATTGAGTTAGAAAATAACAAAAATCATTCTTTTAGATATAAGATAGACTATATGACAATTTTCCTCCTATTCTCCTTTTTTTATTTTAAAGTTTTTGTCTGGCTTTATGCAGGAAAGACTATGGGAGTTAAACAGATTTCCTTCAGAGGTCCCTTCTGACCCAGATTACCCTGTGATTCTGTAAAATTATGAGTGGAGTTTCATACCTAAGCTTGTATAATTATTGTCATTGCTCCTGTGAACTGAGCCATCACACCTGTAGGTAGCATCAAACTATCCCCTGAGCCTCACAGAACAGTCAATAGGATTCGACTGGAATAATTAGGAAGTTAGGTTTTCAGTTGCATTAATGCTATGCAAAAGATCCTCTATGTGATGTGTTTTCTTTCTGCAGCTTGATGTCTGGGCTCGCAGCCCTGGATGCCAAGACTTCCAGTCGATTGGGTATCATTACTGTCACTTACTACCTGTGGACAACATTTGTGGCTGTGGTTGTGGGAATAATTATGGTCTCCATTATCCATCCTGGTGGAGCAGCACAGAAGGAGAGCACTGAAGAGGGTGGGAAGCCCATCATGAGCTCTGCAGATGCTCTGCTTGACCTAATCAGGTAACTACATTCATTCTTTCTGATTTCTGGGGGTAGCATTATGTACATAAGTGCATGAGGAACTGTGGCCTGAGGAGAAGTTCTGAAGCTGAGGACGAACATTTGTTTAAATTGAGAAAAAAGAAAAATTCAGAGGATTCCTTTCAGGTTATCAGATGTTTATCCTGGCTGTTTCTGGTAAAATTTAAATGAATGGCCACCAAATGTGTCAGAAGTACACCCCAATACTGGGGTAGGTTTGTTTTTTTTTTACCCCCACAAAATCACATGTGTTCTACTAAGGCAAAGCCAGTACTAAAATGTAACTTTAATTTAACTAAGGTCAGGCAATTGTTACAGGCAAAACCTTGGGTATAAGAGCTGAAATCCAAATTTTTCAGGAAATAATTCTTAAAAGTGCTGTTACAGCTGCTCACATAAACTCTCAGATGAACAACACAACTGGAAAGACCACCGTTGCGATCTTTTTATTCCTTATTTTTATCACATTACTTGTTCTGCTTCATGGCTTGTTCTTGTTTGTTTTACTTTATTTGGCAGAAGGGGGGTTTGGTTTTTTCTGAGCAGCATTATTAGAGCACTGATGGCATTTTTGTAGCCTTGCCTGAATATCCATCTTTGTTTCAAGATTTCAGGTGCTGAATTTCCTGACTGTACAGATCATGTGCCTCAGGTTTATTTTCCTCATGCAAAAATACCAAGTTTTGTCTTTCTTTGGTAGTTCCTCAGACTGATGATCTCACACCATATTGGGCAGGGCCACCTAGACCTAGTGTGTATCTAGAACATGTTAGAGACTTCTCTTTGGAGTTTGACTTACTAAAAGTAAAAGTGCTGCACAGTTTGTCTTTCAAAAAACCCAAGTTTCTGACCCTCATGGGGGATCAGCACACCAAATACTTCAATTAGGGTTACTGGGACCTCAAATCAGAAGAAACTGGGATGAAAAGCCTATAAAAATTTTTTTTTCTCCTCCAAGCAGACAAACCATCTGAAACCCACATCTTTTTCTAATTTATCAATGTCTGACTAAGAATGGGCCAAATTATATCAGTCATAGAGAAACATCTGAGCACACTTTCTTTTGTAGCTTTCCACAAAACCACCATCTTCATCTGCAAGGGGAAAATTCCCACTTCATGGCATCTTTATTTCCCCGGTGACTTTGCTGTGATGTATTTGCAGTGGCATCCACACCTGTGTGTTTGTGGCACAGTGCTAAGTCACATCACTGTTTCTGCTGTGTAGACTGACTATTTCTACAACAAGAGGAAGGGACTGAGCAAGGCACTGGAGCTTTGAATCCCTGAGTAGTGTAAGGAGTAATAGGAAATCTAAGAAAGCTGTGATCTTGTGATTTATCTTCACACTGGTAGTGTTTGTAAACCCTTCCAGGCATGCTGAGCTGTTTCTAAGGTCTCAGAAAAGTAAAGGCATAGTTAGACATGTGGTGCATTGTTACATCAAAACAGACCTTACAGCAGCCTCTGGAAAGGGTCTTCCTTGCCAGGGATTCCATCCCCTTCCTCACACCAGCTTAGTTGCTTTCTGAGACCTGGAGCTTGCAAGTTCATGGAGATGAGGCAGAAGAAGGGTACTTGGGGCATTCAGAATTGAAATTCAGTTCTGTAGTGTGATGTGTGCATACAACAACTTCATGTCTGTATGACTGGAACCTGAGTTACAATCTGTCTGTATCTCTGCCTGCCTGGTCCCTGTACACCACAGGTTTAGTGGTGAGGTTTGGGAACGATTTATTTTGCTGAGCCTTACTGCAAGTGAAATAACATATCCTGGTCTAAACATTTGCAAATATCACCTATCATTTTACTTCCTACAAACATTTACCAGAGCAAATTATAATGGCTTGCATGCATGTTTCAGGTATTTGTGTTTCCAGCCATGCAGCAGTTTTTATTCTGCAAAACCCTGAAGTCTTCCCTGGTTTGGGCAGGTGTCAGACCAACTGATGAGCTGCTCTCAATTACCCAGGCTTAAAAAGAGAGAATAAAAGTCTCTCCTTTTGCCATGCTAAGCAGCAATCACAGCTGCAGTCTTTCTGCCCTGAGTGCACAAACTGATGGTTTTTATTCCTCCACTACAGCAATAACCACATTTACTAAGTAAATAAATAACACAACTGTAGAGAATGGGCTTTCAGCCTAGGCAAACACTATGGGTGAAATCCTGGCTCTGCTGAAGTCAACTGCAGAACTCCTAAATATCTGTGTGGAAGTCTGGATTAAATGTAATGATGTATCTGCTGGTTTGAGCTAGAAAAGCTGATCCTTTAGCTCAATGATAAATCACTTCCATTCACAGCTGGAGAACATCTTTTTTAGGCCCAGATTGGCTTATCTCCTCAATTCATTAATTTCCTCTCAATTTATCAATTGCATGTGTGCACAGAAGTTTACACAGGAAACATCTGGCATTCTGCAAACGAAGAATGCTAAATGCATGAGGGGAGAGATTATATATGTGACATGATTGTGGGCTTTATTTAAAAAGCATGGATCTTGGCACGGTGATACAGATATTTACCCTCATTGATTTCAAATTTGAAGCCAGTTTGAAATGATGAAGTGTATTATTATTTCTTGTGATGTTATATATGACATTGTCATGTCTAGAATTTCTGGCAAGGAGGGTATTGCTAGAAATTGAATTTCTGGAAGTTCTGGCAAAGATTTTGCTTTTAGAAGTGGTTTTAATCAGAAATTAAAGACTGTACTGACTTAGCAATAAATGACATGGAGAATTGCTACAGAGCCTCATAGTCATCCTAAATACCTGGAACATGAATCAATAATCACCTTATTATTCTGCATTATTTTGCAGATGATGCTTCCTCTGTCTATTTGTCTGTTATGTAAAAAAACAAAACAAACCAAACAGCAATAAAACCTCCAGTGCATATAACTTGATTAGGACATAGCAGTGACACTGTAGTGCATAATTCAGAAATGGATCTAAGCCTCACATCAAGCAGGACATCTGTAATCTTATCACCATATTGAATTTCATGCTTCAGAAACTGTATCCACATGTTAACCATTCTTGCCATGCAAAACAGAAATATTTGGAAGACTTCCTTTCTAATGGGAACCCCAAGAGACTTGGGATAAGATCTGGGGGTGTGCATCTGTCACTACTGATTTCCTCCTGGATTCAATCTGGCAGGAGAAGCCACTGAATGCAGCATCATAGAAGTGTTTTCAACACTCAGTTATACCTAAAATCTTCAGTGATGCTTTGGCCTTAAATAGTTCAGACTTTCAAAAGGATAAAATGGGACACACTTACTGGAGTAGCATTAAATTTAAATATTAGGTTTGTTAATTATGCAGCACACATTCACCTGACAATGCCTATAATTTGGGGATGAACATTTGTCAAGCAAGATACACTACTCAGGACCACATTGTTTACATTAGCAGATAATATTTCCACCACATTCTGCTCCCATTATCAAAATACTTTTGATTTAGAAGGGTAAATCTTGTTGCAACTTAAATCATTCTACTTGCTTTTGTCACCAAGGGAAAAAGAATATGGCTGATGAGATTAAAAAAACAAAACAAAACAAAACCCAAGCAAACAGTATGAACATTCACATAAGGAAAGAAATCCCAACCAGACTGGGGTTCACCCTCCTGTTTTATAGGAATTTTTAATGCATGTGGGGACCAGCAAGTGCAGGGTTCACACACATTTGAAGTCATTCTCAAGTCTCACTATGACAACATAAGCTGGTTCAGTTCAAAAGCCCCAAATAAAAAAGTTCAGTGAATACAGTCAGGAGCAAATCATGCCTTAACCCATGACACAGAAAATTGTACATTTCTGAAGTTTACTGGAAGGACAAGTCAGAGCATTTTACCACTGAATATTCAGGAATGCATCCAATTGAATAGCAGGGACTGGGAAACTCAATCTGGCTTAACCAAGAGAGGGGTTTTTTTAATGCCATTAATAGTTAGAAGAGGATTTGGACAGTGTAGAGGATTTATGTTTTCATGGGAATCCTGAGCAGTCTTTAGAATAATTTCCTTCCCCTCTTTTCAAGCTAAGGGCTATATTCTATTTTATAGAAATTGTGTTTCTTGAAAATAGGGCAGGAGAAACGTAGTATCTGCTATAGTTTGGAAGAAGCCCAGGCTGTGCAGAACCAGAAATCACACTTCTAAAAGTTCACCACTGAAGACTGAGTTGCATATAAACACACTATGTAAGACAGCATTAAATGATCCAGGATATAAACTATGAAAAAGTTTTTTTAAATAACTTTGCCCTACATTCATGTATCTTTTGCCAAAAGCCACTGTGTACTATGATCCAAGTATTTATCTGTCCCCTATGGCAAAGTATGATTTTTACTCAGATTGCCAATTTTCTTTTATTTCACAAAACCAATGAGGTTCATTTTTAAGCAGTTCAAGCTGCACAGAACCCAGACCTCCTGTATTTACAAAGGACTCTGAAGTCCCCAAATGTGTGGTTCCTATTTGGCACAAGGGGAAGCCAACAAGGAAAAAAAGACAATTCTAGGATGAAAGCAATGCTGGGGAGTTGGACTACGAAGCATTTTCTGCTCTCTGGTCAGGAGGACTTGGTCACAGAGGGAGAAGGTACATGGAGGCCCAGAGTTAAAACTACATTAGAAAGTTTCAACCCTAAAGGAGAATAAATCATCCATCTTCCTCCCAGTTGCCCTGGACATCTTCAAGTGTATACACTTTTTATAAAATAACTTTGCCTTGCTGGAACCATACTGGAAATGAATGGGGCTCGACATGCTACCTTTGATATGATTCAGTCTTTGTAAGATGTCTAATTGTTTCTCCTCTGCAAATAATGATTTTCTTAGAAAGCCATAGCTCCAGGGGCCTGTGTCAGAACCTCTTCTTTCAGAAGAAGCAGGGTAAGGAGATTCACCCTCCAGATCCCTTGCTAGAACTGAAAGGCCACACAACAGTCACCCTTAGGGTAGATAAAAAGTCCACTTTTGGCAAAATGATTCCACAGCTTGAGTGCTGCTCTGATCCACAGAAAATACAAGCAAGACAAAATGGCTTAAAGCAGATTCATTATTTTTGCATTCCATTAGTATCTTTTATCACAACAATGAGCATTCAAATGCCTTGTTAATTCTGCAAATGCCTTTCTTTTTTTCTTTTAGGGGCAGGTAGTAAGATTGATACTGAGAAATGTCATGAGGCAGTGGTGGTGACTACTGGTGTGAAAGATCATCCCCTATGGGCCCTGAGATAGGACATTTGCTCAGTGTTGCTGAATTAATTTTTGCTCTTGGTTTCAGGAATCCAAACCCTGATGGATCCCACTGACACCAGCAGGAAGGTTTTTCAGGTCTCTAGCCATATGATAAAGGACAGGACTTGTGGCTCATGTAGTACAGTGGAGTGTTCAGGAGTCTACACAGCTGCTGATGAAATCATGCAGAAGACAGCAAAAGCAAAGAAATTTTTGAGATTGAGATGGTATCACTGAGAAGGACTTTGGTCTATAGTATAGAAACCACAGTGTTGTTCATTCTTCTGCACAGCTGCAAAACCTGGAAACTTAAACAGTTGTTGTGTCAAACTACTCAGGCTCCATTTTTACTCTGTTCCCTTGGTGTATAGAATGACAGGGTAAGATCTCAAACACTGAAGTATTAGAACACTGTCAAATACCCAGTCTCAAAATAATGTTCTTGGAAGCTCAGCTATATTAATTCAAATCTGAGAGCAGAGTGACCAGAGCTGGTTTATGCCCAGTGCAAATATAGGCCAATAAAATATTATGAGGCCACAGATGCAGCGATAAACCCAGACTGGTGGCTTTAATTCCCCAGCGTGGGAGACTGCAGCCAAAGTCTGTCTGGTGTGGCAGGGATTAGGTACTGATAACATCTGAGTCTGAGAGCAAAACCAGATTGCTGCTGCAGAGCACAGAGTGGCCCAGAAGGAATGGGAGCTCTGAGTCAAGGGAAGGACATCTGCCATACCTGTGGCTGCTCTTAGAGCTGCTGGCCTGATTTCTTTTTGAGAAGATCTTCAAAAGCTGAATGCTTTGAGTTAACAGATGTTGTTGTCAGGATTTAGAGTATTTCAGATATTCAGGAGTAGAACTGCAACCAGAATCTGGCCCATTGTTTCTAATAGAAGTTACCCAGCAGCCATCAGGCTGTCCCAATAGTTGCAGGCTCATGTTCTGGGGACAGTTTGATTAATGGCAGGAGCAATACAACAGCTTAACAGTGCTGATATTTGTACCACTGCTGGAGTTCTCAGAGCCAACAACCTTCTGAAGAGGGCAAGAGGGCTCCCACATCCTGAGGGCAGCACCAAGGCACAGCCTGAGGTGAAAATGGCGTCCTAACACAATTCAGCTTCCTCAAAAAATAGAATACTAGGAGAGCAAAAATGAAAGAATTGTGTTAATTGGTAGGTTAATTGCTGGGAGACAATGGTGAAGGAAATAGGTCTTCCCATTTTTGGCAGTGATAAAGTGCAATTGAGTCCCAGGTGCAACAGGAAGCTGCACCCTCAGATTTGTTTCTTAGAATACTGTGAATACTTCATACAAGTCCTCAGGATTTTCTACAAATTCAATGGCTATTAAGTCCCAGAACACATGGTGCTTCAGTCCTACATACACATCTCTAGCTCACTACATCCTCACGTCTGAATCCTCTTATCCCATACAGAATTAGGAAAGGCCTCCTAAACTTGCTGGTAGGATGAACCAGGCTGTACATCACAGCAGGGTGTAGTCAAGGCAGGTGTTTAGTAGGTCACTGGTGTGATTAAGCTGTTGTCACAGCAAATGTGGGCCAGGCAAGCTGTGCCAGAAGTGGCTCAGTAACTCAGGGGCTGTCGAAGGTTCACTGAGCTGATACTGAAGACTGAACCACGTTCACTCTTTTAGCCTGGGCTGAACACTCCTGCCCTGTCTGGCAGAATTCCTGAAGCAGAACATATGCTGGGAAATGTTCTTCCTTGGGGCAGACAATATTAAGATCTTAATTTTTTTGTGTAACCAGAAACCATATGTCTCATTATGTTTTACAATCACATCCTTGTCTTAGACCTAAATTTATCTGTGTTCCACACCAGTCTCAATGTTATTCACTGTATTTAACTCCCTATTATTAGGTGAAATTATCTTTTCCAAGAATGCTGAATTGTCCCACTGAGGTTGGAGGCGATGTTGCTTGTACTAGAGAAATGAGTCCCAGATCACTTTAAGGTTCCTGTATTATTATTTTGTGTCTTGTATCTTGTAAGCAACCTGAAAGTAATTCTGACAAGCTAGAAGTCCTTTATCTGCTGAGCTGTCTTAACTGCATAAACACAAGAGCATTCATAGGTGGTGACAGCAGTGAGTAGCTCAGCTTAAATTATTATTTTCTAAGTACTGACAGTGTCTTTAACTCAGTATATGTCTGTGTCAAACACAGTGCCTGTTCTGAGAAAGGAGAGCCTCACTTGATACCACATCCACGTGGGTAGATCTGTACCAAGCCCAAAATTGTAGGAAAATTAATAGAGATCTGCAGGGTCCAATCTGGTTGCCTGGAAGACAGGTGTGCAGCACAGAGAGGTGGACAGGCTGCAACACCCTCCCATTAGTTTTGTAGTATTTGGGGCTAATGCAAGTGTCTGGATTGTGTGCCAGACTGAAGCTCCTGTCCCAGCTTGCACCCTCCAAAGATCATTTTGTGGGACACAGACCCACAGGAGGGCTGCTTCCCAGGCTGGTTGGCAGTGGGGAGGATCCCAACAGCCTTCCTCATCCCAGTTCAGTGGTAAAAAGTCAAATAAATACCTCACTGCCACTCTCCCTAGAGCTTCTTGTTCTGCAACATTCCCAGGACACCCCTGCCAAACATCCAGCTCATGGCTGGAAATATCAACATCCAACAAAACCAACCCCTGAATTTGAGAATGTCTCAAGTGTTTCTGGAGAGGCCTGGCTGAACTAACAAACACCTCCAGTCTTCCCCCTGCCCTAGGTGACATTTTGTTACTTGCTTCTCATTCTTTAGAGTTCTCATCCACAAATTGCTCTCTTGAATGTTTTTAATTAACAAACCAAAATTTTGGCTAATACTGGATTTTTTCAATCCAAGTAAACCAGCTTAAAATAAAAAATAAGCCGAAGCTCTGGCAAACACATTCAGGTCAGCCCTTCACTAGATAAATTGTGTAACTTTGGTAAGGCTAGTCTCAAAGACTGGATCACAGTGCATAATATATTAAAAAATATTGGGAGAATTCCAGCATCCAGTATTAAGTGGGTAGTTGTAATTCCTGCAGGATAAAGAATTATAAAGAAACATAATGCTTTAATCCTCCACAAATTTGTCTAACATTTAATCTAGCTACTAACCATATGATATTTCCTTTCTCGAGCACTCTTAATTTATTCCTAATTCTACTAATTAGGACTACAAAACTAAGGGAGAAAGCAGAAATCACCAGCAATTATATTTATATTTCGTTGTAAAGCTGTGGCTCATACATGGCATTCATACTCAGAGCTGTGCAGGAATCCTCAGTGTGGATCTCTGCTTTCAGAATAATTTTCATTCACTCAGCAGGTCAGAGCACAATCATCACACTCCCACTGTGCACTCCTGCAGCACCTTCCATCCATCTCAAATCACAAAACTAAGGCAATTCAGTACTAATGAAGTTTTTAACAATCTGGGAGCAGAATTCCCTTTTGAGGGATAATAAAGCTGAAACTGCCAGTTCTCCCCCTCCTATAAATATCCTCTCCATCTTCCCAGGTCCAGCTCCATCCAGCTGCTCTCCAGTTTGTCCCCTGTGTCAGCCAAGCCCCCAGGGCTCGGGCAGGAGGCTGTGTCTGCAGGTGGTAGGGAAGTGATGCCCAGCTGGCTGTGCTCTCTGTCTTGCTTTGGCTACAGATTTGACACTTGAACCAGGCAATCATGGTTTTCATGGACAATTTGCAGAGATAACCCAATGCTTTGTGCTGTCACTACTGAGGTGACAGCTCTGTTGGTGGCACTGCTTACAATGGTTGCAGATGCTCATTGCTAAGCATATCAGTGCCCAAGTGGCTTAAGCTACATCACTTCAGTCACATGGAAGTTTGTATAAAGGCACTGCAGTAGCTTAACCAAACCTTGATAACCTTTAAACATCCCTTCCAGCCCAAACCATTTGATGACTCTTTATGGCCAAAGCTTTTTTCACCACCTAGGGCTCTAAAGCAGTTTCTCCTTGCATAAATTTATGCACTGGTTTTACTCTCTTCTGCCCATAGGTTCAGAACTTTGGGCTGAAAATAAATCAGTTCTGAAAAGAAACCTATTAGAATCATCACACAAATCTTGATTCCTAAATGCTGCACAGAAAGATAAAATTTTTTTAGCTTTTTTGCTCAACTGTATTATGATTCCTCTTTGAAGCCTGCAGAGGGTGTGCTCTCCATTTCAAATTAGAGTTGGATGTCTTTCTGCAAAGCAGTAATTCAGCTCAAACAGAACTTATAAATTAGCAGAAAGTCAGAAAAGATTTAGAGATCTAGATTTTATTGAAATAAAATATCTATGAGTTTCACTGCAGATTATGGCCATTTTTTTCCTTTGCAACTCAGTTGTGAGTAAAGATGAAACTGTTGGCCTCAGCCCAGATTCTTCTTCTAAAGCCTTGGGAACCATATTAAAGTAAAATTTAGCAGAAACTGTGCAGCTCTAATCTCAATTTTTATAATGAGGAATGGAATCCTCCATTTAAAAAGAAAATTGTTCTTGACTAAACTGCTGCAAAGTCTACACCACTTATAATTTTAGTTATGAAAGTGTATCAGGAGGATCTACAGCAAATGAGTATTTAGAAATCTAAAGTAGATTAAAGCACCTGCACCTCAGGAGTACATCCCTGAACACTAATATGGTCTTGAACAGCTCATTATCAAAGTAGGAAAGACAAAATATGAAATAAAGGAATATTCTTCTCCTCAGTTAGCAATTATGTTACCCCAGTAACAAGATGGAGACTGTGGCAGATCCAGAAACTGACACTAGAACTCCCAGGTTTCACTCCAGGTTTTTAGAAGCAAGTCCCAAAACTTTAATTCTGAGGAATTGTCAGTCTGTTGAGCCCTGCTCAGCAAGGTGCAGCTCTATGGCATGAGTAGGGAGACCCAAACCACAGTAAACAGAAATTGTTTTCAGTTGCATAGAAATTATTCTTTTATTTGTTCATTTTTAGGAACATGTTTCCAGCCAATCTTGTTGAGGCCACATTCAAGCAGGTAAGTGGCTATATTCCTTTTACCACAGAGGGAAGAGATGAGCCAGCATCACATAAAACATGATTTTTGTAAAACAGAATCCAGATACAGACATTGCATGTTGCTTCAGACACTGTTAGCACCTCCAGCATTTAGGAATTTTTGAGTTCCTCTCCATTAGCCTCAGCAGTTGGTATCTGAGGGCAAACAAACAAGCATAAAGTGCACAGTGTGACAAAGAATAGACAGGCACACCCATGTCAGCTCCACCTAAGGCTGATCTTTTGGGAAAGGTGCTGCAGGGAAGCAGAAGAATTGATGCTGGTGTGCCTGGAACATGGTTTCTGTTACCCCAGGACTGCAGACTCAGAGTAGCTGGAATCTCTTTAAGAGCACCCAGTAACACCATGCAAAGGAAGACACAAATACCATATCAAATTAAAGCAACAAAATAATGTATTTGGGAAGAATCTAATTACTCAGATTGGAATTTGGCCAGAAAACTACATCTGAAAGTTCTGAGTCAGCAAGAGGCATGGCTATATTTATTTCACCTGGGGAAATATTTCATGGAAACCTTATCTCTTGTGAGATAAAGAGAAGGGCACTCAAAACCTCTAGAGAGTCATTCCTGATTGTGTCTTCTAGGGAAGTAGCTCTATCAGGAGAAAAAGAGTTTGCTGCACAAAGGTCTGAATATGGGAAACTCTGATTTTGTTATGCTTTTCCATAAATCCCACTGGTTTTATAGATTTTAGCAGCATAGGGACAGGAGCTGTCATTCTTCTTTTCATGCTTGTCCCTTTAATATGCAGCCCTGTTGAAACAGAGCACTTAGGAGGTCTCATTAAGTTATCACTTCCTGCTGGGAAACTATAATAAAATCTGCTTTGTTTTCTTTCAGTATCGCACCAAGAGCATTCCCATCATTAAATCTAACAAAGCATCATCTGAAAGTGCAACTCATCGCATTATCATATATGGAGTTCAGGATGAGAATGGATCCAATGTCCAGAATTTTGCCTTGGATATCACTCCTCCTCCTGAAGTGATTTATAAGTCAGAACCTGGCACGAGTGATGGCATGAACGTGCTGGGGATTGTGATATTCTCTGCCACAATGGGTAGGTCTCAGATATGTTTGGGTTTTAATCATCTGAGTATCCATTTAAGAGAAAAAAATAGGGTTTGGGTTGTTTGGTTTCTTGATTCATCTTTTTTTTTAACTGCTTCTCTCTAAACTGTGAGGAAAAGACAAGCCTAGTATGGAATGTTTCTCTCAACCTTTCAAAGATAAATCTTCAACATCCTTAATGATTTTTTCCCATGCAGCTCTATTTTCTGTGCAAGCATTTACATTCTTTGTGTTTATTTTTTTTCTGGATTACTTTGAGCTTTTATTTATGAACTGTTTTTCCCTGAGTGTAAGAAAGACCAATCCAGTGTGCTCAGAGGAGGTAAGAATTACAGTATGAAGTCAGACCCTGTCAATATTCTGTTTCATTCTCTGTCAACAAGCAGAAACCCCAGAGAAGATTTCAAGAAATTCTGAAATAAACTATTCTATAGCAGATTTTCCTTCTAAATCTGAAGAATTTAGTACAATTCTAATGCAGAGAGTTTCAGGTGTTCTATTACAGAAATAAAGCACTTCTCATACTCCTCTTGGTTTGGGAGGTGTCAGGTTGGGATACCCCAAGCTCTCCATCCCTGAAGCTGCTCCCAGACCAACTCCTTTCCTAAAACTCACCCTACTAGGTAGAAAATTACCTTAGCCCTGGAATCGCCACTGTCTGTTGTTCTTGCCCAATCTTAGTCACATTTTACCACTTTGTTAGAGTAGAATATAACTGTCAGGTGCCTAAATAAACACACAATTCAGTGATATCACAAATAAGTGACCTACAAAGGTCTATTGTCTTATCAGTTTTAGATCTGTGAGACTTCTTTTTGCTTGAAACATCTTAATTTTATTTTTGCCATCCTGCAATGGCAAATAGACATAAACAGTCTAGAACCTTACCAGAGTGGACTCCAAGAACTTCTATCTGGTTAATTTATTGTCTCACCTGCTAGAGGAATTCACTGGTGTCATATGTGTTTGTGGATATGGAAGAAGGAATTTAAACAAACGTGCCCTAGTTAATGGTAAACTTCTGATTATTTTTACAAGAAAATGCTGATCAAATTTCCTGTAGCTACATTAATTCCTGGAAGTCAATCTGGTCAGCAGAGGTAGGTCCATAAAACATTTTGACTGTAGTTAGTATATTATGGTTCATAAAAGCACAAGGGGTCAAAAATTAAGTCTGGAATTTTGTCTCCAGAGGGTGGTATTCCACATGCAACGCTGCTGGAATCTGCCTGTCCCCCAGTTTGTTGTATTTTATAGTCTATTCCCAAAGTACAGTGTCACAGCAAACATTACTCCAGCCAAAAAAATATTGGATACAAAGGAATTAATTATGTGTGCTTATTAGGATCAAGGACAATTTTATACTTCTGAGCACAGAGGATCATTCATTGTTTTCCCAAAACTGAATGTATTGCTTTTACCATGCCCCTAAGTCTTGCTGGGGCTCAAGAGATGGAAGCTGGGAGCTGTTTTCTTCCTGGCTGATGTACAGAAACTCTGCTGCCAGCACTGCCATGCATAGCTCCAGCTGCTGGGTCAGCTCTGCTGGATTAGCCTGTGAATAAACCTGAGATCTTAAACCCTCAAAACTTGTCATCTACTGGGGACTATTCCAGACTGTTGCTTTGAACAAAAGATGCAGCCACTCATTATCACTGTCTTCAGCTTTCTGCAAAAAATGGAAGCCATGAAACAAGACTTTTTTGCTTGAATCTGTAAGAAAGAAGAGCATCCTTCTAAAGTTTGTATTTATTGCCAAAAAAAAGTATGCAGGCCTTGGCACTTTCCAGCAGTTTTGCTCACTTTGTCTGATTCCTAATTGCAGAAAGGTATTTTTACACCATTTCAGTGTAGAAAAGCAGCATTAGGGTGGATATGGGGTCTTACTACAGGTTCTTTAAACTCCTTTAACAGCATCAAAATAGCATAAAGGGACAAGAACTTAAACATGAGTTAACTGTCTTTTCCTTTTCCTGAAGTGGGAGATGAATGATTTAGTAATCTCAGCCCAGGAATAAATCCTGTGCATGAATGACTGGACTCCAGTGCCAGGCATGCACCAAAATGGGCAACATTTGACAGGCAGAGTGTGAGGTCAAGACCCATGAAAAGCCTGGGTGCTGTGACTGCCTGTATTACCTCTTCTCACACAGCAGGCAGGAGCTTCTGTTAGAGATTATCCCAACTGGCTGAGCACTGAGGCATCTGATTGTTTTTTATTCCTGGAGGAACATGCATTATTTATTCTTTACAAGAAAAATGTTTGTACTGAAATGGAACTTGACACAGCAGGGCTGCAGACAGAAGGCCCCAGTCTGGGGCTGTCCTCACCACCAGCCACATGCTTTGGTAGGACAGTGCTTTAAAGAGCAAATTTCACTAACTCCTGTAAAATGAAAAAGAAGGCATTTCATCTTTTTGGCACTATAGAGAATTAGAAGCCAAGATCAAATTGTAGAAACTACCACTGACCAGGCTAGAAGAGCTGAACTGTATTTAATGTCCTATTACAAAAAATGAGCAACCAGCTTAATTAAAAGGTATTTTTTTTCTGACCTAGCAGTTCCAGCTTCAATGATTACTAACATGCTTACAAGCCCACATCTTGAATGCACTGTTATTGTGAAATCCCTGGATAAAACAACTGAGAACCTCCCTCCCTGCCTCAGGAGGGGACTTCCCTGGAATCAGTGCTGCCCAAGACCTGGCTCACAAGTGCAGATGTGGGCTCTGAGGATCAGAGCCTGGGATCTTGCTGATAGAGGACACTGCAAATCCAGAGCAAGAGGCAGCACACCCCCCACTCACAGCCCCTTGCCTCCCCTTGAAACTGCCTTCAAAGGCAGTGCCCCTGGGTGCAGGCAGCTTTTGAAGTGCTTCATTGAGCAATTAACTCAATCAATTATAATCCTTTCAGAGAGTGATGTCAGAACATTCATAAAATAGGAAAATTATGTCTATTTATATGCATTAGTGGAAACTAACACTGTCTGGAGAATATATGGCTGGATGGCACAGCCTGGAGATGGATTGTTTTCCTTTCAGAGCACTGAGTGCACATGAATGGGTTTTCACTGCTTTCTTTGCTGGTTAGGTCTGTGAATCCATTTGGATTTTCTTCACATGAACTTCCTTTTCCTTATCTCCCCCAAGACTGACTATAAGGGTTGTTGATTATTATTATTAGTTGACAGATATCAACTAATAATGGGAAGGAGACCTCAGGTATTAACTCTCTGTTATCACAACAAACCTCAGTAGTGGCTTTGCCCCTGGAAAGTCCCCTGCGTGCTGCCCAGTTGGAGGCAGCTGTAAGGCAGCCACAGCTTCCTCCATTAGAGGGATATTTCCCAGTTTGTCTTCCAATGGATCCCTCAGAGCAGGTAAATCCATCTCTGGGCTCTACGACAGTTAAGGAAGTGAGCTTGCTCCTACAGGGAGTAAATCTATGGCACAAAAGTCTCTACTGCCACAGAGAAACTTTCAGGGAAGTGTAAATGAAAAAAAAAACCCAAGCTGGGGGACAGTGCCCATGTGTGGCCTGGCTGCCCCATGCTCTCACTGTGTCTGTGTGTGTGTGAGGTGAGATTTTTCAGACCCCACATCTATTGATACAAGGGGAAGATCTGCAGCCTTCCAATCATCTCCCACAAAGCTCACTTTGAACTGCAGCAGAGAGGAAAAGCACTGAGCTCTGCAAGGAGGCACCTGAGAAATTGAACCTGAATGCTTTTGTTTGCAGGTATAATGTTGGGAAGAATGGGGAACAGTGGTGTTCCTTTGGTCAGCTTTTGCCAGTGCTTAAATGAATCTGTCATGAAGATAGTGGCAGTGGCTGTTTGGTAAGTAGCTGTTGTTAGTAAGAAAATCAGTATTTTTTTAAAAAAAGAAAATTTCAACAGAGGAGGATGTACAGAAATGTCATAAACTTATTTCCAGGGAAATAAATGAGGTGAAAAATCCTTAGCTTTGCAGGTCCCTCAGCATTTGGAGGGAGATAAAGAAGCACACATCCTGTCTGTGGTTTGTGCTGTCGTTTTGGCAGAGGCACCCCGGATTTTACTCCCAAAAACCAAAACATGGTATAGCTGGGTGAGTGCTGTATGCACCAAGGGCACTGCCAATCCTTGGGCATACCAAGAAGGAATATAATACATCCAGCCCATGCAAGGAGGGAGCAGGGTGAGATTCTAAAGCTGGTACTTCATCCCTTACAGCACTGCTACTACTGAGGAGTACCCCACATAAAATATTGTTTTAACCAGGTGCTTCAGGCACTCAAGTGTGAGAGAGAGGGGCTGAGTCTGATAAAACCAGGGAACCCACCTGTGCCTCTTCCAGCCAGGATGTTGTCACTGCACTGCTAGTGTTTGGTAAAAGTCAGCTGTCTCCTAATTATGACTGCCTTTCCTTTTAATCAGGTATTTCCCATTTGGAATTGTGTTCTTGATTGCTGGTAAAATCTTAGAAATGGATGACCCTTCAGCCATTGGGAAGAAGCTGGGTTTCTATGCCATTACAGTGGTTTGTGGCCTGGTGGTGCATGGGCTCTTTATCCTGCCAATGATGTATTTCTTTATCACCAAGAAGAACCCCATCGTCTTCATCAGAGGGATTCTACAAGCCTTGCTCATTGCTCTGGCCACATCCTCCAGGTATTTAAGAGTTTCTAGAAGGACAGATGAAACAAAAAGTTTTCTAGATCCTTACTCCAGCTTTCTCTTGGGAACAGCACACCATAGCTGTACATTTGTATCTGAAAAATGGCCTGTGTCAAACTCACTGGTATATTTGTTAAAGATGTGTCTCTCAACTTTTGGAAGTTATGCATGGGAACCATTTGACAGTACTGTTTGCCACATTGTTTTCCCTAAATTTAAAAAATATTGGAGAAAAATTGCTTTTCATAGAGGACTAGAAAGGAAATAGGGTATTTTTCCATAAAAACAAACGCTGTGCCTCTACAAAGTTAATATATATAAGGGACACACAATTTGTCCAAACTTAATTTTTGGTATTAGTGGAGAACCTCCTAGTTCAGTCATATGGAAATATTTTACATTAAGAAAAGGCTGTGGTTGCAAGCTATTGTCCAGGACTGGGAAAGTATTTAGCTGTTCTACTCAAAGAATAATATTTTTTGCATCCTTTTTAGAGAATATATACAATGAGTTTTAACCATAGCTGAACAAAGGTACAGTGAAAATGGGAAACAGCTTGTGAACTGGTTATGAAAATTACTCCCAACATGGATAAACTGCTGCATGAGAAGTGAGTGAAAGGGGCTGGAATTCACTTGCATAGAGTGGAGACAAGAATGACAACTAATAATTTCTAATAATATTTCTGTGTAGCCAATACCATGAAAACCCAGTTCTATGGCAAGTGTGGCTGGAGGTTTCTTACTCTCAAGTAACAGGAGCAGCTATACCTAAGGCTTCCTATGCAGTAATAACAGCCACAGTAGAAATGGAAAATGCCAAGCAAAGAGGTCTCTTTAGCACATCTTACATATTTATTATTTCTACTGTCATTTGTAAAGGAAGAGGGCTAAAGAAAGGAGAAGGTACTGTTCTTTTATATAATTTTTGCTTTGGGATGATTTTTTTAAAAGTTATTGTTCTTTGACAGAAAGACTGGAAATACTGAAATCTTTCCCAGATTTTGAAATTATGACAAGTACTGACAAACACTTACTTTCATCTGCCTTATTTAGACTCCAAGTTAGTAATTAGTACAAGATCAATGATAAATTTGGAACATCTATTAATAAAGAAACATAATGAAAAGTTAAAAGGCTTTATTAACTCCAGAATGTTTCTTATTAACTATGACAAGTGAAGAGTACTTCACAGTTGAACACCGATGCCTTCTTCCATATTATAATAATTCTATAAAATTGAGTTCTGATGACTATTAATCCTTTCAGACAATAGTATTGTACCAGCTTCTTATCCTTCATGCCTCTAATTGTACTTTTCTTCATAATTTCCCAAGTTCCTTGAGGAAGAAGTCACATAATCTCTCCTACAATAGAGTGACCCACTTAGAAATAAATTCCATTTGTAATTGGTGTGATAGTAGAAGGAAAAGGCAGGACTGACTTATAGATAGAAAGTTCTGAGAAGGCAGTCAAACAAATACTGATATAAATAATTTTTTAATAATCTAATAAGATTATTAAATTCTAATCTTATTAAATGTAATAAGATTATGTAATCAGTGCATATGGCTTTGCATAGAACATCATCACTGATAAATAATAATGTGAGGTCTGCAGAAATCTGGAAATCTGCAAATCACCTAGGTAAATAATACATAGAAAAGTAACATGTATAGCTTGAACAGATTAGTTGTCATAAATTTTTTGCTATGATCTTCAAAACTTATTTTTGCTACAAAACATTACTTTGCAATGTGGTAACTACCACCAGTGTGAAAAGGGAAATAATCTATATTTTATGAAGGAACAATAAAAAAGGAAAAATTTAAGTTGCACTAGACCCATGCTAGACTTGGGTAATTAATTTCATATTTACAGGCACAGAGGGGGAGTAGGGTGGGAGCAGGGCTCTCCCACTCTCAGGTAGCTCAGCCTGGTACCCATGACCAGCAGGACTTGATACCAGAGAAGATTTAGTAGCTTTACTACCAGAATGCCAGCAAAGCTAAGGGGAGTCCTGAGGAAAGGCTCTGAACTTACAGATTTGGGGGGCTTGGACCTTTTGGAGGGATTTAGCACTGTTTGCCTCTTCTTACCAGTGTCAACACAGGCCTGACATGGGTTTTGTTGGTTTTCTGCTCAAATAGCAAAGCCTTGTCTAGAGGTAGCTGAACTTTTCACCTTTGTTACACTGAAGGGAATGGATGCTGCACATAACTGAGCTGCTGCCAAAAGAACATGCACAAGCAATTGGGGCTGGACAGGAGAGCTGCTCCTCCTGACAGTCAACACATCTGCATTTGGTTAAACAAGACTTGCCACAGGGGCATTATGTAACACACATAATGTGGGTATTGGATTTTCAGATCATCTTGGAGGAGAACAAAGAGTTGATTTGAAGTGTACTGGTGTGTTTCTTGCAGATGTTTCTGTGTCAGTTGATGTCTACATTTAAAAATATAAAAAACCCCACAGATCAGTGTTCTGATACTCATTCCAGCTAGCCTGCACCTGTGGAATTGTGGAAAGCTTTCATTTCAAGCTAAAACTCAAACTGCAAGATTCAAAAACAAACCATGTACAAACCTCAGGAATGTAACACAAGGGAACCTGAAAACCACTGAGCAGCTGTCCCATGGCAATGATATTACTGAATCTGAACATTATTCTAAGCCATTTCCCTTTAATGAAATTTTCTGCACCCCATTCTGAATCTCTTTCTGTTTCTCCAGAAATCCCAATCACAGCACTAATTTGGTTTGCACAGACATTATGGGAGAGACAGGGAGGTCTCTTATTTCTTTGGTGTCTTGTTTAGGATGCTTGGATCCTTCCAAGCAGCACCAAGTCCCTGCATCAGTCCCCTGGCCAGGTAGCCCATGCAGCCAAGCCCTGGGCCTCAGGATGGGCTGGTTTTGGCAGCAGGCACCAGCAGGGATGTACAGAGCTCCTTTCGCTCCATCAGTACCATGTCTCCAGCAGGTGCTGTCACTGCCCACCTTGCTCTGCCCTGGGGTAGTCAGGCTGCAGAGCTGTGGATTTCTGACTCCCTGCTTTCCTCCCCTCAGCCCTCAGCTTATCACCTCTGACTGGACTGAGAAAGCAGTATTTGGCCTACAGGGAAAAGTCCTCTGGATTTTAGCTTTTCTTGTTCTAATGGCCTGAGGGAATTTTATGTTTCTAGGTCATCTTTCCATATCATTAATGGATTAAAGCAGCACCTTCTCAATGGTCCATTCTATCAAAAGAAGCAATTTTCATCTCCTCTGCAGACCAACACGAGTTTTTCAATGGTTTTGCTGCTTATGAAACACTCTGAACTTGGCTGTTGCACAGAGCAAATTAAAGGCAGATTTAGCAAAAGGGAGATGAGATCAGTTTGTTAATTTTTTGGAGCAAATATCAAAATGCATTTGAATGATAAGATAAACAGAGCAGGCCGAACAGCTGTTCTTCCACAGTGCCTCCTGCCTTTGTGGCTCTCACTAGCAAGAGCTTGGCCTGATCCAGCATTAGCTTATACTCAGTGTCTGCAGCTGCAGCATTTTATCCCAAAATTGATATATAACTCTAAAAATGAATTTTTAGTTCTTAGAGTTAGTTCTGGGAGATACCCCTCCTTTTAGTTGAAAGCTTTAGGAAAGTTTTTTTAAGCCTTAACAGATTAAGGTCTGTGCTTTAGAGTATATTTTCCTCCAAAGAAATGCAGCGTCAAGCTTTCATGTTATTGCTCCACTGTTTAACACTACATAAAACAGCTTTCAGAAAACAGGTTTCCTCTGGTTTGCATTTGACAATATTTGTACAATACTTCCTCTGAGGGATTTCTGTCTCTTCTCTTCAGAAAGAGGGAGAATAACATTTTTAATTATGGGTGAGGAAAATTTGCTCTAACTCTAGTATTTATACATATGACTGTCTTTATCCCCCCTCAAGGGAAGGAATGAGTTACACTACAAGTGAGTTAGATGTGCAGCCCAAGGGATGAGAAGCAGTAGACAGCTGGTTAGTGTAAAATTCACCCTGCCTGGAGAAGGTTTGCTACGATTCGATGGATTTCCCAGAAATAAAAGTAATTCAATGTGTGCTTCTCTCTGCTGTTCTGCAGCTCAGCCACACTGCCTATCACTTTCAAGTGCTTGCTGGAGAACAACCATGTGGACAGGAGGATTGCCAGGTTTGTGCTGCCCGTGGGAGCCACCATCAACATGGATGGGACAGCACTCTACGAGGCAGTGGCTGCCATCTTCATTGCACAAGTAAACAACTACGAGCTGGATTTTGGACAGATTATTACTATAAGGTATGAACCTCACATTCCACATGCTGGGATTTGTTTGTCTTGTTGAGCCAAGCACTCTGACAATTCTTGTGTGGAGGAATGTTTGGAGCAAAACTCATCTTTGCTATTACCAAAGGATGCATTCCTCCTAGGATGGTTTTCTTTAAATAATGCAGAGATCAGGGACTGTACAGAGAGAAACTGTACTGGTACTGTCCAACAGAAATATGTGGCCACCAGGAATTGCATTTCTGTTTGAGGATAAGCATCTAATTCTTACTTTTAGGCAACCCATTGATCATTTTCTAGCATTGCTACTATTGGTGTTTATAACACTCTTAAACATCAGAATTATTTTCAACTTTAACTCTGGTTCTCTTTACCTGAGAAAAAAAAGGGTAAAAAAACCAAACAAAAACACATGCTAGAAGTCTTGTATCAGATACAGGGAAGAGTGTGTGTTACAGAGCTCCTTTTCAAACCTTGGAGGATTTAGGGGAACAGGGAAGGAGGACAGAGGCTGCTATCAGGACAAGTTTTCATCAGGATGTCATATTAATCAGATATTTTTAAAATGTCTTCTCTGCTGTTTGTTAAAACTTCATAAACAACCAAGCTGTGGATGGGCAGATTGTGCTAGAGCTACATACCCCATCCTTGAAAGGTCTGTAATGGATCCAGAACTCTAGAAGATCCAGCTGACCAGTTACTGCCAGAATAACTCCAGTGGCTGCCAAAGAATGCCTCAGGGAGTGAAACCTGCAGCTTCCAGCAGGGAACAAATGATTAGAAAAACATTCCTCATAGTCAGAGCCTTGTGCAACATATTTGAGATCTGCTTACCTACCCACCCAGTGACCTCATCATGGCCCTGTTTACACTCCTGGGCCTTGCCCATCTTCTGCTGGACTTCAAAACCTTCATGACAAGAGGAGGAGAGTCCTGAAACTAACCACAGATGACAGCTGAGGTTTGCTAATGGGTTTCTGGCAAGATCTTGTTAGATGAGAACCAGAAGAAAGAAATTGTGCCCATGTGAACTCTTGCTTTGAGCTGTCTCTCTCTCTGAAAATTATTGGAATAATCCTGTGCTGAAATTTAATCTTTTTGATTACTTTTGGATTGGGGGATATTTTTAGAACATGGACCTAAAATATGGCAGAGAGCATGGTCAGTTCTTACATACACTGGGAAGTAGACAATAGTGATGTAAAAAACTGAGGAGGAATGGATAGTGGTTCAGTTCTAACTTTCTTTTAGCAGGACACTATTTTATCTATTTTCTCTGCTCATATTAAGTGCTTGTACATAAGAAGCAGAGAGCAGTAAAGACAAGAGAAGGGAAATACAAGTGAAGTTTGGAAAAATACCATAAAGGAAAGGAAAGGAAATAAAAAGACTGACAAAAAAGGGGTAAATAGGAAATCACAGTGGATTCAGTACTTTGAATGTGTGAGGCCAAATTCCAACTGTATTCTGTGGAGCAAACCTGCCCCAGATCTTGCTACTTTATGATCTGGTATTTTCAAATTCAGATATTCCTGAGTGCCAGGATATTTTTGCTAGGGGTAGGAAATATTAGAAAAATAATTAGTCTCCTTTGCTCATAGTTTGTAAAATCCAGACTGACAGTTTATGCAAACTGACAGATTATGCAAACCTAGATGTAGCAGAAAAGAGATTAAAGGTCCTATTCCCATCCATTTAGCATATTATAGGAAGAAACATCTACATCAAGGTAACATTTCAAGGGAATAGCAGAGGAGCTTGCCCGTACACTCTTAGTTAAGAATTCCCTTTTTTGCTCCCAATTAAGTCATGAGACTTTCTAGCCTTAAATTTACTGAGAGACAGAAGCAGCCCTAATTAGCCAGCCAGATGATAGCACTAACTGGAGAGCCTTTTAATGGTCATTACATTTATCTCTTATTTAACTAGTGAGCACCTGTCCCTTCCTTACAATACTATCAGGATGCTATACAAGCTAACACTTGAGAAATGTGGTTTTAAATCTTTCTCATTTCCCATCACACCCACAGGCAACTGTGTTTTTTTATTGCAGAAGAGGGCTCTAGTTAGAAACACTGATGCTGCTCTACTGGTACACTGTACAGCTGTGGAGCAGGACACTGGATATCTCTGTGTCTCAGTTCTGACAGGGGTGAATATGATTACCCTCATTTTCCATCACAAGAGGTCGATGAGACTTCACTCCTTGCCAAAAGCTCTGAAACTCTGGATTGATGAATGCAGTGGATTATCAGTGTACATGCTTCAAGACATCCTTTTGCAGTTATCAACATCAGCTTTTTGTTTTTCTGCTGGATGGCCTAGCTCTTGGAAGTGGCCAGATGGGTGGAAATTAATATATCCGGTCAATTCTGATCCTTGAAAAGGAATGAAAAGTCTCCCCTAAAAATAGCATTAAGAAAGAAATGTTAAGCCTGCCAGGTCCACTCTTGCCCTGGTCTCTGCTTCTCTGGATGAAAAATTGGTGTTAAGGTCAAGAAAAATACTTTCCAGTAACTGAAGAGGTGCACTTACATCCGTGCTTGCTTCATGTTTAGATCCAAGCATGCAAAGCCACGTGCTATGCAAGGACTTCACCCTTGGCCCAGCCTTTTTACCCTTGGCCTAGCCTCCTTCTGATGGATTGACATTAAAATCCACAGCCAGAGGGTTTGCCTGGAACAGGAACTGGTACTGATGATTTAGAAATGGCTGTTGGGAGCTCTGCTGCCAAGGGTGAAGCAGCAGTGGGGACTGCTGGCAGATTTCTGCACACAGGGGTGTGTGGTGCCATGAACAAGGAGAAGCTGAGAGCTCAGAGAAGCCCCCAGGCTGGCTGGCCACAAACCCCTGCACTTGTGTTATTGAGGTGACACTGAAGTGACCCCCCCCCTCAAAGGTAGAGGGCGAGAACTGAGCACTGGGCAAACACTTGGGCACGTTCTTGCTCTCTGCCCTGACTTCTGTCCACAAAATTCTGCCACTTCTGTGCAGTGGGCTGTGTAAGAAGGATTTGGGTTTAGGAAAACTCCCATAGAAACATGCTGTGGTTTCTTGCAGGGTGTTCCACCACTGGTGAAGCTTCTTTCTTTCTTTCTTTGTTAAAGTATCACAGCAACAGCTGCCAGTATAGGTGCTGCAGGTATCCCTCAAGCTGGCCTGGTGACCATGGTCATTGTCCTGACCTCAGTTGGGCTCCCGACAGATGACATCACCCTGATCATTGCTGTTGACTGGGCACTGTAAGTAACACCAAGATTTTGAGGTTTCCAGTGTGGCAGTGGTGCTGAAAAGGCAGATGATATCCAGTGGTATGGTAATACAAGTATACATTCACTTACATTTGAAGTAACTGTTTGAAACGGAGCCAATGTGTCCTCAGAAGAAATTTGTTGCCAAAGTGGGCATTATGCTGAAAAAAGGACTTAGATGTATGAGAGAGAAACTAGATGAGATTTGGACAATATGATGTACATGAAAAGGCTGAAGAAGAGGAGTTTGTTTAGCCTAAAACCAGAGCAGGCTGAAAGAGGGCACCACAGTGGTTTTCCAAACGGCCAAGATTGTCCTGAAGAGGACAAGAATTGATTGTTCTTCATGTTCATGGGGAGGGAGAAGGAAAACCAGAATAACTACCTTAAATCGGGTCACAGGAAAACCTGAGAATAATTTTTATCTAGAAGGGCAGTAAAGCAATAGAAGTGGCTGCACCTAGCCAGGTTAGAGCTCACTTTCATGAGAGTTTGTAAAGTCAGGCCAGACAAATATCCATCAGGTGCAACTCTGAGACCTTGCCTTGGGTAAAGGGCTGACATTCCTAGGAAATGTGTTTTGCCTGCACTCTGCTTATCAGCCCCCTGACACTTCTGGCAGTGCTAGAGCAGGGAGGTGCTGCCACCCCACTGCCACCCATCCCACAAGAGCACAGAAAGGGTTGTGCTGTGCAGAGCTACCCAGACTGTGACCAGATCCATCAGATACATAACCTGAAGGTTGTACTTGCAAGGCACTGCATTAGGACTGATTCAGTTTTCTGTTCATCACAGACCCTGATGTGGTTCTGCCCTTTCTGATTTCAGTGCTAATTAAGCAGAAGCAATTTGTAGCCCCCTGCATGTTTTGCAAGTGCAGCCATTCCCTAGAGAGGTTACTTTGCTCCATTCACTAAGCACTGAGGACTGAACAGAAGAGGCAAAAATTTAACACACAGAATAAGAGATTCCTGTCACCTGTTAAAAAAACACCTCAACAATTCATAAGGAAGGGTTCATTTGAGGTCTTAACTTTTATGTAGATATCCATAAATCAACCGAACAATTTTTAATACTCTAATAAGATAAATGGTAAAATATTGGTCCCTCGCTCATTAGAATTACAATTAGCTAAATAATTAATTCATGGAGTCATAAGGAAACAATCCAAGTTAATTTTTACCTCATCTACATAAATAGATCTCCATTAATTCAGTGGAGTTCCATTACATCAGGGTTCTGGGTCAAAATATGTTACAAGTCCATTCTATTCTAGTTCTTATTTTATTCAGCTTTAAGCCACTGATTTTTTTCTACAAAGAACTGTGAGAATAAATAGTTTACTTCCCTCTTCAGTGTAACAGACTATTATATTACAATAAGAGTCAGGAGTGTTGTGTTGTATGTACATTTTAAGACATACTTTATTTAAGGAATATTCTTCTGCAAAGAATAAATAGGATCTGCTGTGGGTACCAAAACTTGGGCAGGGCAGTTCAGTTTTTAATAAAGCAGCCTTTTGATGCTAGTCACTCAAGTTCAGTAGTTAATGAAGCACAACAAAATGGAAGTATTTTAAGCTGCAATACAAAAGCCTTCTCCTGCTATATTGCTCAGTTTTCACCCAGCTCTTGCAAGATCAACATTTCATTGTTTTTCCAGTAAGTCTTCCTGCATATATAAGAATTATGTTTCTCTTTGTCTTACAATTTTTTTCAAAACAACAGAAATAAACCTTATTCAGCCTATAGTTCCAGATGGTATTAATAAGTGAGCAAGGAGCAGACCCAATTCTCTATCTTTTGTTTTATACAAAAAATATATTTCTGTATTTCTGCACTTGGTGATTTCAGGAGCCTGCAGATGCAAAGTGTCAACATGGTTGACATGATGAATATTTTCAATTTTAGTTTTAGAGGTAGTGGAGTATGAAGAATGCTTAAAGAAGGCTGGTTAGATGGTCTCACAAGACTGAAATACCCATTAAAATGCACTGCAGGCATTACAACTCATTTAGGTAACCATAACATGTATGTGAACTTCATACCTTCAGTTAGTGCCCAGAGACATAAAGAAGAAAATAAAAATGTTCCTCATTTACTGTATTAAACACAAGGTAAAATTTTTCCATCTTTACTTTACGTCTTTAATAATGTAATCTAAAGATAAAATACAAATGCAACACCCAGCCCTGGTGTTTGCACTGAAAGAAATGCTGCTAGCAGCATTTGGCCTCTTAGTGGAAAAATACAAGTGATGTGCAGTGTGGTTCCCTTCCTGCATAGTGCAGACTACTCCATACACACAGAAATATGCAATAGAACTGATCAAATGATACAGCAGGCAATACAATTTCTTAAGGGTTTCAGTATGGTGCACTGTTTCCTCTGAACAATCCTGTCCTTGGAAGGGATGCTAATTAGAGCCAAAAAAGTGAGTGCAAATACTTGAGTTCTGCTCATATAGCTGCTTCTTTACCACAGCTGACTCTTTGCACAATCCAAAATTAACAGCTGGGAATATCTTTCCAGGAATCAAAATTTGATGATCAACCAAGGGAATAAAAAAAAAAGTCCATGTGTAATGGGAATCAATATCAGCATGCACTGTCACTGTACTTCTCCTGCTTAACACAGTCTTGGAGGAATTTTTCTCAAGGCAAAACCCCAAATCAGAACAGCAGGAATTAGAAAAATGGATTCAGCAAACAAGCAGAGTACTGGGTCGTGGAGTCACCAAGCACACCAAGGTGAAGATTGTGGAATCTTCCTGCTGAAGTTGTGTGCACTTGCATGTACAGTTTGGGTAACCACACACACGAGTGACCTTTCCTGCAGGAACTTCCATGGTAATCAGGCAGGCAACTGGACAAACATTTGCATGCACATGTACATGCCTAAAATATCTGACCAAAAAATCAGCACACAGTTTCAGTCCTTTTCTATATTAAGACACAGGATCAGAACACTGGGCAGTGTTTGTATTGGACTGCCACTGACTTTCATAAGCCAAACATCTGGAGATTTCTGAACCTCCATTTTATAACCCACATTAATAAATTAAGTTAACAATATAACACAGTTTTCAGATGTGTATGTTTTTCTTGGAAAATATGTGATATATTTCAGACTTAAAAGCTATACCATCTATTTGAAACCTCATTCTAGCTAACTGATCCTAAGCTGTTTCAAGTGTAACACTTGCCTATGACAACCACTTACTTTTGTGTATTTACAGTCTGCACTTCAATAAATTTATGTTTTAGACAGTGGGTAGAAGGTGTAAACAAGGAAAACATAAGCCCATAAATGAAAAAAATGAAAAATAATGAAACTGTATATATACAAAGTACCATCAAGCATAAAAATTTAAGTTGGAAAAGATGGTAACTGAAAATGAGGAATCTCTACAAGCCACCAGTAGGCACAGAAAAGATAACTTTTTTTTCAGAAATGAACATGATTTAAATATATTCAGTGCCTGTTTAGTTTGTGTGTGTGGTTATGCGGCTCTCTTCTGAATAATTTTAATTGTATTCTGCACAGTCTACCAATACAAGAATCTTCTTAACCAGCACTTTGATTGCTGAGACTGGGACCTTGATAACTAATACTAGGTACTGGATTTACTGCCTGCCCTCTTCTTCTGCTGAATTAAGATATTTGCAGCACCAGCCTCCAGATCAGGCCATAATACTGGACCTTAATGTAAAAACTTGGACATAAAAATGTAAAAGCTCTGACATAAATGCAGTCTTAATCTGCTGTGTTTAAACTCTTCAGTGCTGAACCAGCTTGCATAGCTGCTCCAGTTAGCTCAGTTACAAACTGAAGTGTGTGGCAGCACAGGACTCTGAAAAGGCTGAAAACCCCACTGAGCAGCTCAGTCACTGGTGGCTCTCCTGTGTCACACTCCTTACTACCATGCCTAAACTTGTTAGCTGATAAAAAAAAAAAAAATTAAAAAACAGCCAAACTGGCCTTCAGCTGCAGTGATGAAGGCACAGGCCAACAACTTATCATTGCTATTTCATTTTCCAGAGACAGGTTTAGGACAATGATCAATGTCCTGGGAGATGCACTGGCTGCTGGGATCATGGCACACATCTGCCGGAAGGAGTTCATCAAGGATGGTGATGAGGTAACAACACCATGAGCCAGGGGGTGTTGGCCATGTGCCCTATTACAGCAAAGAACCTTAGAGCCCTGGGCCTCCCAGTTGTTTCATCCAGCTTATAGAAGGTGTTTTAGGGAGGGGACAGAATTGGGCAATGTGCTGCTTGTCCAGATGGGGTGGAGAGGTCATTTTCCATGAGGTCATGCAAAAAGCCCCTGAGTCTGGCACACGGGCTGGGAGCAGGAGGAGCAGCACTGTCCTGCAAATGCCTGAGTTGCTGGAACTCTGCAGCACTCCCTACCCAAGCCCTGACTGGACAGTAAATTGTCCTTCTAAAAATATCACCAGCCACAAAGCAGGGTGACAAATGTCCTTGAGTGTTGGGTATAGGAAAAGGTAAAGAGGGAAAGGTGTCTGGGAGGGGGTACATGCATAGTCATTAAACTCACAACAAAAGCAACAACCCTGGGTGTTTCAGGCCTCTGTGTTAGTATAATCTGAAGCCACCATTGCAATAATTTCCTTTCTGGACTAGCACAAGATTATTGCTCCATTCTTGACCTCATTCTCAGGCACCTTAATGCCTCTAACATTTAATACAAGTCCCTCCTTACATCTTTGTTTCCCCTTTTCTATAACTTACTCCACACACCACACCTAACTCTATCTTTTGCTCCTGCTTCCCTCCACTCATATTTTTTTTCTTTCCTCCTTGCCATTCATCATCCAGTCTTTCCCTTCACCTTCTCGTGCTCTTTCTTTAAATCCATGACAGAAGAGATTCCTAATTCCACAAACCCATCATGCTTGGGGGTGCTAATCCCCAACCATTTCAGCTCATGGCAAATTCTCACTGCCTTTCTTCCACAAATACAGAAGAGTTTAAGCAGGAAAGTTTCTTCATCAGGACTGATTTTCACAGGACATGTTTAATTTCTGGGCAGCGTTTGTAATACTGTACAAAGAAAAGAGTACTTATATCAAAGTCTTATTTCTGTTATTATTTCTCCCACTTTACAGGCAGTATTTCTGGTAAATCCCATTCCCATGCCTTCCTGCAACATGCATTTAAAATTCTTTCAAGTTTTATGCAGAAAGACAGGCTTTTTCCTCAGAGGTACTTAGGACCCTCAGTAATTACTGATGACAGGATTAGGCCTGAATATATGAGCTAGACATGTAGCTAGCTACAGAAAAACTAAACATATAACTTAATTGTAAGGTATGTAATCCTTTATGAATCCAGAAGTGTAGTTGGAGTTCCTGCATAACACAGGCCTCCTGCCATGTCATTGCTGAATTTAGAACTCACTCAGAGCTCAAGAAGAAATATTTCAAGAATATAAAATCCTTCCTAAGGGATTATTTAGTCATTGGTGATGAGATTTTTCTTTGCATCATGGTCTATAATTGTATTAAAATATACCATTAATCTGTCATAAATATTGGCTGCATAATCTGTGGAGTTAGTAATATATACCCAAAGGCCAAATTTTCTCAGCTGCAAGCCCACCTCTTTTCTCTGCCAGTATTTACGTCTTATTTTCCCCATCAGAACTTCTGGTTTGATTTAAAGGGCACTTCAATATTTAATTTAGCAATCTGTCAATAAAATCCTCTTTATTTCTTTTGAAACAGTGCAAACTGAAAAGGTAAGTGGTAGTTTAGTGGGTTAGAAGAAAGGCACAAAAACAATGTGGCAGCAAAAAAATGCTTATTGGTTTATGTAGTTGCACTCTAGAGCAATGACTGTGCACAGCTCAGTCACTGAGAGTTCATATCTTTTAAACTTAGCCCTGCAGTTCTAGTCTTTCTTTGCCCTACTTGTATCACTTTACTGATGCAAGCAGTTATTACTGTGGGTATAAGTTAAACTAGAGTTGTGACAGAATTTGCATTTTTGCATACTCAGAGATATCTTCACTTTATCCAGGAGGTGCAAAGGTTCTTTAGTGTATTTGAGAAACAGGTCCTGGAAGTCTCTGGAGGTCCCAGATAATCCTGGTGAATGTAAAGCAGACCACAGGCTCTACAAGTAAAAATTCCTTTCCTGTTGTATATAGCAAAGAGTGGCAGTATTCCAAATCCTAATGCTTTTCACATAGGTGCCATTGATCTGTGAAACTAAGCCTATTAACGTTCATCAGATTGTGGCTTACCAGAGAAATGGCTGTGTGAAGACCATGAATGAAGCTCGTGGACCAGAAACAGTGAAAGGGCTTCAGCACCACATACCTGTACAAGTGGAGCAAGAAGAAGGTCCAGTGGAGAATCACACAAAGAAATCCAACAGTAAAGACCACTGCACTATTGAAATAAATGAACTAGAAACAAATGTGTAACTGCTGCACTCAGTGGTATCTCGTACCCCAGTGACCTGATACCCAATCTCTACCTCACAGCTGGAAGAGGGACTCTTTGCCTTGAACAGGAAAATGTGGAATTATGGCCACCCTGCTTGTACTGGAGCTAGGAGACCAGCTGTGAACATCAGGAAAGGCACAGAGCTTGCAAGAGACATGGGCTTCTTTAGGTGGAAGATTTTACTACTGAAAAATTTACTAATGGGTGACTACTGTTTTATTCTGCACTCGTCTGACTCCAATGTAGACTTTCACACTACTTTGGCTTCTTTTTTTTTAAGTTTTTTTTTTATTTGACCCTTTTTTTGATTTTCTAACCAAAGCCTTTTTTTTTTTTTTTTTGAATCTCAGTAAGTACAAACACTGTATTCTTATAGGGTTTTTTGCTATGTGAAAATGTTTCACTAAAACTGCTAAAGGTATTCAATCTGTCTAATATCTGTTAAATATAGCATTTGTGCTTAGTTGTAGAACAGCAGTAAGAAAGTCACATTTATTTCCTGATCTTAAGGGGTTACATACACTGCTAAAAAATGCTTCAAGCACAGGTGAAGCAAAACATGCATTTTTGAAAGAAAGCACAGTAAGGTAATTCTGATGGGCAGCCTTCAGAGACAGGCACTCAAGTGTGACACCTAACATGAAGAATTCCTGGGTCACTGCAGAGCACAGTTTACCTTTCAAGTGCCAGATTTATTAACCTTTTTTTAACCTAACTCTTCAGTAGAGTCAGTACCATGCACACGCAGGGGCAGAGGCTATGTGAGCTCTAATCCATAAGCACTGGTGCTAATGTGTCCTCTCCTGTAATCTCTAGGTTGTTCCACTGTAAATATCTATAAACCCAAAGCTCAAGCTTGTGAACCATATGCTTCATCTTAAGGGCAGACTGAACACAACCTGGAACCCAATGATACTGAGTAATCTCGAGGTTTTGTGAGTTTGCTGTGGAAACTGACTTGTTATTTCTCGTAATTCAGTGACTGAACTACATCAACAGTTACTCCCTTTCCACTGTCTGCTGAATCTTTCAGTTACAATAAAACCCACTGAGTTTGTTTCCAATACTTGTGATTGATAGAGAACATTTTTAATAAACCTGCCATTTCAAAACCAGGCTGTCTGTCTACTTCTGTTAGGGTCTTCTTATTTCTCTGCCAAAATGGAGTATGGAAGTGAGGAGACCTTTTGAAAAGCTGGGATTTGATCCAGAGATGACACAGTAGTTCATACCAATACACATGACACATTCTATTTATCTACTTGTGGTGTATCAGTTTTGGGTAACATGTGCCTGGTAATATGCTCCTGTCATCTGTAGAGAAAGAATAAACCAGTCAAAAAGGAGAATTTCTGCCAGAAATTGCTGCTGCTTCACCAGAAGAGTTTCATGCACATGATTAATGGTTTTCCTGGGGTATGCATATTTACCTCTTCTTTGAGTGCTCCTGTTCAGACTGTTTCTTTTGTCACAGAGTAACCAGTTGCCTCAGAGGGCTGTACTATAGGTAGGTTAAATATCAAATGGTAAAGCCAGAAAGAAAAAACATTTATCTTATTGGCCTATAATTTCTCAGAAATAAAGTATTAATTTGAGAATACATCTTGTTGGTAACTATTTTCCCAATTTGGTCCTAGAGTGAAAACAGCAAACACAGAACACAACTAATAGGGAAGAACTGGAACAACTCAGGACAATGCACTCCTGAACAAGTCCTGTGCTGGACCTGCTCAGCAGTGTGCCATTAAAATGAGAGATCTGGGAGGGCTGAGGCTGATCTGTGCCTCTCTGAGCAGACAGAAGCATTAGCTTGACAAATGCAGCATCTGATACTTCCACCTCAGCTGCACTGGCAGCTCCAGGAGGTCCCCTTCATCCCTCCCCAGCTGTCCATTCCTCTCCTCTCTGCCTCCCCTCCTCTCCCAGCTGCACAGACCCAATTATTCATGAGGCCAGACATAGAATGAGATGAGAAGTATTTTTAATTCAAACCAGCACACATATGGTTTTAGCACAGTCCTAACAAACAGTTGTGTCAATGGAAGTGAAGGGGTGACACAGGGACAAGAAAGAGCAGCAAGGGATGGCACAGTGTAAGTGCAAGTGGAGAGGGCAGCATCTCTGTGTGGTGAATTTGCCAGCAAAGAAAACATCACAAAGTATCAACTTCACACAGTCACTTACAGCTATGTGAAGGGATAGTAAAATCCTACCAGTCATTTATCACTTTACAATCACTTTACATAGACAGAACTTATGAAGAAAGAGGACAAATAGATCCAAGATTTGGAGTGAGTTCCTCTAGACAAGGTGGTCTTGGATGAGTCTACCCACACACCATGCCAAGGTGTCCTGGTCTGCCTTACCACCATCACCTGCTTCTCCAGCCACCTACAGCCCTGGGCTAACTACAAAGTATGAATCCTCTTGCCTGCTTGCCTGAGACAGCTCACTTAGAACCACAGACACTTAGTCTGACACTTCTCAGCTTAGTCTTCTCTCAAGAGGTCTAAGCCAATGCCAGTGCTAAGAAGCTGCAACTTCTGCAAGGAGAACTTCAGATGAGATAAAGCATCAAAGACCAGAAGGAGCAGACAGTTGAACTACACAACTCCTACACAGTAAAAAAAAACTATAATTTTGCCCTTTACACTCTGTTTGGTAAGCAGGGAATGTGGAAATCTCATGTGTGAAGGAATATTTTTATGGAATCAACAGGCTGTTTTAAATTGGCCTTCTGCATTCACACCCTATTCACAGACTATGCAGCTTTGCTTTGCTGATTTTTTTTTTTTTTTTTTTTTTTTGGACTATATTATTCAGATCTTTAAAATTTTGATTTATACCAATATGTACTATACATTCACCATTAAAATTCCACCATTCATAATTCATCATTATCTGTGTGAGTCACTGCATCTTGGACCTTGGAACTACTGTTTGGCACTTGATGTGTTGCTTTTCCAAACACTTTTTGGGGCAAGTTTATTTTCTCCTGCTGTTATCAGGGGCTTTACACCACAGTGGCAGCTGCAGTGTGGGAAGGAGGAACACAGTGGTCCAGTTGCTCACTTGACTTTTATCATTTGTGATATCAAACACTGCTAATGAGAGTTCTGGTAAATACACATTGCTTAATGCAGTGTGACCTTGACTGGAGCAACTGACTGCTACTACAGTTATTCTATGCTACAGAACACAAACCACCACTGTTTACTGTGGAGAAGTTCAAATGATTTTTAAGGTAAGCTTTCCTCCATCTTAGCTGTCTTCTGTGTCACATGGTGTTTGTTGTCAAGCATGGTGCAATTAAACAGGCAGTAGGTTCCATATCACCTCTGCATGTATGGATCTGTTCACGTTTTCAAGCTATGATCAGACATTCTTCCAAGAAAAATTAGGAAGCTGTTGATTATCAGGTTAGAGTGCAAGCTTTGTGCTGGTAAATATGTTTCTTCCACTTTCAGAGCATAAAAACAAAGATGTGACCTTTATGGCCTCAAAAATTTTATATTGAAAGAAACAACCAATCAACCAATCTATCAATAATTGCAACAGTTTGCATGGAATACTTTCAAGTGTATGTGGAAAGAACATATTTCTTAACTGGCAACATTCAACCTTATTTTGAAGTTGCCTCCCTGTGCTAAAAAGAAAGGGAACTTGGCCAATTAAAGTAGACTCAAGATACTCTAGGGGAAAGTGTTGAGGAAGGAGAGATCATAAAGACATGTGGTGCACTGTATACAGCTAGGGAATAATTTGGGAAGTAACCCAAATTAACACATAATTATCAGAGACAGCCATTTCATGCTGCTTAATTTGCAACTGCATTGTTATAGATGTACTAATAAGAGGAAAGATGCTACTGCAGATTGTTGTGGCATAAAACATCTTTAAAGACTTCTTAAAACAGGTTCTTGAGGATTTTGCCACTGTCAAGGAAGTCTTGAAGTGCTGAATTGCTTTAATAAATCCCTGTGCAAGAATTAGAACTGGGAGAAAGAGACCAAACCAGAGCATTTACGCATCTCACTGCTCCCAAGAGCTTTTTGCTGCCAGCCCAAATAGAGAAGTTTATGGTACTAATACCACCACTCATATTCTCAGCTAGGCTTAATTGATGACATTTATATTACTTAATTTCAGCTAAGCTTAATTGTGTCATGTGTTATATATCCCAACATAAAATAAGATTATCTAAATAATTAGCTAGAATACTACATTGTAGACACCCTCCATGCTATCCTGGCAATTCTAAAGCACTTAGAAAATACAGTGTCTCTGTAGCATCATCGTTTGATGAGCTCTCTCTTTCAATTCTACAACAAATATTCCTTTTAGTCCTTTTTCAACAACAGAGAACAGATTTTTAATACTTTCAAAGCAGACCGAAAGCCTCATCTTTGAGCCAGATGGATTGTCTTGGAAATTACCTCAGCTCTTTCTGTACTTTCCATAAAAAATGAGGTAACTACTAACAGAAGGTGGTTGATGTGTCCAAGCAAAATTTGTAACCTGAGAACTGAATCTGGAAAAAACTCAGGCTGCCTTTGATCTTGCCTGATGCTAACTAAGTACTCCTGGGTCTGGGACTCTGCTGAGTGTCCAGGTGAGTTCCTACATCCAAGCAATTTGCTTGCATTACAGGCACAGTGGCAATGAGGAGTTTCTCCTCCAGGCACTGAGCTGGCTGAGATCACAGCCCTCCAGCTGAGGACTAAATCCAGTGAGAGGAGAAAGCAATGTAGGTTTTTCCACTGGGATGCTACTGCTGCCTACCTTGCAGTGGGGGAGCACATCTTTTTGCAGTCCTAATGGATAGAAAATATCTGGCTGTACCACAGCTGAAAAGGAGGCCACAGAACAGGCAAAGGGAAAGCACCCATTTACTAACAGCTGAGCCACACATGAAATACACAGATTTCTCACTTTAGCCTGATCTCACATACCACTAAGAAGGCAACATATGTTCAAAATTCCATTTCCAACTACCTTGGACCATACTGATTGGTACATCTGGAATTTATAACAGTTTGTCCTATAAAACCCAAAATGGATGAGACCAAAATAATAGGAAGGCTGGTCACTGCTTACATTCAGTTCATTACTCACTACCTGGGATCTCACCATCAAGTGACCACAAGAATGCAGGGTTTGCTTCCTATCTAAAAAGAGAGAGAGAAAAAAAAAAAAGTAGTTTTCTAATTCAACAGTGTGTTGCATGGTAAGGATAAATCAGCTGAAGACAGTTACATAACACATTAAAGGGCACTCATATGATTACCTCAGATCAGCCACTTCTGTCTATCTGGAAGCCCAGGATCACTATCTACAATATTCATAGAAATTGCCAGGCTCTTGGTTTAAGTGACAAAACCTTAGATTCCATAGTTTATAAAGTAGCAACAGTTGCATCCCCGTAGCCTAGAAGATGATATATGGGGATGGATTTGGCACAGCTGAGTCATTTGGCAGCCTGGTGTCACAGGATATTTCAGATATTTTGCAGGCTGTCAACGGAAAATCTTAGCAGGTTGTTACTGAGAGAGTGGTAGTTTGGGGAAAGAATAAAGAAGGCTTCAGGGAGACAAGATGGTGAGTACTGCAAGGTGAAGCACAGTGTTTAGTCACTTCTGCAACAGAATTAAACCTTCTTTCCTTGCTAGCTCCAAGATGAGAGGGTACAAACAGCCAGAGATGTAGGGACAGACCAAACCAACCCTCTCCTTTCAAAGCGTCTGCCACTAAAAACAAAGCAGACAGGTCTGCAGGCATTCCCAAACATCTGTGAAAACTACTGGAAAAGACTGTAGTTAATGGAACAACCAGTTTCCTCATACTTGTGATACAAAGAAAACTTATTTGTACTCCCACAAAGACTTTCAGTGGTAGGGCAGGCTGTCCTTCTCTCCAAACTCACATAGGAGCCTTCAGTCTAGCACAAGAACCAACAAATATTGTTGCTTCAAGTGTTTGCAGTTAAGACATTAGAAAACTCTGGCCTTCCCATGCCCAGGGAATTACAGATGTGCTCAGGGTAGGTCACATTTCTGCCTCTCAGGTTCCATCAGTGGAGTTTTTCTTCCGTAAAGTACAGTTCTGTGTCTGTTACTTTAAAAGAAGTTATCTTTCATCAAAAAGAAGTATCTGCATTTTATTTAGGAATTAAATGTATGCTTGTGTCTGCACACAATGCTAGCTGGAAGCCAGGATTTGACCCACCACATGAAGTTAATTGTTGCTTTTGAATTTTCCTAATAAGGCTATAATATCTCTAACTTTTTTATTTTTCCACCAAAGAAGGGTATTTTAATAAGATGGAAAAAAGCAGGGGAAGCAAAAGAAAAGTGTTTTATGTTCACAGATATCTCATGTGACATCTGCTACAAATATTGTATGGGCTAGATGGGCAAAATCAAAAGAAAAACAAGACTGACTTTGAGATGTTTCATTACAATTTCATTGCTTCTAGTGGTTTTATTGGGTTTTACCACTAGGCTATTAAAAACATGTGGAAATTATACAGAACTAAGTAAAACTGGGCATTTTCGACCCTAATCTTCCATCTTCTTTTCCATTTAAACACTTTAAATGGTTCTTTTATATTTAATGAGTTTACCTACTTTACAGAGAGAGGAGGAAAAATCAAAGTGAGTTTTCCAATGCCAAATCTTTTAAGCTGTGGATGGTGAGGGTGTCCTGTGGTGTATCAACTCTACTGCCTTCAGCACATCAGGAAAGTGCTTTGGGTTTTGTCCTACTGCTCCATTTGAGTTAGAGAGACCCCATCACAAAGAATCACAGAACTGTCATGGATGTAAAAGACCTCTAAGATCACCACATCCAAAAGAAGAGGAGACATCTAGACTGCTATCTAAGTAATCAAAGTTAATTTCAATCCTGTAGAAAGTATATACCCTAAGTAAGATTTTTAGTCCTAACTTCATTGGTGACTGTCAACAAGCATGCAATTATATCCTAAGTAACTAAAGCATGGGACTCATTCATTTCTTTTCTGCAACTGTAGCTGAGAATATTACAAATTAATCGGAATTTTTATCAGGATCAACCTTCTCAACAGTATCATAATCATATGCTAAAAACAGATTCTGGAACTACCATGGGGAAAACTTGAGATAGGCTGCACAACTGTGCATTAAAACAGCCTTTGCCTGATTCAAAACCATTTAAAGGACTTTATTGATGGGCTGTTTAACGTCCTTGGATACTACTGAAGAATTTTTATGGAAACATTTTGCATACTGGATTATTAGAACACATTTATTGTCCACTGCCTCCACATGTATCTCTCAGCTGGCTGACTTTACAATAGGAGTATGAATCAGAGCTCCAGGGTACACCCGTACTTTCCTCACTAAAGGAAATGTAGTTCTTTAGGGAGTTTACTCACTGTTCTTATATTAGCAACATAAGAAGGCAATGACAATGATTTCCACAAATTAATCCCATCAGAGAATGATCTCCTTGAAAAAACAAGGCTAAATTCCTACTATATAAAACTTGATGTATAAGTTTTTAGAACACTTATCCTCAAACCCAGGGAGAAAGACTCACCAATGTCACAGGATAGAGTGAAATCAATTAACAGGATATTGGACTACAGCATAGGAGTTTTCCAAGAGACTTCTTCCATTCAAATACATTAGTTGTAAAATATGCCTTTATTCTTGTACTTTTTTGTAAGCAAAATTTGTAAAAAGATTCATGGACTCAGTCAACATGGGGACAAACAGCATTGTAAACTAAACTTCCATTCAGCATCAGGAACCACTGTGAAAAGAAAAGAATTGTGAAGCTTCCAAGCCTCTCTCTTTCCCCTGTCTCCATGTACCATTGAGGAGCAGAAGAAACAGCAGCTGGGTCTCAGGAAGGACACTACTCAATCTTATTCCCTTTGTTAATACAGGTCCATAGTTTCACTCCTGCATGTACCTAACTTCTGCTACTCCAGATTCTCAGCCTTTTCAGGAAAAAGTCCCCTCTATCCCTCCTGCTAAGCAGCAGCAGAAGAGGGGGTTTGCACCACATATGACTTAAAATCCAGCCTGCCAGCCTGACTCCTTAGCACCTGCAGGAGTTGGAGGATCCTTTCTCCAACAGCCCTTCCAATGGACAATCCTGGAGTATTTATGGGGGACAGCTAATGTAAATAACCTCCAAGTCCCCAGAGGTCATAAGATACAGGAGATCTTGACCCCAGCTTGGCTGGCTGACCCAGAACCAGCTGAGAGGATGACAACTCTTAAGGAAGGAAGCTCTGCAGAGATGCTGTGCCCTGACAGAGCTCTGTGGTGGCAGTGTGTCAGGAACTGCCCCTGTTCCCTCAGAGGAAAACTTTGCAGCCTTCCTCCTGCTACACCACTCCCCTATTCATATTTGGTCAAAAGTTTTCCTTCGGAAGTTTTTTTTTTAACTTCTTTACTCACTTCTCCTTAGAAGAGTACCTCCTTACCACCTGTAGCACTTTTTTTTGTCATTTAACATAACACTTAAACCCCAACCACCAGAAAATGGCGGGGTGAGGCCCTCAAGGCAGGGCGGGAACCCCCTCACCCCACCACAGAAATGCTTCACCCTGCAGCTCCCCCCCAGTCCCTCGTCCTCCCAGGCAGCATGGCTGATGGTGCCTTCCACAACTCACCCCTCCTGCCAGATGAGCCTGGGGACTGCTGATCATTCCCTGGTGACTCCCGTTGTTCTTCACAGAGGGCCTTGCCAGGCGCCATCTTGGCGGAGGGAAGGCCTGGACCTTGTGCCACCTCCCTCCCCACAGAGGAACGGCCACAGCTGGGGGCTGGGCTGGCCTCTCGTCTCCTCACAGCAAGCAGGACGGCACCAGCTCCTTTGTGGGGTCTTTTTGGGGCAGGAGGAGCCGTGCACTGCTGTGAATGTGCGTGGCAGAGGGAAATGAGGCCGCCCAGATCCCCAGCGCCTCAGCATAGGCCCCACGTGGGGAGGGAAAAGGGGCCTGAACTCCCTTGTGGGGAGATAAAGTCTTTGGGAGAAGACACAATTCTATGATTCTCTGAATTATCCTTGGCCTTTTTTTCCCAGAAACCCCCAAATAACAAAGCTCTGGGGTTACCTGGAGGGGAGCCGTGCAGGCAGCAGCAAGGGGAAGGTGGACAAGATGGGAGCTGGGCGTGGGATACGCATCAGCTGCCCCCATCCTTGGGAGGGCAGGGACATGGGGAAAGGAGCCCAAAGGAACAGGGATGAGGGGGAGAACATCTGCAGGGAGGTTTGTCCACACTGCAGGTGGCAGCCGGGCTACATGCCCACCCTCTGACAGGAAAGCTCATTAGCCAGGGGCTATTTCTGGCACCTGTTGAGGGCTTCATGGCCCACGTGCTGCATTTGTGCTCCTGTTGCTGTGATAAAGCACATCCAGTGTCAGAAAAAATGCATTTTTCTCCTGTATTGTGCAGTATCCTCCACCTTTAAAAGAAAAACCAGCAAGTATACTTGCAGGTCAGTCTGCATACAGACCACACATGAATACCAAGCATGTGCAAACACATACTTTCTTAGGAATAATGTTGCCAACTGAGTGTTTTAAACTTCAGGCTTTCATTATCCATGCATCTGCCTTAAAAAACCCTTTCTATTAGTCTCTTTCCCAAAGCTGAGTAATTCATAGGAACAAGCTACATGAAAATAATTCATGTTGTCTCTTTCTGGCACAATATCGTGGACCAAGTAGACAACTTCCCAACTCTCATTGTCACTAAGAGAAGAAATAAAGTTAGACTCTATTCCTGGGTCCTGTTCCATTTCTTGGAACTTGGAAGTCCAAGTTCTGATTGGACCTCGGGGTTACAAGTGCCAGCCACAGCCAAGAAAAATACGTGGGCTTTGTCTAGCAGATCTCTGACTCTTTCTCATCATCACTCATGAAGCTTCAATTCCTTTGAAAGAAACAAACTATCATTTTGATTTGGAAGTGATACGTCCAATGTGTGGGTGCTGATGATACCAGATAAGCAAGGAACCAAGCTGGTGTTTCTACCTCATCAATCTCTTACACGGCAATCAAAGTAATTCCTCTTGGGGGTGGAGGTGTTTTTTTTTTTACACTGGGAAATATTGTCCCCCTTATATGAAAGACTCATTTTGAAAATTATTTGCAATTATTTTGGAACTAACTCAGAGAAGGGTTTCCTGAATCTACTGGTCTACAGGATATTCCTCTGGAACTCCAGATAAATCTCTTTTGGCAAAGTTGATTTAAAAAGTTTAGCAGTATATGTATCTTTTTATCTTTCTTTCATCTTCTGTAATTTTGGGGTCTGATTCTACAAGTTGCTAAAATGTACCCTCACCCCAGCATTCACCACATCCAACTCTAAAGGGATTTGAGGGAATACTGGGGCATCTGATTTCTCATAAAAAGACAGTGTAAGGGACCAAAGTGCAAAGATAATTGAAGAGTTCTCCATAAGCCTGTAAAAAACTGCAGATTCTCAGCTTGTTAAGGAGTATAATAAATTGGTCTGTTTCACCAAAGACTGACAAAGCTGCCAGTGGGGTTTGTGGGAGATAGGTAATTGATTTGAGCTATGGTCTGTAAACATTTTACATAGAATTCCATCTCAAAGGCCAGTTGGAAGGCTATTTTATTGCTCAGCTGTATAGCTGATGTTAAAAAAATGTGGGGGGGTTGCAAGTTTTAGGGCCAAACTTTTATGCTTTTCAGGAAGCAATCTTCCCTTCCATGATTCATGATTGTGTTGAATTGTCTGAGATAGGAAATGTCAGCCTGAAATTACTGTCATGTGTTATGGGAACCCAAAGGGAGAACTGTGAACTAGATTTTCTCCAGAAGAAAAAACAGCTGGTATAAAATTAAGCCAACTGTATTTCTAAGTAAATCCTTGAATGCAGTATGCAAAATAATACATGTTCAATTAGAAAGCCTCAAACAAAAGAGCATTTCCTCAAGCAGATTAGCTACTGTCAGGTGAAGAACAGAATAATCAAATAGGCAGCTTGCTATCCAGGTACCTCTGTAGGTCTTCTTTTCCTTGGTTCCTTTATTTTCCACGTTTCCAACACGAGGTGAAAATACACAGCACCATAAAACGTGATGCTTTAAGAAAGTGTGAGAGCATGCACTAGACTTGAACTAAATGAAGACATTTCTCTTAATTGTTTTCTCCTAAGACACCCTGCACTCACCTACCTCTTCTGCTTCTTTAGTTTCACTTCTGACTCCTAATGTGAATGATAAAAAATACATTAAAAATTCTGCCACATGTATTAAACTGCATAGAGTTTCTCAGTCTTCTTGACATACCTTTAGAGACATTCACACAACTGCCACGTGGGCAAAAACCACCCCAAACAAAGACAGAAACTTTACCAAAACTCTGGGAGGCAGACATACAGATTTTATATATATATATATATTCACAAGAGCAATTGTTTTATCTTAAAATCTTTCTAAAACAGGCATATACTGCAGTAGAGATAAAATATTATGGGATCCAGCCTTACTTTGTTTTTCTCATCCAAATATACACATTTTTATAACAGAGGAATAGTTGCATCCAGAATTATTACTGCTGCTTGATCACCAAAATGCCTCATACACTTCTCCACACATGAAACTACTGCAAATACCCATCTTGCCTGATCAACAACAGCTTTTCCAGGGTGGAGGGAAAGAAAAGCAGCATATACATGGTTCACTTAAAATGCAGTGACAAAAACAGCACTTGAAGGCATGTGTTCCAAACAGTCCCGTATTGTTATTACAGATGGAAACAGTGAAAGAAGAGAAACAGAAGAAACAAAAGCCAGCTTTTGTGAGTTCCAGAGCAATCCCTTATGATCCTGGGTCTTGTATAAGATGATTTGGAAGCTTTGGAAAGGCATTCAGGGTCTCTCCCTGAATAAGGCACTGTAACACACTGTCTTCCATGAGCCTGGCCCAGTGCCACGACAGTTCCTGCGTAATTCATTGCACATTTTGCTAAGTGTTCTCTGTGTATCTATATAGATATATACACACAGACATATATACATGATTTGCCATACACTTTCCTGCAAAACATCAGAAAAACAAAATCAATTACATGACAGAATATAGAATTCAGAATTCAGAATATGCTAAACTTAACTTAGTACCTGCTGACATGTCACACTTGCCCCAAAGCAAACCAGAGATGCATTGAAGTTCTATGTCCTGTAAGTCTGCAGATTTCTATTTCTTCTCTCACAAAGATTTCAAATAGCCCAGCCAAGATGCCTAATGTGTAATGTTTGCCTTTCCAAACAGCTTCTGTCCTTTCCAAGCCCCCTCAGCTTTTTAGCATATTAGTAATATTCCTAGCAATTCCTTGTGTCATCACAAAATGTTGATTAGGGACAAAACTAAACATTTTATTTTCAGGTCTTTGAGTTTAGATCTCAAGTGCCCTGAACCTCCTCATCTTTTGAACATAGAATACTTAAGAAATTCATTAACCTGATCCCTCTTTATCTCATGGAAAAAAGCATATTCTTCATACATCATTCTCCTATGATCTTTTCTTCTACAGTCTAATTTTTCTTAATTCAGCTTCAGCTCAGGAGGTCTCCTGCAGCACTAAGCTTTACAGTTTGTTCTTTGTTTTCCTTTTGAACTAGTTCCTTAAAAATTTAATGAAATACCTCTTCAATTTGGCTATCAGAACTGGTAAATAGTGACTTTCATATTTACCTGTAACAGCCCACTGCCTCAGATAAAACAGATATATACTGCCTTCTTCATTGTGCAAAATAATGTGTTTTCAACCCTTTTAGATGCTGAATTTCCCAGTCATGTTTTAGCTAAAGTCTTGGAAGCCTAGGGCTTAAACAGCCACTTGCTATGTTTCCATATACTTGTAAATGGGAATTACTTAAGTAAGGGTCTGAGAACTGAGTCCTTGATTTAACTAAACCACACCTGTTACTTCCCACATCGTGTGCTTGTGAGTTGACAATTATCTCAGTTCTTCTTCTTCTTCCTCTTCCTCATCTTCAATTTCCTCTTCTGAGTCATCCTTATTCTTTGAACTGTTGCTGAATTCAAGGTTCCCTTCAATATCCAGGACCTGTAAGTGCTTTAGGTTTTGGAAGGTGCTCTCCTTCAGTGCTCCAACTGCAATTTTATTAAACCTTTAAACAAAACAAAAAGGCCTTCCTGTTAAAATGAACCCACTTTTATATCCAGCACAAATATGAGAGTAGGAGGAAACCATTCTGCAGAGTACAGCATTCTAGGAGTACTGACTCCTCTGGGAGGAAAACCAAAGGAAAAGCAGGTACTGATTAGCAAGCAGGCAAATGCAGTGACTGGACAAAGTCTGCTGATAGCATTCTGTATCATCCCAAAGGACCTTACAGGAAAATATTGGGAAACATTAAGTATCTTGCTCTGATTTCAAGTTCACTGACCAAGCTCTCAAAAAAACCTCCCAACTTCCTCCACCCCAGGCCCTCTTCCCTCTTCTATAGCTGTATTTTGCATGGAAAAAGATCATAATATTGGAATTCCTCCCCCACAAATTCTTTCTTTTGGTATTCTGCTTTCTCCTTCCCAGAGAGTTAAAGCATCTGCTCCATACACATTTCAAAGTTTAACTTGCTTCTGCACAGGATCTGTGTCATCACTTGATAGTTTAATTCTTCAACAAAACTCAAAATACCACTACAAAGTATCACTTTAGAAACAAAGCATCATGCAACAGTTGTTCCTCTGTTGCTTGGGTTTCCAAGAATTTAAATAAATTAATCAGCAGTTTAAGAAACTCTCAGATACACTGCTTGGTCTGTTACTCTCAAACAGTTGTATTTTGTCTAATATTCCAGATGCATATTATTGTTTCACAACAACACAGTGATTAATAGCCTCCCATTAGGAAATACAACATAGCTTGGGTGGAGTTGCCTCCTAAATATATTAGCAAAACAGTTTTGCAAATTCCTTTTTTTCTCTTTATATAGAAATATAGAATGTGGTATGTAGTCTCTGGTTTGCATCCAAGCATTCACTAAAATCACATAACTGTGAGCAGCTGAATAGACAGACTGCTCTAATTTACACCAGACTTTGTAATTTTATTTGCTTGGTATGGAAAAGTTCATCCAAAAAGGTATGAATCAGAACTACAGAACAGTTTAGTTGCATACAGACAAAGTAAGGCCATATTTAGTCTTGTGCCACAGGCAAGCAAGGTTTTATGAACACATCCATGAGAACAGCTTAATCAAATATTCTTTAGGGGCTGACAAATTGCCTCTAAGCAATTTTTTCTGTGATGTTCCACGAGAGTAAAATTGAATATATTATGGGGCCAGATTTTTGCTTCACTTCTTGCCCAAACCAGGGAAGGTATAAATCTCTGCTTAAACCAGCTACATTACTGGGAGTTTACACTGTATGTAAAAAAAAAAGGTTAATATCTGTCACCTGTAGAAACCAAGTGCTCATCCCACGGCCAGAGTAGGAAAAAAAAACAGAAAAGCTTCCAAACTTAGTTATGTAACAGTCACAGTTGTAACTTGTCATCTGTTTCTGACAAAATTATCAAGGGGAATGTGCACAACTTCAGAGTTAGTCATACATGCCTCACTTGAGGGGGATTTTGTCAAAATCCAGGGCTAACAGACAAGGGCAGAGCTGTAGTCCTACAAGTGGACTGTAAACCATTAGCTCACAGCTGAATATTGGAAAATGACATAATGTGAAACAATAACTTCCCAGAATTTCTGACATCCCTAATCCATTCTAATAAGAACAGAAAGGACAAACTCTCTGAGCAGAAAGAGCTTACAATGTGCATCCAAGTCTTTTCTAAGCAGATGAACATCATTTCATTGCCCATGACTATAAAACAAAGTTGCTTATTTAGAAAGTTAGGACTTTAAACACTTTCTGAAAAGCAGTTACAAAATGGATGAAGACAATCTTGTGTATTGAAGTGGAAACTTGACCTTACCTGAGGTAAATCCCCTTTATTTTGGGTGTGGATTCAAAAGCATCCTCTGAAATTGTAGTGATCTTGTTGTTCTGAAGATAAAGATATTCTAGAGATTCTGGCAGGTCTGATGGGATAGCAGTCAGCTGATTGCCAGCCATGTCTAGTGACTGCAGGCAAGAGACAACAAGGGGTCAAAAAAAAAAAAAAATTAAATATTATCTACACTAAAATAGAGATTTGACAAAAACTGAACTTCCAAAGTCTGGCTCTAGACAGACACACTCTTCCTCTGGAAGTTTATCCATTGGTTTTTATATATATACACACACATAAAAGTAAATCTACAAAAATACATCTCTGAGGCACCCAACAAATGGAAATTGTGTTACTAAAGCTAAGGATGAAATCTTCAGCTGATGCAAACCAACAGCTCTGCAGACACTGCTGCTGCATTGCTGAGTCACATTAACTCAGAAACAAGCTATTGTATATTCCCAGAAAAAACAAAATTTCCCAGAAAGGGAAATGTTCACCTAGGTAAGCATTTAGATTGTCTGAAAACACACTGAGGGCCAGTGTGACATATGCTCCTTGTCCTTTCTCTGCTCTCAGATTGACAGACTTTGCTTTTGCCTAACCATATGCACCATAGATGGTTGCCATATGCCATAGGTAATACCTTGTACTGCAGGAAGCAGGCTGCTGCCTAAAAGGAAATGCAGACAAATCCTTCAGCCAGCATAACAATTCTGGAAGGTCATTTTGCACAGCACAAATGGGATTGTTCCTGCCTGCCTTATGGTTTGTGTTTAACTTTCTCCAACAATTAAGCAAATGAGAAGACTGCTGATTGAACCCAGACCTCCTAGCTGCTATCCAGGTGCCTCAGCCAGCTGAGCTGCTAAATCCTACAGCTTGGCCTGTCTGACTCTAAGCTGATGTGGGGGCTTTGAGAATTAAGAGTGTTTTTGTTTATGCATTCCTTCCTCCTGCTGTTTCTCTTCAGAGCTGATTTGAAAGGCATTAGTTTCAGTTTTAATGACAACATTCACTGGTGTTTATCTGAAGATACAGGACATGGTTAGGGTTCAGAAACAAAGATGTCTTTACATTTCCCAGAGTTACTGGTACATAGTGGATCACCTCCCCAGTTGGCAGTGGGAGGTACCCACCTGTGGCACTGCAGCACAGAATTTTTACTCTAGAAACAGAGGGTGTAGCACTCACAATGCCAGCTCAAAACATGAGAACTGTGTGCACCTAGTACTGGTGCTATACAAACTGGCTTAGGGAGACAGATGAGGACACCAGCATTACTAAAACAATTGGAGAAGGTGATTTTTCTACCTGGAGACTGCTGAGTTCTCTCCATGCTCCTGAATAAATGGAATTTACTTTCAATTTATTGTTGCTCAAATACAGTTCCCGCAGCTTTGTCATCCCAGACAAAGTCCCTTTTGGGATGATGCTGATCTCATTCTCCTTCAGCTTCAGAATCTGCAAGTTCTTTGGAAAGCCAAAGGGCACCATGTGGAGATGGTTTCCAGAAAGATCCAAGGACTTTAGTTGCCTCAGCTTACGGAAAGCCTCCCGATGGATCTGGGGACTTTTGATCTTATTGTAGCTCAGGTTCAGCTCTTCAAGGAAGTAAGTGGTAGCAAAGTCATTCCTGTTAATCTCAGATATCTGGTTGTGAAGGATCATGAGTGTTTTCACTCGGCGAGGCAGCCCACTGGGAATCCTCTCCAGCATGTTGTTGTACAGGTGGACAGTGTGCAGCTTCTTTAAACCCTGGAAGGCTAAGGGGTGAATGCCTCGGGCTTTTAATTTGTTGTTGTGGAGCAGAAGGTATTCCAGGTTCTTAATTTGAGTCAAGACATCTCTGCCAATCACCTTAATTGCATTCTTCTCCAGGTGGAGGAGGACAATGTTTCGAGGTAAACCACTTGGGATTTGTGAGAGGTTATTGCTGGACAAATCCAGATATTCAAGACTAGACAATTTCCTTGGGAAAGAGGGAAAGAAAACATCATTTAGGATCTGCAAGGTGAAATACCAGCCAGCTTCCCCTATGATTTTCCAGTCTTTGCTTTAAAGGCTTTCTCCCCAGCACAACTCTCATTACTGCCCTTTTTTTCTCCTACAATGTCATTGACCTGGACAGCACAAGAAGGAGCTTCCATGCTGCCAATTAAGGATTAGGACTATGTGCTGCCATTGCTCCCCAGCCACACTGCCTGCTGGAATCCACAGACACCCAAACAGCAAAACATTCACTGAAAAGTACCCTGAGAACAAGAAATGTCCGTCTCTCTGAAAATCTATATTGAAATTGAAAAGCAGGCCTGTCTCATAGATGATGAAATACTACTTTTATGAAAAACAGAAATACTAATTCAGTGTCCTAGGCTAAGGTAGTGAACTTCTCCTGACCTTCCAGCATTATGGAAGTGAGTCAGGGGTAGAGCTGCTTTGTGTAAGCCACTGAATCTGGATTCCACAGACTGAGTTGAAGCTAAAATAAATCCTCAGACCAGCCACTTATACCAACTGGATGTGGATCAATGGTATTACATGCCAGGACTAAGAAGCCTTCTATTCCCTGTATTCCAAGTCCATTTCTCAGTTCAAATGAGACTTTTTTCTGCATGGCACTACATAACCCACTGCAGATGACTATAAAGTTTTCAGGAAATGCAAGAACTAATGCATTACAGACATGACCATGATACTACACTGCTATTCACAACTACCCAAGCATGCTCTGAATGAGCAACTATAATCTCTGGGTAAAGCACTTCATTGCTGCAAGCTGTAACACTGCCCCACCTTGGGTACACCTCAGTAGCACAGTGCTGGGCTCTACAGACAGCACCATGAGAGCAAGAAGCAACATCCACCAGCTCTGCTGCCTGTGTCTGATGCCTTAGCTATGGCCACTGTGCCCTGTTCATCAAAATCTTAACAGAAACGATGCCTCCAACATGACCTGGAGGCAGACACAGCACCGCTATGGTAAATGACTAAGGGAGATTCCTGGGAGTGGGATGTGGAAAAGGAAAGCCCAGCTTGATACATTTTCACATCTGGAGATGAGAAAAGTTTGCAGAATTAAGCTACAGGCAGGACAGATTATGTGATCTAGATTTTTGGGTAGAACAAAGGATAGCACTCAGTGTAAGCAGAGACACAAATATTAACTTTTTGAAGTGCTAAGTCTCAGGCTAAATTTAGGACAGCCAAACACTATTGCTGCTGCAGCAGTTTGTAGCAAAGCTCTTTCAGCCATCTGGCTATTGAGCAGCACCACTGCATCCCCTCCTGCTCCAGCAATCCATCTGCACTGGGGTACAGCTACAACAGACAAATTCCCAACTGTGTTTCTGTGGCTGTGTTCAAGTCACCTTCACAGAAATACAGAAGTGGCTTTAGCAAAGGTGATGGTCTGGCTTTACTTGCAGTGAACTGTCCTAGAAACTGGGAAGTCCCACATAGCCTCACTTCTGACTGGTATGGGAGAACACAGATGAGCCTTCAACATCATCCTAGGTGGTCTTTTCTCAGAACATATTCAGTACCTGGTGATTGGGTCTGTGGCAATTAGGGAGTGCTGCAGCCTGATGCTTGGTGTTTCACCTTTTGTGTAAAAGTATTCTGCAGTGTGAATTCAAACAAACCACCCAGAGCTTTGCTTTTGAATGGCAGTATCTGAATCTAAGTCTTTTTATACAGACTCAGCAGAGAAATGTGTGATGTCCTGCAGCTTTTATTAAATGTACTTTTTAAGGGGTACCTTTTTTCATTAGATATACCACCCTACAAGAAGAGACAGTCACACACAAGCAGAGGTGCAAACTACAGATCTCAGACTCACCAGAAAGTTTCATTGTCCATTCCTTCATTAGTCAAGTAGTTATTCTGTAAATACAGCTCCCTCAGGCCTGTAAGTTCACTGAAGGCTCCTTTGGGAATCTTCTCTAGCTTGTTGTTCTAGAGTGACCAGAAGCACAAAGCACATTATTTGGCATGAAATGACATAAAACATTCAGGTTCTGCTCAACTAATACAAGCTAATTGAACTGCAAAAGGTCTGGACGTAAGGGATTTTGGGAAACATTGTAATTCTGCTAAAGAAATAAATAGTTACTAGAATGAAGCACTAGAACCTGTTTTTATTGATTCCTCAAAGAATCTTTGAGCTAAGGAGTTAGGACTCTGTCCCCCTGCCCTCTTCCCTGGCCTGCATAATTTTATTTTGTACCCATAGTCCTTCCACCTATGTGCAAATGTATAATGTAATTTAGGCAACTACATCTGGAATTTACTCAAAATTTCTGGATTTGTTAAGACAGATATCACCATAAAGAAAAATTCAATTGGAAGCTGGGAACCAGCCTTCCTTCCAGAATTGATGGCATTCCAAAAAGTACAGTTCTGGCAGAGTACATTCTGAAATAATAATGACTATTGCCCTAGTGTTGCTTTGTGGTGGCCAGGAGGCAGACACAAATCAAATATAAAACTGATTTCCACTTAGAAATTCCATAGAGCAACTGTAAGAATTATAAAAATATATATAAAGCACTAGGAATTATAAAACACTGACAATTAATTTGTTAAACTTCCCACAGTCCACATACACACAGTAATGTGATGGATATATTGGACTAGGTTTAGTGGATACTTTATAGTGTCCCAATGAACACTGAAAGACAAAAGAATATGTGTCACATCTGAAGTACACCCTTTGGACACTTGTGGTCCACTACTGTCTCTCATTTTCCTGTTTTTTTTCTGGTCAAAACATCAAGGTAAATGTTACTACTGACAGGCAGTGCATTTGAAAACAAAATGCTCATTTCTCTCCTCAGCTCCTCTGCCCTTAACACAACTGGTGTCAGCAGGGAGGGATGCAAATCCTAAGGTAATCATTATCTCACCCTTGGGAGATAATGATTACCCATAAATGACAATAAAATGCAAAGAACTAGTAACTTCACACTTTGCAGACAAATTCCAGCAATTTAAAGGATCAGACTGTTTGCCTTTACTTTCCTTCAAGCTGGTGAAGACTTTTTCCAGAAGATTTTAAGGGGAATTAGCAGTGAAACCTTCAAGGGAAAAGAAAGCTGGGAAGCAACACAGAACTGCCAAAGTCCAGGGACTGATAAGACTCCAGTCTACACACGTCCAAGGAGCTGTCAACACCAGGAACAAAGCACAACCAGGATTCCCCACACCACTGCAGCTCTGCCATAGTTAACAAGGCTGAGAGCTCTAGCACAGACATGATGAAGTGTTTTTATCAAAATCAGATGACATGGAATGGAAAATGCTGGAGACTAGTTAAAAGTACAGATTCTGCTTTTGCACTGCTGCTGGAGAAGTTGAAGCAGTAAAGAATCCCTGATCCAAACTGTCTCTGTGTTGTCTGAACTGCCAGTTCAGTAGCAAACAGAGACCACTGTTTCCTAGCATTTGTGATTTATGTATAATGAGTTAGTGAGCAAAGCCTGTACACAATGGGTAAGCAGCTGTCAGGAAAAACAGCAGCTTTGGTGAAAAACTTAGCTGGGAGGCCAGTGAGTGGACAGCCATGAAGGATGATCTACCTTCTTGTACTAATATGGACTAACATCATTATATACAAGAAAAGGACTAACAATGCTACCACACAGGTATTTGCAATACATTCTCCTACAAACACAGAAAAGCATTTTTGTCCCTTTGGGCATTTTGGCATTTTGCAAAACCATGGTTACTTATGAACTACTAAGTAAGGACATGGGAGACAGCTACTGTTGAGAATACAGCAGGCAGGACTTCACAACAGGCCTGGGAATGCATCCAAGTGCACTGAAAAGGCTTGGCTGTTCAGTTGAAATCCCATACAAACAGTCAAAATCATAAAGGAATACAAAATCTTCCTGCTATTACCTTTAAGTGTAATTTATATAGTGCTGGTGGAAGATTCTTTGGAACATACTTCAAGAAATTGCTGGACATGATGAGTATCTCCACATTTTTAGATCCATTGAACATATTATCAGGTAACCCAGCATCAGAAAGTTTGTTGTTATGAAGATACACAGATCTGTTGGGAGCAGAAAAGATGAAGTTTAACAGAGAGTGAGATCTGGGGTTTTGTGTTTACAAAGAAAAAGCTGATAAAACTTAAGTCTGATTAACGGATACGTCTCCAATTTTATTTTCTATTTGGAATCAAATCTGGGCTTCTTGGGTTTGTAAAATCAACCTGTAGATTCAATCACCCCACTTCTCCATTCTCTCTGTTTCCATGAAGGCTGCAAATACCTCAGGAAACAGTCTCTCTCCTACTCCTAGGACTCAGAAAAGCATAGTGTACTTACAGAAAGACAAAGCAGATTTACTGACTTTGGAAGAATTTTGGTTTTTTAATGAACCTTTGGGGTGAAGAGAAAGAGGGTTTCTTATTTTCCCTTTGCCCTTCTTAATTTTAATATTTAATATTCACAGAAGTTTCTCCAACCAATTTTTAGAAATGGATCAATTCTTCCTTACATGGGTTTTAATTCTTTATAAAACAATTGATCTCTATGGGGCTTAACTGCTAAATGAATTAATTTGACTTCTTCTTAATAGAAGAAATCACAGGATTTTATTGACTTTGATTACCCCTGCCTCTCCTGTGCAGCTAAAACTGCAGAGACAGGTTAAAACTACAGAAGAGCAAAGTGTGCTTTTTCAACTTGTTCTTGGATTCTCTACCAGTTGCAGAGAACTTGGCAACATCTTTCTGGAAGGAAGGAAAGGCTCAGTATGGAAACACAATCGTGCAACCTCACACTCCAGGGAGTTCAGAGCCACACTGAAAGTATTGTTCACCCTGCATGGTCAGCTGTACTTTTAACTCAAAAATATTTGCCTTTCTGTAAACCTGGCTTTCCAAATAATCAGTCTGAGACCATGAACTCTGCTGGGGGCAAATAAACCAACTGAAACAACTGTGTTAGGATTTTATATCAGCAATCTCAGAAATCAATGAGTTATTATTCTGATTAAAATTAGTGCCATTATAGTAGAGTTTGACAATCTCTTCAGAAAAGAGCAAGAATTTTATTATGAAAACAAAACACAGCAGCTCCTGCAACTCAGACTAAAGGCAGACTACATGTATAAATCTAGCTTCTTTCATGGTAAGATATTGCCAGAAATCTGTGAGTGACTCAGCATTTTCAGCTACCAAAAGTCTAGGAGACTAAAGGCCTAGTAAGGACAGAGTAGCTTCAGGTCTCAGCTCATTTAGTGGGAGCTGAGAGTTCTCAGTTCATCACAGCACTGGGCTCTAGGAGTTCAACTGGGTCAGCTTCCAAACAGCTTCCAAACTTGGATGCATGAATTGCTACCAACAGTTTGAACTGGACTGCAGCAGTTTGCAGGCTTTAGGTGCTGCAGTGAACATCTGGATTACCCAAAGTGCCTTTGGAAAGTCTCACAGAAGGTGGTCTGTGCACATCTGAGTTTGAGATGGGCCAATGTGCTTCACTGGATACAGCTGAGAAAAAATCACAAGCTGAAACTAGCAGAGACCTTTGAAACTTGACCTGAGGGTATGAAGCACTTCTGAAGGTGCTAAAGTGTCTGGCTTTAATACAGTTGAGTTATACTCAAAAGTACTGAGTATTGTACTCTCAACCTGATGCTATTTTTCTAATGAATACTCTTCTATTTTTAACACACAACAGAAATAAAATGGAGACAACTTAATTTTTATCTATGCAAAAGTGTCTGGAAGGCAGTAAAAGTCCTTGAAATGTCTTTGAGAGATTATTTGAGCTTTCATGCTAAGAATAACAAACAGTCAGCTTCTTTCCAAAAAACATAAGTAGGCAATAACATGGTATAGCCAGATAGTTTCTTATCACTCACCAACTGCCTCCAAGCAGTGGCAGAACACTATTGTTGTTCTACTTCCTGATCCCTTACCTCAAGTTTGGTTTCTGTCCAAATGTGAGCCCATATATCTTAGTGAGATAATTGGCTGCAAAATCTGCACTGATCAAGGTATTCGGTAAGAACTTTGGAGCCACTGTGAGCTGTAAAAGAAATATAGGGGTGAATTCTAATTAAAGGCAACAAATGTTTCAACCAACTCTTAGACCAGCAACAAAACACTTGCAAATTTATTTTCTCTAAACAGGCAAAAATAAATGAAACTGAACAGAGATTGGATGAACAAAAACAAATTGTCCTCACTCACTAATCTCTTCAGGAAGGAGACAGACTTTTGCTCCAAGATACGGGAATGTTTGTTATGGTTGGAAGAGCCCTGTCTCTTTTTGGTGGAAAAAATCAAGAAACTGTTATTCAAAAAGCAAACACATTGCTTATTATTGTTCCTAATTCTACAGTCTGCTGTGCCAAAAATACCCGACCCACCTCAGAGTGACCTACTGCTTACCCCCCTAGGAGAGCTTGGGGGAAATATCACCTCATATGTCTGCTCCAATGTTGCATCCATTCCTGGTGACCTTTTCAATGGAGGATTCAGGTTCCCAAAGGACAGGGATGCTTCTGAGCCAAATGATGGAATAACACATGGGACTTCAAAGCACAAAGCTACTGTACCTTGTTCAGTAAACAAGTGATGTATCAGAAACAAAATACTCCAAACTTTATAGTTGATGAGAGGCATGGGATTTGATGTGTTTGCTCTTGGTCTACTGCTATTTTCACCAGTGATGTGAAAAAAAAAAAGTTCTAGGAATATCTTCATCTAAACAAAAATTAGTGGGGTGAAAACTAATGATTAAAAAAGCTCTGTTTCCCAGAGCATCCAGATAATAAAGAATACAGGCTGGAGGACAGCTTTTGGGAAAGTATAAACCCTAAAAATTTATGCATCAAGATGAAGCCCTTGGGAAAGAAGTTCTTACTATGGTGCTGATGATCTTTGGTGATGATCTTTGGGTAGATAAGCAGAAATTGAATAGCAGTATGAAGGTGCAATGGTTACAGATGTTAATTCTACTGCTAACGAGACTCTTACACTATTTTACCTACTCTGAAAGGCTCTGGCAACACCTTTACTAGGGAAATACTGAAGTTTTGTCTAAAGCACTGAGATCAGGATGGGAAACTCTAGGAAACTGAAGAGATTTAGCTTGAAATTCTTTGAATCTGTGAAGCTCCCTCCTCACAGCACTATTGTGTGAAAGATCTTTACAGATCTTTACAGCCAGCTAGGCTCAGCAAGACCTATATGATATGAAAACATATTTTTAAAATTTTTATCACAATAAAACTGCAATTGATTATTAATAATAATAATGTGTCAAGCAAAAATACTTAGAATATGAACAGTCTGAGAGAACAGACACTCTACTAGAGAACTGCCTAACCCAAACCTTAAACTGTTATTTACTTAAAGAGTGCCTAGATCTCTCTCTACTAGTTTGTCAAGTGTGCATTGATGGACTATACCCATGAACTTTGCATTTTACTGGGCTCCCAATACAGTCCTATTTTTTAGAAGACATTATTCAGAAGTACATTATATCCTCTCATTTTTACCTGTGACAAAACCTCCATCCTTAAGCTGTCTTAAATGTTGAATGTATACAAACCCAAGAAAGATATTTCCCACAGATCACAGCCCTATCAACATTTCCAGATAGTAGGTAACCAGTGGAATTTTACATATTGGTGCTGTTGCCACAGCACTGCTTGTGTCTTTACAGTTATGTCTCAACTCCTGACCTGGGAGATGTGATTTCAGGGAAGTGGGTAAAAGCACTCATCTCTGACTAGGAAGGTCTGACAGTGCCTCAGAAAGAAGTAAGTACTGTAATAGAATACTGAGAATTCAGACACAGGAATCTTGACAATCACTTTCATACTTGGTGGCACATTAGAAGTTTTTTTCCTGAAACATGGTCTATTAAGCCTTAATTTTTATTCAATAAAAAAGGGCAAGGTGCAGATATGTGAAATGACCGCCATCAAAACCACAAGAAAGAGGACAGAGAAAAAAGTTTCATCCAAAAAGAGCTTTCAGCTGCTCTGGACTTTGCTTTGGCATTTTAAGCACTTAGTCATGGGACTAACAGATCTCTGCGTGCTGACTCCTTGAAGCACTAATGCTGGATTGCTGTGACTGCTAGGAAAAAATGAAGTTGACTGAGTTGCTTTGTCTAGGAAATCATCTATGAGTAGCAACCTGCATCTCTCCAGATGCAATTTTCTTGCAGCTTCACTGCTGGATCTTCCTTTCCAGAAAGTGTTTCTCCACTGTTAATTAACAAGTTAACCAATGAGCTCAGAAGGATTATATAAAATATATTACCAGTTTTGGAACAAGTTTTCTTGCTTATAACAAGTTTGGATGTAAGCAGAGGTACTGGAGCCAGATGAACACTGTATCACTTTGGAGATGCAAGGCAAAGTTAAAAAATCACCAGCTTGTGGCAAATAACCATAACAGGAGCTCAGGACCTGGTCTACAGTTTGGTGGAAGGGATTTCTGTTACTAACAAGGCTTACTGTGGATACTGTACCATACAAATTATGAGAGAGGGGTAAACAATTTAAAAGGAAACTACAGCATACATTCTTTATTGAAACTACTTGCTACTCATCAGCCCCAGAAGACTTTTAGCCTGTTATATTTCTGACCAGTGATGGTAGGTTAAAAGAAGTTAGTTTAGCTGCATCTGATGGGATCGCACTTGGAAGATAAAGCAGCATTAAGATAATCCATACAACAAGGAGCAAACTACCAGCAAATCCCTGCTCTCCTCCAGACACCACTGTTACTTGATCTGCAGTGTTTCCTGCTGCAGAGTGGATGCAGCTTGAAGCCAATCTGATTTGTCCTGGCTTGTGACTTATAAAGAAATGTGTTATTTTTGTGGGTCCACAACTTCTCACTGTAACAAGTTCTGACATTCGCTGATGTTTGCATTTTCTTTTGGGATCCTTTTCTCTCTGCAGCAAAGCCAGAAAAACCAAACACTTTGTTTTGTCACACAGGGAAAGTTGGAGTGCAAAGTTCTGGAATATTAGTCACAGTCTGGCTTGTTCCTTTTTATGGAGTTACTGAGTGCCAAGACTGTTATATGGAAATGGTGCTTGAAAGGGAGAAAAGAACACAATGTTACTAAGGAATGGGTTCTAGTCTCAATCACTCATCGATGGAGTGATTCTGGGTATGTCTTGGCCTGACTAAACCTTGATGTGGCCACATGTGTCTAAACAAAACATCAAAAGGTCATGGGTTTTAAGAGGTAATAAAATATATGTACAGACATGTGTATAAATATATATATATGGGGGGCATGTGTATAAATATATATATGGGGGGAGAGATGGAAGAGAAGGGTTTTTGTAGACAAAAGAAGCTCTGCCTGATGTTTTAACTTATATTTTTCTGTGGCATCCCAGTTCCATCTGTAGCAAATACTTGTGGACAATCACAGAGGAAAAAGCAAGCCATAATGGCAACCACCCAGATGCAAGGGTATGTGAGAAGTTATTTCATTTCCTAGTCTTGGAAGGAAAGATGAGCTTCTGTCATGACATCCAACTTGGGTCACTAATAGGAAAGCAGCTCCATTAAAAAAGCAATTCAGCTCCTACCACTGCAGCTAAAAAGAATAAATTAATTACTTGCTCATTTTCCCTGCGTGTGGATATCCCCCCACACCAAACCTAGTAAGAATGGGAGTAAGGGAAAACTGGATAGCTTTTTACAGAGCTATCTTGATGGCTCAAACACAGGTATCAGGATGTGTTTGTTCATAAATTTTCAAGCAGCCTCATCTGATGAGCTATGCAGATGAGATACTCACATCATTACCCCACTGCTTACTTGCATACAGGCAAGCTACCAAATCTGCACACAGCCAAACCAAAGCCTGTGGAAGAGCAAGTGGTAATTTAACTCTGTACCTTCCTACAAACACAAGGGAAACCTTTCACCAGTTGCACAAATAAGTGTTCAAAATAGATTGGCATGTGTACATTCTCATTTTTTAGCATATTGATTGTCTTGACCTTAGATGAACCTGCACTTGAGTATCCCTTTAGCACAATTTTACTTATGTAGGATATATATTTTTAAAGAATTGAAGACTTGCTTCCTTAACTTGCAGAAGATGATTAGAAAAGAACTCTGAAAGCCCTGTGAATCTCTCACCTTATTGTTTGCCAGGTACAGGTAATTCAGGTTCTCCAGATGCTCAAATGCTTCTTCTGGCAACCCTGAAAAACAAGAACAACTAATCAGTGATGCTGGCACCTTGTTGCCTCTCTGAGTGAAAATACAGGTTTCTCTCTCAGGTAATATGTTCAATGTGAGATTTAAACATTTTTTCACTGCCACTGAAGCAATCTGACTCAGATGTATTGTTGTCCTTAGGTTTTGTTAAGTTTTTTTAGTTAAAAAATAAACAAACAAAAAAAACCCTAAGCATGGACTTGTGGCAAGGGTCAGGTACAGAGCTGTGTAGACTTGCTGTATGGCTGATTATTGGTGCTCACAGCAACTGTGCTGAGACATTTGTCATTTGCTCATGAATCTACAAAGTTTTTCTTGGAAAGACATAATCTGAGGCTGTTTAATGATCAGATCAATCTGATCTGTGACCATAATGTTGCCAAAGTAACACCAGTATCTGCATGTCATAAACCCTTCCCTCATTCTTTTGCCCCACAAGCCAGACAGCTATGCAGTAACCAGAGAGCTGATCCAACTTGGAGCTTACCTTCTCCCAAAAAAGTACTAATTTTCATTTGGATCCCTCCACATCCAGCTGACCACACAAGCACAATTGCTGTCACCATGGAAAGGCTGCAAGTAACATTTTCATCTGGCACTTATATAACCATTATTCAAAAGTGAAGCTATTTCACATGCCAAAATGTACTGAAAACTCAGGGGTGCACTAAAGCTTGTGAAAGAAACATCCAGACCCAGAGGTAATAAGGTCAAAGTCTGAACCTATTAAGTGCAGCCTTCCCTGTGCTTTAGGTCAACATGCATAATATGCCCACATTCTCAGTGCAGACTGTCCTCTATCCTTAGAATAAAGACAGCAACAGTGTTAAGAGCAAATGTTGACACACAAGTTAACAAAATCTCCATCTTTTGTGCTGCATATCCTCCTCTCTTACTGTTTACTCCAATTTCTATTTCTTTTTCTTTCCTTACTGTTCATCAAGTTTCTCTAATAAGTGCATGAGTTAGCAAGCAGAACCAGCCTACAAAAATTCCAGGTGGTTTTAGAAGAATGGCAGAAGTTGCTTTATTTGTAATACATATTACTTGTATTTATAATAAATTCAGCAAGGATGGAACTGGACTAAGCTGCACTGACTGGCTAGACTGAACTCATCAAGTGGATTAAGAAACAGAGTCAGTCAGAAGGAAACCATTCAGCATGTAGACATTCCTGGTTCTGGAGTGCATTGCATTGATGTGCCTGTGGGACCAGAGGGAGTTTCCTGGATGAGCTCTCACACCACAGTACACAGTACAGCTGCCAGGTCTCCTCCACTGGTTCAGGAAGGCTGCATTCTTATACTCTGAGTATTATGTTTCGGATGATAAAGTGACTCCAGGATCTGTGTGATGGCCAAAGGAGTGAAGAGACTTTTATATATCCACTCTCACCAAGTCAGTCCATCACTCTCTGCCTTTCCTTATCAGCTGTCACCAGCCCCACTGCATAACCTGGTGGTGTGGAAGCAAAGGCTCTGCCAGCTTACCTTTTGATGTCAGCCTGTTGTTCTGCAAATTGAGAGTTTCCAGCCTGTAAAGACGAGCAAGCTCTTCTGGAAATATTTCTTCTATCTGGTTATTCTAAGAAAATGGAGACTGTTAATCATCAGCAAAGCAATCCAAGAAGGATCCAAATAAACCCAGACTGTGAACTGCAATATAATTTGGAAACCAACCCACCATGTCAAATCATTGTCAACAGACTTGTCTCTGTAATGAGCCAAACTCAAATACCAAAACCAAGTTACCCAAACCCAGCAGCGTCTGAAAGCTTAAACCAAGTCTTGTTGCATGTGCTCATCCTCAGAAATACACAGCTGGTACCACTGGTATCACACCAAAGAGTGTGATTATGCCTGGCAAGTCCTCTAATCCATCTGCCACAGCCAAACCTCCTAGTTGCTGCAAAGCATTTGCTACAAGGTTGGCATCGTGGATTTCCAAGTTTATGACTTCTCTTATTTATTTTAAAAACAGCTTCTCCTGGGTGGGGAGAGTCAAACTGGATTGACTTGCTCTGATTTTACCATCAGGTGTGACTGCCATGAGATTCTCATTAACCTGCTGACTATCATTTAGACCATGAATAAGTGATTCTAGTGTTTTAGCATCCAGGGGACCAGTCAAGGACCCACTGCACTGGAAGCCAGGCCAACACACAGCAAATGACAGCTGCTGCTCCAAAAAGCTTTGCTTTTGGCAGCAGAGGCGGGAGTCATGGCTAGCACATGCCTGGGACAGATCTGCTGAGGAAGGTGCCAGGTTACATTACAATTTTTTTTCTAATTATGCTGCACTTGGGTGGAAAGCTCTGAACAAAATCTGCAATTCATCCATTGAAACGAGCTGGCAAATGGCAGCAACAAACAAAACACAGTTGGTTTGGGGCCAAAGCAGCACTATGTCTGGAACCACTGCCACTGCTCAGAGGAGGAACAGCCACGGGGCTGCCACGCTCCAGCCCTGCCCACGCCTTGAGGGGCTGGAGCACAGGCTGGGAAGGGATTCCTGCCCAGATACTGCTCACAGGGATGAATAAACTAACAGCAAGAGCATGGAAACCTGCTGGCTGGCTAAGCTGGACTGCAGCTTGCACCTGAAGCATGAATCTCACCTCCTTGTCCTGACAAGATATGATGTCTCTGCAGAGTAACCATTTGCTGCAGGAATATCATTAATTGCCCTGGTAAAATGACCAAAGAGTGTCCTGGCATCAGCTGCCTGGGTGTCCCCATGGCCCCAGCCCTGTGATGCCTACTCCTCAGAGTCTGTGTGCTGCAGGGAGAGAGCTGGAGGGAGGCAGGACTTGGGGGACAGTGGCTGGGGCTGTGTTTGGACATGTACACCGTGTTTAAAACACTTCAGCTAACACGTGTCATGCTGCCAGACAATTTCTCATTAATGAAGTCATTTAGCCCACGCTCTTCAAAGACACCTCAAAATGGAAGGCCTTCACCAGACACAGCAATGAGCACCTCGGATAAAAATTCTTGTAGCTGGGGAGAGAATAAGGAGAAAACAAATTCCTCTTTTTCCCTCAAGGGTTGTCTGGGGAGAGGACTGACACCGATAACCCGCAGTGGTTGTGGAGCACAAGCAGAGGGCCTGAGGCACCTCCTGCCTCCCAGGCGAAGCCCAGAAAGCAGCGGGAAGGAGCTGGGGCTTGGCCAGGGCCGCCTGTGTCAGCGGGGAGTGCCCCGGCGGCCCGGCCCGGTCCGGTCCGGGTGCTTTACCTGCAGGGAGAGGTGGTTGGTCAGCTCGGGCAGCAGGAGCGGGAACTCCTTCAGGTCGATGCCGCCGCAATCCACGACGCCCTCCTGGCTGCATCCGCAGTCCCGGGGACAGGCGGGGGCCGGGGCCGGGCCCGTTCTCCTCGGAGGGGCCCCCTCGGGGGAGCCGTCGCGGGCAGCGCAGCCCAGCGCCAGCAGCCCCAGCGCCAGCAGCGCCCGCCCGCCGCCCGGCATCGCCCCTGCGAACAGAGAGAGAGGGGTCAGGGATGAGCCCTCCAGCACCTCCCGGCCCCAGGTGCCACTCCCGCCACATTCCTTCCCGCCTTTCCCGCTGCTTCCACCTGCTCGCCGGGATGACTGGGACCCAGCAGCGCTCGCTGCCCGGCTCCAGCGCTGCCCCTCCGACGGGACCCCGGCTGCAGCATCCCCTCCGCCGCCCCTCTGGCCCCTCACGTTATTGATTTATAACTTACAAAATATTTATAACTTACACAGTTTCTTATTCCTGACAATATGCGCTGAGTTATAAGTTATTGGGAAGCTGAAATGTTTGGAGGTAAAAAAAGCCAACAACCACAGCAACACCACCACAAAAACCCTTCCAAGAACAAAATTTCTTGTTCGTCCCCTATAGTGAGTTTTTCTTTCTGAGGCTCAGTCTGCCAACTCGTGTTCTGTAAGTAACAGAAGCAGAAGCTGAGCCTGTTTGGAGGCAATGGTTGGATGTCAGGCAATGGCTCTGTTTATGTTGGCTTCCACCATTGCCGTGGCTCCTGCCTGCTCGACCCTGCTGTGGGCTGCAGGTTCCCAACCTCGTTATTTTCCAACATCCTCCATCCACACCACCCCAGACTCCTTGAGTTATTTATTGCTTTTTTCATATTGAGAAACGCCAGATCCCAGAGGTTTAAAGAGGAGGTTGTGCAATGCTATTTCTGTGTAACTGGCGAGCGTGGTGCTCATTGCAGTTTTGCATGGGGAAGAAACTCTTCTCATAAAAACAAACAAGGTGTGCTGGGGAAGAGTGACACACGCTGTCAGGATACCTCTTGGAGGGGCTGCTTCACAAGCATCCAATAATAACAATCTCATGGCTAAAGAGGAAAAAAAAAGGGGCTTCCTATTGATTTTGGACAGCGCTGATCTGAACCTTAGAAACCCAGCTAGCTAACATTCAGCTTTTATCTTTCTTGGCAGCAAGTTAAAATAATTCAAACAGAAGTTCAATATCTACTGGACTGACCAGCTGGCCCTAATCCAGTCCCCTCAGTCACATTTTTTTGCCTTTCTTAGATTTCATACATAATGATTTGGAGCAAGGGCTGGTAAAGAGTTGTCTTCTTTCAGCTGTTCTCAAAAGTACATGACAGATGAGAAATTCTTACTTAAGCCAATTTTTTAGGCTGAGAAAGCACAATTAATGACCTTAATACAGAATAAGTATTCTGTTCACTTCTGCCAGCCCAGGTTCCTTTACTACAGAAACAAGAACCTTCTAGAGCCAGAGTAGCAGCTGTCAGAACTGGTGCATCTCCATGGAGCTGCTTTGCACCAGCTGGAACTCATTCTGAGGCTCCCAAAGGTGCCTGGGAGGTACTGGAGAGATGCTGCTCTGTCAGAGGCATGAATATCTTACTTTCTTTAAACACTGACTTTCACTTGGAGAAATGGGAGAAGGAAGGGAGTACAAGACAGAGCATCCTGAGATATGGATGGGTTTGGTTTGGTCCTGACCTTTGTTACAAACGTGCTGGGTGACTTTGAGCATTTAACACTGCTTGATTCCTCTTCCCCCTGCTCCACTATGATACTGCTTCCATATCTGTAAAAGCTAAATATAATGAAATTAATCTCTTTTATGTAACATTCCAGAGATCTGATGGTGCTCCTTATATGGCAGCTAGATATTAATAGTGAGATCAAATTGGCCACGTGAGTATGCCAACAGTGGATTAGTAAAATCCTTATTATTTGGTGACCTAATCACAGAAAATATTTCAGAAATCTTAAGAGAAAATAATCTCAGCATGCTATATCAGATCTCTAACAGTATTTTTTCCCATAGATCAGCTTCCTTTTACAGATACTTACAGAAGAAACTGAAGAAAAAAAACCCACAAAACAACTCAACACCTTTTAAATGCAGCTCACAATCAGCTCTGCTGTAACAATACCAACACTGTTCCCATAGCAGAAAGTTACCTCATGGCTGCTATTGGGCTCTCTAGGTTTGCCACATGCTGACTTTTCCACATATATAGATGAAAACGTTTAAAAATTAACATGAAATACTGTATCTATTGCTCACTAGGCTTTCTGAGGTGATCTGTCCTTGTTGTCATCAACATGCATGCTCCTGCTACTATGCTTTTGAAGTGAATACTGCTCTGGTGCCACAGGGACACACTTTGGATACAGAAACATCTGCTTGCATCTGGAGTGCAGGCAGTAAAACCAGGCATGATTTTGATTTTCTTTTAGTTCAAAGGAAGTCTGAACTACCTCACTGCATTTAGGCTCATTCCCATGGGGGGGACCTGATCCAAAAACTTATTAAGAAACCTTACTAAAGGAGTAGCTCAAAATCCACTAGAAAGGGTCCTCTTCCCTCCTCAGTGGGCTTTGAATCAGGTCCTTTCATTAAAAGACTGAGATTGCACTGAAACCAGCTCAGGATTTTCCCTGGTTGCATCTTTTAAAGTCCCAACAGAACGACTGCTGATTTCTGCACTTTGCTGCCACACAGCCCCAGAGGCAGAGTGCTACAAAAGGCACAGTCTCAAGAAGCTGAAGTTTCAGGAGTTACTGTGATTTTCTCAGTGACTGCAGCTACCTCAGTAAACAACAGAACCACATTCAAAATACCTCCCTCATCTGTTTACCTGTTACTGCCCACACACATCCTTGTTCTCACAGGGGACACACACACAGATGGAAAAACATCCTCACCTTCAATATCAACAGGTTAACAGAGTTTGTTACTTACATTGAATATCCTTTCTAAAAGTTGCAGCAGAAAGGCAGGCTTCTGGCTGTTGTCTGATAATCCAGCTTTTAAAAATAAAATAAAATACTGAAAAACTCACCTTTGCCTTCAGAAATCAGATGAATGGAGAAGAACATTTCTCTTGCCCCCACAGACTCTCTCAGCTCATGCCATGTCAGTTACATGTGCTGAGCTCAGAGCAAGTCTCCCCTTTCCAAGCCAGATCCTTTCCAGATGTGAGCAGCAGAATTAGAGAGCAATAGGCAACCCTCTACCAACGAGTTTCCTGCACTTCCCAACGAAATCAGAGAGGAATTTTCCAAAGTCACCATATGGGAAAATGTGAGTAGGAAAGAGGAAGCAGCTATAGTCTGAATATAAAGACTTGAGGAAGAAACAATCTCCCATTGCTTTTTGTCAAGACAGTTTGCAAGATCCATAGGAGCTGCCAAAAGCAAGCATGCTGGAACTGACAGCAGAGCAGCAGAGACAGCGTTTGCTTTAGTGTTTCATTGCAGGATACCAGAGCTGCACTGCCTGCTGTTAGGTCTTTAATGTTAGCCACATCCAAAACAAAATCTGAATTCCAAGTGGGAATGTCTTCCCATTCCCCGGGGGTCTGGTTCAAATCAGCCAGGAACAGACAGATGAGCAGTTTTTGCTGAATTTCATCTCCCTCCCCTTTAACCCCCTGGTTTTCAACCCATCAGCAAATCTTTAGGGACCAGGGATAGATAGGCTGAAATTACAAAATGTTTTAGAGGCAAAGTCTCCAAATTTGATGTAACACCTCATCTACCCCATCTCTTTATCTTCTAAGCCCCATATCCCATATAACAGCACTAAACATCAAACCACACACACACAGACACTCCAGTCCTGGTCACATTTAGCATAGGAGCTTCACATTCCTTATTTTTCCCCTTCCTTATTTCTCCTCTTTTAGTAAAAGTAACCAAAAAAAAACCAAAAAAAAAAAAAAACCACAACCTAAAAAGCCCCCCCAGCATGCTGTTTATAACATAGTATGCTCTAAGTGCAGCAATACTTCCAAGAAAGTAATGCAGTCTTCTGTAACTGACAGCAGAATTAGTATTTTAAATATAAAGCCACCTGTTTTGTGAATGCCCCACAGAGCTCCATACAGTACCTCCCAAAATCTGCAGAGGATCTGTCCTCACCAAGAACACAACCTTCTTGCTGAATTCCAAAAAAGGGACACTGACTCTTTCCTCTCAACTCCAGCTGAACTAAAGTCTAAAGCAATTAAGTTATTTCCTCCCTCTCTTCTTCCAGGCTCATATCAACTGGAACTGATCCCTCTCTGTGCCACGTGTAAGTTTCAAAAGTTAAGAGTGGAAAGCGTGTTTTTACTACAATAAAAATAAAACCAAAACAAAGCTGGCTGCTTTTCCTTAGTGATTCAGAGATCCAGTTTGCTGCCCTTTCTATATTACAGTACCTTGACTCCAAACAACAAAATTTAGGGTGTTTTCAGGGAGCACGAGCATGCTTATGTTGGAGTACCACCCCATCTTACCCCAGTCTGCAGACAACCAGGAGTAGGGTGATTACCTGGCTTGCTGTTGATGCCAGAACAGCCCACAAGGGTGAGGAAGAGAGCAGGATTCACCCCTCCCCAAAAGGGCATTTCTTCTGTTTTTATTTTGTAAGTACAATATGTAGCTGTTATGTATCACCTGCAAGTAATATACTATAAAAAAGGGCACTATGCCACTTTTAATGGAGAAATAGAGGAACCCAAGTGTCATAACTAGCCCAGGATTATCCAGAACAGAATCAGTGCAAGAAACCAGATACCCATGTGCAAAGGTAACTCTTACAGCTTCACATTATGCTACAAATTACCTATATAGGCTGTTTTTCCAAGCTTTTACTTCCTCCACCTCTAACATTGACCTATGCCAAACACGGAATTCTTACCCCCAGGCCCAGTGCTGCATTTCCATCATCAGAACCCCAAGGAAAACAAGAGCTGGAATCAAACCTATCTAAAGGTTGTGAGATCCACCACTAAGCCAAAGGCTGCTCCTGACCATGGGATGTGGACTCAGGCAACAACTGCTTCCACCACTACAGCTTTCTGGTGCCTTCAGAGGAAAGAACTTCCACTGCAACACTCACAACACAGAATTTATTGCAGGAAACCTCTCAAGTCTTTGTACTCCCTCATGTTCCTGCTGATGGATGACATGGGTGGGTGCAGCCTAGATGAAGAAACTTTTTCAGGTAGAAAAACTGAAGGTGAAGTCTCAGTTTAAGGCACAAGTGACAGCACACCCTAGAGCTCTTGCCATGGGCCTGGCACACAGTGCACTGTGCAAGACCCAACCTTCTGCACCAGCTCCAGCAGAAAAAAAGCCCCAGGGGCTGTCAAGGACAGACTATGCTAACTGAGAGCTTTGTTTTTCAAAGATACTCCTGCAGACCTCAGTCCAAGGACACGTCCAGGGCCAAGCTGCAGTATGCAGCACACTGTATTATTCCATTACTACAACTGAGAAAGCCAGACAATTTATTTAAGTTACACCAAGGCTGCACAGAGGATCAGCTCAGCACAGAGGTAGATCCATGAGACCCGCTCAGCTCTGACATTGTTACTATTGTCACTCTCCTAAAGAGATCATAGACTCAGACGGGATCTGAGAAACTCAAAGACACCTCAAGGAACAATGTGGCAGGGAACAAAAGGTATAAGCAGATCTATTGAAGCATGAGCTCCCAGAGCAGTGGACATCAGCTCACCTGTGATCAGCATGGGCTGAGGTATGAGACATTCAGATACAGCTTCTGGATGTAACTTAAAAGGTAGTAAAATGCTCTTTATTCTCAACTTTATCTAATTTAAATAAGATTGTACAGAAATACTGGCATTCCTGAAGTGCCCACTGCTATGTGCTGACACAGTAACTTCATTTAAAATGAGAGAAAAGAAAAAAATTACAATTCTTTCAAGTAACTTGCAGTGATTTGCTTCAAAATGAAGAATCAAAACACCAGAGTAAAAGGCCTTTTTGTCCCCAAAGCAGGAAAGGAAGTATTTTTCAAACCTAAGTATGCACAACAGAGCCTGGCTATCAGCCTACTGGCATATGTGTGTTGATCTGAGTGAACTTTAAAATGTCTGTTCTCCCACAGGACATGGACTCTCTTAAAAAAAAAAAATAATATCCATGACTGCTTTTAATCTACCTGAAATATGGGATACAGACAGAGCATATTCTGTGCTTGCTCTATACTATTGATGTTCTTTTTGCCCTGCTACAGCATTATTAGACTATTTCTGTTCCTCTATCACAGTGTATAACCAACATTTCCCAGAGAACTCACCCAGGGCCATATAAAGCCATTGGCTTTTCAGTTAGCAATGATTTCTTCTCACACATACAGGGTAGAGAACAGCTCACACTGTCACTCCAACAAATTATGCTGCTGTTTATTTAAGTAATAAAGGAATTTGTTCCAAACAGTTGGGATTTTTTCCAGCATTTGTTCTCCACATGTGTTCTGCTTCCTCAAGTGTTGATTTTTCATAGTTTAAGAGACTTTTTCCTGCCTTTTATCCACCAGGCTAATTGCATTCTTTTTCTTTTCTGCTTAACAAGAGCTGACATCCAGCTCAGTGCTCTGTAAAACAGGAAGAGATGTAGTTCCTGTTCCAAGGAGGCAACAGTTTAAGCTGACCTCAGATGAATTGGTCATATGGGAAATTGACAAATCCAGCCTTGTGATTATTTGGAGGTTTTTTTATACTGTGAGGGGGAAAATGCAGTCAAATGCCTTTGTCCCACCCTCCTGCATCCTGAAATGATCTCTCACCCAAAATAGCCCCTTAACCCAGCTGTCAAACCACACTCAGCTGTTCACAGCTTTCTCACCTGAGCAAACTCATCTCTGCTGCTTACCAAAGGGATCCCAGATTACCTCCTCCTAGGACCTGTTTTACACTAAATAAAGCCACAGTGAGCCACCTGCCAGGTTCTCCATTCCCCTTCCAACACCTGCAATTGTGACCACCTGCACCAGGCTCTGTGTCACAACCCCCAGGAAGTTTCTCAAGAGGTAAGGTCAGCCCCACACAACACAGAGCTGCACTAACTGCCTCCCCCCTATGTGCCCTCACTTATCCACTGAGCTCTCTTGCAAATAATCAGAATTCAGAATTTTGTCTCCAGTTTGCATTTCTTATTCTGATCAACACAGGAATGATTAAATGATTATTTCTTGAAGTAGTATGGCTCTTTCCTCATGGAAAGCAGCCATGTTCTGACCATCAGCTTTTCTTCTAAAGCCACCTCTAATCATAAGAAAAGCAGCAATCACAGTTGAAAACACATCCAGCATAATGTGTGTAACACACTGCACTGCACCTCTTCCTCACCAGGCAAACCAGCAGGACTGAAACACAAAACTCAAGTTTAGAAAGAAAATCTGTGCTCCAAAACCAAAGCATTCACTCAAATTCCTGCAAGCCAGATCTGCTGAGTCAGGCATTGCTCTGCACACTGGCTTCAACTCAGACAATTCTATCTGCTGCTCTTACAGCAATGCAAAGTCTTCCTTTTTTAATTACAAATATTCATCTCTGAAAAAATTGTTTTATTTTACTAAAGAAAGTAAAGGTAAGATATACCTGCCAGCCTGACATCATGTCTGAATATTCATCACAGTTGGTAAAAAAACAATAACTTCAAAGAATCCACAAGGAAACAATCCCACTCCTGAGCATTTTAATGCCTAAAGCTGTAACTTCCCTCAAGGAATCAAGTTAACCTTACAGAGCAGCAGTAACAGACAAACTTGGCAGGAAAGGCTGATGTAGTTTCAGATTATTTTAGCTGAAGAAGAGGTGCTTAATGCTGCTTGGTCAAGAGAGCAGAAATTAAAGAGGTGAGATCCCCGTTTTAAGAGATCAAAGAAAACATCTCAAAACTCACAGTGGAAACTCTCAACTACAGAAAGAAAAATAAAAGCAGAAACTGCTCTTTTCTCTTGAAAGCCTTTTAACATAGGACAATCAGAATGCAGCAACAACATGGCAACATGGGTGGCCAAAAGGTTGTGAGGGTCTCTCCATGAGACACAGTAAAACAGAATGTCCTCTTCTTGAAGCTGTGAAGCCTGAAGGTGATAGGGCAAGATTATAAATAACACGAGTGCTTCAAAGCTCTTCATTTCTTCCAGTAAAAAAAAAACCAAATCACCACAACAAACCCCAACAACAAAAAACAAGAGGTGGAAGGCACAGAAATTCTTGACCCATGCTAAAAAGCTGTTGAGGATTCAGAACAGGACCAAACAAACCCATGCAAGACTATTCACCTAGACCTTTAGATACTGACATACAATTTTTGAGTAAGTTTTTTCAGATGAAAAAAAAAAAGTAAAATAAAATCACTGGCAGCTAAGGAAATTCTAAGTAGAGAGATGTTTAAGCCATCTTACTATTCCTTCCAAGGTATCAACAGTCAGAAAACACAGCAGGCTAGGTAGAAATTTGGTCAGAATCAGGACAGCTATCAGTACAGTCGAGCAGACAGCTCAGCAATCTGCTAACTCTTAACACCAGATTAGCAGAATGATTGGCTTAAATTAGCTCATTTTTTATGATTTTAGTTAAACCAGGGAAGTGAAAGTTTATGCATATAGTTCCTTATGCCATGGACCACATATGTGAGGTGTCTATAATTGAACAAGATGTAGTTTATGGACAGACAATGCCTGAGAAGGAAAAAAAATGGACTGCAGGAACCCTTCATGACAATCTGTATAAAATAGAGCCTTAACATGAAACCCATGTTTACAAACCCAAAGCAACAACACACAGAACAACAGGAAAAGTATATTTAATTTTCTATTAAACTCCCAACCAGAGTACATTTTCCAAAAACAGAAGTTAAAGCTTTTATATTACTGATGAGAATTTCATAATGATCAACACCAGATTTTCTCAGGAGAAAAAAGGTAAAACATTGGTTAGACTCCCTCTTTGCTCTCCTGGAGAACCTAATCTTTTTTTCAAGGTGAAGTATTGCCAAATACTATGAATCTCAAAGCAACATCCTCATTCCTACTCACTTCTGGATATTTTGTTTATTTTTTAATTCCAAAGTAGTAGTAGCAGTAACAAAAGTATTTTATAGCAAATTCCTAAAACCTATTCTAAACAAATTATAAGAGATCCCCTTTATAAGACCATTTTAATTTAACCAGCAACAAAATTGTTAGAATGGAAGTCTGAAAGCATTTATATATGGCCTGCTGTTACAGCTTTTAAAAAATGCAACTTAATTGATATGTCAATCTATTTATAATCTTTGTCACTCTCTTCCCAATTAACCTGAACAAAAGTAAGCAGCCTCATTCAACTCTAAGTTTTATAAAAAATTTTATATTGATTGAAACAAAAATTGTCACAAATAACCCACCATATACCATTTGTAAGAGTTAGTGCCTCAAGCTTAGCCTAAAAATCTTTGCCACAGACAAACTGATGTAATATACTAAAAGAATGAAGGTCTCTAACCACAGAACTTAGGTGAGAGAGGTCCAATCTAACCCATCATGTACCATATTATTGATAATGCCTAATTTCATTCTACTTTCTCTGCTATCACATACTGACTGTTTACTCTAAAGACCTCAAAGTTTAGCTTTGCCTGGCTGAAGCTGTAGACTCTGAAGTTTCATTGCCATGCCCATGTTCCCAGCAATCTTCAATTTGCCTTGAAAGAAAGCCTAAAAAGAAAGATACATTTTATGAAATGGAAGACAATGTATTACCCCAAATGCACCCCTCCCAAAAGTTATGTTTCTGCAGGTCCAGTCCTGCAGTTTTATGATTCCAACAGTCCTCAACACTCATCCACAAATGTATTTTCTGACACTACATGGTACAAGAGTAATCTGAGTAAGCTGTATGGCTCATTTTATTTGTGATACCTAAAGAGAATAAAATAGGTATTGCATGTTTCTCACTTTATCATAACTATGGACCTTTATATAAAACCAGGCAGAATACACAATGTTTTTGTGATGACAATTTATAGAATGAAAGCTCACTGTTCCATTTGGAGACAAGAAAGCAACAGTGTACAGCAGATGCCACAACTGATTTCTTACTCAAACTGCCCTCAGTCATTACTGCTTTTCTTACTAATTCAATTTTACCAACTAGTTTGTGAAGCAGACATGCTGAAGATTGGGGTTATTCCTCTAGACCCTGTAAAAAAGATGAACCTCAGGCACTAAATCACCTACATTGTAAATATTAAATTCTAATTCCTTCTGTGTTTCTTACATTTGCACTAGAACATTTCTTTAATGTGTTTTACCTTCAAACTTCCCCTAGACACACTCCTTTAGTTTGCAAAAATTCTTATTTACCATGAGATCAATAGAAAGTTAAAAGACTGTTACCCACAGGATTTTCAAATTTAGAAGTACAGAAGAGCAACTTCAAATTAACTTAACCATCTGGTTTACTTGTATACCACAGCTGCTTTGATGCACTGAGGAATTAAAAACTCAAATAATCATAGGCAGTGGGTGCTCACCTCAGTTTCCATTTTCAGCATCACAACACAAACTATGTGTATTAAATCTCTCAGCTAAGAAAAATACCCTCCTGGACTACCTACAGGATATGCCTGAGATAATATGTAGCTGCTCAGAAGAGCAGATTCTAGAGTCTTTCTTCAGTAATCTTAACTTTGGCCTCTTTGTTCAGAGAAAGTCAAGACTTGTCATTTTTCACATCAACCCTGGCAGTTGGGAAGAGGGGCTTTATTTAAATTATTTCAACCTAAACACACTCAAAACAAAAGTCAATCTTCTCATCTTTGCTGTACTTACTGTCTGAGGATTCATTTTGCCAGTCATGAGAGCTAACAGATCAGTGTCAGCCATTGTAATTGTACAATCTGCCTTCTTATCTGTAAGAGAGAATTAACCATGAACATTTAAACTGAAAGATGAAACAGTAATAGAAGCTGCAGCTCCATGAAGAACCTCCTGATCCTACAGGTTAGCAAAATGGTACCTGAAGTACATACAAATAAGGGCTACTAGAAAAATACCAGGCAGAGATCATCCAACAGCCAACAGGTATCTGTGCCACCTTGCAGCACAGACCATCCCAACACTAGAAAGATGAACCTTTGTGAAAGGTGCTGAGCAAATCCATTCTTTGAAAACAACTAATAATCCACTTGTAATTGACAGATTGTTACTTGCAAACACTGACCATCACAAGTTTTATCAAGCTTAAATTCACTACTGTTAACTCAGAATAAATGTGCTTTTTTCCCCCGTGACACTCTGAAAGTACTCACTGAAATTTCAGGCATTTCCTGCCCTCTCCTTCAATGGGAACAACATGTGCATTCTAGAAGCCCTCATTTAAATTAATTTAAATCCAGACATTTTTAGGGTCCTCTTGCCAGAAACAAGCTGAAAAAATTGTTTTAAGCTCTGATAGAAATATTAATGTATATATTAAAGAGCTAAAATCTGCACACACCTTTTCCTGCACTCAGATTATTAAGCTCAAATCTTTGATGAAACATTGTAAGCACAACAGTAAACAGTGCTTTTATTTCTGCAAAAACTTAGATCAATGATTTCCCAATCAAATCCCCTGTCATGTTTTTAATTAAAAGCTTTATGACACAATTCATGGGTATATGAGGTTCTGAGGACAGGCTGTTGTGTTTGGCTTTTCTTTACATTACTAAGTGCATGACTTCAGCTATGAGACAAAACATTTTCATGGCAAGGGCACCTTTGTTTCTAATACTTCTGTGGTGTTCCCCACCACCACCCAGTCTGTGTCTCATTTAACTCTGCCTTTCTTAAAATGGCACTTGAAGGTTATGTTAGCTGATACAGTATTGAAATCAGTTAAGTTCTATTGCTTAACTAGCTGCAGAGAAGTAACTTGACCAGATAGACCAGCTTACCCACCCACCAGTGTCTCCAACAAAGCAACTGAAGAAACAGCTGCAGATTACATTTCTGTCCCAAATTTAACAAAACCCCTAAGGGTTGAATTTTTTTTTTTTTTTTTGTAATTATGATATCTATAATAGTCATACAACAGATGTGTCTGGAGCATCTAAGAAAAGAATTCAGAGCTGATGATGCTGAATTCATGGTTCAAAACATTATGGACTGAAGTGTCAATAACAAGAAAAGTCAAAAGTTAAGATAGCTCTGCACCATTTTTACTCTAAAGATCATTCTTCCTTAAACAGAATAAGAATTTATATGCTTTTCATTAGTTTTATGTGTGTTCTGCAAAGATACATAAAATAGAACTGACCTGAATTAACTGCCACAGAGCCTTTACCATTTTTCACATCTACTACCCAAGTTGCTTCTTTTCCACCAGGACCATCCTTTATTTTGAAGGCAAAGACTCCACCAATTTTCTTGACGTATTGTTCTCCTTCCTGTAACAACCACATAGCATGCAAATTATTAATTTACCTCAACATAATTTTAAAATAGTTTGAATTAAGCACAAATTACTTTAAAATCTTTACCCTTTCTACTAACATCTGTTTCCCTCTACTGGGTTTCATTTAAACAACCCTTAAAAAAAGCTTCTACAAACACAAACTATGTGTATTAAATCTATCAGCTAAGAAAAATGACCACTGTCCTAACAGTCTTGATGTCAGCCTGACAAAGTGTGCTCTCTTCTAATCACACTTAAAAAGCAAGCAACAAACAGCAAACAAAAACTTTAAAAATTGTCATGTTAGTTAACAAGCTCTGCACAGAGAACCTAAACTTGCCTTTACTCTAATACCCTTATGCAGGTAGAAACTGTCTGGAAAAATGCAATTTAAAATCATGGCAGAGCACAGAGATTTCTGACACAGTGAAACTCAAAGCTGTAACATTTGTTTTGATGAGCATCACTGAGGAAGTGACTGAAGCTACTTCCTCAGATTTTACAGGTGCTCCATCATAAATTAAAATCCTCTTGTAGGTAGAAGGAGGAGTCAAATACCTCTTGGAGCTTCTTTTCAATCTCCTTGAAGACCAACTGTGACTTAAATCCATCGACAGCTGCACTGAGAGGCACAGCTGCAACACGGCCAGCACTGAAATGAAAAATCCAGTATTTACCCACCTTTAATCACATTTTCAGCACCTTCAAAGTATGAGGAATAGGCCCAGCACTAGCACTGAAACACTTCAGCAGTGTAGAGCAACCATCTATCAATTCAGGGTGCAGTTTACTCTGTTATGGGCCTGACAGCCTGAATTACAATCATTTCAAGTATGCAGATGTTTCTGCATGTATGGACAGGACACTAATTTTATAATGACAGTAAATCATTAATCTTGTTAAGATAAATCAACCCACACTACTGCCACACTTTGTGCAGCACCTCAGAGAAATATCTTTGTTTTTTGGGAAAACAGATCCCACTTTCCCTCCCAGTTCATGTGGGTCTCTTTACTGCCACAAGAAGAACTTCATTTCTGATTCACCCTGCGTAGCCTGATAGCAGTGTGAAACCTCACTTCATTTCTGCAGACACCCAGAGCCAAGGTAAGTACAGTGATTTCCAAAGAAATGGCAATTCCAGCAGCAGGAAAAACAAGTTTACAATTATTACCACCTCTTGGCAGCAGAATTCCAAACAGTGGTCAGGTTTGATGCTGCTGAAGTGACAGAATCACTTAAGAAATGTTGCTGAAGCTTCCTTGTGTGGTACTAACACTTCTCTACAGATATATGGTAGGGCAGCAATAGCAGGGACTGTCTGACCTGAAGAAGGCACATCAACTTTCCTAATAAATCCAAGGCTGTACTAACAGGATGTAGAATTTTAAGGTGACAAAAAGGCAGAACTGTTTTCAATAATAAATTGAGCCCTGCTCTCATTTACCTTGATGTACATTCTTGGCAGCTGTTACTAAAGCCACAAATTACAGGCCAGATCTGAATCCAATTATTAAGTCCATGTGCATTGGCAGATAAAAAAAAATGGTGCAGGCATCTTCACAAACATGTAATGCCACCACCTTTGCCTTAATTACACAATATAAAACATTATTCAATTACACAAGTGGTGTCTGAACAGATTAGCCCTGTTTTGTTCCAAACTCTGACACACATTGGTGCAACTCCTGGTGTCAGGTATCTCCTACACACAAAACTAAAGGACTTGATGCTTCTCTAAAAGGTAATAGTATATTATCTATACATACAAAACTTCTGTAAGGTCCCAACTTTCCCTGACAGGAATGCACTATTTCTAGCAGTACCTCAAGGTTAATGGTACACAAAAAGCAACAGGTTTCCAGTTCTGTGAAATTAAAATATTTTTGAAGACCAGACTCAAAACAATGGAAAATAAAATATATTCCTTAAAACAGCCTTTTCACCTCTGAGCAAAAACTGTGTACCAACATGGACTGCCAAGTGTTGTGAAAAAGTTTGTGGGGAATCCAGGAGAGGAGGCTGTATTTCTTGTATCACACCTATTTTCTCATATGGTGCAGTACATGATAAATTTCACTGTTCCCAAGTTTTCAAAGCAAATATAAAATATTGGCTTTGAGCCTTATAATCAAAACCACAATACACACAAAGAGTAGATCAATCTTTCACAGCAAAACTGAAAATGAAAATATAAAGGGATGTGTGTATTTAAAGTCTCTGCTGAAATTTTGGCTTTAATTCCTGTCCATCCTAGCATAAAACCATGGCAGCTTGCAATATAGCTTCATGGCAGTGTTCTCCTCTCACTCTGAAGTATGCTACAATTTCAAGTGCAAATTCTTCAGCCAGGACTGGAAGAGTAGCATGCCTGAATTTTAAGAAGTACTTAGATACCACATTAAAACACATGCAGCTGAAAGCAATCCTTCCTGAAACCAAAGTATTAACAAAGCAGTGAGCTCTGTACCCATGGTCGTCTTGCTTTTTTTGGCAAGTCCTTAATTTCAAGAAATTCATTCTAACGGGGCCTGTTCTGTTATTGGAAGGTTTATTTCATAGAATCCTAGAATCCTAGGGGTTGGAAGGGACCTCGAAAGATCATCTAGTCCAACCCCCCCTGCCAGAGCAGGGCCCCCTAGAGTACATCGCCTAGGAACGTGTCCAGGCGGGTTTTGAATGTCTCCAGTGAAGGAGACTCCACAACCCCCCTGGGCAGCCTGTTCCAGGGCTCTGTCACCCTTACAGTAAAAAAATTCTTTCTGATATTCAACTTGAACCTCCTATGCTCCAACTTACACCCATTACCCCTTGTCCTATCACTGGTCACCATAGAGAAAAGCCTAGCTCCATCTCCCTGACACTCACCCCTTACATATTTGAAAACATTGATGAGGTCACCCCTCAGTCTCCTTTTCTCCAAACTAAAGAGACCCAGCTCCCTCAGCCTTTCCTCATAAGGGAGATGTTCCACTCCCTTAATCATCTCAGTAGCTCTGTGCTGGACTCTTTCAAGCACTTCCCTGTCCTTCTTGAACTGAGGGGCCCAGAACTGGACACAATACTCCAGGTGCGGCCTCACCAATGCAGAATAGAGGGGGAGGAGAACCTCTCTTGACCTACTAACCACACCCTTTCTAATGCACCCCAGGATGCCATTGGCCTTCTTGGCCACAAGGGCACATTGCTGGCTCATGGTCATCCTCTTATCTACCAGGACCCCCAGGTCTCTTTCACCTACACTGCTCTCCAGCAGGTCAGCCCCCAACCTATACTGGGACATCGTGTGGTGGCTTTTTCCCCCTCCAAAAACCTCGACGTTCCCTTACAGGAAATCACGTGAGCCATTTTTATGGGCTAGTTTGCTCTTTTCAATAACACAACTCACACAGGGCATCCTGTTCATCAGGAACACGACACAGTGTAAGTTACAACCCCTGCTAACACCTGAAATGCTTTAGGTACAACCACAGCCCTCAATGCTGAGCAAGCCCACGGTGCCATTTCTTCCGTGGCAAACGTTAATTCTTAATGATAAATTCGGTAACACAGGAAACACTATTTCTTAAAGAAAAAAACGAAAAAAAAAGGAAAAAAAAGATAAATTTTATAACACAGAGATACAGCAGCAGAGCCACCACAAAGTGAGCCCAGCTGACACCACTACTGAACCCACTCCTAAACTTTCCACCGAGACCTGGACACACGTTTCCACTCAGCAACGCTTTTTCTGCAGACCCAGCCGCCTGATTTTTAAGGTCTTTCATCCCAAACTTCATTTTTCGCTTTATTTTTGTATTCTCCCTCCTCAGGGCCTCTCCCCTCACACAGGCCGCGGGGGCAGCCCCTCAGCTGCCTCACACCGCAGCTTCTCTCCCAGGGCACACACCGGGGTGGTTTTTTTTTTTTTTAGAATCGCTCCCCCTTTGGCCAGGTCTCACCTGCCGGTTCCGGGGAAGCCCATGGCGTAGATGGTGACCACCACGGCCCCGCCGAGGCCCAGGTTGTGCTGCAAAGCCACCTTTGCCCCGGGGACCTGCCGCCTCCCCGCCAGCCCGCGCAGCTGCCAGCAGAGCTCCGCGCACTGCGCCAGGCCTGGGGAATCGAGCACAGAGGGTTAGGGCAGCCGGCACCGGGATACGGCTTCATCCCAAAATAACTACACCCCCTCCCCAACACACCCCCTTCTGCAACCCCTTCAACAAACCCCCCAAAATCTCCCTCAGACCCTCCCCTGAGCGCCCCCCCCCCCCCCCCCCCTCAACATCCCCCCGCCGGTGGTTCCGGAGCCGAGATCACCAGAAGTCCGTATTTTCTCAAAACTAAGAGGAATGTCTTTTTATTCATCATCCCACCTGTTTCATAGAATAATTTGGATTGGAAGGGACCTCTCGAGGGCTCAACCCACCCTCAACTAGAGCAGGGTTGAATATCTCCAGGGATGAGGCCTCAACCACCTCCCTGGGCAACCTCTTCCATTTTTCCACGGCCCCCGTGGTAAAGAGCTTTTTTCCTAACATCCAACCTAAATCTGCTCTTCTCTACTTTAAAACCATTGCCCCTCGTCCTATCCACAGGGTTTATGGTACACAAATAGCAACAGGTTTCCAGTTCCATGAAATTATAGTATTTTTAAAGACCAGGCTCAAAACAATGGAAAATAAAATATATTCCCTACAACAGCCTTTTCACCTCTGAGCAAAACCTGTGTACCAACATGCACTGCCAAGTCTTGTGAAGAAGTTTCTGGGGAATCCAGGAATGTTATTTTTCCTGTATCACACCTATTTTCTCATATGGTCCAATACATGATAAAGTTTTCCATTTACAAGTTTTCAGAGCAAATATAAAGCATTGGCATTGAGCCTTAAAATCTCAAATTCTTCCCTCTATCACCCCCAAACCTCCATCTCTTCCTCTAGACAACTGTGTCAGCCTTTTGGCCAGGGAGAGGATGAATCTGCATTTTATTCTCCAAATTTTATCCACTGTCAAGTGAAACATCACCAAGACAATGAGTAAGAAGTTTTAAAATTCACAGGTTCCATTTATAACCTCTCAGCCTCTAGGAGAGACTGTGTGTTGTGGTGTATCCTGCCCTGGAATGGTTTGGAAATTTAAGATGACTGATGTGACAAACTGCAGATTACTGGGCTGTTGTTTTGTTTTACAAGGATTCTTCTTCTGACAATCTCACATTTCCAAACGAGGAAGGTGAAGAATGTTCACAAATCTGAGCAAGTTTTATCCAACAGCCAACCCATTTGGAAGCAAGCATAGCAGTTTAAGGAACAAAAAAAACCCAAACAGCAAATCAAGAAAAAAAGGAAAACCTGTTGCTGGGAAACAGTAAACAACTGAGCTTCTGTTGTAAACACCAGATAAATATTTTGACGTGAAATAGCTTTTCTTACAGCTATCAAGGGTACAAGGCAATTCAGATCACTAAAAATCTCAAAAATCTGAATTTTCAAGTATGACAACATATGAAAATGGTTATTGAAACTACATTCATCTGAATGTTGTAACACTAAGCAATTATTTAGAAAAAACCTGTTTTGCAGGTTGCTTTAGCAACAGAAAAGGTAGCACCTTTAAAATAAAATAAGTAGTAATGATCAAATTCACACTCCAACTCTTTCAGTTTGAGTATAAGGTCAACCTGCCCTTATACTTGGAATAGCTAGAAATAAGAATCCACCCCAGAGCTGCCTTCCCTCTTAGGAAGGGTTTTTACAGATAAATCCAGGTGGGAAGCACCTGCCTGGACAGGAGCTGTATCTTGTATCTCCCCAGCACAACTAAGTGAAATGGTTTTGCCTACCTGTAGCACCAAGTGGATGTCCCTTTGAAATCAACCCACCACTGGGATTAATGACCCATTTTCCTCCATAGGTATTGTCACCTCTGTCAATCAGGTCGGCTGCTTTTCCTATAAAACAATATTTATAAAAGGAGTTGTTGGCTTTTAGTACCATTGGGATTCTTCTTTATTTCCAGTTAAAGCTAAGAAAGCTTAATGTACCTATGCAGATACCAAATAAACACAACAAATGAAACAGCAAAAAAGCAAGCATTCAGAGGCAAACATTTGCAAACCTACAAACACCCAGGAAGTCTTGCTAAGATCTATGAACTTCCCTGGTTCAGCAAGAAAGACTTGATACACCATCTAGTGACAGAATATGATAGTTTCTCAAAGTTACTTAAAAACAAACTCAAGAAAGATTACATCAGATTACTATTTATACAAACCAAGAAAATTCAAATATATCAAATACCAAAGCAGTTCATGCATTAGTTATCTGAAAGCAAACAAAAACCTCTTCTGCAGAAAATTCTAATGGTTTGACTTACATACAGAGCACTAAACTCTACTGCCTTTAACCTGTTGTAAATCCACTCATTTTGATGAAATTAATCTGATCTGGGCAGATTGTGCATTGCTATACAGCTGGCTTTAGAGCCATGTACACAACTTGCTGACATCTCTGTGTTTCAAAGGCAAAGATGTTTGAGGATTTTTAAAAAGGCACCTGCACATGCTATCCAGTTTATTTCATGTAACTGCCAACACTTTAACATGCACTGAATATTCTTCAGAAATAACAGTAACATGCTCATTTGTTAAACTAATTCTAGAGTTTGCAGGTTTTAAGTTAGTTACAGTGGGAACTTGCTTTTTCTTCTTCTGAGATCAGCTAATTAGACTTTTATATTCAAAAGATATGTCCAGTAGACAAAGTTCTAATAAATAAATAAAAAGATAAAAAGGTATTTCTAATGCTATTTCAATAAAACAGTGACCTGTATTGATGCTATTACCTTCTGGACAGAGTCCCAGAGCTTCATAGGTAATAAACTCATTAACTGAGAAGCAGTCATGGAGTTCAATCACATCAACATCTGCAGGTTTCAGGCCTGCCTTTTCAAAACATTTTTCTGCAGCTTTTTTAGTCATATCATAGCCAACCTGCAAAAAGAAGAAACTGCAAGTTAAAATACCATTACAGAAACATAGCTCATGTTTTCATCACTACACTTGAACTTCTAAACTTGCTGCTTTGTATCCTGTAAGTGAAAGTATCGTGTAGGTGGTCTAATTTATTTTAATGCATCACATATTATAGTCTTTAATTAATGTATGCAGTATGAATGGCACAGGAAGAAGTAATACATACTAAATCTCACAGTTGGCATGTGGAAAATTTTCCAGGGTATATCCTCTATTTTCTCAACCTTTCTCACAAGCCAAATTGCTCCTTTGCATGACTCAGACCAACAGCCTTGAAACAAAACTCCTCACACTGTCTTGCTACTTTTCTCTAATCTGTAACCCAAAAAGAACACAGCTGCAGTAGAAACTATTGGGTATTCTACTGGTTTGACAAAGCATCCAATTATTGCCAATAGTTGTAGGCAATTTGCAGTGAGACCCAAATTTTGCAGTTCAGGTCTTTCCCTTCAACTCTACTTAATCAAGCAAGTAATGATGACTGTACCTGACATGGTATTTCAGCTTTAGTTTTACAGTATTACAGACATAATTGAAATTGCTTTAAGTTTCATTACTCGTAAACAGAGAAATTAAAGAAATGGGTTCACAGGAGACAGACCATATTTCATAGAGAATGGTTTGGGCTGGAAGGGACCTTAAAGATCACCTAGTTCCAACCCCCCCTGCATGGACAGGGACAACATCCACGAGACCAGATTGCTCAAATTTCTTCCTGTTCAAATTGTTGAATGTCTACAGTATCATTAGGACTTGCAGGTCCTAAAACAAACCAAAAACAAACCCTAGGGCATATCAAGGAGTACAGAACTGTAAACTTACCATCTTCATACAACTGTTCTCTTCAAATGTGCTTGGATAGTCAGTAGCCATCACCTGAGCTAGAATTTCCACAGCTTTGGGCTGTAACTTATGTCTTTTCACAAACTCCTCACTAGCCAAAATTGCAGCTGCAGCACCATTTGAAGTTGGACTGATTGAAAGAAAAATAACAATGTCATCATCCTAAATTATTAATGTCAATCTTCCATAAGATTAACTTTTGAACAAAAAAAAACAAGCAGACAAAAAGAAAACAAAAAAAAATTTCTTTGGCTGATGCCACTGGAACAGTATGTTCTACCCATGCTTGCTGGACATTTTTAGTTTTTAATGCTGTCCACTTTAGAAATATTTATAGCAAACATCTGAACAGCATGACATCAAAATGGAAAAGCATTATTAAGGTTTATCAATTCAGAAAGAGCAAAGTGTTCCGTTGCCTACAAACGTTGTACACACAAGCAGCCTTTCAGGATTGTACAGGAAAGGCTGAAGAATTTACACTTAGCAACAGTGGGTATGGTTTGGTAAAAGAAAAAGACATAAGAGCCTCAAAAAACAAAGTATTTCAGCTTACTGTATTGTACTGACAGCAAGCATCTAGTTTTTGGTCAACAGAATTCTCATTTGTTTTTTTATAAGAAGATTTAAGTAAAATAATCTGTAACAATTTACAAGCAAGCAGACTTTTATTTAAATAGATGTCCTACCACATTTGTCTCAACATCAAGATTTATTTCACAATGCTAAGTCCTCTTCTTACCAACACTGTAAGACAGTCAAGTAATCAAAAATTTTGCGAGAATGCAGCACTTCATCTAATGTGTACTCCTTCTGGAACTGGGAGTACCTACAAAAAACACAAACATGACCTGAGATGACTAAGAAACACCTTAGTTTTACTACAGCACTTAGAAGTAGACCTACTAATTATCACACAGCAGCTCTGTAGCAGTTTCCACAAAGCACTGGATAAAGATTTTATGCTGGGTGTAATGTTAAGGAGTAACAGTCAGGTTTTCAATAATTTTGTAACATGCAATATGGAGGCAGAGAACATTACTCACGGGTTGTTAGTTGAATGCTTATGGTTCTTCCATCCAATTTTTGCAAAGTACTCTGGATTTGTCCCTGGAAGGGGAAGGAAAGCTGTGTTGAAGTATTTGGTTTACCCAAACACTACTAAGATAGCATTTTAAAGACTGTCATGTGAATTTGACCTTTACAAGCATTTTTTCAAGAGATTTGTTGCTATCAAGACCTTCTTTAGAACTCATCCTAGGTCTAAAAATTAGATAAAGTACTGAAATCGATTGAGTTTTTGCTAACAGAACATCACACATGCATATTTAATATTTACATAAAGAAAACAAGTATATTTTATTTGAGGTATTACTGTATTGCTGCAACTTGAGCACTCATTTTCTTACCAGGGCAAAGAAGGTGCAGTGAAATATTTGGAGTCTAAAACTCTTTTGTCAAACAATCCAGTCCCAAGCCTATCTACCCATCCTAAGATACAGGGGAAAAATGCACAAGTCTTATCACCCAGACCCTGCAGAAGCACAAACCCTAACATTAGTGGGATTACCAGGCACACTGTATCACAGCCTTAATTTCCTCTCCTGATGGTTTTGCTTGCCCACACATGACCAACTTTTCTGTAGGTAACTCTTTATCCAAATGTATTTCTGTGTCTTAGCTGCAGAAGTTTTAGTTGTAGCAGTTAGGTAGAAGAAAGGACAAAGAATACTCTAATTTTTAAAAAACAAAACCCTAACATAAATCATTTCATTAAAAGAGGACAATGACAAAATTTATTTTAACATACCATATTTCTCCATATGTTCTTTGCCAGCACTTGCAAACAGCTGAGGTGCTACTGGAGCACTTGCTAAACCGTATTTATTTATCATAATTTCCAAATGTTTGTCCATTGGGTTAGTTCTGTCTGAAAACTAAAAAGAAAGTTTTTAAAGCAAGTTGCCATTTCCTTTTCTGTAAAACACCACCACAGAAGTGCTGCATTTCAAGCAAAATAGAGGTTTTTCTGATATTTTAACAATGCTACTGGACAGTGTGTGCACTTCAGTGACATGTTTTGAAGTATTCCTAACTTCCCAACTATAAAAAGCATAAAATGGCATAAAATGTTTAACATTACTGCACTGATTCGTGGGAAAGACCACCCCTATCTGATTTCTGCCACAGTCACTATTTTCAGCAGAGGACTTCAAGTATTTTTCACCTTAACTTAAAATCCTTTAGTTAATATAGTTCCAAGTTACAAAATTAATACTGCATTAGTGTTTTCCATGAAGCTCAGATGAAATATCATAAAGCATGCTAATGGTAACTCTTTCTTATTTCAATCAGTTTAAATTTAACAATTCTGACACAAATCTCTGCATATATTATGAACTTTGGCATAGTTAGTGGGCTCTAATAATGCTTGCTCTAAGGCAATTTACAAACAAAGTCCCACACACATCTCCAGTAAAAAAGGAAATTAAAAAAAAAAAAAAAATACAAGAAAGAAAGGTTTACAGGGCCTTTAGTTTTTGGGGAAGTGTGTTAAGTGGTCAACTGAGTAACCATCAAACCAAAAGCCAGAAGACCCAGACTCCTTTGATTTGCTGTGTCATTTTGAGAAAGACATTTCACTTTCTCAATGCTTCCATATTCTCTCTGGTATTTTCATTATTCCCTATTAACTCTGCCTGAAAAAGCATGACATGCCATCAAAATTAATTCTAAAACACTCCATGTCAATCTGTGTGTCATAGCTGCAACCAGAATCATAAAACTCATTAAAGGCTTCTATGTATCAAAATAATGGTTTCTTTTGTAATCATCTACAACATCTCAAGGCAAGGGCTGTTTATGAGACTATGCCTCAGGGAAGGAGGAGGTATATTTTATCTACAAATACAATGTATGAAGTGTTTCAGACACTTACACCTGAAGCAAGGGATCCTTTTGCCATCCTCTCAAAGCCAAGAGCCAGAACACAATCTGCCAAACCTTAAAATAAGATTTGTGGCTATTTAAAACACAATGTAATTATAAATGAGATTATGTACCAACAACTATTCAATTACAAGAAATATAGATAAAGACCAAAGAGCTGCCCTTCCTCCCTTTTTTATTTGTGAACAAGACAAATTAGGGTGGTACTGATACCAACATACTGATATTGAGGAGTTAGAGATCCCTATAGGGTTGGTACTTTTTTTTAAACTGTTTTCTAGCTACTCCCTTAGGTGATCAAGCACTTACATCCCTGCTATGAATACTAAAATAATCAGACAGAATGTTACTATAGCTTTCCTTAGAGAGAGTATATAAGAAAGTGCAAGAAAGAATCCAAGTCCACAAAGGAACTACAGAAAAAGAAGGAAACTTGTCTGTCAGTTCAGAGCATAGTCTGTCACATGGTATTGGTCTCTTCCCCTCCCTTTCAAAAATGTGTTAGTCAAACACTTGTTAACTGCAAGTTAAAAAAAAAAAAAAAAAAAGAAAAAGAAAAAAAAAGCTAATTTTTTTTACCAGATTCTTCTCTCCTTTTCATCCATCAGTGTCTCACAGTACAATGATGCAATTTGTTCTGCACTAACCCAAACAATTCTTTCAGAAAATACTGAGCTGGCTTATTGCTCACTAGGTTCCTGACACAGGAAGGGACATTTATATCCATTTACCCCAGCTTACTGCACCACAATCTCTTCAGGTGCACACAATGCTCTAGTTCATAGTGACAGCATCATTTTAAGTGCTTGGTCCAGTATTTGTACATATAACTGCCCAACATTTTCAGCTGACTGAGGCAGAAAACAAAATTTTGTGTAAGAGGATAGAACACTTACAACTCTGAGTACTCACACATTCACTAGTTCTGTTCTTCATTCAAGCTATGATTACAGGAACAGAGAAAATGTAAAACTCAGCCCTGAAGCACAACTCACCTCCTTCTACCAGTTGTCTGGCCATGAACAAAGCAGTTGATCCAGTAGCACAGTTGTTGTTAACATTAATGATAGGAATGCCAGTTAACCCCAGACCATGATAGATAGCCCGTTGTCCACAGGTTGAGTCACCTGTACACAGACACACATGGAAATCAGGTACTTATTCAAACTTCACAACCAGAAAGAAAACCCACTGTGTATGTGCAGTGCTACCACTTAAACTGTAAACTTGAACTTTTATTCTGTCATATACTTGAGTATCTCTCAAGTATCCACACTACAAGTACCTCAGAATCAAGATAAAGTCATCAGATTTGTCCTGCTTCTGTGGTAACAGGCTGTGAACCAACAGAAGGTAACTGGACTGGACAGAAAGATCCTAGAGGTGTGGCCTGGATAAATATATCACCCAATCTTGCTGAAACTGGTATAAAACATCTCCTACTGGTATAAAACATTTGCAAGACACAATGTAATGGGAGTCTCTCCATACCTGTGACCAGAACTATAAACTCCATAAAGAAACAGACACAGATCCGTGATCACTAACAACAGTAATTTTAAAAAGGTCTGACAGTCCTACAAACTTAACACAATGAAATATTATAATCTAAAATCGATGGGATCCCTCATATCCACAGATGTGGATAAAATTTATCCACATAGATTTCTGTGAATGTCACAGATTTCACAACCAAATCAGATTATACTACTTACCATAAACATAGCCCACACATGCCTGCTTCACTGCTGAATAAGGAATCCCAGCATCAGCTAAAGCATTCTGGCCTTAAAAAAAGTTAAAAAATGGAAATAAAAATTAAAAGCTCTCACAGCCATAAGATACCAACTGGTAGTTCTAGGATTCATGCATTCACAAACAAGAAACAGAAAAAACTGTAAAAATTACATGGTAGGGCAGCATCTTAATTCCAATAAGGATGATTTTGCACTATTTTGAGTTTTGAACAAGCTCCTTTATCAGAAAATTTCATGCAAAATGAATTATTTTTTTGTCGCCATAAAAGTATGTTTGAATAATATATTAAATTATTTGTATGTCAAATTCAATTTTAAGCTATCCTTTTGACTTCAGGACTGGAAGACAGTGAGCTAGAGAGTTATGGATTTTGTGAAAGTCATCTTTTTTCTCAGTCTTACATTTGCTTTTCATATGTATCTGTACTGAACACTAATTATTCCTTCATATGTATCATAAAAAGATTAATCATAAGACTTAAGTTTTAAGTGTGAGCAATCAAACTAAATGCTTGCTTTTTTATTAAATTACCTGCCTCCTTAGCCATGTCAGGATAATCAAGGCTTTTCTCATTAGGCTTTGCAAACTGTCAAGAAAAAAAAAGGAAAAAAATAAAATCAAACACAACAGAAACACAAGAACAAATCATAGTGAGACTTAATGCATCTTTTACCAAGGTGACACATGTAAAGCTTCATATTTAACTTAGAAACAGGGTTTTGAACAGTTTTAAATCATGCAAACAATCAACCCAAAAGTGCATGCACAAAACCTGCACAATTCCCAAGTTTTACTGTGATGGCTGCAAACAGAAAACAGCGCAATTTCATGGAAGCTGAGGATCATTTTTGCTGAGTCTTAAAGAAGATCCATGACTTGTCTGAAGATGGACAATAACCCCATCCCTGATGGATGGGACACCAGGATCCCCGGGACCCCCGTCCGTCCCAGGGGCACCTCCAGCTCCCCCCCGGGCCCACCTCCTGCCCGGCCCTTCAGAACCAGGGGACGAGTCCCGTTCCAGATGTGGCAGTGACACGGGGACACGCTCTGGGCCTTCCCAGTCTGCTCACAGAACTTCCCAGCGCCTGACTTGGCCGCCGGATCCCTCCTCCCCGACCCGCGGGCCAAAGGTGAACTTTATACGGACCGCTACGGCCCAGACCCATCCGGCGGGGCCCGGCAGGCCCCACACAGCCTCTCCTGGATCCGAGGAACCTTCTCCCAACACGGGGAGGGAGCGCACGGCTCCCGCAGCTCCGCCATCCCCCCCGCTCCTCTCAGCCGCACCCAGAGGGAACGCGGGAAGCAGAGACGCCTCAGGGGCAGCGCTCAGACGAGCCCTGCTCGGGCCGAATCCCCCCGCCCCGTTCACACACACCGCGCCGGAGCGGAGCAGAGCAGAGCAGGGGGTGTTGGAGCCCCGTACCTTGGTCATCCCAACGCCCACCACGAACACCCGGCGCTGCATGACGGCGGCGGTCAGGGGCTGCGCACCCCGTCCTCCGGCCGAGACCCCTCCGGCCAGCAGCAGAGTGGAGGGGCGGGGCGAGAGCGGGAGGAGGGGAGGGAGGGAAGGGGCACCGCCTCCCCGACTCTTAAAGCCGCAGCGCCACGACACTCCCCCACTCCCACGCACACACCGCCCACTCAGCCTGGTCCGGCCCCGGTTCCCCCGGGGCTGAAACCCGAGGCGCGGAGCTCCGGGAGCGGCGCCATGATGCGGCTGGGGCGGGGGGGGCGCGAAGTGCTGCGCTGGAGTGGCTCTGGGCTCCTGAGGGCAGCCCCGCGGAGGGGCGCGGAGGTGCTGGTGGGCGCGGCCGGCGGGGAGCAGCGCAGCGGTGAGTCCGGAGAACCCGGGGGCCGCAGCGGTCGGGTGTAGGCCCCGGCGCTGGTTTAAAGGCACCTCCCAGAGGCCCGCGGAGCCGATCGGGTGCCCGGAGTTTTGTGGCGTTGAAAGCGGAGGCAGCAGCCGGTGGCTCGGTTTAATTTCATCAGTTCCCGGGGAAGGCTCCGCAGCTCCCGGACCGACCGGAGTGGGACCGCCTGTGTTCCAAGACCCGACATGAGCCTGGGCTGTGCCAGCTCCTGCTGTCCCTCAGGCGGGCCCTGGGGACTCTGCCGCTGTGAATAGTTCTTGGCAGCTGTACTGGTTATATATACATTAATGTAGTTACCAAATCTGTGAATTTCCATTCTTGGCTGCTGTCACCCATGTCTTTATTCCTCTGTGACACTAACTCGTTTACTAACTAGTCACTGGCAGAGAAATAAAGACAGAAGGACCAGGAACTACAGACAAAAGGTTCATCTGTGCACCTACAGCAGGAACAGCCTCTTACAACGTTAAGGCCTGGGAAGGGAGCACAAGTCCAGCCAAGGAAATGAGATACCATTTTTTCTCACTAAAGCATACCGAAAGCATTGGATAATAATTTACACAACACAGTGCAAGGGAGAAGTAGGTAGATATGGTCTCGTTTTTCTGTTTGGACTTAGGAACTTGAAGTTCATTCAACTGATGAGCTTAGGAACACTACATTAAATAGAGCTGCAGTTTCAAAATGGTTCTGTAACATGACCAGTCTGTGCTATTCTCATGAAAACAGCAATCCCAAGAGGATGGTTTTCTTCATTAAGCAATGGACTTGAAGTGCAGTGATTCTAAGAGTCATGTTCATTTTTTTTTTTAAGTCTGCTTATTATTCACAGTGCTAGCTAATGAACTTTACACGTGACCTGGATAACTAGGTTTTCATAGTAATAGTCTAACACCTCCACTTCAAAAATAACTTTTCTATGCATTTTCAGGAAAGAGAAGATGCAGCATATGCAGATATTGTTCCCAGTCTAATTACTGTGTCAGAGAATTAAATGAAGTATAACTGAAATTGTCTCCTATTACTAAGGTATTGCTGAAATCCTAATGAACTGACCCCACGCAAGAAATTCATTGGGAAAAGTATTTGTAAATGAAGTGAGTATGGGCCAGTAAACATGTCTGGAATCATGATCAGTAACTAAATGCAATAAGAAAAGTTGTAAAAGTGAAGCAAAAACTTAAATCTCTTGCTGCAGATCAGTGGGAAACTGAACTAGGGCAAGGCACGTTAGCCTGAAGAAAAAGAGATTGTGTTAAGTCAATATTGCAGTAACTTCAGGTGTGGATTGGACAGAGTTATAGGAATTATTTAAGTTAGGTAACTTGGATGCAAGTTAATATCATCACTTGAGTAATTAGAATAAAAACATACTCATTGTCTGACCTTAGCAAATGATCTGTTCAAGGCTGATACATGCTGGAGAAAGTCTGGCTCATGATGCCTGGACAGGAAGGGGAGTTTACAGCACAGCAAAGGCTTATCTCTGAATGGAAGAAAAAAAGTGATGGGAAAACATGTTTCTGAGGAAATTCCTGCTGGCACCTGCAGAAGGAATGAAAAAAAAATAAATTATTATAGTTCATCAGCTTGCTAAAAATTAGATACATACATCCATATGCTAAAAGTTTTTCTTCTCATTTGTACTCCCTCACAGCTGTTCAGTGTTCTGGAACAACTCCGCTCTGATGAGAAGGTTCGGGTGGTGGTGTTCAAGAGTGAGGTGAAAGGTGTATTTTGTGCTGGTAAGTAACAAAAACTCTGCAAACTATGATTTTAAAAACACTGACAGCTTTTAGTGCTGTGTGCTGATCAAATAGTGCAAAAATAAAGCAATAAGAAATGCCTGCTAAGAGAAAAACAAGATGGCTTTTGTGTAGCACATACCAAACACATTGTTCTCATCTGTTCCTTCTCTCTTGGCTTCAGTGATGAAGATGTGTGATGGAGTGGCTGTGTGGTGCTACTATTTGTTTTCCATTTATAAACTCCTTCAAGCATGGGGGCCTCTGATGCTGGAGTCCTCAGTTTCCAGTTTTATGGATAATCTTCCTTACAGATTGTGATTGATGCTCCTCTGGGAAATCTGTTTAGAGGGCACTGAGGAGCACCCCAGCCACTTCTCCAGTCCAAATGTACACACTCCCAACTTCCACTGACCTTACTTAAGCAGAAAATGGAATTTGAAGACTTCTGAAATGGTCTGTCCTCTGAGAGGGATAGGAAGGAACACAGTTCAGATATCTTTTTCCCTGCTCCTGGATTCTAACGTTTTTCTCCCTTATTTAGGAGCAGACTTAAAGGAACGTGCAAAGATGAATAATGAAGAAGTTGGACACTTTGTTAGAAGGCTAAGACATCTCATGGATGAAATAGGTAAATCAGTGTCTCATTTTGGAAATTTGTCCTAAACCACCTGTAGTGAATCATTTAGAAATGTTGTGAAGGACGCCAGCCCCACCAGGTCATCCATTTAGGAGTAGCTTCCCAAAAACTTCCAGCTTATGTCTGAAACAAAGATCTGATTAGAATTAAATACCAACTATCCTGCTGCCACTCCAAGGATAAGATGCACTTCAATACAAAATGAGCTAAATTGGCTGTCTCACTTTCAGCACATACTCAGAAGCACTCATGATATGGCAGTGACCTAAGAACATGGATATGGATCTCTGGATTTGCTAAATGTGTTTGTTGAGTGATAGGGGGTTTGTATCTACAGCCCCTTTCCCCCTTGTTTTTTTGTTGTTTTTTTTCTGAAAGAAATGTGGACTTCTGTGACTTTTTCCCCCCTATTTATGAATTATTCTGCTCTCACTAGAGAGGCATATCAAAGAGAAATCTGCCTAAAATACCAACCACAATTGCAGTAATTAAAAAATGAAAAATGCAGAGAGAACGATCCTGTCTCACAAACCACAGAAGCAGTCAAGGTGCAGGTTAGTTACAGCACAGAACTGTAGGCTCTGAAGCCTGCTTCCAGCTATATAATCCCATCTATTCTCTTCCCTAGCTGCCCTGCCTGTTCCCACCATTGCTGCAATAGATGGCTACGCGTTGGGGGGTGGACTGGAACTGGCTCTGGCCTGTGATCTTCGAGTAGCAGGTTTGTGTGATGCTTGATGCAGCATTCTTCTTGCAACAGGTGACTGTGTTTTACAGAGAACTTTCACACATGACAACTGTTAGTGGAATCCTGAAGGCTATGAGAGAAATTTAAACAGTTCAGGAAGTGAGTTCTGGAAATTGTTACATGGAGAAACTATTGGGAATGCAGTTTCCATACTTAAAACTTAAAGCCTCTTTTTAGACAACGTTAGGATTCCTTCAGAAAACTATTTATTAGTAGAAATAAATAGTTATTAGCATGTGTAATATTGGATCAGCATTCTGGCTAGATCTAACCTTCCCTACTTAAATCAGTTTGGATTGCAAGACTTCAGTTTTGATTCTTCCATCCATTACATTTCATCCACAGTGGGCCCAAGGTTCATTTTTCTAGATAAAATTGCTACATTAGGGATAAGCAGCTATACTACACATCTCTTATTTAACTTGAGATAGACATTAAGCACTTCCAGACTTTCTACTTATCTAGAGAAATGGATTTCCAGTTCAGTATTGACAGTTCTATAGTTTTATTGTTTCAGTATGAGAAATAGATGGACAGATCAAAAAGTAACTAAACCCTGTATTTATTTTTTAAATAGCTTCATCAGCTAAAATGGGTCTTATTGAGACCACAAGAGGGCTTCTTCCTGGAGCAGGTAACCAACACTAAATCTTCAGTCTCTTACTTTCTCACCTGTAATTAATTTGCCATTACAGCACTCCCAGTGCTTTGTATGTAAATTAGAAGTAGAGTCTTACAGTGATCCAAGAGATTTATGAATCCAGTTTGGTTCCAAGCCCTGTCTTGGACATGCTGTGAATTTAGGAAAGTACCTCTATGCCTTTTCTTGGTTATCAAAATACTCAAAGGCTTCAGGTGCCTTGCAAAATGTTGAATATATTTAGCTAGTAATTAATAAAGAAATGCATGATCCCTTTATTTTTCAAACTTCCTTCTTACATAAGGAGAAATAAAATAACTACTGCTATTTTGGGCATTTCTCAGAAATGGAAAATGGTGTTTTTGCTGTTGTCATAAGGTGGAACCCAGCGCCTGCCCAGATGTGTTGGAATAGGCCTTGCAAAGGAACTGATTTTCACTGGTAGACAGATTGATGGACAAGCAGCCTTCTCCATGGGCTTAGTAAACCATGCAGTGCCACAGAACAGTGAGGGAGATGCAGCTTACCAGAGGGCATTAACTTTGGCTGAAGAAATCCTTCCTCAGGTAAGTGTGTAATTCCTGTGGTCTGTGTAAAGAAGGTCTTCCAGCTTCCCCTAAGAGAAAGCAAACACACAATTGAAATTCCTTTCTGTGAAATATTAAAGTCTTGGTCCCTGCTGTTTAAGTCTCTTAACTCTGTCCTTTTGTGTGAATGCAATTTTTATAGGAACAGGTGTTAACATCCAGCTGCTTAACCCAGATAATGTTTTTGCCTCTAAGCTGTGGTTACACCGACCTGTGGAACACATTGAAACCTTGCACAGTGTACATCCATTAACTGTAGATAATGCCAAATTGCCCTAAAAATACAATTATTAACTTACTGCAAATTTCTATAGCCTAAAAGGTCATTTGAAGGTAGGATAATGATATTAACAATGACAATGTTAATGAGCTGATGTGACTTTAATTTTTTAAATGTGCTTTGGTTTTATGGTTTTGTTTTCCCTTTATTAAGGCTCCATTTGCTGTGAAAATGGGAAAACTGGCAATTAACAGAGGAATGGAGGTAATTATTTTAATTTTTTTTAATACTGAGGTAAATTAGCAGATGGGCAGCTCCTACAAATTAAGACAGTAAAATCATTTATAACAGGTGAGTTATAACTGCTTTTAAAGATTTGCTTTGAAGACAAAATTAATATGACGGGATTTTTTTTTTTTCTACAGATGCTAACACTGTCATTCTAACACAGGAGTGAAAGTCACTCACTTTGTGTGAATGTTTATTGATTTGAGGGCTATGAAGTAGTTTTGAGGGCTCTACTACAGACAAATCTCACTTCCTTCTCATCTCCAGGTTGACATTGCATCAGGGATGGCTATTGAGGGGATGTGTTATGCCCAGGTAGGTTATGTTCAGAATACTTTCCTGAAAGGAACAACTGTACATTTTCTAGAGCCAGGTACTCATGGTATAGCCATTCAATTCCTCTTGTATTTTCCTCTCTGTAAGGGAACACTAAGTTAAATGTATAGCTTTGAGAACAGAAGTGCAGATCTGGATTTCTGTTTCAGAATATATATAGCTGCCTCTCTGTCTGCCCAAGACCAGAGTCCTTTCTCAAGCACCCTTCTGTCTAAAGTAATTGTATATTCTTAGTTTCAACAATACATTAATTACAGGGTAAGCTTTACAAATGTGTTTAAGTTTAATGGAAAACCAGATTCTTCTGCAGTTGTTCTTTGAGAAGTTTTCAGAGCAGGCACATTTCTCAGCAAATGGAACAATGTAACTGCTGTGACATTCAGTGTATTTTAAGATGCTGAAGTATTAAATTTATGAAAAACTGTTTTCCTATGTAGTTCTTTAGTCTTTGTCTTAGATGCTTTGCTTGTGATTTACACCACAACCCAGTCTCTCTATTTTCCTAATGGCAAAACTTTGGACTTAATATGTGATTGAAAAAAAAGTAGTCTTAGCTCACTACTGCCAACTTAGTCAGTATTTAAAAACAAGCCAAACTTGGCAATTAAACAAACATACCTTTTTTTTTTTTTTCAATGTAGAATATTCCCACAAGAGACCGTCAGGAAGGGATGGCTGCCTTCAGGGAGAAACGACCACCTCAGTTTACTGGCAAATAATGCTTCCTAGCATCCCCTTTATTTTTGAAGATAAAGGGGGGAGTTAAGAAGACCCACTGATTTATTTGGTTTATGACTGTATTCCATTTAGCTGCTTTCCTTGGACTGCATTTCTGAATACTCCACTGGTTCACTTCACTGTAAGAATTCTCAAAGATTTAACTTTACAGAGCTGATCTTTCTAAAGAGCATACACATTAAGTCATTGGTTAAGGGTGTGCAAGTATAGAGTATGCAGAAGCTTTACCTCACCATAAGCAAATTAAAAAAAAATCCAGAAAATATGCTGCATCTAGAAGTTGATAGGAAAAAAACCAACCAACCAAACCTAAAACTTTATCATTTTCTTACAACTAATCAGAGAGAACTAACACTATTAACACAGAGTTATGGTGTTCTATCCCACATCTGTTTTTGAATTGTGCAAAAACACTATCAGTGCTTGAGAAAATGCAATACCTTTATGTGCAGATGCCAACCATAGAAGCATGTGCCATACATCTCAGGCATGTTACCTCTCTCCCATCACCTATACTCTGTTGCCTCATTGGAAACTGAAGTTTTCTCCTGCTTAGTGCTGGAAAACCTCCAAGGTGATTTTGTTCTACAGCTTCTTACTTCCCTAGATTGGGGTTTTCAATGTGAATTAGTATAGTCAGAGAAATGTATTTTTAATAGATACTTTCTAGGTTATCACAATATACTTACAAAATGTGGCTTAGCACATTGGAGCTGGGCATCACTTTATGCCATGACAGCCAACACAAACCATGATTTCACTAGTGCCAGAAGTTAAGCAAATCATTCTGTGGGTGAGGTATATGCACAATGTGGTAAGGTTACAAATCTCCTGTGTAAAGATCTGCACAGGTAAAGCAGAGTCAGGATCTTCAGCATTCATAAGAACAACTGCAAATGCCACAGCTGAAATACAAGCTTAAAAGTTCCTTCCAGAATTATTCTATCCTGGCAGGAACTCCTGAAGATGCACAGAAATGAAGAGACCTCTCTGTAACTGGCACCTGATGGCATTCATACTTTTCAGCTTAAAATAATTCTGCTCACTGCTTGCCTGAATCATGTGGGAACAAAACAAGGGCATGGAAAATCATTCACACTCTCTGGGCTTGCTGGTTGCAGAACTTCACTGAGTGACATCTTCACCATCTGGACTGATTCCTGTATCACGTTTATTTTGTGCTGCATGCAGTAGCAATTTTTTTTTTTTCCCACAGTTTTAGTTAAGATGCTTCAGGAAATTCTCCTGGTATTAGGAAAAAACAGTACTGTATTGAGAGTTGTTATCTTTATTTTAAAACCTTGTAGCAATTGATTTATATGCATTCTATTAACACCAATTTTGACAAGTTTCATGTTCCATTTCATGTAACAAATTTTGTAGCAGAAATCCCATAGCAGACATCTCAGAAGGGTGGTGGGTAAAGGCTTGCAGGCCCTTTTTTTTTTTAATCCATCTTCATAATTCAAAGCTACAACCAATTTAATTTCCTTCTAGATCAAGAAAATTGTATATAACCAGATACACACATGGGAATGATGCTAGCCAAATTATACCTTTGTACAAAAAGCAATTACACAACATTGATTCAGTTACTGGATCAGTACCTGTTAAAAGTTTTGAAGTTGCTGAAATACACAAAACTAGATTATGGAAGATTAGAGGTGATTTTTTTTTATTTGAAGGATGGGAGTTGAAAGAGGGAAGGAGTTAAAAACAGTAAAATATGGTCATCATGAAGAAGCCATCCCTGCTAGTATTCTACCAAACGTAAGTTTCCTTTCAAGCACAATTACCAACATATTTACAGAAGTCTCTTGACTATCAACCAGTCACCATGAAGTATGGAGACTAACCAGATAAACAAAAACAATACCTGAAATAAAACTGAATTGGAACAGACATGCAGTTTGCTTCCATCACTTGTATTTGATCAGGCATCTCTATGCTGTGCAATGTTTCATTCAACATGAGTTGAAACCCGTAGGTAACCGAGAAAGAAAGAAGTTGTTACAAGTAATATCTTCATGTAAAATTTCACACTCCACAAAACAATGCAATTGACACAGGGCTTACACAGAACATTGGGTGGTATTTTGCACTATGATGACTTGGAAATATAATTCACTGCACAATACTGACATAATATTTACAGAAAATGAGAGCAATTATTAATCTCTTATAAATAAGGTGACCAAATACCCTGGGCCTCCTATCAAGACATGCAATCCCCTTCGTGATGAAGACAAATCAGTATTTTACTCTAAAGAGCCTTCTCTCCCTATCAGTATTCTAAATAAACAAAAGAAAGGTATCACACACAACCCAAAGTAGTCAAACAACACCCCCCCCACACACCTTTGTTACAGAGTTTAAAATCTCAAGCTTAGTTCATCCTTTTAGTACTGTGTCTCCTTTTAATCCTGTTTCTATTGCTTTACTCTAGCAGGTTTCTCCTTTCCCTGATGCAGTGATGATCCCCACCTTGCTAAGAGTAGAGAGGAGTCAGGAGAGGCAAACTGCAAAAAAGCATTGTTCTAGCAGCAAGGAAAACAAAAGAACACAGCTTGCAGGCAAAATGAAAAGGAGGTTGAAGACCCCTTTTGTGTTGAGAAGGGTTATGAGACAATGGACATTTTGGTCGCCTTAGTTACAAGTCTCACTGTAACCTGCATGCATGTAACTTTTGTTTTAATCTGTAAAAGTGTTGATTCTCACAACCACACACACTTCTATTCAAACACCAAACTGGTAAACAGTGTTATGAAGAGCAATCGTAGGGATGAAATAACTTTCTGTCCCAGAAGTCACAACACAAGATACCCCCAGAAGTCTTTTTTTTTTTTTCAGATGTGCATAATGATCTGTACAAGTCCCATCTCTTTGTAGCCAGCAGCAATCCTACAGGGACCACCAGCTCAGGCAGTGACCCTTTACAAGTTGCATATGAAGCTGCTGTGAAAGCTGACATTCACCACAGGTTACTGTACACGGTTCTGGGTACCACAGTCATCAGCAAATCACTTGAATGGTGACCACTATATTACAACTTACTCCAACTACACACACATCAGAAAGGATTATTACAGAGACACTACTTTACACCTCTCTACCTGCAGCTTTCAGTTTGGTTTATTTTGTGGCTGTTTCCTACATGGAGGTGGTCTCCCGTGACGCATTATGTGTTTTTCCAAACTATCTAGGATGGCAATAGCAATCCTTTGGACATGTGGATCAGTCTGGACATTTTCCTTGATGTTGTACAAGTGCTGTAAACCACCTTCTTCAATTAACATGCTGCAGTACCTGGCAGCTGTGATAAAAAAAAAAAAAAAGAAAAAAAGGGGGGGAAATTAACATGGAAAGTGTCTTGGAATACACACCTTTACCAAAACCAGTGGTACAGAACCAATACCAAAAATGGTATCAAATATACCACACCATTTGTACAGGCCTGTAGAGTGAACTGGAACTAGTTCCTTCAAAAACACTTTGCCAAATGCTATTATGGCAGCCTTTAGCTAGTTGTGAGTTGCCATGAATGCCTTTTCAGGGATAAAATTATATTTTCCTTTCCACTTTCATTATCAATATTAAAAAATTGAAAGCACGCCTACATCAGTTCCAGTTTATTACATGCAGGGACCAGAAAAGAAAGAGCCATATGTTTACTGTAGCATAGAAGCTTCAGAAGTTGCTACAGGAAGATCAGGATGACTGTAATGCAATCCACAGAGCATTACCTAAGATGTGCCCCATTTCACCATTCATCTCAGTGAAGCAGCTTTAGGCTGACATTAGGTCTTTCACTGGAATCACATTCACTGCAGTGCTGCTAATATTTTAGTTAAGTTGGCTCATTGAGGTAGGTACAGAGAAATAGCAAAATGAGAAAAAAGCACAAACAAACAAACAAACAAAACCTGACAAGAAAATAATTCCCATTTATTTCAGACTACTTTTCACCCTCATCTAAAAGAAGAGGTCAAAATAAAATGCATCTCCTCTCCAGACAAGAAGCCTTCTCGGTGCTAAGCACCAAAAGCTTAAGACTTTACTCCCAAATAAATCCTTCTCTTTCAGAATTAACCACATTTTTCCTCAGAGAGGATTATTAATTACATCTGCTACCAAACATTTGGTTTCTCAGCAGCTTTGACAAGAAGCTTCTTACACTAATTAGCATCAGAACTGAACTTTGGAAATGCTGTCCTGATCTCAAACTAGGAGTACACCAAGCAAGTATTTTCAGCCTCTCCAACCTACAGAGCAGTCACTTACTGTCAATACAAACCTCCATGGCATGTTGAAAGCCCAGAGGAGAGGGCAGCACAAAATAAACACTAAAAGTAGTATAAATAGCACCAAATTAAGTTAACAGGGCTGAGCCACAAATTAGGGGAGAAACCTTCAATTTCATTAACACAGAATTGTGTTTGTCTTTGTCCAAAACTGTTATCCATAGTCTGACCAGTAACATAACTTTGTCAGAACAGTTCTACTTTAATGTGGGAAAAGCCCTCACAGATCTGTGGACAAGGTACCCTGGGAACAGTGTTCCATTAGAATTACAAGCTCTATAAAGAGTAGGAAAACAGCACTTCATGTGCAATTACATATCTTGCCATGCTATGGTTTGGACTTGAACAGGTGTCTTCACTGCAGAAATAGTGATTTTATGGCATAGGAATAAACAAGCATAGGCATATTGCTGTCAGAAAGATTAAAAAGCTGGCACAGAAAATACTTTTCATACTTCAGAAGAAAGCTGCTTCCTATCTCGTTAATGGCAATACACACATTCACATCATACAAATTTATCTAACAAAAAAATAAAGCATTTAAAGCCAAGAAGATTTGTCCTGTCTTAATTTAATTATGCCCAGGGGATTTATTTCTTTCCCCAATACTTGTGCATTTCACCACATGTTCTCAAATCATTTCACAGACAGATTAAGAAACTGACCCTCATGTCACAGCACGTTATTGCAAAAAGGTGATTAGAGACAAGGGCTGCCTAAGCTTCTAAGTTTCTGTTTTGATAGTAAGAGATAGCTACCTGCTACAATCACTGTTCTTAACTTAAAATAAATTTGTTGCCTATTAATATTTAAGTTTCTAGCTAAAAACACCTTTGCAAGGCAAAAAAGTAGTTAATATTAACACGTATCTACAAAATTCCCATAAATAAAAAGGATATAAAAAACTTCTATTACTCTCTTTTCCTGCACTATTTAGTTAAAGCCTAAACATAGTTTCTCCACAGGATTAGGAGTGAATATCCTAGGAATCCCTACTTTTCCCACTTCATGCTAGTGAATAACATGCTAAGAAATAAGACTTTTAAGGGTAATATTATCTTAATACATACGATTTTTGCTGCAGACGTGCTGCATGGCCCACACTGCCCACAGCTGGACACCAGGAGTCATGAAACAGCCAAGAAGAGGAAAAAACGGATTGAAAGACCTAGAGAAGAGAAGCAGCAACTCACTTTACTGCTGGGTATCTCTAGTCCAGAGGTCACACATTGTCTCCTCATTCAGCTATAGGCTTAGCTAGCTGAGACACTCAATAAACCACCATTTTAGATGCAGCAGGAGAGCCTTTTAATGTTTAAGACAATTGCTAACAAGAATAATATGGTTATATGGTATACTTTTGCCATAATGTTTGCATACCTCCTGCTCCTTAAAAGCATGGGTAAATCCAGAGAAAATTATAAGAATTTGATGAACAGAAATAATCTAGTTGTATTTTTTGGTCTCAAGCTTCTTTGTCTAGGGCAGACAGTGCTAACCTAGTGCTATCAAATGCAACTTTACCTGTTAATCTTTATGTCTAAGTCTTTTAGACCTTTAATAGAAAAGCAGTCAGAACAATGTATTTTTCTTTTACAGTAGTTCTTAACCTTCTTTGGTCACAGAAGGATAACTAATGTGTATTTTAAACCAATAGGTGTTTTTCCACTGCACAAAACCATGTCTGGCCAGCAGCTCCCTCTTCTTTAGGAGGAAGTTTTAAGTTCAATTCATTTTATTTTCCAAACTCTAAATCAAAACAATAATTACCTGTAAGCCACCATCTCGCATTCTGGGGTTGGCCAATTCAAGATGGCAGAATGCTGCAAAAAATACAGAACCAAGAACACTCATTGTTAAATACAAACACTGACAAAATGGTCAAGAGTATGATAAAATTCACCATCACTTCTGTACCAGCTGTTCAAGCAGAGATGTCCTCTGGCTGCGACTTAAGGTCCAGGCCTGCTCTCCTCGAGATATCAAATGAGCAATAATCCCTGCTGCAAAGTAGCTGACTTCCACCTCCACACTGTGCAATAATTTACTGATGTGGTCTATAAAGTCCTTCCACATGAGTTCAGAATGGAGTTCTTTAACTTCAGCAATGTTATTCTGGAAAAGGGGAAATATTAAATGTTACCAAGAGAAAGAATATGGTATGAGGGGGATAAACATACAAACTTAAACTGCACTGTGTAAATAAACACATATAAACACCAAAATAAAATTTTCACACATCCAGGGGATCACCTGGATGCAAAAATAGTGCTTTTGCTTATTTTGAAAATATTTCCATTCTAATACAGCAATTTGCCCCAAACAAAGGTTTTCTCATAATCAGTTTTAGGCCATTAGCATGCAGATTACACTAAACTAAAGGCAAGTTTAAACATCCTCAAACACTCAAAATTTCAGCAAGTTTCAGCACTGCACAATTCCAAATTCCACTGATTTCCAAACTACTTTTTGCATTTGTACTCGTTTGAAGGCTCACTCCCTGCCCTTCCTTAAAAGCTCTTTTTTGTTTACTCTCACAGTCAATGTACCTTGTGCTTTTGGACAATTGGTAGAACAGTCCAAAGCAGTACCAAGGTGATTAATGCATACCAGAAAGATAAATATTAACAAAAATATTAGGCAAATTTCAGATTAACATGGGTTAAAAAAACAAAACAAAACAAAATTTAAAAAATACATATTATTTCAGGCTTTTTTTTCCCCCTTTTTTGTCTCACCAGAAGTCCAAGAACTTTCTGTTGGATGGATGATTCAGATGGGAAAGACTGTGGAAAAAAGAAACAAATTACAGGTAACCATTTATGCTTATTATTGAAAGAAAGTTAATTATAAACCTGTCCTCATAATCCACCACCAAAACTGTACTCCTCACCTCTAAGACTCTCATGAAAAGTTCCAGCCCTTGGTTTTCAATGAAGTGGCGACACGTTGTTGGAGATTCATCAGTGAGGTTCCAAAGTGCACTGAGTGTGAACTTGAGGGTAGTATCTACAAGATTCTGGTTTGTTTTCTGTTTAACTATTTGAAGAAGTTGCTGGGGAAACAAACAAACAAACAGTTATGACTGCCTATCAGAAATTGTATTATCTGCTCTGTTTCTTTCTGCACCGCCTGGGGTAATGCAAAGATCTAAATTTTTAGGTTCAAACCAGACAAAATAAAACAGCTATTGAACTTTTATCCTCTCTTTTGAACAAGGTTTCCTGATAGAGGAATTCCTTTATTTTCACCATAATTACATGTGTAGTACTATTACAAAAGGCACAAAGCCATCCACAGAACTCTGGACCCCATGTGAACACTGACAGCACTAATCATTTACTTCAGATATTCTCTTTTGAGTATCTTTCATCTTAGAGAACAGGTATTAACAGACATCTTGCTATTTTATTTTGTATTAATTGTGTCAAGTTTTCCCAGCTTCTTTTCATCTGTGCTATTATGTGTCATTGCCAGGTATCTTATATTGTCCCCAATATTACCTCTAACAAATTCTCTAGGCTTTTCTGTTCTACAGAACTTTCAAATGAATCCATCTTATATATTCTTAGAACTCTATCTCCTCATGTTTACTTTTCATCTTTGGGAATACTGGATGAATAGCATGGACAGCTGGAGAAGATGGTATTTTTGACTTACCCTAACAATGAAGAGCTCTGCACCAAGTTGAGCAGTTTGCTCTGTTGAAAGCTGTAAACAAACAAAATTATATCAGCAATTTTTTAGACATTAGAAACACTCTTTGATCATACCAAAGTTTAAATTTTGTACCTTTGCAGCAAGAATGGAGATTATGGCTACAGCCATCCTTTGCATGTTTTGATCTTCATGATTACACAGCCACTGCATAACAAGTTTGGCTGCTTCAAACCTGGAAGTTAAAAATAAATTTAATTTTCATACATTCCAGTAAAAGAAAAATGTACACAGATGACACATCAGATACAAATGCATGCACTACAAAAGAAACCATAGAAGTATGCCTAGAACCAACAAGGTACACAGTGAAATTATAGGTCAGCTTTGAGCTGTTTTCTTAGGGTCTCTTACTTCTAATTACATGAAAACGTGCACAGGAATTGCTTCCAACAAAGGAAGCCAAATCTGGCACAATATTCTGAAATATCAGACCAATACACTTGAAAGCGTATGGACAAAACATTTCAGTAGAAAAATCAGATTCCCAAAGAAAACTTGACTTCAGTTACATGCAATTAGTGATAGACCCATCCAGGTGAAGTAAAAAATACCTGGATGCCAAAGGATTTTTTTTCAGACCTGCATTCAGAAGAGGTGTGAATTACAGGCCCAAAATACAATCAGCCAGGCAAATTCAGCACTTTGGAATGATTTAAGCTCAGAAACACTGACCCTAAAGAAACCTTCTGAAGGATCAAGTCTCTAGGGAAGTCATGACCTTTCAAATATTAAGAAATCATAAACATATTTCAGTGCTAAACAGACAAGAGTTGTGCAGTGCTACTCCTTATTTTAACCAATGTAGAAAACTTGCCTGTTAAATGGAACATCCTGAAGGATTCTGTCACTGCATAGTGAAAGAAGGCAATTCTTTTGCAGCTATGAGAAATGAAAGGGAATTATTTTGAGACATACATATTTCAGAATACTTTGCTATGAATCATTAAACAATTCCATGATCTGCTTTGAAAAATAGTCATAAAAAATTAAAATCTTTCTTTCTTGAATGTAAATTAATACACCTCAGAACGAATTAAGCTGTCTTGTAAAAGCCAGTTGTCTTCAAACTTATACCCAAAAAAAAAGAAGCCCCATTAAAGCTGAATGTGAACACTGAAAAAAATAATTTAAAAGAACTTTTAAAAACTGACCAAAACATTTGATAGGAAATATTATCTAGAACTTTAGCTGTAACTAGAGATATGAATGGGAGGGCTGCCTCATCAGTGTTTCTTCCTATTACTTAACCTTAAAAACTGATGTTTTCAACAGTGACACTTGCCTAAATCACACAAAGCTATTTAAGCTTTGTCCAGGAGATGAGACTCTTCCAAAAGGCAGTAATATCACATGCTATAATGCTAATGTCACCAGTGCCTCGATGAATGATGAAACTCTCAACTCCAACCACAGTACTGATCATTCAGAAATGCACTGAGAAATTGGAGACAAAGGATTTGCCCATGGAGTCTTTGAAGGACTTGTGTTCCTTTGATGCCTCAGTCATTCTTATCAAGCACAAATTGTTGAATAACCATAAGGAAATAATCTGTATTTGTATATGCAACATTTGCCAGGAGAGGTTTGTTTAAGACAGAACAGGATAACCACTGAGCATATTTATTTAATCCTGCCTGGGTAATGGTTCTATCAAGATAAAAGTCATCATTTTCTCAGATATCCAGCAGCATCATGTCTTGGTTTACATTTTTCTTCTGTTTTTGCTGGGGGATGTTTGCCTTTCTTCTAAGCAAGATTGTCTCTATCTGCAACTGACTCACACAACATTTTCTACTTCGTTCATGGGTTTAAATTCATGGAAGTCCTACAAGGCAGGAAGTAAAAGAGGAAACAGCATTCACTTAAACCACACACAAACACACCTGTGTGAGCATTTGCTTACAGCTGCTCTTGAGGCTGTGACATGCGGAGAAACCTTTTGCAAGATCCAGGAGACAAAGAACACTCCAGAGAATAAAGAAATTTTGTCTTTTTTTTACCTGTTGATGATTAGGGAAGTGTTCCATGGCCTTCAGGAGCAGGTGAGTGACATCAGCCAGCAGTCTCACAGGCATCCCTGCTGCTAAGTCCTGCTTAGTGAGGTTGAAGACACAGGCGCTTGCTGCCAGCTGCACGGGCAAGTTCAAGGGGTGATTTCTCATCCCAATAACCACGAGCTGAAATGTTGAAGAGTTTTGCCCACATGAGTTACTTACATGTTTGTGCAGACACCCCAAAAGCTGCTTGAGGTGACAGCAATGACTCACAGCCCCCAGTTTCTGCCTCCTTTTTACTTAAGTGCAAAATCCATCTGGTGTGATTCTAATTCTCAGGAAGAAGACTTCCTTATGCTCAGTGACTCAAAGCTGACAATTTCTATTTATACAAGTCCCTTAGCACTGGTTGCAGCAGCCTCTCAAAGGAGAGAAGTGCATGCATGGTCTGCAAGGGATTCCTAGAAAGGTGCAGGGTTTGCTTTACATCCTGGGATACAAATCACCAAACCCTTTCAGAGATGAAAGAGGTAGAACAGAGTTTCTGCAGTCTGATGGTAATGATGATTGTGACCTGAGTTAAGCAAATATTTTTCTTGTTGATTATTGACTGCCAAAGTCTTTTTGATATTGAAGCCATCTTTTGTTTGCTGTTGAAGCAAACAAAATCAAGGTTAGTTTTTCAACTTCAAAAGAGACCTGGAAAAACAAAAATCTGTCCTTACTGATGCCTCCTTTTATGATCACATTAATCACATGATCTCTGATGGTCTAGACATGGAAAGACAGTGTCTAAAATATATTTCTAAGGAAGTTCCTAGGATTTTCCAAGCTAGAGACCAATATAGATCACCACTGGCAATATTTATGCACTTGTTATGACACTGGAAGGTGACAGTGAAGAGAAATACCACTGAATGTCTTCCTTATTGTTACTGTTTTGTAAGCATCAGAAGAAGGCATTGTTGTACCTGGGGAATATTAGACAGACCTCTGATTTGACCCAGTGCAGATATATTCTAATGACAGAATTCAGCATCTGAAGAAAACTGTATCATAGTCAAAATTTCATCAAAAAATTCATTTAGATGTAACTAAATTGAGATACATTAGTCAGACCAAGTTAACCTAATGTAAAACTCTACAGGGCATCTTCCACCACACTACTGTTTAAATACCTGTTAATTTTTATCTAACATTACAATTTTCATCTTAAAAAATACAGCAAAAAAAATCGAAAGGTTGCAAAATAATTTATACCTATTGGGAGATAGGCTTGGGTTTAAGAAACAATGCATGGCAAACACCAAAACAGTATTATTTCACCTTTAAAATTTCAGGCTTTGTTTTTTCCATTACATGTGTCAGGCTGAATAAATGAAAGAGTGCTTCTCTCACAAAGAAGGCCCGTTCACTGTAACGCTTCAGTGCTTCAGAAATCTGAGTTTCATTTGCTTCTCCTGACACCTAAAAACACACAAAGGATCTTTAGTTCAAGATGTCACCATTTCACTTTAAAAAATTTGGTCTTAAAGAGTGCAAAGCTGCAGTTTCAAAAATGACAACATTTTCAGCCAAATCCTTCAGTAAGCAAATGATTAACATGGCCATATTAACCCAGAACTACACAATATTCAAACATTCTTCATAAAGCAGTATCCAAATTTTAAGCCAAAATTAGGCTTCTGTCATGTCTATAAACAGAGCTGTATGAAACCTCAAAGTAGAAGTAGCACTTCTAAACTAACAAAAGCTCTTATGATGCACCAAATGCCTAAATGCACTATTTTTAACCAAATGCTCTGTCAAATGCAGTTGATAAAGTGATGGAGATGGCATTTTGGCTGTAATTTCTTGGCTCTGAGGTCTAGCTCTGCCAATAAAAAAAGATTTCATTCTTTCTCTACATAAAATTTCCTATAAGCTGTACCTGTAGCAATAGCTTTCCAGCACCAAAAAGAACTAACTCATGTGCTCTGCAGAGGACATAATTCTTAAAACCAGTCCTCAGTTATATGTGAAAACAATAAGCTCACTTAGGTGAAGACTGCATTGCAAGCTATGAGTTGTTGATTAATATGAGCTTAAATTCAGAATATTAAATCAGCAGCTAGATGCAAATTGTTTCACTTTGCACTCTGCTGTATTTTCTATTTAAGAATATTTCTTCTACTTTATAACTGTAAATTGGATAACTGTAGATGGCTTTTTCATCAATCCTTCATTCAATATTTAGTGAATCATTGCTGCAGCCACTGTTATTTTTTTTTAATTCTTAGGGAAGCGTGCAGAACTTGTTCTGCTTAATGTGTCACATAAGGGTAAGCAAATGTTCAGAGATGGAACTGTCACAAGAGAATTTTTTTTTAAACTTTATATATCAGGAATATATTACAGCCTTGAGAGATCACTATCATTTGTGACAGCTAAGTACTCAAGAAACTGGGACATTAACAACAGTCAAAAATTCCAGGAAAAAAAATATTCTAACATTTTGTAGCTGTGACCTCTCTTGCCTGTAAACAAGAGCATTTTGAATTTTAAAACTGAAGTGCAAAACTCAGCTTGCACAGGAGACAGACTAAACTGTGGACACATTATGTAAACTCTTCCTCATTCCCTCTGCAGCTTCCATCATCTTTATGGCACAGTAGAAAGCAAAACTCAGACTCAAAGATGATACACCACTGACATTTCTAAACATCTTTTTCTCCTTTAATTCTGACCCCTTCACAGCAGGGACAGGATAGGCTTATTCTCTAGTAAGAGAATGCATATTCTACCAAACAGGGAGTGACATCTTGTTGCCTGGCACTAGAAGTTAAATAAAAACACCAGCAAACATCATCACATCCTAATGGGCTAAGTAATCTAGGATTTGTTCAAGAAGAAGAAGTTTTTCCATCCTAAGTAATTGCTTTTTACATGTCTGTCACCAAAAGACCTTTCAAGGTGGGCAGAAATATTGTAATAAGAAATAGAAGTGGTGATAGAGTGCAACAGCAGCTCAGTAATTACATTTTATTGTATCTGATGTGTTAATTATGAACTCCTCAAAGCTTATGCACATTGTACCTTCACCTCTTGCATACTGTTGCCTCATGCTATGTACTGTGCTGGAATCCAGAGAATATTATTCCAGTAAATTACTTCAGACTACACAAAGTTCAGCTCTCTTAAATCTGATACATTAAATTAGGATCCAAGGCTCACTGAAAAGGCACAGAAAATAGATGCTTCTTACAATATGTAATAACATAAATTTAGCAGCTTCAGTGCCAGGATTAAGTAGAAATCTGACATAAAGTCAGTAATTACAATTAACAGTTAAATAAATGAACCTACAGCACCCTCTGAAGCACCCGCATACATTTGTTACAAATAATTAGCTCTATTTTTCCTGCACATTGTAATTTTTCAGTAAAATTAATTCTTCCACTTAACCTTTAAGTTTCCTGCTCCTGTTAGGAATTCTGAGTAGCCAGCATCAGTAGCTAGAAGTCCTACAAACTGCATTGTGGGCCGTTGCTGAATAAAGGCTTCTACAGCTTTATCCGTAACATGTTTCCTTCCAGAAATGTCCAAAGACACAAGGTTAGGCAGGATATCTTTCTGTTCCAGTAAACGAAGTGCTATGTCTGAGGTGAACTGCTTGTCATCTGAAATATCAAGGTGATTCAGGTATTTTAGTTCTCTTATAACATCTAGAATCTGGGTTGTGGTCATTTTCAAGCATTTCAGGTGGTGCATGGTCAAAGACTTGAGTCGGTCTTTGCAGGTGAGGAGTGCTGTTATGTCAGTGACAGAGGTGTTGGATATATCCAAACTTTCTAACCTAGGAAGTGAAGCAACATCTGCCAAGTCCTCGTTGTAGAACAGAACATTGGTAATGCTCAAAGCACGGAGCCCAGACAGCTGACTGAAGCACCTCTCATACGGGTCTTCCAAAGAAAGAGTTAGTGAGTTCAGCACAAGGCATTGCAGCTTCTGTTGGATCCATTTATTGCTGCCAAGTCCACTTATAATGTCTGTGATGGTTATATCAGCATTCACCCCAGTGGCATCAAGTTCTACCAGCTTGTGATGGCAGAATGCTTTCCGGAAAGCCACAGCAGAGATCTTTGCTTTCCTGATACAAGCTCGTTTCAAACGCATCTGGTTGCCTCGGAAGATGCCCACGGTTCCATCATTAAGGAGCCCTGTTGGAAAACAGCATTAGTGTTTGGCTCCAAACAAAGTGGAATACCACTTTTCTTCCAAAAACCCAAAGGTTACAAAGTTAACAAAGAAAACCAGTCGCCACTTAGTTTGTCTCAGATCATCACACCACTGGCCCCAATTTTTTTTTTATTTGAAATTCCACTTTTAAGATTCTGTTGTCACTTTCAGAAAGTGTTGGGTTTAAGAATAGGACACATAAATTAAGATGCAGCATATACACATCTCCCGTTTGGTTTAGAACATGGAACATGCCATAAGTAAAATGTGGATATGATTAAAATCATTCAGACTACAGCATGCATTTTTTTGATTTTCTCATTGAACTGCCTAGAAATGTGCTAAAAAGAGAACTTCAAAATATTCTTCCCTGGTCACAGTTCTGATAGGCTCAAGGACCAGCAATCAACGATCAGTTCTCATCTCACTTTAACTCAACTGAATACGATAGCATTTGATTGAATTCCTAAGTAGGATCAATACACTAAACTATGCTAATTAAATTGTCCCATACATTCCCCATGAAGAAGGTAGGAGTGTTGCTCAGAAACAAGCTGAATATAAGAAACCAAAAGTGATTCAAAGAGGAGAATGAGGAAGACAAGGAAAGGGGGGGGAAGGATAGAGAGAAAGCAATGAAAAAAGGAAATGCAACAATCTTGTTTGAGATCATTCTCTTTTTACTCTGTAGCAGGAAGGCCACAGAAGTAGCCTTCTCCTGCAGCATACTGCCAACATCCAAAACATACTGAAAACACTGAGATTTCTTATTTGTATCTTATCAACAGAAGGATTATTGCTTTATAGAAAGTTGTGTGAGAACAGTATGGTTGCATAAGCATGCACACAAAAGGAGTATGAAGAACACAACATGTCCTCTTAGCTTCACTCTAGAGGATTACCAATGGCACCTCTCCATTTTTATCTCACATGACTTCAAGCACACTGAACACAGAAAACAAACCAAATAATGCAGTATATTTGAATTAAAACATCATTGCCACTATGATTTAAGTCATGAGCTAGTAACTGTCTCTGTGACAAAGTCAAATTAGTATTAAGATTTGTAAACCTTTCTAGAGAGGAAATGGTTCAGGCATTTCTGACCACACAGTCAGGGCATTCTTCTTTTGCAGAGAGAGCAAAAATAGGGGGTGAAACAACTGGCCCCAGGAGAAAAATTAGATGTGATAAATAATTATTATTTGGTTAAATTATTGCTCAACTACTTCATAATTTTCCCTAATGTTTTCATGTAAGGCTTTCTCACTGGCCTACCTTAGCCACACCCCCTAAACCTGGCATGCACTTTTTTAACATCCTGCATTCTGACACAGTGTTCATGATGTTTCAGTGTCTGGAACCACCTTCAGTCCCACTGATAAGAAGCTTCTGGTAATTCAGTTTCCTTGAATCTGATTTCTTGAGACTACTCTAAATAATTCCTTATTAGAAAGCGATGTATACTGAAGGCTTTTTGGGTCAGGTTTTTTTTGGTGTTTTTTTTTTTTTTCTTTTCTTTTTTTTTTTTTTTTCCTTTTTCTTAGGACCATTCCTCCAAGGACTTCCAAGAACAGCTTGAAACAACTAGAACTCCAATATTTGAGTATTTGCACAACCCATCACCTCTGCACCTATAGGAGATAGTGCTTGTTCTGTTTAAAGTAATTTTTCTCCATGATCTCCAGGTATGAGTCTCCTGCCTCTTCTCTAGGGTAATTTATACATTCAATCTTGTCATGGTAAGGGGTTGGAAGGGACCTCTAGATATCATTTAGTCCAACCCCTCTGCCAAAGAAGGAGCACCGAGGGCAGACCACACAGGAATGCATCCAGCCAGGTTTTGAAAGTCTCCAGAGAAGAAAGCTCCACAATTCCTCTGTGCAACCAGTGCCAGTGCTCTGTCACCCTCACAGTAAAGAAGTTTCTCCTCATGTTGAGGTGAAACTCCCTATAATCTATCTGAAACCATTATTCCTTGCCCTATTAGTGGGCACCACTGAAAAGAGATTGGGCCCTTCCTCCTGACACCCACCCTTCAGGCATTTCCCCTCTCAGCCTTCTTTCCTCAAGGCTAAACAGCCCCAATTTTCTGTGTTCAAGTCCCTTAATCATCCTTCTAGCTCTCCACTGGGCTCTCTCCAGTAGATCCCTGTCTCTCTTGAACTGGGGAGCCCAAAACTGGATACAGTATTCCAGGTGTGCCTTCACCAGGGCAGAGGAGAGGAGGAGGAGAACCTCCCTAGATCTGCCAGACACCCTTTTCCTGATAGCATTGGCTCCCCTGGCCCCAAGGACACATTGCTGACCTGTGGAGAACTTACTGTCCACTAGGACTCCAAGGAATTTTTCTCCAGCTGGACATCCCCTAATCTGTACTGGTGCCTGGTGTTATTCCTACCCAGATGCAGGACTCTACACTTGTCCTTACTGAACTTCATGAGGTTAAGAATCTTTTATTGACACGACATTTTCCTTTGTCATGCTTAAAGCAAGGAAAGGAATGCTAAGCTCCCTTCTCAGAGAGATGCTGACAGAGAACACCATAGACCAGCCCCTAAAATATAAGAACAGTGTGGCTTCCACAGATGCTTATACTACTTTTGAAACTGACTGCTTTTGAGCAAATAATTCCACTTCAACAAAAGTGCCACAAGGGACGAGACTTTTTTTAAATTAAAATCATAAGATTATTTCCTAGTTTAATCACAAGGGGACAGAGTAAAGAAAATCCAATTCAGTGCACTGTGGGACATATTAAAATACTTGAGTGCTGCTAGAAGTAGCAGAAACAAATCTTTTCTTAATTGTGATTGAAAAAAGATCTATTAAAGAATGTTCAACTAAAAGAACATTAAATTAAAATCATAAACCCAAGACAAAGGACTTTCTACTTAGAACTATCTATGTGGCAATGCACCATTTAGCTGAAAAATGCCAAAGTAACACAAATTCTTCATCTGTAAAAGGGAAAAGAATGCAAATTCTTTATTAAGAGATTAAGGAAAACAGTTTTACCAGCAGCAACAGCAGGTCCTACCAGAAAATATACCAGAATGGCAGCATCACATTTCAGTAAAATACTCTCCCAAATGACCACCAATAATTGTTTTTACCATGAAATGCCATCGTCTGCAGCAATCGATCAGCCACTTCTTGAGGAAAAATTCCTGGCTCCTGCAAGCACAGTGTCCCATCTTGTCGTTCTGTGCAAAACTTCTCTAGGTTGGCAGTCAGGAAATTCAAACAGATATCAAGTAAAGAATAAGGAGAAGCTTCCTCCTGTCACACACAAGAGATAAAGGAGATTTAGTCAAATCCTTTCGTCTACGAATCTTTCATTCCTCTATAATGTTGGTTTTACAGAAATCACTATTTCTTGTTAGTCTCATTCTCACTGGAACAGGCAAAAAAACTACAAAAGGATACAGCCCCTGTAGAGCCCTGCTACCTTCTAAGGGAGGTCACACAATAAATAACAGAGTGAACTGATGGGCAGTCACCCCAAACCACAACCAGTTTGGTCTGGTCTGCTTAAGCATTGCTTGCACTGAAGAAGAGTAATTCCTGATAAAATTATTTGAATTTATGAAGTCTACTGGGAATTAATAATGCGAGAGAGACTGAAAGAATATTTAAATCAAATTGTACTTCTTGATTTAAACTATTTTAATCTTCCACCTCACATCTGAAATCTACTAGCAGCCTACAGGTGAAATGTAGATCAGTTTCATATGTTGTTCAGAGCAATTTTTTGATACTAAAAAGGGCAGGTAGAGCTTCAGATCAAAAACAGGAAACTCAAATATATTGCTGCACAAAACTTGGAATTAAATTATCAACTATTAGAGTATTCCTCATGATTATAGATACCAATTTCCACCTGGAAAGCTTGTACAGCAGAACCCCGAGTGCAAAAAACAAGGCAAAATATAAACTCAAACCTTTCCTTCAGGGTTTGAGACTGTACACTGATACATGAAAATCTCAGAGGTTTGCTGGGTTGGTTTTGGGGTGGCTTGTTTGTTGGTTTTTTGGTTGGTTTGTTTTGGTTTTGTTATTTTTTAATTCCATGCCTAGTAATAGCCTACTGTTCTCTGTCACACAGATTAATCAACATAAAGAATGACTCCCAGCACTGTGAATCATCCCCAGCACTACACAAAAGGAGGCCAAGTGACTGGTACATACTCCCCCAGACAATTTTGAAAATAACAGCATCAACTGTTGCCAGATCTCATCTGTAGCAAAAACTGTAGCTTGCCTTTGATACTGAAAGCTCTGGATGATTTAACCTTCCTTTCCTAGCCCATTTGCCTTCTTTTGCTTCATTTGCCTAATGCATTCCTCACAAAAATACAGCAATAATACAAAAGGTTACAGAGAAGAAATATAAATAAAATTATAGAAGTCTGCTAAAATAAGGTGCATATATTTGAAGACTGGGATGTGCCACATTAGGACAAAGATGGAAAGGAGCTTATCTGTAATGAATCACCTACTGACAATGACAGACTGCACTTTAATAGCTCCTGAAGACTTAAGTGCAGGTTTGGGATCCACTGACTCCAAATCAAATACAAGCTCTTTTTGTTTGACATGCAACATCCAACTCCTTTGACTCAGTTTCACTAAGCGTTTAATTTAGTGAGGTTTTTTAAAGCTTGATTATTACATTTTATTGCTGAAGGGACAGAAGTTATTTTATGATGCAACTTGCTCATATTACCAGTAATTCTGGCTGCCTCTGATCTTAAACTGATATCAAAAGCAGGGACAGAATTTGGAAGTGTTAATGTCTTTTGTTTCTTTACACTGCCCAACAATGCCTGAAATAATTTCTAAAGAGAAAAAAAAAAAACTTACTATTTTAAAGAAATAATTTTTCGGAGGAAAAGGGAAAATTTTCTTTTTAACCTGAAATTAATACACATGGCTAGGACTTATATGACAGCCAACTCAAACTCCATAATCCTTACTCAAAGGCATATGAAAACCATGCCCACTGAAGCAAAGCCATCCTCTTCTCCTGTTACATCTTCTGCTTCAGATTTGATGCTTAACTAGGACAAAACCAGAATACTGGCTCTCTTCATTCCTTCTGGCACTGTTCTGTCGTTTCTGCCAGAAAAGCTAAACCACTTTTATACAGCAGTGAGCACACTCCAATAGGAATTTTTAGTTTTGCAGATTGGCTGCTCCAGAAAACTATTTTTTCAACCAGTACCTTTAGCTGGCCAGTCTATTACTTAGAGACTTTTTTTTTAACTTTTATATAAAGTAATCGCTTTAGAGGGTGATACAGGACATCTTCATAAAAGACAGGAGCAAAATCCACAAGCAGGGATCAATTACACTTGCAAGCAACACAATGTCATCTGTATTAACCCCACTTGCACAGTTACAGAAGATATTTGTGGTGTTTCTTTAACTTGTTGAAAAAAGGCTGAAGAAACACACCTAAGGAAAGCTCCTGAGGTAACCTGGGCAGATAGCTGAAACATTTTTATCTCTGTCTAATAAAGTCACTTGAGAAGGACCATAAAAATAATTTCCTAGGCTGTCTGCTACTGAAATAGAACAGCTTGAATTCAGCCTGTAAACATTTTATGTGAGACACTGGCATTCCTTTTCTCAGCTTCTCTTTACTTAAGGAGACCACTGTCCAGTTAAAGACCTCACAGTAAAAGTCTTCAGTTCTATTCAAACTCTTACAAGGTTAAGGACTTCAGAGGTTTCTTTCTCTAGCTGTGCTTTTGAATGTTAACCTGAAAACAAACCTGGCATTTCCTTTCAGCTTATTTCACTTTCTGCTTCTAATACTGTAATGAGACACTGTAAATGTGTGTCAACCACAGAGCAGGACTCAGGGGGTGTGTTAATTTAATAAAGATCATTCAGCAATTTTTGAGCAGAACTTTTATGATGCATATTTTACTTTTTCATAGCCATCTTAACTATCTAACAATTTCATGTAACCTCATGGCTTCTTCCACTCTGTCAAATTAATTTAGTGGTCAGAAAAGAAATATGAAAATAAATTCCCCAAACCAGAGAACTATGTATTACATGATAAAGCCTGGTTGTCTTCATTAGCTAAAAAACATATTAACAAGACTAATGTGACACATCGAAAACTAACTAGCTTATGGAATAGTAAAAAAAAAAAAAAAAAAAAAAAAAAAAAAAAAAAAATATTGATTCATTTTGACAGGCATTTCAAGGTTTATTTCAATCAATTTTTTTAAAAGACAGTTTTATAAGTGCTTGGTATTACTGAAGACAAACAAATAAAAAAAAAAGTGTCTGGAGGGGTGAGGGGTGAGTGCACTGCACAGCTACTGGCATCTAAAAGTAAACCAATCCATGAGCAGACTGAAATGCAATACCAGCTTTGGTGTGATGTGACCCAGTTCAGCTTGGAGCTCATGCACTACTGCAGATGCCAAAGAAAACCATCCTCGATATTTTCTTTTAAAAACTCCTTGAATCACCTTTAAATATTGCTAGAATATACTTACCCTGTATTTCAAAATGCAGCTAAAAAGAAAAAAGGAGTTTAGGGGACATTTTAGAGTCCCTGAAACAAGCGAGAGAATCTTAATCCCAACATTATACCTGGTTAACTGGTTGAGCATGATACAAAACCAAAGTCTTGTTACTTTGGGGAAGCATCACCACTCAAACACCTGCTTATATAACAATAACTAAAACAAACAAACAAGCAAAAGACAGGTTTAACCAATGTTTGCCATCTAACTTTGCACAAAATTAAATTCCACTGCTGTGTGGGCCTTCCTCACTACGGGTATTGTGATCCTACCAGCTTCAGCCTGGAAGATTGGAAGGTTCAGTTCCTTTGTGTCTCAAACTCATTAAAAAACAAATCTTTTTTGTATAGGTAGTTATTTTGTTTCTTTCCCCTTCCAATATATAACACTGGAAGACAAATGCTAATTGCAGCTCTAAGAGAATCACTTCTGTGACACAGGCCTCATTTTTTATACCTTATTGCAGACTCGTGAAAAAAACCAAATGTGTAAACTCTCTGTATTCCAGGGCCATCTGCTTTTTCCTCTTTGAAATCTCAGAGAAGGAGGTGGGGTACAGGGTAAGGGGCTTTTCAAATCATGGCTGTTATTTCTCTTAAAATGTTAGTAGGAAATAAGAGATAATTTAGTGTTTACCTAATAAAGGAAGTAAAAGGCAGTGAAAAATAAACAGTGCAGTGGTTTGTTATGAAGAAAGCTTTGTGATTATCCTACTTAAATTAAATGGAATTAGACATAAGTAGGAAATGTATTAAACCACTCACATTGAATTATTTTACTCAAAACTCAAATTCAATATGAACTATTCTGGCACAACAAGTGGAAGCATTCTGCTTAAAGCTGCAGCTGATACAAAGTCAGCAGAGACCATGAGAGGTCTAAAATTAAAGGTTAAAAAAAACTACACAGTTAAGGTCAAGTATTTCAAGATTAACATCAGCAGCTTCAAATACGAGTTCATCAATTAGAAATTACTGGAGAGAATAACCTGAACAGTTTGCTCAGACACAAGAAAAAAAATGTGAGACAGCCAAAGAGGCATTGGGAGAAGCATCAAGCAATGATAAGGAAGTATTATGTCATTTTCAAGACAAAGGGAGATCTCACAGAGCTATTTATGTTAAGAGATACCTGCACTATTGCAGTTTTAACATAGCAGCTACTAGAATGCTCTGGGGAACAAAAGCACATTGGGAATAGGAAACAAAACCAGCTTTTCTTAGCCTAGCAGATCAAAAGCTGAGAGATATGAATGCTGCCTATAAATACTGCACAGCGAATAAAAACTACAGGGAAAAAAAAAAAAAAAGCTGTTAAGGTGAAGCACGGTGCCAGCCCAGTAACAATGGTGCACAGCAATGCCATGAATTAGAATTTTGCCATAAATTCAGATGTCACTACATAGCTCCAAAGTGTCAAACAATGAAATTCTGCCCTCGTTCAAGAGCAGGCACAAAACGTACCTCCTTTTAAAATAAAGATCAAACGTTTATTCGATTAAAAGGAACGGGGCTAGATAACCCAGAAAGTTCCTGCTAGTCCTTTAAAAGCAAATATGCACACTCATCTCTCAAGCGGAGCAGCAACCAAACACAACACCCTCATGTGCTGCTCCCAGGCCTGACTTCAGCTGGGCCGGGCTGGGCTTCTCCACCGCCAGTGTGGCCCAGCTCCCGGTTCCGAGAACACACACCAGCGAGGCCCAAATACCCTGAGTACCACAACACCTCTTTTTTTATCCGGGCAGCCCCCTGATAATGCAAACCCAAGGGGGAAAAGCGCTGTTTTGAGTGCTGGACGGCACCCAGAGTGGGAGGGCGGGCTGGAGGAGGCAGATGGCTGCCCTGTCCTGCTCTGCCCTTCATGCCCACGGGGTGAGGGGTTCTGCCCCCCCACTCCTAATGTGGCCGCAGCCCTGGACCCACAAGGTGCTGGTCAGAGGCAGCGAGACCGGTCCGGTCCGGCCCGGCCCGGCCCATCACCCTCGTAACGCTGTGGAGACGCCGGGGCTCACCGGGCAATGCTGCTGCCCCTTCACACCGCTCCAGGACTCGGAGCTCCCCTCAGCCGATCGCCCTTTTATATAATCTGTAGGGCAGCAGTCACCGCGGTTACACAACAGCGAGGGCAGCCAGGGCTGCCAGCCCGGCTCGGAGGGTAACGAACGAGAAGGGAAAAAGCTCCCGTGTCCCCGCAGGACCGGACCGAACCGGACGCGCCCAGCGCCTGCCTCAACGGCCTCACCTGCCCGCCCCCCCCCCCCTTTCCGCCATAGCGGCCCCTTCACCCCCCCACCCACCGGGGAAGCTTCACCTTAGCCCCGCTCCACCGGGATCTGTCACCCCGGGGCCACCCGACCCCTCTCTCCGCGCCCACCCCACGGCGACCCCCATCACCGCCTCCTCCACAGCACCTCCCCAGAGCTCACTCACCATCGCAGCGCTGGGTGCCGGAGGCGAGCGCCCAGCCAGCCGGGTCCTGGAGCTTAGCTCCTTTTTTTTTTTTTTTTTTTTTTTTTTTTTTTTTCCTTTCCCTCCCCCTGTTTTTTTACCCCCTTCTCCGACCTGGAAGTGAATCTGCCTCAGCCGGCCGGGAAGCAGCGCCAAGCCCGCCTCCCTTAAAGGGGCCGCGCCAGGGGAACTCAGGGTGAGCGAGAACATGAAAATCCACGTTTCTGACTAAAATGTCAGCGGGAGGGTTCCCCTGCGCATCGGCCTCGGGTGTCACGGTGTGTGTGGAAACCTTCCCTGACGGCGAAGTCGCTTCCATTCCGGAGCAAGGGTGAAGCAGAGGGAGCGGCGGGGCCGTCGGAACAGGGGCTGGCGGGGCCTGGAGCAGCGGTGCTGCAGGTCCTTGGCTCTGGGTCACCTCAGACAACCAATGTCAGCGTTCTGCCTGTTGCTCACAGATTAACCGCTGTAGTTTAAATGTTTCCTGCCCAAACGAGTTTTTTCTGGAAATACGAATTCTAGATTCCAGTACAATAGGTTTTGACACCTGCTTTGAGCTTGGAGAGGAGCTTTGCCGTATTTTATACAAACTAATTTATGGTTTCAGATACAGTTGTAGCGATGAAAACGTTTCCCGACTAATACATAGTACAATCTAGTGTCGGTAAAGAGAATACAGTTATTTTTTGTTTCAGGATGCAAAGCAAAGAGAAAAAAAGTTACCCTGTCCAAGTAAAATGAAATCATAAAGATTTTACGGTTAAACCTTTTAAGTTTAAATTCTAAATTAAGACATGCTGATTTTACACGTGGCAGCTTTAAATAATATTTGTTTGCAAACCGGTAAAACACATAAATAAACATTAAGGAACAAGTGCTAAAATCGTTGATGTTTCTGGCATTTGAAGATGATAAAATATTCTACAAACGTTATCAAACACAACTTTCCTGTTGAGGACTGTGCAACAAAGGTCAGTTATAGTCCCAGTTCTTTATATTAGGATGTCGACGTGGAAAAAAATTACACGCTCAGGATCTGACAGGAACAGAATCAAAAGTCTTTGTGTTCGGAATTTGACCGAATTTAATCCAACCTGCTTAGAAAAAAAATTCTTGCTATAATTATGGATAGATAAGTAAAGGAGGGGGTTTAGTATTGTTACTCTTAGTCCTTTAGATATTTCTATCTCCCTGCTAATGTATTTTGCAGCTTCCAGGATGTTCTTTCCATACTTACTGACACTTTGAACTTGTCACTGGCATTTCGGCACCAAGCCCTGCAGGTGGTGCCACCAGTCCGAGCCAAGCGGGTCTCACAATGAGCTCTGGCTGTTTAAGACAGTAACAGACAATTGTCTTTTCACAGACAATCACATTTCTTCCTACGGGAGCCTGTGGACGGGGTTTAACCGAGTTTTATTCATCCCAAAAGCTTGGCAGGCCGGCCTTGTGTTAGTGAAACAACTTGGGACAAAGCTTTCTCAAATGTCGATTGACATTTATTTTAACTCCTAAGTCGTTTGTCCCGTAAATTCCTCGCGTGCTACTGTATTCCCAGAAAATCCCGTTTGAGCTCAAAAGCCCTGGAATCGGGTAGCGAGCCGAACTTTCCACAAGTATCCTAACATTACATCCGCCTGGAATTCAGCCATCACCCGAGAACGAGGAGAAGCAGCTGGCGAGCTGGTAACGCGTGCGCCGTGGTTCCTGCGCATATGTGTACCGGGTTCTGTCTCAGCTGCGCGGTGTGTTGGGCCGGACCGGATCACGTCGGGCGGAGCCATAGCGGCGTCTCGGGTCTGGCGGGCGGTACCAGATCGATCTCTCGGTACTCGCGGTGGGCCCTGGCGGCATGGCGGGCTTCATCAACTTCCAGGACGAGGAGGAGGTAAAGGCCTACCTGGAGAACCTCCACGTCGAGTACAGCTACCAGTGCTTCAAGGAGAAGGACCCGGAGGGTAAGCGGACCCAGCCCGGCCCCCTGCTCCCCGGGGCCGGCGGGAAGCCTCAACCCCGCTCTTCACCGGTGCCTTGCAGGCTGCCAGAGCCTCGCCGACTACCTGGATGCCGTGAAGAAAGATTTCGTGGCAGCGGTGCGGGTGCTGCGGCACAACTGCGAGGAACATGGGTACAGCGAGAGCTGCTATAAGCTGGGGGCTTACCAGGCCATCGGCAAAGGTGAGAGCTGGGGATGGGTGTTCCTGGTGATTGTGGCACTGCCGCCGAGTTCTCGGCTTTTTCCTGCCCTGATGTTTAATGCAGCTGCTTCTGAATCCCTCCTCTCCGCCGCCCCTGGCACTCCTGCCTGAGCCGCTGGTGCTTGGCAGAGCTGGGGGTGCCGCGGGTTGGGGGCACCCCTCGGCATCCTGGTTTCCTCTCTCTGCGGGCACCGGGGTGGGGAGGGAGCCCTGTGGTGGCTGTGAGGACACGGCTGCAGCTTCTGCAAAGGTGCTGGATATTTGTATTATTTCCTGACCTTGAAAACTCCCCGGCCTGCTGCTTCTGTGGTCACGTAATAAAAGCTGGGGAGGGGTGAAAAACCTTAGGTTGTGCCTTCTGAAGAATCAGCTTTTGGTTAGTGTATTATTTTCAGTCGTTATGTCTGTAAAACTGAGAAATATGTCCAGTGCTGAATCTTACAGTGTGATCTGCTCCTAAGGTTTGAATTTCTTCTCAACTTGCTCTTCTTTTTTTTTAGAGAAAGTAGAGAAAGAAATAAAAAACAGAAGAAAGGGAAGATGAAATAAACTTAGACTGTAACACTGCTTATAGACACCTAAGTAGGCCCCAAGTCTGCCCAACATGTATCTGCTGGTACGGTGATTTGAAGCAGTTAAACCAGGGAGTCTTCTTCCAAGTGACAAGAAAGAAAGATGATATTTTTACTTCACTTAAAAGCTAGCAATACTCTTGGTGTACCTATAGGTATACTGGCAAAAGAATAATTTGCCTGGCAAGCTACTAATTGTCTGTGTAAGCAGCTGTGATCACTGGGGAGTGCAGGAGGGCTTCCTAACTTAAAAGACATTAACAAAATTTGTTTAACTGAGACAATGAGAGTTTCTCTCAAGTCCTAACTTTTTTCTGTAGCATCTGAAGTGAGAGATGCTGTGTTGCCCCAAGTGCACTGGGAAGCATGCTGCAAGGCAGAGGGCTCCAATCTGTTTTAGTCTGATCTTCCAGTAATTTTTTGGTTTCTTGACTGACAGGTGGACTTGACCCTGATTTGAAAGCTGCCTACACCTCTTTTCTGAAGTCATGTGAGAAAGGTGGGAAGAAGTCAATAAATGCCTGCCATAACGTTGGGCTGTTGGCCCACGATGGGAGAATAAACGATGATAAACCTGATCCTGTTGTGGCTAGAGACTATTACACAAAAGCCTGTGATGGCAGTTTTGCTCCCAGCTGCTTCAATCTCAGTGTAATTTACCTCCAAGGAGCAGCTGGGGTCCCTAAGGACATGAACCAAGCTTTGAAGTACTCGCTGAAAGGGTGTGAGCTGGGTCACATTTGGGCTTGTGCCAATGCCAGTCGAATGTACAAGCTGGGAGATGGCGTTGAGAAGAATGATGCTAAGGCAGAAGAACTGAAAAACAGGGCAAAGAAGTTGCATAAAGAACAGAAAGAAGCCTCAATGTCTGTAAGATTCGGGGAGTAAAACTGTCAGTTGCAGTTATCAAGACTGCACTTTTAAATGGCAAGTGAACTTGTTATTTAAATTGTGAGCGTACAGTTTTCACATATAATAAATATCCTGTAAGTATTTGCATATGCAAATAAACTTATATTTTTATGGATACAACAAAACACAAGCTCTGCTGTGCCTTTCTGCATAACTGAACACACAAGTTCCTAAGTGTGTTGCTTAGCTCCCTCCTCTTCTTTAAGGAAATAAAAAAACTTAAGGCCTTTTGGAAGTTTGTCCCCATGGTTTCATGTATGAAAGGCCCTCTTGTGTCCAGTGTTTCAGGGTCAATGTGCACAGACCACTTCTAACACACACAAATCACATTTGTGAGGTATTCCAAACTTGGGCATCTCTCTTACAAACAGTTGTGCAACTTTGATAGTGTGCACACTTGGGTGATCTGCACTAAGGCTGCTTTGTACCAGGATGGCTTGAGAAACTTGAGAAGGTTTATTTGCTGAAGGTAATGTTCCTTATCCTAAGTCTGTATTTAAATTTTCTAATTTAGATACTTTGTAGTCATACCATCAAGATGGCATTTTTATCTAGGAGAAAAAAAGAGATGACTTGTTATAGGGAGAAATAATAATTTGTTATCTTGCTCATGTTTCAATTATTTATTTACTGTCATCATTTCATTTGAGAAGTTTTTATTTCTCAATTCAGTCTCTTAAGTTTTACAGACTTAGTATAATTTTTTTAATTTGTGCAAGTGTTTATTATCTGATTGTAAATGTGTTACAAAATTATTTCATATACTTTGATTTTATAAATAACTATTAACTAAGCATTCAGGTGGAGCCAAGTTTGTGTATAAATATATGCCAATTTTGTGATGTGTGTTTATGTTTTACTGCTGATTTAGAACATTAATGCTCTGACTATGATCTCAATAAAGATACAGCACTAATGTGGCTTTTGCTACAGTTGAAAGTAGAATTGATAGAACCTGATTGCAGGCTGTCTTGGAGTATGAATTAAAACAGTTCTTCCAACTTAACTGCCCCTTTAGCAGACGTGTTGGAAGGGTTGTGTGCTTCCTGCTGGAATAAAAAACCAAGTGATGGGTAGGCTGTAACCACAGGTGGCAGTGTATGCAAACCATTCTTCCCTACTGGGGGTGTAAGGCCTATGGTTTTGCTTACAGCAGCCTACAAATAAAAAAGATGCAGTGGTGACAGAAGTGAGATTAATTTTTCTGTGACAGAAGTGAGATTAATTTTTCTGTTAACACAATCCTTTATGTCAGTTCAAGAAGGTAAAGCTCTTTTAGAGGATCACACTTTGCCCAGTTCTTTGCTAGGTGCTATTCTGGGCATTAGTTTCACTGGGGAAAGGCAAGTAAATGTTACCTCTGTGTATTGTAACAGCTTAGTAATAAACCAGTTTGACAGCCATGTGTACAGAAGTGAGCAATTACAGATGGCTCAAGGCATTGGAGAATTGGGTGACATTTTAAGCCCTGATCTTGTTTTTGAGTTTGCAGTGCTCAAAAACTTAACTGCCTGTGAATGGCTTGTGGAGATTCTCAGTCCAAATGAACCTGCAGCACTACAGCAGGGCTGCTTCCACCAGGACTAATGACTGTCAGGGGTTCCCCAGGGAACTTCCAGCCAATGCACAGAACAGGCACCTGGGATCGTCCTCAGCACATTGCAGATAATTAAAGCCACACAGAAAGTTCATGTTGTGAGGCTTTTTTTTTTTTTTTCATAGCACTTGAGAACTCAGAGACTTGCAGAGTTTAAATATTATGAAATGAACCATTTTCATAAAAGCTGCCAAGTGTGTTAGCACACGTAAGTTTATGCAGTATCATCCAATTTTGTACCACTGGTTAAAAAGGCAAGCCCAGGTTAAGGAAGACTCTTGTTACCCTAAAACACCATCCAAACCAGTTTAAAGCATTTTCAGGCTGTTTTGCTGCCTGTTCTGGGGACACATGTATTTTTTTTTCACAAACCACAGTGATGCTGTAATATGCGTTTGATGGATAAGGCCCTTTCTGATATGAGTATTTCCCCCCAAAATGCATCCAAAACCCCCCCAACAACCAGCTAGTCTCACTTCAGTGTATTGTAAAAGTTAATGCTGTCTGTAGCAGAGCCTACAGACTCCACAGACAGCTGTCTATTCTCAACCTAGAGAGAGTATGTTCCAGAGATGTAATCAAAACCAGTTAAGAGGTGAAAATTGTACTGCAAATCTTGGGTTGTTTATCTTGCCCTGATATTATGAGGGTATTACCAAAAAGCTCATATCTTCCTGCTCTTTCTTTTTACCTGATGTTACAAAGGCTAAATTTTATGTCCTCTTGGGAAGAAAGTTGTTCCTCCAAAGGCTCTGAGGTCATAAAGAAAGTGTGATAGATATGTGATCATCATAACACACTTGGAAATATGGAAGACCTGTTGATCTTTTTAGGATTAGAGGATTGTCTAAGAAATAAAAGGGTTTAGCTGAGCTTCACAGCTCTTAAACCAGTCTGCTTTCTCTTTCATTTGTTTGTATTGCTCTTTGCATACAGCTGACCTCCTTTCATAAAGCAGCAATACATTTCTGAAGGAATGGTGACCAACTCTAATTAATTTAACAGGCTGATGAATACATGGCCTTAAATGATGAAAGCAGTCGCTGCAGGATGCTTCCCGCAGCTGTGAAAAAATTGCCAGTGGAGTGCTGCTTTTGTTCTGAGATGTAAAAAAAAGGTGATGCCCCAACATGTTGTGTCGTTAAATATCATTTGGTTTGATTCTGGACAAAAGATGCTGTCAGCTTGAGAAGCTGCATGACATAGAAATAGAAAAACAGAGTGGTGATGGTAGTTCTGTTTCTGTGCTACATTGCAATAAAAGAAGTATTGCAGCTTGCATGCCTTTTATTCAGCTGTCAGTAAAAACTGCTCTCTGCAATGTGAAGGTAGTTCTTGTACCTGTAGCCACCCAGACATGGACTGGGAGACTTTGTGTAATTGCCACACCAAGAAAGCAAAATAATACTGTTCCTTCTTACTGTACAAACGTTTTGTTCAGTGTGGAAAGAAATCCACTGTCGGCAGTTTCTCATAGAATCAGAGAACTGGCTGGGTTGGAAGGGACCTCAGAGATCATCAAGTCCAACCCTTGATCCACTCCCGCTGCAGTTCCCAGCCCATGGCACTGAGTGCCACATCCAGGCTCTTTTGAAATATCTCCAGGGATGGAGAATCCACCCCTTCCCAGGGCAGCCCATTCCAATGTCTGATCACCCTCTCAGTAAAGAAATTCTTTCTAATGTCCAACCTAAACCTCCCCTGGCACAACTTGAGACCTCTTGTGCCCTCTTGTCTTGCTGAGAGTTGCCTGGGAAAAGATCCCAACCTCTCCCTGGCTCCAACCTCCTTTCAGGGAGTTGTAGAGAGTGATGAGGTCTCCTCTGAGACTTTTTTGCATCAGAGAGGACTTTCCCAGGTGGCTCTTCTCCTCCTCTGATAGATGGACAAGGAAGAATTCCTCCTTTCCTTGCACTTCCCAGCATCTCATCTACTAGCCCTCAGACTGAGACAGTTCTGCTCACTGTTCAGCTTTTTTGGGGGTGAAGCAAGAAGGCAGAGGGAGGAAAAGGAGCCATGGCACAGCAAGAAACAGATTAGAAAATAAACAATCTATCCAGTTGTATTATTTTTGCAATAATTTGTGCTGGTTATCACCCAGGGGTTCAGTTCAGGTCCTGATATCAGGCCATTTGTGTGCACCCATAATGACACCCCCAATCCAGAGGCACACAATCTAAGATTCAGGATTGTACAAAGTCCCTAGTACATGTTTCAGTATCAAACATTAGTATCCTGATTGGATTTTCCAGGCACTGTATCAATGATACGGCCCAGAATCCACAAAATAAAAAAATAAAAAAAGATTTCTCCTTGACTTTTAAGACTTCAGTGATCAATTATGGTGCAAATTTTTGATGTATAATTGCAAACACCAAACCTGTAGCTTCCCAGTGCTTTCATTTTTCAGTATCTACACTTGAAGTAAACACAATAACAAAAAGACAATAATTGCACTAATCTCAGATTCTCTCACATGTTTCTAATTTGTCGTTATTGCCCTCTACTCTAACATGAGTTGCAATTGCTAATGGTATATTTGTTCCAAATATTAGATTTTATTCTTCTTACATATACACTTTGTTTTATAGTTTTGTTTGTAATATGCTAATACCATTTTGTAATATAGTCACTTTTGTAATCCTTTTTTCCCTTAGATCAACTAGTAAGAAATTTGTGATATGGAATTATAAAATTAAAGCCACTATGGAGTGGTGATTTCAGATGGGGATTTGTGAACAGCGTAAGCGTACTGCATACATACGCCCCAGTTCATGAGTGCTGTGGGAGTTCTCTGTAAGATTTCATTCTGTCTGTGCAAAAACTGGAATACAGTGCTTTATACATACTCTGGAGAGTTTTCCTCAGCTACTGAGAGGCATCTGGTAAAAGAGAAGAAAGCAGGAAGATGAAAAGCCCGGGTGGTTGTACAGCAGTTGTCACCCTCAGCATTCTAGCGCGCTTCAACCAGTGAGTCCCAAGCAGCACAGTTGCTTTCAGCTCACAGAGCCATTACAATATGTTGTTGCTGTAAGAAAGGCATTGAAGAAAAATGTTAATTGCTTGGCCATGATGTAATTTCATAACTCAAAGAGGAGGCTAATGTGCTAGAAGCAAGTTATAAGCTCCATATTCCAACAGTTGTTGTTCCACAGCTAACGGCCCAGTCTGAGCATTTCATTGTCTCACAGAAAACTCTGAAAAGAACTTGTGCTGGTTTCCTTCCAGCTCTCCTGGGACTGGAAGCACTCCATGTTCCTATAGAGCTTCCTGCCCAGGAAACACTGTTGCTTTGCAACAACCTTTTCTACAAACTCCTGAGAAGGAAACCTGTATTATCTCTATAGTTCAGGAAAGAACAAGGGACCGAATGGTTATTGACTTATTTCAGGTTACGTGATGTCAGTAGGAGCCCAAACTGATTACTCTCCAAGCAATATTTAGCATGGCAAGGACTTGGCAATTATTTACAAGCCAAGAAACACTAAGATGGGGAACTGGCCCTTGAATGTTATTTTGATAACATTTGTGGAGTATTATTCCAGAAAGATGCAAAAGCCTCAGCACAAGTGTTACTCATAGCTGCTGGAGAGAAAATAAGCTATGATTGTAGGCTGCAAGCAGTCCTGCTTTGGTGCCTTCAGGGAAGTTATTTTGTGAGCCTTCTTGAGAGGAACATTTTCTCTATGGCATTGTTTCTTTATTTGTTCTGCAGTTGGTACAAAGAGCATCTTACTTCTTGGGTAGGTTAGAGAAGAGTGACATTAGCTGTCACCTTCCTCAGCCTGTCAGCTCACGCTCCATGGTACTTGTGAAGAACAGACACTGGCCTCAGAGAGATTATATATCACTTAATGTTAAAAGCCTCAGATCTTTTTGAAACTCTGAGCTTATTTTAAGTTCTTTTCTGCTGGGTTTTGTGAATTACACATTCCTTGGAACCCAGGGGCTGATACCAGAGGATACCAGGGACTGACATAGCTACAAAAGCCACAGAATATGTGAATAGATTCAGGGCAAGGGATGGTTTCTGGAGGAGCAGCACAAAGGTTTTGTTGCAGCAAACAGTAAAAACTCACTTAACCAAAATGTCTCTGCAGACACTGGCATTGTAATTTCTGTTTCCCGTGTATTAGAGCATGAAATGCTTAAGTGTGATGTTTGCTGACCTGTTCATTGCTCCCAAAACAGGTTATGGACACTTCCAGATCATGCTATCACACCTTGGTGAGAATGCTGATCAGGTGGTGTAAATTGCAGCACAAATGACAAGCTAGGTGGTATAGTTCTATAAATTACAGGAGACAGGTGATCACTGCAGTGATCAATAATGCTCCATGAACCATCTTTCCTAATCTAATGCCATCCTAATATTTGCATTAAACTAAAGCCTGTGGTCACTATGTATTTCTTTATAGAGTACCTGTATGTGTTTCTAGGGATCTCTAGGTAACACTGTAAAGCATTCACTCCTTTCTAATACAGGATGATTTTGCCTTAGACGTGATGCATTTAACAAGCTGCAACCTCAGGCTTTTTATACCATAGCAGAGCTCTGGAAACATTTAATATACACTATTTTCCCCATGATATCTGGGGAGCAATTTCAAGAAGGGGTTTTGAGCTATGATTTGAATAAATGCCCTTGATTTCAATGACTGTTTTCCCCCAGCGTTTTGCAGTAGTAGGACACTTGCTGTCCTCCCACAAGCAGACACATTGCAAAAATCTACAAGAACTTCCAGCCAAACTGTGGAAAAGTTTTACACCTTGGAAGCACCAGTCAAAATGTTGCCCTCTGAAAAGCCAAAGCAAGGTTCAGGCTGCTCACACATCACTTGGTGCTCTTGAAAAGCATTGACATTGCCTGGCACGTGCATAAGGTGACAGAAAGAAAGTTAGTAATATCTTTTGATGGTTATTTATGAAATAACAAAGCTTTTTGATTCAGTTCCTGTTCACCAGGCTGAATCATAGATATTGTGAGACTGAGAAACAGATACAAGTTGAAAACTAATTGCATTGAACCTTAATACTGGGAAGTTTTATTTCACAAAGGTCCTTGTGCAGCCTGAGATATGGGATATTCCTCTGATTTTTTCCTGACACTGCAAATTGATCAAATGAATGTGTGGAGAGGAATTGATTTGAGTACTCTGTGCTTGGAGGCTAGAACTAATAAGTGACAAATATAAATGTTGTTTCTTGTTAGAAATTGCTGTGTGCAATACTGCTCAGCCTATGAATATAGTTAAAACCAAAAGGACTCTGCACACTTTCTGCAGCACATCAAGCATCAGCTTCCCTCAGCTGGGAACTATGTAATTGTTTTAAAGGACTAGCTGGAGTGTAACTGGATTTGGCCTAAATATTATAAGATAGTTTTTAGCAGAGCTGTTGAAGAAAAATGGGATTAAAGTACAGGAGTCTGAAAAGAAAAGTGGATTCACAAAAAAAAAAAAAAAAAAAAAAAGCCAGAATAAATTGTATAGCAGAGAAATTATTTCCAGCTAGAACTTACCTCTCCATATACCAAATGAGATCAAATGATTAATTAATTCAAATCCAATTTTATTTTTTCCTGTTGTTCAGTCAGTAAAAGAAAAGAACAAGTAATTCAATTTGGTGCTTGAAGCATCTCCTGATCCCAGGAAAGCATCATATCAAACTGCTTTCTTCCCTAATGTCTTCAGAATGCATCAAGAGCTATAGGAACACTGTATGCAACAGGAAGCTTACTAAGACTCCTTCTAGACATCAGACTATCTGGTTTAGCTCTGGAGCTAAAGAGGTGATGATTTCCAGAGCTTGGTCCCAGGTATGTTTGTTCCTAGAGGAAATCGTCACAATCTAAAGCCTAGATTGCTAATTTAACAAAGGAACCAGATCCAGATCATACATATTCAGATCAGGTCTGTCCTGAAATGTAGTCAAAGGCCAAATTAACTCTCACATATCTGCAAAGTGTCTGGACCACCTGAAATAGGAATCATTCACAAGTTCAAGATCTCTGTTAATTCCTCTGTTATCCATATGGGGTCAAATTCCCAGTAGGAATATGCCCCTAAAGCACAAAGACATGGTAGTTAATGTGCACCTATTAAATAATGGCCTGCACAGAGTTAAAACTCCCTGTGCAGCAGAGGAGGTGAGGGCTGGGGCAGGAGTGTGGATTTTCCTCACTGGCTTCTTCACTTTTTGTCTGCAGCCAGGGCTGAACCAGAGGAGAGGAACATCACAAGCAGAAGTCTGATTTTTGGAAACTGAGCCAGCTTTTTTTAGTTGAGATCCAGCTGTGCCTTTGTTTGCTGGGACTGCTATAACAGGTTGAAGCATTTCCAGAACTCACTGAAGGCTGAAGAGTGTCCCAGCACTTCAGATTGCAGGTGGTCTGAGAGCTCAGAGTGGATAAAAGATTGGAACTAGCCATCTGTATTTAACAAAAGAAACCCTAACCCCACAATAAAACCCAAATGTTCTCATGATTTGAAGAGCCTTTTGTGTGCTGCCCTCTCTCCATGCTGTTCAGCTGTGTTTTTCTTATTTTCCTGCAGGAGGACTGTTCCCTTGGCTACCAGTGCTGGCCTCTAATAGTTGGCATTCAGGCACTGGGAGCTAAAAGGAAGAAAATGTCACTGTTTTTCTTTCAATCCTACAGGAGCACAGGGAACACAACTGGACAGGTTTCTGGTAGCCAACAGCTCTGGGTGATACCACAGCATCAAGTGACAAGATTTCACCCTGCTGCACCTTCCCTTCCAAGTGCTTCTCCTATAGATCTCTGTATTTCTGCTGGTCACTGCCTTGTCAGAGAAGTGCAAATGGGAGGTGAGCTCTGGGGCCTGTTGCTTTGCCCTCCTGATAGAGCACACAGCACCTTCAGCTGCTCCAGCCACGTTTTATTTCTTTTTAGCCACCTGCATCATCACCATCCTCATCCTGAGGCACAACATGCACAGCCAGTCTGATGCCAACAGGAGACACAGCTAATGCCTGGGAGCTGTCATCAGTGTCTCTTAATCTTTCTGGCTCTTTGTATTAAGGATGTTATTGGTTTTGCATTAGAGGAATATGAATAATCTTGTCTCCTCTCCAAACCTCAAGATCCCACTTTCATTTGCCATCAAGTGCTCCGTGAATCTTGGCTTCATTAAAGCCCTTGCACAGTGATCTTTGTACAATAACCTGATCTCTGAACTCCCTCTGTAATCTGAGGCTCTTCTCATTTAAATTACTGTTTTGCTGAGAGAATCAAATACATCTTTTTCCCTACTGAAGTGCCTGAAGCAAACTAATGTTCTTCTGCAGTCAGGAAAGGAAACAAAGGGACCCTGATTCAGAGGGCAAGGTGAGGCTTGCAATCTCTATGGAAACTGGAGATCAGTCTAATGACAGGACAGATGAGGAAGAAAGAATGGTCCATCAGGTGAGCAGAACCCATTGGATCTCAGAAAAAAGTTCAGAAAACGAGGCAAGAAATGTGGTGAGTGGATGAAGAGTTGTACAGTAGATTGCTGGGAGCCTGTCAAGGAGTCATGGAGAAAAAAGAGGAAAAACCACAAACATGGAAAGGCAATACTGCTTTTGGATTTTTCCCCATGTTTTCTGTTGTGGCTATACCAGATGAAAATATGAGCAAATCTGATAATTCAGGGACATGCCTGGTGCACATGCTGAATGATCTGTAAGCTGGGCTACTGGCTTTACCCCCCAGCAAGGCTCAGAGGAAAGAGAAGGCACCTTGTGGAGGAGGAACACAGGAGGCCTTGGTACAGAAGCTGCATTCAGGGTTTAGCTGGTTTTCCAGGAATTTGTAACATTCCTGCTCAGTCCAAGAACAGAGGGAGTGTGGTTGGCAGGTTGGTTTGCTGAGCCTCCAAGGAATGTTCTCCAATGGCTGTGGTCCAGTTCCCCAGAAAAGAGCCCATGGCAGTGTCCTTTGCTGGCACAGGCAGCCCTGCTCTCACCTCCCTGGGAAGCACAGCCAAGAGGCCAAAGCTGCTGATCTGACTGAGCAGCCTGAGATTCTTTTCCATTTTTTCCTGAGATTCCATTCTTTTCTCATTTTCTTTCTCATGTGACTCAAAACCTTTATTTGATGAGATGGAATTGAGGAAAATACATTGTCCTCTGCATAGATGGCTCCCCATTTTTTCAGCCAAACCTTCCATTTCAGACAAGGGGATTCTAAGGAAGCCCACCAAGAACCATGTGAAACAGAACTCACCCACCTGCCCAGCTCAGTAAAAAGTTCTTGGCACAGCAAAGAAACTCAGCCCATTTCCTTTCAAGCACCTCATTTAGCAGAAGGCTTCAACCCCTTTTCACTGACACAATTCTCTCAGATTTCCAAGGGATAAAACACCAGATCCCAGATTTCCACATCTTGCCGTTTCCTTGTTGCATTAAAACCCTGAGCTGCCCTTTGCAGGTCAGTGTTCCCTTTCACCCTCCCCAGAAGGGCTCCAGTCATACATAACTGAATTAATATTCACTTCATCCTTCAGGTCTCAGAGTACACAATTTACAATGCCAAGTTCTAGCATGGTAGCTCCAGCAAACAGCAGGAAAAAAACCCAGACCCCTTCCTTTGGGTCTCCCAGGTACAGCTGTGCTCCTGGGGGGCATCTCTGCCCATGGGATGCCTTGCTTGGACACAACAGACAGAGCACCAGGGTAACAGACCATAGTTTTAACTTAGCTCAGCATCATGATTTATTGACAAAAGAGCCTAGCAGAAAAGCTGCAGAAACACCTTTTATCATTGATTCAAAAGAGAAATCAGTGCATTTGTATATAGTAGAGGGAGCCATCTTCACTAAAAAGCAGAGAGGTGAGACAACTATGTTCTTTATACTTGCTAGGATCCTGTGGCTTTTAACATTTTTTAGTCTCTGCCTGAAGACTCTCTCCAAACCTGGAGGGTTCATTGAAGAGATGAGTCCCATCCACCTGCCCTTCCTGATCCATGGAAAACCACAGGCAATTACCAAGCCCTGCTGGGAAAGCAACTTCCCCTAAAGAACCTGAGGGATCTACAAGAAAGAGAAAGATTTAGAAATAATTTTGCCTGTGAATGGTTCAGGGTGACTAGAAGATGCAGCAAGGTTCAGTCTGAGCATACACAGTACCTGCTCACTTAAGAAAATAAAATTACATTGGTGGGGTTTGTGGTTCCTCTGATTTCCAGGAGATTGAATGGGGCCAGTTCAGATCAAATGAATGATTTTTAAGTGCTGTGCTTTGTGCCCATGCCCTTGTTAGTCACTAACAGCCTCTTTGCTTTGTGATCACTTGTAGTTTATTTTACTGAAATGAAAATTTATTGGGAAATCACTGCAAGTGATTTCACTGTTTTCCTTCTGGAATTGGAAACCACAAAGCCTTAAGCTGCTGTGAGCAAAAAGTTCCATCAAAGGAGGCAGCAGACATGGCAGAAATCCACAAGTGGCACACTCTGCCCTGGATGCTGTTAGAGGTGTAATTCTCGTTGGGGAATGAAGTTTCTTGATTGTTGAAGGGATTAATTTCTGCTTCATGGAACTAAATGCATTCAACATCACTAAAGAAGCAGTGGAGAGTTTTCGAAAGGCTGGGTGACAGACAGTGATTTGTCCAAAACCAGGTCGCTTTTGTCTTGCTCAGTTATGTTTTAAAACATGGGTGCAGGGACTGTGGTGTGGGGACCTGCAGCCCAGGCAGTCCTGAATCAGGGCTGTGCATGGAGGAGCAGGATGATTGCTTCTGAAGCAAGCAGAATGGCAAGGAAACAGAGCTGAACTGAGATAAGTGACTTTTATTTATTCTGTTTCCAAGTCCTCACTATCCTTTATGCCTATTGAAATAAAACATTTGGAAGAAAAACCCCTCCTGGTAGTTTAAGTTTTTCACCTTTCAGTTGAATTCTAAGGCTGCTTCTGCTTCTCATTTGTTAAGTTCTCAGTAAAGCCAAAAGAAAGCAAGACTTAATATTCCTGTTACCCTTAAATGTAAACTGTAAGCAGAATTACAAACAACATCTACAGGCCATATGGTATAAAAATGGCAAGAGAAGCACATCTGTGCACTTCTCTTTCCATTTCATACTCTTTTACCTCTCTGCTGCTTTTTCTCTAAATAGAAAGGTTATAGTATTAATCTATTCGTTTGGGCTCTTGTGAAGATTCATCAGCTAATATTTATGCAGCTAAATGGAGTAAGTGCTGTACAAGTGCTAAGCATCATTATTGTTCTCTCCCTCTTCATTAGCACATCATGTACATCCCAAGTAGGTCAGATAAACACAGAAGAAATTAACTGTCCTCAGTGTAAAGCAAGTGAGAAAAGTAACATGACTGATAGAACCCCTAATTAAAAATGTTTGCTGTGGGTGATGTCTATGTCTAACAAAGCAACCACTAGGTTTTAAAGAATTAAATCTATTTCTTTACTCATCTGAGTGAGGTCTGCCTGCAGCAAAGCCCTGAGAACACATCCAAATTAAATATGCTGCATGTCTCTATATGAGTTGTGCTTTGGAAACCACACATACAGTAATAAACACAGTAAATAAATCAGATTTGCAAAGAATCACAGAGGAGGTTTCCAGATTTCAGAATGGAGAACATACTTACTGCTTCAGTTGGTTTCCTGAATTTAAGAAGCAGCCACTGTGGGAGGGAATGGCCATGGAGGAGCAGAGGGACAACTCTGCTCTGTGCTGTGCTGGAAAAGGAAAACCAGAAAGATAAGTTAAAACCAAAAAAAGAGACAAATTCCAGAAAAGAATCTCAGTGGATAGCACTGTGTCTGTGGATGGAAGGGCAGAGGTGACCCCTGACACTCCCTGTTCAGCCAGCTGAGCCCCTCAGGCATGAAGCACCCAGGGCACACAGCACCCACCACACATGAGGACCCTCATCCCATGGCTCCTGGCAAGGAGCCCCCTGCCCTGGAAAAGCCACTCTCTGCTCCCTTTATCCCACCTCCAATTAAATGCTGACTCCTCCCCCTTTTTTTTTACCAAGAAAAATAATCATTGCCCCAAGCTCTACCCACCAACTGGTCCCTGACATCTTCACCACAGATCTCTAAGATGCAGCATCCTGATCTGGAAATCTTTTACACTGGAGCACACAAAGCTGATGAAGTGCCAAGCATCTCTGACAGCCTAAAGACATGCTGTGTTTTGGAGGAGTTTTGTCCTCATCTACCCCACTCTGAGCTGGATTTGCAGGCAGAAGCCCCTGCACCCTGCTGGAGCTAAACTGGACCACACTGCACAGGACTGCAGTTTGCAACCGGCTCCATCTTTGCAACTACTGTAGTGATTTCCCCCCATTTCCACAGGATTTTTGGTGCAGGAATTTAAACTAGTCCCAATATCACTGAGATGTTTCATTTGTTCATCCCAAAGTCTTTTCATCTGGTCCATCTCAAAGCTCAGTTGGTGATTGTGTTTTCAGAGCTGTCCAGAATATCTTGAGTTTTGCTTTAGGAACACCTTGCCTTCTCTTAGAAGTTTTTCATGATGCAGCATGGTGCTCTTTTCTAACTGAGGCTGGCATGAATTGTGCACAAGTACTTAAGCTGAAATAGTCTGACAAATAGGCTTTTTATACTGCATCATAGTCTGACATGGGAAATTGCTGCACTTCTCTTATGAAAATGTTGCAGGGCTGCAATCAGAGCTGCTGCCTGCTCAACTCTGCACAGGGCCCAGCTGGGATGTTAGCAAGGGGAAAAAGAGAACTTTGTGCAGGGGTTGCTGCAATCAAAATCCCCAGTTTGGGAAACTGGAAACACATATGGGTCTAAATTCAGGCTCTGAAACCCAACCTGCTTTCCCAGGAATAATACTTCATAATAGCATTCTGCTGGACGTGGCCTTCAACTGATGGAAAGTGAATTTTATTCCTGCTAAAGCAGAAGGGGAGCAGCCCCCCATGGAAACCCTATAGCTATTTCAGAGGGGGGTTACTCAAGGAACTAAAGCCCCCAGAGCAGCAGGGTGGAGTGGCTGAGCAGCTCTTCCCTGCATCCCTCTCCATCACAGCAGTCTCCTGTCCCAGTCTTCCAACCTCCAGCTGAAGCTGCTTCCTCACAGGGTGAATCTGCAGTGAGTGGCTTTCAAAATGGCAAACCTGTCCCTGAAGGCTGGGAATATGTGACAGCTCTGTGGGGTTTGTTCATCAAAGAGCACCTCCCAAAAGCCTGCAGCCAGTGAAGGAGTAAAGATTGTGGAAAAAAAATCCCAACTCCTTACAGCATCTGGAATTCAGAGATTTGGCCTTTCAGATGGCCAAACTGAGGCCCTGTTTTACTGATACAATCTTTTACTTATTACAGTAGTAATGCCCAAGATTGCTTCTCACTCACCTTGCACCTCTGTTCTGGGTGCTGCACAGACTCAGTGAAGAGCTTGTGCTGCATAAAATGCTTGTCCATTGGGAATGCCAAGATGGGACATGTCAACCATTGTGGTTAATGCAGAGAAAGGATGCACCTTGCTTGTATGAACCTTGCTTGAAGCACAGCGTGCATGCACCAGCTCTCCAAGAAGGCTTCACACAGCACCGGTTCTCATGCACAGCTGTCTCTTAACAAAAAGTCCCTTTCATCCATTATCACAGATAATAAGAATGGCCAGTCATTACCTTAGGTGAGGGAAACATGAAAGGGATGCAAAAGACTCTGCTTCCTGGCAGAAATCAGTTCCTGAAAGGTAATAACTTCCTCTGAGTCTTCCAGGGCTGTCTTCTCTGTATTAGTCCTCTCAGATGCTGCTGATCCCACCTGCTTTCAGAGCCTGACCCCTGGAGCATTTGAAGCACTGATCTGAGAGGACATGTCTCTGCTGAGAAGAAATAACAGCAAGCTCTCTGCCACAGCACCATGCTGTAGTAACTCTGTACCTTTTAAAAATTATGAAAATCTCTGTAATGAAATTAGGCATGGGGAAGCTCCCCCCTCAGAACATGCCATGTTCTGGCATGTTTCATGCTGAAAACCTTCCTGCTCCACCCCAGCACTGCTGGGTGAGCAGTCCTAGCAGGCAAGGTGGGAATCATTAGAAGAAAAACACCCTTCAGAGTGCAAGTTGTATTAAAGTGCACCGAGGGAAATCCAAACTTTTTTACGGTTGTAGAGGCCTGACAGGAAGTTTGATGTTTGTTTCCCACATCTGCTACAACAGGTGTCCTGCATGCTTCCTTTTGTTGTAGAACTCTTTTATCTCCTGTCCTATGTGGGAAATGAATTTCCTTCTCTGACAGTGGAGAAGGCTGAGAAGGGCTGAGCACTGCCAAGGTGCCTTCCCAGGGATGCTCTGGCTTGAGTCCTTTGGGCAGAGCCACATTCACTGCTCCCTGCCTCAAACTCACCCCCCTGCTGCTTCCTCCTCTGTGCAGTTGTTCTGTTACACAACCCCAGGATTTAGGATTATGATGGATTTGTGTCATCTGGGGGGAGCTGCTGCTGGACTGCAGAGCAGAAGCAGACGTGCCCTTCACAGCAACAAGGTTTTGCAGTGATAACCTGTTCCATTAGCTCAGATTTCATTGCAGTGCCATTATTACCCTTGCTTGTGAAGTGCTGCCTGGTTTAGATTAGGCTTTTTGTTAAGCTCATGACCCATTTTCATTCTGTAGCTTTAGAAAATAATTTGCATGCTCTGAATTTTGAATTATTGGAGAAAAATTGATATTTTAAGTAAGGGTCTCTAAACTGTATTTACACAGCAGATGCTGATCCCCTCCTCATTCAAATCCAGCCTCTGACTAAAGGGAATCTGGCTCACATGTTGTGCTTCAAGACAGAAAAGACAAACTCATTTAATTCATTTTAAATGTAAGAGTCAGATCTGGCTGGGAGGAAAGCTGACACCAGTTATCAATCTTTTATTCTGTCATATTACCAGACTGTATGCTACAAAATCCAAGCTAGATGTATTTATTAATAGCAAAGATATTCCCCATAGGAGTATGTGGCTACCTGATGGAGTCTAATTAACCCTGACAAAGGCAGCTGTCATAGAGTATTAAATCATTTCTTGTTCTTATCATTTACAAATGTCCTAAAGGAAAAGGAGGAAGGATTCATGGTGAATGCTGCCCGTTAATTTGCCTCATCTTTTCCTTTCAAGAGTAATAATCACCAGTGAGAAGCAGTGAAAACTGCAGATAGCATGGAAGAAGAATAAGTGTGATGTGCATCAATGAAATAAAATGTCCATTTCCCATGGACAGAAGCTGGGAAAAGAAACTCAGTGAAGCAGCCACTTTTGCTCAAAGGATTTGTTCAGATCAACATGGTAAGAATCTGACTGTCACAAGACAAAATGTTCTTTCCTTGAGCAGACCACTACACTGCTTTTTGCACGTCCTTTGCATCTCAGAGCACTCCTTAAAGCAGCCTAAATTCTGGGGTGTTCAAAAGATTTCCAGGTAAGCTGAAAAACTCTTTGCAGGTTGAGGATAATAGCAATTCTTAAAAAGCAAGTTTGTCTTCACTTTTCATGTCCCTAGTAAATTAACCAGTTTTTTTGTTTGCTGGTTGTTGTTCTTTTAGCTCACCTTTCAGTAATGAACACATCTTTAGTGCTTTTCTTCTCTTCAGACTAGACAAAAAAACTATCTCAATGCACTGTCTAGATCATATTCGATTAGAAGAGACTTCTACACTTTTTTTTTTCTTTGAGTATTTGAGAATTTTTTGAGGTTTTTTTTTTTTTTTTATTGAGTATTTAAACTTCTGCACAACCTTCTGCTGGTGGTCTCAGGTGAGGCCACTCAATCAGCTGATAAGGGGTCAGCATCCAGCACTGTGGAAAGGGATATAAAGAGCTGGGAAGAGCTGCCCTACCTTCTGCTGGTGAACTCAGGTGAGGCCAATCAGCTGATAAGGCTGGGTTGTGTAGAAAGAAAATTAGAGAGACAAAGGCACAACTTGAACTGAATCTCACCACCTCTGTGAAGGATAACAAAAAGGCCTTCTACAGATACATCAGTAGCAAAAGGAGGTGCAGGGAAAACCTCCATTCTCTACTGGACATGGGTGGGAATATAGTTATCAAAGATGAAGAAAAGGCCGAGGTATTTAAAACCTTCTTTGCCTCAGTTTTCAACAGTAAGACAGGTTGTCCTGAGGACAGCTGGCTTCTGGAGCTTGTAGAAAGAAAGAAGAATCTGAACAGCCCCCCTGTAATCCAGAAGGAAACGGTCAGTGACCTCCTGAGCTGCTTGGATCCCCACAAATCTATGGGACCAGATGGGATCCACCCAAGGGTGATGAGGGAGCTGCCAGAAGAGCTCGCCAAGCCTCTCTCTATCATCTACCAACAGTCCTGGCTCAGCAGGGACATCCCAGATGATTGGAAGTTGCAGCACTACAGGCTGGGGACAGAGTGGTTGGAGAGCAGCCAGGCAGAGAGGGGCCTGGGAGTCTGCATTGACTAAAAGCTGAAACCAGCTAATTTTTAGATAGTTAAACTAAGGTGAGACAAATAGCTGAAACGAGCTAATTTATTGATAGTTAAAGCAAGGAGAGATAAATCTGCCCTTTGCAGCTGCATTTTTGTGCTTTGCTTCTAAAAGATCTGCTTGGTTTTAAAAACCTCAGCAAGACTCTTGCCTTCAGGACAGCACCAGTAAGACTGAAGAAGAAACTTCATTATCATTCTTGCCTACCCATCTACTACTGAGTTTTTTAACCTTCCTGCAAAGTATATAGTGGGCACTCTGAGGCAGCTGCTGGACTGAAATCAACATTTGCATGAGTCCAAGATGGGAATTCAGCAGTTCTGATGTTTGAAATGAATACTGAATCATGCACAAGCACACTGCTGGAAGTTTATATTTTATCTGTTCCTTGCCCTTCATCAATTATTAGTTTGAAAGAACATCTTCAGTTCCACCCAGCTACACTGCAGGGAGCAAGTGTGAAACTTGTGTTGTGCTGGTTTTCCTTTGATTGGCTTTTGCTTTTAAAAGAGAGAAGCACATGCAAAGCCCAGCTCCTGCCTAGTGCTCTCTGGGTGCAGCAATCCATAGCAATCCTTAGGCAGAACTGCAAAGTAAAAGGAGGCCCCAGCAATTCTCATCATTGCTTCCCATTATGCAACAAAGGAGGAAAACCTGAGTCTTGTAAAAACAGGGGACTAATTGTAGCAGTAGTTAACTTTGGTTAATTTGCAGGAGTCTTAGACTCATAATGGAAAGGCAGAAGTTATAGCACACACTTGATGCTGCAGAGTCACTGCCTTTTAGATGTACTTGCTTGTACAGTAGGGGCTGGGTTGGGTGGGTTGTTTTTTTTTAAATATAAACTTTAAATTAGCCTTGTTTGGTTTTATTGTGGATGGAACATTGTATGATTCCACCTTGTTTTCTCACTCATATTTACCTCTTTCTGGCAGGAGGCAGGTGCAGGGAGCTGGGGAGCATACAGGGGGGGGAGAGGCACAAGTGAATGCCAGGACTGATTTCTGCTGGAGAGAAGTGACAGACAGAACTGCTCAAGTCGTTTTATTGGCTCTCAGGTGAACAAAGTGATTGAAAAAGTATTCCAAGAGGAACTACAGGGAACTAACAGACCACTGAGGCTGACAGCTCCACCAGACCAACTTGTGAAAATGATTACAAAAAAAGTAAATCAACAAATCAATCTCTGGAGAAACATGGCTGAGCAGGAGACTGTCAGTGTAGCTACTGCAGAGAGACATCGTGGAAGATCCTGGGAGATAATCCCTAGCAAAGCTTTTAGGAAACATCTTACCCAGCCTTGTTACCAATGTGAAAGCAGTCAAAACGTGCTTTATGACCAGGGAGGAGCAGCAGAGCAGGTGAGCAGTGCTAGAAACCAATAGGCTGTGGTGGAAGGAAGGGAGGACACACTCCATAAGCACTGTGCCTGGTGCAAGCCTCCTGTCAAAAAGAAGAAGGGAAGAGGAGAATTCCCAGAAGAGACCAGGACTGTATAATGAGGTTACCACATGGACATGATGAAGTAACTAAAAGTCATGAAGAGCATGGTAAAGAAACTGGAATGGTGAACATGGTTCTTAAGCTTCTTAATGTGATCTTAACTACCCCAGTATCACTGATGCTCATTTGCATTAAAAGATGCTTAGGTATTATAGCAATAGCTGATTTGTTGGCCAGCCTCCTCATCTGCTCCCTGGTAATTTAGATTGATGGCATTTATAGCTTTTCTCTAAAGAAATGGTGATTGCAGCTTTCCCATGATGCCAGAAGAAAGATGCCCATTGTTCCTCATGCTAGTACTATCATCTGAAAAATTCTAAGCTGTTTGTGGTTGGTTTTTTTTTTTTTTTTTAATTCCCTTGAATAGGGAATATGAATAGCAGAAGTGAATTATATTTGCATTGCATAAAATAAAGATGAAATCACTTTTGTGGAAGCTAGATATGCACTCAGCAAGCATTTTTAAAATACCCATATTCCCAAAATGTACTTGCACACATTAAGGATCACTAGCTTGTTCAAAGCATAATTTACTTCACTATTATTTCTACTGCTTGGCTACTGAAATTATAATCCTTCTTCTCCTTCCAGGAAGATTCTGTGAAATTTGAAAGGATCACAGTCAGATGTTGGTTCCTGTGGATATAACTCACTAGTCAACCAGTATGAAAAGCATTCTCGTGCCTTTCTCCCAGAGGACAAGAATGTTATGTCCAACATTAAAGAAAATCACATTTTTAGCACAACTTGCAACACCTCAGTCTTCATCTTTGGAGGGTGCTGGTTGAGTCCCATGGGAGGACTGCACATGGTCTTGCACACACATCCTGGTGGATGCATAAGGTCCTGCTAATTAAAGCTAATTTTATACATTCAGGAATAAAGTAGCCTACTGCCTGATTAGCCCTGCAGTACTAGGCACATTATCTTACCCATCATTTGTGCTTCAAGTCCTGTATCTCATTTGGGTGATGAAGTCCACAGTGGTGATCAGAAATCTCAGCAAATGTAGAGAGTTTCAGTAGCAGGAGGCAATGTCCTGGCACTTCTGATTCAGGGAGGCAGCTGCAGGGCAGTTGTCAGTGGCAGTACCCAGGATTTGCAGCTGGAAGCCTTCTCTTGCAGTACCAGATTTTTTTTTCAATCAGGGGTAAAATGGAGAAATTATCTGGTTTGTTAATTATCTGGGGAGAGAAAAAAGAGCCAACATAGCTACAGTTTTGTTGAGCAATTTTTTTTTTTCTTGACTTACATATCCGTGTTGCTAATTAAAATATTCCCAGCTGTCTTTCACATTCCCCATGAATTTACTTCACTCTAGTAATCCAGTACCTTTTAAAATGTGACTTGAATGAGGCAATTTTTTTCTCAACTAATGCTGATTGTTTCTGACTGGGGAATGAGATATGGTTTAGCACATCACAAATATTCCTCAATACTCTTCTGTTCTCATTACACCACTGGGGAATTCCTCAGTGGCTGAATGTCAGGTTTTAATTACCTGGCTTTGTTGAAAAAGATGTTTTATTTCCACCCTTTGTGCTTCTGAGACACAGAAACAAAACTGGAAAACTGAAGTGCTATTTGAAAAATGGGTATTGGAAGACAATATGCATACAATGGCAGCTCACATAGATTTTGTATCACTTTAAAATCACATGGTGCCCAAACTTGCAGGACTGGACTGTCCAGAACTCCAGACCATGAGGATCATACCCTGGAATTGTCCCAAGGGAGGTATGATAGAGTTTCTCTGGTAATTGGTATGTATAATTAGGTTGTATTTCATTTAAAGAAAATACCTAGAAAGATGGCGTCTCATTTGAACCATTAATTCACATTAAGCAAGACTTTTAATTACATTTTAATGACACTACTACATGCAGTAGTGCTTAATTCATATGGCTTGGTGGAGAAGTAGGCTACACAGTCAGCTTTATAAACCTCACTTCCACTTAAGCCTGGTCAGTCTTCCTTTCCCCTTCTTCATCTCTCTCCTCTGCTCTCCCAGCCTGTGTTTCAGGCTGGCTGTGAGCCATATGGCTGTGACAGCACAGCCCTGAAGCTGCAAAAATGCAGATGTCTGTACAGAGTCTGGGCTTTGCTAAGCAGTTGTTTGGAGATGGTACTTTCCTAGCAAGCACTGAATGAAATCATGTCTGCCCTTAAAAATGTGTAGACAGACCATTAGGTATCAAGGTAACATCAATTATTCTTCCAAAGTGCTGGTACGTAGAGTGAAGCAGAGATTAAAAGCAAATATGGCCTTAACACTCTGTTCATGTGCTGTGCTGTTCAGGGCTCAGCAGATGTTCTCAGCCAGCAAACCCACAGGGAATCTGCTTAGTCTGGCTATCAGGCCCAGGACCATAAATCATTGCATTAGAAATAAGTAGCAGTGAAAAACATCAACATTATTTAAAATCGCAGAGCTCTTTCTTCCAGAGAAATTGCAGTTGCTACAGGGATGGAACACAGTTTATGGATTTGGGATTTATTTGTGTCATGACAAACAGAACCTGTGCCACAAGGTTCCCTACACATGGAAGATTTTAGTGAGCCAACAGAGTGGCAGCTCCCTGTCATTTTCTCAGCCTGCTGTACTGACTCCAGCCTCCAGCTATGGATTGTACTCCTCTGGAGTCCCTGAAGAACAGTTCTGAACATTGGTGGGAAACAGAGCATCAATTCTTATCGATCCTCCATCCACACCTAGATGAGAGCATCCCTTGCTGGCAGTGCCCTTGGGTATTTTCCAGTGCTGGTCTTGCACTGGAGAGCACAACCAGAGCAGAAAATTCCATCCATCCTTCTTCATGCATGACAAGGACAAAAGGTTTTCTGGTTTACTGATGTGAACAGCACAGCACCTTGATAATTAGTAGTTTGGGGATTTCTCATTCTGCCAGGTTTAATGAATATCAGAGATGTTGAGGAACATGGCTGTGAATAGCCAAACACTGCTGTAGCTGTTTATCAAGGAAAATTTCTGATCTAGGTCAGGTATAGTGGATTAAAAAACAGTTTATCAAGCAGTACTGGATAAAATACAAGTCTTGCTTCAAAAACAAAATAAAACAAAACTGACACAGGGGAAAACTATTACACACAGTAATAACTTGAAGCATTTGATCTTTAGACATAATTTACTGCCTTTGTGAGGCATTCTATAACATCTTAAATGTTATATGCTGTTAATGTGTTAATGCCACAGTATTTGATCACTTTGCATAGTAACAATCATGTTAAGGCAGCAAAAGGCTTTGCTCTGTAATGTTTTCCCCTAAGATTTTCTCCTAAATCTATATTCACATAGGTACCATCTTTGAAATCTATTGATAGGAAAGCAACAGCAGCAGGGGTGATTATCTCCAATGAAACCAAGCTGGTGCCAGTTTTTACATGGATTCAAGCCTCTTCCCAGGTCCTGGTGTTGTGCATTTTTTGTCTACACTAGTCTACAAATCAGAAATAAAAAGCAGTCCTAAGCTACCCCTGACAATATAATTAGATGATTATAAAAATAATGAGATTTTAAAGTAACTGTGTCTGTCCTTGGGGCTTGGCAGGGGAAATAACCCTAGCATGTAGATTTCCAAGCCCTCCACACCGAAGTGCAAGCAATTATCTGGATTTTTTTCAGTTTCCAGATGTTTGTTATAAATTTGGGATTAAGGCCAGGTGTGGTTCAAATCTGGGAAGGTGAAGTAATTATTATTTGCTGCAAGTAATTGCTTCCTGTTGTGATTACCATATCAATTAATATAATAGTCTGTAATCCTTTTGGGTACAACAGAGTCAGTGGAGAGGAACAGTAAACAAACCTTTGCTTGAGAAAACAGATTAGTACCAAACCTGGTTTGTTAGATGGACAGCAGGAGAGCTGCAGTGTCACTTTCCTGCTTCTAAATGCTTGGCTTAGCCCAAGTTACAGCAGTCAATTAGGTTGTTGTCACTTAGCAACCATCCCTGGGTTCAGGAGCAGGCAGCACTTGACTACTAAACATTACCACTCCAGCATACCTTGGACCACTCCTGTTTAGAAATGGGGAGGTTAGGGCAGAGGAAAACAACCCAAGTACCTTCTAAAAGTGTTCACATCCAATTTTTCAAGCTTCTGGAGGAGCTTTGTCATCCCCCAGCTTCCTGCTATTTCATCACCCATACAGATGAGGTTTGGAGGAGATGTTTGAGGCAACTAAGGACACAAGAGAGCACCTGAGGGTGGCTCAAGGCATCTGGGTGCTAACGTCACCAAAGGCAACTGCAGGGAAACACTTCACACTGAGTGTGTCCCCGTGGACCTCTCCATCTGTGTGTTCACATTCATCACTTGGGTGCTTTTGAGTCTCAAGTAGGTACTTAGGGTGTCCTTGGTGGACAGGAATTTCTGAATGAAAAGATTATTACTGCAGTTCTACATTTTCCTTTAAATTATGGGACTTTCATGCTTCAGAAGTGGTAGATGGACCAAACATTGGTAACAGAAATATTCCTTTGCATAAAAGTACTTCAAGTAACACTTTTTTTCCTCTCCCCCCAAAAAATCCTAACTCACTGGATTTATAAAAACCCCACAGTGCTTTCTCTGTCTACTCTTGTAAAATGCTGGAAGAATGGACTGGGGAATGGACTGGAACTACACAGCACCAAGGACAACAGAGTGTACATCCTGGCCCTGATCTTGATACATCCCTATGGTGCAAATAATGAAATATTTGCTAAGAGTTATTCAAGGATCACAATACTTATTTAAGATACAAGGCTGCATTCTGAGATTTTTTTTTAGAGCCATTTATATCAGGGGTACTGAAAGAACCAACTTACACCAGTGCCTACCAGGACAGCATCAGGCCCCTTCTGCTCACAGCTGTGAGATGCTAAAAGCCCTCTTGAGCCACAGATGCAGAGCAGGAGGCTCAGGGCCATGCAGCATTGTCCAAGAGTGAGTCAAGTGTGTATTTTCCTAGGAGTTTAAATACAGACTTGAAAAGTGTTTGTCAGATATTACAAGAGCTCCCAGTGGAAGTAGAAGCTCCTCTCAGAGTGCTAAGGAGGCTTTTGTTCTGATATTCTAGTGTCCAGCTAAACCATTTGGTTTTGGAAGACTGAATTGATGTAGCTGAAAATGCCATCTGCCAAGTATTTCTCATTACTTTTTGCAGCTGAAAATGCTGTGGAAATGAAGGATATTATTTTGTCTGGGGTATTCAATGCTTGCCTGGTAGTCCACAAGTATTTTGTTCATCCCCAGTGCAGGTAAGCAGCAGAAAGGGAGGCAAAACATATGCAGTGGAACCAGCAGCTACAGGACCTGGGGAGCTGGAGAAAAGCAGCTCAAAGCAGTAAGCAGAAGGCACCCACAGGAATAGCCAGATTCCTTCAGTTGTGACAGCAATACCATAAAAGTCTACATTTACCTGAATCCTTCACTGCACCTCTAACCCTCTGTCCAACCAAGTTTCTGGTTACAAACCACCTATGGGCATCTTTGATGTGCATTTTCCTTCTTTACTACCCATCCACAGTTACTGAACCAAGTTGCTCTGTGCTGCTGGAGATCCTTCTCCATCCTGAGAGGCCTGGGCACTTCCATTTGCCTTTCAACTCAGTGTCTCTTTATGGAGCAAAAGATTCTGAAGTGCAGAAAAGAGCACAGAGGCAACACACACCCAGCAGAAGTCAAAGAAATGCTTACAGTCCTGTCTAATAGCACCCTCAGGTTTCAGAAGATGATGTTCAGAGCTCCTGGTGACTGCAGTCACAGCAGAAGCAGTGAAGTGAGAAATGATCATTTCAATGCATGCCAGCAATATTCTGATAACACTGAGAGATAGTGGCTACTGAGTGTTCCAAGGTGTATTGTGCTTTGAAAATTAAATTAGGACAGATCCAGCAACATTCTTGGAGTATTACGTATGGATTATGTTCTATAGAGAAAAAAGATTAAATTTAAATTCCTTCTAATAATGTAATTGCACTATGAAACTACTGTATTTCCTTGTGCTAAAATAAGAAACAATTATTGCAATTATATATTTTTGCTCTATTAAGATACTCTTCTTTTTAAGCTTATGTTCCTCATTAGCATAAAATAATGGATAAGCACTGATCTAATTCTCAGGCTAAATTTATGCTTAACACTATGTTAAATCTGCTCTTTAACTGCCAGAGAAATGTGTGCTGAATGTTTCCTTCCAGATCCTTTTCTAAGCATGTGCTGCATTCCTGCCTCCTAAACTTGTTCTATAAAATGCTGTTATATGGCTTTGACACTGTGGGACCCTATTCTACCTACTCATTGGACTGGAGTGTCTACGTGCTACCCAAACATATGTTAAAATATTCATATTCCAAATAATTTTCAAGACTTACCTTAAAAAAAAACAAACCTCAAAAGGGTTTAGATTTCAAAAGCTACCAGGGATTTAGTCTAACATTTTCCAGTCAGACCCCAGAGTTTTACGTTCTGAACTGAACACAGTGTTCCTGAAAGAGAAGGACAAATTTAAAAACTATAAATGTTAGGGGAGGTATGAGCCAGAAGCCAAAACTCTAAATACTTCTCCCTGAATCATCTTACGCTGTGAGACTTGAAATCTGCACAAACACAGTTCCCTCCTGAGGCAGAAACAAGGAAGAACTCGAAACCCGTTAAGGCTGAGAATAACTTTCCCCAAAATCTTTCACATTTCTGTTGCCACGTTACACACCAGAAAAAGCACAGAAGGGGTGAACATTTGGAGGGGAACACTTGACAGCGTGGCATGCTGCTGTGTATCTGTCATTAAAAGCAAGTCACAGGGGTGACTGTAATGCAGGTGCTGCTGAGTACAACAGGGACTGGGGTAAGGGGAGAGCAACCTGCAGCCCCCCGAGTCAATAACCCTGGGTGGAGAATCTTTTCTGTCTCACCTGGTCCTCCTTGTCCTCTTTCTCCATGTGTTTTTCAGGTAGCAGAAGAAAGCAGAGGGTGTGTCCATGGTGCAATGCCTCACAACTTTGTCCCAGGTGAGCCAGAACCACAGAAAATCTTGCAGGTTATGAAGAAGCTGGAGCTGGGTCTGTATTGCCCAGTGTCCTTCACAATTGGACAGATTTTATTTCTGGTGTAAATGATCAGATACAGCAAAGCCTTCACAGGTTTTCTCTTATCTGATGACTGCAGAGAGTCCTTCCCAACTCCATCCTTCCCTACTGTGCCTGCTTGCTGCTCCTCTATTCCTTTCCTTTTTCCTGTATGTTACCTTGTGGAATTAGCAATGGATGCTCAGCACCATTCAGATGCAGCCCAATGATCTGACAGTGAATTCCCTCTCTGGGTATTGGGATTCCTCAAGTGTAACTTCCAGATTTAATTTACTTCCACTATGTCACTGAAAAAAAGTTTTGCACTTTCATTATTCTCTGTCCTGGGATATTTTATGTTTCCTCATGCTGTTCCAAAAAGACATGCAAATGCACAAATCATCATGTTTTGTGATGGTTTTATTTTTGGCTGGCTCATAATTAACAGTTACCTGGTGAATTAAAATATTATTTCACAGTCCCTGTCTAACACTACAGAGTGGCTGATCAGTGTAACCACTTTACCTCTTTTTTTTTTATTATTATTACTATTATTTGAGATATTGTGGTATTCTGAGCAACTTAGAAAATTACTTTATGGAAATGTTTGTCCTACCAGTAAGGACTCTTCAGCTCCTCATACCAACTACTGTTGACAAGCTGATAAATAGGAAACATCACCTGTTGATAACCTGCAAGGAATATTATTTTCAAGTGGAACATGGCAGTTGTGACTCCAATGTGGGAGAGATCTTCACTCCAACTGCCACTCATCACTGCTTAGAAGAATCAGAGGCAAAACTACTAATCCAAAAACTTGCCAAAACTTGAAGGAAATCCCTTCATGTTACTCACCAGTAAGACTGGCAGAGATTTGCTGTAACTTTATGATTTTTTTTTTGTTTGTTTTTCCTCCACAGAGCAGATGACATTCATGTAATAGGCATTTCCCATGTAATAGGTATTTCCCAGTGGTGAACCACTGCTCATTAATGAAGAGTCACAGGGAAAGGGGACGTAAGAATTAAGAGATGACCCCTACAGTCCAAGAAGCTCCATCCTCTCCTACTCCCTCTCACATCTGAGAGAGAAAGGCTTAAAATCACAGTCATACCACAGAATTGTTGTACTGGCTTTACCACCAGGTTGTGCTCAGGCTCAGTACAGGTGCAGAGATCAGCCTCTGCAGGACATAGGTACCATTTTTTCCCAGTTCTTCAAAAGATTTAACCAGACCTCATGAGTTTTGCTTTCCCAACTCATGCCTTCCCATGGAGATGGAGAAAATAAATCAGGAAATATTCACAAATTACAGGATCTTATAACTTGTCCTTTGGAAGAATCACATTACTTGGAGGTGATCTGTGCATGTAACTGTTAAAGCAAATAACTTCAGTAATTGATTTCCCAGCTGTGGCTCAAACTGTTACTACTTTTAAAAAGTGTGTTACATTAATAGAAAATATATTTCTTGGAGCTACTTCATTAATTGTCAGAATTTTTTGTCTTCATTATAAATAAAGCTATTTATTTCACTGGGAATATCTGGCTTTTTATTTCATATGAAGTACTCAGATGCAACCTAATGTGGCATTAAAATCATTGCACCTTATCTCTCAGCATCATTAAAATAAGGAATAAGGTACTTATCTCTGTTTGAAATGTAAAGAAAAATTATTCATCTGTGATATTGTCTCCTCTGTAGAAGGGATTTTGGGATGATTGATCTTTTTTACAATGATAAAATGCAAAAAAAAATATTGCATTGAAAAATAGCAAGTTCCTTTACCTTTTTAAAAACTAAACACATGGATTCTTCTATCCTCTCACTTCTTCACACCTAAAAAATCTCTGTAGCAAAACTAGGACAGACTGAAGGGTGTAACCAGACTACAAAGCTCAGATGGGGTAAAAAACTGAATTTTAAAATTTTGCAAACACGTTACTCTGAGTCAATTTTTCCACAGTTGAATCTATGCTCTTGTCTGTTCTTATTTCCCACAGGTAGTTATGGCACTGGCAATTTGAAGTATTTCATAAATAACTTGCTGGTATTCAGTATGTTGCTTTATTTCCTCTGCTATAATTGAGTTGTGTTGGCCTGACATTTTGATTCAGCGTTGTAAAAAGAGCAGACTCAATTTACTGAAATGTCTGTGGTTGATGCATTTAGGAAAAAATACTGATTCCACTTTTCAGTGCACTCGTTAAGGGAAACATACTTACCTTACATTTGCCTGCAGAACCAAGGAGTCCTTCATCAGGAACAGGAACATCATCTCACTTTCCTCCCTGGGATAAGTCACAGCTTTGGGCAGAGACAGTTCTGACCTGAGGCCTGGTTTCCACTTTTTTCCCAGATGGAGTCCAATCCTGTGGGTGTGGGTATTTGTAAGCTGTCTGCAGAGCCACACTGGGGCTCTCTTGACCCTACATGAACATCTGAATGGCTTCCATCTGCTATGCACTGAATGAAAGAAGGAGGACTTAGAAGCAGAGATAATGGCATAGGACCATGTCATTGCAGAGTGTTTTATCTGTGGAAACCTGATTATCACAGTAAACACGAGCACTGACAACATGCTCTGTTTTTCAGATGTCTGCTCTGCCTTGCTGCTTCTCTCTAGTTCTGGGGGCAAAATTCCCCTTTGGAATTGACAGAGATTTGCCTGAATGAGGGCTCAGAAAGCTCAGGGTGTTGTTGTCCCATCAGTACCCCCATGCCCATCTGCAGAAGTCCATTCACAGCCAACAACAGCCTGAACAACCCATTTTCTCTCAAAACCTCCAGTAAACACTGTTTGGCCCAGCTGATCTAATGCTCAGCACAGTTGATGGAGCAGGGAGAAAAACATGGTCCTTTTAACACTAGTCCCTACCCCCCTGTTCCAACAGCTTCCTTTTAACAAGGGGAAAAGGGAAGCTGTGGTTTCATAAGATCCTCTTCAGCAAGAGTATCCTGAAACATCAGCTGCAAAAAAGGGGCTTATATGCAGCTCTCTGTACCTGCACTGCTCCCACTAATCAATTTCAACACTTTGTGTTGCTGTTGCCATCAAAATGTACCCTTCTTTATACAAAGAAAGCCTCTTCAGGCTCTTCAATAGTTATTTTTAATGCTGTGTTACTGTTGCCATCAAAATAGAATCTTCTGTTACACAGCAAGGATCTTCAGCAGTTTTTCTAACAGATGTATATTGGAAAAAGCATAGGAATAATGGAGAAGACTAAAAAGATGCTTTTATGTAGCAAGTGTATGACATACCCACTATCTAAATTTGAGAATATTGGTCAGAGACTTATGGGTTCAGAGATACCTGAATAGATCCTTCCCATACAAAAGCATTTTCCACAAATGTGCTGTATACACACACAGATATATATAAAAATAAATTATCTCTACCTGTAAACCACACTTTCATGGTCACTAAGGAGTAACAGAATGACAGAAAAGGGAAGCAAAGTGCAATAATCCTGTTGACCACTAGAAACCAGGGTCCTGTTGCTACAGAAATAAATGGTAGTTGGGAACTTGGACAGATCCTGGTGTTGGTGGTTGTTCAGATCAGCCTTCAAATGTTTTCAGTCTCAGTGTAGCAGAGATTTTTTTTTGAACCAGAAATAGCTTCCTATGGCTAGGAACTGACTTTCCAAAAACTTGTCTATTGCAGAAGTCTCTCATCCTCTGCTTTGAGTGCAATATATTAATAGGTATTTATCCAACTGTTCAGTATCTGTTTAAATATTAAGTCAATTTATATTTTTTCTTAACTTTCTGAACTTTTAAATGCCTAAGAAAAGAGCAAGTAGATGTTCAGCTACTGATTTACTACTCCTCTGACTTCATAGCTGTAAACACTTCTAGATCTATCTGACAGAACTTTTCATTCCTTACCTCAATTTAAGAGGGATGTGAAATTCCTGTGAAATTCAGAGTAACAGAAGAAAACATAAAAACTCCTAGGAAACAGCTGAATCTTTAACCTTTTCCTGCCTCATGTTTTCCAAAACTTGAAGAACGGAACAGTCCTGAGGATCTCATTTGTCATGTTGGGAAAACAATTAAAAGAGACATTATTTTCATTCAGTAAAACTGTAACTTTTCTTTGGTCTTTCTTCCATAATTGAGAAATTCTGAAGGCCTAAGCTTTCAGAGTTATACTTAAATAAGAGGATTAATTAGGAAAGTCATTAAGTATGTGATTGATATCGTGGGACTGTTCATTTGGTATTTTCTACCCAGACCCAAAATCAGATTAAAGATTACCAGTGAACAGCCAGTTATTAATTAATATTGAAGCATCTAGAAAACAATAGGGATGAGAAGGGCAGATCACTTTGGAGTGAGCAGCCAGTCTGGCTCCAAAGAAAAACATGTCCCACAATTACCAGTGGGACCCAGCCAGTCTGCTCCATGGAATCAACCAAGGCTTCTGCTTGTGCTGCTCTGCTGGTTATTTATAAATATCCAGAGACAAAGCATGCTTTCTGTTTCCCACAGTCCATGTGCCCTGTTGCATACTACTACACAATTTCCCTCCCATTTTTGTTTTGCCTACACGATTAGAAAAATTCCTCAACTTTGGAAAACAATGCAAAATGCTCACTGCAAATCCTGGGAGCTTTATCAGGTTCTGCATAGCTGATGGCAGCAGAACAGCCCTGAGTTGCCTTTTACTATGGTCACGTAAACAACTTAAGCTTAAAATGTTCCCAGGACAAAAATTAGGGCTATGCCTAACAAGTACATTAAGCCTTATTATGGTTATTAAGCACAGGGAGCCACGCTTGTTGCAACTGAACATTATGTTTGAAAGCTGTTCTGGGCAAAATACTGAATCCCCTAATCAAACCAGTGTGGGAGGTATTTTTTTGTTACATTTAGAAACCCTCAATTACATATAATAAGTAGCTAAAAGGGCAAAGAAATGGATTTTCCTAACACAGTACCAGAAAACAAACAGGCATTGGACACAGGGGAAGAACTGGAAACTTTTTTTTGCATTCTGGTTTCACTTTTCTTGTTATTTTAGTACATTAAGATAGTCTCAGTTAATAAAAAAAGCCTCGTGTCTGCAGGAAAAAATAAACTCATCACCCGAGGAATCAAAGATTTAGAAATTGCCCAAAAGGCAAAAATCAAAGTTATTTTTATCTGTAGCAAAACAGAATAGAATGGTTTTTATTACTTGAAAATTTTAAAATTGCAAAATCACTGGCTCAAATTTGTATGAAGTTGAAATAACTCAAATCCTCCTTTCTTTTTTTTTTTTTTTTCCTTCCTTTTTTTTTTCCCCCCATGTTCTGCAAGTCTTTTATTGGTGGTTTAAAATGGAGCATACACTTCCAGAATGTGTATCTCGGGGCTGCCATCCTCAAAGGAAGCCAGATGGCAAAACTCATACATCTTTTTTTTCCTTCTGCTCTTTCACAGTCCCAATCAAGAAAGTTATGAGGCTGGAAAATCAGGTTTATGTTCTATCATTATAAAAATATTTTCTTCATGCATCCAATGTGGTTTTAATTTTCTGGAAGCAGCTAATGCCAATTTAGTGAATATTACATGCAAGCAGCTATACAAAGAACATATACCACATTCTCTATTCCTTTTGGAGGCACTGGTGTATTATTTCAGACAAGTAATGTGATTTAAGAGAAGCTTAGACTGAAAACACTTTGGGTTTTTTGATGCATAATACTAGACAGCTGTAAAGAAGCTTAAATTTCAAGCACTACCATGCACAAAGATGCCACTCCCAAGAAGCAGCCAGGGGTCTGGTCTTTGAAAGATGAAGTATAACCAGAAACAAAACAAATAAGGTAGGTAAATCTCTCTCTCAGGCTTCATCTGCAAATGGAAGATATAATCTGTCTACTGCCTTCACATAAACAGCATTGTTAAGTATTTTAGAAACTCTTTTGATCACTGATCTTAAAGAGCCCTCATAAGATAAAAAGAAATTATCATCATTAATGTTCACAATTCCAAGCTTGAAAGAGTTGAAAGCTCAACTATGACAGTTCAGACTATGTTGGTTGCTCCTAAGACTTCTGGGGAAATAAAATGTGCAATGAACTCTTTTGATTACCTGAAGGAAGCCCAATACTTCAGAAATTAATACTCCAACCTGGAACACTACTGGAAATTGTTTCAAGTTTGCTTCAAAGTAAATATTCCATCATATTTTGATGTAAAATCTGCAAAACATTTGTGGATGTTTATTTCAATTAATTTCAGTGTTTACTATTCCCATGAAAAAAGCTATTGAAATCATAACTTCCCTACAAAATTTCACTTTTTTACTTACTAACTTAATTTTTTGGTTGAAAAATTCTCCCATCAATGTAACTTTAAAATCCATTAGAATCTTCTGAGGAAACAGAATGAGGGGGGAAATGATAGATTAAGAAAACTACAGCACAAACACACACCAGATTTTATTGAGGTACTACATTCACATACGTTTCTGTACAGAACAATCACATCTGGCTAAAGACAACCATATTGATGACTTGAAGACACCACATTGAGGTGGCACCCAGGGAAAGCTTAAAACAAAGCTTGGTGTGCCAAATTCTGCTCTGTTTGACAACTGTGTTACCTCACAGGAAATGCACAGGGTGAAGAGAATAATTCGCATGGGAGTGACAAGCAGCAGTAGCTGGTACATGCACAACAACATACAACACCTGCCAGTACAGGAACCACACACAAATCACACCATCCTGGCACAGCTTCAGATTGGCCTCTGGTTATCTGGTTGTAATAGCTAGGAAACACCTCCAGAAGAGTGAGTCAGGTTCCTGTGGCTCACAGTCACAGCTCATCCTTGTGGCTCAAGAAATCTCATGAGAGCCACTTGGCTTTGTCAACAGCTGGTTTTGGTGGGAGCCTTGTGAAGGATGCATCTCTGTATCTGCAAAATAGCAGTCACAGTTAAGAATTAGACTGAACAGGAGATTTAGATATATATTTTTTTTATCCCTCTGCTGCACAGCAGAGTTGATAAGGAGATCCTACAAACCAATCCAGAACAAGCCACACAGCTCAATCCATTTCACCAAGATTACTCCTTTCCAATCATTCAATTATATTCTTAACCTTTACCATGTGAAGAATTACACCTCTGAAGGGCACCACTACAGCTATGGAACACTAAATGCCTCTGCTGGGGGTGTATGTGGATGAACAGACTTGCTACTGCTCCCTTGCTGTGCAAGGATTTCACCTTGCATGGGATAAAGGCTCAAGGCAGAGTGGTGCTAAAACAAAACAAAAGAAGGCTTAGCAGATAAAGAGAGTCACTCATCAACGTGTCTATGCACTGCCTCTTGGAAAAAGCACCACTAATATCTACATTAAACCACATTCTTTTATGACAGACATATTCACAGTGTGCACCTTTAATCCTGAAAGATACCGAAACATATTCCAAACTACACTTGAAGAATTTCTACACACACACAAAAAATCAGTCTACTGCTCATTAAAAAGGGATTGCTTCAGAGGTTAATTACAACAGCTGCTGGTACAGCTTTTTAAAAGCATGGTCAGGCAAAAACAATGGACATGCACTGAAGTCTGGCCAGAAAAATCCCAGAGAATTCAGATAGTGACAGAAGTTCAGAGGTATGAAATCTTGAGTTTCAAGGCAGATGGCAATTAGCAGCAAAGAGCATCCTAAAAAGCAAAGAACATCACTTCAATACTGGTTCATTGTGAGGAATGACACTTGTGTGAGTCCTCAGTGACACTTGTCATCTGGTCAACAGCCATGTCCATTCAAGTACATCCTGACCCAGTGATCCTGCCCAGTGCCTTTGGTACCCAGGAGCAGGAAACATGGGAATAGTTCAAATTGCACCAAGGGGCGTTTAGACTGGACAGTAGGAAGCATTTATTTACTGAGGGGGTGGTCAAGCACTGAACAGGCTTCCTGAGAGGTGGACAATGCACCCGTTGCCTGTTGGTGTTTAGGAGGCACTTGGATAATGTCCTCAATAATTTGCTTTAACTTTTGGTTAGCCCTGAAGTGCTCTGACAGTTGGGCTGCAGGATTGTTGTAGGTCCCTTCCAATTGAAATATCCTATTCTGCCTCCACATACAGCATTTCTGATTAAATATGGGAGCAGAAGGTAGCTCAGCTGTATCTATGATGCCCACCACTTTTTCTCCAGATTAAAGGTGCAAACCCCCACACAGGCTGACACAGCACCCAAGATTGTACCTATTCAGAGCAGACTGACAGATATTTCCTTCCCAGGAAGATATTTCCTTCCTTCCTGGACACAGCCTGGATTGCTGATGTGGCCTCAGGGATGCCTGGGGCTAAGACACAGCCCTCCCAACACTGAGGCTCTACAGATCCTTCATCTCTCTCACTTCTGAAAAGTACAAGGTCAGGATGCTCTTGGAAGAAAGTCCCACAAAGTGCCTCACTGGCTGATCCAGGACTACTTCTAGACTTAGAGCTTGAAAGATTTTCTATTACTAAATCTGGATCTACTTCAGTGTGAAATTCAGCTTTACTCACCCTGCCAGCTACAGACATGGAAAATAATCACTGTCCTCTCTTTCACATAACTATACACTGTCACTCATCTTTTCAGGACTTAAGCCACCTTAAGCCTGTCCTGCTGTTCTAAAACCTTTATAATTTTCTCAGTTTTATCTCGTCTCCAGTATGTCAACACCTAAGAGCATTACAGTAACAGAGGCACTGCCAGCACTAACTGGAACAAATTATTATTTCACATCCTATACACAGTTCATCTCATTAATATGTCAGACTGAAAGAAGAGCCCAGAACAGCAGCACTGTTTATGACATACAGTCAATCTCCAGATATTTTTCCCTCCCTACTACTTAGCCAGTTATTCTCCCTTAGGTATAGTTGAGGTTTTGATTGCTCCATTTTAAGTAGAGTATTTTGCTTTTATCTTTATTGTAATTCACCTTTTTGATTTCAGACCATTTCTCTGGGGCACTAAGATAATTTTGAAAGGTAGTTTTATCTCCCAGAATCTTGCAGACCTTCTCAGGTGTCATCCATAGATTTTATGCATATGCTCTTTACTCCTTCACCCGAGTTCTTACCACTCAATTGAGACATCCTTCCCTCCAAAAATGTGTTTGAGAATGAGCCTCTGAAAACTTCCCTTTGACTGCATTTTCAAAAGACCTGTAAAAGTCACAGCCACTTGTTCCTATTTACCTGGCAGGAAAAACTGCTTTGACAAAGAGAAATTAGACTGGATTGTCATGATTTGTCTTCAGCACCTGTGTCAGATTTTTCTTGTACATAACTTGATTTAGTAATTTGAGAAATTATCACTCCAACTTAGAAGCCATGCCTCCAGCTGTGTAGCTCCTCTCCTTTCCTTTTTTTAAAGCCAAGAGCTGTGTTTGCCCTTTTGCTGGAAAAAAAACCCCCATGCAAACAAGTTTGAATGGCATTCTGAACTACATCAGTGGCAATGGTGAACAGAGTCCTGTTCCTAATTAAACCCCAGTGAAGTTGGCAGAGGAACTGTGCATGCTAAACCAAATCTAATTGCTACATGTAGCTTTCTCACAGCTGGGGAAGGTCTGAAGCCACTGATGGACTCCCTGGATTACCACTGCACTCTGAAGTGGTTCCCCATAACAGGCCAGAGCATGAAATCTGCAACAAGCAGACAACATGAAAAGCAGAAGACAAAATACAATTAGTAACCTGGATTTCCACCAATTTTTAACCAGATTTCCTATCAAAGTTCAGAACATATTCTTGCTACCTTTTCGTTTTCACAGAAGGTTCCCAGCTGCTCCGTTCTGCATCTGGAAGCAAGAAGGCTCACAGGCTGAGGGCATAGGTTTCCTGGTTTTAGCCCCCAAAAAGTCTCAAGTTTTTTGAGTCTTCATGAAGAAGGACAGGCTCATGTTGCCAACAAAAGAGGATTGGATAATTAATCCACAAAACACACTTCTAAATTTTTTTTTTTTTGTTTCTGTAATGGATGCATTCAAGCCCTAAAAAAGAAAAAGCTGGCTTTTCAATCCTCTCCTGCTCTTCCTGCAAGCAATAGTGGTTACCAGGCTACACCTCAGGGCACTCCATAAACATTAATCTCTCCAACATGATGGAAAGCAGGCAAAGTGAAGCACGAGGAGATGGGAAGCTCGGGGCCTTCAGAAATCAATGCCTCATTCACAGACCTGAACCAAGGTCTCACCTCAGTACTTAGTGCCTGCCTCAGGTATTTTTGGGTTTTCTCACTACAGACTGCTTTCTAAGTGCAGAATCCTATTTTAGTCTTCCATGGCATTTTTCTCCCACCAGGCACTTGATTTGCAACAGCAGAAAAAAAAAAAATAAAATGTGTGAAGGTGGCTAGGAGTTTCAAAATGAGTTTTGCTACACTTCAGTATTTTCATGAGGACAAGCAGCCCAAACCAACCTTTTATGCTGATAATAAAGGACACTGAGAAAGAGGCATTTGCACTAATGATGCACAGGATGATTTTTTTTTAAAGGTACAAAGAAAATACACAAAGCAGGGAACTGACACATTTATTTTCCTGCTGAGCTAAGTACAACTGCTGAGCAAACAGGCCCACTTTTTTTTTCTGTGACAGACTTTGGTCACCTACAGCTATTCTCACATTCTGTGGCTGCTTGGCCAGAGCCTTCACCTCCTGCAGAGGGTAAAATTCATGTTTCATGTCATTTGAAATCTTCTGCATTATTCATAAATTCCTCTTAGATCTGAAGTACAGTACTATTTAAAATGCAATGTCTTATGTTTTATAGACTATTTTGTGTGGTCTGTGCCATAGACAGTTTGACCTTTAAATATTATTTCAGCATTAAAAAGCAAGTCAGCAGATGAAACTTCATTTTTTGTAAGATAACCCTCTTAATTTTTTTATCAGACTTGACTCAGCACTTGTAGGGAGTATTAAGAAGAAGCAGATTATGCTTAAACTATCCACCAGATACTTCACTGCTTTTACTCTTTGTCCCACAGCAGTCTTTCAAGCAGTTCATCACTAAAGGATTTATTTTGATTTATAAGTTACAATGGCTGCCTCTTTAGTAAGCTCTGATGGATCCTGAACAACATCAGGGAAAGGACAAAGGAAGCAGAAGGGGAATGTAATCTTTGGCACACAACCATGAAAGAGTATTAAATCTACAAGTAAATCAAGAAGAAATTTCTCTGTAGAATGCCTCTGTTCAAGCCTCTGCAGATACTTCCCAGTGCAAGGGCAGCCTCAGGGCAACGTGAAACTAAATCAAACAGAATTTGCTAGTGCTTTCCAGAAAGCTAAAATCCCACATAAAGAATCACAGCATGTTGAGAAATGCTTATCACATTTGCATCACCAGATATAAAACAGAGCAGGGGGTATATAAGCACAAAAAAAAAGATGAAAAGAAATGTCCTCACTGTACCTACTTTCATTACAGCATTAGTAGGATCCATCCAGAGCCTCTTAACATACAGAACTCCCTCTTGTCTCACTGTCTGTAAAACAGAAACATTTTTAGTAAAATCAACATTATTATTCCTTTAGTTCCACCTAGTAATACATAAATGTGCCCAATGCACTAGAAAAAGCACAGTTCCTGTAACCCTCCTCTACAGTCTTTAAAGGATTAAAACTTTATATGCAGTTATTAACTCACTTGTCTTAAAAAGGAATAAGCATCAAGAAGAGGTTAAGGTAGCAGCACTGTGGTATAAATAGGACCTACAGCAGAAAATCAGCCTCCTAAATGAAACAGCAGGAAAATTTCTGCTCAAAAATCTCAAACTGTCACACCCCTGGATCAATCACTCTTGTATTCACCTTCCATCCAGTCATCCCAAAGCCCTGTCTGAGGAGAGGCTCACAGCACTTCCCATGAAAGAAATGTCACTCTTATTTTTCAGAAAGATTGTAGAGATGACAAGAACAAATAAAGCAATTTTTACTTTGGCATTTCACTAGCTGCCTAGAAAATCTTAAGCTCTTGCATCTCCCATCTTCTGACTGCTTGGTTTTGAAGCTTAGAAGTCTCCCACTGTTGTTTTTTAGAGCACAACTTCATGGGTTAAAATAAATAATGCTTCATCAAACTTCCACCAGGTAACTGATCCAGACACCTGGTTGGACTGGAAGAGCTGTAATCTAATATAATCTTTAGATCCAGTGCAGACAATCTGGGTTTGTTCAGACCAGTCATAATAAACAAAGCAAAAGCAACCTGCAGTGGGTCACAGCCAGGGAGAGGACAGATACCCTGCCAGTGGCTTTCACTGGTCCCTGCTGACAGCAGAGAATGCAAAGCTCTAGAAATAAAGAATTCTCTGACCACATTTGAGCTTCCTTTCTTTTCTTGCTTTATATTCATCCTTTCGTTCCCTTCCTGCTTTCCTCACTCTGTTTCCAGTCATAATTTTCTGCTACTATGCTTCCCATGACAGTTCCCATCTCCATTAACAGCTCAGCTCATACTTGGAGAACCTCCTCTCTGTTCTCTGCCATAAATCTCAGCTGTTCCCACCCTGTGCAAGCTTCTCATCTCCAAGGCTCCCTCTTTATCTCTCTCCCACCTTTGCTTTCCAGCACACCCACAGCCACTCTCACACTCCCTGAGACTCCTCTCAGGAGTTTTCCATCTTCTCAGGCATCACTGCCTCCCTGCCCTGCTGTTCTCAACCCCATTAGCTACATCCTCCTTCCACATGTCCCCCAGGTACACCCAGGTCCTTGCTCAGTTGCAGTTTCTCCTTTATCTACTGCCTTCAAACCCCTTCCCTGCTCCATCCTCTCATTTAAGTCTCCTTACGGAGATCATCAACCTTCTACCCAGGTCAAGTTTCCCTTTATGCCCCATTACCCTCTAATCTAACACTGTTTTAAACCTCATTTTTCCCCTTTCCCACTGCTTGGGCCAACACAGAACAAAGAGAAAAGATGATCATGAGGGGCAAGGAAGTGTGGGGGATTAAAAATGGTTGCTCATGTCCAATAGGGATGAAAAGTGGAGAATTTTAATATTTTCATTTTAAAAAGCCTGGAAAAAAAAAAATTCCAAAAGTTACATTGTATTTTGTTTAAATATAAATAACTGCAGTTTGGATTCAAAATATCAAGATGGCATTTGATTGTCTGACATTTAATTGAGACAAGAAAGAGGGAAAGAACAGCCACCTGGCTATTTTTTTGAGCTGAGTTTTTCCTTATAATAATCTGAAATCATGAATCTTTTCATACTGTGATGTCACTGCTTTGTAAGAATAAGGAATTAGTCTATGAAAGCATATTTTCCCCAACACTTATGAGAAATTTAAAGGGCCACTATTCCTGTTACATTCCAGCCCAAAGGTCCCTGACTGTCTGACTCTGAATGCATTACAGAGGTCTTGCTGTGCTCAGTTTTAAAGGAAACTGTTACCATAAAAAATGTCATTTGCTATTCTCACTTTGCAGTAGTGTAAGACACCTTGTCTCAAAGTTCCTCCTGAAGTCACACTGACAGATGTGCAAGAGGAAAAAAATCAGAAAATGTGTTTACAAACTTGGTCACCAAGATGGGCTGTCCCCTTTACCTCTGATGGCAAAACCTCATCCTAAGAGTACTACACTGTGGTACTACAAGCAGTAGTAAGGAACAAGTTTACATCAGTGTAACTCCACCAACATTTAAGTAGGTACACCCAGTCTAAACCACTGAGCTCAGCTCATTTTTCTTGAAATTCAGTTCTCAGATCAAAATGCTGTTTTTTGCTAGGGATAACAACATGCTCAGCTAGTTTGGGAACCCTGTATGTAATATCTGCTATTGAAGACAATGGGTTCAAAGACTAAACAGAGGCAAATTCCAGCTGATCAGCCTCTGCATTTGTTTCATTTATGATTGCACTTGAAACGATTTTTGTAAATATTTGACAATTCCACTTATATATTTAGAGCATTTAGAGCCCACAGAACAAGGACCAGCTTTGACTATTACATGAGGGAGGGAAGGCAATAATTGATTGTGTGTTTAATGAAATACAAAGCTCCAACCGAGCTTCACTTATATTATGGGTGAAATTAATAAAATAAAAATATTGCTTTCCTAATGAGTGCTCTCTGAATGCTCATGGGGCACAGACATTGCACAACACTTACCGTGTGACACAGTCTTCTCCTAAAGGCAAGATTTTTCTAGTTTAGAGAAAAGCAGGGCAGAGCTGAGCTCACAGTTAAAACTCAGTCCTCAGGCCTAAATTTTTCTGAAGCTTCTAAAAACTGTTTTAATATTTTTAATTAATTTTTATTGCCTAGATGTGATTATGCTAAAATCTCAGATGCTTTTCTTGTTCCTCAGGCCTGGAAGCATCTAGCCAGCCCTTTCATAAGATACTTAGACTTTGCATTAATTCCATGCAAACCCCAGTGTGATGAAGATAAACACTCAGGCCTGTCAATGAAATCCTTCAACATTTTCAAAGATCTCTAAACCTTGGCAAAGCAGTTGGTTTTCAATTTCTGGCAACCCACCTCCATCAACAGCTAAGGCTACCAGAATTTAGATGTGAAATAATTGTCATTCAGAGCAGCCAAAACAGCAGAATAATGAAAATGAAAAACAGGATGAAAGCAAAGTCAAAACAGTGTTTAAACAGAAAGCAATGCAGTCCATATAAAGCCCAAAACAACAACACACGATATGGTCAGGAAAAAGCAAAGTTTTCTCAGCTTCCTGGAGCCTGAAACAGCTGAAATCAGGAAAAAGAGGATGCTTATGTGCACACCAGGTCATCAGGGGAGGGAGCCTGGGATGGTGTTCACCTCATGATTGGAAGAGAGCAACAATCCTTAAAGTCAAAGCAGGATGGGGTTTTGCAGCAGGGTTTGAGGCAGTAAAAAAAGCTGGAATCACTTGGCAGCAGTAGTGCAGTAGCACCTGTCTCCTTCCCAGCTCCCCATGTGCCAAACATGTCTGGCACAAAAATATCAAGCATGAGAAAAACAGCACTGCTGCCCTGCCAATGGATTAAGAGCTGATGCCACAGCAGGAAAACCTGAGGGGAGAAGTTAAACACAGCATAATGCCAGTTAACAATTAGAACACCACCATCTTGCAAAAGACCACCAGGCATTTTGTTCATCCCACCCAAGAGCTTATTCAGGCTGTTCTGGGTAGCAGATCTTATTTCTCTCACTCCATGGCAGGTGTCAAGTTTTCAATTTGCAGATTAGTAGCAGTTTGCTGAATGTGTGACTTTCACTTCAGCACCTTGCTCAGCTTCAGCAGCTCCAAAAGGCAGCTTGGCACTTCCTGACAGCTCTACAAACCACTTTTAGACCAAAGCCTGCATCCTCTGGAGAACAAAACAAGATACAGAAGTTTTTAATGAAGTGGAGTTAACGAGACACTCAGGAGGGGGCTTACTGCTTCATATTAGCCTACTGATACAATAACTAATTGGTCCTATATTGCCATGAAGGTATAGAACCATTTTAAAAACTAGTAAAAAAAATCAAGGCTAGAGAGTTATTTCAAGACTTATTCTCCCTTTTCAACTTGCTCTAAGGCCTAAATAAGTACAACAAGGCCAAGCTCAACTTTCCCTTTACTTCCTACAACTTCACTGTTGAACTGCTGAAGTCACATTAAAAACATTTAGAAAGTCCAAAAAATAGGGTGCAACTTATCACACCAACATCCTGCCATCAAAGCTTGCAGTCAGGTTTCACAGATGTAGTGAAATGTAACTCAGCAGCCACAGCTTTTCCCATGCCCATGGGCTAGTGCTGGCTACACAGATCTGCCAACATAGTTGGGGCACAAAGGTATGGACTACTGCAAAAAGTCTTAGATTTCAAAGACTGGATCCTATGTCAAGAAAAAAAAGAAAAAAAAACCCTAAACCCAAACAATTATCTTTCCCTAGGACAAGTAAATACACTTAAAATCTTCTGAGATTCCCTGGAATGAAGTCACTAATATATGTTTATATACCCTTGGCAGGAAATCCAGAGCAACTCACTAAGCCTCTTCCTAATAAAGGGACTCATTTTTCATTTCACTCCTAATTCACTTCTGTGAAGTTTTACACCCTTCCTACTATTTAATAAGTAATGAGCTCACACCATTTCTTTCATTTGAGTTTGGTACAGATCTAATTCAGAAGGTAAAACAGCAGGATAGCTTGACTACATCCTGACATCCCCATCAGAAAGAAAATACACTTTGCTGGATTCTTCCACATCCACTTAAAACCAGAAAAATGCTTTTTCTCTACAGGAGGATAATGTACATAAACAACAACTGGTCTTACCTGCCATTTGTAAGCTTAAACCAGTGTCCAATTTGCTGCGTGGCTTGGTGCTGATAAACAAGTAGCAGAGAACACACACAGTGATGATAAAAGCAAAGAGGACCACTGCTGCTATTGACAGCCCCACAAGTGCTCCAACACTAAGAGAGAAAAACAAAGAAATTGAAGTGTACAAACTGCCTGAAGTACCCACTAAAACAATCACCAGGATGATGATATCTGGAGATGACTTGCACTCGAGCAGGGGAGTGACTGTGTATTCTACTGTAAACAGCAGTTGAGAGTTAAATACTGAAATTGCATTAACTGGCATAATTTCATTGCCCTCAGAAACATTAATGTCATTACACAGGAGTTGAGTATCTGGCCCTCAGTGGCATTTCATGTTATCTATGCATACCATTCCTGAGTGATTTAAACCATTACTGAAAAATCAGAAATAACTTCATGTAGTATCTGGCACCAGAATCAAAAACTTCTCCAGTGCAGTGCATCTTCCCAGGTAAGCATCATATCACATTAATAATACACATGGTCACAAAGAGGAATTCTACAGTTTCAGGAAACCCACACATTTTTTTTTCCTCAACTGTGACTAGTAAAGCTGTATTTTCAATCTGAAATGCCACTTTCATTGCAGTAAGAGCCTACAAAAACACCTTAAGCAAAGCTCACATTTGTCATGGACTTCTCACCAAGGATGACAAGCCTGTAAAAAATGGGATTAAAAACCATGTAAGTCATGTTATTCAGTTCTGTTTGCAGCTCTGTAAAGCAGGGTGCAGTACTATAACCACTGTTGTGCCTTTGTGTTAATGCAATAAATCTCCAGTCAGTTTTGGAGATCTCCCATGATCTTGACAGGGTAAATCAAAAAGTAAGGATGAATTAATTTACACATAATACAAAAGGCAAAGGAGCAATAACTGAATATTCAGAAGGACAAATGAACAGTAGCATATGCAGATTTTTGTCACAGATGAAGAGTCTGAGGACTGGGAATCCTTATATTACTACTCTAGATATTTACCATTTTTGACAGATGCAAGAAGGACAGGAGAGAGAGAATGTCTTATATTCTATGAATTCAATCCTGCAGTGTTCAAAATTACTTTATACATCACTGCTATCAGTAAGAAGTCACTTCTGCTGTGACCTTGCAGGAAGAAGAATTGTGCCTTGGGATATTTTTATCAATTTTACATTCAATCTACTGCAAAGCTTCTCTACAAGCTCCAATTACACCAACAGACAGATATGTCCATAGGAGTAACTCAAGATCAGCAGGAACAGAACAGCAGATATCAGTATGACTTCAAGATGCAGTTCTTATTAATTAGTAGTCAGATCTATTAATTACGTTTGAGCAACATTTTGCTCCATACACAAGTAGAATCATTCATTATCAGCAAAATTATTGGTCCTGGAAAAAACAGGTTTGCCCTTATGAAGATTTTTTCATAGTATTTACCATCTGCATGAACTAAAGGGTCCCTATGCTTGTGCACCTATGCATGTATTAAGCAACTTTTTGCTTGCCTCAAGAAAAACTTAGAGGCAAACAATATTCTGCTTAATATGGAATTTGTATTCTTCCTTACAAGATCTCACCTGGGTTCTGGCTTCATTTTTCCATTTTTACTTTGAACACCTTGACCCAAGTGAACAGAAGAAACACACTACAGGAGGCTGAGATGAGCAGCCATCAAACCAAGAATAATCTTCACAGCTGAATCTATTTGAGGAAGTAATACAAACCCAAAGGCTCTTCAGAAACAGGCATTTCTGCTTTTTTGTCTTTTGACAGAAGAGATAATAAATAAGCAAACTAAAAAGTCACTCTTGCCCAGAGCTGTGGGCTCATTAACAAGGAATAAGCTCTGCATTAAGAACCCCCCCACCTCAAAAAAAGATTACCTGGTATAAGAACAGCAGTGCAGGTCTAGGGGTAACCCTGACACACAATGATTTGAAGATGAGCAATGCCCCAAGTTGGGTAGAAGATCCACAAGACCAAACAGAACCCCTCCAAAGTTACTTTCTACATATGACTGCTGTTGCACTGATCTCCACACTTGCAGGGTTGCCACACATGTCATGAACATGGATGCTCTGCACAGCCAAATGCTTTCCTGAGAAAGGGTCCACTCTGTCAGAACCCCCTGGGGCTCCCCATGCTGCTGTCCAAATTGCTGCTTAGTGGGTCCTTAACACTTGTGTAGGTGGATGTTCAGCATCATACACCTACAGTTATTTTTAGTCCATAAAATGAGTCCACCCACACCAACAACAGCTAGGAAAATATTTAAATATTGGCTAAGCAGATGCAGTAAGTCCACTGATAGATTAAGAGGAAGCTTGTGAGTCATCTGGATCCAAGTGAATCAAATGTTCCTAATGCCACTGCTGCAGTGATACGTTGTATGTGGCATCTGCAAAGTGAGGAGATAAATATTCCCAGGAAACTGGAAGAATGAACATACAGGAACAAGACTTGTTATTTTGGAAAGCCAAAATAGACTGTTGGAAATCTGTACAGCTAAGCAAAGCCTGGCTAAGCATCAGGTCACCATGGTTCTACGGGTATTAATTAATAAAGCATTAAATAAAGCAACTTAATTGAACACTTACAAGAATATTTCTAAGATGTTTTAGAACAATGAGGGGAAAAAAAGGTGCTGACTGAACCCAACTGCATCAGGTTCAGTACAAATACAAGATGCTCAGCATTTCTCACCTTCTACTCAACTTAGGAGGCAAAATAGATGTCATGATGACTCTAGGAACACACACCACATGGCTACTCAGCATTTAGCTCAGTGGTGTTTTATAGCATCTGTGTTCTCTGGTTTCAACCTTCTGATGAATTTTGTACACTATTGCCTTTCACTAATACCCACTTCCCTGTTCCATGGGCTCCTGATTGCTATAAGAGATAGAAAAAAACCCATTTCACTCTTCTTTGCTGAGGTCAGCTGTTCAAGAAATAGAGCAGCCTAGGCTCCCTGTCAACAACAACAACAAAAGATGGATACTATTTGATTTGAAGCAGCAGGAAAAAAAAGAAAGGATAAGTGAAAATATTACAGATAGTAAATAGAGGGAAAAGTATGAAATGTCACAGGTGCTCAAAGGTCATGATTTTTACTATTTATGATTGTCCACCAGCTCCCAGTACAGAAGATGTTAGGATGCACTTGGAAAACACTGCAATTTTTGCAGGTGTGGGAGAGGAAAAAGATGGCTCCATTTTGCTAAGGGGTAGTGCAGTTTATGGCCCTAAATACAGCACAGGCAGCAGTGATTTGGCAAAAAAAGAACAGCATAGGCCTGCAAAAAACTATTGCTTCAGGTTGCCTCAGCTGCTGCTTTCTCCATGAACTGCTTCTGCTTCCATCAGAGCTGGCTGCCAAGTGGTCTGGCAATGCTTTTCCCACAGCAGGAAAAAAACACAAGAGAAATGTGCAATATCTCCCTGAAATTCTACCTGATGTGTCAGATCACCTCTGTGATTACAGAAGTAATCCCTGAAATACCACCAACCACTTGGTGGTCCATTCAGTCACTGCTTTCAAATTAATGGGGAGAGTCAAGGAAATGAAGATTCAGGATAAGTAATTTAAAGCTCTGGAGTAAAGCACAGAGCACTCAATCTCCAGCCTGGTTTACCTGAGTCCTGATTAGCTTGAAGTCCTAAAGGTTTCAAGTATTAAAACTGTGTCCTCAAAAGCTGTAAAAAGCATTTGAAGGATTATTTTTATACGTGGTTGTTATACTGATACAAAGAACAGTCTGAGACAATGGCAAGGGAGGGAGTTATCACCAAAATGTTCTGAGAGACCAGAAAATGTTATGTTTTTATTAAAACTCCTGATGGAACTATCATGTGCAAATGTATACAGTCTTCAAAGTGCTTGTAATAACCTAGTGCTTCCAGTGTGTTAGTAACTAAAAATTGTGATTTGATTTGCTACTGGAAATCACTTCTGATAACAGAAACTTCAGTTCTAACAACTCAGTAACTTTGCTTCAACAAGCAAACCACCTCCTCTAAGACAGATGTGCCAGATGTTAAGCACAAACAAACCCTTCCAATTGCAGTTTCCTCAGATGCTTTCAGCTGCTGAGGGCCACTGTAGAGAGAAAAAAGAAAAAAAAAATCTTTAAGTTTCAAAGTTTTGATCCAAATTTCTGAGGCTATGAGCAGTCATACTTCTCAGACCCTAGAAAATCTTTGTAAAACTTCAGAGAGGTGCTTTATTAAAGCCTCTCTTGAGGTTTATTTCTTAGAGGTAATTTCTGAAAAGATCAAGATTTAACAGTCTTCCTTACAACATCTCATCCAGATGCAAGAGCAGAACTTTTTTATTTTAATCTTTCAGTAGTTCTGCCACCTTGAGAGGGCTTCCTGGGACCGAAACAGTAAAAGTCTAGGCAAAAAAACCCCAACATTTAACATTAAAACAATACAAGTATTTGATGAGGAAAGTGCAGAAAAAGGGCATTTTGGGATGTCTTCTCATACCACAGAAGCTGAGCAACTCTGCCAATCACACCTGCAGATGGCTGGGAAATTCCCACATTCAACCCACTGTTTGTACCAGGCAGACTATATTTTAAATAATTGTACACTAAATATTAGACAAGATAAATTAGAGCAAGCCCCACAATACTGGATAGCATTCACCCAAGAGCCCCAAAGGAATTGATTTATAAAACTGCTGGCCAAGGCATGCAAACCAACATTACCTTAAGGCCACTCTGCCAGAGGACTGGTGGCTTGGGAGTGTAACTCCAAACTAAATAAGGACTCCAGAGGGGAATCCAGAAACTACAGACTAGTAAATCTGACATCCATCCCTGGCAAGACAGAAAAGCCTGTAGTAAAAAAGTAACAGCATCACTAAATCAAGACAGAAACACAGTGTCTGGATGCTAATTGTGTCTGGGTTGGACGGGGTTGCATCTGACCCTGGTTATTAATCCCCAAGCCATGATGCCCAGGCCTGCCCTGCTCACCATACCTGGACACAAGCCCCAGGTTTGTTGATGTGAAGCCACTAACCCCATCCACCTCATTACCATGCTCTGCCCTCAGGAAGCTGATGGAGCTTACTTCTTCCTGACAAAAATTTTTTCATTAAAGAGTCAGCATTACCAGGAAGGGAAAACACTGCCTTGTTAGCCTGCTGGAGCCTGTGAAGTGTCAATAAGCAGGTGGGCAAAGGAACTCAGCAGATTTTTCAGAACACTTTTGGCAAGGCCCCAAGCTGAGGGTGGGACTAAAAAAGACTGAACTGACACAGGTTTAGGGGGAAAATTGTTACAGATTCAAGGTTGCTTAAAAGAATATGACAGGGGGTCTCATTCCTGAATAAAGTCAAAGATCAGTGCTAAGACTGATTTTATTCACCTGAAGAAGAATGAAATCTGAGTTTCTGATGATCCTAAGCCCTATCAAGCAAACATATACTTTAAGGGCAAAGGATGCCAAAAGACCTGTGGAAAACTGAATGAGCAGCTAAAAGTGATATATAAACAAACAAAACCCAGACTACAAGGCAATGAACTGTGAGTTCTGAACTCAAGAAAAGTTTTAGGAGCATCAGCAACAGGTCACTGAAATCAGAGTCAGTATGTACCAGCAGCCAAAGATACCAACAAGAAGCTGCCCACCAACAGGAAGGATTTTGAGAGCAAAGCTGAAGATTAGCAGCATTTTGCCACCATATAAAACCTTACCATACCCACATCTTGAGCAAGCAGCTCCAGGTTATGCACCTCCAAGAGCAGTGCTGTGGAGTGAAAGACAGTCCAGATGAGAGGCAGTAAAGTATTTGGTGGGACATTGCATCTGCCCCATGATAAAACAGAAGGACAAACTGTTCAGTTTGGTGAAAGCTGAGAGTTTATGCACCAAACGCTTAAAAAATTTTCAACACTGTGCATAAGCTGAACATTCAACTGCTCTTCACCAGATTTTGCAATACTATGCTACAGGGCACTCCAGAAAACTAATAGAAAACAGTATAAAATAGATAAAAGGATGTAACTTGAAACAGCTGGTACTGACTGCTGCTACTGAGCCTGCAGAAACGGGAAGAGATTTGACAAAACCAAGGATAACAAGCCCAAAAAAGACAGAGAAAGCCCCATGCAGAGGTGTGCTGACACCTGACACAGCCAAGCACGGAGCCTGGAGGGAAGCAGGCACAGAAAGCAGCCAGGCTGTGTGTGCAGCTTTCACTGCCGCCGCTGGAGATCCAGTCAGAGATAGACAAATCCTCCCCTGACCCAGGAGAGCCCAAACCCATCACCTGCTGTCTTCCAAGTGGAAGCTTCTGTAGGGCTTGATCCTACAACGCAGAAAAGTAGACGGGAAAGTCACCGGGAACTTCATGCGAGCCGCACCGCACACCCTCAGGCCCCGCCACTGCCGCTCCCCTCACCCCCAAAGCACGGAGGGACCCTCGGGGTGCTCCGCGAACACGCACGGAGCCCTCCCCAGCGCTTCCTCAGCAAGACCACGAGTTACTCCTCTCACAAACCAACCCGGCACAAGCAGAAGTCCCTCCGGGTAGCAGCTGCGGCTCCCTCCATCGCTACTCTCAGCGGGACAAAGCTCGCCTGGAAGTGCTGGGTTACAAACACCTCAGGAAACACAACCCGGGGCCATCCCCACCGCCCGCCATGCGGGACCGGGCCCAGGAGGCACCGCCGTGCCGGGTCAGGGAGGTTGCCGCCGCTCTCCCCTTACCTGAGCCACCACATGTAGCTGTGCTCGTAAGGGAAGAAGCTGTGGGGGTCATCGCAGCAGTACTTGACGTCCTGGAAGCCGCAGCAGTACACGGCCCGGGCATCTCCGCCCGTCCGCGGGCAGCTGAAGCCGCTGACCAGCACCTTCTCAGCGTTGAGGTAACTGCTGCACTCCCCGCTCATGATGGGGCTGCCCGGCGCCTCAGCTCCGCCGGCACCCGGGCGGGAGGTGGGGCGGCGAGCGGGCGGAGCTGGGGCGGGCAGGGGGCTGCGCTGGCGGCGGCAAAGAGCGGGGCAGGAGGCGGGAAGGGGCCGCAGCCTCCCCTCGTTCCCCCCTCACACCCCCTGGGGTCGCCGCAGGGCGGGAGCCGCCCGCAGCCTGAGGTGAGGGGGAGAGAGGGGGACAGCTCCCGTCCTTCGGGGGAGAGGGGATGGCTCTCCCTGTGAGGTGAGGTGGGCTGCTCACCTCAAAGGGGGTTGAGTTCTCCTCAGCGCTTTGTCTCACGTCGAGGAGAGACTTGAAGGGTCCCCCCTCATCCCGGAGCCGCGGTGGGGTCTCGAGGCAGCCGGAGGAGGTAACTGAGAGGGGTGACAGCTGGGATCAGGACCCTTTGGTGCGATGAGGGCTACACGCTCCATAAATAGTGACTGTTTCTGAGAGACCACTCTCCTACACATTTTAGAGGTTGTTTCCTTTAAGTATTTTAGACCTTTTTGTTTTAACAACAACAACAAAAAAAAAAAAAAAAAAAAAAAAAGGGAGGACCAGAGGATCAGAGAGTCACGGTACCCGTCTGAAAAAGCCTCCCCTGCGGGACAGGGGTTGAGATCTCAGCTCATGGCAACACACATGCACGTCGTGTACATCTCTGCATGGGATGTGGCTTCTGGAAAAAAAGGATAACAAAAAGCTTGCAGGGAAATAGCAATGAGACATTCCCCCTTCCAAGGAGCTGGTTCTCCATCAGTCTCCATATTACAAGAGAGCCTGGATCAAGTGATTTGCCACACAAATGACCACCTCTAAGAAACACAAAAGCTTTAGAGTGAAAGGGGAGTTATATTGTCAATAGTTTCACTTAAATGAATAAGACCACACTAATTCAGCTAAAACTTTACATTTTAATTTCAGGTCTTACCTTGAGATGAACTCCAGGCAAGTGGTAGTTTGAGATCTTCTGTCAGGCAACAGCAAGAGCCAGGAGTGATGGTAACATAGGGAGATGCAGCATCCTCACCCACCAGGGCACAGTCCTGCAGGAGCTGAATAGGGCCAGGCTGGTGACAGTGACAGGCAGCATCAGCAGTCCCAGGCAAGGTAAGATACTGAATCAAGTTCAGGGTCCACCCAGGAGACAGGACAGGAGGCAAGTTACCTACAGCATAAGTCTAGAGTTCATCCAGGACGACCAACAAGCAATCCAGGCCATCAGCAGACAGGACTGAGCACCAGCATACTTCTGGCATATCTTAGGGAAGTTCATGTTGCCCTGGCATGAGCTTAAATGTGGCTTCTGGATCAATGAGCAGAGGTTGATGGTGTGGTAAGGACCCAGGTGATGCTGATCAGGGCCTGTTAGTCATCACCTAGAACCCCAACACTGTTATCATAACACTGTATTATCACACAGTCCCCCTACATTAGGGTGTTAGATTTTACTTGCTAAAAGGTATAAATATTAACACAAATTCTATATTTTATTCTGTGAAATCAACCCTGACATAACATCTGTTGAAATGAATTCAGAAATTCACTCAGTGTCTGTCTGCTGAATAACAGATTTGCCTTCCTAGTACTTAGATGTATATATGAACAGCCAGGGAAGATTCAAATTATTCAACTATTGAATGCCTTCAGCTTGAGCAGTTTAAGAATTTGACTTTAGGAACCTCAATGCATCATCATGTTGCACTACACAAAGTAAGAAGATGGATGACAGTGAAGTGGCTGGAGCAAAGACTCCAAAAAAGAGGAGACCATGGGGAATCAGTGATTATTAAACATTAACAAAGAAAAAGGTTAGATTACTGTGAGATTTAATGGAAGCTGTAATTTCATGACCTGTGCTGTTCAGATAAAATCATATTTAATCAGATCATAGAATGTCAAGTGGGAAGGGACCTCAAGGATCCTCTTGGTACAACCCTTCTAGGTAATGGGTCCAACAATAGATTACCATGATTGCTGGATGATAATAATTAGAATGCTCTGTTGTTCCAGTTATTTGGAATTACTTAAATGGAACTTTAGAACTGAACTTTGAGTTATCTATCTGAGTGACTGAATTAACTATGTGATTGCTGGAGGACTGAAATAACAAACCTTCTCTTTTGATGAGACATTGAGGAACAGGAATTGAAGTGGGAGTGGGACATTCTTCATTGGCCAGTGGATCACGTTCATAGTCTTTTATATCAGAAGAAAAGCACATAAACTTGTTTTCCCATTCCAATTACAAAACACAGACCTCTTCTTCCAGAAAGAGCTAGTGAGTTCTACCTTAAAAATATGTCAGAGGGAGAAATTCTTTTCACTCAGCTGAACTTTAGGCACAAAAATGCCATGCTCCTTACTAACCAAACATTTACAACGTGACACTGGCTCCATCATTTAACTTTGCTTTTACTTACCCTGATGGTAAAATACAATTATTTGTAATTTTGGAGATAATGTTTTATGTTGTAGTGCAATTTCTGCATTAAGAGGAGGATACAAAGTTTAAAAGACTCTAGTCAGTATGTAATTTCTGAATGTAGGGAATGATTATGGGGATAATTCTGAAACTGAGTTACTCAACTGCAAGGAAGTTGAAAATGATGGGTCTATTGTTTCAGACTATTTAAATAAGATATCAACCAGAGATAGCACTTGTAAAACATGTAAGTTGTTTGAACTTTTCCGAATCAGTTCTACATCTATTTTGCAGATCCAATATTTTATTACATACCTGTCTTTCACACCTGACTCCAAAGGCAGAGATGTCTAATGTATGTCTCAAAAGTTATTCTGTTAAGAAAGCTTAGAAGACATACTTATCATTGTAAAATGCATTAAATTCTTCAGCAGAAAATTACAGAAAACTTCAAAGTGTTGCTTCAACTCCTACAACATTTTATTAATTTGCAAAAATATTATTTCTAACCCTGAAAAAGGGACTTCTCTGTCTCTCACGTGGCTGACATCTGGAATGTACTCTCCCTCTGCATTTAAAAATGCATTTTAAAAGTGTTCTCATTTTTTTTAAAAGCCAAGATACTGCAACCTTCCATAAGCAATCAGAATCATAATGCAAGTGTCAGTTCAAACCCATTATTGATGGCAGTGCTCTAAATTTGCTGGGGAAGAAGTCAAATAGTGTATTTCTTCTTGGTTCATGTGTTAAACATATTAACAGTAAGATGGATATTTGGACTTTTCACTTCTGGTATTACAGTGTTGGTCACAAGGAATGCCATGCCTTTCTTAGCAGTTGTTTTCTTGCCAGAGTTTCAGTTTTATTTTCTAGATGAAAAACCTCATTTTTATGCCTCTTCTCTGATGCTGAAAGTAAGGATTTTTTTACACCTTTGGAACTTTACCTGATTTGGGGATGCTGTAAAGACTATCAGTTTCCACAGCCCTTCTGCCTTTGACAGAACTTAGAAAGCCTTATTCAGTTTCAAATCCATTTTCATGTCAGCAGTTGTCCAACATAAGCTGATAATCCAAAGGAAAGATAAAATATATTATTCTTGTTAGGAACATCTATCATAGCCTATGATTTGATGGGATGGTTCATAACATTAAACAGATTTAGGCTATTAATAATAACCAGTGCTTAGATGGGGTTGCATGTTTTCAAGACACTACATGTGCATTTCAGCCTAGCAGAAATTATTTTGAACAAGGATTCTCCATGGGGATTTATAGTAAAGATTAAAGTGCTTAGAAATTATGTTTTGGAAGGTATGAAATAAACAAAGCCAGGTATTCCCTGTAAGACTGGAATTCACAGTAAATTCAGGTCATTTTTGTTCATTGGTGCTGTTAGCAGTAGCAGTTACAGAGCTTGTGTGTCTGGTACAGAATTGAAGGAGGAACATCTTAGGACAGACTCATGAGAAATTGTTTAACCTTGATCCCTGCCAACTGATTTTCATCTACATCAGTGGAATGCTTTTTTTCTAGCAGAAACAGAAGAGGAAGGTGAAGCTCATCTCCTGAGGTTCATGACACAAAAGCATTGTTTGAGAGCCAAGTCAGAATGATGCTATCAGGTAAGAGTTGTCCATTGTGCTAAAATCTGATTACCACTCCTCCTGGAACTAAACTGGAATGATACTATTCCAACACTGACAAGAGAAGCATCCTAAATATCTTTTTTTTAATCCTCTGTTGTCGTAGTAGTGAAAGGAAGAAAATCAACTAAATCTGTGGACTAAACCAGAAGAGAAAGTAGAAGTGGCTTCAGGCTATAAGACCTTCCAGTGAACCCCTTTTCCTACTTTAAAGTTTTGTATTCTGACCTAATAACAGATGTTTTAAGAATACATTTTAATAGGTATGGTGATACTTCTTAGAGTGAGGCTTTCAACTTAAGTTGTGTCAGAGGCATGAGGAAAAGAATCAAAAGAAGTGGTTAGAGATAAAAGGCTTGAAATGCAATGAACATTTTAAATTGACAGAATTGGCAGAGAAATAAATGACACCAGGTAAGTAGTCACAGCCAAAGCAATTTCCTGTTAGATGACAAATTATTATACATCCACTTGCCATACTCACAGTAATACTGATTTTTATTAGTAAATGATAACAAAAGAATGCCTCTGCTCTGTGATCTTCTTCTGGTATTGAAATTCTTCACCTTGACCTTCCCATCTGCACATGCAATGATATCTCTTCATTGAATAAAACTTCACAGCTGAAACTCAAGAAAAGTTTCTCCTTAATCAGCTGGCTGTCTACTAATGTCCTGTTAACTTCTTAAATCCAAAAAAACCCCAGTATGTATTACAATTTTTTTTCTAGTAAAGTTATTCATATTATATTGCTTACCTGTTTATTGCATGAAGTAGTCACATTACATTACTTTTAAGTCACCTCTTTAAAATGTTTTGGCTTTCTAAAACTTTTGATGAATTCCTGCTTCACTTCCTTAGCCTTGGGCTTGACAAAGACATTTACTGTGCATACAGTTAACAATTAGGATGGGTGTCCTGCAACTCCCAGCATTCAATAAGACTAAATTATTCATATAGTTCAGAGTCTTGATCTTGCAGTCTTACTCAATGCCTTATTCCTGTTTACTTCAGTATAGCTATGTGCAGCCTCCTGAGCTGGCAAGACTGTCAAAAGAATATTTTGCTACTAGGAACTGTCAATTGTTTTTTAACCAAACTGTTCCCTAAACTGAAACTTGCAGAAAAGTACCTGTTTTGACGATTTTCACACTATCAGTTTTTAAGTCTTAAAATCAAAATTTGATACTTAGATTTTATTTCTTGGTTTTCAATTATTTTAACTTTTCATGGTTTACTTATATTTTCAAGTTTGAAAATATTAGCTTTCAAACATTTATTGTCAATTATATACAAACAAAATGTTTCAGCTTAACTAAACTGATAGCTTGGGAGTTACTTTTGCTTGAAAACTTATTTATATTTGGTCTGCATCTGGAAGAGATTTCAAATGTAAAATGCTTATATGACAGGAAGACATTTCCCTCCATATCTCTAGTGGTTAGTGATCTCTCCAGAGGACAGTAAAGTACCAGTAATAAAATAATTAGTATTTTGAATACAGAAATAATGACTAATCAGAATGAGTGGTGAGACTCTGAATTAAGGGTTAGAGAAGCTGATTTATAATATAAAGAGGGAATTCAGCAAGCTCTTTGATTAAAAGAATAGTTTGACTATGGTGCCCTTTTTTGAAGGATGACTGAAGTCTGGGATGTGGACATTTTCCTCAGCAGCTGTTCTTTATTTATCACTATCAGATTTACTTGCTTGCTAAATAAAAATATAATGGTTTATCATATAATTCAAATGTTGACACTAATTATGATGAAACAACAATGCCTTTAAGGAAAGGAGGACAAAAAGAAAGGCAGATTATTGTTTTGTACAATACAATAATAGCTTTCTTACTGCTTCTTAGGAAAGTAAAAATACAGCTCCCTGAAGGTAGGATTTCTGTAATTTCTGTCTGATGGGGAAGTGTTCCACAGGACTGCAATCATAGATTAGATGCTACAGAAGTTTGTTCCTCAATTGTATTTCAATGATTTCTATCATGCTAGAATACTGTTATTTCCTTTTACTGTCTTTGTTCCATCAGTCAGTGCTTTGGAAAGAATCTGTTCCTGACTCAGTGGCTGCTGTTACTTCTGTTTGATTGGAGGAGAAGCATCTACATCAGCAGAACCACCTCAAAACCTTTTATGTCTCTGCTTACTTTCCCAAATACAAGTCTGCTTACCTAAAATGCAACAATTCTTCAACTGTCCTCATTTTCTGGAATTAGTTTAGATCTTCTTCTTTGAGCAGGTATCATGAAAAACTTTGAGGTAAATCCACATGCCTTATCTCTTTGACCTGTGGATGGACAGCTTGGATCTGGTTTTCTGGGCTAAGAATGAAAAGTTACTCAGAGCTGACTCCAGCTCCTGTGTAGAGACTGCTGGAAAAGGTCAGGCACTATCACTAACCAGGCCCCCACTGCTGCCTGTGCCTGGTTGCTACAGGGTTGACATAAAAGATGTAGCTGAGTTTTGTTGTTTCACCTCCAACACTGTGAGCTGGCTGGGTAGATGAGGTAGGTGTGTAGGCTGAGATCAGAGAACCACTTCTCTGGGATGTTCAGGGACAGTTCAGTTATTTCCTTCTGCTCTCTGCATTTCTCTGCTGTGGAGCTTTAATATGCTTCAAAATTAGTTCTCAGGTCTCTTGGTGCTTTCAGTATCTCATTCATCAAAGGGTTTGTAAACTCCTTTGTGTTTTGTCAGTGTTGGTTTTATTCCAGGCTCTGTTAATCATGTCACAGAGAATACCTGATATCTCTGCTTGCTCAACTCTTTCTGTGAATGAGTCAGAGGCGAGCTTGTTAAATTTCATTTGGGTCTCTGCAGCACAAATTTACGTGTGTATAGGACGTATTTGGCTGATCCAATAATTGAAGGTAGCATAATTTATTTATTTTTTTCTTAATCAAAGGGATGCCTGGTCTTCTGAAAGCACTGGCTATGGTCAGTTATTTATTGAACCAGATGCTGGTGTGCTTGAAATTAGAGATGGGGTACTATCAAGTAGAGAGATATTGTGTCTGGTTTGCTACTGAGGTTTCAGAGCAGAAGCACAGAAGAAAGTTGAGTAAAATGTTCCTAGCATATCCCTAAAATACTAGAGGTGGCTATTGGTTTTGTTCTCAAGGTCCAAAAAAAAAGGAGGGGGCTTAAACCCCTCTCTATGACTCCATTCAATTGCACTATTTCAGTATAACATACTCCATTTCAAAACAGAGATTTTGCATTCTTTATGTAACAGGATTTTGAAAGACTGAAAGTGTCCTGTCTAATTTTTTTAAAAATTGTAGCTAGGCTTTAAAATTATTTAAGTAATGCGCCCACAGGGGCACATGACTCCTTACAACCATGTGCTTAGTTTACTGTTTAAATCAACATGCCCAGAGTTGACACCTTCAATCTTGCAAACTGTAAAAGGTCAAGATAATCACTCTCCATGCAGAAGTGTGCTCATCTGTTAATGCACTCTTTTTTTTTTTTTTTTTTGTCTGGAAAGTAGACAACCTGCAAGGAAAATATTCTTATGTTATATATTCAGAGCTGTTTTACAGATCTAGGGACTTGCTGTAGAGAAGATCTCTGTTAGATTAAAACAGCGTTGGAAGTCATGAGCCAAAAAAGTAATTTCTGATGTCTGCAGACCCTCTATGGAGTCTCCACAGACAAGTTCAACCCAGTGCAATTTGCTTTGCAATTTTTCTGAGCAGGAAGTAATGAAGTACTTACAGCATAACTAGATATGTATTAATCTACAGCTGAGAATATTTACTTGTACTCTGTAACTTTTATTAAGACACCATTTGTTCCACAGACTGATTCGAGTGCAACTAAGGATGGAATACATGCTACATATTTAATTTGATCATAAAAATGTTTCTCTTAACTTCAGAGAGGGAAGTTATGTGCTTAAAATCATGTGCCTGATCAAATTTGTTATTATTTTTAAGCTTTAATATGTAGTACTTACCTCAGTTGCCTTTGAATTGCCAAACTGGTAAGAAGACCACTTTTAACAGCAGTATTAAGCTATTCATAGCAATCAGACATTTGTTCAGACTTCAGATTGCAGAGCTTCTTAGCTCACACTAAAATAATAACAATAGCAACTACAGCCTCATTGTTCATTGACAGAAACCCTTTGAAAATCTTGTCAGGAAGAACTCTTTTTATCTCAACAAAAACACAATGTACAAGTCCTCTGCTCCTAACCCCAGGATACTTTTAGAAGAATCTAAACTCATCCAATTGCAGTACTATTGACAAGGGAAAGGCTTGGGGGTTTTTTGCTTTTGTTTTTTTTGGTTTTTTTTTGTTTTTGTTTTTGTTTTGTTTTGTTTTGGTTTGGTTTTTTTTTTGTTTGCTTTTTCTTTTTTTTCTTTTTCTCTTTGTAATGCCTTTAAATGCAGCACAAGCAATATTTATTCATAGTGTGAACCCTTTCCAACTGATCACTGCCATTTATATCTCTTTGGACTTCTAGAACTTGTCTACTAGAGAATACAAGATGATATCTATGTAAAGCCAGAGCTCTGTTTGAAGCTGGACACCCAACAGTGAAACAGAGAGGGCTTATGATGTCTTTCAAAGCATGATCTGGGCTGATCTGGGCTTCAGTTAAAAATCAGAAAAATACTTTCTAAGGAGAGCATCTTAGGTTCTGCAGCACTTGCTATCAGTGTGCCAGGGCATTGCATTAGAGTCAAGAGACAGAGAAAAGAGGAACAGCCTATAGAGTGACAAAAGGCCTTTCTAGTAGCTGGGTTTTCTGTCCCAGCACAGTATCAGATGGGAATTGTTTTCATTTCTGTGTGATATCCTTAATAATTATTGCTTTAGAGTGATTCACAATCTGCCCTGCAAAGTTTTTGTGCATATCCTGGAGTACTTCTAGATCATCCTTCCTTAGACCAGTCCACAGAATGACTCCAAGACCTTAGGAGAGAGCAGCTGTTCAAGCATGGGAACTGCAATGTACTCTAGGATCAACCCTTCTATTTGCAGTTTTCTTAAAATTTGCAATATTCTGCAAAATTTGAAGTTCTTCAGTACTCTTGTTCTGCAAGCCAGTGCAGAACTTGCCATAATACTTGCCCTTGGTTTCAAGTAGAGCCTGTCTGGACACTGAAGTGCTGTAATGGCAGTGGCAAATTGGAAAAAGTACTTATCATGGTAAAGTCTGTTAAGGCTTATTTGTACACTTGGGGACCAACAACTGTATGGCCAGATATTGTTTGTGCTGCTTTTAAAGGCATTATGAAGCCAAAGGGAAAAAAAAAGAAAAAAAAAAAAAAAAAGCTTTAAAGCTTTCACTCATCAATAGTACTGCAAATGGACAAGACTACTGTTTTAAAGCATCTCAGGGTTAAAAGCAGGGACCTGTACATCATGTTTTTACTGAGATAAAAAGAGTTCTTACTGACCAGATTTTTAAAGGGTTTCTGTCAAAGAACAATGAAGCTGTAGTTGTTAGTGAACTATTTTAGTTTAAGAAGTTCTGTAGTCTGAATTCTGGGCCCAAGGCTGATTGCTACATTTGAAAAAGGAGCCATCAAACTTGTAACATTAATTTGATATTAAACAATGTAACATTATGCAACAGTTACATATCTCAAAAATTATTTCAGTGGAAAAATGTTGACTCTCAAATGTTTGTTTTTGCAGAATGTTACAATTGGAAATTAAATTTAACATCAACTGTATGAGGCAGGAGTAATTCTTCTAAGGAATTCTTCTAATTTCTATCTTTCTAATAGAAGAAAGAAATAGACATTTCTCTAGGCTCTGGTCCTAAAGATGTTTAAATGGCAATTTAAATATTGTCTGAAAATCTTTACTGTGTGAAAAAAAATGTAGAAATTCTTCTCAAAGCTTTTGGAGAATTTTTACAGAGACTTTGTCTTCACATTTCTTTAAGTTTTATAGATGTCTTATGCCCATGCCATTCTTAAATGACTTTTTAGGCAGCTTAAATTAAATGTATTTGGTCGTGGCAACTAGAAGCACATGTAACTATTTAAGTCTGCTTAGTCTGAAGGGATGTGTTTTGGCCCTCTTGCTAGCACGTCTTAATTCAGTCATGCACTTTTTATTCTTTATTTTTTCATTTACTTCAAGATCAAAATGTGACAACAGAATTGTAGATGTCAGTGAGATCCAAGTCAGGAAATTCTTGTTAGTCTGAGCCTTCTTCCTACAGGCACATGCACTGACTTCATGTAGTGGCAAAACAATTAATTTGAATTGGGAAAGAAACAATTACTGACGAGTTCTACTTTCCAAAAAAAGGTCAAATTGATTTCAGTTGGAGAAAAGATTTAAAATACTTTGACTGTGGAAACTTGCTTTTTTCTACATCCTTAGGATCATGAATATAGATTCTATTGGTCATCATTTCCCTTCTCCATATACTCTCTGTTGGAATGTGAAAAGACAAATTCCAGCTTTAATTCTCAGTAAAGATGTAATTGGCATGCTGGAATTTGTGAAAGTCATAATTCATCTTTCTTCTTCAGGATGATTTTCCTTACAAGTTCTGTAACGTGAGGTCTTATTTCTTCAACAGAGACAGTAGAGTCCCAGGCCTTTACTACTTTCCCATTGGGGTCCACCAGATACTTCCAGAAGTTCCAGGTTGGCTCTTCTCCTGTAGATTCTACAGAAAAAACAAACAAACAAACAAAAAAACAGAAAAGGAAAAGAGAAAAAAGGAAACTTACAAGAGAAGATCACATTACCCAGTTCCTAACATTTGTTCATGTCAATTTGATGATGACCCTCTCAAGTACTGATGCTACAGACAAATCAGCATCTTTTGCCATTGGTCAGCTGTTGGAATCTCATCAGGAATCAGAAGGTACTTTAAAGTAATCATCAAGACACAGCCAGACCTACACTGCTCATTAGCTTGTAATTGTGCTGCACAGATATGCCTCCCTTTGCATGTGGACCAACAGGGAAACAAAGATTTTGCAAGTTTCCTGTGAGATGTCTGCAGTAGTAATGCCACTGGGCAAATCAGGAATGGAAGGATGTGAAGAGGATGAGAGTGAAGTTTGGCCAACTGGAAGATCCATTACAGACACCTGGAAGAAGGTGTGCTTGGGGTAGCCAAAAGTAATGCCACCAACACCCCTTTCAGTTCAGTGGCATGTTGGAGAACACTGTGGTGATGGAGAGAAGCAGCAGCAATGTGGTCCTTGCAGAATGCAGCTCAAGTGGTACTTTTGTCATATTAGGCTTTATTAGGTATCATTGCTGGAAGACACTTCCTTCACATTGGACAAAGGCTTGGTTTGGCATTTAGCTGGCAGTTAGCAAGAAAAGTAGTGCCTTGGGAGAAAAAGTAATGCCTTGACAGAGAATATCCTGCTTTACAGTGTATCTTGTTAGCTGTCTGCTAAGAACCCTCCTCAGGTGCCAGTTCTAGCTATAAAGCAGGTTAGAAGTGGAGGAACTGTAAAATAGAGCTATTCCAATGCTTGGTGAGGAAGAAGGGAGTATTCAGGGACATCTCTTCATGCCCAGTTTCACTTTTTGATTGCTGAATTAAATTATGGTGGTTCTTTGCTTCCACTTAGCCTACAGCTCTTGAGATGAATCTTACAAGTTCAACCTGCAGCAGTTGTGTCACAAGAGAAGCATTTATGAGACTGCAAAGTGGAAAAAGAAAGATCAGGTGTTGTATGCATACAGGAGAGTATTTCAAGACCTGCATTCTGTGTAGATATTTGTTAGGGGAGCTGTTATAGGGCATCTGTTGTCATAGAATCTTCATCCCTGGAGATCTTTTTAGAAGCTTAGACAAAGCAGTCAGGGGTGACACAGACAGAAATCCTGCCTTGTATGGGAGGATGGACTACATGACCTCTTTGAGCTTGACAATTCTGCTCTATGATTCTGTGAAGTTAATAATAAGATACCTTTTCTTGTCTCAGAGGAATTCTACACAGAGCAAACAATTCCAAATCACTCACCAATTAAGTACTTGTAGGCAGGAATTGCACCAGCTCCACTGACTGTAATTTTGCTGAACATGGGAAAAGAGGCACCGTAAGTTTTCCGTGCAAAACTTTCAATTTCTTTGTTGCTGTCTGGTTCTTGCTGCCCAAACTGATTGCAGGGGAAGGCCAGGACATTGAAATGGTAGGGACCCAGGTCTCTCTGTAACTGCTGCAAGGCCTTGTAGTGGCTGTCTGTATACCCACACTCACTGGCAACGTTGACAACCAGGGACACCTGAAGAACAAGGGAGATTAAAAACCATGCTGCAGGTCAGTTTTCCAACAGGCAGGCTGGGATGTGGATTATTTTCAAAAAATGAGAATTTCTAGAGAACTGTGACTGGACACTTATGTTTGAAACTACATTGAGTTCTGTTCACAATAGGAAGATTTAATATTTGTTTTATGTATTCCCATTTGGCAGCCATGAAGCTAAATCAATAAATGTTGTAGAATGTTAGAGAGGCTTGGAGAATGCTGGAGAATATTCAGGGATATTCTCCAACATTCTCCAAGCCTCTCTAACATTCTATAACAAATAAATAGCTAAGGAATCCTAGTTCTCAGTTTACAGAAAATCTACTTTTCTCCATTCTGCCTTTTGGTTAGTTTCTAAGCATATTTAAGAAATGACCATCCAGCTAAGATATACCAAGTTGCATGAAATAAACTTGAAAATTAATTTAATTTTGGTAGTTTATTTATTGTGAAGTATCTGTTCTGCAGCATCTTTTCTTGTACAGAATTTAGTATTCATTCAGAACTGGCTGATCCATTTACCAGGGCAAGATGTCTTGACCTGTAAGTTCATGGAAGCAATTACAGTATTTTGTAAGTAAGCACTGTAAAATTTCCCACCATTTCTACAGTAATGGTGACAAAAATGACAGCAGTTTTTTGCATGAAGATACACTGCCTCAATTAGAGATTTTAAGAAGACTCTGCTTGGTATTCTTTAAATTCCTGTTGCTGATAATTTTTGACATTGTGTGCATTATGTCATTCAGACATTCCCACCAGGCATGTATCTGCCTGTGCAGATCCAGCAGAGAGGAAGATGCCAAACACAAATGACCACTCCAGGAAAATGGAGCCATGTGGAAAGAGAGTACATGGTGGAACAGATCCTGCCAAAAATTTGTTGGGGAAATGAAATGACACAGACTGACACATATTACACAGTTCATATGACACTGCTTATCAAGGCCTTGTAGAGATTTCATTTGGGCTTTAAGTTAGTTTGTCCTTCGATAACTTTAGAATTTATTCATAGGCTTAAGGTTTTTATTATTCTTACAAATTTTGTCTCAGTTGCCACCCATTCTACATAAATTGAGTTTATTCTCGTATTTTCATGAGAGTCAGTTAAAGCTGGATCTTTTAGATATCTTTTAAATATCTTTTAGATCCAATACTATTTTATTAATAAAAATAACACTATGCACTCTACAGTGATGTGTGACCTACACTGGGTGATCCTGCCCTGGCATTGGACTCAGTGATCTCTTGAGGTCCCTTCCAACCCCTAACATTCTGTGAATCTGTGATTCTCTTAACTACAACCTATACCTTTTTTAGGCCAATTTGTAAGAGTTGTAAGGCAATATAAATATTACAATACTGAAAGTGTTTCTCCCCACCTAGACTAAAACCAGGCCTAGTGCAGAAAAAGCATAATGATTTGTGAACTAAAATTCTACCTGTTTCACACTAGCCCAGCTGGGTTTCTACAGATTATACATCAGTCCAGAAGCTGGTCATTCATTCTCAAATTGCAAAACCAGTTTTCATTCAATCAAACTATCCAACACATTCCCCAGTGCTCGTGCAGCAGCAGGAGCATGGGATTTACATGGGATCTTTCTGCAAGAGTTGGAATGTTTCACAGCAGCTGTCATGCTGGTTCCATCACTGTCAGTGAGACACCAGTGCTGAAGGGTTCAATGCTGCAAGAGGAAAGCCTGAAGCTTGGACACATGAATTGACCTGATCACATTGCACAGCAAATAGCTGGAAAGGAAGTAAAAAAAAAAAAAATAGGAAAGGAAGTAAAAAAATCCTGACTCCAGGTCTCATTCTCTTATGTCAGGTAATCCTATAAAGCACAAGTTAATGTGATCTTCTTTGTGGACACATGAATTGACCTGATCACATTGCACAGCAAATAGCTGGAAAGGAAGTAAAAAAAAAAAAAATAGGAAAGGAAGTAAAAAAATCCTGACTCCAGGTCTCATTCTCTTATGTCAGGTAATCCTATAAAGCACAAGTTAATGTGATCTTCTTTGTGGTCAGCAGAATGAAGTCTAAGCAATCCCTCCACGTCTGCTTATGAAATACGATCTGGAGCCATCTAGCTAACTTCCAAAGCATCACATTTATTCAGACAAAATTTACAATTCATTTTAATTCAATTTTAAATTCAGTCTCCTAAAACACCCGAAGTTATGGTGTATAATCGTTGGGGTTTTTTTTTTCAGAGAAGAGTTAACAGTTTTATGATGTGTTCCTGTTGCAGGCAGTCAGCATTTCAAATAGGGCTTACATACTGGACTTAAAAATAACTATTAGAAGTTCAGTTCTTTTCAAATAATATGTATTTACCATGTGTAGTGATAACTGTAGCTTAGTGTGACTGAAGTAAAGAGTTGTACCACTAAAAGTTGAAGTTACATCTAGTTCTTTCATATGAAATTCTAGAGGCTTTTTAAGAGACTTTTTTGTAGCTTGAGACAGCATTCTCATGATGCAGAAATATTCATTTACCTTAATGTATCCATATCTATTGGTACTTTATCCTAAATACAATAGTAATGTAAGAATTCAGTGTTGGAATTTTGGGGGACACGAGGTCCTGTAGGTATTATGTTTAAATTGTAACAGATGTGAAAGATGACTTGCTAGTGAAATCAGCTGAGGATTTTTAACTTACTTGATTTTGAAGTCAGGAAGCCCTGAAAGGATTCACCCCAAAAAGAACCAATTGTCATTTACATCTGTTTAAAAGCAGTTATTATTCTGCATGGTGGTGAAAGGCATGAGATCTCATGCTGCAGCTGGTGCAGACTTCCAAACACTCTCTCACAAAACTGGAGGAAACGACACTCAGCATTTTTTAGAACAGCTGACACATTATGCTTCTCCTTCTTCCTTAGAAAAATGCATTCTGTTACTGAACTCCACACTTTACAGTGCAGAACTGGCACATATAATAAAAAAAAAACTTTCAGGATTTCTTAGAATTTCATAAGGAATGTTTAAAATGATTGTTTAAAAATCTTTACCAAGTTATTTTTCAAGTGTCTGGTAAAAGAAGTGATTACATGTGGTGATTTTTGTGTTTTTACTTTATTTTTTATTTTTAATAAATAACAGTTGCTCTTTTTGTTCTCACAGAGGCTGTACTTTGACTTCTTATGACTATTAATGATTTAAACTAAGCTCTATATGCCTCTTGACTGCCTTCAGGCTCTGAGTGTGCAAGGGAAGTACACCACCTAGTGTGCAAATGATTCATTGTGGACCTTAGAAAAATCACTTTATTTAAGCTGAATTCTGCTATCAGCTGGTGCCTGACCTCTTATTACTATCCTTCCCTTTGCTTAAAAAAAACATACACTGCAAAAAATATTTCTTGGTTTATTTAAAGTTTACACCAGTGTATCTCCTTCAGGGAAAGAACCCTGGACAGATTTATGAATCTGTCAGCTTCAAGTAACCCTGTGTGAATCTTTTGGCAGAGATAGTAGGGACTTAGGTTTTCAGATCTGTCTTAACTGGCTCCACTGGAGTGATGGAAGAACCAGCCACAGGTGTCAGATTGCAGCAGCTCAGAGCAGTTACTTAATGGGGGAAAAAAAAAATAGAATAAAATAAATAAATCAGTACTTCATCTGGTAATTAAGTAGCTATACCCGGTGTTTATTCACATTCAGTAATAGTATGTTCCCAGATTGCTGAGAGCTGTGATGCAAGGTGCCTCACATTCCTCTCAATAGTAAAATGATACCTTACAGTGTTATAGTGCATAATGCTTCTATGTTATTACAGTACTTCTGGTTGGAGACTTCCAAAGCATTGGACTAACACTGCTTAATTACACCTCAGCACACTGTACTTAGCTGTGGTGGGTAGGTACCATTATATCTAGACAGCTATAAAGACAGCAGGAACAGCTCATGCTTGGGAATTCTGACTCTTTCTGGTAAGAATAGTGCCTCTTACAGTATACCTTACAGAGATCATAAAACAGAATATAAGCTTTAATGAATTACACAGGTAGATAGATGAGTCAGAATCTTATTTGAGTCCTGTTGATTCTTTTCCAACCACACATCACTGCTCTCCATTGGGCAGGTAGATGTGTCAACATCAGCCTGGAAAATTCATAGCCCTTCTTGTGCAGGACAGTAAAAAAGAGACACCTGTTTGAGCTATTTAATTTCTGGTACTCTTTTTTCCAGTTGCAATACTCCTCCCTTTCTCTGCTTTCAGGTTGATGTAATTAATATCACACTCGATTTTGTAGCATATATACCAAATCTTAGCATGCTTGCAAGATAATTTCATATGCCCCTATAAAAAGGGAGGAGTCCCCCACTTTTTTTTTAATTTTTTTTATTCTTTATTAAAGTGAAGGATAAGTTATGTCTGTGCCCATCTATTTCAGAAAAAAAAATTTCATTTTTGCTATTTCAGAATTGTTAGTGCATGCCTTGTTTACTATGTAATGGTGGGTACTTGTGATTTGTATCATGATGTACTTGAATGGGAAGTGAAATAATACCCATCAGTCTTACTTTTCTATTAATAAGAAAATTATATATACACAATAATTTATATTAAGAAAGATTCTACAAGTCATTAATTGCACTGATTATTTCTACTTAGCTCTTGTGTTTTTAGAATTAGTACCTTTATTTTTTAATACTCTTGAAGCTTTTCCATTTTTTTCAATTCCCAGTTAGTTTCTTGACTACAGATGAAGTAGTTATTTAACTAAATTAGTTGAGGATTGAAGAAAATGTTTTCTCTACATCTGCCAGAAAGCTTATGGCTGTTAAAATCAGGTTTAGCAATTAGCAAACTTGTTCCAGGGTTAATTAGTGACTCACTTTCTTTAAAACATCAGCAGCACATACATAGTACTTATATATTATTTATCTGCTATTTTTAAAAGCTTTAAAATATAATAAAGCTACATTTGAACATTACTTATCTAACTGCTGACTGAGTTTATTTTAAGAAAGTAATAGTTTTAATTAACCTTTGTCTACCTTGATACAGAGCTCTGACAACAAAATGAGAGAAAAGGATGTGTTTTATTGCTATAATTGTCTTTAAAATTGTGCACATGTATTCTCTAACAGTAGCAAGCCTCAACACTAACAAGCTCCCTAAATTCACATCTTTTTGTTCTATGCAGAAGCTGGTTATCACTTTTTTTGGAATAAACTATTCCATATGGCCTAGCAGAGATCAAGGAGTACCATTCACCAATGGTGTTACCTTTTCCAAGGGATGGCTCCAGAGCTCTCCCTTAGGATACCATTCCCTCCTGGAGGATGGGGAGGTATCACAGCACCACTGGAGACACAACACACACCCCTAACCTGGCACGTTCATGGGATACCAGGGCAGGCTCTACAGCTTGTTCCAGATGGGATGAACACTCTCAGCTCTCTTCAAGGTGGCTGTAAGGAATTCCTCTGAGTTCCCCCTTTACTCCTTCCCAAGTGGAGTCTGGCCCTGAGGTACAGAAGCTTTTTTGTTTGCTTATTTCAACACATTTGCAGATGACCTGCAGACAAAACATGCCCCAGTAACAGGATTTACCCACAGAGCCTTTGGAAGGAAGTCCTTAAAAAAAAGCAAATATTGCTTAATAGTAAATGCATTTCATTGTTTTTCCAATGTAGATACTTGAGTGTGCACTGGACCATTTCTGTTCCATCTGAATTGCAAATGGAGGGGGATGAGGACTTCAGCCAGGTAAGATTCAGTCAGACCTCTCATTTCATCCAAGTCTACCTGTATCCCTTTCTCCTGAGCTCAGGAAAAGGTACATTTCCTGCTTTCCACCCTCCTGACAATGTTTTAGTGACTTGCTGTGGTGGACTGGGGAGCTCAGGCTCCTCAGTGAAGCACCAGAGGAGGGGGGAAAGGACTGTGGAAACACAAAGCTGGAGAGTAAGGATGAATGAAGAGAGAAGTGGTTCCTGCCTTTCTGGGCAACATCCTGGGTGTATCACAGATGAATCACTGGAGTGCTAAGGGTGGCATTTCTGAGCTTTATGTTGATTTTAGCTCCTGCAATTTGTAAGTGTGACTATAAGAGTTTATAAGCTTTAATGCATTATGCAGGCTGCACCCTGTGCACTGTTCTTCCACAGATCCTGACCAATCTTCCTAGATGGTCAAACCACAAAAAAAAACACCGAATTAAAAATGAAAAAAATAAATTCAGGATTCATTCAAGGAAACAGTTCTTAAAATGGGAAGATCTGCATAGAACTCCTGAATGTAATATGTAAACCAAATTTTAAAGATGTAAGTTTATGTGTGCCTACACACCTTTCTTCACCATGCTCTTGTGCACTAAAAAGAGACAACTGGAATGGCATGATATTGCTATAATTTCCCTACACACTGATACTAAAATAACTACTTTATCACATTTCTTGCTTTTTTACTAATTATGAAATCTGTTCTACTCCATTAGCCACTGATGAAATCCCATCTTCTTTTAACGCAGAATATTGAAAAGAACTGGGATTCGGGTAAAAATAATTTACTATCGGTCATGCAGTTAAAAGGCAGAAATATGCTCCAAAAGTTAAGTTATAGAAAGGTAGAGGCTTCCTGAGCTTCAAATTTTAACAGCCAGCTGCTGAATGAAAGGCAAGCAGAGACATTCCCTGCCTGCCACGTCTACAGGCAGCGCAAGGAGAAGCCGCGAACACGCTCACACCGGGAGGTTACGACTGCGAAGTTTTTATTTAAGGAGCGGCAGAGACTCAGGGAGCGGTACCAAGGAAGGGAAGATCCGGGCAGCGCTCCAGATGGGTTAAGGAAGAGCCGTAAGCCCGAACCCACCTGCACCGAGTTAATGTGCAACCTCTCCACCCCCTGTGGGTTTCCACACATGCAAGGACTGGCTGGTTAGTGAGTCTGGGCTAGAGCTGCCCATCACCGTGCGGACTTACCGAGCCCCTGTATTTCTCCAGAGACACTAGTTTGCCCCTGATGTTGACAACTTTGAAAGTGTAAAAATCAGGCTCTTTCTGCTGCGTAGCGGAAAAGGCTAAGAGCAGGAGGGCGGCGATTGCAAGGAGCATGGCTAGAGGGATGAGGAAAACTTTGGGGAAGGAAGAGGAAGGTTTGTGCTCCACACTGCCCTCCGGATCCAGCATGCTGCACGGCCCGGCTGCCGAGCCTCCTGCCACGGAGGGAAAAAAAGCGCTGCCGGAAAGGAGGGAAGGCTGCAAACCGAGGAGCTTTTGCAACAGTCTGGCTGCTGCAGAGGGTTCCATAGCAAACCTCCGGAGGATGCATTTGTGGAGGGGTTCAGATACTCTAAAATGGAGTATTTCGTGGTGGTAGTGGTATATTAAGTAAGACCTTTATGGGTACAAGACAAATGAAAGTGCTCGTTGGCTCAAGAGCAGGGATGCTGCGTGTGTCCGAGGAACACGGGTCAGATGGAGAGCTCTGCTTGAACTGGGAAAATGAGGGATACAGTCCCTGTGATTTTGACAGTGCCTTTCTAAAATGATACTAACTATAGCATCCAGTAATTGCGGTGTGATGTCAAAGGATACCAGTGGCTTGGTTGCTACTGGTTACTGATGCAAGTGAAGAGGCACAGCATACAGTCAGCAAAGGCAGAATTTGCTGTGCACTGTATCATGTGAAACACAGCACCATGACCCAGGCCTGCAGGAAATTCTTCTCTGCACACACCAGGTTTGCAACAACTGAGTGGCTAGACCACTGGTCTTGACAGTGTGATCTGGGAGAAACCACATTACCAAAGGGTTTTTAAGCAAGGAAGAGGCATTACACATCAAGAACTTGATTTGGTGAAAAAGCTTTCAGCTATACAGAGCCAAACCACTGCTTCAGCAAACTGATGCCACTCTTGGATTGTCTGTAAGAAAAAATTAGCCATTGTACCATTTGCCTGCTGCAAGAAAATTATTTGTATATATACACTAACAATAATAGCACTTGATGGTCACTGATTCTTTCTTGGACTGAGAAACTGGTCATGCCTATGACTCTGATAATTCTTGGCAAAAGAAAGAAAAATGTAGTGATTTACAGAAAAAAATTAAGTAGCACATCCAAGGTGTATTGGAAATCTATCTTTTGAAGAGCAAATTACATTTTGCAATCTCACTTGGTGATTTTATTTCTCCATAACTGAGTTTTGGTAGATCTTTGTGTTGATTAAATTTGGTTTGGTAAGTTGAACATAAGTGGCATTACAGTGAGTGAAGAAGCCCTGTATAACTAGTTGCAAAATTTAATCATAATTTTCAAATATTTCATATTTTTCATTTTTTAAAATGTATTTCAGCTTAAGTAGACACCCAGCATTGAGGAATAACGTGATATGTTAAAAAAACATATGGATGGAAAATCCTCTACCACACTGTCAATGGGGCAGCTATGCTGTGCTAAGAATCTGAAGGTCTCATCTTCACAGCTAAGTGCTGTGAAAGATATTTCTGTATATTTTCCTGACTATAGTATTGACCAAGAACCTTTCCTTTAGAAGACAGTCAAGATTTCCTCATTTTATAAATAAATTACCTATGAAGCTTGAGTTTCTTCAGACAGTTGGAGACAGAAATAAGGCTTAAGTGTAGTATTTGAACACATTAAAAAAAAACCCAAACCTAGTAAATCCTTAAAATTGTTTAAGAAAATAATCCCAGCAATTAAAATAATTTAACATATGCATTAATTAGCAGAATATTAAAAATAAATCTACAATACACGTGCATTTTTTGAGGCATAATGATGTGGTAGTTTGGGTAGAGGACTAAAAATGAGGTATCATGCTACAACATGAGACATGCAAGCTTTTGCTCTACAAAGGGCCTATAAAATCTGCTTCCTACAGCTTTATGATTATTGTCTCTGATTTCTAGATAAAATTCAGTGGCTTTCAGAATTTTATTTTCTTCTAGCAACTGAGCCCAGAGTCTGAAAGTTTTTGATCACTGGCACTGAACTGGGAAATCTTTAAATAGTGGCCAGCTGGCAACAGAATTCAGCTTCCCTTTTTCTTCCATATTTCTATATTGCTCCCTGCAATGACACATTCTTTGATATCAGCAAAAAAGGGAGGATTGTTTCTGAATGCACACGCTATGTCAAAGACTTGGCTTTATAGTGATTCAAGTTTTCAGAGCCAAACTCCATGAACATTTCACATGAAAGTCTATCCAACTATTTGAACTAAATGTGATATACTCTAATAAAATTTCAGCTTGCAGGAAAAATGCCAGTCAGGTTTGCAAACTGGCGTGTGTTTGCTCACTAGCATGTGTAAATGTTGATCAAGGAGGACTGTCTCCAGAAGCAAGTATAATTTAGTTACTTTCGCAATTTACTCTTTGGCCTACTAAACCTATTTAAAAATCTTTGTCAAATAGGACTGGGCTGAAACCACCAGCTGTCCCCAAACAGCACAGAAGCAGCACTGTGGTTTCTGTCACTGCTGACCTGGGCTGGATTGTCCCACATTCCAAAAGGTGAAAGCTCATCCCATTATCCTGAGCTACACAATCCTCGTTTCAATAAATGTGAATTTCAAGTGAACCACAAAAAAAGCAGATCAGCTTTAAGGATCACACTGACTTCACAGTACATCCAGAAGAACGCCTTGCCGGTATTTATAGAATCCAGTATTACAGATTTTGCAACTTTTGTTCGCCTATACCTACCCAAGCCGCTCTGGGGTAGTGTTTCCAGCACCACCCTGCACACGGTTGTTCCTGCTTTCCTTTATTAGTTCGACCATCTTTTTACACTCCTCGCTCTTCTGGAAAGGCCTCCAGTGCCAGCAACATGACATCTGACTGCCAAGAGGAGCAGCACCCTACCAGATCACCGGGAGATTTGCCATCCTCGAAAACCCTCGGCCAGTTTCTTTAGGTCACCTTCCAGCATTGCCAAGAGCCGGGCGGGCCAGCTCCCCCTCCCCGAGACCTGCGAAACTGCCAGCACACACGATGGCCAAGATGCTGTCCCTAAGCTGCAGCTGGGGCCGGCTTCACAGCCAAGGTCAGGGAGCCAGGAGCCATTTCTCCCCCCTCGGCGTCTGCTTTGTGTGGAGCAAAGCCCGGGAGCGGGCGGGGTGCGGGGGACAAGGCCGAGGCCAAAGAACCTCCAGGCGGGCCCTAACCCCGCTCCACAGAGCCGAGAGTGCGTGGAGGAAGAGGCCGGAGATGACAAATAGGGTAGAATAATACAAAAAAAAAAGGAAAAAAATTGGATCGGCTGTAGAGGGGATTAAGCAAAAAACAACAACAAAAAAAGCCCAAGCGGAGGTGCTGATTCCCGCATCCCCATTCCTACCGCGGTGCTGGGGGAGAGAGGCCGAGGGGCAGCGGGGTGTCTACGTCCCCTCCCCCAGCGGAGGGGGAGTTTCCGAGGCTCCCCCGGCAGCCGGGATCGATGCGGACCGGACCGGTCCGGCAGAACCCTCCGCCCGCCCGCCCGCCCCCGCGGCTCCCACCCCCCCCCCGCCCTCGCCCCACAATGCATCTCGCGGCGCGGCTGACATGGCGGCCGGGCCGGACTGAGCCGCTGGCGTCGGGGCCTCCAGCAGCTGGAGCCGGGCATGGCGGGGGAGCAGCCCCGGCACCCCTAGCGCCACAGCCAGGTACGGGCTCCAGGGGCCGGGGGGGACCCCGCCCAACTCCTGCCCCGGGCTGGGGGGGTGTCTGGGAGCGCTCTGCTCTCTCCCCCCCGCAGCGGAGCGGGAGGGAAGGAAGGAGGGAGGGAGGAGGGCTCGGGGGGGGCCCTCTCCGCGTCGGCGCCCCCCGCCTCATCCCGCGGCGCCCCAGCTCCGCCCTGCCCCGGCCCTCCTGCCCGTGCCCCGCCTGGAGGGCCCCATCGCGGCCTCCCGGCATCGCGCCCGGGCAGGGTGGCGGCGCCGGGGCTGCCCCCCTCGCTCCCGGCCTGGGGGTGTCGGTCATGGCCCCCGAGGGGGGGGGGGGATGGCGGCCCCAAGGTCAGCGGGGAGCTGGGGACGGCCGCATCCCGGCGGGCTGGAGTCCTGAGGGGCAGTGCCGTGGCTGCGGGTCCGTGGGTGTCTGCCGGGCGGGAGCTGGGTGCGTGTTGTTCTGCCAGCCAGCGGAATTAAATACGGGGAGGGGGAGAGAAGGGGAGAGCGTTGGGGTTGGTGAGGCTCCCCCGGGGAACGCTCCCCTGTCCTGGGCTGTCCCCCCCCTCCTTCCTCCGCCGTTTTTATTTCTTCCTCAAGCCAAAGGTTCTCCTTTCGGTGGGTTGTGATGTTGCTTGAAATGACACACGGGCATCCCTTCGCCTGTGTGTTTGTGCTCTTTTGTTGGCTTAGCTCGTATACAAATACAGCTGAACGACTTCTCTGCTTTTGCAGTGTGTTGCGGTTTGCCAGTTGGCTCAATGTGCCAGATTACCTGAGGCCTTGCTGCTCCTGAGGTTGTTTCTGGGTATATCAAAGAAAGACAAGCTCATAACACGCAGAGAAAACAATATAAACAGGTTTAGGCTGGGGGAGGGACCAGTACGTGAAAAAAAGATATTTGCATCTAAGTATGGATCTAATAATTTTTTTTATATTCATGGCACCTCCTCATCACTTAGCTTCCCGAGTACTGTGCCTTGAGAGTCGTTGCATTTGCTTCGAAACAGAGGATATGTGTTGTTTCTGGTTTTGTTTGACCTGTGTTCCCAGTTTCAGTAGGTGTTTTTTGGATAGTCTGACCTCAGATAGTAATGATGTAATTATTTCCGTGACAAGAAAAGTAAACCAGCCGTGGAATTACGACTTAATTACAGTATCTGGCAGAAGACGTGCAATTAGGAGTGACAGGTCTCCTTTACAAACATCAGCTTTGCAATGAGCTTTTGAAAGAAATTCCCTATTTAACTATAGTGAAAATACCATCTTAAGATTAATTCTGGGATGAAACCACCATTTCCCAGAACGTAAGTATGGGAATACTTTTCCAGAAGTTCTGTACAGAGGAATCAGAAAATTCCTTTTGTGTTTGGTTCTTGCACAGGAGGCAGCTGGGACTTTTCTCTCATGCCTCAGCTAGGAGTGGAAGAGCAACTGCCAGGTGCCACAGGGACACCTGCACAATGTGGGGCATTTACCTGCTTCTTCCTCTGAAGGGAACTGAAAGAGAAAGGAGAGCAGGATTTCCCTGTGTCCTACTTGAAAGCAAGACATCCCTGGGGAGCTCCTCTTAAATGTCTGGTGAATCTGTTTCTCAGTAGTGGCTCTGGATTGTGTATTCATATTGATACCATAAGGCAGTGCAGAATTGTGCCCAGCTGAAACTGTGTCCTGTTTCACAGTTGTAATGCTTGCTTTTGAAGTTTCATGAAACGTTTCTACTAAATTTAATTTTGTCCCTATCTTAATGAAATAATGTAATACTGAGACTGACTTGGACTGAGAACTTGTAGAAAGAAGGATCTTGAAATTTGCATGGTGGATTAATTTGCAGAATGGAAGCAATCCAGGGGAAGTCAACATTTCTGATGCTTTTGGCACATTAAGACTATATTGTGTATTTGATAAATTGTTTAATTGTACAGAAATGATAGACCAGTAGCTTTAGCTGAGAAGTACTAAGAACTTACTAATTAAATTTAGTAACAATGTGAATCCCATTTTTAGGTTTTTTTCTTTTTGCCAGAGGCATGCATGCATGTATCTGTACTCCTACTGTATCCTTGGTTCATAATTTTTGTTCTGATATTCTAGCAATATCTCTGGAAAAGAACAGTTTATCAGATGTTCTTAGATTGTATTTTTTAATCTCTGTTGATAAATGACATAATATTTCCAGCAAGAAGTAATTTTCAGATTTTAGGTTTTTGTGTCAGCAAAGCTTGACTTGGGAATCTGGAATCAGTTTTGTGTTACAAACGATTTTGACCCAGCCTGTGTGTCAGCTGTATGGATGTATTCTTCACAGCTTCTCTAAAGTACTGATTTTCAGCATATTTCTTTCAGTAGTGAAAGTTCTGGATCCTTGTAAAGCAGATGTAATGATACTGCTGGAAGATCCATTTTATTTAGCTGTACTTTGTGACTGGTGAAAAGTAGCTAAAGATACAGTTTTGTTACAGGTTTGTTGATACACACAAACACACACACATTGTTTATCTAGTGATCACTCCTTAGAAATTTTCAGTCCATCACTTTGCAAATACAGCATCAGGGCTTTCTACTGGTTTATGTATCTTCACTAAGCCCAGGATGCTTATTCTCTTGCACCCTGGTTTGTGTGTTAGATTTTGCATGCACTGCACTGGCTTCCTTCTAGATAGATTTTGGTAGTAGTGTGCTTACTATCCTAAATTCAATAGCCTGTAGAAACTAGAAGATCTGGAACACTGCATAGAATTTATATGTGTTACTACTAGGGATACCTGTGGCTTTATTGGTGGTGGAACCCAAAGCCAGAAATCTCTGATAGTTTTAGTTTTAAGTACTTTGGAAAGGCATCAAGAACTGATATTGGTTTGTCCTAAGTCATGTGTAGTTCACCATAAAATTGGCATAAATGTGTGATAACCTTTTTTAACTTCTGGCATATAATATGGGGGAAGCTTGAATGATTTCTACAAGTTCTTGGGACACAAAAATGGGACTGGGGCTCAGTTCAGAAAAGAGACACACATCCCCCAAGTTCCTCAGGACTGTCTGTAGATGTTACCTGTGCTGCAGTCTGAGCAGAGTGTAGAACACAACCTTACCTTTTGTTTCAGTCCGTGGCTGTAACCTTTGTTTGCTGAATTTCCTTTTAATTTTGTTGAGGAAGTTCAGCAAGGCTCTGTTGGTAATCAGCTGGGAGGGGGGAATGAGGTTAATCACCCCACTGACTGTTGGTAGGCTGGCTGGGGAGATTGGAGCTTAAGGGACAGTCCTAATGAAACAGATAACAGCAGGTCTAAGATAAAATACAGGGCTCTCTATCTCAAAGGAGGGAGTGCTTTATAGAAACAGTGATAGCAATTATGTTCCTAGTGCTTTTGCTGTTTATATTTAATGTAGTACTCCCAGGGGAAACAAAACTTACCAGGCTGTTCTTTTTTTTGTTCTTTTTTTCTTTTTTTTTTTTTTCCCTTTAGTTGCTCTTCTGTGCTCCTGTTACTTTAGGACATTTAAGTAAGTTGAGACCAAAATTTACAACATATTCAAAGTCATTTCAAAAGACTGTTGAGAATGTGTGTTTTCTGGACAATTAATGCCTGATTAGAGCAGGGGTCTCTGCTGGGGGAAAGCAGGAGGAAGCTGTGTTTCCTCTTAGGGAGCAGCTAAGAACCTGTCAGTGTGAATGTTCCTTCAGCACATTTCCTCTGCTTACCCAATGGGTTTGTGATCAAGGGTGTGACAGAGGAGCTCCAAATTAATGTCTAGGAGAGGAGGAATATTGAGTTCTGCTGCTAATAATTAAAATAGAGATGTTTTGCAAAAGGACAACTCGGAATGCAAGAGCTCCCAGTTCAACTCCAGCCTTTATCTTTGAAGAGGCCCTGTTATGGCAAAGTCTGGCCCTAAATGTATGCTTTTGAAGGAGTTAAGTAAGTTGAACAACTTGAGAGGAAGAAGTAGAAGGGCAAATGGGTAGAAAGAGCTTCTTGAAAGTGGTTTGGTTTTTTCCACTTTGGAAGTAAGCCTTACCCTGAGTTTTTGCAATTCAAATGCAGAATTTTCTAATGCTAGTCTGAGAAAAGGAGGACACAAAAGAAGCTGGCAGAAATGAAAGTGAAACAACCTTGCTCCTAGTTTCATGAACCTAAAATGAATTCTACAGTAGAGAAATAGAAGCTGATTTTAAGCATTTTTAATTGGATTGTTATAGGTATGCATAGGCTTAATAATTTTCTAGAGTTTTAGATGGTATCTTCTCTGAACTCAAGCTGTTGTATTTCAACCTGAGTATTTTTCTACAAAGTGCCAGGGTGCTGAGCCAGATTTCAGAGGGGTAACTGGCACTGTACATTCAGAAAGCAGAAGAAAGCAAGTCCCCTGTAACACCAGGATATTGAACAAATTAAAAATGGTGAAATGCTTTAAACAGGTGAATCATACCCCAGCTGCAGATGCAGGTGAAAAACTGGTTTTGTTGCCAGCCTGCCAGGAAGGAAGTTTTTCTTTGATGAAGGGTCTCACAATTTGCTCTGAGCCTGGTCTTGTGAATCAGACCTGCCATCCAGATTTCTAGAAAGATGCCACCTCAGCACTGATTCACTCCACTCTAGTGTTTTGTTTCCAACCATGTTATTCTTTTCAGAGGTGCTCCTTTCCCTCTCTCGTATGTAGGTGCCAATATCTGACAAAAGAGGAAGGATCTTTTTTGAGACTGTCTTCTGCTTACTAGTGGTTTTTGTTGGTGGTGGTGGTTGGTTTTTTTTTTTTTTCATTTTGAATGTGAAGTTTCCTTAATTGGTTTACTTTGCAGTTCTTTGCACTTCTGTGAGATGGGATGTGGTCACTATTGACTGTGTTACAGCAGTTTTGGTCATTTTTTTGTTGACTAAATCATTTTGGTATTAAAGAACAGAAGATAAAAAGCAAACAAAAATGCCAAAGTACAGCAACATTATTGTTGCACTTGTATTCCCAAGTCTGAATTTTGTTGTGGAACACTTTTTATTTTGTACAGGTGATTATTATTGTCTTAGGAAATTTCATTACTCATCTTTATTCATATTTCTTAGGCGTAAAGAATGTATCTGTGCTTTGTAACCTCAACTACTTGCATTTCATTACACCCATTCTATTAATACTTAATGTTGTTACAGTTCCCCATTTATTAGTTAGGTTATAAAGACACTTTTTATTAGCAGTTTCCCCATTTTTTTCCCCCATCACATTTGTTCATTTGATTAAAGCTTTTATATCTCCTTATATAATTGTGTATTTTATTGAATGGGTGAGATCAAATCATTCGAGCCTTCGGTATAATTTTTATGGATTTTTTTTTTTCTAAAACCTCCTTGCAAAATACAGATCTAACAATCTGACACTTCCAAAAAGCAAATCCAAAAGAGCAAAGCGAAGCCCTTTTTTTCCTCCAGTGCTGGGGTTTCATGGTAGCTTTAAGCTGGAAGTGGTGCCAAGAGAAGCTGTCCCCACCCTACTAGTTGTTGTTACCAGCTCCTCCTCCTCCTCCCTTGTGCCAGCTTTATGTTCAGCTGGATTGGTTTTCTGGTTTTGTTCACTGCAGAACTGCACAAGGGAGGGAGCAGCTGGAGGAGTGGGAGTAAGTAGCCAGGCTTGGAAGAAGGGTTTTGCTGCTCCTGTCAGGATTGGTGCTGACCTGGGCTGCTTTTCAGTGAACCTGGAAATGTGACCTCGGTTTGCACCAGGCTGGAGTTGAAGGAGTGCATGGATGTTGGAAAACAAACCAGGAATGGGACTGATGTGTGTATGTGGGGTTTTTTTTGGTTGTTTGTGGGGTCTGTCGTCCCCTTCCTCCCTTTTCAGGTCAAGCAGCTAAACCATGAGGAATAGTTTAGAATTTGGAAAATGCTACTCTCTTTCAGTCTTTTTTTTTTTTTTTTGACATTAAAAACCTCCTTCACAGTAGAGCAGAGTTTACAGCTAGCAGAGTTTACATTCTGTGTGTGTAGCTCCCATCTCACCCATCTGCAGAGCAGGGCTTTATACACCATGGGGGTCACAGACCAGAGTAATTCAGGCAGCTTGTGGGGACCCTGGGCTGTTCTGATCACACTGAGACTGGAGCAGCACTGGTAGAGTGGGCAGTAGTTCCTGGTGCTGAGCTATGGGGAGGAATTACTATTTAATCTTATTGATTTTTTGGTCTTTGACTTTTGGTCTAGAAGTAAGAGCCAGGTGTAATCATTATTTAATAGAAAATATTTGTCATATTAACTAACTGTATTTGTGAGATAAAACACTTAGGCATTGGAATGAATTGAGTAATACAGGTGTTTGTTTTCTTTTACTGAGGACTGTGGTGTTGACATTAACTTCATGAAAGTTCTTGTGCGGTTTTTTTTGTTTGTTTGTCTGTCTGGGTTTTTTTAATTTTGAAAGTTAATGTGTATTTTAAATTATGGTAGTAGGGGCTAAAAACCATTTTTATTATGTCCTTTGTATCCTGAAATACTTTTTGATGTGTTTCCCTTCAAAGTGTGTTTGTGAGAGAGAGTGATTCCATTGTATAGCCTAGAAAAAAAATTATGTCCTGTATATCCATAATACTAAGAAAATTGGGTTGTTTTGGTTTTTTTTAGCCAGACATTTTTATTTGATCCTTCCTTCTGGTCCTTATTATTTAACTATGACAGTACATTGTGATACTTGTGGTAATTGTAACTTATTGATTTGTCTATGACTTCTTCACCAGATTACAAGCTGTTTATTTTGATGTGTTGTGGATCATGCTTTTATCAACCAAATCTGGAGGTGGACAGCAAAGAGAGAAACTCTGTGTTCCTGAACATTGTGTCTTCCTATAGCTCTATAAAATTGTCTTCTATGGCTAATACTTCATTCTCATAATTTGTTTATGGTATCTCAACAGTATTTTTAAAAAAAGTAAACACAGATTCTTATAATAGAGTCCCTCTTCATTTTCTATATTAGTAATTGCTTACAAACAGACCCACTTATTCATGCTCAGCTTCCCATTGGCAAAACAGTCTCTGAGTTGTTGCCAACATAAAGCTCAGATGATACACCTCCTAAAGGACTGAGGTTTAGATGAGCAAAGTTAAACTGTAGCTAAACAAAATATTTACTGTTTTGGTTTTGTGGATAAATAAAATCTTATGTAATTGGTGGCAGTTAACTTATATGAGAATTTTATCTGTCAGAAATATGCTTAAGGATCTGGATACAGGTGATAGGTCAGGTTTAATAATACTTTGAATTTTATCTCTAAATACTTTTTTTAATCAGTTAATGAAATGGAGCTTACTTTCTGGAAGCTGAATTAGTTTTTCCTCTGGTGGCTAATTTGAGCAATATGCTTATTGAGTGGTATTTTTTGGTGTGTTATATTTTTTTCTTTTTCCACTGTAGTTGCAGACATCTTGGTTCTTGGTTTTTTCAGAAAGCCAAAAATAGGAAGGAAAGAAGAAAGCAAGCTGTTGGCAGGTTTATCACTTGAGGATTTTTTGCCATGTTCTGCCATTTTTCATCTCTTCCTATCTCCTCTTGTAAATAGAGATGAGGATGATAAAAAATTTTAATGAGTTTTACTTCAGTGCAGAGTGTAGTATGAAAATTCATTTATGCCTACAAGGGGAATGTTCTTCCTATCATCATTTTTAGTTACACTTTTCTTTAGAGATGCTTATTTTAATGCATTTTTTTGCATAGAAGTTTGATGTCTTCCTTTCATTAAAAAAAATTCTGATTATTTCTTCAGTAGACAATCAGCTACGATCCTTGCCTGCACAGTGGATTTAAAATCAACTGCAAATTGCTGAAGAATTGCACTTCAAGTGGTCTCAAGAGACAGGAGAAGCAGGTCTTCACTATAATGGAAGAGGCCAAGAGCTCAAAGAATGGAAATCATGACCCAAGGAAGTCTGCCCGTCTTGTTGGTGAGGAAGGCAAAGCAGTCAAAGTTACAAATAATCAAAATTATAAACATAATAGAAATGACAAATCTGTGAAGGATGTTGGGAGAAGTTCTCCAAGTGGGAATAGCAGCAAAAAAGGTAAACAAAGTGATGTTTGTTCTGAAAAACAAGGAGAAAACAAATCATGCAAAGCAAACAGTTGTATGCCTGGGACTAAAGATACAGGCTCAAACCTTCAGGATCGAAGTCATGGAAAAGCAAAAAAATTTTCTAATTTATCAGCAGTGGAAAACCTGAAGCAGACAAAATCTCAACCAGTGGGAGAAAACTTTCCAGGCTCCCATGTTTCAGGGAATGGGATCAGTGTGGAAAGCTTAACAGCCACACAGAAAGGGAAACTGATGCTGGAAAATCCAGAGGGAGTTCATGCTTCAAAGACAAGTGTTGATCAGACTGGTGACCCTGGTAAGACTGCTTCAGATCAAAGAAGAATGGAACATAAGCCTGATGACTTGAGTGAGTATTATTCAGCACTGCTTTATTCAGTTTTCTTCTGGTAAAATTGTCAACCAACTAAAATGGGCTTTTGAAATGTTTCTGTTTTTGTATTTTTTGCACCTATAATAATGCTGGTTGCATTTAGAGATACCATGGTATTGATACAAGCATATTACTTAGACAATGAGAAATTGTGGTAATAGCTGTCCTCCTTTTCTCGTGTCTAAGACTTAAACATCTTTGCAAGATGCTTTGTATGTGGTTTTCAGGCAATTTTGTCAATGTTGTGTCTTTGAGAGGGGAGAACCCTTCATGATATCCCTGCCACTTACAGGAATGGCAGATACTGCTTTTCATAAAGAATGGGGAAAATCTGCTAGAAAACATTTTTTTGTAGGTGGGAGGAAAACTACCTTGTTTTTCTGTGATAGTTGTGTTCTTTTTGTTGATAAAAGCATTTATAATAGTTTTGGCTTGTGGCTATTCAGTTAAGGGAGTTCTGGAATAGAAACAGTCCATCAGTGGTTGTCCTTATGAGTATTTACTCCAAGACATTTTTCCATTTCAGAATTAAAATGATGGATCTGGCATTGTCTCACTTCAGGTTAGCTCCCTAGTTCAGAATTGGCCACACTTCTTCAGAAATGTAGGTTTTTTCTAATTAAAAAGCTGTTTTAAGATGACATGCCAATGCAGGCCTTTGCTTTGAAGTATTTCCCACTACTGAAACAGTTACAACAGTGGCATCTGTGGAAATACTAGGAAAATATTGAAGTTTGTTTTTTTGGTTTTTTGTTTTTTGTTTTTTTTTTTTTTGTTCATAAAATCTTAACAGAAAAACCAAGTTGAAGTGGCACCATCCTGTGTTCAGTCAGCTCTTTGTAGACCACCATCATGTACTGTAGGGACCACGTGTTACTGAGAAACCAGGACTTGAAAACTTGCTCAGTTCTGATTCCTGGCTATTCTTGGAGCACAGATCTCAATTGAGAGAAAGGAAAAAAGAAAAAAAGAACAGAATGAAACTCAAAAATAAATAAAAAGAAAACCAAAAAACAACCCACAAATAATCCTCAGTTTTGCTGATGTAAAAACTATTGGAATACTTTAAGAGGTAGATGCTTGTATGCCTTGGTGGACTGTGAACAAATAGGAATCTGGAGGAACTGGCCTTATGGAATGGATCTGCATGTTTGTGGGCAGCAGCATTCCAGAGCTCTGTGGTTGCTACCCATGGGCAACAAGGTGCTCAGATGGGACTCCAGCAGCCTTCTGAATTGAGGGCTTGGAATGCCTGATGAGTGGCTATGCAAGATCATTTGGGTGAATGTCTGCAAGGCAGTTCAATGGCTGTTTCCTTACCAAAATAGACTGTAAAAATATTTAAGCCACATTTTTCTTATTTTTGTTGTCGAGCATCAGGGCGTTGAGTACTTTTTCTCTTTTTGATAGCGCTTCTTAGTCTAAGAAATCCAAAATACTTTGTAACATACTGGAAAGATTCTAACATTTAAGGTGATGTTGGCCAGCCTTTGGACAAAAAAACTGGAATGTAGCTCTAATTTGTGTCTGGCACCTTAATGAAATGCTCCTAACTGCTCTGTACTTTCAGTTGTCCTCTGCTTGAGCTACTCTGAAGAAAATAACTGTTTCTTTCTTTAGGTAAAGTTAAGAATTCTGAATCAAGTAAAGACCATGCTTTGGAAACTGATTATTTAGAAAGCACCACTGCTATTGATGAATCTAATCTGACAGTTGAACAGGAACTGGGATTGAAACAAGCTGAAGAACGTCTGGAAAGAGATTATATCTCCCGACTTGAAAAAGTAGGTTGAGTTATTTATCAGATAAAAAAGAAAATGGGTGTCTTTCATTATCATCACCATATTTCTAGTTAGGTGGTGTTTCTGCTAGAGCCTGTTGCTTCTTTCTTCTTTATGATTAATCACTTAATGATCTAAGATATTATCCCTAGTAGTTGACTAGTCATTCATTGTGGCAGATGATGTGAAATGAAAATTAAGTCTTCCTTTTGTAGCACCTGTGGTATTTGTAGAATAACAATTTATAATTCTATAGACAGAAAGGTTTACAGTTGCATTACTTACCTTACATTTCCAACCCTAGCCATTCTATGATGTCCATGATTCTAGAAGGTTAGGTTACCTGGAAACTCAGAAACTTTGCACTATTTTCAGTATATTACCCTTCTGTCAGTCCAAATCACCTATGTTAAAGATGCCTCTATAAAAATGTTAGTCTAAACTGTTCTTAATATTATTTCCAGTGAAATACATTTCAAGCTCATTGTAGGTAACTCAGAAGTTTTTCTTACTGTCTAATGTGTCTCTTCTAGCATTTTAATCCCTTACATCTTGGTTTATGAAAATAACCATAAGTTTTTACTTCTTACAGCAGCTTTCTCACATTTGAAGGTCACTACTCTTCCTGCAGTCTTATGTTCTTTAGGCTCATTCTTTGGTCTGAGGGTTTCTTAGTTACTGATTCCTTTTTGTTGCTTTTCTGTAGGCATCTACCATGTAACTGGTGTCCAAAATTGGACATGGAGTTTCAGCTGATGTCTTACATGTAAAGAGGAAAGCTGACTTCATCTGTCTGAAATGCAGCATTTGTGTTTAAGAAACATGCTTTTTTAGCAGCAATATAATGTTGGATATTACTTTGACCAGCAGCAATCCCTATACCCTTTTCTGAAAAAATCCCTGATCAGGTGTTCCCAAGCCCTGTTTTTTTTGCAGTTGATAACACCTAAAGAGGAATAGTATTTTGCTTTGATATTATTTAATTGCAGCTTATTTATTCCGCTGCTCTAATTTGTTGTGATCTCTAAACTTTTGTCATCTTCTGTAACCTCTCCCAACTTGGTATATTTCACACTTTTAGTCAGCACACCCTCTATTGCATTTCCTAAATCTATAACAAATACTTGACTCCAGAAGGACCTTGTTGAAGAATAACTGGCACATGCTCTTAAGTTGGTGAAGAACCAGGATAGGTATGTGTGCTCTGAGGGCAGTTTTCTGAGCAGTTTTGCTCTCACCTTACTGTTCTTCATTTGGATAGTACTTATGGTCTCCTTTTGAGACTGGTATTATGACAAGTGACAAAAATTTTCTAAAATTCAAGATGCAGCATCTTCTGTTGCTTCCTCAAGCCCTATGATTTTATCTTTAAAAAAGCAGCTATAAAACTGGTCTAGCGCAGTTTGCTCATAGCAGATCAGTCTGTCATCCATGACCTGGTTTTGTGTGCTTATTAATAACTTATTACAGTAACTTTCTGGGGGCTAAATCTGACTGGTCTCTAATTCCTTGCTTCTCCCTCTTTAGCCTTTTAAGGATATTCTTAAATTTTGCTTTATAATAAAGGTAAATTTAAAAAATAACGACCTTTCCGGCAACATCTGTTGACATAATACTGTATCAGTATTGTAAAGAAATACCCATTTTTAAAAAGAGAGTATTATTGCTAATACTCATTCAGTTTTAGAAGAGTGGTAAAGTGTGTTTGATCTGCTTCAGTCATCAGATACCAAATACTTGAAACTTCTGAACTGGCCAAGTGTAATTGTCTACAACTTGTTTTCCAAATGGATGTTAATCATTTTACTAGGTATCTGTCTCATAAGAGACAAGGATGAAGATAATTAGTAGTCAAAGCATAATGACCATGTTATTTTAAAGTGATATTTACCATGTAGATGGACAGCATCTTTTTTTTCTTTCTTTTTTTTTCCCCAAAAAAGCAAAAGATCAGACTCAGTAAGTGGAAAAACTTGCCCAAATTTCACATTAGTTCAGGTTTCTGTACAGTAAGTCAAATGTGCTTAATTGATCTATAATGCACTTTAGAGTCTTAAAATGGTGTTCTCTGTCCATTCGTTGTTATGTCACTGTTCAAACATCTGGTGTTTTCAGTATACTTTTTGGGTTTAGTAAATATAGACGAATGAGAATTAGGATGAAAATGTTATGTAGGGTATTTCTCATTTATAACTAATAGCAGTTACTGGAAAAATGCTGACTACTCTGGAGGAAAAGTAAGGCTTTTTGTTGGGGCCCTTTTGTCTTTGCACTGAGCCAAAAGGTTTCCAGTCTTTGTAGCTGTGTTTAATTAGAGAAAGAAAACACAACTGCAGATTGAAGTGCAGTGTTTGTTAACAACCCCTCATCTTTGCAGCAGTGGTCCTTCTGCCTTTTAGTCTGATAGTTCTGGGTGGTTTCCTGGTTGAATAAACTCCACAGTGAGCCCTCTTGAACCCTAGGAAAACAGTGATTTCCACCTCCACCATCTTCTGAGTCTTGGCTGCTGCTTGCAGACTCCCAAGGGGTCTCCATTTGTGTACTCCATCTCTCCCAGCCTGGCTGTACAAAAAGGAACTTCTTTCTGTGTGTTTCTTGAGTTCTGAACATCTCAAATTCCTCATCCACATGGAATAATCTTACTCCTTGCCAGAGGATCCCACCTTATCCAGACTATAGTCATTAGTAAGCTAGAAACTGGCTGTCTTCCTCCTTGTTGGCCAGCTGCACCCTTTTTAATAGAACAAAAATGGAGCACTTGCACTGTAAATATGCTGGCCCAACAACAACACCATCTGTCATAACATCTATAGTAGATAATATGATGAATCCTTCCCCTTTTCTCATCAGAGAGAGGAAGATAGATGCTGAGATTTAATAAATCCCCATAGTTATTAAAAGCCTGAGCTGACAAGGGAATGGCTTACTGGTGGCTTTAGGTCAGCCTTAAGAGGTGTAAACTCTTCAGTCTTCATCTTGCCTCACTAAAATTTTCAGAAGTGTAATATTGAAGTCATCTCACCTCCCTTCCTCACTCTCCTCGCTAGTCATTTGGGTAAAAATCCATTTCCACTGTGATTTTTTTGAAGATTGCTTAACGTTAGCAAAGCATCCTGACTTTGCAAGCATTAAATAATTATTAAATACAATTTATTGTTTAAAAAATTGAGTTTTTCTGACACTTTTGGCAGAAACATTTCTTTTAATCTGTGTCCCTCTTTCCTCAGCGCTCCCCAGAATACACCAACTGTCAGTATCTATGCAAGCTCTGCCTAGTTCACATTGAAAATATCCAGGGAGCTCACAAGCATATTAAGGAAAAACGTCATAAGAAAAATATAATGGTAAGTTAACAAAATTTTGACTTTAAAAAAAAAAGTTTTTTTGTTTGTTTGTTTTTTGGTTTTTTTGTTATGTGGTATGTTTTCTTTGATCAGCTTAGTTTAGGTGAAAGTTTGTGTGCTGAGAAGAGATCCACAAATTTCTGGTGTTCACTTTCTGTTTGGGAGGAAGGGCTTGATGATCTGTCCAGGCAGGGAGGGAAATTTTTGGTCATTGCTTCTGAATGAGTGGTTCTGAGTAGGGGGAGTTCATCACACTTTTGGTAAAAGAGGGTGAAGTAACTTAGGTGAGGAACCCTTTTATTTTTTCTGTTTCTTCCAAAAATCTTGGCAACAAGACCTTCAGGTGGGATTTGAGATGTTGGTTTTTTTGTGGTTTTTTTTCTCTTTTGTCTGACTTGTAAAGTTTGTATTTACATCCGTTCTGTGTTGGGTAGGTGGAGGCAATAGTATGTCTAGACAAAAAAAGAAAAAGAATATTAAAGTAGGGAGGTTAGAACTCAGGTTCTAAGTCACTCATCATCTCCCTGCTCTTATGAATGCTTAGTATGAAAAATGGTTCTAAGGCCTTCAAAGAGAAAAGCAGTTTCCATATCAGATACCATGGGTGCTACTGTTCACTTTGCTTTAAGGATTTGTTACATGCATGAAATCCAGTAAAAGGCACACAGATTTTCTTGCCAAGTCATTTCTGTAGATGCTGATAAAAAGCCACAGATTGACAAATATGTTGAGTTTTGTGATCCAGCTGATTAAAATTACTCTTCCTGCAGCTGTTCTCCAAAACTCCTGTTTCCATGTATTTTTTACCATACTTCTGTTTGTAATTAATGCTATGATTCTATCGTACATGGAAGCCACCACTCTGAATGCCATAAATCCATTACATCCCAGAAATTAAGAATTTTATTATGTCCAGTTATTATTTGTAAATGCTTCTCTTCCTCTCTTTTAAACTGTGTCATAGGGAAAACTAAAAGAATAAAACAACAAACCAGCCACATGTTTGATACTGAAACACTTTCATGCTGTGTTTTTTACCTGAGCATGGAGATGAGAACTGAGGAGTGAGGTTTCCTTACAACTGAATGGAAATGCTAGAGGACCTGGAACAGTTTCAGTTTTTCCCTCTTGTCTTCAGATAGGTTTATATTGTGTGCCATGTTGCAGGAAAAGCAGTATGTAACTGTCTAAATTGTTACTTCATAAAATAGACCTAGTTACAGCTGTGAGATAACAGTGACATTAAAAAAAAAGAGGGGTCTTTAAATATGCATATGCTCTTTATTATGCTAAATTTGTTAAAATAAGAATTGAAGAGTTGAGAGATGAGAACTAATCAAACATTTTCAGGCTGGACTGTGGGTTTTTTGGGCAGAATTTTTTTCTGGTTAGTATTTATTTCTTCTCAGTCAGAGATTTCATCTAGTTCAGGAATTTGTGAAACAAGGGATTGTTCTACTTACCCCCAAATGACTTTCTGCATCTGACATGTTTCTTGCTGTTGGATGAAATCTATTCTAATTTGGTGCACTAAAAAAGCACTTAATGACACCAGCTGTTTAGGTAACAGTCCAGCAACAGGACTCAACTCACCAAAATTTCTTGGAACTAGAAATACTTTTTTGCCTCTATCTTTCCTCAAGTACAGTCCACTCCGAAAGACACCGGGACTCTAGAAAAACTTTCTTAGCTCACTTACTTTTATTATGTAGGAACAATTACAGCTTTTAATTTCCTTGGATGAATTCTGTTTCAAAACAGTCAGAAAATGTCGTTCAGGAATGTAACACAGCAGATTTCCTCTCCAGTTGCCAGCAGTGAAGCAACATGTTCTCTTAAACACTGAGCTTCTCCTGTCATTTCTGCAGGCCACACGAGTACATTTGCCAGTTAGGCTGGGCAGAGTTCCTACCTCTGAAAGTGTTTGGTCAGGACTCCATGTAAATAGAAGAACAGACAGCAAACAGTGCATTCTAACATCAGGCAATAGTAGGAAATAACATTTTTTTGCTTAAAATAGCCATTTTTGCTTTTATCTTCCAACAAATATTCAGGAAAAACAAGAAGAGAATGAGCTGCGTGCCCTCCCACCTCCTTCTCCTGCACAGTTGGCTGCTCTGAGTTTCACACTCATTGAGGCAGCAAATGAACAAGGCATATCAGATGATGACTTCAGAATTCGTCAAGAAATTGTAAATGAGATGGAGAAAATTATTCAACAGCCCTTACCAGGTATTTACAGTATGCTCCATTTTTCTTTGTCTTTATTTTTACACAGATTTATTGCTATATTCAGGCACTTTAATACAGACTAGCAGTTGGTTTAGAAGGAGCTAACAAACCTATAGAAAGAGGAAAATATATTTGTGCTTATTTTTGCTTCTTTCTGTTATGTGTTGATAGAAGCTATTGGTCCTCTTTAAAGTGATGATTTCTGATGAAGATTATAAATTTCTAAGGCATGAAATGCTTCCTTGGACATGGTTAAAACCTCAGCCACAGAGGATATCCCTCAAGCTCTAGTCCTATAAACCTTTCCACCTATATGTTACCTAACATTGCTGAATACTTGTGGCTGTTAGAGTAGAATTTTATTTTTTTTTGAGTGCAGTTAATTAAGCTAATATAAATATAGCAGGAGAGAAAAAGGAGGAGGAGTTTGAAATGTTTTGGTTCTTCTTCATATACTGGTCCTTCAGTAGTTCATAACATCTTTCAGAGCAGATAAAAGCTGGTGCATGAGACAATTTTTTTTTTTTTTTTTTAAAGCATAGTTTTAGGAAAAAAAAATAGACATATATGAATGATTTTACTCAGCTTCTCAGAGTCTCTGAAGTTGTCTTAAATAGGTAAAAATATTAAATTTACTTAACCATGTATGAATGTCTTGCCTGCCTTTTCCTTGCTTGAGTGCTTTATTTTGTTTAAAAGGAACTGTCAACAAAGAATTTTATAATTGGCTAATTGCTGCAGTGAAATCAAGCTGTTGCTAAAAAAAAGCTGTTAAAATTCTTCACTCGGGTAGTGAGAGTTATTGCCATTTTATATTTAATTGCTTATTAAGAACAAACAAAACTAAGGCTTCATTGCAAGAATACTTTAAAACAGCTTGGAAAATTCTGGACATTTGGTGATTATGCAGTTTGAATTCTCCATTTTCCTGTGATACTGTGTAATGGCAATGGCAAACCTTCACAAGAGGGAGAAAGTTCAATATTCATTAATCTGGGAGGCACAGTATCTAAAGCAAGGTATGCATCATCCATAAAGGAATAATTTATTTACTAGCTGTTAAATAATTATGTTTCTCCCTCTTCCAGACTGTTCCCTGAGGATGTATGGCTCCTGTTTAACAAGATTTGCTTTTAAGACCAGCGATGTTAACATTGATATCAAATTTCCCCCTAAGGTGTGTAGATGTTATCTTGTGTTAAATAAACCTGGTTTTTAAATCCAAGACATTGACACTTAATTCTACTCCATTACCTCAGTCTTTTGGGGCATATGATGTTAGAATTGCATAAACCATATAAGCTTTGATTTGGTGTCAGGTGTGGATGAAGTGCCAAGTTGATGAAGTTTTCATTGCTTATTAGATAACTTCAGTTCTGATTTATTGGACAATCTTATGCTGGGGTTTTTAAATTTTTTGGCTAAGCATTGGAGCAGTATGGAAAAAGTAACTCTGGGTAATTGTACTATGATTCATACAGGAAAATCTTGTAGGGCTTGTGAGGCTAAAAGTGACAGTTTTCATTTTATGTTTTAGTCACCTCTAAGTAGATGTCACATCTCAGTTTACTGTGGTATAGAATTCCTGCAAAGCAGTGTAACTTATCTTTGAACATGGAAGTTGCTGGTTTATATTAAGTATCTGATATTAGCACCATGGTCTTAGAGGCACAACTGCTGAACTTGCTCTTTTTTTGACTGCATGTGAAATTCAAAATACTTGTTTTGGGTACATGCTTACGTGTAGCATTTTGAAATGATACTGCAGTTATGAAGCAAGACTGAGTCCTTTTGGAGACACTTGCATGTGGAGTGTAGCATATCACTTTTTCACTGAGGCTCGAAGGTGCTAATTTTCAGCTTTTCTTTGAATTGTTTACAGATTATCTTTGAAACACCACTTAAACTTATATCTGGGCCAAAAAGAAAATGCATTTTTAAATTACAACCCTTAAAAGCCCTTGGGAAAGTACTAATATTAAATTCTTTGCTCTTGTGCATTTCTAGTGGCAAATGTTGACATGGAAATTGTTGAATATATCACAAGTATTTTGTTTTAACCTTATGGAGTGTGTTCATACAGAACTAGGACAGTATATTAACTAAAGTAGCCTTAGGCTAAAAGCAAGGTGGCCGATCTGTTCACTAGTACCTGTTTTCATGTTGTGCACAGATTTCACTTTTGTGGAAGAGCACTGAATTACTGGTGGAACCTAAGTAGTTTTAAACAAAGTATAAAATAAAGTAGGTTTGTCTGAATAATGTAACCTGCTCTCATTTTGTCATTTTAGATGAGTCAGCCAGATGTTCTGATACAGGTGCTTGAAATCTTGAAGAATAGTGGTGAGTTTTAGTTGCATATCATTTATGTTTAATTAACATTCCCGTTGCTTTTTGCTTGGTTGTATTCTTCATTTTTTCTGTAAACTCACAAAAATGGCTTCATTTTTAATCAGGGCATCTGAAACTACCTCACCTGTTCTTATGAATTTGATCTTTATGAGTACCAGTGCTTGTCTAAGTGAGATGAGAACCTGCAGCAGGAGAATGGCAGCCTGGGTAGTTCAGGTCACATTGTCAGAATGTATGCTTAACAGTGCTGGATGCCAGGTTAAAAATTATTTAACTTTGTAGGAGAAATTCTAAGCAGGAAACCCAGAAGCCTTTCTTATGACCCTCAGTGAGAGCTATTGCAAGACTTGTATTAAAAGGAACTCATCTATCCCTGTAATCCACACATCTGCATCCAAGTGACAAAAGTGGCATTGCAGTTTTGATCCTTCAGGAAGTTTTTATAGGTCAGATCCATAAGTCAGTCTCAGATGATGGATTGTCAGAGACAAAAGGGTTCTAGAAGAGAAGCCAGCTCAGCTTCCTGATACGGGTTTGGGTTTTCTTTGTAGTTTTGGTTTTGTCTTTTTTTCCTGTTGGCTGTGTGATAGTGAGTTACTATGTAAAAATCCTAGTATAAATGTGATAGTTTTAAAAACACAATTGGGAAACCTGTAGAAGACTTTGATGCATAATATTTTTTTTCCTCCTTGCTTAGCTGTCTACTCAGATGTGGAGTCAGATTTCCATGCCAAAGTTCCTGTGGTCTTTTGCAAAGATGTTAAAAGGTACATGTAATTGAGAAGCATTTTTAATGAGATACCAATTTCTACTCTGTTCATAGCAGCTGATTTCCTGCACCCCTGACAAGAAGGATTACTGGAACATTTAGCTGACATTCTTGTTGAAGGGGAATTGCTCATACTAGAAAATACAATCAAGAAAGAAATCTTACCTTTGTTTTTGTGCCTCCCAGAGCTCATTACTTCTAGGAGTCTGAAAATACCAGTTCTGTTTCAAAGTTAACTGGAGAAAAATGATATGTTTTTCAGTTGATACTTAAAATTTCTCCTAGCAGTTTAATCCAGGGCTTTAAAAGCATTTTAGAAGATGGACATTACCAGTAGGGACACATCATCTGACATTTTGAGTAAGATCCTGAGAAGTAACAGTCTCTAAAATGAAACATGATTGCTGTATGATGTCTGCCTTGCTTTGATGGGCTGGAGGTATACAACTGAAGCTCTGATGAAGTAAATGCAACAAAGGGTGGACATATATTTTCCTGTGTTTGTAGATTATGCAAATGCCTTGTAGTTACTAAGAGAATAGGAATAATTATTTTAAGCAGCAAATGGGAAGTTTTTCACCAGCTGTTTTCTGGACTTAGCAACTCTTAGTATGCAGCAGTCCTGGGGGATTTTTAAAATTTATGTGATAGGTGGTTACCTAGAATTTGAGTTGTGTTCAGATTGCACAGTTAAGTAATGGTAGAATTTAGAGCAAGTACATAATTCTCTTACATTTTTTAGCTGTAATGAACTGTAAATTCTAGATCCAACTGATGAATCATTAATAAAATGTGATTATATTCTGTAGCTTTTGTTTAAAAAGTTCATATTCTTACATAGGTAGACACTGCTGCATGATTTTATAGTGGTGGATGTCATGCCCCATCTCTCTCCTGCCCCAAGCACCATCTGTATGCACAAGGCAATAACTCCTTTTATCTGTTCTACATTTGTACTTACAGTGGTTTGACATGCAAAGTAAGTGCTAGAAATGATGTGGCTTGCCTTACAACTGACCTCCTGGCTGCACTGGGTAAACTGGAGCCTGTCCTTATTCCCTTGGTCTTGGCTTTCCGCTACTGGGCTAGAGTAAGTTTATAGATATTGAGGATAATTGATTATTTTCTCTTTTTAAGCAGACTGCAATGTAATGTATACAATGTAGCATATAATATACCCTCAATGTATTTGTAGAAAAGAACTTTGTGCCTCAAGTTCATCTTTTACCTTAACAAGCCAGAGTAAGACTGGAGATTTTTGGTGTTAAACTGTAAATACATACATGAAGTTTTCACTCTTCTGCTAGCAAGTTAATACACTAGTTCCTTAAAAATTCTTAATTGCTTCTTGAAAAGCAGCTCAACAGAGCAACCAGGTCTGGAAGACTTTCTGCTGTTGAGGTCACATTGAAGAAAGTTAACTTGCTCAGAAAAAGGTCTGTCATCATACCCTGCTGTACTTCTTACAGACATCAACAGTGATGGCAAAAAACAATTGATGATGTTCCCAGACAGCGTTTAACTGTCTAGTAATTCAGTCCTGAAATTGCTGCCAGGCTCTACTTGACTTAAGATGTCTTGGCTTTATTGAAAAATCTGTGTATGAGATACCACACAGTAACAAAAAAAAGATGGTTGGCTGAAATTCTAAATAGGAACACAAGTGTGTTCCACAATCACAAAATGTGATGAAGCTGAAGAAAATAACACATAAGAAAATCATGTAGCCAAAGACTGTACAAATTACTATAATTTGCTTTTTTTTCTCTATGTGGCATGGCGTTATGACTGCAGTTTCTGAGATAAAGGATTGTCTGTTTTCACTTAAATATTAATCTCTCCCTTCTTAAAATCTACTATAAAAGGACAAGTATTAAAATGCTGATGTTACAGCAGAAAAGTAATGATTTATTCTCTTACAGCTCTGTCACATTGACTGTCAGGCTGAAGGTGGGATTCCATCATATTCCTTTGCCTTAATGGTGATATTTTTTCTTCAACAAAGAAAACCACGTATTTTACCATCCTACTTGGGCAATTGGGTAAGTGATTTGGGACTATAGTAACCTTATTGTTAAATTGTTGACATTATTTCTGTGTTCTGCAAGTTTATAATTTTTTTTTTTTTTTACCTAAGAAATTCGTGAATAAAACACATGGGTACTTAATCCTTACACAGTTGATTCCTGATGATTCTGATGACTTTTAAAAAAGGCATCTGCTGTAACCTTTGTAATTGTGTCACACTCTTTTTGGAAAAAAGGCAAATATTTTCTTAAGTTCTCTGAATTTATTACTCTGGTATGAGTTACACGTGAGGGGGATAAATATCATAATTGTCAGTGTTACTTTTGGTGAAACCTTCTGGTTGTTTGCATTATATACAGTTTTATTTCAGAGCTACTTTAATTGTTGTTAGATTGAAGGCTTTGATTCGAAGAGGCCAGATGACCACCAGCTGAAAGGTATTGAAGAGGAGTTTGTACGGTGGGAGTACAAACCACCAACAAATGGTGCAGCAAAAAACTCAGTTGGAGCAGAAAATAAAACTAAAGTTGATCAACAGAAAGGTGGTGGGAAAAAGGTAACAAGCTCAGAAGCAGACAACCAAAGTAATGCAAAGGAGAAACATGGCAATGTAAGTCATATCTTTATTTCATTGAAAACAGTAATTTCTCTTTTACCCCTGTTTTTTATCTTTAATGCTGGATGGAACTAGGAAAAAAACCAGAAGTTTTCATTTCTCACTGCAGCTGAGCATTCTTGTCCTTGTGTTTCAGTCTCTCTTAGCATTCAAAACCCCTCACCAAGTTTCACTGGGGCAACTGTGGTTAGAACTGTTGAAGTTTTACACACTGGAATTTGCTTTGGAGGAATATGTCATCAGCATACGGGTACAAGAACTCTTAACCAGAGAGAATAAAAACTGGCCTAAGAGGCGAATAGCCATTGAAGGTAGGATAATACCCTTTCCTAGTTCTGAAGTCATTCACTGTTATCTTTGCTTACCTGATACTTGGAGTTCTGTCACAGGAAGTCTGAGCAACAATTGGAGGAGAAATTAAATTGTTTTTTGTATATGTCCCTGCCCTCGCAGGGGGGTTGGACCTTGATGATCTTTAAGGTCCCTTCCAGCCCTAACCATTCTATGATTCTGTATTTTGGCAGCTGCTTAGTCTGTGTAAGGACAGATTTTCTGTTTAGTGCTGCTTTTTTGGGAATCTGGTCCATAAAATACAAACTGTGAGTTTGTTTCACAGTTTCTTACCATTTACCTCTCTCTGCATTCTTTCTCTAAGCTATTATTTATTCCTTTTTAATAATTCTGATGTTTTCAGAATTTTCAGTACCTCACTGTATTTCCAAAAACCACGATGTATTTTCTGTGTTCCCAGCCTATCAGTTTGTTTCCTCTGACTCTAATGCAGGCTGGACAGAGAGGTTAGCTCTGATCAGGGTGAACTGGAGCAAACTCATCAAAGTAAAACCCCACAAAGAGAGTACACAGAGTCCCCCAAAGAGAGTCCAAACAAAGCCCCACAAAGAGAGTCCATTGGAAATGCCACCAAGAGGGAAAGGGATATGCTGTGGAACTGAATGCCATGTCATAGGCTATGCCTTGAGTGAGACCATGTGAATTTCATGATAATGCATACCCTGAATTCTGTATGTTGGGGAGAGAAGGATGGAAAATAATTCTGTCTATTAGTTCTTTATAACTTGAAGACATTAACTTTTTTTTTTTTTTACATAACTTTATTTCTGTTCCTCAATTCAGAAGAATGTGTAAAATACTTAACAGGGGAAAACACAGAACAGAGCATGGCATTCTGAATTGACCTTAAGAATAGACAAAAAGGGAATTCGAGGGAAGTTAAGAAACCATATTTTTATTAAACCATAAATAATGAATTTTGGACTTGGAGAAATGGGTCAAACAGAATCATAAAGGCACCATGAGTTACTGTCTTTGAAGGCAAAGTCAGTAAGGTACAAGAAGAGCAAGAGGGGAAAGTAAAAAGAAGGAAAAGAAAGCAGTGAATTGTTGAGGCACATGTTGAGTGGCCAGTCTTGAGATCACTCCTGGGGCTTTAATTTCCCCACCCAGTTCTTCAGTCACTTTTGACTAGAGAGTTTTAAAGCTAAAGTAGTGTTTATTCAGCATGTAGGAAAATAAAACCTATATGATGAAAGGGCAAAATATTGAGTAGGAAACATTAGGGTAAATAATTTCCAATAAATAATTTTCAAAACCAGATTGCATTCTGGTTCTGATACATGCTGTTGTTGGTCTTATGTTATTTTCATTTTTTTTGTTGTTGTTTGCTTGTTTGTTTGTTTTAATGTAAAGTTTGTAACTGGAATTAGTAAGTAACAGAATCTCAGTTTGACACTATCTTCCCAGGCAAACTTATAGCAACTATGCTAGTGCTCTTTTTACTTGGAAAACATGTTTGATCTAGAAATTGCTAGGAAGGACTAAGAATGAAACCTGGTGAGATTGGTTCATATAATCCTTACAACTTAATTTTACTCTTGGAGAAATTCATTTCCTAAGGGAAATTCAAATACACCTTCAGGCAGGCCTACGTTTATTTTGCCTTTGTATGTTTATTTTCATTTACAGTTTAAAAATTGACCATAATATAAGGGTACAATATACCTATGGTTTTCTTTTTTAAATAAGACTATTTAGAACAGTGTCTGATAGCCAACCATTTGTGGCCACATGTGTGTTGTGCTTGGTATGGAGGAAGTCCAAAAAGCCTTGCGGGCCCTGTGTCGTCTTAAGTATCTCCAAATACAGTCCTGGATTATAAGAATATCTTTTTAACTGCTGTATCAGAACATAAGTATTTCACCTTCTTCGTCGAAATGTAGAAATTCAGGATTACTAAAGGAATTGTTCTTTTTCTTCTAGATCCTTTTGCACTAAAGAGGAATGTTGCACGAAGTCTAAACAGCCAGATGGTGTTCGAGTACATCCTGGAGCGATTCAGGACAGCGTATAAATATTTTGCATGTCCACGAAGTAAAGATGGGAATAAATCCAAGCCAGATACCAAGAAGAAAGAAAAAGGGAAAATGAATAATAAGAAAGCCTCGAGATCTGAAGAGCCTGTAGCCAACTGTTGCCTTTCCCAAGGGGAAAAAGTTGTAGATAAACAAAATGTAGGAAGTGGATGTAATGTGCCAGAGGATGAACTTGAATGTAATGAAGTGGTAGAAGCTGTAGCCAAAAGACATACTTCTAAGAACACAGACTCTTTGCTACTTCCAACATTGGACTCTAATTATGATGAAGATAAAGAAGAAGCTTTATCCCTTATTTCGAATGAATGCTGTGAACTAAAGCAAAAATCACTTAAAGAGAGGGATGATTTAGAAATTTCAGTTTGTGTAACTGAAGGTGAGCAAAGCCACCATTGTAACTGCAGTGACCATCAGCCCTATGACACAAATTCTAGTAATGAATTTTCTGATGCTGAAAGTAGACAGAGTTTGGTAACAGAGTCTTCTCAGAAGAGTAAGTGCACTGGCACACCAGCTACCTCGCCCAACTGCAAAGCAATGGTGGAAGCTCATGATCTCAAAGATGAAGGCAGACTCTCTACAGAAGAAATGCATTATGTGTTTGATAAGTTTATTTTGACTTCAGGAAAGGTAAGCAGTGTATGTAAAGAGTGCTGGGCCTGCATCTGTGTGCTGTTAACTTCTTAATCACTAAAATTAATCAGTGGATGACAGGATTTTCCTAGTGATTGTTTCAATGTCTGTTATGACTGATAGCTCTACCCTTTTTAGAGCACCTGTTATTTGGGACTGGAAAACACCAAACATTGTGCCATTTTGACAGGATGGTCTGTTGCCCCATCTTAGGCAAAGCTTTCTGATTTCCACAGAACAAAAAAAATACTGGGTTTTGTTTTTGTTTGGACTGTGGGTTTTTTCCCCCTCTTCCTCTCCCACTTCCTTTTAGCATTTCCAGGTGCTCTTATGCACTGTGAGAACTAAATGCAGATTGTTGAGGGATGCTCTTCTGTTCTTCATAGAGACTCTGGTGTCGTTCAGATGTTAAATGTTGCACAACTTGCATGGAAATGTTAGGTCTGTTGAACTGTCTTAAAAGTAAAATTGCATTTGTGCACTTTTTTTTTTTTGCTTTGTCCAAAAGCCACCAACTATAGTATGCAGCATCTGCAAACGGGATGGACATTCCAAAAATGACTGCCCAGAGGATTTCAAGAAAATTGATCTTAAACCACTACCACCAATGACAGACAGATTCCGGGAAATACTTGATATAGTGTGTAAAAGATGTTTTGGTAAGTTCAAAACATTTTTGTACTCTGCTGTAAGTTGTGAGCTTGTAATCTTGAAAAAAAAAAAAACAGCTGTAGGGTTAATTATTTATTCCATTGAATTCAGGGGGAAGAAACTCTTCCAGGTACCCTAGACTACAAACTCACCAATATTTTTATTTTTATATAACCTAAATATCAAGCTATCAAATGCTTATAAGAGATTTGAGAAAGCAGTTCTATGCAGGATTTTTCACAGGGTTTGTAAGAAGTTACTCGTGTTTCCAGTAGTTAGGCTCAGGGAAAAAAAACAGGTTTTGTGGCTTCTTTTGGAAAAGCCCCTTTTGAGTGCTATGGTGTGTTAACTTTGGCTGGACAGCAGATGTCCACACCAAGCTGCTCTGTTTTTTTAATAACTGCAGAAAAAAACAGACAACTGAAATGAAATGCTAACAACTCCAATGATAACATAAATCCCCACGTATTAAGTAAAGATATTTTTTTAAATGGTATCCAATACTTCTAGTTAGTTGAAAAGTATTTTTGAAGTAGCTGTGTATGACATCTGACTCTGTTTGAACTTGTTTTTACTTAGATGAATTATCCCCTCCTTTATCTGAGCAACAAAACAGAGAACAAATTCTGGCAAGTTTGGAAAGATTTATTCGAAAAGAGTATAATGGTATGTAACAGTAGGTAGTGATTCTTGATAATGCTTTCTTCATTCATGTTGTCCAGAGCATGAAGATATTTGTCTCATTATTACTTATTTTCTTAAAGCAGTGGCATCTCTTTTCCCTCTGTATGTAAAGCTGTTTTGCATACTTCTAAACAGAATATCCCTCAGTGCTATTCCATGGAAATGTCTCTTGAGTGGAGGAGTAGCTGCAAGATAAAGGATGCAGATAAAGGACTATTGCAGCCAGGACAAAAAGTTTTGAATAGTTGGGTTTAGTGTTACCTGGGTTGTGGGCTGAGTACATTTGTTGCCTACTCACCAGTGTTTAGAATGTACTAGAATGGTGGAAATCAAGGCAGAGAGATGCAAAGTGATATTTTTTTTTTTTTTTTTTCCTTGTGGGTGGTGTAAAGCAGTGTTAGAGCCAGGTACCAAACCCAGGTTCCTCAATTCCAGCTGATTGCCTAATCACAGAAGGCCATCTGTTCTGCTGTAGCTAGCCTGGAATCAAGGAACTGGGAATTCTACTTCCATCTACCAGCTGTGCCCCCTCACTTACTGGGACCAGCTGAGGATTGAGTCCTGTTACAGAATCTTGAAGGACTTAAGATTTCTGATTCTGTTAAAAATTAGAAAGAAGCTGTGAATAGGTGCTTATATATATTTTTTCCTAGCACTGATGTCAGTTGAACAGATAAATGTATTCTTTTCACTTAGAAATTGGTTCCTCTCAGTTACCTAGTTTTGCTTTCCTTCACAAGAATGAAAATACAATATTGTGTTTCAAACAAAAATGTAAACAAAACAGGAAAGAATGTTCCATGAAGTGTATTCATCTTATTGCTGTGCCTTCCTGAACAGTGAGTTGTGGTTGCAGAAACTTACTGGTTGACCAGATTTACCCAGGCACAATAAAGATAAGTAACCTGAATAAAGTATGAGTGGAATGAGAAGTATTGCTTGGACTACCAAAAGTAGCTCTGTCTTATCTGTGGAGTAAAGCTGTGCTGGTGACTGGGTTTGCACATTATTTTGCTTTATTTAAAGCAGGAAAGTATGGTTATGTACCACAAAATATTGCACCACTTTTAGAGATGCCATCTAAAGGTTATAGTAACTTTGTAACATGCCTTACTTGCAAAAATTCCATGGGCTTTATCCTGCTCTACTTGATATAAATAATTTTTTAAAATACTGTGCTTCTATCAAAGCTGAAGTCTTAGTGACCTTGTAAGCTCTCTCTTAAAGCTCCTCTGTTTTGGGCACCTACACATCTCAGTTGAGCAATATTCCATACTGAACACTTACTATTTGAGTGTAAAAGGATTTATCTTTTTTTGGTCTGCTCTTTTAATCAGACAAAGCCAGACTTTGCTTGTTTGGCTCTTCAAAGAATGGATTTGGATTTCGGGACAGTGATCTAGATATCTGCATGACTCTGGAAGGCCATGAAAATGCAGAGGTAAGGGGTTTGAAATTTATAAAATTTACTATTTCAAATTTAAGGATTCTTCAAGGGTTTTTAATTGAGTTAGGATTCCTAACTGAAATGGTAGGTAGGATTTTGCTAGTAGTTATTTTGGCTTGTTGCATGCACAGTTGAAGCAGGATACAGCCTATTTTACTCTTAATGCCCTACAGACACCTAAAATGTACTGTAGGTGTCCACATCAAGAGTGAGTCACCAGTTTACATAAGTCCATCTGTTGACCTAGTACTTGATTCTTTTTCTATGTGGACTTTTCCTCTAAGAAATGTGTGTTTGACAGTAAATGTTCTTGTTAGAATAGGATCTGTGTGTTAACATCTGAAGCTGTGGTGTTTGTTTTTCCTAGAAACTGAACTGTAAAGAAATAATAGAAGGTCTGGCAAAAGTTCTTAAGAAGCATCCAGGTAGGTGTTCTAAAGTATCATTTGTGTTGTGTTTACACTTACTACATATGTAGTTAATGGAGATGTTTTATGTACTAAAGTGTTGCTTCCCCAGGTCTGAGAAACATCTTGCCTATAACAACAGCCAAAGTGCCTATAGTAAAATTTGAACACAGACGGAGTGGCTTAGAGGGAGATATCAGCTTGTACAATACACTGGTAAGCATCTGCTTGTGTTTGTTTTGTCTTCAGATAAAGATTTTTATTTAATTCATTGCAACTCATTCAAAAAATCGTTTGAGGGAATAATTTTGAAACCGAAGTTAAAATGTTTTTCCTTATTTGGGTGTTTTTTCTTCATTATTTAAGTTCATTAGCTCACACTCATAGCCCAGCCCAGTCAACTGTACAACCTGATGGCAGAGTGGTGTCATCAGACACAAAACATTATTGCAAATAATCCTGGAAATCAGTTAGTGCCACATTCACCATGGCATCTGTGCCACAATACACTTGTGAAGAAGCTGCAGTTGGAATTTGCTCCAGTGTGAGTCATCTTGAAGACTCCTTTGCTGATTTTTTTTTTCCAAGGTTCTTATTGTTGTTACTGTGTTAATACTGTTGTGATTACAGCTTTCAGTGCAGAAAATGTTGCATGAATTTTAGAGAGTATTGTGATTTTTTTTTTTTTGCCCTCCAATTGTATTATGCATCTCCTGCAAATTGAATTGAATTGCAGATTATATTTAGAGTTAACTATGAATTACACTGAAACACCTGTTTGGTTTTGTTTTTTTTTTCCCTCCACCTTTTCCCAGGCACAGCACAACACAAGGATGCTGGCTACATATGCAGCTATTGATCCTAGAGTGCAGTATCTTGGCTATACAATGAAAGTTTTTGCAAAGGTAATACAGAAGGAAGGTGCTTATTTGTTTAATAGAGTATTTTCTGATACAGCCACTGAGTTTACCTTTTGCTGAAACCAACTGGAAAGGAGACAGTGAAATGCTATTAATCTGAAGTGCACTTTGTTAAGCTATGTTCCATCTGGTTGTGTGTGTCAGAAATAAAGGTCTTTAGTCCTGGTATCTTTTGTTATCTGTTGAAAGATTTCTAAGAGGAAGCTGATGAAAGGAAAAGCTGATGCAGGGGGTTGGATCTTGTTGATCTTTTAAGGTCTTTTTTTTTTTTCCTTTTTTTCAATTTCAAACCAGCTACAATGTGGAAAAAAAAAAAACAAACAACAAAGCCCAACCTCAAGCAGATCTGGAAAATATGGGAACTGTAGGATGTAGGGCCATGTGGCTGTGCATGGCCTTTCCCATATTTAGGACCAGGTCAGAGATTACTGCAGCTTTTTTCTAGCCTGCCTGCCTTGGTGTGCTTCCTGTACGAGTCAGGAGTAGGTAAGGGTTGATGAGTGAATGCCTCAGTGTTTACTTGTTGTGTCTAGGACAGACACTTGACTTTAGGAGTTTGGAAATCTCAACTACCAAGTCTCCTGCATCTTTTTTTCTATGATATTCTAACAGTGTTTTACTATATGGCCTTTGATAACAGAAATGTGGTGTTTCTTTTAATTCAAGATGCACTACCCCAAATACATACAAAGAAAGCTTAATGAAACAGGGACAAAGAAAATTAATTACAGAGGGTGTATCATGCTACCCTATGTTAATGTAATAAAATAACTTTGATCCAGAATGAAATGAAAATGTTTATTATACTGTCACCAAGACTAGTAATGATTTTGTTTGGTGTTGCACAGTAGTGCAGTATTTTGCCATGTCTCTTCTGTATCCTGATTAAAAATGCTTTGTATTGATAACAGTAAAGCTTACTTTTAGTAATCTTACTGAAAGACTAACTTTCCATGTTTTGGGTCTACACTCTTGGATGTATCTGTACAGAGGAGACTTCATAGCTATTCAAATACTCTGTGTTTAAGCAAATGCTTCCTCCTCTGCTTGCTTTGACAGAAAAAAAAAGGAACAGGTGTCACAGCTGCTAATGTGAAAGTAATTTTTGAATCCCTGTTTTTTCCAGGAATTTTCTAGGATGTTAAAAATGTGTTGTTAGTTATGACACATGCTTGAAGCAAAGTATAGCTTAGAAGCAGGTGCTTTAGAAAGATTGTACTGTACTAAGGTATTCAAGCACAGTAAAATAATTCACTGGTGTTTATTTTATGCTGTGGTGTGCAGTCTGGTTTAATTAGGTATGTGTATGTAAGCTAGCAAAATTCCAGGTATTGCCTAAGTTGTCAGTATGACATGGAAATATTTTTCTGTTAATTAGTTCTTAAAAAAAAAAGAAAAAACAAACAAAAAAAAGAATGGAACCAAACCAATAAGGAATCATAGAAACAGCTCTAGTAACATCAGTTAAGGTAAATTAAACCTAGACTTCAGGAGGTGGAGGTTTGTTAGGATTTCTGTTCTGGGGAGTTTGATTTGTTGTTGTGTTGGTTTTTTGGTGTGGGGTTTTTGCGTTTTTTTTTTTTTTTTCAGTTTGGCACTTAGTAAACTAAAAAACCCACCCCACATTTGGCTGTGAGAAGCTTTTCTGTTTTTATATTAGTCAAATTATGCAGTAAATTTGCCAGATGGCACTTGACTTGAAGGACATTTATTTTTCAGGCTACACAAAACAATATTTAGCTCTGAGATGAATGTGTTCTCTGTTTCTGGTGGGGTTTCTGTGTGCTCACTGGCACACTTGTTATTCTTATGAAATGTAAATTCAATATTTTGTTTAAAATGTATTTTTCAGCGCTGTGATATCGGTGATGCATCCCGTGGTAGCCTGTCTTCATACGCCTATATTCTTATGGTTTTGTACTTTCTACAGCAGAGAAATCCACCAGTTATTCCAGTTCTTCAGGAGGTAGGTTTTAAGAAAAAGAGGCTGTGAAAGTAGATCCACTCTTTCTTCAAGCCAAGAGTGAAGGATCAGTGAGATGAATGAAATTAGGGCCCTTCTGTATTAACAGGTTCCTAACGCTTGCTGCATTTTGGTGCATAAAGCTTACCAACAAAATGTCAACAAAATCAGCAATTTGTTTTACCAAGGTCCTGCTGTTACAGTTACTATGGGATTTTGGTTGTATGGTGATATTTATATGCTGAACAGACAGAGAAAAAAATTGGCTGCTGGTGTGGAGAGAAGGGAATTGTAATAATGAGACTGCGCCAGATGCTCTTGAGGTGTGAGTCCAGCTCTTCCATCAGTTATTATTAGAAGCATCTTTATTGCTCAACACCTTATCTGTAAGAGAACAGGTTTATTTTATGATTTGATGAGGGGAAAAAAAAGAGATAACTAATGCTTTGTTACATGCTTTAACTACACTATTTTATGTGTGCCGGGAAACTATTATTTAGGGTAACATTCTGTACCTCAGTTGTATAGGTGTAGAACATACTGACATTTAGTCAGCTCAGTACACTCTGGAATTCTCAAGCACTTAGGAAAATTATTCCTTTCTGATTTTCTGAGGAAAATTGGTTTAAACTTTCAGTTGAGACTCAGGAGCTTCTTGCTGATACTTCAGTAGTGGTTGGGGGTTGTTATTTTATTGCTGCCTGAGAATGCATTTAAATAACAGTGGAATTTCCCCTGGGCTTTGCTAAAATCATGTAATAGGAGTCATACAAAGTCTCCTCAGAGATTTTGTGGTCAAGAGGGATATCAGAATCTTGATGAGGTAAATCAGTCATATTTTCTTAGTTGCAAAGAACAGGTGAAACTAAAATATCCAGATAATTTCAGCAAAGCATAGAAATAATGCACAAAGATTTTCAGACTTTTTACCAATGGGAAATCCTAACTATATAAGAAGTAATTGTTAAAAGGCTTTTATTTTTGTAGTGTTTCTTACCAGCAAAACTGCAAGTCTTTTGTGGTGACTTAGGATTAGAGTGGTAACTGTGTTTCTCTCTATTTTGGCAGATATTTGATGGGAAACAGATTCCACAAAGAATGGTGGATGGATGGAATGCCTTTTTCTTTGATGACATGGAAGAATTGGTAATATTCTAATTCCAGAAGAGTCACTAAAACTTAATCTTGGTTTTAAGTGAAAGTAATAGCTTTCTAGCAGTGCAATATGTAAAAGTAGTTAAACTTAAGTAGTTAAACTTCCTTATCCATATTTTTATTACCTCTCAAACGAGTCCTGTCTTGCTGAAATACTTGTCTGCTTTCAATTATTTTAAAATTATTTCTAAGTAGCATAAATCAGGGAAAACACTTTCTTACTCTCGATAAACAGTCTGTGATTGGGGTGGTGTGAACTATGGTGATTTACCCATACTTAAACCAAGGGAAACTGTTAGACAAACTTCATAATGAGGGAGAGAGTCCAGAAGAAGTACTTCAGTAACTTGAGCTGATGAAACTCTGTTCAATTGCATGCAGAAGAAGCGTCTGCCTGCTCTTGGCAAGAACACTGAATCACTTGGAGAACTCTGGCTGGGGCTGCTGCGATTCTACACTGAGGAATTTGATTTCAAGGAATATGTGATCAGCATCAGGCAGAAGAAGCTCTTAACAACATTTGAGAAACAGTGGACATCCAAATGTATTGCCATTGAAGGTACTTGTGTTCTAAAGTTTTGTTCCCTTATTGAGCAAGTGATGAATGCTGTTGCTTGAGGACCTTTTCTTGTTGCACGGGTTCTTTACATGAGGAAACTACCATAAATGCTTTTAAAAAAGTATGTTTTCCAAGTCCTACAGCTTACAGAATGAGATTAGACTCTGAACTTACGTATACATCAGTACATTGTTATTATTTTATTATGATTAGTCACATCTTTAAAACACTCAGCATTGTTCTGCTGTCATCTGCTCTGTGAGTGCATTTAAAAAATCGCATTCTCTGTGTTAAACAAAAAAAATTGCAGCATGTTTTTCCATCTCTGATTTGTTTTTCTCATCCTTTACACAGATCCTTTCGACTTGAATCACAATCTTGGTGCTGGAGTCTCTAGGAAAAGTAAGTTATTAATGTCTACTAATGATTAATATTCACTAATTTCAAAGCATTGTGTCTTTTCTGTTGTTTTTCAATAACTTTGTCTTCCTTCAATAGTGACCAATTTCATTATGAAGGCATTTATCAATGGGAGAAAATTATTTGGTACCCCATTCTACCCAGCTGTTGGAAGAGAAGCTGTAAGTTCTCATAGTTTTTAGTATATTTTTTACTTCATCCACTGAATTAATGCTTCCAAAAAAAAAAAACATTGTATTTATTTATCAATTTGGTAACGCCCATAATATGTAATTAAACATTATCTGTGTAAAACATATTATGTATTGGGTTCCTGCTACATAAAATTCAGAGTAGTTGGACAGATGACAGGTATTTTTGGCAGGTTTGGGGAAAGTAAGTTTATTTTGGTTTGAGGTTTTTATAGAACTTTTCATTGTATGACACCAAGTATTAGTGTATGACACTAAGAAAACCACAAAATCAGCTACAAAACCCAGAAACAGCTTTTTGGAACTTCTAGCTATACATGGAGCTAAAGCCAACAGACTCATGAGATGTTGGATTTCACTTATTTTTGCAGTTTATGGGAAAAGTAGGGATTGCTGTTTAGGGAATGAAAAAAATTAGGATCCACTTTTTTTTTTTTTTGTCAGTTGACATTCAAAATTTGCAGAGTGAGTCACGGTCAGGAACATGTTCATGCAAAATCATGTTAGAGAAAGTACTCCTCTGCTACAGGGTCCAGTAACAGACAACAGTTTGGGTTTTTTTCTTTATGAACAAAAAAAATTGTTTGAAATTAGTATTTTTAGCACCTACTTAGAGCAATGTTTTCTAAGGCAGTTTAGAAAACTGTCCTCCGAATGGTGTTCAACAGGGTTGATGTTTCTAAGAGATTTTGCTTTTATTTCCCCTCATCCTTCCCTATCCTTCTCTTTTCCATTTTCTTACTTTACTTGTGTTTTGTCTGAGTTTGTATTAAATGTACTTTGATGGAGTGACTGTGTTCTGTTTTGTGCTATGCCTAATAAAATTGGACCTGATTTTGTTGGGGCTTTTGAATACCACTGTGATACAAAAAATAATGAATTATAGTGTGGATGTATTTATCTGCAACTGACAAAAACGTGAGTGTATGTAATAAATATTATTGGTAATAAGGTGATTTAAAAAAAAAATACTGTTTGCATACATGTTCAACACAAGGCTATAGTGCTTATGTACACCATATACGAACACACATACACTGTGTGTATATTTGTTTTTTGTGTTCTGCCTCATCTCAGATTTTCACTGAACATTTCATGTAAGGATAAAAAGCAAGACAGAAAGCAAACGAGCTGTCTTTTATGTAAAGGCAATAATTTTATTTCTCCAAAGTGCTTAACCAAGAAGGAGTTCTTTATTTCCTTCCTAAGCCAATGCCCTGTATTACAGCTTAGTGTTACAGAGAGGAAACTTTAGCAAAAAAACATTCAGTAAATTACCTGTCTACAGTCGGTCTTCGTTCAACAGCTGGGGTTAGGACGCTCTGATTTGTACCTCTTTCTCAGTCTTTCAAGCAAAATAATAGTTTCACAAAATAATACTTTCCCAGTGTTTATGGTGCTCAGAGGCTGTAAATTGCGGCCTTTGCGCTGACACACATCAGAACTGCTGCTGTCCTTGGCAAATTGCAGGGGAAGGGAGGGATAGAGGTCAGTGTACAGATGCTCCATCAGTCTCCCACCTGAGCTTTGTTCTGTCTAGGGGGATATAATCATGTCATTTGGGAAGGGACAAAGGCTGCTTTGGAAAGCACACAGGCAGTGACGCAGATACCAAAATAGAACAGACGCAGAAGTTGCCCTCTGAAGAGCCTTTGGCAAAGCCGAAGGTAGGCAGCAGGCTGGAGCCTAAAAAAGCTGTTCAGCAAATTCAGCCTCTGGCCCTAAGACTAAATACCCCTTTTTAGCCCACGCTGCTCCACGTCTCTTAAAAAGCTGCTGTAATTTAGTGGAAGAAAAGGTCTAGGTGTTAATCCAAGAAGCGGTAAAATTGAGGGAACAATAGGAGATAAAAACTGTCCACTTTGCTTTCATTTCTTAGCTTTGCAAGTGAATGGTTTTTATATTGTATCTGTCTGGGATGTTTTGATAGGAATACTTTTTTGACTCAAAAGTGCTGACAGATGGGGAATTGGCACCCAATGACAGATGTTGTCGTGTCTGTGGAAAAATCGGTCACTACATGAAAGACTGCCCGAAGAGGAGGAGGTGAGTAGTACACAAAGGTCATGTAAAATCTCTGAGATTGACATAGGAGGGATTTTGATATTTGAAATTTTAATGGAAATAAGGAATATGCTGAGTTGCAGGTAAAATCAAAGCTTCCTATCTGATTCTCAACTTCCCGTTGTATTTTTTTTTTTTCTAAAGACTGTGTTTTTAGTTCTAAAGACTGTTTTTAGAGTGTTTATGCAAGCACACACAATATGAAATCAAGCCAATGATATGTTAATACTTTTCCTTCATGATCTATCTGTAGTTACAGCTTACCTTAAAATTGAGATCACTAACTTATCTTTTTATAGTGCAAGCAATTCAGATGGACACCATATTACTAGACTGCACAGTTTATAAAATATTGAAATGGGTATCCTGTAGTGATTATGCTCAGAAGACAGTGTTAAATTTGAATTGTTTACTAGGTCTGATAATGTACTTCTGCAAGGTAAGTAAAAAGTCATTTACTAAAATCTAGGAGTAATCACAATGTAAATTGCTAAGGTGCATTTCTGTAACATCATACCAGTGCTGATCAGTTAGTGATCTTGCACTTGTACATTAATTGCACTTAAGATGGATCCAGTAGTCAAAAGGAGTCCCTAGTAGATGCAGGTCAGCATCTTACAAGAGTTTATCAGGAACTGAGAGGGAATGTGCACTTCTCACATTTTTAAATCTTTGAATTTTTTACAACCCATTCAGTGTAGGTTGCCTAACTCCTAAAACCTGCTGAAGCCTGTAAAATATATGTTCAAGTCTGGGCTTTTTCATTTGCACTTTATGTTCACTTTTGTGCCCCATAATTCTTCAGAAGATTCATGGTCCCTTCCTGATATGGGGTCCTTATTTACAACCTTTTGCTCAGTCAGCAGAGTTCAAGATATGTGAAAGTGGACTAGAACCCAAAGTTCTCAGGCTGACTGTATCTTTCAGCCACTTCCTTAACTTCCTTCTCACAAGCACCAGCACATTGAGTTGCATCACCTCTTTCCCAACATCTGTATCAGGAAAAGAAACTGATCTGCTCTTCACAAACTGCTCTTTGCAGCACAGCCACACAGAATCTCCCCCAAATTGCACGCACAGCTCACAAAATTATATTAATCTTTTAGAAACCATGTGGAAAACGACCTTTATTTCTTGTCTTGGTTCCTGATCACTAGTTTTCCTCCTGTTTACTAGTACTGAGTGTTTGAAAGAGCCTCAGTGCTTTTTAACATCCTATCTAGACTCAGGATTCTAACAGACTCTTAGAGAGAAATAATGCCAGCTCTGGTCAGGGGGAGGTTTATCTACAAGATACAGCTTGTTTTGTGTCTATTCAGACTTTGGGGCATAGAATTACTCCCAACCTAACTGGCAGGTTTGGTCTGTTTACCTGCAGGTACAGCTCTTCACTAATACAGGCACATAGCTTCTGGACAATTCCACAGAGCCTCTGAGTTTGTTTATACAAACAGGTCATTACCCAGCCCAGATTCTGAAAGACTTTTGCTGAGATTCCTAAGAAACTTGTATCCAAGTACAGCTGTTGATTATGTATCCCTTTGTTTTGAATTGTACAAATATGACAACTCTACAGAGATATTTTTTTTCTTGTGGCTTGTGATATTGCTAATAAAAGTTGTTGCTCAGGTTGAAGAAAAAAGAGAATGAGAAAGATGATGAAAAGGAAGTAAAAGAAGATGATAGAGAAACAAGAGAGAAAAGGTGTTTCATCTGTGGGGATGTGGGTCATGTTAGAAGAGATTGTCCTGAATTCAAACAAACTCGTCAGAGAAATAATAGTGTGCCAGGTAAGTTATCTGTTGGTTGCATATTGAAAGTTCTGAGTACCATTCTCTCTAGATTTCCATGCAGGGCCTGGTAATTGTCTTAAAAAATTCTGCAAGTAATGATTTCAGTCACTGCAAATACAGCTTTTGGTCTAAGTGTTGGTTTTCTTCAAAGGGAGTAATGCCCCCCAAAGTAAAGTCATTGCATGGGTGCATGTGTGGTAAAAATATATGCAGCATTTAGAGTAGTGCACTTCAGGGTATTGCATTAATTTGTCTTCCATTCACAATTTAGGAGTAGTAATAATAGTAATAATTGAATGCATTTCCTCTTCCAAATTTTTCTTATTTGTTAGCATAGTCTTCATCATCTGGGAGAGGTAAGTAAATATATTTTCACCAAAAATCAGTGGTCTTAAAGTTACACTTCCAAAACCATACAGGTGCATTAGCAAGCTAGATCCAGTTTTCAAATTACTGTTAGTAATTTAAAGACAAGTCTAATTGAAAAATCATTCAAACTGGGGTCCTAAGTGCTTGCAATATTTGAAAAAGTAGAGAAAGCAATCATAAATGAACTGCAGAGAGAACCTTGCTGCTTTTCTATGTTCTCATATCCCTTACTATTTTATTTATTTATTTTCTTCTCTTTGCCAAAAAGTTTCTGCTGTTGCTATTTAAACTCCCACTGCTTACAGCAGTAGCGTGGAAGGCTGCACAAAGCAGCACTCCCACCTCATAGCAAAGTGAGCTTTGTTCATGCTGGTTTATTCAGTAGTCAGAATCAGATTTTGGGTTTAGCTGCTGTACCTATTAATATCAGCTGCTGCCAGGAGAGGGAGAGTTTTCCACTTCCAGGAGAGCCTGAAGTGATTCACCTCCTCTGCGTCTCATGAGAATTAAGATACCGCTGACTCCCAGTTCTGTGTTCATTACTCTGTCATCTGTAACCTTGTGGGTTTTATTAACATTTTTATTCCTTGATTAGGCACCCAGTTGGTCCGAAGCCTGGTAAACTCACAGCTAGTGCCTGTGAGTCAGCAGCCAGTGGAACGGCCCTTGCGCACTAGACAGTCATCAGAATGTGTAAGTTCCAATTAGCTGTAGTACTGGAGTAAGATGTAGCAAAGCAGCAATCCTGTGCCATGCTGGGAACAGTGTTGCACAGGTTTTTTTTTCTCAACAGATTATGGACTTCATAATGACAGTATTGCACTCTGCCAGTTAATGAAACTTCTGATTTGTAATGTAGTGTCCCTTGGAGAGCGTTTGTTGTCTTGGGTATGAAAGCTTCATAGTCAAATTTTCATGAGGTAGTGAAGCTGGCCTTTCAGAACTGCAAGCCATCTTTGAGATCTAAGCTAGGATGCCTTTTAAAGTCTTGTTACTCTGGTTATGTTCTGGTGTAGCTAAGGGAGGTAAAGCACAGCTCACTGATAACATGCTGGAAACGAGTTTGTGGCTATTATGATTCTCTTTGGCTTAAGAGAATTCTCTTAAGGGACTGTTGTGAGCAGGCAGGGAACACAAATGAATCATACTGCAGTTCAGATGTGATACACAGGGCAGAAGTCTGCCAAGAGCACACTAGAAGCACAAAAAGAACAACAGAAATTTTTGGTGGTCACTTTTAGGATGGATAAAAATGTTTATCCTGCTCTGAAGTGTAGAAAGATAGCAGAGGGTATTGGAGCAAGTACACCTATGTGCATTTAACGTGTCTGGAGTACAGAATACAGCAGAAATTTGTTAATTTTAATCTATTGTACTGCAAAAGAAGACAGCTGATGAGGCTGGCAAGTAAGCAAAAATATTAATTAAGACTGATGATCACTAATGATCTTTGTGCAATTTACTACTTTAAGATATTAAACAAGCAGTTATTGGAATGTTTGCTTCAGAAACAGCAACTTTGCCATTTTACTGTAATAATGTGCTCTTAAAGAGGGACTGATACAGCCCTAATCTAAGTGAAGGGCTGAACTGCCACTGTGCTGTCCCATGACACAGGAGTATCTTTAGGAACCTTGCATTTTTATTTGTGAAACTGAAGCTGGACATAGGGGTGCACAAACAGGCTCATTATGTACACTGGACCTGCTGCATGTGCACATTCTTGTGTCATCTGGATGTTATGGATTCTCTGTGTGTCTTGCATGGTTGTCATTTGGCCAGGATTTCTTGGTGAATATGTGCTGTCCAGGGATTGTTTGGAGAGAATGGAAAAAGGGAATGTCAGTGGAGCAAGAAAGAAAAGGGAAAGCAGGAGTGTGGAGGCAGACCAAGAGGCTACAGCTTAACGTTTCTGTTCTGCTGCTGGCATGTCCAGTGCATATTTGTGGTGGTTTAATGTTTGCAGGAAGGCTGCACTCTTTGTTTTCTAACATTTAAACTGTTAAACTAGTTGATGTCTTTCAAATCCCAGATTTTGCCTTCTCTTCCTGGTTTGATAGAAAGGCATAGGAGGCACCCATACAGGAATGGTTGGAATAGCAGCAGGGAGTAATCCCAGCACCTGGGCTTGGGCTTTTGCTCAGCAAAGGCACAGAGCATGCTTCTGTAAGGAAAGCTCTGAAAGGCTGGCATGGAGAAGTCCTGCAGACCTCTTTTCACTGAATAGTGACTGCCAATTTAATCAGACAGGCAACAGTTGTCATAGTGGCAAGCTTCAGATATGCTTGACAGCAGCTGAGTCATTTGGAACTGTCTGCTATGGTGTATGGAGGTGAACAAGCAACTCCAGGGGGGGGACTGAGATCTGAGATTCAGGTAATCATCTCAGGTTTAGGTATCTGTTGTTTGAATTTCTCTTTGGAGGCACTATTCTTAACCAGATCATGATAGTTTACACATTGGTAAAAAAAAAATTGCCAGATAATCTGGGGAACTCTTTTCCCAGGCACCCCAGTTCTTGGTTGCAATACAAAACAGATGAAATAGGCCCATGCCTGTTGCTGATGGGAGGGAAAACTCTGTAAAGGTTGTAGTAATAGTTGTTTCTGTGCCTCCAGCCACAGCCTGATGTCAGGATATTGATGTTGAAATTGGGCTTTTGGTGGTTAAATTTCTTGTTTAACAGATAAAATAAAAATTAAAAAAATACAGGAGCTAATTTTGGAATTACTTATAGTGCCTGTGGTAACGAGAACCACTCTACTTAGAAGTAAGGTAATGAGTTAATTAAGATTCTGGGCTGTAAATAAGCAGGGTGGGGAAGACCTCAAAAATTAGAAATATGTGAGGAGAGAAGAGCTTGGGGCTAATATTTGCTCAGAATGATGTTTCTGCTGGTGGGACATGTCACATTAGTAGACCAAACTATTTGATGGTGAAAATCAGTGTCAGTTGAACTGGACTTAAGTAAAGCATCAGAAACTTGGGCACAGTACTGGAGGTGTTGCTGGGGAGTGCTTTGCCTTTTTCATGTCTAGTCTTAATGCAGCGGGTGCTTATTGTTTAAAAGAAATGCCATTTAAATAGCTAGTGAACTAATCAGAAATACTTTTCTCCCCTCCAGTCTGATTCGCATCAGTCATCTTACTCTCCACAACCTCAACAATTTACACAGAATTCCTCTCAGCCAGCCTCCATTAACCAGACTCAGCCACAACCAATATCCCAGTCTAAGCACGTTCCGCAGCCGCAGCAGGGTGCGCAGCCACCCCATCAGGTCCAGCTGCCTTTGTTTAACTTTCCCCAATCTCCCCCAGGTCAGTATTCCACCTTGCATAACCTGGGACTACTTCAGATGCACCATCACCACCAAATTCAGCTTCCCAACACTTCTTGGCCTATTCATGGGCCCGTTATTCACTCTGCACCGGGTAACCCTCCTCATTCTACAAATGTTCCATTTTCTATGAGATCTGGCAGCAGCAGCACCACAAATAACCAGAGCAGTGTAAGCTTGAATGATCCCAGTATCATCTTTGCACAGCCTGCTGCCAGGCCCATGGGAATCCCCAGCACTTCTCATGAGGGACACTGGCACAATCCTGTGACTCCAAACTCACTGGTGAACAATGGCACTGTGGGGAATTCAGGTAACTCTTCTCTGTTGTATCAAACCTCTTGCACTTTGTGTACAAATGTTAAGTGTTACAGAAACAGCTAATTCTTTGAACTTGTTTTAGATTAAAAATACAATACTTAAGAAACTAAGTAATTATTTTCACTGTGTTAATATTTTCATAAGAAAAAAAAATTTAGGCAAGTTGGATTGTCCTGATTTTTGGGTAGAGTCCTATGTGCCATTAACAGCTGGCAGATGAGAAGTCATGCATTCAACTAGGAAATGTTCTAATAATTGTTTGAGTCAAAAGCACATTGCTGTGAATATGCTTAAAAACGTGGGTTCCATTTCTCTTGTTTTGTCATTTATTAGAAGAATGCTGAGCCTGCAACTAGAAACTTAGAAACTGGAAGAATTATGGTTATGCAAGTTGAATATTGCTTCCTTGCATTTGGTGCAGTGATCTCATGCATTCTTTTTTTCCTATAGTTTCTTCTGCCACATTTAACATCCTTAATCTCAATATTATTTCCAGAAAATGTCATACAGATTTTACCTGCAACAAGTAGGCAGCAGCCTTCTGCCTCATACCAAAGCCAAGTATGTTTGCATGTTTGAGGCTGAGAAAAATAACTGGTAATTAGAGCCCATACAGTTTTCTGTGCAACATAAAACATCACAGCCCCTAAACTGTGATCTTTTAAATCATAATAGTATTTTGATTTATTCTGATTCAATCCAAGTCTTTTTACCCAGGTAGCTGTATTCTTTCAGACAAGCTCCCCAAATCCTAGTTTCTGCACCATGCTTCCTTAACGAGTCCTGTTTCTCATCACATAGTCAGTCCCTGTTTTCAGGCTTTTCCTCAGTTTGTTTGCTTTCACTCTCATTGTGCCTACACAGATTTCCCAAATTTCTTTTTCTGTCACAGCATTTTTCCCCCTTGCCTCAACTTCCATCTCTTTCCAGTCTCATTACACTGCATTTCCTAGCTCCCATTTTTCCCCTTTTGTGTTTTAAAGAGTTCTGGTTCCTTTCTGGCTTATATGCCAGTGAGGTGGGGTCACTGGGTCAGCACACTGCAGAGGTGAGCTGTCTGCTTTGTGTTTGAAGTCTGCTCTCTTACTTGCTGAGGACAATTTGAGAACACTTAAGTATGTGGAAACTTTGTCTTGGAGTCACATAACTGAGTTCAAAGGAGTGACCTTACTCTCTTCTCAACAGGCAATTGATCACAAGAATGATCATTAGAAGTCTCAGGCAGACAGGTTTTTTTCATGCTTACTCCAGAGCCATGCTTAATGTTCTGTTGTATAAAAGCTATTGTTCTTTTTAAATGCATACCTTGCTTTTATTTAATTAGAAGTCTGTCTGCACGGATTTTTATGATGAGCCTGAAGGGGAACTAATACACTGAGATGGATAGTTCCTTAATTTTATTTATTTTAAAATGGATAGCAATCAATTAGCAGGCATTGCTGTGTCTTATAAGAGTGGGAGCTACAAAGAGAAATAGTAATACAATATGTGGCATCAACTGGTGTGTGTGTCCTGCCTCCTCCTTGGATGCTTGATTTCTCATCCTTAATGCTGCAGTAGTACTGGATTTGTAAATGGAATAGCTTACAATTTGTGTACTTATTTCAAAAGTTTTTTATTCTCTCTCTAAAAATCGATTTGAAGTTGGTCCTATGATCTAGATACTGAGTTTCTTAAGTATACAAGTATTAGTGGATTTCCAGTGTACATCTGAGAATTATTTCTTGAAGTAGGGTAACAGCTTCCATGTCACAGCTGTGTCAGTAACAGTGTTTATCTTGTGGGATATCAGATGTTAGTAACAATGTTTTTCAGCACCAGAATGACATAGGAAATTATCCTGTCTTCCTCCCCAATGAATTCAACTGTAGTGAATAACAAAGTAATTTAGGTGGTAATTTTAATTGATACATATTGGGAAAAAAAACAAACGAACCCACAAAACCTAAGAGTAGCACATCAGACTTAATCACATTAAGTCCCCTGCAAAGTGTTATTTAAGATGTAAATTGTATTTGTGACTTACTGTTTAATTATTTCAACTTGCAATGTGCTTTTCCCTTTCGATTGAAAAATAGATCAGGGTTTCCAAGGACAGTTTGGTAAAATGAACCCTCCTTCTGTCCCTTGGGACCATGGGACCCCTACCCATTTTCCTCTCCTCCGAGGAGCGTGGCCTTACAATATGCCTCAGAACTACATGCAGCAGGGAAATGCCAGCTACCCACCGAACAAACCTTTCTACCCTCAAGGTACTAGAACTAGTATATGAATCAACAGCTCATACAACATGTCTCTTTACTGTCTCAGAGGCTTTAAAAGCCAAGGAATCATGTTTCACTTGCTAGGTTTCCTAGCTGCCTAATGAATCCCAGAGTCAAAGCAGCGCTTCAGCTACCTGTGTGGAGTGATGAAAATCTTTGTGGGAGGGGAGGGGTTAAATCAGATTCTGCAGTCTGAGCCAATTAGCAGCCTGTTGCACTTTCTTCATCACTGCTGCTGTCTCAGCTGTTGAGCCACCTCTTCTCCAATAGAGGTTCAGATGACTTGCCCATCAGTGCATTGAGAATATGAAGAAATTTTTGCCCTAATAATTTTATTTGGTTTCTGTACCTTGCCTCGTAGAACGATTTACATAGAGCAAGAGCATACTGCATTTTACAAAATTACAATTGCAATTTACATTGCAAGAACATATTAAAAGTCAGGTTGGAAGGTTATAGAGCCCTGCCTGTCTGCAGTCAAAGCAGCACTAACTTCAAACTTCAATTAGGTTCAGTTATGCAGGGTACTTGGAAGGACTGACTCCATCGTGGCTCTGTCTGATGCTGGGGAATGGTAAGTTAGGTGTTCAGCATCTGGCAGGATTGGGAAAGGCTGTAGGAAAAAAACTTTGGCTCCACTAATAGAGAAACTGTGCCCAAATTTTACATGGAGGCTTTGCTGGATCACCTAATATAAAGCAAGAGATGCCAGTACCAAATCCTTTTTTCAAAATGTAATCTACTTGCTGCAGCAAGGTTTCCAAGTGAGTCCCATGCTGAGGAATGCTGAAATTATTTTTCTTAAGTAACTAAAATAATGCAACAAAATGATGATTCTGAGGGAGTTTTGGAGATAGGAATAAAGTAACACTCTACTGTCCCACTAAATGGGTTAGTTGTGCAGATAGCATTTGTGTCAGTCTAGTAAATGGCTTTATTTCTAAATTAGATTAATACATTGAATATAGCCAAGCACTGTTAAATGTATTTAATTTGCTGAAGTAACTGTAATCCCTTTTCTTTTAGCTGGTCCACTGATGCAGAGTAACCAGCGGTTCTCGCTTCTGTCACAAGGACACCCACACTTGAATCTGAATTACATTCAACAGAAAAAGTGAAATTTCATGGGATTGTGGCTGGGTGGGGGGAGGGGAGGACAAAAAAAAAATCAGGTTCTGATTAAAATCTTAATGCAACATGTTTAGATACCAGATTATTTAAGACTGTTTTTAAATTGTATCATTTGTACATAGATATGAAGTATAGTTTTTACAAGTATCACAAAACTGAGTGATACAAATTTCATCTATTTTATTACCCTATTTTTAGGGGGAATTGTGTTTTGTTTTATCTTGATAAACTGTAAAGAGAGAGAATTTTTAAAATTAAGTTCTTTATTTTCTATTAGCTGTATTCATACTTTGGTTGCTTCAGACTTTATATATATTGTTCTAAAAAAAAAATAAAAATTAGAAGGGGATTTCATGTGTTTAAAAATTTGTCAATTCTATTCTTTACAGAACTATGTAGTGCCAAAAAACTTTTTAAAAGAAAAATAAAACCACAAAAAAAAGGACACAAGACTTTTTCCTTTTCCCTATTTGCATGCATGCTTGCATTTAAGTGTAATTAGGAAACCAGAATAATAAAAAGGGCTTTCATTTAGCTGTTAAGGAAGAGATGCAAGATGAGACTTTATGTATGACTTTAAGGAGTCATATAATCACTATAACCTGGTTTTCCCCATGCTGTTTTTCACTGGTGTTCACAGCCATCATCTTTCTTGGCTAGTACCCGAGTTGAGGGAAGAACACTCCTGCTTTTCTGTTCATCAGCTTTGCAAAATAATACAAAATACTCGAGAGAAATCAGGCTGTACTGTGAATTAACTTTAAAAAGGACTTTCCATAAATCCATTTGGCATACTACTTTATCTGTTGCTCATTGGGTAGTATGTGAAAGTGCTTAAGCCACAAAGATGGTGTTAAGGAGATAAACCTGTCAGTTCCAGCTCCTGAAGCAAGCCTATGAATAAAGGGGTGGTACACAAGGGGTTTAACACAACTGATTGCCTGTGCAATATATAATTAAATGTACTAAGATGAGAACTGTAACTTGAGTAAGAGTTTAATTATTCCTTATTTGAAAAACAGGGACTTGCTGAATGCTAATTTCAGAGAAGGCAGAGCTGAGCATAATTGTGCCACACTGTCCTGAGTCACAGGTAGGCCACAAACTACGCTCAAAGTACTGGTTACTGTCTTTAAATATACTCAGTAACTTCTTGCTTGAAGAGAATTTAAGTAGCAGTTTGTACTGCTTCAGGCTTCTAAACTGCCTGATGCATGAGGCACAGTATCAAGAGAGGCAAGGATGACTCTTAAAAAGGAACCAGCAACAGCTGGCTGGAGAGTTGGTTTAAATTAACTCTTGCTTTTAGTAAACACACTGATTTATGAGAGTCTTATTTCCAATCCTGGCCTGGAGGTTTGAGATAGACAAGGTTTTTTAACTCAAACCTACTCTCACTTTTTGGCAGCTGAATGCAGTGGCTGTTTCTCAAAACAATGCCTTGATTTGAGATTCAAGCCAGCTTCAACTAGAATTAAGAAAGAAAAAGTAAAGAGCCTTTAAAGACAAACCCCCCCCCATTTTTTTTATTGCTCTTCACAATTTTTTACAGGCCTTGAGAAAAACAATTTAAAAAAACAATCCTCAGATTCTATCACAAGAACAAGTATAATGAACTACTAAAAGTATCCTTAGCTTTCTTTTAATTAAAAAAGGAACAAACAAACTTGTACAAGGAGGATTTAAGAAATAGACTGCTAAAGCAGCCAGTACATGTCCAGCTGTCCTGTAAAGCAAACAGGACAGTATCAGACTGCAGTTCAAGGTTCTTAAACTGGATGCTGGATTTAATTTCTTACTCATTCCCTCGCCGACTCTTCTTGTGGCTTTTCTTAGATCTGAAGCAGAAAAAAAAAAAAGCTTTAAGACACAGAAGTAGTAATTGTTTTGAAAGACCAAGGTAACTCATAGCAGTAAGTGGTGTCTTCTGTAGTCAAATATGGATAATGTGACTTGAGGTTTAATGAGGTCAGGGTTTTATGCTGGGCTGGCAATTTAAGCAAATGACATATTTTATCTCCAACATTGTAGAAAGACCAACAGGACTCAAGAGTTAATGACAAGAGTGAGCTCCTACAGCAGTACAGGCACAGACAAGAAGCCAAGCCTTTACCTTTCAGGTGATTTGGAATGACTTCTGTGTCTGTGACTACGATGATGCCCTATGAGATAAAAAGGTAACAGTTACTTCCATAGACCCTGGAGTTCTTTTTTATTTTGCTAATGTAATCTGCTTCTAGTGACCAAGTGTCCTAGATAATGCCAGAACAACTCCAGCCTTAATTAGGCACTCAACCTCCTGGTAAATACCTGAAAATGTACTCGAGGCAGTTTTGCCTGTACTAAAGTAGTTCTCCAGCTGTGCTTACATATCACTAGCAGTTTTAAGAGCCAGATTAAGCACCTCTGCTACCTTCTTGATACTGTGACATATTTCTCCTGCTGTGGATGGCAAAAGACTTGCCAGTTAATCTATAAATGACAAAAATACCTGGAGATTTAGATCTTGATCTGTGGCGCCTCTCTCTGGATCTGCTCCGGTGTCGTCTTGGGCTTTTGCTGCGGTGCCTCTCCCGGCGTGGTGATGGGCTGAGAGAAAAGAAGCTTTTAAGACGGACAGAATAAAAATGAACACATTTTAAAATTAGATAACAGACTAAAAGACTTACCTTCTTCTCTTTGGAGAGCGGCTTCGTCTGTAATTGGAGGAGAAAAGAAAAATTTATTAAAAATTATTAGCTAGAACCAGCTCTTTAATTTCCTATCTTCTCCAGAAACAGCACCAGGATTTTTCCCCAGCATGTGTTTGTTCTCCAGCACAAGAAGCAGTACATGCTTCTGGACTGCTCCATACAGTGAGCCAGTGATGTTTTCCCTGGCTTATGGTTGTCCTTAGTATCTTCACTATTGTCAAATTTGTCTGCAGTTGACAAGCAAGTTCAAGCAAGGACTAGAGAAGCTGGCAGATGGGCTGACAGAGGCTGTGCACTGCAACTCCTTACTTGAAAAAAAAGGCTAAAGGGAGGCATAACAGATTCTGGCTGAGCTGTCATCTTTGCTTCTGTGCCTTGCTTCAGCCATCAGGACAAGAGGTAAAAATACTGCTCAAGAAGAGCCACATCACCTTCTTGGAGACCGGCTCCGGCTCCGCCTGTACCGCACAGCAGGAGATCTGCGAGGTTTATCGAGGTCTCTGTAGCCTCTTCTGCGGTGGTCAGGAGAGGGCGCTCGTTCCAGCTGGAAACAAAGGAGAGGTTTTGGGAGTTTCATTTCATCAAGGTTTTACCACAGCAAGGATTTCTGAACAACCAATATAAATCACAGATGCAGTCAGGTTTCCCCAAGATCAAGGATTTCATGGGCAGAAATGAATGCATAGCTTGCAAGCCCTTAGGAAGTTCAGAACTGACAATGCTGTCATTGTTGTCATGACCTTCATCATCATCTTTAGCTCTCTCTGTTATATACATACATAAAACAACTTATCTGAATTATGTTTAACACGGAACAGATCCAGATTTGTGAATTTCAGAAGAGAGAAAAGCATGACCAACACAAAGCAGTTGAGAACTGCTTAACAAGATCTAACAAGTTCTCAGAAGCAGCTTCTATGAAATTATGTTTTGAAGGGAGAGAGAATTGCAAGCAGGCTCCTGGTTTCTCTCCTCAAATATTTCTCATAGTCCATAAAGTGTTTTGCAGTAGTTCAGCAGCAGTTTTAACCATCCCTTTGCAAAACAGATCACCAACCTTTTCATCTTCCTCCTCCTCCTCCTCACTAGATTCTACATCATCCATGTCTTCTTCCAAAGCACTGACACGAGGCTCAAGTTGCTCAGCTTCTTCCAGAACGTAGCGTTTCTAGGAGAAATTACACCTTTATCTTTCATAACTTAAGTAAGAACAAACACCTAAGGAGGCATCTCGTGTGCCAGAAGGGTCTGTATCATGGCTTGGTGCAACAAGACAGTAGCTGATAACAGTTACTGAATCTGATGCAGTTAAGAATTCAACAACTATCTACTTTTCCAAACCTGTAATCGTGGCAGAATGATATCGCATACACGCTCCTCATGGAGTAGTTCATCAATAAATTCATCCACGTGCATCAGTTCAAACTCTGAGGATGGGCAAAAATAGCATTAAGAAGACAAAGAAGATTAATGCTGGTGGCTAGAGTAAAGATTAAATGCTTCAGACAAGAGGGCTGGACAGTTCCAAAATAATTCTCAAAGACGAGTAGAATCATTTGGCCTATCTTGCAAAAAGAAGAACTTGCACAGCTAGGATTGGCAGATTCAGCATGGTTAAACCAGCACTCAAATGGTGTTGCTTTGATATTTACAGAATTGCCTTTCAACACCCACCAGAAAAGAGAATCACTTGGGGGAGGACACAAAAGCAAGGCAGTTCTCATTGGTACACATTAGATGAGCAACAGACTAACCAAAGCATAAACAAGTAAGGTTTTAAAAAAGAAGATTATGCTACAATTTTTAAGCTTGCATCACTGAACAGATTATTCAATGTATCACGATGTATTTTTTTTAACAAAAGGTCATCTATGAAGTACTGAGAAACCACAGGTAAGACTGCTTACCCCCATTTCTGTTCTGACTTTTTATCTTTCGATAGTCATTGTACAGTGGTTCCAGATACTTGTAGCAGTCAATGGCAGTTCCTGTCAGCCTCATGTACAATGCTCCAAGCATTCGGACGTACCTGAAAAGTAAATTATTTCACATATCTGAGCTTCTCCCACAGTTGGTCATTTAGATAACAGCTTTTTCCCTGTAAGCTTCTGAGGAAAATCAGTACACTAGAATCAACATAACAACTGAGCATTTAGACTTTCTGTTTCAAGTACTCCAGTAGATGCATCCAACCACCATATGGGTTGCTCATGCATACAAGAACTGCCTTTTACCACTCACAAAAATAAAATAATGAAGAAAAATCAGATTAAAACGGTACCCTAAATGCACCTCGTTCTAAGTATTTCAGGCAGAGGCATATTAATTAGCACAGAGAGCAAAAGCCACGAAGTCAAGCAGTTCCAGCAGCCCCAGTGACAGTAGTTTCAAGAGCCAAGGAAGGACATGGTTTTTATCAAGAAGCTGAGCCCTGGACAGAGGCTTCCCGGGCTGTTCCGGACATCCATGTTTCATTCATTACGAGAACCAAAAAGCGCAGAAAACTAAGCAAACCCACTTACTTGAAGTCCTCGTTTTTGATGAACTCCACGATGATGTCTTTCTCGGGCTGGATCTGCAGCATCTTCAGCGTCAGGCACAGGAAAGGCGTAGGCTTAATGTTCCCGCCATAGACTCCCCCCACGTACTTCAGCTCCATGGCCTTGTCCACCACCAGCTCGGCTAAGAGAGGGGCCGGGCCGTCACCGCGGGTTCCCCGCCGGGCCTTCCCCCCTCTCCCTGCCCCTCCCAGCCCTGCCCGCCATACCCGTCAGGCCGAAGCACTCCTCCTTCCAATACTTGGACTCGTAGATGCGGGTGCGGATGATCTTCTCCACCAGGTACTGCGGGTTGGTACCGTGGATGCTGTGCGCGTCTTTCACCGTCCGGTTCGCCATGGCCTCTCCTTCCCCCTCCGCGGCGGCCGCTCCTCCTCTCCCCTTCTCTGAGGGACCGCAGCGCCTTCCGCTTCCGGGGCCTCACCGCCGGGCGCCATCTTATCTCCGGGCAGTGACCTCCCTTCCGGACGCGGCTTCGGGGTGCCAGGCACAATCATGGCGCTGGTGTCCCCTTTCCTGTCACCCTTCCTTCCTCCGATTCCCACCCTCTGCTCCGTCCCCCGGCCGTGTGCGCCTGCGCAGCCGAGGGGTGGGGCTCCGGGGGGCATTGGCGCGAGATTCTATCCCAACGCAGTTCCCGGGGTTCGCCGCTGCTGCCGCCGTCCACTGAGCTCCCGGAGGTGCCGCGGGGAGTGGGGCTCCGGTCCGCCGGCCGTGGAGGGGGTGGGTGGGTGGGTTGGAGGCTCTGGAAGGTAAAGGGGGGGTGGGTGTTTGGGGTGTGAGGGTCCGACCCGGCGGTGCTAATGGCCCCTATCTACCAAGCAGGTCCCTGCGTGACGCCCGCGGAGAGGGCTCCGTGAGGCAGAGCTATTCCCGGGCTTCTCCGCTGCCTCAGGTCTCGTCGCCGAGGTGGGCGAAGGGAGAGCAGCGCTCTGTGTGCGTGTGTGTGCGCGTCTCGCTTTCCAGAGCCTGTTTGCGTTATTGAGGGGAAAAAATAATAATAGTTAAAAAATTAAAGTGTAAACCAAACGTTCGTGAGGGTCCCATCCGCCTGGGGGCTGAGGGCTGGACGGAAATCATCGCGGCAGAACGGCCATGGCGGCCCGCGCTCGGCGAGCGGGAGGGTTGGGAAGGAGCTGAGAATATCTGGTAACTCCGCTGTAATCAGGAAAAGTAGCAAACAGCAAGGATAATTGTGTATTTGGCAGGTTACTCGAGAGCTGAACGTGTAAAAAAAAAAAAAAAAGGGAACTGAGGAACAATTCCCTGCTGAGCGCCTTCCCTTTCTCCTCTTACCTCAGGCGTCTGGAGGCTCCGGGGGGAGGTAGGTTGCTGGGATACACAGAGACATGCCGGGGTCTTCATCTAGGATAAGAGAATTGATGGCATTTCTTTGTTTATTTGTTTTAGCTTTTCGTTGGGAATCATGAATACCCGGCAGCAAAGCGAAGTTATCTACTCCTGGTATGGAAAACCCATGAACTCGGACAGAAAACTGAGGACTTTGCAGTACAAGTAAGGAAGCGTTTCTTGCTGGCTTATTCAGGGAAACTTTATCAGGGAAGGCTTCTTTACCTTTCTGACATCATTTAGGTTAGCGTGGCAATCGGTGAGAATATGAGTGTTGAATTTGAGCATTGTGTCATGATACTGTATGTTTTTGACAAAAAAAATGTCACAAAGCTCTTGAATGGTAAAATGCATAACCTAAACAAAGATGTGCTCTTGGATGATAAAATACGTAACATAAACAAAAATGTTTAAATCTGTGAATGACTGCTAGCTATTTGAAATATCTATGGAAGCTTTCAGTCAGGAAATTCAGTTGTAGGCTTTGCTAGAGGGAGCTGTAAGACTGGCGGGCAGTCAGCTTTAATATGTGAATTGTAAATAATATAAAATCCTGCTAATGTGTGCATCACTTTCTAGGGGAATCCTTATTAAATCGGAAAGAAGCAGAACAGAAACCTGTATACAAGTTGGAGAGTTTATTTTAGTAGAAGGGGAGAATGCAGATCAACCTTACGTGGCACAACTCCTGGATTTATATGAAGATGGTAAAGAGAAATAAGAATTTGCCTTCTGAGAAGTTTTAAAATCACAGAATTGCCGTGGTTGAAAAAGACCTCTAAAATGTTCTAAAGATTCATTTTCTGATTCATTCTGTTTCATTAAGGTGTATTTAGCCCAGAACTAAATGTGCTAGTTTAAAAAGATTAAGTTTTTACAACCTTTTTGCTTAGCTGTCTAATTTAAAAGAAATGGTTCTTGAGGATGACAGTGTGAGCTCATGCTTTATTTAGAGGTTGGAGAATCCAAATGGAGCAAGAGCCCTGGAACTTGCATCTTATCAGATGTCAGGGAATGTTGCAGTAATGCACAAGGGCATTATTACTTTTTCCCTTGTAGAATTATGTAGGATATTAGATTAATGATTTATCTTTTAATATCTTACTTTACCAATAAACAGTCTGTGAGCAAATTAGAAACTACTCATTAGCTATGTTTGATTTCTCTAAAGAGCTTTTTTTTTTTTCTTGTTTTGGGCCGTAATAATAATGTTTTGAGTTTGTAAAATTATTTACCTTTAAAAACCATAAATACATACTACTCCAGCCTGTTTATTTACTAATGCAGATTTATGGTAATTGAATATTCTTTTCATGCTGTAATGAAACCTCTGAAACTTCCTTGAAAACAAAACTTCCTTTTGTTATGTACCTTTGGCAACTATGTTAAAGATATGTGGCTTTGTTTTTCATTCAAAGATGAACACCTTAAAATGTGGAGAGGAACTTATTATTTAGTTGTAATATGTTTCAAATATTTCTTTTAATTCTCCAGACTGGATCTGTTCATAGTGGGTTTTTTAGACTTTCTCCTGGACATTTCTACAGGGTTGTCTGATTTGTTAGGCAGTTAATGAATGTGTTTCTGTTTTACCACTAAAATAACATGAAAATTACAAATATTGCTCTGAAATTTCTCACTTCTCCTTTTTATGTCCTTATTTTCAGTTAGTGGGGTCTGATGAGGTCATACTTATGCAAATAAGGAACTTAATTGTGATAGTAAACTGGTGGATCAGCTGGTCTGCAGGGGTCCTGTGATTGAGACCCTATGCAGGTGTTATCTTAGTTCTTAAAAGTCTCAACTCAAACATTTTTAATTTGGCTTAGAAAATGGAAATTGCAGTCTCTTATCAGATGCTTTCTCACCTTTTTTCCAAGGAGGTTTTTTTTATTCTTGATGGCATTTTGTCTAAAGTCATTAAGCTCTGGTAATAACTGTGATACAATAAAATTCTTAAAGTTTGCTTTTTTTTTTTTTTTCCTTATTACAGGTTCTCAGCACAAACATGCAATTGTGCAGTGGTTCACTCATATTACAGAGATACCTCAGAATAAACAGAAGCTGCTTAAAAGACAGATTGCTCCCCAAGAGGTGTTTTTAGATCAAGTTTCTAGCTATGACAACGATATAGCTGTGGAGACTATTATTAGAAGTGTCATGGTATGTACTGCAACCTCTCTACATGAGGAGGGAAGGAAAAAACAGTTTGAAAAGCATAACAGAACAGTGCATCTACTTCATTGCCTCCCATACTAAATGTGTGATGTATATTTGTTAAGACAGTAAACAGAGGGCTGGAAAGTAGAAAAATTACAATATTCTGTCTTTCCTCCATCCCAAATTTACTTTGGTTGTTGTCAGCCAGCTCATTTAGAGGTTTTTGCAGAAGGAAGGACTGTGATGGGAGTCCTGTAGTACAATAAACTCTCACTAGTGTAAGCATGGGTTGAAGCTGCTGCCCTGTGTAATGAAGGATTGCATGAGTTCCAATAATAAGAGCTGTTAACAGAAAGTAGTTAAATGTGTGTTTTGGTATTTTCTGCTTTTACAGGTAATGCCACTACATCTGGGGGAGGAGCAACCTCTTACATTAAGCAGGGAACAAGTTTTCTATGTAAAACAGTCTTGGGATGGGAAGTGCTTTAAGGATTTGTCCCCTGAAACATTCTCCAAGCTGAAAGAAGCTAATAAGAAAGGAGGTGGAATCTCATGCTCAACGAAGTCATTTACTCCTTTGGACATTGTTTCCCCCATGAAAAAAGATACAGAGGGAGTTGTTCAGAGTGCTACAAAAAATGCTGATTTGGAAATAGAATCAAAACATTCTGCTTCCAAGTCTTCCATCTCTAAGGAGAGACATTCACAAAGAATGTCTAATGGCTTCAAAATTCCAGCAGCAAGGAAGAAGTTGCAGTTAAGCAGTATGTATATGGCAACATTCAGTCCATTGGCTTGTTTTGAACGTAATATGTTTTGTGCCTCTTCATTTTGGGTAGTTCAAACAATGGTAATATTCAATATCAGTATTTTTAGCTATCTTAATCAGGCTTTGGGGTTCACCCAAGACTTTTTGGTTTGTCTTATGCCTGTTATTTCAAGCAGTTGTGTTGCTTATATCCAGTTACTGTTGCAAATGTTTTATTTGTAACTGCTAAGTCTTCAGGTTTTTGTTGGCTGAACTGCTACCAATCAGCCTAACTGGCCTCAAAATGTCTCACTTTAATCTTCTGAGTAATAGTGCAAATGCTTACCTTGGGCTGGGTGAATAAGCACTGCACTTCTGTGTAACATGCTGCATTTTCAAGCTGTAGTATGTGTAAAGTTGTAAGTAGGGGAGGTGGGTAAGAAAACTGAAAAAAAAAGAGGTTTATATTGTGTTTAGTCATCTTTTTTCAGGAAATGTATGCCTTCTGTACATATTCAGCTCCTTGTTCCTGGACTGTAATGGCATTGCTTTTCATCTAAATGACAGCCACCAAGCCAGTTGTCTTCTGAAAGTTAACCAGAGCAGCCACATTAAAGCATGACAGAAGTTCATTTTGCTTTTATTTCCTAGGTCCCACAAGATCTTCTAAAAGCAAGCTCCTGGGATGTGAAGTTTTGGAGCTTTTGGATGATGACTGTGATGCTGTAGCACTGTTGGACCCATCAGCTACTAAAAGAAAAGTGAAATTCACTGGCATTTTAGGCTCACCACCAAAAATACCTTGCAGCAGTGAGAAGCTGAAGTCAATTGATGCTGCAGAGGACAGGAAGAGGTTTAGTGATACAATTCGATTATCCCCTTACAAGAGCAAAGACTCCAGTGAGAAAGCCAACACTACAGTGTAAGTGATAACCTTGTTATAATTATTATGTGGGATTTCTGTGTCCCCTTAAAGCATGTTTGAGACAGACTTTCCAGGAGAAAAGCAGGAGTACTGTGTGTGCACCATGTTTTGGCTGTTGAGCTCACTGATAGGGGGGTGGATAGCCTCACTAGTTACTGCTGGTTACTAGTGGTGAAGCTTTAGAAGGTTTGTTACTTGGAGGTGAATAAATGATTGGAGAGACTATAAGAGGAACTGTCTTTAAAGATGGACAGAAGCAGTTTGTGGTTACAAGAACAGAGATGATGTTGTAAGTGGGAATAGCAAGATGATACAGAAGGAAATTGAAGCCATTTTTGATCGTTGTCAACATGGATAAAATTGTTTCCCTGCAGTAGGTTGTGTCATACAGGCTCAAATGTGCTTTTCTTGTGACTGTTGAGGTGTGCTGAGCTGTGGAAAGGGATGTGATTGGACTCATGAGAGTTTTCATGGTAATTGTATGTACACCTTCATGCTAATTTTTGTGTAGAAAAGAAATCAAAACTCCAAAAAGCATAATTGTTGACGTATATCCTTATACAGCCTTTAAAATGGCATTTAGCTGGGACAGGGGGAGGATGGAATTCAGACTTTCTTGTATAAAATGTTGCAAGAAGACTAATTCTAGTTGTGTTCCTCCTTTAAAGAGTAAAAATGTGGATACAGCACTTGGTGGAGCTGCACCCAATTTTTTTCACTTACTGTACAGCAAAAAATTCTGTTTCTTTTTATAAGATATTGGCATTTCAGTGGTATTTAAAAATCTAAAAAAATTCTGAGAACTGTCTTGTTAAAGCAATTAATATCATTGTGTCCTTTGAACTAATAGGAAAAGCTGTATTAACATTAAAGTGTTTCAGGGGTACGGATGAAGTGCCCAAGAAGGCAACTGAGGAATCTCAAAACACAAATAGAAAAAAATCTACTCCAAAGGGCAGATCAAAGGGATGCCCTAAAAGAAATCATACTTATTTTCTCTCAAAAAAAAACCCCTAAAAGCCAAACAACCCCGAAACAGACAAAAAGAGCTAACTCCCCACAACCAAACTGTTGTGAGCCCCTGCCCCTTCAGTTAGGCAGTATTATGTTTGCAAAATAATTTGAGAAAATACAACCAGCTTTGTGTTCTTTCCTTACAGTTTAGCTGGAAATCAGAAATCAAGTGTTCAGAGCATTGTACTGACCCCTCGCTCTCGCAGGACGTGTGCACACAGGACAAGTGCCCTCATTGCAGAACAAATAAGGTGAATTTTTGATTTCAGGATGTCTTATTCAGATTATTATTGGTAGCTTGAAGTCTTGATAGTTTCTTTAGCTTAATATTCAAATGCAAGTGGTTCTAGAGGTATAGTGTAATTGCAGTGTGAGTGAAAAATGTCATGTTCAGAAACTGTTAATGAGAAAACTGACTTCCTTCAAACCAGTCTGTTAAGTAGCCATGGAAAATTAGCAGTTCAAGTTGAAAATATGTTTGCCTGCTGTCTGTTACCTACAGAAAAATCTGAATATGTTTCAAATTATACTTCGTAGTGTGTAGAGTTGTGTCTTGTGGTGTTTTGTTGTTGTTTTTTCAAATTAATATAATTTCTGTTTCTTACAGCTTCTTAAATGCACTAGAATTGAACCAGGAAGAGGATTCTTTGTCTAGCTCAGATAGCTCTTACTCTTCAAGCAGTGAGGAAGAGGAAAATGATGAGCTCTGTACACCAGAAAAGAAAGCTAAATCAAGCAGAACACTGAGCACCCCAAAATCTTCAAGGGAGTCTTGTCCAAACCAGGACAAGTCCTCAGTTCACACTCCTGCTAAGCCCGTGAAAAAAACAGTAAGATTCCTTTTTAGAAGGCTATTTTTATTATTTCTTAGCTTAGTATTTGAGTGCTTGATGGCTGTGTCCCAAAATTAAGCATTTATTGAAAACGTTACCTTGGTTCATATGAACTTTGGTATGAGGAGGTTATGCAGATTTGTAAACCAACCACTGGTGTGTTGTGAATATTGTGATACTGGGATGGAGCTGAACAAACTGAATCCATTTACTGCCATCTGTGCACTGAGACATTTCAGTTCAATTTCTGTACAGTTAATATATACACATGTATGTACATACATATGTATATATATGTATATATAAATATATAGATATAACAGGAAGCCATTAGGCCAACTTTATGCTTGGCAGTAGAGCTGTCCTGATTTTTGAAGGCTGTGCTAATTTTTACCAGCACAAAAGGGATGATCTGTAGTTTTCATGGCTGCTGATGGAGGTAGGATACCAGGCTGCCTGGACTCATTGTGGCTGTTTACAGCACCATAACCAGGCACATACAGTCAATGGCTAAAAATTCCATGTTTAATAATTTAAATTAATTTTTAAATTTTTTATTTTAAATTAGCTAATTTTAATTAAAATAAGTTTAATAATTCCATGTTTACTCAGTGTCTAACTCAGAAATCCTACCATAACTAGAACTTGTAAGCACAAGGAAGAATAAAATAACCTTTTTAAGATAACCTTTTTTGTCTGGACATTCAGATCAATTTCTAGTTGCTTGCTTTTGCTTAGGAAGTGGATCATTTTGTAACAGCACTTCAGAAAGCCTTAAACAGTTTTAAAATTCTTTATAGACAGCTAAAAGATGTATTTGACTGCATCACCAACATACTTCCAATTTTATTTTTTTTTCCATGGGGAAAAAAAGAGCATGAGGCTTTTGTGGTAATTCCCTTTGTAAAGACTGTTTCTCTCTTCCTTTTGCACTTTGGCATCCCCAGGTAGTCTCTGTGCCTAAGGAATGTTTGGGAAACATGGATGATCAATCTCCAATAGAAATTGCAGTGTGTAGAAAATCTTTTTGATGCTGTAACTTTTTTTGCAGCCTTTGCCACAAACACCAAAGACACCCCGGAATGCAACTCCTGAAATTCCCAGGCGCAGCCAGGCAGCACAGAAACCAGCCACTGCTCTAGAAGAAGCCAGGTTAAGGTAATGTGTCCTCAGGGGAGGAAACAATCTTTTTATCATGAGGTATGCTTAGAAGGCTATGCTAAAATAAGAAAATGTCATCTTTACCATATTGAAGAAATGAGGTAAAAATGCATGGTGTCAATTTCAAATTTTTATAGGCAGTCTATGCTAAGTTCTTCAGAATAAGGTATCTGTCTTTATTCTCTGCAACATTAGAAAAACAAAGATCCACTCTTACTAGCTTTAGATTTTAAAGGTACAATATCCATCTACTCTTTAATATGTAAAAAAGCTTTAAAAGTATTGTAGGTCTTCACAGCTGGGGAAAAAAAATACATTCAGGACTGACTGCATCTTACAAAAACTGAGTGTTTGTTTTTTGAGTTTCTTTTAAAGTGGTCTCTGTTTCGTCCTACTTTTACTTTATCTTAATTTTTTTGTGAATTATACCAGCTGGATCTTGACTGTTGCATATTTGTGCTGTTGGTTTACCAAGATGAGTGTTCAGCCCTCTTAAAACTTAAAAGCACATATAGAGACACTGGGCTATTTCTTTTGGGAGACTTGACATGAGTGTTCAGATTTAAAGCACATAAGAGGGGGTTGCAATACTGCACACAACTGTGAAACTTGTAGCTTCTGGCTGATTGTTTCCTTAGTAGGCCCTTCAGGTAGAACTATGCAAATACAAATCTTAGCTCTCCTATTTCAATTTTCTTTTCTTTTTTTAATCAAAGGCTGCATGTTTCTGCTGTCCCGGAATCTCTGCCTTGTCGTGAGGAAGAATTTCAGGACATCTATAATTTTGTGGAAAGCAAACTTATTGATGGTACAGGAGGGTAAGTTTGGTGAGACTGTAACTGAGATCACATCTGTGGCATAAAAGGAGTTCAACAATCAACACTGCTTTAATTCAGCCAAATTATAGCTTCTAAAATCAAACTTCCTAGTTCAAATTTCCTGGTATATTTCTTCCCTAAGAAGGGTTGTGCATAGGAAGAAGTGAGCTCCTTTACTGTACAGATTCAAATTACAGACCAAAATATAACCAGTCAATTTTAGATTTCTGGGAAACAATTTTATTTTTTTTTAAGACATAAGTTACATTTATGAAGTATTTTAGGTCGTTAAATGCTTCAGTAATTAGAAAAATCCTCAAGATCCTCCAATACATTATGTATCCCAATAACTGAAATACAGGGAATTGCCTGAAGTGACAGGGAAATAGTGTTTGAGGCTGATTTTGGAGCCTGGGAATTCCAGTTCATCAGTCCTAAGGGTGATACCATTTTACCCAAGGTGCTGAGAAGGTATTCTCCTTTTTTAGGTGCATGTACATTTCTGGGGTGCCTGGAACAGGTAAAACTGCAACAGTTCATGAAGTCATTCGCAGTCTTCAGCAAGCTGCAGAAAATGATGAACTTCCATCATTCCAGTTTGTGGAGATCAATGGTATGAAGCTGACTGACCCTCACCAAGCTTATGTGCAGATGCTAGAGGTGAGTAAAGTCTCTTCAGTGGCTTTCTGGTTTGAAATAAGACACCTTATGCTTTACCATCAGATCATTGATGTGTTACAGTGTTCAAGGCACTTAAGTATCATTATTTCCCTGTAGTCCCTCTGAGAGTGTTTGCTTTTATGTCAGAGCAGGTTTAAAAATAATTGACTTAAGGCCACAGTCAACTTCTTGAACTATTTTGCTTTCAGCTGCATAAGGGCAGTGGCTGGGAAATGGTCTGATTTATTACTTCCACTAAGGTTTAAAAAAATAAGCCAGATTCTTTTTATATTTCCCAATTCCATAACTTCCTTTGCACTTGTATGCTTAGAAGTTATTGAGATTACAACTTTGGAAATCAGTGTAGCAGTAATATAATTATTTAAGGGCATCTTAAGAGTTAATTGGTCTATTATAGTGATCCATCTCAAGAGCAGCCCTCTCTGCCAACAGGACTGGATTTCCCATTTCCATGACAAACTTGTCTGGGACTACTGACTGTGCTTGCCTTTATCTAGGTGTGAATTTACCTGAGGACTGGATTTAGCTCACCATTAGACAGTAACTGCTCAAGACCTTTGTCAGTCTAGGCTAACTTCAAGCCAGTGACCTGGAAATTAACTGATGGTTTCCTGAAGCATCTGTTCCATTTTCTTATAAACTTCTGCTCCAATTATTTAAGTTTAACATCTCCCATGACAGCAGGAAGTGGCATGCGTTGTTCTAATATCCCTATCCTCATAAGTGGGAGTTAAATTAATAAATTTACATCTTTCCTCCATCTAGCATAGACAGTGTTTTGCTGAGGAATTTGTTGTAGCCAGGTCACTGTTTCTTCAGCATAGTGAGAAGCTTCATGTAAATTGCCTTATTTCATGGTAATATTAATGTATTTGACTCTTTGCTATCCTGTTCAGCATAAAATTTTAAAATTAATAAAGAGCAGGCATTTGGAAGTAAAATTTCTTGCTCCCCCAGGTCCTGAACTCTTTAAATGAGCTCAGTTCAGTGTCCTTCAGGGGACCATACAGGCAGATGAACCATTTATTTCTCTTACTCCTTCTGCCTCAGCTGTTATCCAAACACAGCTTGGATAATATGTGGTGTATTGGATGCCCAGATCCAGAGCTGTAGAAACAGGATCATGTAGTGTAATTGTGAAATGTCACTGTGAATTCTCAGTATATCTGTGGATCTGCAAGGGAAGTAACATACAGTCAGCTCCTCTGGTTTGCCACATGAATTATTGCAGATGCTGTTCCTGTTTATGTTATCTCTTCAGTCTAGAGTTGAATAAATTATTTAGTTCTAGATCCTACTGATGATTCATTAATGTGTTAATGAGTGTCCAAGATTAGTGAAGTCAGGCTATTCTTGTCAACTGACTTAAGTTTTCAGTGGGCCTTTTGTATGAGTTCAGGATTATGTAATGAATCTGTATTTAAGACAAACTGCAGGAAATTCTGATGGCCTTTCTTTTTAGTGATTAATTCTTTCATTTCCATTCTCCTTTATGGACAGTTTCTGGTATGTGTCTTATGAACTATTTCTGTTTTTACAGCCCCTCTCCATGGCAAAAAAAATAAATGCTTGGTGTTGATTGTTAGAGAAAAGTTAAAACCAAATAGGAAGTAAAATTCTTATTTCTCAGGTTTTAGTGTGATTAACCTGAAACATTGTTTAATCCTTCTCCAGTTACTGACAGGTCAGAAGGTGACAGCAACCCATGCTGCAGTACTCTTGGCAAAACTGTTCAGTACACCTGGACCAAAGAGGAAGACCACAGTGCTGATAGTGGATGAGGTGAGACAAAGAATCCTTTGTTCTCTTTCTTCAAGTATTGTCAGAAATTGACCTTTAGAGGATGGAAAAAGACAAATTATATATAGCTGGAATGTATCATATGTGATCTAAAATGAATAGAGTTAAAAGACCCGATTAGGTTCTCTTAGCCTTATAAGGAAACTGAATTTAAATAGTCAAGTATCCCGTTGCTCTGTTGTTCTCTGCCTTGGATTTTATGTTGGTTTTATGCTTTGTTTGTTTGTTTCCAAGTCATGGAATGAATGGTGCTGTCAAGTCTTAAATACTATAGAGTTCAGATGCATTTTGTGTGGAAGCTACTGCTGTTCTAGTCAAAGAACTCATGCTGAAATAAGTCATCCAGCTTTGAAACTCCCTACGTGTGCTATATTCAGTAACAAACAACACAGTTACTTTTTGCTGTAAGCTTATTCAAATTCTCACATGGAGGGTCTTTTAATCTTGTTAGATGTAGTGTTAATATCACAGTATTAAAAAGCTCCAGCTGTTTAATCACTCTCCAGATTAATACTGTTCAAGCATCTAGAAGGACTGTACTTTTCCAAAACAGATTAGAGCCTAATTCAGAAAATGCAGTCCTTCCTATTATTGAGTCAGCTTCCTCAGAGTCACATAAGGAGTCTTCTGTGGCAGAGCTTGTGCTCTCAAATCCCCATTAGGTAATGTAAATACGTGGCCATTTTTTTTCAGTCCAGTTCTTCTCTTTCTTCTTTGCAGCTTGATCTCCTCTGGACCCGGAAACAGAATGTCATGTACAATTTATTTGACTGGCCAACTCAGAAGCACTCCAAGTTAATCATCTTGGCCATTGCTAACACCATGGACTTGCCAGAGAGAATAATGACAAACAGAGTGGCCAGCAGGCTGGTATGTCTTGACAGTTTTGTTCTATAATACTATAAGTGCTATAAAATGAGAACAGATTAAATACTTTCTGCAATCAAAAGTAATCCAGGCAAAAGGCAGGACTGGTTACATCAGAGGTTTAATAATTCCTTCTCCAGCTGGCCAATAATGAATACACAAATCTTAGCAAGTCTAGGGAACCAGCTTGCTAATCAGATGTTATACTGTTTAAGTACCCTGTGTTCTTGTAAGAATGAATTAAGAATGCAGATGCCTTGTAAAACATAGTAAGACCTGGATAATCAAATTCCATGCTCCATGGTTAAGCTGCTTACCCTAGAATTCAGAGGAGTTGGTTTCTGCATTCCCTATCTCTTTCCCCTTCCATTCCTGGCACCTAGCTCTCTCTGCCATCACCAGCTGCTAGATTTTCTTTGTTGGTTACCTTTGGACAGAAAGTTGGATGCACTCTACACCTTTGTACATTTTCTTAGGCCATCTCTCCAGCACTGCTCTGGAAAGTGATTTTCAGAAACAGTGCTCTGTGCCTTCATCCTTCTGAGACTCAAAAATAGTTTCACAGATTGTGAATTGCTTCCCCCTACCCGCTAAGCCTGCAGATCAGCTGAGTCCATACAGTCACAAGAGGAGGAGAATTTTGCATAAGAAATGCAAAGCTCAGTCCTCCTGGAAAATATGAAAGGCATTGCACCATCTATAACATTGTCCTTCTCATCTGAAAGCAGTTTTAATTAGTTTGAGCCAGAAGATAATTTTTAATTCTTGGCTGATTGCAAAGATAGGTCAATAGTGTGACTATGCACATGTACAGATTTGCTGAAGGAGATATTTTTTAATAAACAGAATCTACGAAAAACTATAATTAAAGTGTAACAGTTATAATAAAAAGATGAAAATACTCTGATCTGTTTACACGTTTTATAAGAAAAATTTGAGTTCTAGTAGCAGCAACCTGCTCCTCAGGTCTTTCAGTAGGGAGATCCAACCAGTGGCCTTTGCTTCATCACTATTCTGTGGATTTGCATGCTTATTTCACCATATGAAGCAGAAAAACTGATTGAAGAATATAACTTGGAGAAGAAGTATGTAAAAGATAAGAGTGCTCCTACCAAAGAAAATAGAACTAGCTGTACAGGCTTTGCTAGAGCAGTTTAGTTTCCAAGCACTACAAACACTTCTCACTACTGTATTATTTACTAAAGGGCCTCACCAGAATGTCCTTCCAGCCCTACACCTACAAACAGCTACAGCAAATTATTTCATCCAGACTGAACAGTGTGAAGGCATTTGAAGAGGATGCAGTTCAGCTGGTTTGCAGAAAGGTAAGCACAGCACGGGTGTGTGTGCCCTTGGAGGCAAAGCTGGGCACAAGTGGCTGATCATACATTATGCTCTCTGAAAGTATAGAGGTTATCTTCACTGGAAACAATGCTAAAGCAGTGTCCTTGCTTTTTCCACCTACTTTGAGAAGGCAGCAGTATATTCCTAGAGCTGGAGGCATGACAACAGGAATCGTGATCATGCATAATAAGATGTCAGCTCTCTCCAGTGTTTGGCATAATGTGACTCACTGGATGATCTTTAAAAAAAAACAACCTAGTATGCCACTGTAAATATCCATTTTTTTTTTCTCAAGATGTTTAAAGCCTTGGCATAATAGATAGTACCTGTTATGTTGCCAGTGTTAATAGTCAGTTGTACAAAACATAAATAATGCATTGGTATCAGTTCCTCAAATTAAGATGTAGACATAGTGTAATATGTTAGCAATCACATATTAAAATAATCTATTAAAATTACATTAGAACATAAACATATATGCTAAAACTTGTTCTGCTAAACATATTGTAGGTTTTAAAAGAGTACTGTAAATACATCAGAAGTAAATATAAGCATCAGTTTTGTTATGAAGGAACCACCTTTTATAAGAATAACAGTGATCATTTTGCAGATCAGATAATCTGTAGCGTTCTTTCTAGGATGGTTTTTCTTCAGAAAATCTCAAAATAACTCTCAATTAGATTTTCTAAAGGGTTTCTCGTTTTTTACTGCAGTTGCATTCTGGGGAATTCATATATTGTCGGCATCTACTGGGAAAACTACCCAATACTTTGTCTAGTGAATGTTCATAGCCTTATTAAAACTATAAACCACAAGTGGGGTTTTAAGAAGTATTTTGTTTCAGAATTTTCAGACACTAAAAATCTTCAGGCATATTCACGATCCCAGATGTTTCTTTTGGGCCCTATTGAAAAATGTTTGTGTATACTTAAAATCAATATCCTGTTGTGTATGGAAAAACTGAGTTAAGTTTATTTTTTCTTTTCTCTGCATGAGCTTGGGTTGTGGTAGGGCCTTTGTTGATAACATTTCTGACAACTTTTGATGTTGAACTGAGCTATTCACATTGAATTTTCTGGATTTTTATTTTATTTTTTTAATCTCTGACTTCTTCTGCGGTTATGTAAAGTTCTGAGTCTTGAATTTGTGATGACTGTGTTGAGGTGGGGGTGTTAAATGGTTGTTTCTGTTGGTGTTAGTCAATAAGATTGTTATTTAAAATCTGGGATTCTAGTGACATAATTCACAGCACCACTCTCCTGGACTGTGGTGGGTCTATTGATTCTTGTGAAACTCTTCTCAACTTGTAGGCAATAGTGCTACAAACCTCTCTGTTCACTTTCAGGTTGCTGCACTGTCTGGTGATGCAAGGCGTTGCCTGGATATCTGCAGAAGGGCCACTGAGATTTGTGAGTTTGCTAGCCAAAAGAGGAGCCTTGAAATAGTCAGGATGACCCACGTAACAGAAGCCATAGATGAAATGTTTTCATCACCATATATAAATGCAATCAGGTAAAAACATTTATCCGAGGAATTTCTTTGCTTTTGTGTCTCTTTCACTGAGCTGTTTTTTCCAAAACATTCAGTCTGTCCTGAAGTATGATACAAACCAAACCTTGCAGCAAGCTAGGAGGGGGGGGGTACAAAGTTGGAATTCAAGGCAGAGGAAACCAAGGCACAGAAGTCACTTGTAAAACTTTATACAGGCTGTTTCTGTGTTAGTGTGTTAGCTCTGATCAGAAAGTGGCTTTTGAAATTTCCTGATTGTCCCTGCTTACTGTGCCTTGGTTTCTCTGACCAGCAGTTTCCAGGCACATACATTTGAATTCCCTCCAGCTGGAACTAAATCTGGAAGATAAGCTTGGGAGTCCACAACCACTGCTAGTGATTCAGCACTCTGGACTTTGAACAAGACTAAAGGAGAAACCACTCAGATGTGAACAGTGTAGGCACTGGGTCCTCAAGAGTCAACTGCTCTCCTCTACATATCTGCTTGTATTATTTCACTGTCTTGCTCTCTGATGCAGCAGCAGATGTCTGAGCAGAATGCAAGACTCACATTTTAACTGATTTCTGTCTTAGCATAAATAGATTCTGTTAGTCATTCCAGAAGATTTCTTGAGGGGGGTACATACAGGGAATTCTCAGTGCTCTGCATAAGTTGTAAATGGTGACATGCTCTACCAGTTCCTGGTCAAAAGGAGGAGAATCTGTTTCATCAAAAGCAGGGACTAAGGGGTGCAAATATAGTATTTTGTTGGATATTCAAGTACTGCTTTTACTGTGCTATTTGTGACTGAAAACTTAAATGTTAATTCATAAATGTGAGTTGAGGATAACACCCTGCAGAACATTTATGGTGTATGGAATGAAATGTGTTCAGATACACTGGAGAGAGAGGAGAGGTGAAGTGAAATGCAGTGTATTGTGGTGCCAGAGTTCCAGGCTGTAATGCAATGGGTAGTTGATATAAACTGCCCCTCTCAGGCAGAAAAATACCTTGCATTTAAACACGTGGTTACCAAACAATTTCCCTTTCAGACTTCTTCCTGTTGCTTCATAAGTTCTAAACTCCACAGACTGATTTTCATCTGGTTTTGTTTTGATATACAGGAATGCCTCGTTGCATGAAAAAATCTTTTTGAAAGCAATTTTAGCAGAGTTTCGCAGGGCAGGAGTTGAGGAGGCAACAGTTCAACAGGTATGTTTGTGTTTCAGAGGACTTGGGTTTTTTATTCACCTAAAAATTAGAGGGAACACTGTTAAAATTATTAAGCAAAAGTGTAAATCTTTAAATATTTGTGGATTTTATTCTTAAAATTTGATGGAAGACAGTATGATGGCAAGGTAAATTGGGGCATGGCTGTCCAGGCCAGGTGTGAAGCCTAATGAAATGCTACCCCCTGTTTTTCAATAGGACTTAAAAGTGGAAACACCTGCTGTTGGGTTTGTGTTACTAGCAGTTTTCTGTCTGGTTTTTTCTGTTGTTTTGTTTTTTTGGTTTTTTGTTGGTTTGTTTTGTTTTTGGTTTTTTTGTTGGTTTGTTTTGTTTTTGGTTTTTTTGTTGGTTTGTTTTGTTTTTTGGTTTTTTTTGTTTTTGTTTTTTCCTGTATCTGAAAATCCACCACCTAACATGTTTCATAACAGGAGAAATGAAAGAGAAGCTGAAAATACCAGGCAGCATAGTTCAAGGTGGAAAACTGAAAGTTGATTCTAACCTCTGTATCACTCTTTCTCAGTAGAGGCAGGTAGATCATTCTTCAAATTTTTAGTAGACCCCTAGAATAATTCTGGATATTTTTAGAAGTATTATTTATATATACATATATATATAAAATACCTTGCAGTATTATCTGTTTCTACAGGTTTTAAGTTAGCACTTTAATTGTGTTTTCTATTGCTGGCTCCTGGATCTGCATCAATTGATTTCACAGATGCAATGGGCAGTTGGTTATTAACTTCAAGGAATATTTTGTTAGACTGGTTTGTTCTGGTTTTTCTCTAGAAGCAAAAAGGTTTTCTTCTGCTTTTTGTATATAGGAAAACCGAAGACAGCAACTGATTCTTTTTACTGGTTTACTAGTCTGCATGATTTGTGACAGGTGCATTCTTCTGTGCTTAAAGGTGAATCGTGCCTCTCAAAGCTGTGGTCTTTTATGTTTGTAGTCAGTGTACTTGTGCTTGCTCGTCATTGGGCCTGATTATCACTTCTGAGAGGATTGATGTGTAATTAGCTGTATGTCAGCTCTTAATCTGCTGAATAAACTTTAGTGCATGTAGTCCAGGCAAGAAGACATGTAGCAGATAAAATAATCTAGCTAAAAGACTACAGATGAGGAGTGTTGTTAATTATTTTGCTTTTTTTGCTGTATAAAAAAGGACACTATGGTTTGGAGTCGTCCCTTTCTTGACACAGCCCTAACAGCTTGTGCTAAAGCAGCAGCATGGGTGCAGTTCCTCTGAACAAACTGGGGCTGGAATTTCTTTCCTCCCACCCTAGATGTGGGGGGAAGGAAGTTTCTCTTCCTCACCTCGGCCTACCTGATTGCAGCAGGAGGTAAACATAACCCGTGGCCTTTTTTCTGTTTTTTAATAGGTCTATCATCAGTACATAGCACTGTGCAGAATTGAAGGCATGCAGAGCCCTACAGTCTCAGAAATGATGGCAATTTGTTCAAGACTTGGTGCCTGCAGGCTCTTGCTGGTGGAGTCCAGTACCAAGTATCTTCACATGCGGGTGCGACTGAATGTCAGCCAGGACGATGTCATGTATGCACTCAAGGATGAATAAGGCAATAGAGATTTTATTTGTTTAATATGTGTAAATGTTTTATATAGTCTATTTTAATTTTTTTAATTGTTGATAAATGGAAATAGTGAAATGTATTTTTCTAAGCACGCTGTTTAAATGCATTAAAGTGCATTAAAACGCTTTTTATATAATAAAGAATTTGCTTCACAGCATCTTAAATATTTGTAATCAAACTGGTTTTTAAAAATATTTTAATGTGCTGGTAACCTCATCCCCTTTCAGCTGTGGTGTATGAACTATCAAGTACTTGCATCACTGCTAATGCTGAGGAACTTTTTTTGTTGAGTCTAGCAGTATTTTTGTGGCATTGCAGCTTAGCTAGCTTTTGTTTGGTTAAATATAAAAGACACGATTAAAATCTGCTTTAACTTAATGTTACTGATGTAATGAAAAGGAACTTTCAGTTTGCAGTTGAGGCTCAATTGAGGACACAGTTTGCTACCAAGAAAGTAAAACTACCTGAAGAAATGCATCATTCAAGTAACCAACTGTGGGGTTTTCATTGATTGATTGATTCCAAGGATTGCTTTAAATAAATTGCCTCGGGTAATGCAGGTCTGTTAAAATGTGCTCTGGTAATTGAACTGTTCTGCAAAATGCATTAATCATTTGGAGATGGGTAGTGTAAAACCACTTTTTTTTTTAATTGTTGCTGTGGAACAGGCTCCAAAAATTGTTCTTGTTGAGTGATGTTAGTAAATGAAAAACAAAAGTGGCCTGTGTGGCAAGTGCTAGAAAACTGGCTTCCCCGAAGTTTTTTTGCAAGATTGGGCAATGAATGTGCCCTGTCCCCTTACCCTGGCAAATAATGTCACCTGGACATTGTCACTAAATGAAATCCCATTATCAAATGTCACTAAAAACTGTAACGGCGTCAGAAACCTGTAAAACTACTTGAGTGCTGCCTCGAAAATTAATGTCGGCGGTATTCCTTCTTGCCTGTGTATTGCTTAAACTCTCCATATAGTTAATGCCGGCCTTGTTACCGCAGAGCTGGCATCTCAGCCGTGTACCCCAGCCTCTGTAAGCAAGCGGGGCGTGAATAATTGGCCGTTTTTTACTGTTCCTTATTATTCTCCGGGATCACCCCTGCCCGGCAGCCAGGGGGTTTTGGGGAGGGCGGGATCCCGGCCCTAAGGGAGTCCCTGGAGGAGCCGGGGCCTCCCCTCACACCCGGGCTCCTCCTCCCCTGGCTCCTCCTCCGCGCAGGCGCGGAGCTGCCTCAGAGCCGCGGCCGAGGCGTCCCTGGGCCGGGCGGGCACCGCTGTCCCGGGTACCCCTACACCGAGCGCTTCCCCCGAGAGCGGCCGAGGTGAGGCGGAGGTCTGCCCGCTAACGGGCCGCGGGGTCCCGGTGCCCTTCTTGCCGTTTATTTACACGGAGATCAGTCCATCGCCTCCCCGGCTCCTCCCTGCGCCGGGGCGGGGAGGGGAGGGCTCGGCGGGAGCCCGGGCCGGGCTGTGGGGGAGGGCGGGGAAGCGCGGGTGCGATCGCCTCAGGAGGAGGGAGCGGAGCGGCCGGGCCCGGCCGGGCTCCCGGTTGCTGTTGGGAAGGAGGCAGAGCCGGGTTTGGGCCACGGGGAGTGTGGCACAGGGTGTGTGTGTCTGTGTCTCTGTCTCTGTCTCTCCCTCTCCTTCCTCCTTCCCATTTCCCGGTGTCGGTAAAAGGTGCAGCCTGCTCCGTGCTTCCCGCCTCAGTCCTGGGTGCGGTGCGGTCGATGGTACTGACGCTCGGTTTTTTAGTCCCGTAGAGACGCGATCCGCTGAAATTCATGAGCCAGCATGCTGGGCAGGAGACCTAAAAAAAGCCCTCCGGTAAAAGGCCAGGGAGCTGCAGTCGCAAAGCAGGTAAGGAAGGCAAAGGGCCAGGGAGATGTATTTGTTTGCAGAGCAGGTGGGGAAATCTACTCCTCTTCAGAGCTCTTCCTGCTCTTTTCCGGCTGGAATCTCCCATGCCTTGATAAGATATGGAAGGACCACGGTAGAATTTAAATTCTTTCGTGCCTGTTTTCTTGCTTTCTCCTTTGGTGTGTTCTTAAATATCTGATATGCAGCAGTGGAGATCAGGGAAGCTACAGTGTCGTTATGCTGTAATCCTTGCATGAGACCTCATGACTCATGCTTATGGTAGTTTCCTACCCCAGCTATGTTGAAATTTATTAGTTACTTCAGTAATTGTATTGAACTTATCTGAGGTGTCTATTGACAGCTCTGAGAAAAAGGGATGTAAGACCAGAATATCATCTGGTAAATTCAAGGCCACACATGGGAGAACATTAAGACACTACATTAGAGACAATACATTTTAATTTCTCTCTGTATGGTTAATTTTTCTTGCAACAGACAGACCTGTAAGCCTATGTCCCTTTCCTGTAGCTAAAAGCGAGCTTAGATGTGTCTGTGTGTTGGTTTTTTGTTTGGTTTGGTTTTTTTTTTTCATGCTCTGCCTTTGGATGTAGTTTCAGAAGCTTTGAGAAGAGAAACATGAAATGATTTTTAAGGTCTTTTCCAGCCTGAACAGTTCTATGATTTAGCCATGGTTGGCAGGTGTAGGAAGTCAGGTAAAAGTGTCAAAATCAGAAATGCATCCAAAACAATATTCTGCAGAGAACAGTAGAAGAAAAAGAGAGTGCAGTTGGATAAAGAATATGTTAGAACCAGAAAGGAACTTCAAAAACCTTTAAAGATAGAGGCAAAAAAGGCTTTGTTAGAGATCCATAATGTAGCTGTTCCTCTAATATGGGAAGTTTGCATTTCTGAGTTAGAGAGGTAGTATATAATTTAGTTCATTAGTGAGAAAATAACAGAGAAAAGTATCTTTCCACTTTCCAAGACAAGAAAGCAAACTCTAAAAAAAGTAAATAAATTATCTGACTAACATAATTTACTAATAGTAATAATTTACTAATTTACTAATTTTCTAGTTCAATGTAGTTTGTTATTCAGCCTTACAGGATGTTTGCTGGAACAAATACACTAATGACTTGTTCACTTGCAAATTAACTCAATTTAAATTGTTCTTGTACTATGTAGTACCAACCGCAAGTCTTTTATAACCTATTTTTTTGTTTTAAAACACATTTGCTTAATACTGTTATTTTCATTGGAAATGTGTCTTATTGAACAGATTGAGAGACTTAGGGCTAGAAGTGAAGGGATTCTCTTCTTGACTTCAGTCATGATTACCCTTGTTTCTCTTTCTGCTCTTGCAGTGCATTAGTGAACAGATCACCTGAGCTCCTGATCCATTTTCCACATTGATAAAGTTGTACATAGGTTCTATAGAACCTGAATGCTTAGATCATCATTATAAATATTTTATGATTAAATTTTGTCCTGACCCTTTGTTTCTATTCTATCCAAGGCTGCTAATGTGTTAGTTTTGTTTTACAGATGGGAGATGGATAAGGCAGAGGGTGGCAAAATGATCTGCCCAGTGCCTTACAGAATGTCGAGGGCAGGATCAGAGTTAGTCAAGAAATAGCTGCAGGTTTTGAATACTGTTTCTGATCCTTGGAGCTGGTGTTTTTCAGCTGTGTTTCACATTCTTCTCTGGGACTAGAAAAGGTTTCAAAGAGGGATGTGAAATATTTCAAGGCAGCAGCCAGCAGCACCTCAGTCCCTTAGGGTTAAAGGAGAGTTTTTATTACTGATTCACACTTGCTGATAAACTGACAGGCAGCCTCAGCTTCTGGCAGCACTTATATCCTCTGAGGCAAGAGGAGGAGACCTCTCATGATACTGATTACTGATTTTTATTCCTCTGCTGGCAGAGAGCTGAACTGCTGCCTGCTTGTCCATGTGAAGACCAGTAAGTCAGCTGGGCCTTGTGCTTTGAAAAAGTTTGAGGAAAGCTACCCCACCCAGCTCACAGGATCAATCTGATGCAGTTAACTCATGTTCATTAAGTAGTATATCATACTAACTGCCCCAGAAATATTCTTTATTCAAAGTATTTTAACCAGCCATATAAAAATCATGATTAAATGACATCTCAGAAGAATATCCTTCAGACTAAGGCCTCAGATATTTCTCTGATACTTCTGTCTTTTGGCATGTTTTATAACAATTGAGTGATAATTCCCACTGCTTTGTCAAATTCTGGTTACTGTTGTCAGTAATATTCCCTGAGGTGCTGTTGCTTAGCAGAGGCTCAGGCAGTTGTTTGTTTTCTGCAGTGCAGTGTGTAGGCATTGCTGGGTTTGTAGTGGCAATGTTTCTCTCTGTGTGTGCTTTCCCTGTGCTTATGATGTACAGAGAGAGGTAATGAGAAGTACAGAACAGTTCTGAATGTGTAAATACAGCTTCTTCAGAGAGATAAGGATGAAACAGCTGCAGTGTAGGAATGTCAGGCTTGTGTTCTGTGAGCAGTGATTAAATATTTTTCAGCTCTGCTGGTACAGGAATTTCCCTGGACTTCACTGATGCTATCTGCTTCATGAGGCTCAGTATAGCAGACATAATTTAATTTTACCTTGTTATTTCAGACTATTACACAGACTTGTTTTGAAGAAATCATTGATAGTGTAGAGTTCTAGAGGGAGTATCATAGCTTCCTAAGACTCATGTACATTATGTCAGTTGTGGGTGCCTGGGATGCATTGGTTTGGTAATAAAAGTGGTATGATGATGGGATTTCAAAACATGAACAGAATCCAGAATGCAGTGTGATGGTTTTGAGTGTCATCTCTGTTCTGACTGCAGTATTTTTTTAATCATGTTTTATTTTCCCTTGGCTCCAGCTGGGGCTGTTTGTGGATTTTAACCCAGAAGAGATGCTGCTGGGTGCAGAGGAATGTGTAGATGATGGGGACCTGGAAGCAGAGCTTGCTGCTATCACAGGAGAAAAGGTGAAAGAAGGGAAATCAAAACCAAAAGGGAAAGGTAAAGTATCTGGATTTTATTTATTGACAACGTGAATAGTTTATTAAAGATTCCTATGTATAAAACACTGATTTATCTATTAGATTAGTAATCACTGGTAGAAGCTGAAGTTGCAACTCCTCTTTCTTTTACTTTAAAATGTTTAAGTTGTTACTCCACTAAAAGGGTAAGTTTTTTTTTTCTATCCTCTTGTAGACATAGGAAAAAGACATATTATGGCTAGCCAATTTAATGATTAAATTAAGACATGATTGTTTAACATATGAAGTCATAAAAAGGTGTAGCAGGTGTTAGATGAATTAAAAATGGAAATTGTGTTTCTTGTGGAGGGTTGGTTATTTGTTGTTTGGCTGCTGTTCTGTTTTTGTTTAAAGACTGAATTTACTGAATGAGGATTGAATTTATAGTTACTGGGAATCTGTAACCAAAACTGAATACCCTTTGAAGAGGGAAATCCTGGAATTGATGGAATTACTGGGAGAATCTTGCAGCTTGTGTTATGCAGGAGGTTAGAGTGTCTTTTGGGATGGATCATTATTGATCTTGGTGTTTTAAACATCTTTTAAGTTGTGTCTGGTAGTGTTTGCATGCAGCTATGCAGTGTTGTCCAGAATTGCTGTAATCTGCTATAAATGAAGGCTGCAGCTGAAAAGGGGCAGTCTCTAGTGATCATGCTCTACCTCAGCTGGTATGCATATTTCTGGAGCTGCAGGGTGAGCTGGTTCAGGAAACTGATCTATAAAAATAAACTTCTGCTGTTGTGTTAGGTTTTCAGCTGAATCAGTTCCTTGATCTGCTTTTCTGCCTGCCTACTGGAATGCTGCTGTGGCTGCAAGGTGGGGGTGGCAGCAAGTGGTTGAGCTAGGACAAGGAGAATGGGACCCAGCCTTGCTACAGGTGTGTGAGCAGAGGCTGGAAAGAAATAAGTGCAGCTGCAGCCTCATTTCCAGCTCTGCAGTAATTTGCCTGTAATGTTTGAAGGGACTTTCACACTAATGAGTGAAGAATTTGAAGATATTAAAGCTGTCTAAACACAGCAGTTGATGACAGAGGAAGTGGTGTTATCTAAATTCTAAATAATTGCCACTGTCCAGATTTCAAGACTGTAGTAAACTCCCTATGCTGATAAGCACAATTGCAGAACTTCTGGCACTGGATATGTTACTCATGGTTAAAACATGTGGTATTGTGTTTTGAGGATGAATCTGGATATCAGGAGCTCTTTAATAGCTGTCAGCTTCTCAGGTGCTGACTTCGTTCTGGCCCTGATGTTGCCACTCGGGGTTTTTTCAGTCTTTTTATTCCTAACAAGGAAATGAAATTTCAGAGAGGGCAAAGTTTATATTTACTGTGCCTTCTAAAGGTATGTGTTATATGGCTCATGAGACTATTTTCCAAAGTAATTTACAACTCTTATGTTTTCCTGGTAGAATAGGAAGTATATAGATGAGAAACTTGTGTAAGATGAACAACTGGACAGCTGGTGCTGGGGACTCATGAGACCTTGTACAGTGTAGTGATGGGGACATGGTAAGGACAGGGTGCAGGCTGGCACCTGGGAAGGAAGAGGGTACAGTAAAGACAGGGGAGAAAAAGATCCTGTCTGGAGGACAGAAAAAAGGCATCCAGTACAATGCATACGAGTGATTGGTTCTTGGCTGAGTACAAGGTGCAATAATTGACTCCTGGACTTACACTTCAAAGCTCTAGTGGGGGGACGTGTTCTCTCCCTCTAGTTTGAAGATGTGGGCAGCAGATGCTGTACTTTTGCAACATCTTAAGTACACAGATCTCTGCTGTCAGTGACAGATAAATGCTAGTTGGTCAGCTATTAGGATGTTTGAAATCATAGACTTGTCAGACTGGATTAGAGCTGAACCAACCATCTGAGAAGGCTCTGTTGGATTTTTTGCTTCTAGTGGGGCTTCATGTAAGGGACACTCTGACCCTTAAGTACAGCCAGTTGCCTTTGGGTATGGGCTACTATCCTGGTTGCAGAGTTTTGCTAAGGATCAGAGACATGACCAACATGTTTGATAAAGGCTCTGAAGCACCAATATGGTAAATAAGATGATTTGGACAGAAACACTTTGTACTTAGGTTAATTTCACCTCATTCAGCAAATCCAGGGAGAAGGATGGCATCTGTTTTAGAGCATTTAAACTGCAAAACAGTGTCCTGAAGAAGTATATTCAACATTTTCTGACAGTGATGAGTCACAGTCATATGTCTGCATAGGGAAGTGTCAGAGGCGTTTATGTAGAGATTTGGGATTTGTGGGCAAATAACTTCACCTTTGAGAGTGTGTGGAGAAAGTTGACAGTTAAGGAAGATGTGGTTGGCACAGCATGAAGCAGAGATGAGAACACAACAACCAGGATTTACGTAGAGCTTCCAGGGTAAAGACCAGAAACTTGAGGAGAAATAGCAAGACAAAGAAGCCAAGAAAGATATGGGAAAGGGAAGGTCTCATGGGCAGGAGACAGTAATGCAGAGGTGTAGGTAGTGAGGCAGAAGAACAAGCACTTTTCTTGATTTGCTTAGCAGATCTCTGTGCCAGTGTTTTGCTGCTGCTCTTGGGATCAGGACAAATACGATTCCTTGATTTAGAGCATTCTATTTGTTATGCCAAGTGTGACTTTGCAGCAGTGTTTGGTGTATAAAAGAAGTAACTTCTTGAGGCAGAAAGATGCTGTCTTCCTTTTTTGCCATCTTTTAACATAGAGATAGTTTGCTGTGCCTCTGTGTTTGTCCTGTTAACAGCCAGTACTTTGGCTCATGGGTTATGTTGTTGAGGATGTCTTTAGAATTATGTTAATGTGCATTGTCTGTTTCAAAGGATAAATTTGTACCCAGTTTAACAAGAGATGGAGAGAAGGACATTCTTGTGCTTAGACTGAGAAAGAAGATAAGCAGTTGGAGTCTGACACAACTCCATCATTTCATTAGTAGTACTTTGATGGGGAACTCTTTGAACTCAGCGTTATTTGTGATAAATGCCTTAAACTTTGTTCTGATTTATGGCTGTATGTGTGAACAGAAGTTTTACCAGCAGGTGTGCTGGGATGTTTATTGCAAGTGTTCATCTTCCATAATGACCAAGTTTCTGTTACTAGTTATTTTTATAAACAGTATCACAGAAGTACTTACCTGTACCTTAAATCAGCCAAGGCACTTGCAGTGACTTCTAGTGGTTTTTCCCTGAAGCAAGTGTTTCTTCTAGCCCTACTTGTCTTTCTTATCCAGTCTTGAATGTCATTACTGTGCAAGCCTAGCACAGTATCTTTCTCTTTTGTGGCCATTCTTTCTGAGCACTGTGGTGTTGCACCATACCTGTTTGTCTGTCACAGTGCTTATGGTTTTGATATTCAGGCTCCTTGTATCAGCAAGCAGACATTGTTTCTCCCAGAGATCTAATTTCTGAGCTACTTTATTGAATGCAGTCATTTTCCTTGTCTTATTGCCTGCCTTCACTGCCAGTCTCAAAGACTACTATTGCTTTTTCCTGGATGATCACTTCCTCAGTCTTTGTCCTTTAGATGTCATCATAAATTCATGGATACCCATGTCACTATGTGATAAAGGGAAAGCAAGAGGAGAAGTCACTGCTCTTTTATAACTGGTAACAAATTCTTTAGAGTTTGTATCCAGTGACTGCATAACTATTATTTAGGGTTTATGGCTTCTTTTGGTTTCTTTTTGCAGCTCCTCTGCCCATGCATCATATTGAGAAGATGGCTGCAGAGTGTATGAAAGACTTGGATGAAGAGGAGGAGGAAGATGATGATCAAGACTTGGAGGAAGACACAGACCTGTTGGTATGCATACCTTAGTTAGCAAAAAGTTTTAGTATATCTTTGTTGGGCTTTTTTCTTTTTTTGTTTTTGTTTTGGGTTGTTGTGGTTTTTTATTATTTGTTTTTTTAATGGAACTGCATTTAGCAAAAATATCTGCTAGCTTTGCAGTGGGAAGCTAAAATATTGCAAAAGCATTCAGTTAGATATAAGACTGCAGAATCCAGCCCTCTGCACACCAGCATAAGAGTTTCCTGGCTGATATTCAAATGTGTGAGGATTTTGGGCACGTGCAGGGATCCCATTCCAGGCAAGCTGGTGAAGTTCAGCCAGGGATATTCTCTGTAGAAGGATGTCTGTCACCATTTTGTTAATGCTTTGAGTCATGCTTAGCCTGAGAAAATCTCCCAAGTAATTTTTTGTGAGTGGTCTGGCATGCAGGGTTTAAGGAAGGACTGTTAAGGAGGGTGTTTTACCTCCTCTGTTAACAGATGCTTTTTGGTAATTTCACACTGGGGGTTTGAATGGTCTTTGTAAAAGTACTTATTTCTCTGAACTTCTCTAGCTTCAGATTTCTAATCAGAAACTTACATGGTAATCCTGGAGATGTAGTGTGGTTTTTGAGTAGTATCTGGCTTTCTGCTGTGGATACAAGAGGAAGCAGCTTCATTTAAATATAAAAAGAAATTACCAGGATGTGAGACGTTTAGACTCCGTGTTTGGGTTCAAGGTCCATCCAAAGGTTTTGGAGCTTGAGACTTGATTTTTATTTTGTCTTTTGAGGAAGCAGAAAATTTTGAAGAAGAGCCTTTTCTTGGCCTTTTACTTTAGGCAGAATTGCAAGAAGTTCTGGGGGCAGAAGGTGAGACAGGAAGCTGTGAGGATGAAACAATAGCAATGGAGCCCTCCCCGGATGAAGCAGAAAATGAGCAACCTGAACTGCAGCTGCAGGTAGGAAAGCATTTCATGTTCCTGAGTTCTGCTGAATCACTGTTGTCATGCAGCTTACATGAGAGTCACAGACAAGGATCTAGAAGGGTCTTTTTGTCCTCCAAGGAAGGGAGAACTACACTGTTGCTGTCTTCTCTGTGGATACCACAGCTGTATTGAAATAAGTGGATTTTTTTCTTTTTTTCATAGGATGATTTTCAGTGGGAGCATAGAATTGAAGGGAATCAAGTATGTCTTGTCCTATATTATACATCTGAGCATGCAGATTGCTCAGACTTCCAGAGTTTGTATCTTCCCCCTCAGAGTACTGCGTGGTGTGCTGAACTTGTGAGACCTGTTATAACTCAGCATCTTTGTGGAATTTTTCTCAGTAGTGTCAGCCTTCTCAGCTTAATTTGTCAGTCCTCACTCAGTCAAATCCTTTCATTCAGTTACTGCCATGTTTCTGTTGTGTGCTACAAGATTCCTTTTAATAAATAGGTCTGAGAGAGTTTCTTTAGAAATAATGGCAATAATGACATCAGTAGCCACTTGAACGGTCTCTGTAGCTGTGCAGCTTTTTTAAGTAACTGCTCATAACTTTGTTTAGGCTGTTTTTTGACACTCAACTAGTTCCATGCTATAGCAGGAGGAAAAAGAGCTCTTGTAGTAAAACCAGGTTGAAAAAGCCTGGAGGGGGAAAAAACGAGGATATTTTAAAAATAAGGAGAGGAAAAGTTGAGATTTGTGCCAAAATACCTCTTCACACCCTCTGTTGTGCAGCGTTTGAGAGGCTTTACTGTTCTCCTCACCTACTCCCTGACCACATGGCTCCAATTACTCTCTGACTGGGAGTTTTATAAATGTCTCCACCCATTCTTTTCTATTAGGCCTTTGAGAGAAAGTCCAGAGGTGGATCCAGAGCCCGTTAGTATGGCACAAGTGCTCCTCTGTTTTAGAGGCTGTTTCTTCTTTGGTTAACGGGAGTGTGCGTAGAAGAGGAGTATTTGTTTTGCAGTGTTGTGGGAAAACCTGTGGAGGTGGATGAAATAAGTTTTCTTGATTTGTTTTATTATTTTTTCTGAGACCACCTCACTTCCTGCTGTTACCAGTGAGCTGCAAGAGACAATAGAGAAGAGAATTTCTAACTACAGGACAGCGATTTCTAACGCAAAGGAGTCAAATGAGAGCGCCAAGATACGCCGGTACGAAAGAGGCCTGAAGGTAAGCTGGGCTCATCAGGTGTCTGAATGAGGGGGAAGCAAAAGCAGTGCTCTGGGTTGTAGTTCAGAGTCTTTCCAGATGTGTCAGCTTATTCAAGGGGGAGAGAAATTCTGCCTTGAGTTCCTTTTAAAACATCTCTTGTTACTGCTGATCTGATGCAGCGAATACACAGATGAAGAGCAACTTCAAATGCCTTTTGTGCATCAACCTTGTTTCTGTTGGATGTGGCTAGGGGTAGCTGGAGGCAGGGTTTGTGGTAAATTCTGATGTTAAACTCAGCCATCTAGACCTGAATTTGAGCTGTGATGACTTGATTGTTACCTTCAAGCAAAGTCTAGGACTTTTCCTAGCACATAAACCTTCAGTTCAACACTGATGCTTTCTTCTAGATGTTAACCTGCCACTCAGGTCTGTGAGACAAAGGAAGGGGATACCTTTCCCTGAGTGTATTGGCTGTGCCTGGAAGTGATTTGACCAGGATTTTTCATTAAGGCAATTTCAGCTTGCAATGGGTTCTTCACCTTTGCATCTTTTCAGCCAGGTGGCGTGCTTGCAGCGAGTTGGTAGTGCTCTGTGCAGAGTGCCTTTATTTCCCTGTTTGCTTTATCTGGTCTGCTTCACCTCAGCCAGCTCTTGTCTTATTGAGCAAAGCTTTATAACTCAGTAAACTCAGTCCTGTCCACTGAGGGAAGAATGTTGTGTCTCGTTCCCTGTCGGGTCTTTCAGGGCACAAAGGGAACAACTGAGGTCAAATCTAGGGGAGGAGATGCACAAGAAAGGAGGTGTCTGTATGTGTCCTCAACCTGCTGGCTCTGAAAGGAATGTGCATGAAACCACCTGACCTTTCAGAGAGCAAGATGGATAGGCAGAGCAGCTCAGTGCATCCAGTGACAAAGCTTAGAGCACTGTTTGCCTCTTCATTTGTTTTCCAGGGAACGGAATTTTCCCCGTGCCTGAGCAGTGTAACTAAGGATAATGCACTACATCTCACTTCACAGCTCACAGTTCTTTAATTAGCAAAATGACATGCTGACAAGTGGTGTACAGTTCTCTCTTGCGTTTAGTTCTTGGAACTGTGAACTTTAATCTCAACATTTAATTCCATTTCCAGTAAGTCTGTCATCCCACACGTGGAGAAGAGAGAGGTGTGTGTGGGTTGCTGCACTGGTCTGAATCCAAATCTCTCATGCAGACAGAACCAAAGTATCTCTACCACTGTTGCTTAGTAGGTCAAACAGTGCCATGGATAACCAGAAATAGCAGTAATTCTGGCACTGATGTGATTTTGTTGTAGTTCTTTTCTGTGCTTCCATTTCAGTTTCTGTGGAAGATGAAAGAAGTAAAACTTTTGTTTTGGCTTAAAGTACATGGTCTTCTCTCTGGACCTGAAATTTTAAAAAAATACTGAGGAAGGTAATACTTGTAGTGGAGGAAAAGTGGTTTTAAAACAAGTGAGCAGCAGCTTACACTTTACACATGGCAAGAGCTTCTTGCCATGGATCACCAGCTGAAGTTCCATTTCCTGTTAGTATTTAATGACTTTTCTCATTGCATTAGGCAGGTATGCAGTCTCCTTCCTTCTCTGAATCCACATGGGCCGTGATACTCTTTCAAAATAAAAAAAAAAAAAAAGGGCTTCCTGGGTGACTTTTTGGGGCAAATTTGAATGGACCATCAGCTATCCAATAGTTCTAGGTGTTGAGGTGGTTGTAATTAAGTAGCTTTGGTAACAAGTCCTTTGCCTGGTGTTTCTCAGATACTTGGGACACCTTTCACTAGCACTGAAGTTGGCCTTGCAGAAAAATAGGAAGGTAAAGGCCAGCAATCTGTAGTAGTGTGCATGATAGAGCCCATCATGGATAAGGGGCTGAATTTGTGTTTTAATGATTTTATGCTAGTGATATGTTTGCTGAAAATGCCTGTTGACTTTGCTGTTCCATCTCCCCCAGACACTGGAAACCATGCTGGCTTCAGTGAAGAAAGGCAAAAAAATCAACGAGGAAGAAATACCACCTTTTGTTGCAACAGGAAAGAGTTCTTCTCAAGCCCCAGGGGTGGAACCAGAGAGTGCAGGAGATTCAGTCAGTGTCCTACCAGAGAATAAAGATGAGTCTCCTGCAGATGATGAGCAGAAGACCTCTCAGGAGGCAATGCTGCATCTGGAATCTGAGTCTTTACAGGGTCATGCTGCTTCTAGTCCTACCTTGGAAACAGGTGCTGTGATCTGACAGGATATACACAGTTGCAACACTTGTTTAATGCTGCATCTTTCTTGTATTTGCATTGTGTAGCAAAGCACTGCTTGTGCGGGAACTTCCCTGCTGGGTGTTTCAGATAGAGCTGTCAGTGGGATGCTGAATTTCTAGCAGAGGAATCAGTTACAGTTGTAGAGCTCTTCTATACACTGGATCAGTAACTTTGCCTCACTTTCTCCTTCAGTATTGTGGCACATGGAATTCCAAGCTATAAAGAGTTTTCAGATACTCACTGAAAGACTTTGGTTTTACTTTTTTTTTATTTTATTTTTTTTTTTACTTTTTTTTTACTTTTTTTTACTTTTTTTTTTTACTTTTTTTTACTTTTTTTTACTTTTTTTACATTTTTTACATTTTTTACTTTTTTTACTTTTTTACTTTTTTACTTTTTTACTTTTTTACTTTTTTACTTTTTTACTTTTTTACTTTTTTACTTTTTTACTTTTTTACTTTTTTACTTTCTTACTTTCTTACTTTTCTTACTTTTCTTACTTTTCTTACTTTTCTTACTTTTCTTACTTTTCTTACTTTTCTTACTTTTCTTACTTTTCTTACTTTTCTTACTTTTCTTACTTTTCTTACTTTTCTTACTTTTCTTACTTTTCTTACTTTTCTTACTTTTCTTACTTTTCTTACTTTTCTTACTTTTTTTTCCTTTTTTCCTTTGTTTACCTTTTTTACCTTTTTTTACCTTTTTATTAAATTTTTTTTTACCTCTTTTTTTTTTTTTTTTTTCTTTTTTTTTTTTTCTTTCCTTTTTTTTTTTTTTTTCCTTTTTTTTTTTTTTTTTTAATTGGGAACAGTGAGATTGTTACATCCAGTACAGCTTCTGGAGACTGGAGGAAGAAGGACTTTAGTAACATGACTGTGTGACTCAAAACATAGAGAACTACAGCAGGTTGGAATAGATGGACACAGCAGGGGCTGCATACTTCTCATGCTTTCTGTAAGTCTCAACATAGTTTCATTCTCACAGATCTCCAGAACAGCAGCACACGAGCAATATTACTTAGGAGACAGAAGGAGTATAAATCAGCAGCTCTAAAAGCCAAGCAGCAAGGAGACCTGGAGAAAGCAAAGGAATACATGAGGGCAGGCAAGGTAAATTCTGAATGCTAAATAAACCCTAACCCTCTAAATATACTAAATATATTATAAATAATACTAAATGTACCTATGTGTTGAGTATCAGATTTTCACTGTGACACCTACCAGGTCCTGGACATACTAGCATAAATTTCCTGGTTTGTGTTTTCTGCATTAGAAGTTTAGCATTGTCTTGGAAGCTTTGGATAATGGGCTGCCAATAGACCTCCAGAATATGCCTCCATCTCCTTGGGGTAAGCCTGGCCTTATAAAAACCCTTTTATAAGTCTCTCCGTGCTGTAATGGAATGATCCTGAATTTGACTGCAAAACTGTAAGAAGAGTTGAAGATCACTTACTCTGAGGCTAACTGCAGTTTCAAGTTGTAATCAAGACCAATGAAGACAAGTGTGGTATCATTATTTATACTGAAATTACTCTCTGTGGATGAGAAGTTCAAGTAGATATTAATGTCTAATATTCCTGTTTTTATAACTTTAGATAATAGCAGGCAGTATGTGAAGTGGAAGGGAATGAAGGACGTGGCACGATCTTGAAGTTTACTGTAATATTTGATGGCATTGTGTATCAGCTGTACTTCATAATGTTCAGATAAAGAGATTAGTAAACAGATTGAATAAGGTCTAAATCTTAAAGCAAGCTACCAACATTAAATATACTTTAAAAAGGGTTTTTAAAAATATATCAATTATCACCACCACCAATTAATTTTGTTTGTGCAGCTCAGTGTTTTAAACAACTTTCACAGTTTATTTATTTTAAACTGATCTGCCGTTTAGTTTCTTATTTTCATAAAGCATGAGATTTATGACTCTCTAAGTTATAAGCTGATCACCAAATGCCATTAGAGAGAAACTTCACCTGTGATACAATCTTTAAAAGTGCAAGACTTTTGTAGCGGATATTTTTGTAGTTTTTGGAAATAACCACTGTTATACAAGGACAGAAACCCGGGTGTTAATATCTTCCCTTTTTCAGCACATCTTTTGTTACTAGGATATTTTAGTCAATTAGCAATCTTGTTCCCTCTTTCCATCTGCCAAGATACCAAGGTATATTTTGGGAAGAGATTTCTTAGAATACTTGAATGGGTTTTACTTTTTACTTTTTTTTTTTTTCCTCTTTTCTCACAAGCAGCACTAACCTAAGTTGACCCAGCATTTGAGATCTGTCTATTATAAAGCATTTTCTCTGAATAATGGGAACTTCAGACTTAACCAGCCAGGCAGATATGTGATCAAATTGATGGTTTTCTGAGTTAGATGGGTTGACTTGCTGCTTATGGAACACACTGTGAAACACCCTGCTTTCTTTGCTTTGCAGATCTTGAAAACCAAGGAAATGTCCAAGAGGCATCCAAGCAAAAGGTACCAGCTGCAGTGGGAAGTTCCCAGAATCTTCCAGCACCTGAACATCAGACCCAAGAAGCTTCAGGTAGGACTTTAGGATTTTTCTGGCAAAACATAGAAGTTGCAGGGCTGGAAGGCACTTCATGGTCTGTGCTATCCCACTGAGGTCCAGCAGGACTGAGTAAACCTAGCTATTGTTCCTGAATACTGTGTGCTTCTGATCCCTTCTGCTTTTGTTCTGGATCAATTATGGAAGTAGAAGTTAATTAACTTTCTTTAGAAGACTTGCATTCATAAGACCTCATAATGATGTTTTTGCCTCTGCAGTAGGTAAGGGAACGGGTGGGAAAAGGCAAGTCCATGTTTTGAAATTTGAATCATGTTGGCATTTCATTGTCTGTCTTATTTCAAGCTTCCCTGCAACAGCCAAAAACAGTGCTGGAAGCATTGCAGCAGAGGCTGGAGAAGTACAAATCAGCAGCAGCCCAGGCAAAAGCAAATGGGGATGGTCGGAAGGGCAGGATGCACGAGAGGATAGCCAAGGTAAAATGAAAGTGCAGCAAGCTGCTTGCCTCCCACAGAGCCACTTGAATTAGTTCTTTTGCTGAAAACTCTTTCATGTCTGAGATAATGTGTGTAGTATTCTTCTACTTAAAAAGAGCTCCAGTAGGGAAGCTGTAAGTCTTTTGGAGGAAGGAGACATAGAGACAATGCATGTATTATATAATGATACTGTGTATTCTGCAACATTTGTGCTGGCTAAATACAGATGATTGCTATTTTAGAATCAACTGCATTTATGTCTTACTGAGTGCCCTTGATTGCAGCAATACCAGGATGCCATAAGAGCCCATAAAGCAGGGAGAAAAGTGAATTTTTCTGAGCTGCCTGTTCCTCCTGGTAAGTGTGAACAAAAAATGATGTCTTAATGCCAACTTCTGTGTATCTACTGGGCTCCGAAGGAGGTGTATAGATATTGCCCCCTAATCTTGTGGAACAACAGCTCTTTTTTCTCAGTGGTCTTGCTGTTGGATGGTGTTGTGAAACTGCTTATTAATATGCTCCCAAACTTTCACACTGGTGAATATTCCTGAGTACTACTGAGTGACAGCATCAGAACTTGGAACTGGCCCTAACAACTTAACCATGGGCAGGTGATGACAGTGTCACCTCTCTGTCCTCTGTGTCAGCTCTTCCAGAGGAAAAAATAAACTAGAATTAACTAGAAAGAGATTTTTTTAAACTGGAAAAATCTGTCTAACATTTCCCATTCTGTTGATTCCCATCAGGAGCCTCAGAACTGTAATTAATCATCATCTTGAGTCCCTCACAAGTCAGATCAGTATTTCAGCTCTCCTGGCAAGTCAAAGTAGACTACAGAGGGCAAGCAAATCGTGCTTGTGATAACACTGAGACAGTGACAGTGCAGAAACTGAACCTGCTTTTTGGGACACTCCATGCCTTTTATCTTCTGGAGCGCATGTAGAGTGTTTGTAAAAGCTGGGGAGAGGCTCTCTGTGACTGTTCCTCATCTGGTTTGCATGATACAGTTTCTCCTCTAGGAAACATAATTTTTTATCTTGTGGCTGGTGTGTTCATCTGAAAAGATACACTGAGCAGTCTGAAGTGGTACCTGGATTTTTTAAGTTAGAAAAGTGGCATGGGCCTTGTGGCTTTTTTATCACTGTCAAACGTGGCTATGGCAAGCACTGGACTTGTAAGGTAGGCAGTGCCAGCTTTGTCAGGTCACATACTGCTGTAAACTTTGATGCTGTCCCTGAAAGCAGTTTAGCATCCCTTGTTCTACAACATGATTCATTTCCTGGTAAATATCAGTTTCTGTAAGAGTGAGGTACTCCATATTTACCTCTGAAAACACAGGTAACTCCTCAGTTTCCTTACATGTTAGCTGCATGTTTTTCAGCCATCATTTAGATTTACAGTGAAGACAACCATCAGGCAGTCACTGAAACCAGCAGTAAAGATTATAGTGGATTGGCAGTGTTGTTTCATTGTATCTGGATGTTGATAAATACGACAGAAATGCTGCTGAGTAATGGATCAGATGTCACACAGGCACAGCAGCACAGGACTCTGTTCTGCCTGCCTGTGGTCTCTTTTGTTTGAAGCTGACACTGAACTGATAACATGAAAATGAGACTGTATCTTCCATCATGAAGTCTTCCTCTCATCCTTACAAGGATAATAAAATAATAAAAAGGATTATTCTTCATATATTTCATATTTAATTACTGGGATTCTGCCTTTGCAGCCTCTGCATTGCAGTAGGTTTTCTGCAGAGGCTGATGTTACAGTATTACCAGATGTCAGAGATGTACTTTTTATTACTGTGTGGTGTAGCAGGGATTTTCTGCTGGACTCTGTACCAGCTGAGGTGAGGCAGCAGCAAGAGGGCAGAAAAAAAGAGCCAGCAACTTTTTGTATAATCCACTCTCCTTTTGTGCAGAGAAGAGAGACTGAGTTCTTGGCTGGTTCTGGGGGCATCTCTGTTATCAAAAGCTTGAGGTTTTGAGGTTCCTTAGCTGGTTGTTGAACTTGTAAAACCATGCTCTGTTATTGCATCATTTAGCATCATCCCCCTAAGCCTTTGTATCTGTGAGAGATCTGATCTTAAGCCCACCACTCAGACTTTATCTGGCAAAGCTTTGTGGCCCTGGCTTCAGTCTAATTGTGCTGAATTCTGAAATACATTAGATAACAGATACTTGGGTAGGAATAGCTTTACAGTGAAGAAGAAATCTGGAAGACAGGATATAGGTCTCATGCAACTCATCTGTATTCCTTTCTTCCTCAGGATTTCCCCCTCTTCCTGGTGTTGGAGGCATGGATGGTGACAGCACCATAGCTGCTGTTCTGGAAAGTGCCAGCAAGCTGGCAAACTTGGAGGAGAATGATGAGGAGGAGGAGGTTGGTATTTCTTAGTAGGATCTGCAAAAATTAACATGCTGTCTCTTGCAGTATTGCAGAGATGAGACCATTGAATTTCCAGTCAAACAAGGGTACTGGGAAGAAATATTATTTTCAGAAGTCTGAAAAGTACAGAATCTTGGTAATAATTTCAGTTTGCATCATAGTGTAGGAGGGAGAGAGAGATGTTATTGAAGTCAGTACCTACAGGGTCTATGAGTCTAGACTTTGTCTCTTTTATACCTGTCTTGCATGTGGGTTTTCTTTTCAAAGCAAACACTTCATATCCTGGCCACTGCTTTACATTGTTCTAGATACTTAAATCTGTACTTTGATCTTGCATCCCTGTAGCTCCTGTGTTTGTGCTTTCCCAGGATGTTCAACACTTATTGCTTTTTGTCAGGCAGCCTTTAGACTTTGATTTGATTTCTTTATCTCTCTGGATTTCATTGCTGATTGTTTGTGCTTTAAACCAGACTTGCATTTAATGAAGAGAATTCCTGGATGATGGTTTTCCTGCATGCATCTGCTTTTATTGAAATGACTGCCTTGTTGGACATTCTTTTTGCCCCTTCTCCAGGTGAAGGGTGGGTGCCTGTGTAGGTCACCTCCTCCTGGCTTATGTGGCATAGCTTCTAAACCCTCAGAATTTAAAATTTGCTATGTGGAAGATTATGCTCCCCACATTAGTGGTACCACAAGGCTGATAACAGTGACAACCATGGCTGTTGATGTTTCAGATGCTGTCTTCAACTCTAGAATAGATTTTATGCATTTGATCTGAAATTCTCTTTGTTATGTTAGAATGAACCTCTGACACAGGCCCCAGTTGCCAAGAAGCCTGCTCAGCTGCCTGGAAAGCCCACTCAAGTTGTTAAGCCAATTACAGTGCCATCTGCTGTGGCTGAGGAGGAGAGCTCTCCTGAGCATCTGAAACAAGCTGCATCACCCTCCACCCTTGGCAAGACAGAGTCAGTGGATCATCTCCCTGCAGCTGGTAAGGTGAAGGGGATCATCATTCCCAGTGATCCATGTGCAGGTCGTTTGCACTGGTTTAGTTTAATACCTTGGTAAATCCTTCTCTTCATTCTAGTTTAGCTCTGAGCCTGAGAATGTGTGGCATGGATTTCCTCTTGACAGGAGCCTCAATATATTGTGTCTGCTGGAGGGCAGATCCAGACCAGCCATGCAGCTTTATTTCAGAGAGGCAGGGTGTGTAATTATAAGGGTGATTGGGTTTTTAATTAATTTTGATGTAACAAGTGTATTGATTCATGATGTTTAACTCTGCACACAGTTGAACTCCACATATACTCTCATTAAAATGGACAGCTTGTCAGTGTGAATTGCTCATTGATCTAATGCAGCTTCCTACATTAAAGAGTGGTTTCTGTCTGGTGCTTCATCCAGGGATCTCAAACTGGCAAACAGGCAGTAGTTCCACAGTTTCTAGTCACTGATGTCACTAAACAGTTGTCTGTGCAAGATCAATTGTACAGATTGTAAGTGACAGCCACCACCTCACGCTGTGATTTGGGCACACACCAGCAGTGTTCAGGCTCTCATGGATTCTGTTGTCATGCCTTGACAGTAATCCCATCCTCCTCCTTCCATTCTGCCCTGGGGAGTTCCCTGAGGACAGAAGTTGGCTGACCTGAGTTGCTTTGCAGAGTGCAAAGGCATTTCACAGTGCCACTGTGATTAACTTATAACTGTACTCTCTAGAAAATGCCACCACTTGTTTTAAAAAGACAACTGAAATGTATTTGGTTGTCTGTTTTGGCTTTGAAAAATCTTGAGTATTCAGGAGGTGGCTTTTTGGTGGGGAATTTTAGATGATACATTAGTCTCTTGCCTGAAGTACCCTTGACTCATGCTGTTAAGGGATTTATAATACCTGGTCTCTGGTGTTACCAGTAATCTCTCTCAAGTATTTTAAAATAAGGCCTATTGGTGCAACAAGAACCTGGTCAAATTGATGCTGACATGATTTTCACAACAAAATGTCAGTCCTTCACTATTATAAAGCTCTGTTTCACTAACCAAAGTGCATTCTGTAATCCAAATGTTACCTCTTTTCCCCCCAGAATTATGAAATGCATCTTTCAGCTGCCAGTAGCTGATAAATCAACTGTAAAAAGCTGTCTTCTGGGTGTTGGGGAGGTGTGGGAGTGGAGCAGTTGCACTTAAGGCCTATACCAGGAAAGTCAAGGAGCTGAGATCAGTTGGATAAATAGCTTTGCTCAGTCCATTCTCTACAGATTTTCTTCTGAAAACACCTGTGCTCAGTGTCTCAGCCTCACAGAGCATGCTGTGGGGTTTGTCTCAGTGGGATTTGGCCCAGCTACCTTGTATAATTAGTTTGGGTTTGGCTGATTGGGCAAATTGCTCACAGCAGCAGCAGGCCAGCAGGTTTGCTCTAAGGATGGGAATAAGCTGATGGTCATCTGACAGCAGTGAAACAGTGTGAGAGCCCTTGGTATATTTAATTGCTGAGACAGGCAGCTCTCAAGTGTTGTTTAGCTTGTGTAACCACGAGCAGAGTGCAGTGGTGAGTACAAGTGTCTTTGGAAATGGCTGTTACCAGCTCCTGCTGTACCATTTCCTTAAGTGAGGTGTGAGAAAGGGCAGGATGCACTGAGCTGGTGCAATGTAAAACAATCTTCTCTGACTTTTGTGGTTGTCCTTGCTGGTTTGGGATGAAAAGAGCAGACCCAAGAAATAATAAGAAACCAAAAAGACAGGGAAATACAAATAAGCAGAGGTGATACGTCTGTGCATGCACATTTATTCATCTGGCTTTTTTTAGGACAGATGAAGGGAGAGGGGAGTAAGTAAGCACAGAGGATGCTGATATTTGCTGTCTTTTAGAAGTTAACACGTCAAGCTGGAAGTTTGAATTCAGATTCTGCTTTGGACCAATCAGCTGTATTGGATCTGTCTCCTGCTTGGAAATAAGGAGCTGTAATTACTATTGTGACACTTGTGAAGTGCTGTGAGGCTTCTTGATGAAGGATGCCATCATAGATTTGTAGATAGAGCTGTACTTTTACCAACTTGTTTTACTTTTACCTGTTTCAGACACGTGGCAGTGTCAATTGAGTGAGAGTTTTTATACAACTGTTTTTCAGTTAGGGAACAGCTGGAATTTCTGGAGAACAGAAAGAAGCAATACGTGAAGGCAGCCATCAAAGCAAAGAAGGAAAACAACCTTGAACAGGCTAAGATGTATCTCAGAACAGCTAAAAGCTTTGATGTAAAGATTGAGCAAGCAAAATCTGGCAAACTTGTTGATATTTCCAAGGTTAGTAGGACTGTTCATCTATCTGCTTTGCTTTGTATTCTTGAACATCAAAGTGCTTACTTCAAACAGCATGTGATTTAATAAATATTTATTGACTTAAATTCAGGTAGTTTGCTCAAGTGGCAAATCTGGATATCAAGCTCTGAAATTACCCCTTTTTTTTTTTGTTTGTTTCAGTTTTTTTCCTCTGCTGCTCTTAAAATGTGCCAGGTGGCACACTCAAACCATGCAGCTTGAAAGTCTTCCTTGGGCTTAGGGTTTGACTGCATCTCTTCACTGTGTCCTAACTCCATTTTGAGATGAGGATCAGGTGCATGGGGCACAGCAATGCCCTGGGTTGGTTTATTTTTTGTATTTGGTAGAGGGAAGCCAAATTGCACTGCAGTGTTTCTTCTGAGCTTAATAATCAGGGAATTGGCCTGCAAGACATTTTTCAAGATTTCATGACTTAAGCTGTGGTGTGTGTAGTGGTTGGGTTGGACTTGCCTTGAGATAAAAAACCAACCCATCTGCCCTCAGTGACATTGCTGTGCTTCCTGACAGGTTTTTTTCTACTTCATTTTTTTCCTCTAAGGGCTCTGACACGTGTGGTGTTCTTGTGTTGCAGCTGCCATCACCCCCTACAGATGATGAGGCTGATTTTATATTCATACATCATGAAGATGTCAGATTGTCTCAGAAAGCAGATGAAGTGTATGCACAGCTCGTAAAACTACTAAAGGACCAGCATGAGGTAATTGTTTTTTTTTTTTTTTTTACTTTGGCCAACTTGGAGGCCTGGAACTATCAAATTATCACTATTAAATACGAGCACTCAAGTTTGAAAATAGTACCTGAATGATTAAGACTTAGCCTTGGATGAACCTCATACCTAGAAATTAAGAGATTAAGAAGTGACAGGGCAGAACAACTCAAAAAAATACTGTGCTTAGCCTTGGGCTTAAAGGACTGTGGGCTGAATGTCTTTGGGTGACTCAGGAAGACTCTTGGCTTTTCTTAAATTAGGTTGTCATCAACCACAGAAGTCTCTTCTTGGTTGTGAATCTAAGGGTCACTGACTGCATCTGTATTTGTTTGGTTTTGTTTCTGTTGACAGAGGTGTTTGCAGTATTCCAAGCAGTTCATACATCTGGGAAATGTTGCAGAGACAACTCGGTAAGAGCTGCTGCTGCTGTTGCTCATCCTACAACGTGGTCATCTCAGGCTTGGGGCTGCCTCACCCCCCTAAAGATGATGGGGTTCAGGTTGTTTGGGTTTCATCTTGTTCACACAAGATTCTCCTTGTGTGAAAGGGTCAGTAAGGTGAGGTCTGCTTCTCCCAAGCTGCTCTCAGACCTCTGATCTGAGACTCACTCTGTGGCCTGCACGTGGCAGAACGCTGTGTTTGATGTTCCAACACGTGTGTAGCTTTTTGTTGTTTGTTTGCTTCTTCTATAGGTTTGAGAAAATGGCACAAGGTTGTAAAAAGGACATGGACATCCTACAGCTTGCAAGAGCTCAAGGAAAGGATCCTCCAAGCCATCACTTTGAGGAAAGAACCTTTAAAATGATAAGGTGTGTAATAACTAAGGGATTTCTCAGGCAGGCTGGAATAAGTTTTCTGGTTTGTAGCTCTGGTTTAGGAACTGTGGGCTTCAGCAAACTTGGGTTGCACCTAGGGTCAGGCTCAGTATCCCTGAAATGACCCTGTCAGCAACTTAAATACGAAGTAGTAGTTCTTCAGCTTCTGTTCTGGGTCATCATATCACCAGCTTCATTTTTTATATTCTGCTGCTTCAGTCACTCTTCCTTCCTCTGTATTTCTCCCTCCATCTTGTTGCCTTTGGATTTTGTCCATGGCATTTTTCACTATGTCCCAGAGGTGGTTTTTATCTCAGTTTGTGCTCTCTCCTTGCTCTCTTGTAATTTATAAAGTTCATCTATGTGCCTTGTCACAAAGGTCTGACAAATACCAGTAGCATCCTGGTCTGGCAGTGGCTCAGGTGGTGGTGAGCTCCTGGGATGAACAGACTCTTTTGTCTTTATTTTTTCACAGGATATTTTCTGAGCTCAACAGCACAGAAATGCACCTTCTTATTGTCAGGGGAATAAACCTGCCAGCTCCATCAGGTATGTACTTAAAAGGGTTTGTGGGCTTTCTCCTGAGTAGATAAGTAATGGGGAATGAGATTCTTCTACCTCTTGAAGAGTCAAGACCATTGTAACCTTTACTCATTAAAACAAAATAATCAGGTTTCAGGCTCAAGCTCCCCAAAAAGCTATAAACAGGGTTTAAAAAAACCAACCAACCAACCAACCAAAGAAAAAAAAAAACCAAAGAAGAAAGAGAATCTGGAATAACTTTAAATCGTCCTGGGTTTGCTCATAACTGGATCATAGCTTGAGTTTCATGTTTATCTTCTATTTAGGAGATACAGATTTAGGAGATAAAGGAGTTAAGGGTTAAGGAGATGCCTTAACCCTGCACCACCTTAATGTGTAGTGACCCCTTGGTAAACAGGAGTTGCTCCTCCAAACATTACTGCTTTTGGTCTTTTTTTCTGGAAGCTTGGAAGCCATCTGTGCTAGGCTGTCTCAAGACTGACAGAGGCATTAAGGAGATGTTTTCCTTTCCAGCTTTCTGTGGGTTTTGGTTTGATGGATGGGTTTTTAAGTTGTCAAAGAGACATGTGATGAGTCCCACTGAAACGAGCGGCTGGGTGCTCTTGAAAATCCTGCTCAACATTACAGATGGGGTGACAATATCTGTATTGGTTGGGTTTTGTCTCACTCAGGTGTTTCACCAAGAGATTTGGATCCATTTGTGAAGTTTGAATTTCACTACCCGAGTGCGGTGAGTGTGTGTCCGTGTGTCCTGGCTCTTCTGTCCCTCAGCCTGGGACCCTTGCCACTGTATTAGCTTGTGAGGGCTTGTGTAGGTTTTCCTTTAGAAAGGGAAAACACTTCTAGGACTACTGCCTTAATTGATGTGTTTAAGGGTTGCTTAGATGTGGTGTTGGGGGATATGGTGTAGGGGAGAACTTTGTAGAGTAGGGATGATGGTTGGGCTCGATGATCCAGTGATTTCCAACCTGAAAGATTCTGTGATTCTACTGTTGGACACCTCTTGTAGTTACAGAAATGGATTGAAGAGGTTAATCTTTGACCTCAAGTAAATGCACGTGACCCCTGGTGATTTAATTAGCAAATAGATACATGCATATCTGGAGAAAGCACTCAGACCATACAAGTTTCTTGACCTTACTAATTAATACATATATTTATGTGCTTTATATATATTTATATAATAGGTATACTTGTATATATTGCTCCTTTCCTTGACAGTCTTCAGTGTCAATCCTGTACCCCTCACCTTTAAAAGCAGTTTCTGGTCTGACAAACACTGAAACCATTGAGCTAGGAGGGCTGGGTAGTCTTCCTGTCAGTACAAGTGCTCCTGCTGCTTTCCCAGTAGGGCAAAAAAAAAAGTTTGCTCTTACAGGGCTAATACTTACTCCTGTGAGAGTGAAGAGTCTATATTTTTACCTCCTAATAAATCTTGCAGCAATTTCACTAAAATAAATTCAGTTATCCATGAAAAATTGGTGGTGGTCAGATCATGTTTGTGTTTAGGTCTGAGTTAAGTGGGGTCTTACAGGTGGAGTCCCCCCCACATTAGGGTGGCTGAAAACAGAATTGGTCTGAAAGAATAATTTTCTGGGGAATAAGTAAGAATCAACATAGTTGGGTTTAATCTATTTCTCTGTGGTTTAAAAAAAGCCAGATATCTACTGGCTTTTTTTTAGCCAGCAGTTAAATTCAACACCTTTCTCCTTCATAGCTGAAATCAGTTTTGTGCAGTAGCTGCAATAATTAGGCCACGTTGTCCTTGTTCTGTCCCCAGAGATTTAGTTTGTACTCTGCTTTAGGTTAAAAGTTAATTCATTTTGGTGGCAGATAGATTGTCAGGCAAAATAATAGTAGGGCAATTCCCTGAACAATTTGTGATGAATTCCTTTTGTAGCTTATTATTCCAACTAATGCAGAAGGAACAGAATTACTGTGTCATGGAATGTGCAGTTTATCTCAGGTAGTTTAACAGCCACAGTTGGTACCTTTGTTATGATTGGATTGGCTCAAGTGTGCCCAGGTAGCTTATCTGTGGCTCTTAATTTAATTTAATGTAATGTTTTGGCTTATTCTTTATCCAGTATTATACATGTGACCACAATGAAATATAAATATTTTAATTTTGAATGCACTATGACTTTTCTTATCACTCTGATAACCTGAATGTTGTGTTTCTTATGTAGGTATAAAAAAAGAGCTGGTAATAAAAATGATTACTACTATGTATTTTGAAACAGTGCCTGATGGTTTTATGTAATGTGTGTCTCTTTTAATAGGAGCAACCTCAAAAGAGTAAAACATCTGTAATTAACAATAACAATTCTCCAGGTTAGTACATTTTCTGGGACAGAGGGAAAAATGTTGCACCTTAGGAATTACTGGAGTGTACAAACTAGTCTCATACTGTGAATGAGGCTGGAGGGCCTCCCACCACCCTTTTTTTCTTCTTTCTTATGAAAGGGTTTGTTGGATGGTGAAGTCCCACTGTGCTGGCTCTTTTTTCACCTTCATCCCAATATTGGTGTTAGAGATTAGTGAAATCATCAGTCATGCTCCAGCTGTTGCTGTCAGCCCTGCTGTGAGATGGGCCAGATAAATAAATTTTCTTTATTAAATCAGTTAATTATTAATTTTAGTTTCTCCATAGATCATGTCTTTTTCAGTCAGATTTTGTCTCCTGGGAGATTGCCAGTTCTGTCCTGAGTTTTGCTAATCAGCATTTCTAAACCCAACAAAGTATCATTGCAGAAATTGATTTATTAAGACAATGTGTCTTGGAACCAACTAAAATAATTCCTTTGTTCCTTTTGAAAAGTACCCCTTTGTACTTAGCCATTAAATACTCATTAGGCTCATCATGCATTTTAGAAATAATCATCTCTTGAGTTCAGTTTATTGCTCTATTATTTTTTTTCAATTCTTGCAGTAAGCCACTTAGTATCAAAACAACTTTGAACTCAGCATCCAAATTACCAGGTGTGAGTTTATTTCAAAAGAGAGACTTCTGAGCTTATAGATTACAAGTCCTCAAACTCAGAGCTGTGTTTTCCCAGCTACTTGGTCTGCACTTGCTGAGTAGCCACTTGGCTGTAATGTTGGGTTCCCAGGCTGACCAGCAGAGAGGAGTGCTCCTGGGTAGCACTGCAGAGAAGTCTTTGAACATGAGCTGCACAATGTCATGAGACTTTCTGATAAAAAGGTCTCCTGTGGCATAATTCTTGTCATTCTCATCAATGAAACTGGTGTTAAATCAATATTACTTACATTATAAAAACACCCTTTTCCAGTCATTCCAGCCTTCCAATGCTTTTTCCTTATTATTTTGTACCTTTTTCTTAGCTATAGACCCTGTTTAATTGCTGGAAGGCATAAGTTTCCCCAGTTTTGGCTCTCCAAAACTTGCTGTCACCTTCTCAAGATGACTTTGCTCTCCTGCAGTTGGGTTTCTGTCCCTGTAAAGTGGGGATGAACTGCACGGGGGCAGCAATGCCTGAAATAACCTCCTGAGAAGGAGGACGTGAAGTATCTTTCACGAATTGGCCAAACCAAGAGAAACAGAGGTCTGAGTGTGTGTGTGTGTGTTGCAGAGCACTGTACTTGGTGTGACTTTTCACAGCTTTTTTCCATTTTTCTGTGCCCTGGCTGTAGAATATAACCAGTTGTTTAAGTTGAACATCAACCGGAATCACAGAGGTTTCCGACGAGCCATTCGGTCCAAAGGGATTAAATTTGAAGTGTATCACAAAGGGTAAGTCTGGAGTTGTCCCCCCTCATTGCTTCTCTGGTAGCACTGGAAAGCAGTGTTGTAGCTGAAATTGATGAAGGACAATCTTTAAGCTGGCAATAAGGAGTTGTCCCATGTCTGAGAACGTCCTTCAGAACACGTCTGAGCTCTGTATTTTACCCCTGGTGGGTATTTTTCACCCCTGATGGGGGTGAAAAGAAAGCAGAAATTCACAGAATGGCTCAGGTTGGGAGTTCAGGGAGGTTGGTTCGTAGCTGGCTGATGAGTTGAGGATGAGTCCATGAAGAGGAACTGATGAGACTGAGAAGGTAATGATTCAGCTTCAGATTGTTTTGATTCTTACCCAGTCTGGTGGTTTTAGTCATCAGGACTAAAAGATCTAAATGTTTTCTGGAATAACTGCAGAATAATGAAGTACAAGTGGCAGCAAAACATGAACAGCAGTGAAGCACATGGCAGATGATGGCAGAAGTAGTGCTGTGGTATTGTGCTTCATTCTGAAGAATGATAAAAATATTTAGTGAAATGCTAGCAAACTGTTTGACTTTCTTAAGAGAGACAGACTCCCCTCACCTCAGAGATCAAAGTGATGAGATGGATGTTAATAATGGGTAACATTCAGGGAAATCATTCTATGTCTATATTCATTACTGGTTTATTAAAAAATCAGAGTGGCCTTTATTCACTAGCCCCTTCTTGGTTGTGGTCCATGACTTGGATGAGATGTTAGATAACCTGGTTTTGCCTTGGTGGCTCTTTGTGCTGTTCTTTTTTCTCTTGCTGGGACCTGCAGAAATGATCCAGAGGTTCTTTGAGATGCAGGTTTTAATTTGCAAGCTAAATCCCTTTGGTTTTACTCCAGATATTCCACATGTATCTCCACTGAAGCAAAAGCAGATTGTCTTAACTTTCTCTGTCAGTCCTGCCTGCTCTGTTGTTCAAAATTTCAGCATTAGAGATCCTACCTCTTTGGCTTAGCACTCTTAGATGTTTACATTTCTTAAAACATTTTTCCTTATCTTTTGCATTCCACTGCTCATATGGGGAGTATCCTCTGTTCTTGCCAGCTAGAACTGTGCTTGTGTTTGAAGTCTGGGCTCAGGCTTAAGTTCCCTCATTGGAAACACCTTCCAGTGATTCATGAGCTGTATTTCAACTCCAGATTATCCTTTGACTGGGTTGTGTCTTTCCTGATGCTGAGATAATTTTTGTTTTCTTCCTAGAACAAGAATCTAACAAGTTCAATAGAAAGCTTGTTTCAGGGTTGGGGTGGAGAGGTGGCAGTTACTGTGGGCAAATAGCAAAAAGGAAGGAGAAAAGGAAAAAATGCCCATTGATCACCTCCCCCTGGCCATCTTCTCAGGAGAAAGGAGAGAATGAAATGATCCAGCCTACCTGCTCCCTGTCTTTCTTCAGGATGATAAATGAGTAACACTTTGGAAATGCTTGTAGATTATCAGTTTTGGGGTATTTGATAGCTCTTTCACCATATACCAAGAATTATTTTCTCAGTGAGCAAAGGAGACTTCTTTCAGGTCATGTATATATTAAATTTCAGTTCAAAAAACACTTTCAAGTAAAAACCCAGCAATGTATTTTTCCAAAGGAAAAGTCTCTTCTTCAACCTCTCTAAAAGCTTCTGAAGATAAAAGGAGATTTCCCCAGAGCTGTTTCTGCAGTCATGGCCTAGAGCAAGTTCATATTCTTCACTGAAACCCCTCTAAAACTGATCAGGGATGAACCAATCTTTGTTGTCGCTTGAAATATAAAATGGAGAAAAATGCTTTAAAAAAATACAGTTAGAAAAATTGCTGGTTCTCTTTTTAAGTTTATGAACAAAGTGTCCGACAAGCTGCAGTACAGTTATGTAATCCTTCATTTTAAGGTGCTTGTGAAGTAAAGGAGTTATTCTAGCATGTAAACTGATAAAGTCTGAACTTTTCTAAATGATTTTGTGAGCCTACAGTAGTCTCATAGATGGAGGCTGCAGTCTCATCTTTGGGAGGCTGACAACTAAATTCATAGCCATCGTGTCTGGAGGAAGCACTATCAGCCCTTCAGGTACTTGACATTTCCTTTGCTGCAGCAATTTAAACAAATAAAAAGCAATGTGAACAGTGGAGCTGGAGTCTTCATGTCCTTCAGCAACAGGTTTTTGGGAGAGATGTACTTCCAACAGTGACTTGCTTCACATTCCAGTGCACTCAGTGATCTTGCACATTCTCTGTCCCTTCTAGAAGTGTCCCAGTTCCCTGGTGTGAGCTCACTGGAGCTGGGGCTAAGGGTACCAGAGCATTGTCCTCCTGATCTATGGAGACTGGGGTGGTATATGAACCCCACAGCATTCCTGATGCTACTTCTGAACACATGAGCCAGAAAGTGAGGTTAAATTCTGGGTGACAGGTTCCTTATGCTGCAGCTGGTATGAGCTGTTTGTAGAATGGATGGATGAAGCAGTCACTGAGGCAGTGGATGTGGGGAAACAACTGTAATCCTATTCCAGTCACAGGTTTTAGACAACCATAGATACTCCCTGGGAAGGTGTAGGCAGTGATGGGGTCTGTGTGCTGGTTACTGTTGCCACAGAGGGTGTGATCATGAGGTTCCATGTAATAATCTGCAGAGTTCTCCTTGCATGTGTTGAGTCTTGCTTGATAATACCTTAATATCTCTTACTGATACCAGGAAGAAGGGTGGATGTTTTGGGGTTGATTTTTGTTTGTTGGTTTGCTTGATTGTTTTTTTCTAAATGTCATAAAAAAAGGTACTCTCTGAATTCTTGTCAGATTTCCTGTTTAAAACATGGCAGGCATGGCTGGTTGGAAAAGTTGTTGTTTTCCCTGCAGGACAGAAATGCACTACTTAATTTCAGCAGATTAGAAATTCTCAAATTACAGTTCTTGACCACTAAAACTACCAGTATGAAGGTGAATCAAAACAGTAGCCAAAATGAAATGTTCTCACTTGCTGAAGTTGAGTGCATTGATTTATCAAAATAAACCAGAATGATTCACATGGCTTTTTCCTAATACTTAGTTTGCCCAAAGCAGCATGAGCCTGTGAAATGTTTGTTTTTCTGAGGGATGCAACTTCCTTGGAAAGTTTTTTCAGCCTGTTCTGTTAAACACCCCACTGCAGAAGATCACTGCCAGGTTAGGCCATTCTCCTTGGTCACCCTGTGCAGGAATGACAGCTGCTGCCATTCCAAGTGTTAGTTGATTATTTTTCTTCTACTGTTGTCATCTTCAATTTGGTTGCAAGAGAATAATTAAAAAATTAGTGCTTCCATATCTTGTCCTTGTAGTCTGGTTTGCCAAGAGTTTGCCCCTTGCAGCCTGGTTGGTAGGATTCCAGGAGCAGGTCTTGACTGATCCTCTTGGGTGCAAACAGTGATGATCTCTTAGCTGGCTTTCTCTGTAATGTTCTGAAAACCTTATCCATTCAATTAAGGAAGATTTCTTTGAAACACAGGTCCTTTTTCAGAAGTGACAAGCATGTGGGGACAGCACATTTAAAACTGGACAAGCTGGAATCAGAGTGTGAAGTTAGAGAGATCATTGAGGTATGACAAAGGGGAAATGAATATTTGTACTGTATAAATGTATCTGTGTACAAGTGACAAGTTTGTAGTGGATGAGTTTGATAAACCATGGGCTGTTCTTTCTCATCTCTTGAAAGTTGTTTTAGCTGTGATCATTCTGGTGCTGGGAAGTTCCTGGGAGCTCTTTTCTGCAAATTTTCTGTAGCAAGACAGTTTTCTTTGTCAGAAATTCACGTGATTGCCAAAAATATTTGTGTCAGTAGCTAACAGATCCAAAGGGTTAAATGAAGACTGCCAGAGTGGCTGGAGAGCTGCTGTGAGATCCAGTAGGAGATCACCAAGTGGAACCTTAAAAAAAAATAAAAAAATACTCCCTTGGGCTGCATCACAGACCTGCCCAGAGCTCCACTGCCCTTGGCATCCTCTGGGCTGCCCCCTGAGTCCATTTATCTGCCAGCAGAGGTGGCACAGCCTCTGGTGCTGCTGCCTTGCACAGGCTGTGTGGGGCACCTGCTCTGCTGAATTATGAATCACAGAATCCAGGGCTCCTCCCAGCACTGCAGTCACCTGCAGGTGATCTCTGTAATCTTTTAGTTTGACTGTAGATTGACATTTTCATTTGTATGTGCCCTAACTGCTCTTCTTTTCATGGTTCTTTCAGATTTTTGATGGCAGAAAGCCCACTGGAGGAAAACTGGAGGTAAAAGTGAGACTCAGGGAGCCCCTCAGTGGTCAAGATCTTCAAACAGTAACAGAAAACTGGCTGGTCCTTGAGCATTAGCTCTGTCTGAGGTATGAACACTGCACCTAAAGATGGTCTGCCCAGAACTTGACAAGGCTGCAGATAAACTCTGCTTGAATAATGTCTTTGGCTGACATTGACCTAATTACATAGCTCTGGCTTTGATACCATTCATCTTCATATTTGTAGTGGTGAGTTGACATGATTTCAGAAATGAGGTTACAGAATCTCTGTTTAGCTTGTGTTTCAAAGATGCTGTTTCACAATCACTTGAAATACAGAGAGAACTTCTAGCATCACCCTTACTAAGAATAATAATTAGGAAAGACTGACAGGTATTTCCTAGGAGGGAGGGTGTTTTCTGTCTATCCTCCTTGTAAGCAAAAGAAGTTTTCAGTTAGCAAGGACCCTTCCTCCCCTGGCAGAAGCTAGAGAAGGGCATTTTTTTGTCCTGTGGAAGTCTGCTTGGCTTGATCTGAAATGGAGGCTGGTGGAGACAGCTGCTGCTTCTTGATACTTGAGACTTCTACAGGAGGAAACTGCACAGTTTTATACAGGCAGCCTGAAGAGCTGTGCCTGGTGCCCACTGTGCTCACACCAAGTACAGAGGAGGAGCTGTGTGCTGTGTTTTAGAAGGATACAAGCAGCAGGCTTCTTCGTCTTCTTGCCAGGCTCTGCAGAAAAAGCTTGGGTTTGGAGCTTGTCCTTTTCTCATGCTCTGCTTTGTAGGTATCACAAATAAATACCAAATGTTCTGGTGTCTTTTTTAAAAATAATTTTCTACATAAAATTCTGATGAGTTGGACACAATCACTGGTATCTTGAGATGTAGGTTCTCACTTGGGGAGTTGTTGGCAGGGGCCTGGCCATGTGAATCCTCCTCAGCAGGTATCAGTTGTGCTGTGGTGGCCTTGCTGCAGAAGCATGGAACAGACCTGCTTCATAACCTCAGAGTCAGGCTGTGAGGGCCATATCTGAAGTAGCAACTTGTGGTTGTGCCATGACACCAAACATTTTCTTATTGCTGGAGCTTAATGATTTTGCTCCATTGATTTTTTAATTTTGTTTTTTCTTAGTTGACCATCCACATCAACATTTTACAGGTAACATGACCTTGAATTGTGAACCTGTTAAGTACTGCATCAAGTAATTTGGTTATTCTTTTGTTTGTTTGTTTCCCCAGATCCATGGGAATGCTAAAAAGATGTGGGATGAACATATGTAGAAAGATGCTGCTAGCTGCAAGCACCAAAGACGTTAAAGAATGCACTACTGACCCTAATGTCTATTTTGATAGCAGCCATAGTGCTTATTAATAATTTTAAGGCAAACATAAGGCTCTGGAAATTTGCTGCTGCAGGGGACTGTGAGTTGTCTACACAAAATAGACAGAATTGCCTTAACGTGGGACTACTAAGGTAGCACCAGGAGGAATGTTGGGATAACTATGCAGAGTGGTGTGTGAAAAGTTCAGCCCCTTAACAATGTCCTGAGGCAGTGCAAAAACTTTTCAGTCAAGTCACAGGTAAGACCTTTACCTGAATTCACCCTCCAGTGTACAAGCAGCCAACGTGGTTCAGTGAGCAGCCTGCTATTGCTTTTTCTGATCTCTCATCAAGGCCTGTTTGGGGTTGGTTGGTTTTTTTTTTTCTTTCCTAAATTAGAGGAGAGAGAACTCTGGCAGCAATCTAGCAGCAGCCTGTCCCTCCTCTGGGTGTTCAATGGGATGTTGCCTTTCAGAGGAAGGGATTCAGAAGCAAGAGACTTCTTAGCATCAGGTGTTTACAGATCTTTATTTTTGTGCTGGCTACCAGTTGTCTGCCATGCTTGCTGCACGGCTTGTTCAGTGCAGCCTGGTACTGTGCCTTCATCCTTTTTTCTTTTTTTTTTTTCTTTTCTTTTTCTTTTTTAATTCAAAAAAGGAGGAAAAAAAAGTATGCTAAGCTCTGCTGCTTTCCCAAATGTTCCTTGTATTTTTACAGAAATAGGCTTTTACAGTTCTTCCAGGTGACAGGGAAAAATAGCCACTCTTTTGTCATGTAGAAAACCAGATTATGACTATTTTTGGGAATGCTTTTGATCGGCAGCATACAGAAAAATGGTACCAAATATGTTGTGTTTTTAAATCTCTGTCAGCTAAGAGGAATGAGTGATCTCCAGGGAGAGGAGGTGCCTGTGCTGGGGAGTCAGAGCACTCCTGCACCAGCTGTTCTTAGGGAGGGCAAGTTTGTAGACAGAAAAGAGTCCAGACAAGTAAGGCAGCACTGCCTCTGTCTTCCTGAGCACACGAAGACAATACAGTGTTTAGTTTTTAATTTCAATAAATTTAATATACAAAACTACATGTTGAAAATAAAAATATAATATGCCGTTTTTTTGCAGTGTTAACTAACTGAATTTTAAAAGTACAATTTTTTTTTTTTCTAAAACAAGTACTCATTTCTTAACAACATGGTAATTAAGGTCATTTAAAAGGCTATGGTTGAAGCAAACATGTCAGTCACCAGTTGATAGTGTTTTGCACAAACAGAATCCAAACCTAAAAGACTTTTTTGGGGCAAAAGAAGATAAAAGATTTTTCACCTTTCCCTGCTTTATTAAGCATAACAATGCAACTTCAGGTAACTGGAAAACCACTGCTGTGGCCAAGCTGGGAGTGCAGGCTCCAGAGGGGAGGAGATTTTGACTCAGTTTCTGGAACACTCTCCAGACTCTGCCTCCTGCTTGCAGCAGGGGTGTCCCAGCACACGGAGCCTGCAGGGGGAGTCAGAAGGTAGGAACGGGGCTGGGAAGAAGGGGAGGTGGCACAGCTTGGGGGTTCTCCAATCCTCAAACACAACGTGAGCTGCATTAAGCCAGCCCCCTCGTCCCCAGGGCCTGAGGTAAAGTGTCAAACACTTTGGTGTTACCTCTTGCTGGCCAGCTTTTATTTCTGGAGTTGGACCCCTGTTCTCTGGCTTACCTTCCCCAAGTGCTGGGTGGGGGCAGCTGTTGTTTGCAATATTGGATTTATTAGATTTGCTTTTTTTTTTTTTTTTTTTTAAAAAAAAGCGTTAGCCATTTATTCACAAATGCACTCTGTACATATACTGTGCTGTCATTACATAAAATACATTGCTATGTGTACAGTTACCTTTTTCCTTTGCCCAGCTAACCCTGTGTATCTGTTTAAAAAATATAGCATCAGTCTCACAACAGCCTTGCACTTCCCTTTGTGTTTGGAAGGACGCCTGTGTCACATACAGTAAAACCAAAATCCCTGCTGCACCCACAGAACTGACTGGGAGCAGGGACAGTCTGAGGTCTGAGATTCTGCCTTCTCCCTAAGGTAGCCCCTCTCTTCCCCAATCAATTTTCTGTAAGGACAGGAGGGGGGGGAAACCTTCACACCCACCCCCTCATCCTGGGAGGGACTCAAACAGCTGCTTTGCATGGCTATGGCTCAACAAACCAAACCCCTTCTCCTGCTTGCAGCTCTTTCCACTGGTTAGCAGCTTTCCATGGAGACAGTAAGAATATGGAACCAGAATTCCCTCTGGCTGATTCTCAGTTCCAGCTTCACAACCTCATGGCAGATGTGAGCAGCTGCTTTCCTTACTAAAGCCCTCTCAGGTGAGACCAAGAGCACTGGGCCAAGTGCAAGTGTTCAGAGCTGACCAGAAAGCCTTTTTTTTTTCAGCAGAACATGCAAAAACAGCCACTCTACACTTTTTGTCACAGGTAAGCTTTTACATGGTGCTGCTACTATGGAGTGCAAGCTGTCTTGGATTACATGACACTAGCATTACACTACAGCATACAGCAAGGAGGAGACTTAAAAGCTGCCCTGGGTGTTACTTGTCTTTTAAAAAGCAGGACCTACTGGGAAAGAGGAATGAGAGATAACTGCACTTTAGGGCTAGGATTTCCTCTGCTTCATACCAGTCTGTAAACAAAAGGACAGAATAGCAGAGTTACTCTAGGAGATTACAGAAATCTGCCAAGGTGATGGGGTTTTATAGTAAATAGAGGGGGGGAAAAAAAGAAAAAAAGTAAACTAGCCTATTACACAGAGAGAACTGCAGTTTACATAATTCTGCTTTCAGAGAGATGCCAGCCCTTCTGCTGGGCTCAACACAGACACAGATGTAGTTATGGCTACGTCACCTTCCCGTGCCTCTCCAGGGCTACTCCAGATGCATTTCAACCAAAAAAATCTGGTCAAAAATATAATGTAAACGTTACTTTTTAATGTCTACAGAATAACCACAAACGGCATTAAGATGAGGTCAGAATGGAGGTTCTTGCTTGTTGTTGCTTACATGTCCATCTACAAACAGTACAAGGTTGGAGTTTCCACTTTTTATTTACGCCCCAGTGATCTCCGCACCCGTTTGAGCATTTGGAGTACATGACTGTAAGTCTTTAAACATGAGCATTTTTCTAAACAGTAACAGAAGTGTATTAGCTGCAAGGATAGCATAGCCATGTTGTAGTATAGAAGCTGCCCTGATCCTCTCTTTGTTGACAATGCATAGAAGATTTAGAATTATGGAACAACTGTCCCTCCCTCCTCCCCCCCACCCCCCCCTCACACCTTCCCCAATAGTGTTAACAAAAGCTTAATTTTCCAGTTTTAAAGTGCAAATGATTCAGATACAACTGCTGCTGGAACAGGTCTGAACAGAAAATGAAGTCCTCTTTATGAGATGTTTTCCAGAATATAAAAGATGAGCTCCATTATGACTGGCCCCTCACTCAGCTGACATGCCCCTCCATGAATCACTGGAACTAAGGCACTGTCCAGGTCATTCATGTATTGAGAGGGCAGTGGCTGTCCATTACTCCCAGCTTGATAACCAACCTAAAAAATACAAAGAGTGGGGTTTACAAATAATAGAACAAGAGGCTGTGTTTCAGGGGGGCAGTCAGGCAGGAGGACAAAGCTGTGTGGGGTGCTGTGGCTGCTGCCCAGGAAAGTCAGCACCTGACAAGGCTGTAGCAGGCAATAAAGCAGCTTTTCCACTCATTTTTGTCCTTCTGTATGTTTGCAGTGGCTGCCTAGACAAAAGTAGCCTTTTTTTTTTTTTTTTTCAATGGCTTTGTCAAAGCAGATCATTCAGTTCATCAGGAACTGCAACCTGCTTACCAGATTAAGTCACAGAGTACTTAAAAGCTGGTTGATCCTGAGAACACATCCAGACCCTTGTCTCTGCTTTTGCTGCAGAGCACTCTCAAGGGGACCTTCCATCTGTTTCTCTGCCTCACGTGCAGGGTGATCTTTTAAGACCCTCCATGCTAGGGAACAGTGTGGTGTGCTCACCCCAGAATGTGTTTAATTCACTCCTGTTTTTAACTTCTGCTAAAAAGGCCAATTCAGAGTCTCCTCTGAGCCCGTGAGGCTGCTCACAGGACTCTGACTACAGAGCAGGTGCTGTTAGTGGCAGATGGGGGTCAAGCCTGGTGTTAATTCAGGCTGGGCACTGCCTCTAATTTTAACAGATGGCTCAAAACACCCAGCAACAGCCACTGCCTCCAGCTTAGCATCTGGTGTTGGTATTTCTTTAGCCAAGAGAAGGGTTGAAGTGTGAGGTTTCCTTTTAGGAGAAAGAACAATAGAACCAACACCCCCTCCCCAGTTAAACCAAAGCTATTCAAGACTTACTTGATCTGAGTCAAGTGTAACACGCAGCCCAAGCTTTGTCATTCCATCTTCTTTCAGCAGTTTGAGATGAGGACGGAGAGCTAAACAGAAAGCCTTGGCCATGTTTTCAGTCAACCTGCTGTGATCTGCTGGGTCACTCAGGCCATTATGTTGCTCATCATTTTCCAGGAAAAACACCTGAAGGGAAGTTAACGTCAGACACAACACTTGGCTTGTGCAGAAAATAAAGTTACTGAGATGCCATTTAAACTTTTAACAAATGGAGATTAAAGCAGGGCTGCTCCAGGAACACCAGCAAAAGACCCTGAGGACAAGCCAGCTTAGGGGGCATTAAAAAAAAAAAACCAAACCCAAGCAACAAACAAGCATCAAAAGAAAGATTTAAATAGTCATGTTCTCAAAAAACCTCTCAGTTCTGGTCAGAAGTTTCACTGGGGTAATTCACTATGTATTGCACATATTTTTAAATTAAGAAAATGCTTATAAATAGATGTTAATTCTAGAAGATTCACATTTTTTAGTACAAGCCATCCCAGCCTACATATTTGTATTGTTTTTGTCACTGAACTTGTCCCTGTTGAGCCCAGCTGACCTGGGAAAAAAGGATGTAAAAAAGGTGTAAGCTGTGGAGTAATTAAAATGGTTCCTCCTGGGCAGGTTATGTGAAACCATTCAAGAAATCTTTCAGCATTAGCATTTGTGTGCTGGCAGAGTCACAGCCAACATCAGCCATGCCAGCAGTTTCTTAATGGAGCAGATGCTGCAAGTGATTTATGCTACAGCAACTTCATTTTTAGCTTGCAGCATTTTTAAAAAGGTGGCTCAAAATAACTTGAAAAAAAAAAAAGAAAAAAACCCAAAAAACTTAAGATATTTCTCCATTAAAAATCTTGGTTTTAACACAAATGCAGATTAAACCAACTGTTACCTTGGGTAACACAGTGAGCAAAGATTTTTCCTGCTCCCCATGGGTTACACAACCCTATGCAAGGAGAGGTGGCCAAGGCAGAGAGGGCTGCATCACATCAGTGATGTGATACTCTATTCTGCGTGGTGCTGTGCTGACTCTTTCCTTGCAGGCAGGAAAGGTAATACAGGCTTGTTCTGAAGAATTGGCTGCCTTAATTCTGGTGAGTAGGAAGGGCAGATCTTCTTTAGAAAATGAGGCAGAATCCCAAAACCCCAAGGTGGTTTCCATGCCTTACCTCTGTCCACCGAATGACCTTCCCGTTTGCCTTGTACTCTGAGCCATGAAATATCTTCACACTTGTTATAGACTCCATGGATTTGCCATCAATAGGGCTCACCACCCTGTGAAAGGCAGGGAATAGGATCAGCTCTGGCTCAGCTGAAGTCAGGAGCTGAACAGAGACCACTGCAAAAACAGAACTACATGAGGAGCAAAGGGCAGCTCCTCTGCTACACCTGCACCCTCCAGCTGCCTCACTGCAGGATTTTTTATAACTGGGTGTTGTGGATTTAAACAGCAATGTACTCAGCAGCTGAATGGGGCACAGACCACAGCCTCAAAAGAGAACCCAAAGGCTTCTCAGTGATGTGAAACACAAAATGGTGAGGATGGTTCTGGGTGTAGCTCCCTGGAATGGGGTCCCACAGGCTGAGTAGGAGGGAACACTCCCTGCTGACCCCTCCAGCTCAACCCCTGACACCCCCCTGCTCAGCAGGCACAAACCAGCTGCAGGAGGGACCTTCCTGAAGGTTTTCAAGAGAGCTTTGCACCTGAGCACCTGTGCTAGCACAGCAGTGAGGTGTTTCATACATTTTTATTCATCTGTAACCTTCAGTGCAGGCCAGACACACCTGAGACACTGCTCACACAGCCTGCAGAGCCTGAAACTAAGGAAATATCCTGCTTTCTAGATGGTGATTCCTTATTCATTGTATCCAGCAGCACAGCACTGTACTGCCATAAATATTTAAGCTGCCACATGCACCTTTCTTCTGGCTTAACCATCCAGAGCCCAAATCCACTGTTGATGTTCAGCAACTTTATTTCCAGCACTACTTAATGCAAACTAAGCACCAAGAGAGCAAAGTGACCACAAGCTGCTGGGTTCAGCAGTGAGTGTTGGAGGCAGATTAGTGGTTTCCAGTAACTGGATATTAGCAATAGCAAAAAATCCATAGCATTGACAGCTTTCTAAATTGATGCCCCAGAGCTCTGATATCTCAATTCCATTACATTTAATTGCATCTTATCACTCCAAATAGAGGCACAGACTTGTAATTCTTATTGATTTGAAAATTCATGCACCTCAGAGGTTCAATTAAAATTAAGAAATACAGTCAAGCAGTCACTGTTCAGTGTCAAGCAATTGCTCCTCTACTTACCCCTTACTGAAGTTTTTATCATCTTCCACCCACTGAATGTGAACGTGTTCCTGAGGCTCTTCAGCATCTACTTTGCCACATGTGATGGTGAAGTCTTTCATCTCTCTCAAGGCCTGTCTCAAGGAGTCCATGTTCTCAGCAGTTATCTGGACCATTACTCCATCTAGGGAACCAAGAAATCCTCGTTAGCCCAGATAAGCCACACTGAACAGAGCCTATATTAAAAAAAAAAAAAAAGGCAAACATCCTTCCTCTTTTTGCAACAGAAAGGTTAAGCAGCCACTTAAAGAGCCACTGGCAGCAGCACAACGTAAGACCATTTCTGACCTCAGATTCCTAAAACACAGCACTGATAAATGCTGAGTACAAAAAAAAAAAAAAAAACCAACAGCCTGGAGGAGGCTCTGAGGTGACCTTATTGTGGCTTCCAATATCTGAAGAGGGCTCACAACAAAGCCAGGGTGGGGCTTTTTGCACAGGGGTGTAGCAGAAGGACAAGGGGCAATGGTTTAATACTGGGAAGAGGGGAGATGTAGATGAGATATTAGGAGGAGATTCTTTACTATGAGGGTGGTGAGACCCTAGAACAGGCTGCCCAGGGAAGCTGTGGCTGCCCCATCCCTGGAAGTGTCACAGGCCAGGTTGGATGGGGCTTGGAGCAGTCTGGGCTGGTGGGAGGTGTCCCTGCCCATGGCAGAGGGGTTGGAATTGGATCATCTTTAAGGTCCCTTCCAACTCAAACAATTCTGTGATTCTAAAACACAAGGATGACATGAGCTCCATGTACAGTAAAGTCGGCCTGAGACCTGCTCTGGACACCCCTCAGAAACCCCCTGTAATGCCCCCAGCCTCTCAGCTGTCACCTCTGCTGGCCCTGGAGGCAGCACTCCAGTGGTGACACTTCTCATGACACTGGCAAAAGACACAGAATTTGGACTGGGTCAGTGTAAACGTGCAGTCTCCTTGCCTGAATCCACCTGCACCTCTGTCTGGCACTAAACTAAAAATTCAGGCACAGCAGATGGTGTGAGAGGGTTTGACTGCAAAGCTCTGTAGCTCAGCTAACAAGCAGTGGTGGCTTTCAACCCAGTGTACACAGCTGGCATTTATTGCTGTGATGTGACAGGTGGTAAAGGAAGAACACATCAGAGAGGTACCAGCTCAACAAACTGGATCTGTCATGTTCTCCTCTGCCCACGTGTAAGCATCTGAACAATGCACACTGATGATCCTGCACAGTCCAGAGCTGTCTGGGAACAGAGTAACTCTAGCAGGGCTTCCTCCCCTGGAAGAAATTCCAGATTTCTTAGGCTCACAATTATCCTAATTCAAGCCAAACCAGGAGATTGATCACAGGCTCACAAGCCAGGTATTTTGTATCTTACCCTCATTTTCTTGTGTCCCTGTTCTACAGCTTCTGGACAAATTCCTCATTAAAAGAAACAGGGTTATTTTGACTCAAAAGTAGGCTAAAGCTGAGGCAGCAGCATGATTCAAATGCCCCAGGCAGAACAGCAGAGCCCTGATAACCACAGCACTGAGCTGTGTGCTTTGAGTTCAGCTCTTACCTTCTACTATACTGGATTTGGCAAGGAAGCCTGAAGAGGCTTTTAAAGCTCCACTGAACACGAAGAAGCTGGCACCAGTCACTGCAACAACAACAACAACAACAACAGGAGGAGTGATTTAGTGAGGCTTTTGTCAAAGCAGCACCTTACAGGAGTATCAGGTATCACAGCTCTATCATCCAGAGAGGTGATTAATCCAAATCAGGACAAATGCTGCTTAGAATTCTGTCGACTGCAACAAACATCCTGGGCTTGGATTTGGAAGAGCAAATCACCTGATTATTTTCTAAACTAGACAACAGCTTTGTCAGCTGTAATGAGAGCTCATATTTCATTCCCCATACACACCTTTAAGTATCAGGACTACTAATTTAGGGTAACCAGGTACCTAATTACCTCCTTAAAGATCCCACACAGCTGGCAAATATCGTGGGCGAGCTGTTTATGGGTCACACTGTAACATCAACCCACTGGCAAGGACACAGCTGAAAGCCACCTAACTTTTAAGCAAAATTCTTTTAAATGACCACTTAAGCATCATGGAATTCTTATGGAAATCCCTCTTCTTGTCCCACGTAAACTGCAAACTCACAAAACACCATCAGTCCTGAGTGACATCCCATACCAACGTGCTCACTGCTGTGACAGGGGATACTTACAAACTATAAAACTTGGCCTCTGCCTTGCTTGTTCTCATTTGGAGATTGTATGAATGTAATTGCCAGAAATTTTCCCCAAACCCACACTATGGAAATTCTCAGCACACTGCTGCTTTCAGCCTACTCTAGAAAAATAAAGCCTGGAAATGAGAATGTCTTAACAGAGGTGAACACAAGGAGTTTCTTGAAGAAGCCCAAATAAAGTGCTGCTGTTGCTGGTTATTCCTATTTACTTTTCCCTTGGACTAAACCTGATCTTCTTCCTTTCACACAGCAACCCCAGGCTCAGCTGCAGTCTCCATGCCCACCCCAGCTCTCATTGCTAACACAGAGGTGTTGCCTAAGCCAAGCTCTGGAGCTCCACAAGTCCTGAGCTGCATCGTGCAAGCAGTGATCTATGTCTGCTTCATCTGTGAAGTTGCCAGAAGACCTCTCAGACAAATTCAGAACAGCCCCATTGACCTAGGGCAGCGTGATGGGGACTGTGCACAGGATTCAAACCACAAGACCACGGGGAAGAAATCACCAAGAGGGCAAAGGGCAGACAGAGCAAGGTCTTCCTGCTGTTCCTCATCGTGCAAACCCAACACAGACTTGGTGAAATGCAGACAAACCCAGCTCTGCCTGGGATGGTAACACAAATGTTCAGGGAGTCACAAAGGGAACAGCCCCTGGTGAATAATTCCCCCCCCTTTCCCCTTCCTCCTCACCCTTCCTGGCCTGGTTATGGATGCTGATGGCCTGTGTCTGGTAATTCCCATCGTCGTTCTGCACACACACCAGATGTGAGTCTGCTTTCTCATTGAAGCAGGCTCCCCCTGCTAGCACATGCTCGTTGGATTTGTTCATGGCTTTCATCATCTGCAAAAAAAAAAAAAAAAAAAAAAGAAATAGAAAAATTACCCTCTCTGTCAAGCACTGGCATGAACAGGTGACTTCTGGAACAGTTTAATCAGAGAGGGATTCTCAAGGTGCTTGCTGTATTCTTACGCCAGAATTTTAGCATTCTGACCCAGAATCTGGTTTTGAAAAGAAGGTTCAGGTCTTCTGTCATCTCCATGCTATGAAGTGTCACCTTTTATCTAATTAGGATAAATGGTGTAAGGGGATATGCTGAGCTATGGGTTGAAAAAGCCACTATCTCTTAACTGTTTTAACAAAACCAAATACACAGGGGGTGAAAAAAAAACAAAAAACAAACCCAAAACCAACACATAAGAAAAACTCTGGGAGGAAATACCTGGCTTGTTTACACAATTGCAGTTGCTCTAAACCATAAATGCTGCCTCCACAGGTCAGCACCAGACTGGCACTCAGGGCATTTCATCCTGGTTCTGCCAGGACCAAACACCAAAGCTTTTGTGTCTCTGTGCTTGACCTCTGGGGAACTGGGATTCATGCTTCCATTTTGAAGACTTTTTTTATAAAGATTCTATTGAAGAAAAAAAAAATATTCTTTTAAAAAAAGATTGTAATTCTCTGTAAAGGAGGCCTCCAAAAAGCATCCAATAATTATTTGTGATGTATCTGCATTTCATTTTTGCTGACTAATTATTATTTAAAGTACACCTGGTTACATGCCTTGACAAAATATTTTTGTAAATTATACAGCTGCTTTCCTTTTCTCCTCTTATTCCTCTACATGGAAGCTCAGACTATGAGATTTTTTTTTTATCCAAAAAGAAAACAGGGAGTCTTCAATCACTGGAATTTGTTTCAAAACAAAAAATTATGTTTGCTTTAAAAAAAAACAAACAAAAAATGCACAAAAACCCCACAAACAAACAAAAACCCCCAAAACAAACAAACAAAGGACTAATTAAATGACAACCCCCCCCCCCTTCAATGAACACTTGGATGAGAAGGAAAAGGCTGAATTATTTGACATCCAGTAACAACATTCATAGTCCCATCCTCTGCCTCCTGCAGCTGATGAGCATGTGTGCCATACACAACACATTTGTCTCTCTCAGTCCAACACAAAACCTTAATTATAGTGCCAGGAACATGAGCTGATGCTCACTACTGGCAAATGTGCATAGGTGTAATGTTTGGGGAGGAAACTTAATTAAGATTTTGCTTCAGACAACAGTGGATTTCATTATCAAGTTTATCATGCCATGCTGCAGGAACAAGATTTTAGCTCAACAGCAACCATCTGTATGGAGCCCTGGAGCTGCTGTTCCTCTAAAAAGAAACAACTGGACATGGCAACCAATTAAAAAAATGTCAGTCACCTTTGCTGAGGGACTCAACAGGCAGCCAAGTGTCACTATAAGGTGTAGAAAATTTAAGGAATTACGAAGCTAAAATATGTATTTAATAATAAAATTATACATTAATACTTAATTTGTTAATTACCATCTGATTTCTCCACATTTAATCCATCCGTGAGATTTAAAGCAAGTTTTTCATTTTCTAGAGAGTTTGAGTGACACTCTTCTAATTAAATCCTGCTTTACATGAGAAAAAGAAGTAAAGGTCTTGTCGTTTAATTCATCTTAATTCAAACCATACTCAGATGAGAAATCTCTGGTAATTCAATCTTTCAACTGGATTGCAAGCAATAATGTTACATAAGTAACACTTTCTCCACTTAAAAAGCAGAATCCTTGCTTCACCCTGGGAAGAGAACCCCAGCAGGACGCAGAGATTTTGCTCAGCTGCACATCAGGGATGTCCTCACAGCCCAGCTGAGTGCAAAGTCCAGAACAGGACTGAAGCTCTTGCAAATGCCAGGCACAGATAACACTAAATTGCTTCTTGTATTTAATTCATGCAAACTTTACTGACCTTTCCCATTTTCTCACAACTGCACCAAGAATTAACACATCTTTTAACAGCTCCTTCTTTCTTCATCAGCTTCATCTTTTTTAAACTTCCCTTAAAAACACTTTTTTTCCCAATTACTTTCACTCTTATTTTACTCAAATGCTTCTTGCAGGGAAATTCTCTTTGAGATAAAACTTGTCTTCTGCTCTGATACTACAAGAACTTCTACAGATAAAATTTTGCCTACCAGCTTTGCTCTCCCCCAAAATGCAGAATGGCTTCAGAATGCCAGGCTACCCCCTTCTCTTCAGACAGACCACAAAATCAATCCCCTTCTCCACTGCTCTCTTTCCTTTTACTTCAAGTATTTTGTCACTCAGTTTTCTCTGCAAATCCTAAAGACTTTGATGGATTTTCTAACACCAGAAATCACCTGTGAGAGTCTAAGGTGTACTTTACATAAAAAAAAACAGCAACCCAAAAAATACTACTAAATGCTGCGTTCACAACATAGAGGAGAAAACCTAATACATTTTTTCCTCCTCATTTACCTCAAGTGTGAAGTTTGTCAACTTATTTGCTCAAACTGAAACAATATTTCCTCTTATTTGTAATTACAATTTATGTAAACTGAAAAAACAACAACAAACCAGTTTAAAAGTTTAATCAGTGCTGAACAGAATTTTTTCTATGCCCTCACCTGCTCTCAAAACATGTGTGCATTGTGCATTTATCACTTGCTTTTGAGGCAGTTTTCCCTAGTGGTAGTGAATAAAATTCCTTTAGATCCCAGGTCCTCCAGCCACAAAGCAACTGTGCACAAACATATTTGTCACAAGCATTACCTCATTGTATCTGTTGCTAGGGATTTTGATGCTGGTTTTTCTGACTTCCATATCAACCACTAGACCTTGGACCACTGGCAGCGTGTACTGGTAATTTCTGAAGTCCTGGTAATTAAAACAAGTTTTTAAAAGTTAGGTATCATCATCACTAAACACTGTAGGTTCCATAACCATCCTAGTGATTAGTAGTTAGCCCATTTTAACCAGTGACTGAAAGGCAGGGAGGGAGGCAGACATCACTGCCTGTAACCTCAAAGGACACAGATGAAAAAACATCATCATCATCATGACTGAGGCATTTCACTGATTTTCTTCAAAATTAATATTCCCCAGCTTTGAATGTCAGCACTGTACGTAAGAAAATTTGCTCTCTCTGTTCTATTACTGGAAAGAGTTATTACTTTTTCTATCAACGAAATTAAGTCATGCATCAAAGAGAATTTTCTACACTGAAAACATTAGCAAAGGAGGAAGAACTAATCACTTCAGCTGAAGCTCTGTGTAATCACAGAGCTGGGACTGCACCCTGTGATGACCCAGCACTTCTGAGGAAGGCATCTGAGCAACTCCTGCACCTGCTGCTGGATCCAGACATTCTCAGGCAGCCAGGGTTTGGCTGCTGATTTGGGTACCTTTTTAACAGTTTCACCATTTTGTTGGAAGCTCCAGTCCAGGTTCAGTCCAACACCCTTTACCAGGATCAGCAGGCACCATCACCCCAAGTGATTCCCCAGGGCATCTTCTAAGCATGCAGCTGCTCTCTGCAGCAGGGGTGCTCCCCACACACAGTTCTCCCCACACTGAGCCCTTCACCCAAATGGTTTGGGTGCAAACTCAGCCCCAGCACTTACTGCAAGGAGGTTCATGATCGTGTGTCCCGTCTCTCCAAACAGGGGCTTGCGAAACCTGACACTAAAAAGTGGGCATGGATAAACTAGGAGAAAAAAGAAAAGAAAAAAAACAAAACAAAACAGGAAAGATCAGATTCCAGTTTGCATATTGAGAGTCTACAAAATCAGGCTTACAGACAATCCCCTGGCAGAGGGTAAGCAGCAGCAAAATAAGAGATTGGAAAAGAGAGTGGAGTTTAAAAAGGAAGAGGGAAGAAGGGTTTCACCTTACAAGTGTGACACAGCTCCTTGCCCACCATGCCAGAAACAAGAGGAAGAACCTTGTTGAATGCTTACAAGTGCCACACTGCAAGAGTGAACCCTGGCTTTTTGGACACTGATTGCAAAGGTGACTTTTCTCAATGGTTTTCTCGGGCTGCTTCTTGGAAATGGCTTCTTTCTTTATGGCCATCCTGCTGCTCTCCACTGCAGCATCACAAGCCTTTAGCTCCAGTGGCTGACATGTGACATTCAAGCCATAATACTGAGAAAAACTCATTTTCTGTTTTCGTAATTTCCTAAGAACGTGGCCAGTTCTCTTGACAGGAACATGTCAAAAAGAATTTAAATTACATTTATGGTATGTCAGCCATTCCTTGGCTGGCTTAAGCATATTTGTAAAACATCTATGACACAAGTGCAGTGTGTGGCTCTGGCTGCATTACATTCTGTTGCAGCAGAAGCCATAAAAGTGCTTGAAACATGACTCATGCAGTGAGATGCAATGCCAGGGTTCTAAACACATGATCCAAGGAAGGTTCCCAAACTATCCTCAGGCAGACACTCAGCCTGACTTCCCAAAATGCTGCACAGCTTCACAGTTCCCAGTGCAGTCACTCAGTCAGAAGGGGCTGCAAATGCTCAGCAGGTTTGAAAAACATCACCAGGATTTCCTGAGAGAAATGAGCTCCAGCTTCTCCAACACTGATGACCTGGAAAGCATCACAGCTCCTACACACACACACACACACACACACACACACACACACACACACAGAGCTTCCAACCCATGCCCCGAGGCACCAAGGAATGCTGAGTTTCCAGAGTTTGCCACCCTGGCTGCATAGAGCAGCTCAACTGCATCCTGGATGCTCTGAATTCCCAGATCTTGAGCTGTAAAGTTGATCTGCAGATGGTCAGTAAATGTTTTCTAGAGATCAAGCAGCCCAGGGTGACTCCTGCAATCAGCAGCATTGAACAAATGGACAGAATCTGACCATTCCTGCAGAAAAGAGGGGGTATCCAAGGAAACCTGGGACAGAAATGCAGCCACAGCTGTCACAGCACAAGTGAATGTGCCCGAGTCCAAGCCACAGCTATGGGAGTGACTCAAACTGCAGCTTCCCAACACATTCAGAGCTGCTACTTCTGCATCTCAAAACATTTGTTTCTGTGCTCAAACCCTGATATCACACCCAAAACATGAGCATCTTGGTTTGTTTTCTGATGGGAATAAGCACACTACTTAAAAAGCCACCAAAAACTGCACACCTTTAACAGAAAATGTTCCTTCAGAGAAGTTTAACCTACAGTCCACAGAAAGCAACTTTTTTCCTCTCCACTAACATGTCTTCTATGAGAAATCCCCAATGTTCCCTAAACATCAAACATTAAGGCTACAAATACCCAAAAAGCATATTCTTCAACTTGTGTTGTTAAAAAAAATTTTTTTTTAAATTAACAGACTATTTTCATAGCAATTCAAATTTACAAAATGTGCCAATTAAAACAGCAGGTGAGCAAGGCAGCAGATTTTTGTCCCATGATTGGTGGAGAGACTTCCAATAATCCCTTTGCTCCAGTGATGGCAAATGTGTTTTGAGCAAGACTTTGCCCTAACTTCAGGCATTTCATGCTAACTGCTGTTTTTAACTAAAACACTCTCTCCTAATTGTTTGTTCCCAGCTGCAACTGAATTTTTGCAACAAACTGCCACATTAGTTGCCTCTGCACACGTATAGTTATTTTCTGCAAAATGAGCCTGGTTTTAAAAACCTAAAAGCAAATGCTCTTGCATTTCAGCAGAGAAAGAGCTTAATATCTCAAAGGCTCCCCTTTGTCCTAACCACATCAGCTGAATCAGATTTGTTCTGCACAGTAACTATTTCAGGTCACTAAGTGAAGTCCAAACAGCTGCTCAGAACCAGATTTATCTCCACAAAAAACCTCCCTGATCAACCAGCACAGCTGTAAAAAGGCTGAAGGTCACACCAGGGCCTCAGGACTCCTGTGCTCTTAATGGGATGCAAAGTGGGTACGAAATAACAATTTTTCCTTCCCTGCTTAGGCTTGTGTGGCTCTGACAGGTAACAATTTAGGGCTGGGAGTGTGTGTGTGTTCCAAACCAGAATATATTGTCCTGCAGGAATAATTGCAGCTAAAAGAATGAATGTTACTTACGTCTGTATTCAGCTCCAAGTCTCAGCATCAGCCGGATGGGGAATGCTTTGGCCCAGGGAGTCTCCCACTTCTGAATGAGGATTCCAAACAAGTAGGGGGGGGTTGGGAGCACCAGGTCTTGCAGGGACTGGTAGGTGGCTGAAACATACAAGAACCCTCCGTGCTCTTTGCTTCCAAGGAAGCTCTGGCTGAAAAAGGAGTGCCCCAGGTTGCTCACAACATTACCTGTGAACAAAAATGCTCATTATTTCACTGGATTGAGAGCTATATTAAGAATTTAAACAGTTTTTCAGAAGGGAAAAAAAAAAATCCATACCAAACTCGCTTTGGTTCCTGAAGCATTCATGGCTAACTAATCACACAGAAACCAAGACTTACTGCACACTGGGGCTCAGGTGACCTCATTTGCAGAAGTGCAAAAACCTGTTATGGAACAGCAGCTGCTGTAGCCTAGAGCCACCACAGCCAGGGTATCTCCAGCTGAATCCAACTCTGGAGATACTCAGTGACTACCACTGGTAGGAAGCCAGTTTTGTAGGAATGTGCACATGGACCTCTTGACTGACCGAGGCACAGCCACAAATATTCCTAAGACACAATCACAGAGCTTCCATCTCTCTCTCTGGGGGAGAAGGGAGGGCAACCACCTGAGATCTGCCCCAGAGGCAGTGTCACGGAGGGGATGATGCATCCCAGGGACAGCCAGGAGGAGCAAGGACAGCTCAGGTCCATATTTCTGCTGAGAGAGTGGTACCTGAAAACTCCCCCTAGCACTGCAAGAGCACCCAAACACATCCTGTTTTGGTTTGAATATCCTCCCAGATATTCAAGGGGTTTCTGCTGCAGAAGCTGCTGCTGACTGACCCAGCTGCAATTAAAGCAGAGCTGTGCACCCAGCCTGATGATGAACACCCACTGCTTGTCCTTTCCTTTAGGCAAAGCCCTGGGGTGCCAGCCCAGACACAGACTGAAGATCTGGGTCTTTTTAAGAACTGCACAAGAATGTTTATTTAATTAGTACACTTAGTGTAAAGCAGAACTGAGAGAGACACAGGGGAGAAACATCACTAATCTTTACCCACATTTTTATTCTTTGATGCTGTTAATTTTCAAAAATGTTTACACTTTAATGGCTGAGTGAATCTGGCTGTTGATTAGATTATTACAGCATCCAACACAGCATTTAGCATTGAAGCAAAGAGCCATGGTGTGATGCCTTTTTCCAGATGACAGCAACAGAACCACTGATCACAATTCTCCATGTGAATGTATTAATAGCACTGATTTGCTCCCAAAGAAAAAAATACAAGTAATTTCAGAGAGCACAGTGTGGATGATCACACCACCCGTGGAATCTCATGGTTTAGAGGCACTCGTGCAGGCTTCCTGGGCTTCTGCAGTAATTCCAGGCTTCCCCACCTGCAGCCAGAGAAGCTGATTTGTAATTTTACAGATACACCAGAACTGACACCACCAATCCAGATCAAATTCCAGAACTCTTAATAGTGGCTACAATTTCTGTAATGCTCAGCTGAGCATACCTGGTGAAAAGCAGCTACAAGGACTGACGTGATCAACAGAGCTACCCCAGAAACTACCCCAGATGCTGAAAATCATTGATCCTGCCCATGTGCAAATGCAATTCTTGTTGAGGCTGTGCTGTGACACTACTGCCTGCCCAGTGAGCACATGGCTAATGCACCAACTCAGGCATCTTGCTAGTGAGTGCAAAGCAATGCATTAATATCCTTTCATGAAGATCTTCACTTATCTAAAATAGCTGCTGGCACCCTTCTATCTCAACTCCACCCGTTTCCTTTTGCAGTTCCCACCTACCCTCACTCATCTCTGCTTCTTCATTTATGCTTCCCTTTTCCCTTCCCATCTGTTCTTACCCAAATAGAAGCTACAGGCCTGGTAGTAAGATTACTTGGGGAGTTCCACAGTTCCAACAACATGACCATAATCATCCTTTCTAACCTTAAAATGCATGAAGTGCATGAACTGAACTGAATTCTGCACTCTTTCCTGTAGTTTGTTCTGGGTGGAAAAGGTTGGGCCAAGAGAAGCTGTACAGCACCCTGTGGTTCTGAGATGTGTGGTACTGCTCACTGGGATGACACAGCAATCAGTCACTTCCACTCCTGACTGATGCCAAGTGCTGCAGCAGAAGGGGACAACTACTTATTTTTTTCCATTTTGGGAGATGGGAGCTTTCAGGCACTGGGGATGCCTTAGCAAGAATTTTTAATTTTTTTTTTCAGCCAACAGAAACATGAAAAAAAAAAAAAAGCCAAAAGCCTTAGAATGGAATCTGCTGTTCAGCACTTTGCACCTCTAAGTCCCAACAGTGTTGTAAATTACTCCATTTGACACAAGCAGCTCAGACAGAGCAAGCTAAGAGGAGGAACAATTAGGATGAGATAGTTGTGCTGCAATTTATTATTTCTAAGAGCATGGAAGAGCCTGCTGCATGGAGACCATGGGAAGAATCAAGCGTTTTCCTACACAGTTCACTAATTCCCTTTTCAATCAGCATATCCAAGTCAAAAAGCCACTTTGGGATTCTCCTACAAACATTTCTGCACTGATCAGAGGCTGTCAGACTGTTCTGTTCTGTCTCTGAGGGTGGTTCCAAGTCCAGGCCTCAACGTGTGAGCTGCTATTCCCAGCCTGACATGGCCAAACCCAACCCACAGCACTGTTACACATCTTAGCACACACCTAACTGTGCTTCAGGAGCTTCATTCAGAAAGTTGAACTGTCAGGAAAAAAAAAAAACCTTCCAAAAAAAAAAAGCTATTCTTCTCAAAAGCATATGATGTAATTTATGAAATATCAACTTTTTTTTTTTTTTTTTTTTTAGAGGTAATCTCAGAGTGAACACAAAGCTGCCTTTACATATTAAATTCCAGTACCTCAGACAACTGACATTGCTTAGGAAGGGCCTTACACATGCATCATCTGCAGGAGGTCAGTACTTCTCAGTTATTCTGGGTTACCCTTGACTTTAGTACCTGAAGCTCTCTTAACAACCCATGCATTTATCCCCTGATGTGTCTTTCCCTTCAGTCCTGACCCATGCTGTTTGAATTCCTCACTCAGGGATCTGACTCTGATGAACTTCTCATGTCACTTTGGCAATCCCTTCTGGACTCACATAAAATATTTTATACCAGGAAAGGTAAAGAAAAAAAAGATCCTGCATTTGTTTCTTGCCCTCACTATTTGGTGATGCCAGCGAGGTGCTTTTACCAAAACCAGTGAGGTTAAATTCCTACTGAATGTTTTGTATCTTTTGGTTCATCCCAAGTCAAAAATCTGGTATTAACACCCAGTTTCAGGGGAGTCACAGGCATGTGGCTTGGGGAAGTTACCTCCAGCTGCTCAGCCTTATTCCCCTGCCATCAATACCAACCAAGAGCTGCCAAGTACCAAATAACATGCCACAGCATTCTGCAACCCAAAGCATCCCAATCCTGTGGCAGGAGATGCAGGGCAATATTCACCTGGTGACAGTTTTGCCAGCTGGGTTTTCTTCAGGATCAAATGAGCACATAATCTTTGGAAAAGCAATGCAGGCCCAGTCACTACCACACCACAGAAGACACAAGACTGTGAACCTAACCTGATGGCACAACATACCTGCAGAACATGCCAACACTGAGAAAAAAACATGAAAAAACTCAACATCCAAAGTTCTGACCATCCTCAGCATCTTTTTATGGGAACACATCAGATAGTAATTTGGAAAAAACTCACTCATATTGGCAAGGGACATAATGCTTCATTCACTATCAGTCATTACCAGCACCCCAAACTTCCTCAGCCTGTTCTCTGGCACTCTTCCCAACAACAGTCACTCTTACACCTTATAGGATGCTTGATTTTGTATCCATCTTTCCACACCAGAGTTGAAGGGCTGTATTGTTCATGCAGTTCACCTGTTCTTCATTCAGAACATCTCCATGGGCTTATTCATAGATCTGGTCTGTATTAGCTACAACTTTAATAATTAAAACCAGGATGGGTAAAAAAAAAAAAAATACACAAAACTGGGACTGGGAGATCCAACCTCACCCAGAATACCCCCAAAACCAGGGTGATCCCAGAGCCATTCCAAGCAGTTGCCAGATTTGCATTTTCACTACAAAAGTGACAGTGGCATTAATTGTTTCCCACCAAAGAGTTGATTCACTGGGGCATATCTGGCAGCTCTGTATTAACACATCCAACTGCTTCAAAGTACCCATTCAGAGGGACAGAAGCTCTCATTTTTCCATTCACACAACCTCCTGCCAGGCTTATAGCCAACAGACAAGGATAATCATGGGATTACTACTACAACTACTGCAGCCACAACAGAAACCAACTAGCTTTCAGTTTCAAAACAAGAAAAACAGCATGACAGGGAGCTTGATGACAGAGGGGGGGAAAAAAAAAATGGATGGAAACCAAGTAGTAATTAACACCTGCCTTAATTAACAATTTTACAGTTTCTTGTAACTCACATGCATGCAATCTATGGTGAAAAATGCCACTGTTCCTTCAAAATTTCTCAGCTATTTTACAAGTAAAAAAATCCTAACACCAGACCACGGTGAGGCTGAGGACTCCCAGTAAGAAAACTGGGGAAGGTTGAGGGCAGTGCAGCACCAGGCTGGCACCTTCCCTGTGCTGAGCCAGGACATGAACCTGAAGGATGACCTGGAGAGGACCTGGGCTGCCAACCCCTTGCACAAGGCAGAGCTGCTGCTGCAAATGGCCAAGGGCAGCACCAGGCACAGAGGGCAGGACTGGGCCACCAGAGAAGAGGTCACCCTCTGAAGAAAGCAGAACCACCTGGGCAGAGGCACCAGCACCTGTACAAGTTTGTGCTTCTAGACTTGGATGCAGAATTCAAACTTGAGCAAGGAGAGCTGGCAAGTTAAGTGTGACTCATGAAAAATTAAACTGCTACAGACATGGCCTTTAATTCAGTAAACAAGAGGGGAATGCTGTATTTTTTAGCTGAAAATGAAAACAACAAGAAACTTAAAATCACTCTAAACCAAAATCAGTATCACTAAAAGTAATTCTTGTTTCCATTCCAATAAAAATATCCTACCTGTCTTTTTCTTTTATGACTGTTTTTAAGAAAACATTTACTAAAGGAGATAAATAAAAAACGTCCCTGGAATTTATCTCAGCTCCTGATGGCAAAATAAATTTCAACCAACATATTATACAATAAAAAATGAAAACATGAGGAAGGGCTTTGAACAGTCTCTAACTTCTAATGGGGATTTGCTTTTACTCTAAATGTCTATCACCTCATCACCAGGAGAGGTGCAGTACCTTTGAAACAAACCCCTTAGGAAGTGTGGTTCCATCTACAACAGCCTGCAAGCTGCTAACAACCTCCAAGGGACTGCAACCACCAAATGAAACCCCTACAGCACCATAACCCTTCTCCCTGGCTGAAAATTGATTAAAACAGGCAAAGCTGCAAATATGCTCATATACACTTCTTCCTCCCAAAAATGTGTGACTTGGGAAGAAAAAAGGATGGATATTGAGAAAAAATGCTTTGGGAATTTATCAAGGTGCTATGTTCTACAGCTTCAGTGTGTAGCAACTCGAGGTGTTTTTCTACTTCTACTACATGTCTGAAATACAACACAGAGAAAATCATACCAAAAAAACCATTACATAGTGGAGCTCTTAAACAGTGAAATTTGGTTTCTGATTAAGAATTGTCCAACAGTAAGCAAGCTCTTTTCACCAGTGCAATCGTAGGGTATCAAATTACTACCACTAGAGCACTAAAAAAGAATTCCAAATACATTATGTAGGAGTTATAAATTATGTAGTTCTGTAGTGTAATTATACAGACCTTCGTGGCACACACACCCCAAGCTGGATTTATATCTGCAATATACACAGTGCACACTTGCACACAATTTTTCATATCTATCTTTGTCTGAATAGCATCATAATTAGAAGATAAAGCATTGCAAATGAAGTGAGGTTTGGAGAGGTGTTTGTTTCCAGTGTACACAAGATCCATTATGATATGTGATAACAGTGCACTCTGAACCTGGCAACCTCACCTTTGTTGTATTCAGACATTTTAGGAAACAAAGATAGGTTTCATTATTTTATTAAAGTGCTGGGTTCAGTCACTCCAAAGGCACTGCAAATATGTAGAACCCTTCCTAAATGTATTTTCAGTATAGAACCTCAGTGTGATCCAATTTCACCTCTAGAACACTAGCTTAATTTTCTAAATTAGCAGAACCAAATACTTGCATTTTTCCTTGTGCAATCATTTTTTTTATTTTAAGGACCAACAACAGCTAAAAGTGGAAGTCCATTTACTTAGACACTTCAAATGTGTAAAGGTTTATATAACACCCTCTTACAACTGAGATAATGAAAATTAAAATTTCAGGGATAATGAAATGCCCTACAATTCATTACAGGCACACATATACATACATATTTATAATACTTGATAATATAAATAGTCTCTTCATAATGTGTCATTAGACAACACACACTGTGGGAATGAAATTTCTGAACCTGGTTTGGGAATATTTAATATACTATACTTACGGATTCTCAAATTTTTCTTTCTGTATCTTTAAAAAAGCTACCCTGACTTCAAGCTGAAAAAAACCCCCAACAACCCACATTATTAGAAGCAGTGTGATTACTGTACCCATGAGCCCTGCTGAGTATCCTACTACATCTCCTGCTGAAAGAAGGACAGCACTTATTTCAGATATGCCAGCTCTGTGTATTCCCTTTCCCCAGCACCTGGCAGAGCAGGCAGTCAGCAATGTGCTGTGCACAAACTTCTTGTAGGCAGAGTCCTCCTGCTCCATTCCTCTGCCAGTCTATGGCCTTTAGAGCCCAAATTTCTTCAGAGGAAGACTGGAAGATCTCTGGAGCAGCACCTCATTAATATTTTTACTTGGCCAGACAAACAGAACGCTGCACACTAATAACCAAAAACTGCTCAGTCCCCTACGAGCTTTGATCCTTATTCTCTTTTTATGTATTTTTACACAAAACCAGACACTTGCCAAATGACAGAAATGTGAGTACCTGACCCAGTGTGGTCAAACTCTCCAAGGCAGTTTTAGCAGAGACTTTCCTACCTGCTAAGGCATCCCGGTAGAGTTGCACGAAATGGTTAAAGATGTCCTTGGGCAAACACTTCTCATCAGGCAAACACTGCAGGAGGATGACTATCTCTGACTGCCCCACTGCATGCATGCCTTTTGTGGTGAAGCACCAGCACTTCCTGTTCACATCTGCAGGGAGGAAAGAAAACATGTATCAGAATTTCATAAAATGTTCCTAAATTTCACTACAGGCAGACAGCGCTGTCAAGAATTAGTCCTACAGCAGGTTTGACTGTGGCATCTGTCACACAAATCCAGTTCTAAATCTGTAACCCAGCAAGCAAGCACATCAAAAAAAAAAAAAAAAAAAAAAAAAAAAAAAAGCAGCTCAATAATTCCTGGTTTACAGCTAAGGAAGAGCCAGAGCATTCCAGCCCCCAGTATAAAAATGAAAGGCCAGGATTTAACTGGGAATGAAGGAAGCTGGAAAAGGCCAGGCTGTTGGCTGTCTATACCATCATCCTGACAGCTGAACAGGTTTCAGACAGTGGTATCTCTCTCTGAAGATGGACAGATGGATGTCAAGTGTCTTCATGAGATGTCACTGTGTTCAGCCTCACACACACTCTAAGCCTCACAGTTCATTTGATGAGAATATTGTTACTGAAATAAAAATTTTCATCTAATATGTATAGATGCATACTAATTGGTTTTTTATATATATGTTAAAAATTAAAGGCTTATAAAAAACATCTTATTTTTTGTATTAACTTTTCACAGAAAGAAAACACTTTTCTGCAAAACTGTCTTTTCTCAGTTTCTCAAACAATATTTTCTTATCCAACAGACATCAACTGAGGCACTAACCTGAGAAGCCATCCCTGTGCCTCCCCATCCATCCCTTCCTCTCTCAACACAACCACACACAAACACACACACACACATCCCAGGAAAGCTGCACAGTGGAATGGAACCTGCATTATTACTGTGGAATCCTATTTGCTTTTTCCAGAACGGGGAAATGAGTTCAGGAACCAAAGAGCAGGTCACAAAATACCTTGCCCTGCCAAGCTGGAGAGGAGACACTGATGTCCAAACTCAAGACTGGAGGCTCTAGAATTACATTTTCTACATGAAATTATATGTACTGATGTCTAAAGCACTGGAAAAGAGCCTCTGGTAATTTGATATGGCCAAGTAAATTTTTCAATCCATGCACATTTTAAGAGACTGTCCTACCAAATAAAAATTCTGCTGTTCCTACTAACAATATATATATTAACATTTCTCCTCTCATACCCCAAGCCTTATTTAATAATAAAAACTTACAATTTACTATTTTTACCATGGACAGCAAATTAGCATTTAAAACAAATACAAGAGGGTCAGGACCACCATCCTCCAGCTGCTGCATGACAGAGATCTGAGAGGGTCTCTCTTCTACAGCATAGTCTGAAAGAAACACACAGGGAAGTCCTTAACTTACTGCCACAGTACTTTGCATTCCAATCAAATAACCCAAATTCTGGTGATTTTTGCTGTTTTGACCTTTTATTCAAGTATTGCTGGTTTGATTGATTGTTTCCTAGGCTGGTATTTTCAAACTTTGATAGCATCTATGTGTACAACCTCTGTGATCCCTTTGGAAAAGTACAGCTTGTTTTACAAATCAGCTTTTCTTTAATTGTTATTTATATCACAGTAAAACACAAGAACATCAGTCCTGGGCTACACACACCAACACACTGTCTGTCCCTGTGTCATATAATTTACACTTTCTGTGCATTAGCTACTAGGAAAATAAGAAGAGGGGAACACTATGTAAGCCAACATTTTTTATAAACCACAGAAGGTCAAAATCCAGTGTAAGTGGATCCCAACATGAAACTTCAAAGGTATCTGTAGTGTACCTTTACTTTTAGATCCAGGTGACTACCAAATTAAATTTTTTTATCCACATGATTATAATCTACTGTGCTCTTAATCTTTAACAAGAAATAGTTACACTGATGGAAACAGATTTTGAGAGAAATGTATTATCTTCTCAGCTAAAATTATCTATTTAAAAAAGGTAATTTTGCTTTCTAATGTGAAAAATATTTCTGGAATCTTTTAAAATAGAATTAGAGTATCAGATGTGAAATGCTGCAAAGAAAAATCAGTATGTGACAGCTTTTTTTTGAAAAAAAATCAACTTAGCATAAAAAATATGATTTCTGTGAGCTTATCTATATAAAAACTGAAAAGTATCTTGTGGTTTCACTTCTTTTTTGTGGAGGATACTGAATAATCAGGCACCCACATGAGTAGCTAGCACAGGATTGAACCAATTTGTTTTGAAATTAAATGCTGTTCAAATTTTGGTTTTGACACTATCCTGCAGTAAAAGGTTACTTTCAGCTTAGCACTAGAAATGTGCAGTATCAGCAAAATATTCAATAGAAAAAAAAAAATCAAAGATTAAAAAAATCAGTTAATCCCTGAATGTATCAAAGGATTTGATGAATCTGTGAGAAAACAATTGTCAGATAAACAAATACGTACTTTTTTTTTTTTTTTTAGCCTGTTAAAAATTAGTTTTTAATTTTCTGAATCCTCCTCCATTTGGGAGGAGGACATCACAGTTACTAAAAGCTTCACTGTGGGCTAAGCTGTGCAACAGTGCTGCTGAATACAGGACTTGGGGGTGCTCAGCCAGAGAGGATGTTCCAAGAGAATTTCAGAGAAAGGAAGTATGAATATTCATAAGTCTAATTAAAATATTCCTCTGTATGAAATATTCCCCACAGTCCGATTAGTGAAGAAATTAGCACATATTGCAGGACTGGAGTTAATTTTCTGCTTTGTGTTTTACTTCTTACAGTAATTTCATTGCAAGATGAGGTTCTTCATGATGTTAGGAGTGCAAATGAGTGTCACAACATTTAGCCTCCAGTACTCAGTGTGAATGTCTTCAAAATACTCAGCATATTGTCAGCATCTTATTTTTAAAATAGACACAGTAACTATTTGGTTAATTGCAGCTGGTAAGTATAAAAGCTAGCAGCCAAATTATATCCTCACCTCCTTTTACTCCAGTGGATATGAGAATTGGAGGAAGCCCATCTTCAGGAATGAGATTCATTGCACTGCCAACAGGACTGCCAACCTGAGTTATATTTCCCGAGAATACAGAAGTATTATCCATCTATAGGAACCAAACAAGGAAGGACAAAAAGTCCATTACACCAAAGTAATATGATTAAAATGTAAGAGCTGGCTTACTAAGATTACTAGATGTAGGTGAAGGAGGCTGTGTCTGCTGGAGAACCAGAAGCACCAAGTAATTTGGTGACACGTGACAACTCCTGGACATGAGCTGTTACTAAAAAATCTGCTTAGACAGAGACTGGCAGCTCCTTCTCTAGACTAGCACCACACATACTCATTTCTTTACAACATCTAAGTGCACCTCTGCCCAGCTAAACCTCTAGCAAACTCACATGGGGTATGATGGATTTAACATTGTTAGATTGTACCTGCACTTTCCTGCATACATCATTTTCTGAGAAGTACCAAGCAAGTTATTTTTATGCTTTGTGCTGTGCCAATCTTACTGTTTCCAAGTCCTTACTGACCATGACTCAGCTTTTCTTAAAAATGCATTAAAAAAATATTCTTCATAAAGAAATATTCCTCATACACAGGCTGCACAGCTGAACACGTGGAACTTACCTAGCACTTCAAACACTGCTTAGTGCTCTGCCCCACAATACTTCAGTTCAGCTGAAAAAATACAATTGTTTCTGCTCTCTGCAAAATTTAAATATGTGAGGACACTTGCTATCAACAGACTAAGAGAAGCCTCAACACATTTCTTAGATCAGTGTTACTGAGATCACCATGGAAGCCATTATACTATTCACAACCAAAGCAATCATGTTGTTTAAAGCACTGAATAGCATAGAGTTTCCTTACTTCTGCTGATAAAGTGTTGTTGGTCACAGGCTTTGATGGATCATGTGACACTGCTAAGGTTCCTGTGGAAGTTGTCCCAGCCACTGTCAGTTTTGCTGCATCAGCAACTTCTCCATTGGGTAATATCCCATCAGCAAACCACACACGCCTTTGTTCTCTAGGTTGAGCCACTAGAAAAAGAAAAAAAAAAAAAAAAAAGTAATTTATAACAGGACTTAAGACCCCACAACAACATTGACTGGAAAATTCCAGTTCAGAAGAACAAAACTTTAAAAATTTATACACAGAAACAGGTGGGCTGGAAGGGACTTAACACATCATCTAGTGCAATGCCTATGGCCCCATCATGGACTAACACACCTACTGAGAATAGTTTACTTGTCCTTAGAAACCTGGTGTCCCTACTGAGGCCAGGAACACCACAACTGGTATCAGCTGGAGTATTTGGAACGGATGAACTGCAGATATTCTTACTAAAGGTAAACTGAAGGAAAGTTAAGGGCTTTTACCTTCTGCTCCAGGATGCTTTAAAACTCCCACAGGTACCATGACAGTGGGAGGCGGTGAGCTCAGGGCACCCGAGGCCTGAGCCTGCTGCAAAGGAGGGATAGTAGAACAGTATTCAGCAGGATTGTTAGGGTTAGGGCTCTGGCTTGAGGCACTCATCATGTTCTCCCAGGCTTGAGCTAAAGCAAACAAAGAAGAAAAAACAAGAGCAGGAGAAAGTAATTTAACAGCCCAAAACATTGTGTTAAGCTATTGGCTATAGTAGGGGTGGACCCTGCCCCCTTCCCGAGATCATTTCTCTCCCTTTCTTTATTTAAAAACTCAGAAGATTAATTGAACAAGAAAATTCAGATAGCAGGAGAAGAAACAGTATTGGTCCTGTGCAATAATATTATCACTTTGTACAGAAATATTATCTGAAAATTATAATGCATTTTGATCTCAATTATGCCAAATTCATCACTATGTGAGCAGATGGACATTCCCATTACAAATGTTTTATAACCTACAGGACACTTGAGCAGATTTACCTTTCACATAAGAGAAAAAGCACCCTGCATTTCTTTATATCTAGGGCAGATCAGTACAGATCAAAAACTTATATCCTTAACTGTAAAAAAAAAAACAACAAAGCCCTTACGCTGCTAATTCTGAAGGTTTGACTTGAGCCTTAATTCTATTGCCCAAACAATAACACATAAAACTTCTTTGTCAGCAGCATCCATTACAGGGAAATCTCTCCTCTAGCTAGTGAAACAGACTGTATCTCCACAGTAGTACTTATTTTTCATCTGCAAGGAAGGCTTTTAGCTATGCAAGGCACCAGAAAAATCACATGTGCTTGCATCTTCCATCATATTAGTATGTTACAAACAAATACATTCCTCTAGCCAGGCATAAATATCATGCCACCTCTCAGAGCAGCTATAAAGCCTGAATAAACCTTGTACATCTCTAGGTTCCTTTGGCTATGAGCTGTCAGAAAACCAACGTGAAAATAACAAGAGCGAAAAAAAAGCACAAACAGAACACAACCAAAGACAGACCTCTCCTGCTTCCTCTCATCAACCTACAAAACCAGTAGGGTGAAATGCCTGCTAACAGAAAAGGTACTGACATTTCCATTTGAAAAGATTAATTAAATTGAAGTGCTGTTTGTTTGTTTTTTAATAGCAGTTCTATATTAATTTAAAGTACAGGTCCTGAAAGAAGGAAGTGTTAAAAATGCACAAAGGAATGTTACATCTCTAAGATCCCTTTATTAGAAAATTCATAGCATGGTATAAGAACATTTTTAAAGCCTTCTCTAAATCAAGCAAAATGTCAACTCAGCATAACTACCAATTGAAGATACAGTAAAAATAGCATTGGAAACTTACTGAACACATAGCCTGGCCATGGAAAAGTGCCAGAAAACATAAAACCCTCCCCAGTGAAACACAAACCAGATACTGAGCAACCAAGTGAAAGAATTACTTTGAAAGTGTGATTCCTACCCCTAGTTCCAAGACTACAAAGATTAATGCTCAGCCTGCTGCACTGAGTGGAAAAAAAAAAAAACAAAACAAAACCTGTAACAAAAAAAAAAAATGATCAGGAGGGATCAGATAGGATCAGGCTACAGGTTAACCAAGCAGTGACCAACAGCATCATCACAAAGCACTGCAGCAGGGTTTGGAACAGAGAGGCAGCCAGGAGCAAGTACACCTGAGCATGCAGGCAGCACTCCCAATAATAACCCAAGCAGTGGTGTCACTGCTCACTGCCATTAGTGTGCATCCATCCTGGCAAAAGAACAGAAATGCTTTTAAAAGGAAATCGTTATAATATGATCAATTTTATTATGCCTTTTTACAAGAACACTTCTGGTTTCAACTGAAACATTTTGAGACTCTTCCCTTCCCCCAGATGAAAATAAATCCTACTCACCACCCAAAGGAGCCAGGAGTCTCTTGCCAAGTGTATGTGTAATTCCTTGATTTTGTACACCTTGAAATGGGCTAATTTGTCCATCTCAAAATTGAACATTTTAGTACCACTTCAACGTCACCATCAGGACTTGGGTTTAATTTCTAGATATCACAACCTACAATTTCCTGTGACTTTACACATCTGGCCTACAGTAAGGAAGTAGTAATAACTGAATTAGTAATACCTACCTCTGCACACTGATTAAGCTTTTTGAAACAGAAAAAAAGATATTTCTGCTTAATAACAGAAACAGTCTTTATTTTGGATGCTCACCTCAAGACTAAGCACACTGTTACTTTCAACCAAACCTGCATAATCATGAACTACTTTGGAGAAACAAAAATATAGCTATAAGCCTCCAAGTTCAGTTAGATGCCAAAAAAATTAACAGATCTTTTGGAAAACACCAAATAATCTCCTCTGCAGTAAAATGTAAAGATACTGCCAAAATTACTTAGTTTGAATGCTGACATATAACACCACTTTCCTAACTAATTCTTGTTAAAGTCCACTGCAGCAATCCTTTAGCAAGGTCATCAAAGTGCAGCAATGGAAATTCAGTGGTGACTGTTCAATAATTATCAGGGTATTTAGCTATACCAACCTTTAAAAGTCTGCAGTTAGAACCTGAATTTGTCTGACTTCTCATTCCACCTACAACTGTTCCCTCTCTAACTGAAGGAACTTCTTTCACCAAGTCTCAGTTATCAAGACATGTATTTATACCTCAAGATCAATTCACCTATTCACCTTTCCATTAATAAACCAAAGACAGAGTGCCTGGAATTTCTCATGATAAGAAAGGGTTTCTCATTATTTAAGCACTCGCATGGATCCTCTCTCAACTAATTCAGTTTTTGGACCTTCTCCATTCCAGATATGAAAACTGAGCATTGAGTCTTTTAGCAACAGTTTTCTCAGTGTCATGGACAGAAGACAACTGGACAGCATAATCACCCAAATGTTAACTGCCAGCACAGGATGTTACAGAATTTTTCAGAGGCCTCAAGACACAGTGGGAAGAACATTGCCCATTTTTGTATCACAGAACTAAAGTGTCCATGCAATAATGGACAAAATATAAAATAGATTCCATAGCTCTCTGGTCAAAACCAAACACAGTCTCTACTTACACCAAGCAGAGGTAATGTAACTTCTTGTTTGTTCTACCTGTTAAGGTCATAACTACTTGTGAACACTCTCACATGTCCTGTGTTCACACCAGGCTTCCAGCCACACCACCATGCTGGCTTTGACAGACTCTCCAAACTCACAAACGTGGACAGATTTTTAGACAAGAATTCTTACTCTAGCACCAAGGACTTAAGGAAGAAGGAAGGGTTGGATTTATTTATTTCCTATTTTCCTCCAGTGCATGGTCTAGAAGAGGCACACCTGCATTAATCTTCTCTTCAGCATCCAATACAGAAGTGTTACAGGTTATCTACTCAGTCATCAAAAACAAGCAGTAGGCTCCCGAATAAAAAATAAAAACCTACCAAAAAAATCACAGTTCCTGTAACACTGGCACAGGATTTTCTCAAAGGAAATAATTCAGACTCATTGTGACCATACCAGTTCTTGCCTTTTGTTAACAGTATTTAGTTTAGGGATTCCACACTGATCTCTCAAGAGCCTTTGCTTGTTTACAATACTTACCCGTACAAATAAAGTGTCTTGGCTTTTAATTTTTTTTTTCTTTTTTTTTTACTAGCATCAGGGCAGCTCAACACAAAGCCAGTGAAGCACTGCACCTCAGGATTCCTTTCCCACTTACCATTCATCAGTACCAAATGGCAGATTACACACACCCTTGCTTCCTTGCGATCCATGTACACCAACTTGCACTTCAGGCTACAGCATGCTGCACAAAAAACCTGGAACCAAAGGGGAAACAACTTAAGTGTTGTTCAAAAATACATTATTAACTGATGATTTTGGACAAGAGAGTATCTGTAAAGCTCTAAACATGCAAAATAAGGAGAAAAATTATCAGTATCTTCCCACTAAAGCCAGGGTGACCAATACCTGCCCAGGGTGCTTTCCTTCTAACTCCGGCGAAGCAGGGTTACATGGAACACATAAATGCAAGTTGTCCTGATACTGCACTGTGGTGCTCTTTGAAACATGTTTGACACAAATGACAATAGGTTAATAAATTCCCTACCACTTTGCAATCCCTCACAGAATTAACAAGTTGAGAATTCACTTCAGCCTTTGAAAACGTCCAAGGACTTGCTAGAGTCAACTCTGGTTAAATACCCAAGTTTTCTCTACAGAAGAGATTGGTATGGCACTGATTAATTCAAACAGGTCATTTTTATTTGCAGCAGGACAATTCATCTATGTTAGCAATTCTAGTTGTTTAATCTCTCCCTGTATAACAAGCTATTCCTCAGTTGAGAATTAAGTGAATGTATCAAAATGCTTTAAGTGCTCAACACACAAAACAAGATTACTGTAGAAAGCTGAATGACACTGGTACTGCAAGAAAATCTTGCTCTCTTTATACACACATAAAAAGCTTGTATTTATGTGAATTCACAAAGAAATCAGGAACTGCATTTTATGCACAGTGGCCTGCTGGGGAAATGCAGTTACATTGCTGGTGCTGCTCACCTGACCCAGTCCTGGGCAGAAAAAAGGCTTCAGGCTTCCTCCAAGCAAGCAAAACCATTAACACATGAGCATGCACCAAACCAAACACCTGCATGCAGGTGTGATCCTACAACAGCAACCTCAAAGCCCTGCAGAACATAAAATTCACAGTGCCCTAATTTCTTATTTGTTTGAAATAATAATAATTTCTTTATTTAGAAAAAACAAAACAAAACTGTTTTCTCAGAGTTGTTGTTCAGGTGATATGGACGTACTGATGAACACCCATTTTATGCAGAAAGGTTCTGTCACACTCAGGAAATCCAGAAGCAGCAGCAGCTACCTGACAAATGAGTTCAGGTATCAAGAGATAATTTTGCATTTTAGTTATAGGTGGATATTGACAATTCACTATGCTTTATTATGATCTATAATTCTTTCTAACCCAAAAAATTATTCCATCATCACTTCGACAGGAGTATTTCTGTAATATAGACAAGAAATTACATAGGATTCTCATATTTATACATATAAACCTAACTAAATTTCAGCCAAGTCAAAGACCACACCAAATTACAACCTCTTTGCAATCTGTTACCTTTGCAGTCTTTTAGTGGCAAGTGTTTAAAATAAGCACATGTTAAATAAACTCTGAGCTCACCATGATTGCTGGAAAACAAATGTGAAGAGCTCACCATGTCTAATTTCAAACAGTTTTAATGTTTCCTAATTATTTCAAATTAAACATTTCAGAAACAAAATGTAAGTGTATATGCACTGCCATTTTCACACAAAAATAAAAACAACCCTCTTGCATACATGAAAAATAAAAAAGAAAAAACAAAAAATCCACCATAATTGTTTTTTTTAAATCTGATTTCTGCATTTATACCTTAACCCAATTTACAAGCATTCTAGGGAATATTGAATATTAATAACAACACCACAGCATAGTTTAGAGACATTTGACCCTGTTTCAGTTCTCTGGGAGAAACTTCCTATCAGAAGTTCAGTATTGAACATGGAAAAATCAATGTTCAACCACAAATGAAGGACCAACAAAAATTACTGTCTTATTTAGGACCCTCTATCAACTCAGTGTACATCCAGCAAAGCTCCCAAGTGCAATGGTCTAAATATTAAAAGATAAAATAGAAGCAGAACATCTACACCTCTTCTCCTAGGCTGCATCAGCCTTCTAGCAATAGTAATGCAGAAAAAGAACACAATCCAGCACAACTGACAGTTCAGTCTTATTAACAATCACCAAGTTGTTATCTTAGCGTGTCATGCTATAAAAAAAATAACATAACAGTGCCAAAGAAATGTTACTAGAGTTTTTAGGTTCACTCAGAGTTGTTAAGGCATTAGTTGCTAGGAAGTTTGGTGATTATTTTTATATATTAGTGGGGAAAATAATGTGGGTTTGGCTGTCAGTAAAAAGATGACATACAGATTTTCTGGTTTTCCTAATACAGATGACTGCTTCATCTGACATTAGGAACTACACAAATACATAACATGAAGTTTATGAATGTGTTCACACACATTCTTCAGCTTCTTAATTTTAATTCAGCATTTACTCTAAGTGTATTACTTTCTACCACTCCCCTGAGGTTCATATCTTCCATCAATTTTGCAATTATTATCCTGAAATTAAAAACTGAGACAGACTTCCCAGGTGCCACTCACCTATTTTTAAATGCAATATTAATTCCCAGATGAAGCAGCTACCCCTAACACAGTCCTTTGCCATGATGCTAACAAAGCTTAAAAAAACAGAAATTTGTGTTGTGCTAAAGCTTGTGTGTGCTCAAAAATATTTAGCCCCATGACTTCCCTTAGAAACAAATAATTGCAAGAGCTGAAGAAACTCTCCCCAATTCTTTTAAGTGAGATTCATCCACCTGACAGAAACAGTATCCCAGTGATGTGGTAGTTACCTACACCAGAGGTACATGGTCAACATAACCTGCTTTGGGGATGGTTATCTTAACCAGAAAACAAGAGCAGACAGGTGACAAGAGCTGTTTCTCAAGTCACCACAGTCAGATGCATCAGAGCTTGCCTGTCAAAACCTTTGGTTTCTTTCCTCATGGAATTATTACAAAAATTAAGTGTAGCAAAGCGATTTGCACTAAGTGCTAAGCATTATTTCACTTATACTCATTCTTAGCATTTACTAATGAGTGATAATTTTTTTGAGACAATAAAAAAAGAGGCATGAAAAACCGGAATTTTCTGCCACATCTTTTGCTTTCATGTGTGCAAATCTGGCCCAGATAATGATGTGCAACGAAAGCTTCTAGAAAAAAGTAATTCTGAGGATTATTGTAAGAACCCTTTGAGAATATTAAATACTAATGCATTATGTATTTTTCACATCTGAGAAACAAGTCTGTCTACAGACCAGGGGAAGTTTTATTTTATTGATTTCCCATGTATCATCCAAAACATCCAAAGTAATGCTGGTTGTTCTTCTCAAGGCTTGTCTTTGGTAGTTTAAAAAGAAAAGAAGGAAAAAAAAACCAACACCCTTGAGGTTTTTTTTGGCTTTGCTCTTTCTGGGCAAGTTTTATCCATTTTGTTTAGAGACATTTTCATTTTCTGCTTTTCATTTGTGCAAGTCAGGGCTTCAGTTATTACAGGGAAATAATTACATCTAAGCAATGAACTTGTTTGACACACAGAAGCAAGCAGAACACGTCACTCTGAACCAAAATTGTGGCCCTGCTTGTTAAACTCATAAAAAACAAATGCATGACCTACGTAACTAACAGTGTAAGTTAACACATCAAAGCTAAAATTACAGCTAGTCTTAATTTATATGCTTTACAGACTCATATGTGCCTCATATGATAGCTACCGATCATCTGTGGCTATTAAGCTCCACATGAGAACTTCCACTGCAACCAACCTGTAAGAGGATGGGCAGAAGCAAGTAACTGCAAGTCCTGGACCAGTGCACAGTCAATGCCTGCTTAGCTTCTAGAAGTGTTTTAGAAGTGTTTTAGAGGTGTTTTAGAAGTGTGTTGGAAGTGTGTTGGAAGTGTGTTGGAAGTGTGTTGGAAGTGTGTTGGAAGTGTGTTGGAAGTGTGTTGGAAGTGTGTTGGAAGTGTGTTGGAAGTGTGTTGGAAGTGTGTTGGAAGTGTGTTGGAAGTGTGTTGGAAGTGTGTTGGAAGTGTGTTGGAAGTGTGTTGGAAGTGTGTTGGAAGTGTGTTAGAAGACTTTTCAGCACGTCTCAAAATCAAATTTGAGTAAAATCTACTTATCTGGTGTTGCAGTAAGGCAACAAATTGGCTAGTAAGGGGACAAATGGGACACATCCATAGTCCATTACAGAGGAGCAAGTCTGGGGTTTCTGCAAGGCTGCTTCCAGAAACAGCTGGTATAAAGGTTTGAGTTTTTCAGATAGATTTGCTTCGTTTTGGTCCTTTGTTCAAGTCATTCTGCTTCCCTCCACTCTCCCAATAGCAAAAGATACCACCCACAGCAGTCAGGAGGTCTTTCAATCAACTTCAAAAACTTTGGATAGGGACTAAATGAACCAAAGTTTCTTACTCTTTTTTTTTTTTTTTTTTTTTTTTTTTTTTTTTTTTTTTTTTTTTTTTTTGGGGGGGGGGGGGGAGGGCTAGGATTTCTTTTAATCTTAAAAATATGTATGAATTTGGACTTGAAAAGGGTTGACCATTTCTGAATCATTGTATTTCTCCCTAAGCTCCTAATTCCCATGTGTAGGGAACCAGATAACCAGTAACCAGATATTTGGTTAACAAGCTATTAGGAAATGCTTTACAGAATAATCATTTACCATAAACTTGCGACATAAGAAATGGTGTTGACTTAGCACACATAAAAAACTTTAAAAAAAAAAAAAAAGTCAACAATATATTATCTCTTACACAACACAAAATGATACAGAAATTATGTTTCAGTTGTCTTCATTAGAAAATTTCTCCCTGTGTGTACATTTATCAGGTTACAGATAACTTACTGTATACTCAAAACTATATTCTTTAAAATAATATAAGAGAAATATGAGAAAAGTTAGTAAAGAAGACTTAGCAGAGTTGATGAACCATCTACACCAGCAGGAATGCCAGCAATTCAAAGCATGCTTCCAATTCATATTGCTGTGCTTCAGTATCTTTAATGGGATTATTGATGCAGTAATTTCTGTGAACTGATTTCCTGCACCTTGCCATTTTATAGCAGTTTGACATGAACTCGATGATGTTGATTGTTCAACAAATACACTGCACATACAGGCTAATAATTCTTTCAGTTACAAATGTCAATTGGTTATTCTGTTAGAACCTCAATAGTTTAAAACTTAAAAACTCCTATTTTTCTTTCCCACTTCAAACATGGCTTTTTAGGAAGAGATGTCACACAACTCTATAGACAGTGGCTTAGGAAATCTTCTTTGATTTTGTGCAGTACCAGGAAAAAAAAAAAAAAAAAGGTGTTCACTCACAAAATACAAACTTACCTTCCCACAAGCTCTGCAATGGTGCCTTCTTTTGGTGAATGTAAATCTGGCCTTGCATTTCATACAGTTTGGTGCTTGAGAATCTGGAACCCAAACTGGAGCCACCTCACCCAAAGTTGTAAAAGGCTTTCTGGCTGGAGCTCCAAACTGACCAGCTCTGAGATCATTGTCTGGACTATCTGGGGCTACTGCAAGGCACGAACTACTAGAGACTCCAGATTCATATTCTTCCAAATGTTCCCCATTAGCATCAGTAACACAGGCAGATGTTTCACCAGGAAACGTGTTTGCTGTATCCCCTACTTGTGTCTTACCAAACAGGTTCTTGTTTTTACTGTTACCTCCACAATTTGGGGGAACCAGATCATTTTGTAAGTGGTCTGATAATGGCTTCGGAATCTGCAGTTTAAGATTTGTTGGTTGCTTAGGTCTTGCACCACCAAAAGGAACACTGATAGATTGCAGACTAGTCACTGGTTTTGGTGAAATTTGCCCTTGAATGGATGAAACCTGACTACAAAGATTAAGTAAATAATTTTTCTTTATGTGGTCACCAGACCTGTTCAAAATGAGACCGCTCCCTTCTGTGGTCTCATTTCCTCTCTGTTCATAAACATTAGCATAACATTCTGACTTGCTCTCCTCTATCTCCTTTTCCTCTGTTACTGAGTCTTCCTTGGAGGGTAAAGTCTTTGGAACAGGAGCAACAACTGGGTTCTGCATTCCATAGGAATCACAACCATTAGACAGAGAGCTTGCATCTGATGTAGCCGTGACATCAGAGAGACTGGACCCTTCAAGCTCATCCATACCAGTCCCTTCTAAGTCTACGCCTGCGTCCATCATCCTATCTCCACCTTCTTTACTGTTACAACATGCCTCATCAGGCTGTTTTGTCTGCAAAAGTCTTTCATTCTCCCCCAGAGTTTGCTTATCATTCATCTCATTCAACTTTGTCAGTTCCCAATTAGTCATCTCCTGAGATTCAGGGCAACACTCTGCCGCGCTGAGCAGTTCCGTCGTGCCACATTTTTTATCACATTCAATGACTTCACTTTCAGTGGCACCAACATCCTCAGGGGCAAAATGCTCTGCAACACATTCCTTGTTACTGCCACTTCCAGCCACGTTAGGTTGACAGGTTTCGGGGAGCCCAGACAGCCTAGACTGCAACTGTTGAGTTGTTTCCTGTTGTACAACTAAGTTTCCACTGCTTGAGACAGAAGAAGAGTTTTTAGCTTCTAGATCCGATTTCTGAGGAATGGCTTCACTAGCAAAATTTCCAATAGATAGACAATTTTCTTGCATTGTAATGGTACCATCAACTGGTCTCTGTAAGAGAGTCACTGCATTAATCCCTGCAGTTGTAGTTTCTGAAAACAGTGAATCTTTGCTCATATTAACATCATCCTTTAACTGAGAGGAGCGGCAAGCAACAGTCAAGCTTTCAGATGAAGCATTAATCAAATGACTTACAGAGTCATCTTCAGTGCACAGCTGATCTGCTTCCTTTTCTCTATCTAGATCTTCTTCTGTGGATCCATTTACAGTAACACTAAACTGATCCCTCTGTCGGTTTTCATTATCCAGTGTAAAGCTAATAGTGTCCATTAGGGATTGACTGTTGTAATTTTTACAATCCAGCACATCATCACCTTGTAGTGTTCTGTCACAGTTATGCATGACTGCCACCACTAGTACATTTTTCTCCTCTGGCAAGCAAGCTGTATTTCCACATTTCTTTTCTCCTGTTTCCACAGTGTTCCACTGATCATCCCGATTACTGCTTCTTTTAATCAGTTGATCATCTGCTGCTGCCTGATCATCAATCCACATGACTGGGGTCTCTGGGCTTGTGCTAAAATCCTTTCCATTAGCACAGTGATCCCCTCCTCCTGATGGTGTAGTCACTGAACGAGACAAGGCAAAAGACTTTAATCTCTGTTGACATTCATTAGGAGTTGCAGTTTCATTCACATTGGCCACAGATGGGTTAAAGGACAGGCGACGAGAAGGAGGATCTAGAATCTGATTCCACTTTGCACCCAGTAGTGTAGGTGAAAACTACTGAAAAAATGTTTAAATAAGCATCTGAAAAAATGTTTAAATAAGAGAACTCACTGTCTTATTAATGCTACAGGTTCAGTCAACATTAATGACCCAAATATAAAGGTAGGGATGTTCAAATATGGGTACAACAGTAAAACACGTCTGCCATAACCAATATCCCCAGTCAGCCATTAGTACTGTATTTGCACAGTGCTTCTGGGCCTCAGAAACTTTGGAGCAACACCAATTAGTATCAGGTTGAATTGGCACAAGCAACTTTAAACTGTAGATTAATATGTATTTTAGAGAGCTAGAAATGCCTAAAAAGATTTCCACTCATATAAAATGAGCCCAACTTCTTTGACAGCATAGAAGTAGCAATTAGACTAAGAAAAGAAAAAATTAATACTTCAAATATCATAAATTTCATTATATGATTTATGTAGCTTAATAAAACACTTCTATGCTTGAGTCTCCAAACTGCAAAAGAAGCTTAAAATAAGTTTTGTTTGATCTGTTTAAAATAAACTATTCAAATATTGTCACTGAGATTAAATTTCACAAAACGTTTCTTTAAAAGCTGTATGGATGGTTTTCTAATAAAAAATTGAGAAAAATTTAAAAAGTAATCAAGATTAATAGAAACAGAAGAAAATACTTCTAACAAATATTGAAGACACACCATGCAAAATTAACAGATATCTGCAAGTTCTGAGATTGATTTGCAGCTCAGTCTCAGAACGGGTAGCTCAGATCTGTCCCTTTTCAATTTTGTTCTCTGTGGAACACATCTAATGAGCACCTACAAACTTCTTCAAAGTGACTCACCTTCGTTTTGCTCAAATTCATCTAAAACCTTATCGAGGTTATATGCCTCTGCTTGGAAATAGTTCTCCATTTGTCAGGGAAAGACCACCAGATTCTTGTCTGAACCTGCCAGTGAACAAATTACAATCAGACATTTACCCTTCAGTCAGCAGTGTTCCACTACATATTGTCCTCATTTTATGGCAAAAGAAGTCATCCACAAATCAAATATTATATACATTACATGCATAAATCAAAAGGATTTTCCAGGAATAAAAATTATTTGTGTGCTTAAGCTTGCTTAGTTCAGATTAAAAAAACCTCCCCAGACTTGCTTTGGATTTTATTAGGTCCAATCTCCCTAGTTTGTAGGTATGTTTTTAAAAGTGTCTAAATTTTAAGCAAAATCCTGATGTATTTTTTTTATCATAGTATTTGCAAACACTTGCAAGATAATGTGTTTAAAAATCCTCCCACACACAAATAGAAAAGTAAATGTTTTGATGTGAACCAGGTGTCTGAGGAAACAAGATCTGAAAAACACAGATTAATTTTTACATGCTGGCTGTCACAGCAGCATCAAATACCCTCATCAAATGAATAAAAGAACACCAAGCAAACTTGAGCTTGCAAACCCACATCAATTGGAGCAAAGATGTCAGATGAGGAAAGATAAGCTTAAAAATCATGCACTGAACATCAAGCCCAGTCACATGCCTTTGCCCTCACAGCTCCTTATCAATGCTTCTCTAAGCACTTTAAGGCATAGCCTCAGCTTCTTACACTCAAGAAAAACACTGACCTCCAGCATTTAAACTGAATTGTCATCTCAGACAGCAATAGCCTTTAAGGTAGTCCAAAACCCAATCCAAAACCCAAGTGATGATGTCAGTGAGATGCCACTGTTCATGTGTCTGATCATCAGGATCCCCATCACCCCAACAACAAAACAGCCCCAACACCAGTCAGAAACCAACAGAGAAAAGCCAACCAACTACCTGAAGATCTGGTTTTCACTTCCCTGCTACCACCAATTAGCTCATGTGGCTTTGAACAAGTAGTTTAAACTCTCCATGCTTCTGATTTTTTAATGTGTACTAGGCTAGCAGTATTCTGAGTCACTCCTCATTTCCCAGAGATGTTTCAAAGATTCACACTTGGAGAAGTTGTTAAAGGATTTAATGGGTGGCTTAAAGGACCTGAGTTGTGCCAGCTCTCCAAATGCCTTCTTAAATAACCCAGGTTTCCCTGAAAGGCAGGCACTGGAAATCTGGCAAACAGCACAGAAGTAAACAGTCTAATCAAAAGATAATACTCTTAGGTTAGAAGGGAAGATGACAAAGGAGGGATGAAAAAAGAAAAAAAAACAACAACCAAACAATCCTGTCATTAAGTAACTTTCTACAACTTCATGTAATGAACAACACTTTTGCCCTAACAGTAGGAGTATGGCTGTCCTGCTCCCAAAGGCTTGTAGCAACAAGAAATCCCAATTAATTTTTTTTAAGGATTTACAAACAACCAAAACATTTTCTCTGAGAACTGTGTGCTATAACCTATGTATACACCATACAAAGAGACCTTCATTTGATCTGCTCTGAGCACCATCCAAAAGAAGCCTTATTCAGAGCTGGCTTTCAATGTTGTAAAATAAGGAAATGGAAAAGGAGAGGGTGAGAACCTTGTTTTGCAGTTAGAAACAGTGTTTGACCTGACAGCCAGAGTCCAGCTCAATTAAAAACTTGCTCTTTTACACTAGAGATACAACGGAAACAAGAAACACATAAGAAAAAAAAGTTTCCAATTCGAATCTATACTTTGGCATTACCTCCACAGTATCTGGATTTGACAAAAATAACAATCAGTTTTATTTCAATTACTACAACATTAAACACAGCCTCGGGTTTACTGTGAGAAACAGCTACTATGAGGCTATTGGTACAAATGGATCATGCATTAAAATACCACAAAATGGTTCAGGTTTTTAAGGCTGACCTCAAACACTGTTTTTAAAATATGATCATGCTACAACATACATTGTTTTTTTTTTAAAAAAATCAGATTATGTTTTAAAGATATATACAAAAAGTCAATTTTAAAGAAAATCAGTGTAACGACAACTTAGAAACTGCATCACTCAAAAAAAGATCATTTTAAATTCAGACATAAACTAGATCTTACAAACTCCCAGGCTTGTCCACTGTTCTGGGATTTGAGATTAAGTCCTACTGCAAGGAAAATGGATGATTGGCCATATCATTTACTGTACACAGATTACAGCAAAAGCAATGGAAAAGCTGACCACCTCACCCAAAGGCTGCATTTCAGAAGTTTAGACAGATCAATACTTTATAGTCTCAAAAGCCAAGTTCTGGCCTCTAACTGACCAAGTATACTCTGATCCCTTAGAATAACTACTGTAATGTGTTCCTGAGCTACCCAATCTGCCCACTAAGTCATTGCATTAAAAATTTTCATCCCATTGTAACTAAAACAATCCCATTTATACACATACATTTCAATTAAACCAAACCAATTTTTAAAATCAGATGTTTCTTAGACATACAAACACCAATTCATCCAGACAATATCTGAACAGTGAGAATTTGGAGGTTCTCCTGCAGCTTTCCCTCCACCTCATTTCAGCTCTTTAATAAGAAGCCTCTTTACTAGCTCACTAAATATCAAATATTCAAAAGTTTAATAGAGTCTGCCTCAATTAATATTTTACTTGTATTTTTTTTTCATTCAGAGTTCTAAACAGAAACTCTAACTGACTCACTACAGTAGGACTGTTTTATACAAAATACCATATAATTCCACCTCCATTTATCATGTATTTAATTTACAGTATCATGATAACATTCCAGTCTGGCAAACTACTGATGAAGATGTGAATAATTATTCCTAGGCAAAGTCTTGCTACTAAGGTCAGTGATGCAGATTATTTATCAGTGCAGATCTGCAAGACTGAAAAGTCTCATATAAAATTTTTTTGTTCCATAGAGTTAAATTGCAATGATCTGAAGCCAACACACTCAGATTTTCATGCACTTCCAATAGTGAAAAAGGGCATCCAGTCAAGGCATTTGTTAGGAAATAAACACAAACTGCAATATGGGTAGCCCCAAAGAAATAGGCTACAAGCATTGATGTTTTTTTTTTTTTTTTTTTTTTTTTGTGTGTGTGTTTTTTTTAAAGAAAATAATGATTACTGACAAGCAAGCTGATGGGGAAGGAATGCTATGCTGATTATGTAGTTGCTAAAAACATGTTTATAAGAACTCTGGGTGATGGGCATTTTGGTTCTGTGTAACTTTCAAAAGTTTAGAAAAACTGACCTGACCATTCATATAACATCAGCCTTTCAGATGGGTTTTGAAAACTTCATTTCAGAACTAGCTCAAATTTATACACAATGGAGTAAGCAGAATATAAGCTACGTTTGCCCCAAACATTTCCTAAATTTAATCCTATATTAGCTATTGTTTCACCATTGTACAAACCAGTGACAAAAGATGCCTAACTAATAAAGCAGTGTTGGAAGTTCAAAATAAATACAAAAAATTTTATTTACTTGGCTCAGGGTTTTGGGTTAAGATTTTATAACTGGTGTAATAACATTAAAAAAACAAATATTCAGCTTTAGGAGATGACATGTTTAACAATAATAATTAAACTTAGAATTTTGGGGTTAATACTTCATAGCATTGCTGTGAAATTATTTTATTAACATCTGTATCATTTCATTTTAAATACCTGATATTTGTGAGTTTAAATTTTGTCCAATATAACAGAGGGATTTTTTTCTATATTTTTAAAAATTCTAAGTAGATAGATCTAATGCATAAACACATATAGGCAACTGTATGAATTCTGTAGCCCAAATACAAACATTCAATGAGCCAAAATCCAGACTGAAGGGAGAAAATTGTTGTTTCATTATTGTTATTTCACTTACATGTACCAGGATATACAGAAAATCTTTTCTTTTTAAACTAAGCTGACAGCCTCTCTAAATGAGATCTCATTGTCTATGCAAGTCAGTATTTCTCTGAAAAGGGAGATGCAAATCTTCAGGTCTAATATCTAAAATTATTGCTATGATATAAAAACACAGTAATCCCCCCAAGCTTTTTCAGAGCTTTCTGTTCAAGGGCAAAACATACTGCCAAACCCCCACAAGTCCTCACTGCCCTCTTCCTGACAGAAAAGGAGAACAAGTATTCATTTTCCTAACAGATGCCCTCAGTGCTTCTTGACCAATACATTGTCAGCAACTCATATTTTTGCCAGTTTAAGATCTAATACTTCAACTCTGCATAGCCAGCAACTCAAGATCAAAAAAGAAAACATGAAATGCTCCAACAGAGCATAATAATCAGGTAGTTTGGAATTTCATTTTATTTTTAACTGGTTTTGGAGAAATCTAACATAAATAAAACCAAGCATATTCTTTTAGAAACTTTGGTTGGAACTCACAGGTACCACTAAAACTGTTCCAAACTTTTATAGAGTTATTCCAGTCCCAAGTTTCCCCCTAGTATAAAGGTTGACATGACATTTATAAGAATCCTTGATAGTTGTGAAACTCTTTAGTATTGCTTGATTATTGCAAGCCATGGCATCCAGAGAAGCTGATGAGCAAGCACACAACTCAAACTTTGGAAAAGTCAGAGTAAAAAGATGGGTAAAGCAGGAAGAATTTTAAATGGCAATTTTAGCTGTATGCTGCCAAAAAGGAGACATATACATTGGGATGAACAATATGAAGAAGGATATTGTTCCAGTGCAAGGAAAAGGAGACAGAAATCATCAATCTAGTGAAAAGCATAAGATGTTTTTTCCAAAATACAGCCCTCCATACTAAGATACAACAGAAAAGACTAATTATAGAAAAAACCCTCCATTAAAAAGCTTGCCTTTTTTTTCTTTAACCAAAAAGAAGAATACAAGAGCTACCACCCACTGGAACACTAAATTCAGAACTCAAGTACACTTGCTAAAACCATTGCAGAGTCATCTCCTGTCTTTGATGGCAAAAAGCTAATGAAAATATGCAGCCTGTCAATCAGATTATTTTCAAGCTTCTGTTGGATCACATCTCATATGTACCAGATACATACCAACTATGTACCAGAATGTCTGTGTCAGATGTATCCAGAATTACTATCCTAGTCATCACAGCACTTAGGCATAAGACAAACTTGAATTGACTGGTGGGAAGGGAAGAAGACAGAAGGACAGAAAAACCTTCCTTAAATTTAAACGGTATTCTGAAGAAGCTTAACCTTGGACACAGGCTCCCAAGACAGCTCAGATATCCCACATGCCAGCTTCTTCTTGGGAAATGAACTGTATAAAGAGACAAGCAAACCTGCAAAGCCACCAGACTTATTTGGTTTGGTCCCTACAATAAGGAATTATGTAACCCATAATCTTCCTCACTGCACATCCTAAATTACCATTCAAGATTTTTTCACCACTGAAACTGACAGCATTAAGTCTTTCATATTTTCTTGACTCATAAAAGTGGGTGACCAGCACACAATCACATTAAAACTTCATATTTAAAAATGCACCAGAAGGAAATACCAATTTCCTACCAAGACAACTATTAGGCTCACAGCAAAGGCCTAAAAATAAGAGGGTATGTAAAGAACCAGAATAAAATCTCAGGACGTTCTATCATGCTGTCCTGTGTAAACTACTCTTTCAAAATGAAACTGTGAACATACACACATTAGTAAACTCTTAGTAAACAAAATACAGTTAGCTTATTACAGTCCTCACTGAGAATATATATGAAAGACTTCTAAGATGAAAGTCACAAGGGGCATGATCAAACTGAAACCAAACATTGCTTATTTATCCTGATAAAGATCAGACTTCCAGAAAATGTATTTTCCCATGGTATGACAACATAAAACTACACATTAACTCGAAAAATTAATTTATTAGATGTAGTGCTCCTGAGGACTTCCTTTGACTCCAAGAAACAATGGTCAAGCCCACATACTGTTTCAGCTCCCTTCAGTGATCTTTGTATTATTTGCCCCTGGGAGGAAGAAGTCAAGCACCTCTGCTGTAATGAACAGCTTGCTCAAGAGAGTTCAGCAATAGTTGTATTTTTAACTGATGAGATCTGCCCACAGCACAGACTGAGGAGGAAAGATTTTGCCCACTTCCCCCTTCCCCCAAGCAAAATAAGCTACATCTTTGCTCTAAAACAAGGCAATCACTATCAATAAAAACCAAAACAACAAAATGCTAAAAATACTCCATCATCTCCTATTTAAGCTAAATATTCATATATAGAGGCATATGTATATAAATATATATCCATAAGCATACATAGAAATACATGCATTTCAAGTACATACCCCTGAATCATTATATTCTGAAGCAGAACTTGCCTCTTACCTTTTTCTCTTATACATATGTTAAGAAACGAATGACCCTGTGCCTACTCATGATGACTGCAGCACAACCAGCCAGTTCTGCTGAATCAGTGTGTTCTACTTGATCCTAGAAAGAAAATATAAACATGTATTTTATGATTGGTAATTCTGCCACAAACCATGTTTTTTCAGCAGGTGACTGCAGCTAGCACGGCCACATTTGGCAAGTGCTGCAAGCCTTCAGATGATTTGGATTGCACTTGCAGCCTCAAATTCAGGGAACTGAAAATGTGCACTATGCCACTATTGGAGTCCAATATTTTAGTGAAAAAAGCTGCTAATTAGAAAAAAACATTGCTACCTATTTACTATTATTCTTCATTAAACTCTAAGCCCACAGAGTGAGGCAGTAACTCCAAGTGTCCTTGCTTTCCTGATGACCTTGACTACAACACTGAATTTGTAAAACTGCCCTCTGAAGTCAATCATATTACACTGCAATGGGCCTTCCAAAAAATAAAGAGCTAGTAGCTTTGATACTCAACAACAACTCATGGGCTTCTGAATTCTCCAAATTGTATTCATCAGCTCCCCACCGATTTTGTTACAGCTGAACAACTGGTTTTGTCTTCAAATTATTCCCCCTGCAATCTTAGGCTCCCTACATTTCCTAAAGGCTTCTATCAAAAAAAACAACAATGGCATCAACCTTCAAGCTAAGGGAGGACCAAAGCAAAAAAAAAAGAGTCTTGAGAGGCAACTCTCTTGTTCTCCTAACCACAGCAATTTTACAGGCCAAGTACTCATTTCCACAGGCTGCCTCCTAACAGTCAACACTGGTCAAAAACACAACACAGCCATGAGAAAAGAAAAGAGAGCAGTTTATAACACACAGGGCAAAGAACATGAAGTGAGATAGGTTAAATTCATGTTGTAAGGTTTGCTGCTGCTGGTATTTTAGGTATTTCAAATATTTGTTAGTATTCTGATGAAGAAGCAGCATATTCTAGGGATAAAAAAATTAAAAGTTCAGTAAAATTAACAGAGCTTAAAAAATTAAACAAATCATTTCTCTGTGCATGAAAGTGGTATTCAGTGTTATACTACAATTTTCCCAGGGTTGTTTATTATTCTTTTCAGAAATAAACTACAGCAATAATTCCAGGAAACTAATGAACTGAACAGTAACAACTCTTATTAGTACTGTTCCTTCTCAAACTTAGAATAAAATCCCACAGCTTTGTATGCCAACACAATCCTTCCTGTAGGCAAATAAAATTTCTGATGCTGTGTATATTTCTACCTCTATAAACTAAGAGGAATTTTTGATATTTGAGAAGTAGCAGAAATTATATTTCAAGTTTCTTTATATAGGCTTTATATGCATGCAAAAATGGAGCTGAGGGAAAAATTAATTGTACTGAAAGGCTTCAGAATACTGAAGTTTTCCAAAGGGATCTGAAATACCTATGGGAAGAAGGCAAGGTTATCTGTACCACCACCACCATGTCCCCCTTGCCTGTAGGAAAATAATTCATTTTTCATGATGGAACAATTAATGGCATTTCAATTTTAGGTTTATGACAAGGCCTGTTAGCTGCATCCTGAACATGAAACATGGTTTACATGAACCACTGGGTCACACATTAACCAAAACTTCATTCTTTACTGATTAGAAGTGAATAAAATGTAGCAACCTAGAGCTGAAAGCTGCTGTCACCAGTGCTTTAAAACCCAGAGAGCCTTGCAGGTAAGCAATATCCAGGGCACCAGTACAGCTTTATTATTCATTGTTCTGATTCACTTTCCTTGTTCCATTTTTCCCAGGTAATAACGTTTTTGTCCAAAACCACTGAATGCAGAAGAACACAGATCCAATCAATTGCTACAAGTCTCCAAAGAAAGCTTTGAAGAGAGAAAGCTCTGGAGGTCCTAGAGCTTTTTGTTTACAATTCAACATTTACTCTTGGCAGGCATTTCCCTGCACTAAGATCAATGCAAAAATCAAAGGACACTAACAGATACAAATGCAATGCATTTTAACAAAAAGCAATTTTTAAGAAGTTAACTATAAGGTATGGATTCCTGAAAAAAAATTAACAAGTTGGCAACAAAGCCAAATTCTTTATCCAGTGAGCAGTTAATGCAAGAGAATTGTATTAAAAAAGAAATCAAAGACAAAAACTACAAAAGAGAGTAAAGACTATCAACAACTATGTGGTTATTAGGTTTTTCACAAATCATCCACAGTGCTAAAAAAGGGTTCCATCACACTTGAAAAAAACACATGCATTTGTGTTTTTTTCACCTAAAATACATTTTCACCTAAAAATTATGTGTCTGCTGAGATCTAAGATGACTCTAAATGAAGAAGGCCTGGTGTCTGCTGTTCCACTTTCCTTACTTTAAGCATTTCACTGTTTCTTATCTCTTCTGCTGATGGTTGGCTGAACTCTTGTGTCTTCTGCCCTACAGTGGTATCACTCAGGTGCTGCTTTGGTTACACCCTACATGTATGATTTCCTTCAGGAGCTCCAAGAGGGCAGCTGCCAATTACTGCAAAAGCAAAACAGAAATTGAAGAAATATTTGACAAGCAGAGGCATGCCCAGAACAGAGCACGAAGAACAGAAGAAAAGAGCTCTAAAAATATAAACTTAGAAATATCTTCCACAGAAAAAGAATGTGAAAAATGTTTACAACATCAAATGGAAGTAATCTGAACTGGCACAAATTGGTTTAGCTTATAATAAATGGAAAGAGACTGAAAAAGAAGCAATTTTGATACAACATTAAAAAATGTGGAAAAAGCTCAAAGCATGAAGAGATGCTAAAAAATGCTTCCATCTACTGGCAAGGACCCAACTCTTAACTACACTACAGATCCTCTATAATGTGCTACCAGTGAGATGTCTTTGAGTAGGCAGGATTACATTTGCAGCCATTTTAAGGCACTTTATTATTGCTAGATTAGTTGAACAAGGCATTATCTTAAACACACACCCAGATTTCAGCACTGGTATCTTAACTTCCTTGCTTGTCTGCACTCTGGAGCTACCAGATGGGAGACCCAGAGACACTGCAGGCAGGGGAAGTGTTCAGGTCCCAACTCTGCAAGCAAAAACCCAAGAAATTCTATAGCAGGAGCTTCCATTAATAGGAAAACAGCCTGCTTAAACAGGAGGGGAACAAGCAGACACAGGTAAACAGGTAGAAAGTTTCAGGACTTTCAGTTATAAGCAGTTATAATATCTGAATTATATGAATTATTTTATCTGATCAGTTAATCTGGAAGCTAAATCCCCACAAGGAGGAAAGGTGGGGTTTCTTCACTCAAGTGAATGTGCCCAAAACTTTGTCACTTCATAGTAGGCTTCTCTCAAATGAAGCAGCAACTTCCAGTCAAGTTTCACACAAACATGTGCTTGTAAGATATATATATATATATATATATTTTTTTTTTTTTTTTAAGGATTACTGCAAACCTACAGGAACACTCCTGCCAAGGCAGCCCTCCAGACCTGCTGTCATAACAGCACTCAGAGTCTATATGGACAGAGTATGTCCATATTACCTGCATGAAATAAAGCTCCATCCTTCCTGAACTGGCTCTCAAACTGCTTTTCATCCTGTGCAAAGTACAAGGCCCTTTCTACCTCGTGTGTGCCAAATAAAAGGCAGAGCAGGCATTATAAAATGTTTGTGACACAGCAGCAGCAATATCTGTGTCACACATCAGAACGCCTGCAATGCCAAGGACTCCAGATTAGGTCCCAAACTAAATATTTCAACACTAATTGTTCTATTTTTAAACGAAACTAGCAGCCATGCAAAGCTACCAGTACAAAATAATAAACTGATTTTTTTAATTCTAGTTTATTAAAGGAGACTCAGCAAACAAGAAAGGCATTTTTCAAGAATATCCTGAAATAGCTCAGAATTAGAAAATCTCATTAAAACTTGACAAAAAAACATTTAATAAGCAAAACTAAAGACAGTAGCAAGAGATGGAATGTAACAAATATAAACAAGACACAATCTAGGACCACGAAACCTTTTCCTGCACCAAAACCTGAGATGACTGAGTATCTTTTGGCTTTATCTCCCATCATTTGCTGATGTTCCTACTACTCAATGTAAATTAACTGAGGAACAGACTGGGGCACGGCAGGCTGTATATGTGTAACACAACACTTTGTACTGGCTCACTACCCACGAATGCTGACAAAAGATAAACTATTTCAGTGTTGCATTGCTTTGCTTTTTTCTTTTTTTTTTTTTTTTCCAATCAGCTACACAAACAGGGATGGACAACACCTCCAGCAGAATACAGTCTAATTATTGCACTAATATTTGCATCTTTTCCCTTGACGTGCTATTTTAAAGCCACTGTTTTGGCTTTTGTCTCCAGACAAGTTTCCATAAGGAGACATTCACGCATGCCAGAGCAGCAGCAGGGCAGGCAAAAGAGCAGCAACTTGAAAGAAATGTTACAGAAAGTACCACAGCCAAAAGTAGCAGCAAGGCAAGAAAAATTACAGCAGCGTTATCAGCCCTTGTCCTCCAGGAAACAAGAGACAGCAGCCCAGCTGAAAAGGACACAGGCTTTATACCACTTTACAGTGGGAAATAAAATTAGTATCATACCCCTTTTTACTGTTTCAAGGGGAAAATAATTTATTTCTTTTCATGAGACAAAACCCATCCTTGCCAAGAAGCCCTGAGAAGGCTGCAGAGGTAGGGCCCAGGGCACAGGAACCACACGTCCTTCATGGAAAATACTTTGGACTGCTTTGAGCAGTGTCCATCCCCTGACTCTCTGGCACAACAGATAAATAGGTTTACACCACAGTTCTGCTTCAGTGCAAGTTTTTTTCCAGAGAAATACAGTTGGGAGACAAAAAAAAAAAAAAAAAAAAAAAAAAAAAAAAAAAAAAAAAAAAGAGAAAATCCATTCCTGATATTTTTTTTTTACTCCTTAACTCATTTGCTCAGAGAGACCACTTCAAAATTTAATGATTTATCAAGCTCATGTTTTTTAACACTTTGTTTCACACAACTCCCAGGTTTAAAATATTGTAAACCACCCAAAAAAATGTACAGTGTATTAAACATAAATTTAATATGAAATAATGTTTCTTAATTTGTGCATGGATTCCATGTAATGTCATCAATATAACAGCATGTGTTTTTCGAAAAATCAGTACATTTAACATCCTGAACTGAATCTGTTATTAAATTTATTTAAATACAAACTAAAATAAAACCTATGGAATAAATAGGCTTATTAGTTGACTTTTTTATGTTCCTATGTACTTCAGAAACAAGGGTTTGACTACTAGAAGTTAACATTTAAAAGGTCTGCAGGATAAAATGGTCACATCCTATGTATCTCAGAGTGAATTAATCCTGTATTCTAATACTTTGTGAGGTTTTTTTCTTACCAGTGCTGGGCAGAAGTACAAATTAATCTCAAATACACTGATCATTGTTTCAGAGAGTAGGGCAATATGGGAAAAACTGACTAATATCCCTTAGAATCACTAATTAAATGCCTACAAGTGCCAAGGAACTGTCCTTTTCATAAAAACCACCAGGGGATGATGCTTGCAGGTGCCTTGAAGCAAATCTGTCTCTGGTAATAAAAAGCCAGAACTGCCACACAGCCAGGATGGGACAGATGAAAAGGACAACAGGCAAAGAGGGAAAACTGCTTTGCTACCATTGACTAGCCCATCAATTTTGAGTTGTACCCACTGGGGAGAGAGCTGCTAGAAGTGACACAATTTATGTACTCAGATGCTCTTTAGAGAAAGGACAATCTGTGCAGAGAAAAACTCTGAAAAGTCTACAGTTACTTTCTGCTAAAGGGCAGTCAATCAGCAACTAAAGCTCCCTTTATCACCCCACTTGGATACATCCTCTTTCCAACACTTCTGTGGTCATTTTTACTCATTTGATAGCTTTGTAACATAACAGTGTTCTAAGATCTTCCACAGACACATTTTTACAAAATATGATAATGATAGATAGCAACCAGTTACTATTTCTCACATCCTGTCTTATGTAGAGCTGAATTACCATGCATCCCCTGAAAATAAATTCAGAGATCTATGAATTCTTCTCTCACACTCCCTTCAACCTGAAATTATCCCAAAGGAAATAACTTTTCATTCCCATTAGCAATTTTATTTCTCCCACTGTGACAACCTTTTTTTTCTATTCATATCATGGCAAAATTAAACTCGTGTATATATATATATTTATATACACACACACACAATATCAACACATTATAGATATGGTTGACTGATCAAAGGTAGCAAAGTTCACTTCCATGTTTGTGATCATAATCTAACAGCATTTCTAATGCTCAGGGTGCATTATGTCTCAAGTCATCTGTAACTGTAATAAGTAACTCACTCAATACAACTCAATACATCCATGGCAACAGTGTGTACTAAAACAACTATTTCTGAGTATGATTCTCATTTATGCTGAGGTCCATTAACATGCTTTTAACAGTGCCAAAGGGACTAAGCACTAGCCACAGAGAAGGTGAGCAATTTGCATTCAGATTCACAGTAAAGCTTTTTTTTCATTGCTCCAGTGGTACAAGATACCAATCAGGGCATTTGCTTAAAATTTATGTCAGACTAAGAAAAGTTTTAGTTATAAAACTAAGTGTCCATGATTCTGTACCACTGTTGGAAGCCATGGGAAATAAAGGTTTAACAGATAAAAACAAACACACACACCTAAAAAAAAAAAAAAAAAAAAAAAAAATTCATTATTACTGAGTCAAAATGTAGCTTTCAGAAATCTTATGGAGCTTTAGTAACACCAAATCTTCCAAAACTCAGACTCAATGCTTCTCAGATAGCCCAAAACTGAGAAAGCTCAGCCACTTTTGTGCACTGATGAAGTGGATGATTCTGCTCAGCCCTGAACCCCAACTTCTTTTCTTGACCTCTCCTCCTTGGACTGCACTATATTCTTATGTTCTCTTTTCTTCACCTGTTACTCTTATTTTCCCCTCTAAAACACCTCTGTTCCTCATCTACTTCTTCCTGCATCCACTTTATTTCTCCCTACCCATGCTTCCTTTCTTGAAACACATGAGGCTTCTCATGTGTTTCAACATCACTTTTCAGATCCCCTGGTGTAAACCAGTTGTAAATGACCTTATTAACCACACAATATTATTCCTCACTTCTAAGAATGATGGGAACAAATCCAGTAACAGTGGTGATGCATCCACACATCCTCATCATTATTTACTGATGCCATGGCTCCTTCATTAATTCATTTAAACCCTCAACCTTCTAGACTGCAAAACACAATTTCTGACACATAAACACACTGGGTAGCTTACATCTAGGACCAGCACAGCCTTCTGCTTCCCTCCAGTATCTATGTACTTGCAACCTCTTGTTAAGTTTTATCATCCATGTAGGTGCCACTATTTATACATACAGGGTACAACTGTATCTTCAAGACATCTGTACAGAAATGAAGCTTAATGGCAAAAAAACAACAACAAATAAATAAATAAATAAATAAATAAATAAATGGAAAATATAACCACAAAGGATTATATTTCTATAGGAAAAGAATGAGAGAACAAAACAACTACATACTAATGTATCTATTGCCTATGAGTCCCAAGAAATTATTTCTAATTCTTGTCATAATAAACCCAATGTTCATTCTGTAGAAGAATATATATATACATTATATATACATTAAAAATCTATGTGCAAATTTTGGTGATAGAGTAAAATCCATTTTCTAGGTGACTTGTTAACTAAAACTAAGGTAAACACAACACAGAGGCTATTATGCTGGTACACTAATACAATTTTTGAAAGGACACAAGTGCATAGGTAGACTGATGTTTAAATTTAAGTAATAACATTTCAAAGTTACATTTATAAAAGAATCAAGAAAGAACCATAAAATGCATGTAGTATACCAGGGTTTCATTCAGCCTCCATCATTTATACAAAAACTCAGTATGAGATTCCTACAATCAATACAAGCTGACATTTCAGCTAAGAGTCTGTTTCAATACATACACTATTTAAAGCAATTTGTTAATAATATAACCTAAAATGTGGGCTCTGCAGGTACTTTCAAGTTCACCAAATAAGAGATCATTAAAATACTAATTTTGAATTAACCAATATAGCACTCACAATGTAACTTAGTAACATGACAACCATGATCTACTGACTACCAAACTTAAAGGCCAGCAAAGAGGAACAGTAACTCTGTACTGAAGTGTGTGTATATATATATATATACTCTATACTGAAGTACAAACCCCAAAAGGGTGAAGATCAGATACCTGTGGCCTTCCCTACACAATCCAAGTCTCAGAAGCAAGCTATAGTGTGTATGTATCCTACTGTACTGCAGAAGAACATGCAATTTCAAAAGGACTGCTAGATAAATGGGAAAAAAAAATTAATAGGCAAAGAGGGAAATTTTCTCTTACTCTATCTCAGTTCATATTAAATGTTAATTTATCTGCATTCCAGTCCAGATAGGGAATAAAAAAATTATATCAACATGACTGGTTTGCTGGGTATATTATAAACCAGTAATTTGTGTGTCTCCTCCACCCTACAGAGAAAAACTCAACATTCACAGCCTCAAGTAAGAAGGGGACTTAGACACTGGTAAGTCATCAGTTACCATCACTTTTCAAGTGCTGTACCTTTAGTTTGATTTCCCACAGAAATCAAGATTATGGGATTGTATTGTTCACTTACTATATTTTATGCTCATTAAAAAAAAAATAATGTATGCTTATGGAATAAGTATCTGCCTAGTAAAAACAAAAAGTTTGTGGGCAAAGCAAGCTGCTGTGTGTATTTTTGGCAGCAACCTGCTAGGCAATCAATACCCACACAGCTCTGGAAAAAGAGGAATTTTGGTGTTATGTGAGAAAGCTGGGGGTACTGCAGAGGGGGGAGGAAGGGAAGAGATAAGAGGGGCAAAAGTAAATTACATCTACAGAAATAGAAGATTCTTTCATTCCACTGATGGTAGAATAACATGCTTACCACTAGAGTACCCCAAAAGACTTGGGTACTTAGAAAACCAGATTCAGTTTACACTATAAAAATAATTCAATACATTCTCTAATTCAAAACAAAACACAGTGGTCTCTACCAGAAGACCCTGTAAGAATGAAATCTTTCACAAGTTCTAAAGAATTATAGCTGGGAAATTAGACCTAGCCAGCAGAAACTAATCTGGATTTAGATTCCCACTGTTTCAGCTAGAGTGGTAACAGCCTCTTTTAACACTGGACCAGCACACTGCACTGACTCAACCTAAGACCCACTAAGCTCTTTGGAGCATCAGCTTAATTAAACCCAGTTCTCTGCCCTTGGTCATACATGACATCAGGCAACATGCTCCGTGGATCTGTGATGCTCTAAAAAGACAAGTGAGCATTATCCCTATCCAAGAGTTAGTGCTACTGACACACACACAGATCCAAGACACACACTCTTCTCTTTCATGCCACACTTATTTAAGAAATCCCCAGCACCAGACAGTCACCCCTCCTCTGCTATAGATTACTGGGGCCCACTTGCCTTTCTCCTAATAAGCAGAAAAAAAGAAAAAAAGCAAATGCACAACCTCTTAAGTCACAATTTTGTTTAAATTGATATGCAAAGCTCAGAGCTGCAGAACTTGAAGAGGAAATACAAATTTAATTCTGCCAGGCATCTTCAGCAGATGACTGGGGCAGGGATTACCTAAATCACCCTCAGAAAGATCATCAAAGCCTACCTCAGAGATACTGGATGTGTGGCACACCCTAGATCAGAATGAGGTCTGAGCACAAGACAGACCAGAGGAATCTAGATCACCAGAGACCAGGTCCCATATCCTACCACTAATGACACCATTCTTAAGCCTTCCTCTTCAAAACCACCAATTCAGAACAACAAGAGAAGAAGGAAAAAAAAAAGGTATACTTAAAGCTGTTGAGGAAGAAAAGGAAACAGATGAGAGAGCAGTTTAATTGCATGGGTTAAAAGAAATGCAAGAAAAGTGCAGTAAATAATAACTAAGAAATAAAAAACTCACAAATCTGAAAAAATCTGCAATATTTGTCCTGTTGTATCTCCTAAATTTCCGATAATCTGACTTCCCAACTGATCAAGCAATAAATTTTATGCATGTTCACATGATTTTCCAGTTCCTCCAGAACTTATAACAACCACATGCGCTATAAATTCATCATTTCAAACGACTTGGCCTTCATTTTAGCAATCCTAAATCAATCATCTAGATCACACTTGGAGTGCAAACAGGTAACTCAACATGTACACTGAGTTCAAAGCAGAGTTTTGACACTACAAAACTGAATCTGGAAATAGAAAAGCTTCTCTAATAGTCAGTGTCATTCACAGATAAAGAAGCTATTATGCGATTTAGAAAGCTCTTTGATCTGCTTCTTACCATTACCAACCCCTTTTAAATTTATCACACAGCTTTTTAGAAAAATGTACCAGTGGATGTTTCTCCAGTGATAATCTTTTATGAATTTCCTAATGTATTTCACCCATACCACTGCCCCAAATAAAATTTTAGAGTGAAATACAAATACTGTCATCAGAGCGCACGTATAAAGATTGATTTCTATTTTTTATAAAGAAAGGCTTCAGTATAGCATGGAAATAAATAAAAGCTTTCCTACTAAATTGCAAAAATCTAGAAGGCTTATAAGTATTACTAGGGCAGCTATGACACTTCTGTAATTGACAGAGCACATGTTAATCTCTGACAGAATTATGGCCTAATTTCATATTATCACCTGATGGGACACAACTTCTGGATTCTCTGTATGCTGGGGAGAGGGAAGGAGAGATTCATCCCACTAAGGAAAAAAAAAAACAAGGCACTGAATTTAAGATATATAACAAACATTTTGCCTTTTTATGCAAGCCCACAACTTCTCCTTGGCAAAACTGAAGTACAAGAAGTCAGTATGTATGACTCACAATGAAACATTACCAGTAAGTACAGTCATCATTTGGTAGTTAGCATTTCTTTTCCAACTCTTCACTGGACAAAAGCTGAGGCTCAAAACATTTCCACCATCTCTGATCATGAGTGATTCCTGTGCCACTAGTGAAGAACAGCTAAGGAACAATACTAAAATAGATACCAAACTAAAATCTACAAGATAGAATTATTTTCCCACATAGATAATAGCAAAAAACCCCACAATTACAGCTTTGTCCACATTAGGCCTTAGTGCTTTTTTTTAAGTACTGCAAATGTCAGCTCAGCTTGAGCCAGGCCAAAAACCACGAAGCAAAGTCACATTACTGCATTATTTTATGTACAAAGCTATACCTTAACCCAAGACTCAGCATTACTATCCTAACAATCAGCTGATGTCTCAAGCCTTCCCTAGAAATCTTCCCGCCTTTGTTAACTGTATTGGAACCAAACCATTAGCAAATCCAACAAAAAAATTTTCAGGAAAAAAAAATATTAACTGGCAATACCCTTTCCAGTTGTTCAGTCCTAGTCAATTTCATGAGGCAATCAATCTCTTAAAAAAAATTATCAAGCTTCCTGCTGATATTAAAAGGAAGAGGGAAAGCACAGAAAACAGAAGCAAAACACATATTAGCAGCATGCAATATAATTCTTGATAGAGAAACCTGGACAGTCCCAGCAGAGCACTGGAATGTGCTTCTGAACCTTTAAGCCTTAAACAACTGATACTCCAGTGGCCCCACTGACTCAAAACATAACATATGGTCAGACTGCCACATACTGACATTTCCAAATTCCCAAAGTTTACATGGAAGCAAAGCAATCCTAGCTCCTTTAAGATCTCTCCTCACTGGCCTTCATAACTAAGACAGCTACTGCCTTAGTTTACACTAAGACCGAAGATACCAGGCAAGCTATTCAGAGAGCACTCTAGCTCCACACTTCCTCAAACACAGAAAATCTACAGATTGTGACTCCACACCTGTTTTTTTACACAGTTTAACACTTTTATCTTCTTTTTTTTCCGATTTACTTACTCTAACAGAACTATGCATATTTAAAATTTAACTGATTTGACTTGCCTCTCTAAGTCACCTCCCACTGAGCAAATTCAAATGAAAGAACATGGAAGGAACAATTCTGCCAGTGTTGCCAGATCCAAGTTCCTGGCCACACACTATCCTTAACTTTATCTTTAGTGTAATAAACACTGGAAAGATTCAGTGAAAACATACATGTAAACTCACCTTAGAACCATTTTTCCTATTCCACCTGTCTGCTGTGGCAGTCTGAACAGTAACGTGCTTAAGTAACCCAAACTCTGCATGTGTATGATGCAAAGGGAGAAAGCCTCATGAGGTATGTTTAGGAAATAAATACCTTGCACAGACAAACACACCAAGTGCAACATTCCATTAATTCCAATGAAAGGGTCCTGGGATCTGCAATGTCTTGTCATTTTCTCCAGAAACTAACATTTAAAGGAATGACATAGTAAAATACCCTAGGTATGACACTCAGACTCATCCCTTCCCACAAACACTAGCTGAGAATTACACTCATTAAGATTTAACAGGGCACCTTAAATTCTGCAAATGTTTCATGTCTGAAAAGAATCTTAACAGCCAAAGTAATAAAAGAAATTGTGTTAAGCTTTAGTTTCAGTTAAGTGAAACCCAGTCAACCAAGCATTAAGTAGGAAAATACCATATTTGTCTGTAATATGCAATCATTTATATCCATAAAATAAAAACCGTGTTATTTATACATAAAATAAATTCTAATGTATTGTGATAATGGTGGTCATTCACTTTTATCACACTCTTAAGAATTACTTTCCACAATGTGCTATTCTTTTGATAGCTACATAGCATGCTTTACTGCAGTGAAATAAAACTGTATGAATATGTATCCTGAATTCTATTTAAGTACAAACTACAACGTAAATGAAGACTCCACGACTTATCTTCCAAAACTTCCCATACATTTACATTAGTAACACAGAAGTAAAAGCTGTTTCTAGCAACTAAAGCTTGATACTTTGACTTACTTTTGGCCATCTTGACTATATACTTCTTATCAATATAAAAAGCTGAGTAAACTTTTAGTAACATTGTACAGACACAACAGGAAGGAAAACCAAGCACCTTAGTCCACATGTCTGTTCATTTCAAAGTTCAAGTCCCATAAAGAATCACAAAGAGAGCTCTAAAACAGGCCACCTTTCAATTTCTTTAGAGAATCCAATCTCAACAACATTAAAAAAAAAATAAACAGTAACCTCTATATAAAACTTTCAAGGTAGTCTATGAATACACTGCTGTCTTCCAACAACATTCTGGAAAAGACCAATTTATATGCACACAGACCAACCATGTGCTGAAACTACTATCCCCATCTGATTTTGTCAAGAAAATCACTTTTATTTGGAAGGTTCTCAGCTTACTGCATCAAAAAGATTTTTCTGATCAACAAACCACGAATACAAACTTACTCACCAAATCTAATTTTTTTCTGGCCAACTTCTCTTCAAAAGCAGAACCTCAATCTAATCCTCTAGCAAAATAATTTACAGGTAATTTTTTATAAACAGCCATCTGGAACACCAGCAAGCTATTTTCTCCTAAAGCTGGTAGCACAGCTAGTGGACAGGCAACAACAGACACTAAAACTTTATCATTCTTTGGCTGTAAGTTTTAAAACTGCACCTTTGTTCAGTCTCCACCTTTGTTCCCTGACACAACCACAGTCAGACTTTATGCCATACTAAAAAAACTGTATTTCATCTCAGTCTTAGCCCCAGGCCTCAGATCCTGAAATATGCGTTTGAAAGTATTTAATCCCCAGCATAATAACTGACTCAAAGCTAACACACAAAAATAACACCCAGTATCAAGACTGAACAGTGAAGTTTTGGGGTGTTCCTCCTTTTTAACACACTTAGGAAAGCACCATAAAGCAATGGACAACTGGAGAATCAAACACAATGTGTCAGAACATGGTAACTGATGAGGTGTGGGTCAGGGTTTGAATTAGAGAGAGGCTTGCTTGAGATTTTAAGCCTTTATCCAGCTTCCATTTCAGATTCCCCAGACCTCTAAAGAGATTTTTAATTTTGTCTCTCATGGGTCAAGGAGACTGTTCTTCTCTTTTTGTATCACATGCCATAACTTTATAAAAAGAAGTGCACTGCTGGGCTCAGGCAGTAACAAAGGATTTTGATTTCAGCCACTGAAGGTGTATCTAAAACCTGGATTCGTTCCACGCAATCAAAAACTATTTGCTAATAAAAATTAATTACAATGTTTTAGAACACTGCCTAGTCAGTAAAATACTGCCTAAAGAAAAGCTTTTATTCAAGTAGAGCACCTTTTTTATTATTTTACTTGTTTATACAGGACCTCTTCCAGTTTTGGATTCAGCCCAGATCAAAATTTCAGGGTAGTGTTATTCAGAAATTCTAATCTAAGACAATCATGTGTAATTTAAAAAATGCCAGATTTTAAGATTCCATATTCAGTCATCACCTATTATTTGAACTGAATGAACATATGCCTAAAAATTAAACCCTCTGAAAAGCCTCTGTCACAAAACATTCGCTAATAACTCGTCTGTAAATAAGACAGTTAACACGAAAAAACGAAATCCATGCATTCCCGCCTGCTGCTTGTCCCTCACTCTGGTTACAAACAGTTCTCCAGCCACCCTCCATCACATGCACCTCTTTAACCCTAACATTTACGAGCAAGCCAACTAACCCACCTCTGCAGAAAAGTCAGGCATGCCAAGAGTGCCGGTTATTCTTAGAGTGAGCCATGACCACAGTTTCACGTAATTAGAGATGTTATAAAACGCATCCCGCCCGCTGGCCCCCTCCCCCTCTTCCAATACCACCATTGCAGGAGTGACTTGTTACACATCGCGATGAGCAACTCACATTCCCTGCCCGGGGAGAGAGACCGGAGGGAGATCAGGCCATAAAAAAGGACACGAGATGCAAACAGGGATCCTCCCCTCTCCGGGCCGGGAGCCGAGGCTGCCCGCAGCCTCTTGCGCCCACGGCGGGGCCCAGGAACAACCTCACCTCCCCTTGCCCCACACGGAGGGTCCCGAGAGGGGACGGGGCGGGGGGACCCTCAATAAAGAGCGACAAGAGCTCTTTTCCCTTTCTCCAAGACAGTTACCAGTGGGAGAAAGGTGCCCCCGGCCGTGCGGGAGAGGGATCACCCTCCAGGCACCCGGGGACGGCGGGGGGAATGGCGGGGAAGGGGGCTCGGAGGATGAAGGCTGAGGGGGGGTCGCTGCCTTCCTCCTCGGCGGCGAGAAGCCGCTCCCCTGGGCTGCGTACGGGGGACAAGGGCGGTGGGGTGAGGTGGGCACCCGGAGACCCCGGGCCCTGTGCCGGGGGCGGTGGCAGCGAGACGGCGGCTCCGCTGAGGCATCGGAGCCTTCCCCACCCGCCTGCGGGGCCTCGCTCCGGGCGGCAGGGGCCTGGGAAGCGGGATACCCCGGCCTCCCGGGCCTGGGGGCTGAGGGCTGAGGGTTGAGCGCCGTTCACTCACCTTGGAAGGCAGCAGGAGCCGCCGGGTCTGCATGGCGAGGGGGATTCCCTGGGGCCGCTCTTTGCCGCCGTCGCTCGCTGCCGGGCGGGCCCCGCAGACCCTGCGAGCGATGGAGAGGCCGGCGCCCGCCCTCGCCGCCTGCCAGCCGGGCTCGCTCGCTGGCTCCGCGGCCAACGCCGCCGCAGCTACCGGCAGCCAGCGCCCCCTGCCCGGCCCCAGAGGCAGCGCACGGCACTGCGGCACCGCCGGGGAGGCAGTGCGGAGCCTGCCGCACCCCCGCCCCGCGGCGCTGGGGGCCGGACAGGCCTCGCCGCCACCTCCGAGCCCGGTTGCCTCACGGAGAGCGGGAGGAGTCACCCGGCGCGGGGGGACGCGCCGTGTAGGGAACCTTCACGGTTTCTCCCCCCGCTCCCCTTCGGGTCCCGCCGAGCCCGCGGGGCCCCGCAACCAGGGCCTCCCCTACACACACACACACACCGCATACGGGGAGGGCGGCACCAGGGGGGAGCCGCAAACGATGTGGCCGGTGTGCCCTCGGCCGGGAGATGTGCCCCGGAACCGGCTGCTCTTTAGGCAGAAGGGTGCGCGGCTGGAAGCCGCTCAGGTTTTATTTCGCCATTTCGTGCTGAGTGCCTTGAAAATCAGAGAGGGACACGAACGCTGTGGGACACCCACAGCCGCCCCTGCACGGCCACCCTGAGGGGTACGTGGGAATGCCGCTAGACGACGCGTTTAAGTCCTCGTCAAAGCAAGATTTCAGAAAGAAAAAAAGAAAGAAAAAAAAAAAAAAAAAAAAAAAAAGCAACATGCTCCTCACAGGAGCACTCTCGATGACGAACTGACAGGTTTTGCCAAGCCATAGTATGCGCCCAGAGCCTCACCGATCCTCTCTAAGAGGAGACGGCCACGGCGGCGCCCATGTCGGGATCGGGCCTGTTTCCCGCTGGGATGAAGGCACTCGGGAACTCAAGGAAATGTCACTTTCCCGCCCGTGACTCCAGCAGCGCTGCGGGTCCGAAGGGCCGAGAGGTGCGGAAAGGGCTTTCAGCCCCGGGCTGCCGCGCCCGGTACAGCCGCGCAGCCGCTCTCTGGCGGGCGAAGGGCCCCGGCGCCTCAGTGCCCCTCCAGCACCTCAGGCTTTCCGCACCAACCACCCTTGGAATCCCTCTCCTCAGGAATCCCTCTCAGACAACCCCCCACTTCGGCTCACCCTCAGAAATGGGTCGCCCGGCGCCTTGGGAAGGGGGGAGAGTCGCTGTCCACTCACTCTGGGACGGCGCTGGTCCGGTCCCATGGCGGGGCTCCGGGTCATCCCTAGGTAGGGCGGGAAGGCCGAGTGTGGGTGCTGCTAATGCCGATATTCCCACTTCTCAGGCCTCCCCTCTGACAGGCCAGCACTCTCCAGCAGGGTAGGCTTTTCTCCATTAACTCCCCACACACGGTGTAATGAGCCCTGGTGATAAAATCCAAACCTTGCTCCTAGAGCATCAGCCCATCCCGCTTGAAATGAGAAGGAAGCTCTTAATGTTTATTCATTGATTCTGGTAGAACTCTGTGCTTTTCAAGCAGAAAATACAAGATACTCCAAATCAACTGAGTCATCAGTCCATGGGCAAAGAGCTGAGGAGATAAAATATGTTAATCCATCATAGCTGGTAGCAGCATGTTAATGGAGATGGGATTTATTTGCTCCCATAAAGCATTCCTGGTTACCCCCAACCTGCAATCTCTTTAGCAATTAGTGGTGTCATGCTTGCAAAGTACAGATGAGGATTTCAGATCAGTTCCATACACAATGACTATTCTCAAAACAATTTTCATGCAACACCTCAAACTGCTAAACACACAATATGCCTGACAAACAAAGAGGAAATAAATTAAAAGGTGAGCAAAGTAACACTTTGTACCCTCTGGCCAAACGCATGCAAGTGCACAGGTTTGCTATCTACAAATCTACATCAAATACTGCAAGTTTTTACCTGAAGGATGCAATAATTGTCTGTTTTTTAAGAAGGCTGTCTTACAAAAGCATGCCAAAAAAAAGGAGTTAGGGGAAACCTCTCTATGAGTTAAGGTGATGCAACCATGCTCTGTCCCTTCTTGGTATCTGCATGTATCTTGGATGCCACAGGACTTGTTCCCAATGAAGATGTATCCAGAGGAGCAGGAACTCAGCAAAACTCAAGGTTGGGGCTCCAGGGGCTCTGGCAACAGGTGCCAGACACTTGAGCTAATAGCAGGGAGTTTGCCCATCCTGTGTTCTCAGTGTGTTCCCTCTGCTAGTGTCCAAAGAGGAGATATTTGGGTATGAACGGTGAGAACAACAATATACAAACCAGATCAGTAATTTCCACCTCAAGTCCCAGCAAAGCTATGAGACATGGACCATGACTTCTGCTTTGCACATTGAGTGCAAGTCGCAGAGTTACAAATCCTTGAAAAAGTATCTTCAGCTCCTCTGCATACATCAGCCTCACATTAGTCAGCCTCCACAGCATTTTGGTAAGAAATCATACCAAATAGTACCCTACATGATAGCACAGACATTTGATAATAAATTTACCACCTTTCTTCCCAAGACTCTCACCATCTTTGCCCAGCTCTATATGAGAAAATACCAAGGAATGAAGGAGAACATATGGAAGAGGAGACTCCAACTTGCAAAAGGGAGAGAACTTGAGAAAGGATGAGAAGCCCACAGTGAGAGAGGTGAGAGAAAACTATGAGATGAGGACTGAAAGGGGGGGCAGAGAGTTACAGGGTCAATGAAAAGATGTGTGTCTGTAGCAATGTATGTACACTGGGAACGAGGAGTTATGGGCAATTGATACAGGATTCAAAATGATGGAGAAGTAATCTATGAACAACAGAGTTATGGATAAATAAGAGGATTTTTTTAAATACTTTGTTAACCTGGCAGAAACTTGGTGAAAAATGAAGCTTAGTAAAGACTTTGATTGGTTGCTAGTTTGTTTTAATAGAACAGTTGTATGAAGGTAGGGAAGGCAGAAGAGCTCAATAACCATTTCTGGTCTGTATTTGGGGAAGAGCCAGATAATATATGAATATCATATGATGGTGATGAAATTTATTCCATTACAACAGGCACCAGGGTGGATATTAATCAGAAGGTAATAAAGCTGGGCAGCAGCAGGTATAGGTAACTTGCATCCAAAAGTTCTAAAAGCACTGGCACAGAGTATCTTTAGATCATTAATGTTGATTTTCAATAAATCTTGTAACACTGTTAAAGTTCCAGAGGACTGGATGAAATATTGTACCAATATTTTAAAATGATAAATATTGTGACCAGTGTAATTACCACTTGCAAGCCTGACAAGAATTCAATGGGGCATTATCTACATTACATGATTTAAGCAGAATTAAAGGATGGAAATGAAATAAATGACAATTATTATGGAAAATAAATCTTGCCAAAATAATCTGATTTTTAAAAGGCATTACAATTTGGGTTGATCAAGGTAAGTAGATCTACAAAATATTTGTTTTGGTAACTTTCAGCATTTTAATTAACAAGCTCAAATGATACAGACTCATCACAGCATATATGAAATTGTTCAAACCATGGCTGACAGTTACAGAGGGGAGAAATAGGAAGTCATCAACAAATAATGTGTTTCTGGGTCCTATAGTAATTATTTCTACACTAAATTATATTGATATTAATGGCTCTAAAGAAAGCATAAAATCATCACTTCAAAAGTTTGCAAGTGATGTAAGCAATAGGAAGTGATAAATAAGAAAGTAATATGCATTTCTGTACAGACAGATGTAAAAACATGCACCAAAAAATAAAGACCATGATTATAGGAGAGAATTTGTGCTCTTACAAGTTCTTGCTCAAAAACCTCAAGAGTCATCACATAGAGCCAGAAGAAAATGAGCATGTGGTGTGGGGCTGTGGCCAACAGGCTAATGCAATCCTTAGTTTCATTAAGAGGAGAATATAGAAAGATGTCTTTATTTGGCTTTCTGGTGGTAGTCCAACTGCTTCTGAAGTCTGATACCCAAATTCCTTAATTCCTTTATAGAAGCTGAAAAATAGGTGGTTCAGAGAAGACCAATAAGAGTGATTTAGATTGAAAGTGAAAATGTTCAATCTATTTCAGAGTAAAAAAAAAGAAGGTGAAAGGGTGACTCAGTCACTGATACTTCCAAAACTCAGTGACTTCATGTGAAAAGCAAAGGTATTCAGCTTTCTGGTGAGGCCTTATGTGATTGAAGGTAGTTAATCAATGAGACACTTTAAGGAGGATGAAGTTAGATTTCCCAGCACTGGAAATGTCAAAATGAAAATCAGGTGCTTTAAAAAAACATATTTTAAGACAAACAGGGGTTCAGTCCTGTAAGTCTCTTACCCTAAGAGATACAACTGCCTGGTCACAGCTGTGGATTCTGGTTACTATACATGCAGATGCAAATGTCCTTGGGCACTAAAGCAAAAACCTGTTACAATCAACCAAACAATCCTTTCATCTGACACAGATCATGTGCTCCTGAGCACATGATGGGAGCAGCCCTTTGGATGGTAACCTTTACATGGGATGAAGGGATGGGGTGGACCTGCTCACAGAAAGCAAATGCTTTGAAGAATTCTGCATACTCACTCAGCAAGCCTGAGAGGTAGGTTGCTGGAAGCTGGGAGGTTACAGCTGACAAGAATGACTGTGATTATCCTGCCACTAAACTCTTTATGTGCCACCTCCCTCTGTCCACTGTCACAGGCAGGGCACTGATGGTGCTCATGGCAAGCAGTCTCTTAGGGCCACACCAAAGCTGACCCACCCCTGGTCTCTAAACAGCTGAGTGGGAGTTTTAGTGGGAGCAGAGAAGAGATGCTTGATGATAAACTGGCATTGTGCAGGAAAGGATGAGAACCAGGGGAGGGAAGAACAGGAATACATGATATTAGCAAGTGAAGGACTGGCTTGGATACAGGATGCTACATGAAGATCAAGACCTCTCCAGATTCTGGCACTGATGGAAACTTTCACAAAGCTCCTGCTCTGATCTGGTATCATCAAGCAATCACCTTGCAGCAAAATGCTCATTAATTTCCCAATGTAGTTCCTGATACAAATACTCAGTCTTCTACTGATCTCGAGTAGAAAAAAACCTGTGCTGTGACCCTAAGCATCCAAACTTTTTTGGTGACCAAAGCTTTTATTCATAATTCCATTAAATAAAATGCCTTTTTTTTTTTTTTTTTTTCATGCAGTAGCTCGTAACTGTTTGCATTCCACACTCTGACAAAAACATACGTGTAAATGTTCATGACTAACACTATTTGTAGTAGAATGCTTAGTGGTCATTTAACCACTTTCTGTTCTAAAAACAAAGAAATAAACAAAACCCCCACCAAAACAGAAAACCTCACCGATTACACCCTTGGAAAGACACTAAGAGAACTGCAGTGAAGGTTATAATGTCCTGATTTTGCCATCTAGTGGCTGAGTCACAAGTCCAGCTCCTGTGGCTGTAATCTTTATTGCCTCATCAATCTTGGATCTTTGATTTTTTTTTATTTTTTTTTTTAATTTTGTGCAGGCTTCATGCATTATCCTTAAGTACCAGCAGAACAATCTGAATCAATAGAAGTGCTTGGCTAAACATCCTCAGAATCCTATATTAAGGTTAATTCAGTATTAGTGAGTCATACAATAAAGACACTAATACATGGACACTTAATTCATCTATGATGCATTTTCCACCAGATGTAACTTAATCTCTAGAAAAGAAAAAGAGCTGCTAGGTCATCAGAGTGTTTTGTGGGGCAATTTAGAGTCATTCCATGCTGAATACCTATTCTTATTTTGTCTACTTTAAGTTTTAAACATGCCATGTATTCTCAGGAATAAAAAAAAAGTATCAAAATGTATTAATCCTTCCCAACAGTAAATTCACTTAGGTTAATCATTTAAAAGAGGACATAACAACTTTACTTTCTATGCTGAAACATCATTCATTTTTCTCTCCATATTCCAGACAGTGGCCTGTCCGGGGCTCTAAAAGATCATTGTATCTGTGTTAAATTTCTGTGTAAGCATGAACAAGGGCTTTAGACTTTAATTACACCTTGAATTTTATTTTTTCTCTCCCTCTGGAACCATTTTATCTTATTAGTCCCAGCTTCATAAGGGAACAACACTCAGCTAAACTGTTTGTCTTTCCCTTTCCCTCCCTTGTCTTGCATCTTGAGAACCTCTCGGCCAATTTCTGCTGCACCTGAAAAAGGGGTAAGTCTCCAAGGAAATTAAGTTTTTACAAGTTTTGTGGCAATCCATGGCCAGACACAGAGGGGACAAGCCAAAGCAAGTCCAGCTCAGGCAGTGGATGTTCAGGGAGGCAGCAGCTGGTTTGTTACCACACTGCAGAATGGACACAGCTCTGCCTGGCTCCCTGCACACCATGTTTCAGCCCAGGAATACTGCAGGGAGCTGAGGTCACTGTGGGAGAAGAGGAGGCAGGGCTGGAGTTATTGCAAGGAAGAGATGTGAGGGGGAAGACACAAATCTAGGTGCAAACAAGGGCTATTTTTTCCTCTGCTCACAAGACAACTTTTCAAAGGGTGTTATTTGGACTCGGTATTTGAGACACAGATGTGATGCTTAAGTTATCTGGAAACCTCTGCTAAGCAAGAGGGCAAATTACAGCCTTCAGTAGTCCTTGTCAATAAGCATCTGGATAATTTCATTCTTACTGCTTATTTTGCTATTCATCTGTATTTGGAAGCCCTGGAAATATATATGTACCTTTCTGATTATATTCCTTGTCTTGCCAGAAGCTGGAAATGCCTTCAGTGAATACCCATGGGGTGTGAGTATTTGTGAGGTTGCTCCAAATGAACATGTCTGTGCTCAGTATTAAAAAAACCTACCAGGGTTTGGAATTGGGAGAAACAGGTTCTTGTTCAACACTTTAGCTCATTTAACTCATCTGATCCTCTCTCCTCGTGTGTAAACTACAAGTAGTTGTATTTACAGCATGAGTAAGTATTGCATGAGGCCTGATGAAGGTCTGTGAAACCACCTGGAGAGGCTCCTGTGAAAAGTATTATTACAATGAATATATGAAAAACTATAATTTGGAAGATATGAAATCACCCCTAAATAGGTGCTCTCTGGTTCACTGAAACAAAAAAACCTCTCAGATTCAAAAAGGAATAGGAATTTGAAAGGTTAGCTCCATCTTGACAAGTTCATCTTTCTAAAATACTGAGAAACATGCATTTGCCATTTGAAGATCTAAAAGTACATTACAATTAGTTGAAACCTGTAAGTTCCCCTGTGAGGATTAAGCAACCTGCTCCATACTGGTAAAAAAAATACATTTAAGAGTTTGGACTAGAATCATGGATCTGATTTTACATCCCTTGTATATTGGGATGTCACTTGGCTGAGAAACTATTTGATTTCCCCAATCATATAAAACTTTCCATCATTCAAACGTGACAGTAGCCCAGGAAGAATGTTGGAGCTTTGCCAGAGCATGGTGGAAGGTAGGAGACTTAAGATTCAAATAGTTTGGATAAAATTCATAATTCATGTAAGTTTAAAAAAAAAAAATCTGCCTTAAATATGCTATATTGATGAGGAAGGAAGGGCCAGCATACCCCAACACTTCTAGAAAGAAGCTTCTAAATTGTTGATAGCCCTTTCTAAAATACCATATGCACCTTTGCATACGTGCCACCAACAATGCCACACTGCATGGCCCAAAGAAATCACAATCTGGTGATTTTTCAACCAAGATTCTCTAAAAACTGGACCAGCTGTAGGTCTACCAGAGAGCTGACAAGCTCATAAAGTTGGTCTCAGGCATTTGTGTGGGCTTCAGTGAAGGTTCTCAGTGCTTGGTGCACTCCTAGAGGAAATTCTTATTCCATATGCTGGCTGGGAACAAGCTGCATCAGACCCTTCAGAAAGGAATTCCACCAGCAAACAGCAGCACAGAGGATGTTTTGTGGAGCATTTTTGAATGACTGTTTTTGTGAACAGAAACCCACTCCCTCTAATGTCAACACTTAACATGCAAGCAAAATCCTAAGAACAAAACCAATCGAAAGACATCAAAACACTACAATTTAAGCTTGCCTTGAGCTTAATTATGTGTAGTACAAAATGAAACTGAAAAATCATATAAATATAGGTATTATTAAATAACCCATTATTAAGAATGTTGGAGTGATACAAGTCTTTTGTTTCTTTCAACATAACTGTATTCTATGACCAAAGAAGCTGTCAGATTTTATCACAGGCTCTGTATACAAATTAAATAACTCCACTCATTGTTGTGCTTATCTAATATAAATGGATACACACTTTAAAACAGGATTTTAAAAGGATTAGATTTTTTCTGTATAATCTGTGATGTCTTATAACAGTGAGTTCCATGCACTAATTGTGGTACTTCAAAAGTATTTTCTATAATGGAATGTGAATGCTGTGCTGCACAATTTAACTTAATCCCCTTTTTTTCTCATATAGGAACAATCAATTTTACTTTCTCTGTATAATCCTCTGTTCTGTTTATTTCCTCAATGCTCCTTCCGATTCATCTTTGCTCTGCAAAAAATTGATATTTTCTATTTCTCTTTAAATGGGAAGTTCTCTGCATCTTTTTATGGTGACATTTTCAGCTTTTAGAATTTGTTAGATCCTTATTGACAGGCTGAGGCCCATGGTTAGAGCTCAGAGGGCCACATCACCCAGCTGGAGAATCACTGTCACAGCCTTGGTGCTACTGCCTTCTCTTTTAGGGGACAGTATTTATACAACAACAAGCAGAGCTACCCACACGTTCACCAGACCAGCTGAAAAAACAATTTTTCTTCTGGGATGGCCTAACTTGAAAGTTAACACAACCTTCTGGAACAGCCCTAGACAGTTGTAGCTTGCTTTTGTCTAAACCATTTAATAGTCTGGAAATTCACCTTACACATAAAAAAAATCCTCTCCTGTGAGGGCAGCCAAACACACACAAAGGTTGTGGAGGCTCAACCCTTGGAGACACATTAAAACTCTACTGGGCATGGTCCAGGGCAACTTCCAGAGATCCCTTCCCATCTCTACCATTCTGTGATTAAGTGGAAGGAACCTAAATATAAATGGAAGAAGAAGGTGGAAGGACAAAGTAAACAGAATGAGGCCAGAATCTACCACTTCTGACTTCTCATAGAGCACAGGCTGGAAGAGAAGCACCAAACAGACACATCCACCCTGATGGATGGGGAACCCTGAGAGGCTACAACAGAACTTTTCTCAGTGCCTTCCTTCATCATCAGGTCTGTGATCCTGGAGGAGGAGGAGGGAGAAAGCTGCTGCTCTTCATAGAACAAAGGAGCCCTATGAGTTGTGTGTCATGTGAGGGACAGCAGGAGCAGTGGGGAAGGCACGCATCTTGTAAGAAGCTCATGGCTTCTGAGGTAGGAAATACCTCTCAGGAAAAGTCCTCAGTCCACCTGCACAGATATTAAGATGCCTGTGAGCATGCAGTTACATATTTCCAGTGTGGCTGGTGGTGGTGTTCAAGGGTGGGGTTTGTTTGGGTTTCTTTTTGATTATAAGCCTTAATTTAGAATATACATATTTTTTCTGTCAGTGTTAAAGTGAAGGGTTTAATCTAATACATATATAGTAATCTATCCTTTAGATCTTTCTGCTTTCAAAGTAAGAGCTGGGTTTCCTTTAGAAGGGACAAGAACTGAAACTTACTTGGAAGGAAGTGGTAGATATAGTTGGCTCATTGTTATCTTAAGCATTTCCCTTCTTTGTGTTCTGGAGATAAATGAATAGCTGCTACGCATGGACACGCATGACTCTCAAGCTCTGGCTCTTGGGTTTTTTGTAATTAAATCATTCAATGCATAGAGTAAAACCCCAGCAAAAGGGATTTTATCCTTGAAGGAAACTGGCAGGCATCACTTTGCAGTGCTGCTTCAGGTTACCTGCTCTTGGCATGCTGACTTTTTCCACCCTACTTCTCCATAACGACAACGGGTGCTTGGGCACCAAAACCACCACCCTTTGTGTGTGCAATTTTTTTTTTTTAAGCTATGTCTTCTCAAGAAGAAAGGCTTACATGGCTGTGCTGCAGGTGCAGCCACATCTTCCTTTCCCCTTAAGCAACTCAGGGACACGCTGCTCAAGTTCAGCCAACCTTGAAAGAGGCAACTGGTGACTGCCACGACTGAGGGCACAGCAGAGGGAAGGCAGCAGCTCTGCTACATTTAAGCAGCATACAGCTTGTCAGTCAGTCATACACAGATATCAGCTTCTCAGTATGGTTATTTCTCCTCCATCAGAACAGCCACGGGGAACATGGTGCCCATTTCTCAGGGCAAAGGAGGGCAGGTGAAGAAGGTGATGGTTAAAAAAAACCCATGAGCTCCTCCTGATTTAGTTCTTTGAGTAGTGAAACTTTTCACACACATTAAGATTTAAGTGCACCCTGAAGTATTTCAAGGATTTAAAGAAAACCAGAGCATCTTGTTCATTTCAATTGCTTCTCCACCCACATTCTTCATTGAATTAAAGGATATCCTACACATGCTTTTGTTTCACTTACTCCCCAAAGATCACTTCATCACACACCAAGCAAGGATCTTCAGCATATTCATAGTAATGTCTCTGCCATGGCACTCAGCATTATGATGTTCCTGGCACAAGTGATGTTATTAAAGGATTGAAGAGATGAATAGAGGGCAGATTTCCCCAGGGCAGCACATCAGAAAATGGTTGTCAAAAGAACCTGGCTCAAAATGCAATGGGTATTACTGGCTTCTGGCAAATCCCCCTCAGTTCTGAACAGTAACACTGTCAGGCTGTGTTAGGGATTTGCCCGTCCCAGAATACCTCTGGAAAACTATGTTTGCTTATCCAGTTAAAAGCACTCCCATTTCAACACTCACCCCTCTAGTTGAAGACAGCATAATCTTCATTAATTAAAAATATTCTGGGGCAAATCTAAATCCAATCTCACTCAAATCATGAGCAATACCCCAGAAACAAGCATGCCACAGGCTCTCAAACCATCAAAATTACCTTTTGTTTCCTTGGGTCATTTTTCAGAAACCCACCTGGCTTGCCCTAGAAAACCTGCAAACCTCTGAATATGTGAATATTCCTTCCAGGACGTGTAGGCTGTCCTATACTACACCTCATCTTCACAAGAGGATGACAGGCCCCAGTCTGTGACAGGAATTTTTTAAATTTTCTATTTCCTCTTTCACCAAAACCTGATTGGAATTTATTTTCTTAAGGCTATTTTGAACCATGACCAACACTTATTGAATAGGCACTGAGGAAGGAGAAGCACAGGCCTGATGTCACCACCTAAATTATTATTATGCTGGGATAGAGACTTTGGAAAGCAGCGTGACCAAATTATCATATCATTTAATTACAACCTACTTTCATGACAGGCTATCAGTTAATTAAGAGTGTCAAAATGCTGAATTGCCTCCAGCTTCTACATGCTTTGCAAATGACATGGAAATAATCTTTTTAAATAGCATTGGCTTAACTGAAAAGGTAAAACCCAGAGTGAAATGCTTTGAAAAACAAGGCAGTCAGCTGAACAGACATGGAATTCCCCACACTCTAAATTCACTAGGGAAGGCAGATAGAAGCTGTTTAATTTGCTCTCTGAACATCTTATTCACGTTATTATTTTTTGTGTGTGTGTGTTAAAACTATTTTTCTGAAACTGATATAATTTTAAAAGAATTATAAAGAAGGAGCTTTAAGTAACTGCAGTCTGCACAGCTATGGATGTGGCTTGGCACCTTACCTCCAGACTGCTACAACACAAGCAAATGTAAAGCAAGAAAAGGCTTGGAGAAATAATATTTTTTTCATATATATTTCAGAAATAAGTGACTTCCACTAATTCTCAAGGAACACGTTGACAAGATGTTAAAAAGTAACATCTTCAGAGAAATTCTCTGTAGATGGAATGTTTAAATGAACTTGGAGAATGATGGAATTATTTTACCCATTCATTATACCTGGCACCAAATCCCTTTTTGTCTTCATAGGACAGTCTTTCTAAATAGATGATTTTGTATAAACTGTGCAAGATAAATCTTGTGTAAGCTGTAGCAAGGCAAGAGAGGAATACACAGGAAAGCAGACTGGATAGAATGCTCAACCTTTGATGGGTGGCTCAGGCATAAAAGGAGTGTCCAGTTCAGAATTAAGCCAAGCATCTTGAAACCAAATGGAAACAGTGCAGTCCCTCTCCTTCATTCTCTCTTTGGTTACAAATTGGTGCTTTCATTGGATAGGTAGGAAAAAAGGTTATGATTTTTTTCCCCAAGAAAAACAAATGCCTCATACTATTAAAAAAACCAAAACTGAAAGCAAACATCTCCCCCTGTAGTTTGCAAAAAGTTGAGCACATTAATAAAGAAACTCATGAATGAATGAACTGAAACTGAGCCAGAACTTGAGGTGGCATGGAGACATGGGAGTGTATACTTCAGGGGGAATGCTTAAATAAAAAAGTGTAAGGCTACAAGAACTGTGGCAGGCTCCTGGCTTCATGACTGTGGCAATGTTGAGGTAACATCAACAAATAAGGCACTGAAGAGACTGAGTTTCAAGGTAATTTTGGTGTGGGACTCAGGGACATTTACTGGACCTGTGAAACAGGCAAAGAACTTCAAATACAAGAAAGAAACAATTTGGCTTCCTAAGGGGAGTTCCAAGTGCTCTTTCTTAGTAGACTTTGATCAAGAAAATATTTGAGCTCAGTAAAAATGCCAGTTAGTATAACAGGCCATGAAAATGAAAGCTGACCAGTAAACAAGAATGATTCAATTTACCAGGATTAGAAGTATCTCAAAGCAATTTTTGTAAAATTGTTGAAGGATCACCATTTTGTGTCTGTTTCAAAGGGAGTATGTGCTACATGGATCCTGTTGGCCGTGTCCTCTCCTGCAAGGACACTACTACTGTTTCTGCAAAGAAGCATCCCCAAGCCCTGTAAATGCATTTCCTGCCATTTATAATTACTGAAAATCAGTTGTCATAAATTTGATTATACCTTAAATAATCTGCACAGGCCATCTTTTATCCTCTTGTTTTAGAGAAAACAGTACAGAAGGAGTTAGTATCCAGTAAGACCCATTACACAATATGATGATGCAACATTAATTGCAGACTGTGCTCTCCCCTGAGCACCTTCAGCTTTTAACAGACAGTTCCTGAGATCCAAGTGTTAGTCCAAGAGTGGCTGGAATGGCATTGGCTAAATTTGCTTCTACTAATGGTGGAAATAATCTCTTTGGTGGCAGCTGCACTGGCTCACCAAATGCTTTGGGTATCAGCTTGTGCTGGCCTTCTTATTCAAAAAAACATACCTAAAATTTCCATTTGACAGGCATGGTGTTGAACATGATCTGGATTAGTCTGGAAGCTCACAGGCGTTGACACAGACACTAAATCACACACACATAAAAAGAAAGAGTAAAAGAAGCAGTAATTCCACTGGTATTGTGTCAAGTTCTCCTTGCTGAATACAAGTCACTAATTATTCCAGGCAGATCGTGCCCCCCCTCCCCACCAGTTCTTTTCTCTTTCATTAGTATACATGAGGAAAAAACCAAAAAAGCCAGACACATGCTCACCTGGATCATGTAATTTATTAAGTCAGCAGTGATGGCAAAGAGGGAATGATTCATTCTTACCGTCACAGACAAATCCCACCACTAAATGCCATGGAATTGTACATGAGAGCACAGGCTCCTGAGTACACACACTCCTTCTGCTCCTCTTACAAACTTCATGACTCTGCTTGAACCTTCCTGTTCTCCTAGCAATGACTTCATAGCAGTGTGGCAACTCCCTGCTCAAGCAAAAGGACATTGCTTCAACTGGGTGTAATTAAGCCCACAGAAAAAAAAAAACCCAACCAGGCTTACTTATGCCTTACTAAATCACATGATGGAGATTTTGTGGAGTGCTGTGAGTCAAAGGCTGTTTCCCCAACATCTCGATGAGAAATGTCTGTAAACTGTTCAGGTTTCTAACTCTGAAATCACTCATCTGAAATGCTTTGAGTTTGCTAAAAAAAAAAGACTGGTAGCCCATTTCAAACTGCCAGAGACCCCTTGCAGAACAATTTTGTCTCTGATACAGGATTAAGCACAGCATTAGCCAATAGAACAGGCACAGTAAACAATAGTACATGTGGCAGGAAGCTGCTTTCTTGAGGAGGGGAAGGGAAAGAAAAAAAAAAAAAAGGGAAAAAAAAAATCTGAGGTCTGTCCTTAATCTTGCTTTTACCAAGCCAGAGAGGTGTTCCAAGTATAAAATCTGCAAATACTTTTCATTTAAAAGGATTACTTAACTATGGTATAAACAACTGTAAAGTTTTTTTGTTGTTGTTGTTGTTTATTTTTCTTGTTTTTATTGTGCAAGTAGGCAATGCAGGAAATTCCTCCCACAGCAATTTTTCACACAACTGCTTACAGGTGTAAGACTAATTGAGGACAAGTATTTTATCTCCTCTCTCTTATCTTGGCTTACACCTAAGAGTTAACACAGAAGGGCAAAAATTGAACTGAGGCACATATCATACAAATATTAGCACAAATTAATGTCTCAGATGAGAGACTAGGAGAAAAAATTTCTCAGCACTTTTATTCAATGCAAGTGAAGTCTTGTTCTGAACTGCTCCTTAGTCCATTTGTTCATTCCTGACAAATCAAATGCTGGCCATCCCAAGCTGTAATAAACCTTAGAACCCAAATTCAACAGCTGCCTCAGACAATACTTGAAACAGTTACAGAGAAAGGGAGATGACAAAAGTAGAAGGGACTAAGAAAAAATGCACTTGGTTTACATTTCTGTGATGGTACTGTGAGGCATTGAGGAAATGGGGGTGTAAGACATCTGAGCCTTTTATTACAGCTTACTGCAAACTCATGGAGTGCTTGTGCAGACTAAAACCAGAAATACTGTATAATTTTTTAATGGAAATGTTTCCATCAGTTAAGATGGGAATAAGGAGCCACACGTTAGCAAAGAACCAAGCTATCTTGTTCAAAGAAGTGACCAAGTTCTCAGTGATTAAGACTGCACTATAAAAATCCTCTATAACTTAAAGCAATCATCAGGATAGAACACACATAACACTAGAAACAATAGCTAGATTATCCCTTCAAATTTGACTACAGCCTTTTAAAGAAAATAGTGGATGGAATATTTTTATGGAAAGCCTATTTCAAGGCTCCCAAGACAACTGAGCTGGAAAAATCACCGTGTAATGGGATAAACTATTACAATTTCAGGGCTGGAAGTGGCCAACATGATTTCTCAGTGCACGCTGCCAATGAAAGCAACACTGCAACTCAAAGGGCAGGAGAAAAGACAGAGATAATATCCCTGTGTTCAAAGTTAATGATTTACAGCAATACAGAAGTCATGCAGCTAAAAGAAAGGTGATTTAAAAAAATCCTAGAAAATGTAACATTCCCTGTTTTTTCAGAGGAAGCAGGCTGTGGGAAACTAAAGACAGGCAGGGCAAGAAATCCTATTCAAAGTAAAAATTATTTTAGGCCCTCTGCTTTCCTTCAGAAACATGCAAAAATGTGAGCTATCAGTAATTACAACTGCCAATCACACAGAGCAGATCACTCTCCAGCAACAGCTTAAGCATTTCAAAACAAAAAGAGCAGAAACTATAGTTGCACCATGACTCCCCAGAGCCTGTCAAAATGCTGTAAGCAAGTTACAGCTCTTTTCAACTAAAGATCACGTTTCATAGAGCATTTGAAACCAGATCTGGTAAAAATAGCATGGGAATTCCTTACTGAAAGTCTCAGTAAATAACAAAAAGACATTTCCAGTGAACACGAATCCGCAGCATGAATCAAAACTTCACCAGCTTGCCCCCCCCAAAAATTACTTTTCATCTAAAAAAGATCTGTACAATCTGGGCTCACAGGGGAAAGCTGTGTAGCTGCAAAGCAGTGGGCTGGCTGCTGTGTGGCTGCACACTGGGGGGGGACACATGCTCCAGCAGATCAGCCCACAGTGCACACCATGCCAGTGCCTCACAAGGCACAGTGAGCCTCTAATTACACAATTAAAAGTTTAAAAACGAAACTGCAGGTTACAGCATTCCCACCAGATTGGTTGCCCAAGGCAAAATGGCAAAATCTTTCCCTTCTTCCCAAATTCAGTACGACCCTAACAGCAGAACCACAACTTCCCCCAGACTTTCTTGTCAAGACAAGCCTGGGAAGCAAAGCCAGCAGCTTTTGGGTGAGTCTGCAAGCCTCGTTTGGGGGATGGCCACCTCTACCAAGCCCTTTGTGCCAACACCTTCCTTTTAAAGGGGACCATCAAGCTTTTAGCATGTGTGCAACTGCACAGTCTGCCTCAACAGTAAGGTGAGCTGAAAACTATCTGAAAACTGACTTCACAACAAGTTATTTACAAACAAGATGAGCACACTGATCTGGTTGACCTCAGACATCAGTGACTACTACTGGTGCTTGGGAAAGCAAAGGAAAGGGAAAAGAAAACCTTGGGAAAGCAAACCTTGGTGGCAGGGAATCCTGAAATCAGTGAATACCCTTCAGGGAATTTCAATGTTTGTGTGCAAGGGTCTGGTGTCCCACTGACTATCTGTTGAGATTTTTTAAGTCTTCACTTACCTATGTATGCCAGTAATTCCCATCTCCTGGACATTTCCAGCTTCACACATTGCCTCAAATTGTAGTTTGCACCACATTTCCCATTGTCTGCTGCAAGCTGGTCATGCGGCTCTGACTCTTCTTTGTCAGCTAAGTTTCATTAGACAGAATCTAAAAATACATTAAATACTTTCTAATGTTACTTTCTGACACAAGCAGTTACTATAGCTGCTGCAAGGATGTTGCAAGAAAGGGCAACAGGTCACAGAACTACTTTTATTGAGCTGCGATATTGTGCACCTAAACAAACAGCCTTGGAATGCAGGTTTGTGTTTCTATGTTTGCCTTAGCACTGACGCCTTACAAAAAATACCACATAGCTTCAGTAAATAAAATGAGCAGGTAATGTCTCCCTTTACTTCAAGGAGGCAACTAATTCAGCAATTACAAAATCTATGTGCATTCAAACTTCAGGGAAATACTGCCTAATATTTGAGAATCTGACAGATACCAGGATGCCAAGAAAAACCAGCATCTGAGCAAGCTGTGGGGCTGCTCTTTAACAGTGCTGACAGCCCAGCAAATGGTGTGTGTTTACCACGTGGAAATAAAGTAGCTTTTCATACCTTTTGCACAGATGCAGGTTATGTCTCAAGAAGCACCCAGGTTTTGCATTCATTAATTTACATAACACACACAGGAGGTAGAGCAGTACTCCTGAAATAAAGCAAACCAAGGCCCTAGAAGAAGTAAAAGTTTGTTTTTTCTTGCCAAATACAAAGTACCAGAGACCAAAATGAGAGCCCAGTTCCCAATAACCTTGCTCTAGATATCAACCCAAGCTTCCACCCAAACATACCATGATGACCAACTTTAGAACTATTCTCTTCCCTTGCTCTGCTTGGCTACCTGAATCCTTGATTGACAATGCAGCCCCCATGTTTCTGAATAAATCCATGAAGTTCTTCAGCATCTGCAAACTGGTCTTTGAAGGAAATTAAAAAAAAAATAAAAATTACTTGATGAGAAAGCAAACAGTTGAATGTGAATAATCATTCCCTGTACTTCTGCTGTCACTTCTGTAGAGCTGCAGTGGCTACTGTGATGTGCTTCTGCTCTGCATCTCTTCATTTGCTTAAGTACAAAACACAGATCAGTAAATTAGTGTCATCTTGATCTCAAAAAAAAAAAAAAAAAAATCTGTTCACTTTGTTGAGCAACCAGCATTGTCTTCAAATAATAATAGGAGACTAATTTTAAGAGCCAGAGGAAGAATGCATTCACCCACCTTCACCTACAGGGCAGCCTCTCTGTATATCTCAGCTGCCTGAAGCAGCACAACCTGATACCAGGTGAGCTTGGGAGAATCCCTGGGACATCCCTCAGGAGAGACAAATTTCTCTCTTAAATACAGCACAGATTTATTGTGCTGTTATAACTTCCACAGTTCCTTCCTGTTAACTGCAATACACTGGTCAATCACTACACTGCTCAGTAATTAGATCACCTGTAAGCCTCCCATATGCCTTTTGTTACACATCAAATCCAAAACATTATTTGTGAAGATGCTGGCAGAAGGGAGCACATAATTCCTAGTTCCCACGGAAAGTTGACAAATACTAATGAATTATTAACATATTTCAGTAGAGCTTCAGTAGCAGTTCTAAATTCCTCCCTATTCTTATGCACACTTCCCCTATTCCCACAAAGTTAAAAAAACCCAACATTTTCCAAGATCTGTATTGCATGTCAGCTCCTTCCACCCTACCAACACTCCTAGCTCCAAACTTAAGAGTGCTGGACAAGAAATCCCCTGCCAGCACTGAGTACCAAGCCTCCAGCATCACTGACTGTGACTCTGCCACCCATCACACACATTGGTTTTTTTCCAGATTGCACAATCTGTGCATTTCCACAAATGCACCCAAACTGCAGGTTTTTACAGACCTGCCCTCCTGCCTGAGAGAAGCCAGCCAGTCCCAGGCTTCCCATCAATAAACTATCAAACTTGTTAGAGGAGAGATTTGATATTTGCCACCTTACACATCTGCCAAGTTTATTCTTTCAGTTTTCACTGACTGAACTTTGATTCTCTCACATACAAGTCAAGAGATGTTTCAACCTCCATCCTATCACTGACAAGATCTTGAATATGTCAGTATCTTTACAAATAACTTTGTCAGTGGTGTTTAATTAGCAAGCTCAAGGGATGCAGAAGTCCAGTGGTTATTGTGCTTCAAGCCAAGCAAAGAATGTTCACCTTCATGTGGGGAGTTTTTCTTGTGCTCCCCCAAAACGCTCTTGGTAACTGCATTTCCATCAGCATGTTCAAACACTGTTAGAGTTATACCACAAATAAATAAGAAAAATAGCTTTTCCCACAACAGTCTTGATGGGTTACTTTTAATTAAAATCAGTTTAATGATTGATAAGCTCTAGTATTTCCAGCAGCAAATCGTAAGTGGTTGACTGTTTTCAGATACAGTGAAAAAAATTGAATATAACTCCATAAGCTAGCATATTTAGTTAGTTTAATGGTTGTCAAACATAGGAAAAAAGTGAGGGTTTAACATGTAAATGGTCATGACCAAGAGCAAAAATTAAGTGAGTATTTTGTAGGAATCAGAAAGCTGAACTAGATAAACTTACAGAATCATTGTTTCTAATGCTTAATCTCTCACAAAATTACTTTACTTTTGACATACTTCCTACATCAGAAACCAATGAGCACAAATTTTCAGTATCTGATTAGTATTTAGTCGGAAGGAATGGCCATACATAAACTCAGTACACTTGCTACTTTTAAGTGTTCTTCACTTATCCCCCTTAAGCAAATGGAAGAACACTGCAAATACCTGTTTCCTAGTATCCTTCATTGAGCTTGAGGAGGCAGCAAAAGGCAATTTGGTGTGCCTGTGCACACACAGACATCTCTTCCTTATAAAACACAACAAATGCATCCACAGCCAGTTTAAGATCAGCCATACAACAAACCAAAGTTTCTTTCAGTGCTGCAGAGGAAATAGGAGAGTGGGTATCCTAAAGAGTGTGGAATCCTAAAGCTCTAACAGGATTCTCCCTAATTCTGTGTGTATCTTACTCAGCCACTGCCAGCAAGAATGTAGGTGCTGTTTGAAACAGCTGCTGCATCCACCTGGCCTTCCCTCAGCTAGTGCTGGTGGGAGGAGGAGACAATACATGAAGAGGGAGCATTTCCTCTTTTGCACTGTTATTTTATTTTGTAGCAAGATCCATGTAGTATATAAAATACAACAGGAAAAACTGAACAAAGCCTATAAAATAAATTGAGTTCAGATGACGAACCACTACAGCTCTGCTTTTGTGGTTCTGATGTCACCAGAACTCTTTACTTTGTATTTTTTACAGTTCTCTAGCATACTAACCTACAGAAGAAGCTGATATGTTCCAATTAAGCCATAATTAAGTGACAGATGTAGAGGAAAAAAAACCAAGGCTTTCTTAAGCCACAGCTGCCCTTGACAGAGGTTACAATGATGTCTATCTATACCGTAATGCACATTACATCAAGAACCTTAAAAGAGCCTCTGAGAAAACGGGTTCACATTAAGCATTTTAAAGAAAGGTCATAAATACTGCACTGTACCAACAGTACTTCCAATGTCCTCCTTATGCCTGAGGAGCATTTGTGTTTTTTTAAGAAGCTACTACATAGATTACACCAAACCTAGAGGTAGGTTATAGGCAAAGGTAAGTTACAGGCAAAAAAAAAAAAAAAAAAAAAAAAAATCCCTTTAGAGCTAAGTCACTGCACAAACTGCTCAGCAGGAGGCAAGGCAAAATGTCAACAACTCTTGCCTCCCACCTTAAACATTGCTCACACAGTGCATTTAATTCCTAGTGCCATAAGAATGACAGTGGATCATCAGCTGCTAGTAAATGCAGTCATGCCAAGAGAACAGCTTGAAGTTATTCAAGCAAAAATCTGTTACTGTGCAAAACTGGTGCACTGGACTGTTACCAACTAGACCTCCAAGTTTAAGAAAGGACCTGATTGTAGAGAACCAAGGTGTTTGCTTTCCTTCTGACATGGGTAATACTCTACATAATCAAGAGGAGAACATACTGCTACACCTACATGGAAGGAGTCAAACATCAGCTTGTCTCAGAAGGATAAAGAGATAAGAAAAAAAAGAAAAAGTTGAGAAAGGTTAAAAAAAAAAAAAAAGCACACTTTTCTCAGACAGTCTTTTTCTAAAAAAAGTTACTGTACCAAACAAGCTGGTGTAACAGCTCATCTGGGATCAAAGTAAGGTTAAGAAATGTGTACATTTCAGCACAGATCAGAAACACATCTCCAAGTACAATCCTTAACAGCAGATTAAACCCAAATTTTAATGGTGTAACTCCCCTGGGTGGCAAAATGCGGACAAAATTTTCATCTTAACTACCTTCTGTGAACTATTTGGTGATAATTAAGAAGTAACAATGCTGAAGATTCATTTTATTTCTACTTCCAAAGGAAAAAAAGGGAAAAGGTTAAATAAGTGTTCTCCAATTTGTTCTCCACTATATGTACACCCACACACATACACACACCACATGCACACACCCCTCAAACTGCACTGACATTTCTTTTTGACCAAAAGAGTAGATCCTGGGAGTAAGTGCAAAATGCAAAATCAACTGACAGAAAATGCTGAACAAACAGCATCATAAAAATACAAAATATTTATATTACTGAACTATTAACAGATGATGTTCTCTGTTTCTTTAAAACTTTGGAACCACATAGCTGATTTCTTAAATCTAGTCCATGCCAGCTTCCAGAACTATTAATGATTTAGTTAGCTTCATTCTTTGATGCTTCATCAAAGTTTTCTACGAGATCTGAAAGAGATGAAGATATTTAATACAGTAATTCCCAGTAATATCACCTTCAGAAGTTCAATGATAATGCACAGGAAAGATTAAGCAGTTCTTTAAACTAGAGTCATGTACACCATTTATTATGGGCAGATTTCAAAGAGCTTTAGAAAACAGGGTTTGAGCATACACAAAGAACTAGAAATGCAGGAACACTCAGAAGAGTGGATGTTCTAACATGAAGTGATTAAGATCTAATTTTCCAGAAATGCTCTACTATCTCCAGTTGAGTCTTGAATCATCAGCATTCTTTTCAGAATGCCTTAAAAGCTAAGAGACCCATTACCTGCTGTACTCCATGAAACAGAAAATTTTGGAGAGAACTGGATTGTTATGTGAGGTCACAAAGAATTAAACCAGTGCCAGTGCACAAGTAACCAAAGCTCTGAGTCTACCAGTTTAGCTGATACACCACACTGATGGATACAGAAGAATGTGGTTACTGGTAAGACAGCTACTGACAAATTAAAAACTCACAATATTCATTACCACGATACTTTCAGACACTGACATAAGCTTTGTTTCTTCTCCTACAGAAATAAAAAACCTCATTCCAGACTCTGATTAAAAACAACCTGATGACTACATCAGTCGTGTAATTTTACAGCCCTAAAACCCTATTTGGGTATTTAGATCACCTGTTCAGCCTCCCTGAAAGGATTTTAACCTATTTTTGCTTAAGAACTAAATAACTTGCACAAGGCAAACCTTTTCTGCAAAAGCTGGAATCCAGAGTAATCCATGTTTTAATGCTGCCTCATACATGAAGCCTTCCTTAGTCAAGTGAGAAGTACAATCAAATCAAGAGTGAAATTTTTATGGGTGTGAACTGAAATATTTACATATTTAATGGACATATAAGCATGCATGTGCTTACCTGGGACATCATCATCTTCTTCATCAATATCTTCAGATTTTGGTGCTTTACTGTCCAACACTATAAAAAGAAATTTGGTGCAGATTGCTCATTATACAGAATTAAGGTCAACCAAACAACAAAAGAAAAATTGTAATATACAGGTGAAAAAAAGTTTACCCAACCCCCAACAGTGACAAATACACAAATGACTGAGTATCAAAAGTAATCAGCACAACCAAAAGGTCCAATTGTGAATACTCTTGTATCAAAGTTATGAACACAGCCAGTTTCAAATGGTTCAGGGTATTAATGCAGAGCTAGCAAGAGATCAAATGATACAGAAAAAACTCCATTTGACAAACTCATCTAACTGAAGTCATGTGTTTCAATGCAACACTAATGTGGTATCCATCAGGGACCAACTTAGCACATGATTCAAGTCACCAAGAAGCTGCAGCTGTAGGAAAGTGTCCTGCATCAAAATTAGCCTTCTGGAAGTTGAAGCATACTACAAGTAATCTAGAGAAATGCAAGAACTTAAAAAAAAATAAGAGAAAGCATTTCTTCTCTTTTGTCTGACTTCCTGTACTGTCTACAGAAAGCACACCAAAGTTAGTATCAAAGCTGCATCAAATTAATATGCTTATAACTATCCATCTTCCTAAATTCTGAAAGGCTTTTAACATATTAGCAAAAAAAAAAATACATTGGAACAGGTATTTTCCAGTTCCCAATCAAGACAACTGCAGTCTGTCCAGTTAGTCCTTTTCATGGACAACAGTCTAAATGGTCTAAACATGAAACCCAAAATTTTCTGAATGTCCAACTCCACTGGGGCTCGATGCTACAAAGGGTTTTGGCAACATACAACATGAAACATGAACTCTGATACAGCTGCTCAGGATGAAGAGTGTACCTGTTCTGCAGTCTAAGGAAGCTTTTACAAATTCATATCAAAGTCAGACAGGTTACTTGCATGCTTAAAAGCACCCTGATGCTCTAATTTCTTAACACCACTGTAAGAATAAATTTCCATCTATTCTTAAATGACAAACTTTGTTTGGACACAGTAACAGCCCTCTACAAAATGTGCCACAGTGCTTCCCTAAGGAGGGTATTTTTTAAGGGGATTTTTCTGAGGCTCAATTTCTTCACTGTAAAATTACAGTAATAATTATACCACATACATATAGACAAGCACCATTCTCCCATCATTTCAAGGTAAGTATAAAATAGAGAATCACATTAAAACATTTGAATTTTTGGGTAAAATCTTTGATTTTAACTTTTTTAAGTCTTGGTTTAATTACAAAGGGAATTATAGAGTAGAACATCAAGAATCATGTTTCCTCATCCTATCCACAATAGATACATATTCTGTATAGACAAAGAAAACAACCAATTCCCTCCCCTCCCAAAAAAGAGAGAGCAAACCAAAACATGTTGAGTTTTTCCAAGGCAAAATGTAAACTTGCTCTCTTAAGTATGTGTCATACACAGCTGTAAATGGAATCAAGTGATTCCATGTACATCCATTGGCATGACCAATTTACCAGTTTTGTTCTGTTTTTCAATCAGGCCTTTTTCAATCAGTCTGGGGGTTTTTTTCAATTTTTTTTTCAGAGAGAATATTGAATCAAAAAGGAAAAAAAAAAGTCATTGCCCCCCATATTTCCACAGCAGTGAAAAATACATAAAAAGTGATCAAAGCCGTATGTGCTTTTAAGTAATTCTTGAACTTTTAGTACCTCATTATGTTCCTTAACTCAACAATGCAAGATTCCAGAAAAGACCTACCTTGTCTTGGGAATTGTTCAGCTAACTTCCTGAGACTTGTTAAGCTGTCAGCACCAAGCTGGCTTAAGATGCCTGGGAGCATTTCTGTGATCGGTTTGGCCTCTGCGTGACCAGTAATTGCAAAAGTGTTAGCAGAGAGGGAAGCTTGGACCTTGGGGTTGTTGAAGTGAATAACTGTTCCATCATCTTTAATCATGTTCACCTGTTCAAAGACAGTAACTTTCACCAAAATGCAGCAGCATCTTGTAGAGCAAGCATGATAAAAAAGTTAGACTTAAAAAAAAAACCTAGACTTAAACTATTAAACGTGAAAAATTTCAAAACTAGTACTCCTAGAGAATATAACCATGATAAAAGCACCTGGAATCATCACCAGCTAAACTGGAAGTAAAATAAGTTAATGAAAAAACACGGGATTACACATACTACATGGAACGGCAGATTTTAAGAGCTGTGATTCTTCCATAAAACATGCTCAACTAAATATTAAGTAATAAATATACAAGGTTATATGTTATCATAAAGTTCCTGTGCATTTTTAACAAAGACAAAAAACATACACAAGTTACTAGACTGTAAGGCATGGACCAGTAAACATCAGTAGTATCTAGAGGGGAAAAAACCACACCAAAAGGCAAAGCCCTTCAGCTCTGTGGTAACTCTTTACAAACTGAAAACTCCAACAGAAAAGCTTTGCCACAGCAGTTTAAGACATCACCATTCCCAGCTATCTGTGTCACCTATCAGGAAAACGTCATTGTTTCTGCAGCAGAATTGGCAAAAGCACAAAACTCACAATCTGGCCCAGTTTCTGAAGCAACCTAAGGCAGGGACACATGCAGAAATAGAGGTCTGTGTACCAATCACACCAGAACAGGCTTCTGGTGCCTTCCCAGTAATTCCATGATGAGTCTTTCTAATACATCTTTCAGTCACCCTGCTCTCCTGAATCACCCTACTGATTTTACAGCCAGCAGAGCATCCTGCTCTGCTCCTTCTGCCAAAGTTTATACTGGCATGTTTTTATGGCCTTTTGGTTTTTATAGTAAAGGCAGGCAGAAGGGAAAACCAAACAAGTTTTCCTTCTGGGCATGGCTAAACTATGGCTAAGTGGAAAATAATTTTTTTTCTGGAAAAAAAACCAAAATAACCTTTCAACCAAACAGCAGTGATAAACTTAGGTCACAGAACACAAGTATTTTTTTAGTAGAAGTTATAGGGAGAAAACCCGAATTTGAGAACTAAGGAAGAAATCTAAACTACACAAATATGAAAGTTACCAATCTTCACACTGTGTCTGTATAAAGATTGGGGGGTGTGGAGGGCAGGGAACCCAGACCAAAACAGGTCCATATAGCTTTGGGTCCATATAGCTCAGCATATACCTATCAAGCTTAAAAACAAACTGAGCTGTTTCTTTAGCAGAGGTATGAAAACTTACAGGCAAACCACACTTCTACACTGAACCTCTGTGTTCTTGTGAAAAAGGGGTATACACTAAGTGAGCTCTGAAGGCAGCTCCCAATCCTGCTCAATTAATCACACATCAAATAATATCATTTCTTTAACCAAGCACTACAGTAATATTAACTTCATGATGAAGGAACATCTCCTCCTCCTCCTCCCACATGTAAGCATCACTCTATAGTATCTTAGTCCATATTTTAGAGATAAGAGATGTAATTCAAGGAATATCTGAAACCTTTGTATTCCTATTTATATTGACACAGAAGTTGGTTTTGCAAAGTCATCAATGTGTTGCAAGAAATATTCTCTTGTGACTACCACAAACAATCCTGGGAGTTTTTCTGCAGTAACAGGACCTAATTTTGATAATACAGACTGGCAAGTTCTTACTCCAGGTATTTTTATGGTTTTCTTTATATTCTGCACCACACAACTTTTGTTTTAGACATGCCTGCAGACTACATGTGCATTTACTGCTCTTGTCTTTAAATTAGGTAATCAAGTTCATGAAGCTTTGTTTTTGCAGTGTATGCAAAAAACATCCTTAACAAACAGCTCACTGGCTTCTACAATCACTATCTTTGTCCTTCTTCCTCTAGGTATGTGTGTATGCATTAAGAGAAATGAGACAAAAATCAACCAAATAATTTTACCCATCAGTAACCAGACCTGTAAATTTTTGAGGGGAAAAAAGTTCAACCAAAAAAAAAAAAAAAAAAAACCATGACACCACAGTGAATTTAATTTCCAACAGGAAACACATTTTTCTAACTATACCTCTTCAATGCCAGCAATGTTATTTACTGCCAGTTTTTTGAGGGAACTCTGAAGTTTTTTGTCATCAGCTGTAGCTGTTCTGTGCACCACCTTCTTCTTTCTGCGAGCTGTTCCCTGGAAAAGAACCAAGGCACAACAGTCAGCTGTTCTCAAAATCTCACAGCATTCCAATTTTTGAAAGCTGTATCATGGTCTGAGCAACTTATCTGTAAGCTTTCAGAAAGCTCTGCAGTTGAAAATGCTTTTCACCTTACCCTCCCTTCACCTACAGCTTTAAATGTCAGTCTCAACTTCCAAGTTTTTGTTCACGGAATTGTCCTGGCTGGAAAAGACCTCTAAAATAACTTATTTTATGCAAAAGACAGAACAGGAGCAGTATTTTTCCTTTCTCATACACTAGATTATAAAATACTATTTACTACTAAGCAAGAACCTCATGTTTTCCAAGAGACAGCACAAATGCAGTGGTTTTGAAAGTTCACACTTTCATAACCATGTAATTAACATTTTTAAACTGTTCCACAGACAGCAATTTTGGAATTCCTACTCTGCAAACTTCTGTACAACCCCACCCACAGTTAGGAGATGAACACCCACACTGAATAAACTACATGCTTTTTTTTTGTTAGCTACCTGCTGGCTCAGAGAAAATCAACAGCTCAGTGCAGAGTCAGAAAAGCCCTGGAGCTGGCACAAAGGAAGAAACTCCCCAGCAGGGAGAAGAGAACAGCAGAACTGGAACAACCAACAGGTAAGCTTAGCTTGAGCTTTAGCAGGTCACAACAAGTCAGTGAAGTAAAAAGAAAGCTTACACACTGTGGTAACTACTCATCCAGCACTTGTGAACTGGAATAAGACTGCACGTCAGACAGCAGTACTATGATCCAAATCACACAAACCCAGGTTCTTTTCAGGCCTCACACGTTTTTTTCTTCCCTCACAGGAACTAAAGCCTACGTTTTGAAAAATAAATTTTAGGCATGTTTCTCCTCCTACCTGTGAATTACAGGAAAGAATGCATCTCTGATGTTTTTCTTACCTTGCCTCCTATTCGGACCTGTGCTTGAAGCTTGGCTAGTTTTTCTTGATTCATAGTGGAGTGTCTAAAAATTAAGAATGAGACACAAATGCAGGTTAACTATTAGACTACTTTAAAAAAAAACAATTCACAGAGCATTTTAAAAAGTATGTTTAGAGCTGCAATGGATTTTTAAAGGTAAGAGAAAAATTGTAAAAACAGTGCATCAAACAAATACACATTAACAAAATCCTTTAAAGCCACACCACCTAAATAATACAAAGTGGTCTGTTCAGCCAAAGCATTTGGACAATGATGAGGCAAAACAACACAACATCTGAATTTACATCAAGGCTACTAACAATAAGTTCTCAAGTATGCCACTTTACTGTTGGAACCATCTGACTCAAGTACTGACTCAGTACAGACCCAAACCAGCACGTACAGCACGACTGCTTCTAGGAAAACAATACACTACTTTGAGCACTGTTTCGAAAGAATTAATCTCTTGATAGTTTTAACTAAAAAGAGAGCTTTGAAGTCAGTGAAGTTCATGACTTGACAAATTTCCTATATGAACCTCTGGCAGTTATTCATCCAGTTCTAAGACTACGAAGTTCAGTGGCTTCTCCAGGAGTTAGGTGGGATCTTTAAGGACTGGAAGACCCTATAATCTCTAAGGGGTGGAAAACCAGCTCCAGCCTTCCAATATAAGGCCGGCATTTCTCACTGCTCTGCCTCGTGAAGTCACCAGTGATGCCGTGAATGAAGGGGGAAACTCCCTCTGCGTTTGCATTGTGCCAGGAAAACCACGGGGAAGGGGCTCCCGCGTGTAAGCGGGGACCCACGGAGACCCCAGCACCGCTGGGGGGGGAACACCTCACGGAGAGGGGCTCAAGGGGGAGGTGGGTGAAGGTCTTAGAACAGGGCTGCTCGCTGGCTACCCCAAAGCACGGGGAGAGGGATGAAGGCCCCGTCCCTCGGGAGCCAGGAGAACCCCTCCGGGACGGGGGGCCGCGGCCTCAGAAGAGATCCGTAGGCCACCCGCGCCAGGACAGAGCCCACCACACCGCGTCCCGCCTCACGGCCTCCTTCCCCCGTGTTCTCCTCGGGGTACGGCTGGCGCCCGCGGCCCCGCCACGGCCCAGCGCGGCGGATGGGGACGGAACAGCTACGAACTGCGGCGGTTCCTCGCCCGTCCCAAACCAGGAGGCGGCCAAGGAAGAGGATGCCGCTCCGGTGAAGGGGTACGGGTGGACGGGGGAAAGGTCTCACCTGAGGCCGGCGGACGCTCCGCTGCCCAACACGCGGTGAGAACAAGATGGCGGCCAAGGAAGGAAAGAGAGGCGCACAGAGAAAGGAAGCTTCGCGCCACGTGACGGGGCGAGCCCGCCCGCGGATTGGCGGAGCCGCGGAGCCTCATTTGCATAGCTCCAGGGGCGGGGTGGAGGGGGAGGTGTGCGCGCAGTGCCCCCTGGGAGTTGTAGTCTTCGGGGCCAGGCAGCGCCCCACGCCCCAGGGCAGGGAGCGACTCCCGGTAACACCAACGCGGGACGCGGCGGCTCCGAATGTGTCACCGGCCTCTTGTCAGCGCGATTTGCCCCCTGGCGAACCCTCCTCCATTACAGGATTGCTTGCGGTCGGTTTTACTTTCCCAACCGGTTGGGCAACTCTTGAGAGCAGAGAGACAAAAGGGTTTATTTGGGAGAATAAAGCTGGAACCCACCCCTCACTGCCTGACCCCGCCGGGGTAACTCTAGGTTTTGGTCAAGGAGCCAGGGTTCTGGGGGCCCGGTGTGAGTGAGGTACCCCTGCGCCAGAGGCCTCGGCTACCTGCACGGAGCCGAGGTCGTCTGAAAGAGAGGGAAACATCCGAACACCCCTCAGAGGGCTGGAGGGGGAGAGGAGCCCCTCCAGCAGTCCCCTTTCAACCCTCTCCCGACACCTCCGAACCGAGAGGTGAGGGTACCGCACCGCCCACATCCGCCTCACATCACTTCCTGGGCTTTAAAAAAAACAGGGGAAAAAAAAGACGGGGAAAAAAAAAAAAATCGCCCAAGCTCGTCCCGTCCCGGAGGTGCAGGGGCTGAACCCGGGGTGCTGCTGCTTCTGCCCGCGCCGACACCATGAAGGCTCAGCCCGCGGTAGCCTCCATCTTCTGCCTGTGCCTGGTGCTGGCGGCCTCCGCAGCCTCCGCCGCGGAAGGGCTCGGAAAGGGTCAGGCGCACGTTTTCTTTGAGCTTTTCTCCCAACTTTTGCCTTTGCCGTGAATGGGTGCGCTGGGGCCGGGCCGGTTCTCACAGCCCGCGGCGGCGAGGGGAAGGCGGGCGCGGGGGGGAGGCCGGGCCGGCCTGGTACTGCCGCCGCGCTTAGGAGGAGGGAGACAGCTGCCTTGTGACTTTAGAGATGAGGGGATCTTGAGGTGATTTTTTTTTGTCGTGTTTCTGTTCCGGCTAAACCCCTAGGAATCTCCATTTCGAGGGCTCCCGCTTTTGTGTGGGGGAGGCTTGAGGAGAAGGGGGGGGCAGCCCCTCAGTGTCCCTCTCCCCGCCTGGTGCTGAAGAGCCCAATGAGCCCTGGCTGGTTCTGAATGGTTCTTCCTGCTCGCCCTCGGCTTCTCTTATCCCTCCTGAGCGCTTCTCACCCTTCCTCTGGCTCCTCTCCGAGGCCTCCTGGTGTGATTGCCATGTCTGACACCTCGGTACAGTCAGGCAGCACCGGGGCCCTGAGCTTCACCACGTGTGGTGGTGGCTTTAGTCTGTCTGAGCGAGAAATCTTCGCTTCAGAGCTGGCAGTAAACGCGGGTTTTGATCAATCACAACAAAGCTTTGTACTGGTTACCCCCAGTTGTTCCCCCTTTTGTTTTATGGTTAATTCTACAGCTGACTTTTCATTCAAAAGGAAACACTCAGTTGTGTAATGCTTCTGAAAACACACTGAAGCTCCCCACAAAGTGGGCTTTAGTTAAAAAAAAAAAAAAAAAGAAAAAAAGAAAAAAAGTTTTCAAAAAGTGTTTTCCTAGCTAGAACAAAAAGTTTTCCCTGATTTAACACGTTGGCATTTGAATGGAGTAGCTGACGTGCTGATACTCTGAGTAAACATGACTTCTGCTAACCCAACTGTTTTTTGCTCTGCTGGTACCAATGTAGCCTTGTGTCTGAAGCTGCCTCTGCAGCTGGTACCTGTGTGTGTGGTTGGACATGGACAAGGCATCCCCACCTTACTGCTAGCACAACCAAATATTTGATGTGTTGCGTCATGTATGTTCCCAGTTGTTCGTATCGGGAGAGGAGATAAGGTAATAAAAATACTGTGCCAACAGTTCAGACCTCCCGGATGCTGAACTAGGATGCCACAAGGTTTTGCTGAGCCAGAATTTTTTTCCTCCAACTTCTCTCCCATAGTTGTCTACTACATGACACTTCCCCCTGTGTAAGCACTGGGCAGTGTGTGGCTTCTGACCCCCGTGAAGCTCCCAAAATCTTCCCCCCCCTTAGCACCCTGGGCCTTGGGGATTGCTGACTGATGCAGACCCTCAGCATTGGAAAAGGGCAAACTGAGGCTGATGTTTGGTCATTCAGCACATCTCTGCATTACCGGAGCAATGAGACCTCTTAGAAGGTCTTCCAAGGGAGTTCTCCTATGAATAGTTCCCAAGATCTCCTTCACATCATCTCTCTGTGTGGCTTTCAGCCATGTGAAGTAGAGCTGTGTTGGCTACCAGGTCAAAAAACCTGTCAGTCCCTGCTTTGCAGTGTTAAATGTATGCTCCCTTGCTCATATCTCAACAACACCTGTAATCTGGGAATGGGATAAAATATTTCCCGCGTTGTTCAGTCACTGTACCACTCCAAAATCTGTGTAAATGCATTCTTCCTTACTCTTTTATGATAATTATCATCAGCAGTAATAATCAGCATAATAGTTGCAGGGCAATTAATGATGATAGGCTGGGTTAGGAATCTTAAAGTCTTGTGTTAGTTCACGTTCAGTGGGATTTAGGAAGCCAAATGCTGACGTGTTTGATTTGTCACTGGTCAGTTAATAGATGTTCACAGATTGGAAAAGGGTGGGGAATAATTAGAAGGCTCTTCAAGTTTAATCTCGGGGGATTTTGGTGACGTTTACATTTATATAAAGAGTTTTCCTGAGTGTTATTGTTTTTGTTTTATTTGTTATTGTCCTGAATGTTTTTGTTAATTTCAGTGGGATTCCTCATAAGACTACATAAATTGTATTTGCAGAAGTCTTTTGGGGACTGGGATTATAGTTTGATTTTAAAAAAAAGAATATAAAATGGGTTAAAAATATACATGAGAGTTGGACTGTTTTCATCTGTTAGTTGATGTTAAATTATGCAGCATTTATAAACCCTTATCTCTGGCAGGTTTTGGAGATCACATTCATTGGAGAACATTAGAAGATGGGAAGAAAGAGGCAGCAGCCAGGTATGTTACTTAGCTTTAAAGACCAGAAGTGTCTTTAAAAGCATTGTCAAAGATTCTGTATTAATCCTAAAGGTAAAAAATTATGGCTTTACATTTTTTTTCTTCTGAATTTATTCCTTTTCTCATTATCTGAGAAGGAAAATTGTAGATTCTCTTTGTATTTTTAAATTTTAAATCTAGATCTGGCAATCTTGACACGGGCAGAAACTTGTTACGCCTTCCAGGTTTGCTCTTTGTTTGCATTTTCCTCTCAAACTGATCCATCTGGTGAGTTCTTCACTCTCGTGTAGACACCACATTCACCAAGATGGTACAGTTCAGAAGTCTTATGAGGGTTTATGATTGGATATTTTAGCATTTATGAGGGTTTATGATTGGATATTTTAGCATTTATTTTAAATACCCATGCAAAAAAAAAAAAAAAAAATCTTTGGTATTTGGAGGAAGAGTTGTAGCATCACTTTGCAGTGAGGCAGAGGAAGCTTTAAAATGAGACAGTGGATCTTAGGTAAGGATGAGCATTTCTGCTCAAAAAAAAAAAAAAAAAAGGACCTGGAGCAAGGAACAGCTGTAATGGACACTCCTGACTTCTGTTCTTGGAAACACAAACCGGCTTGTGGATTTGAGTGCTTGTGAATTGAAAGGTTGTGAGAAATCACCACCAAAACGATTAAAAAAATCTAAAAAGCATATTTTTGATCTAAGCCTGGCCTTAGGTCAGGAGATGAAAAATTATACATAATTCTTTGTTATGCACCGAGTGTGATGGATCAGAGAGTGTCTCAGGAGTTTCAGGACTTTGATTTCAACTCTGTAAAAGTCCGGATGCGTCGGAGATGTCTTGGTTTCGAGTCCCCCGTGGGCGACGGTGGGAATCCGGCGCTCATCACGTCACTGAGTGCCTTTAGGGACAACCATAGCACAATCGCACCTTTAATCAGGACTCCATCCCCCCCCCCGCCGGACTCCCCTGGGCTCCCGCCGTGAAACCCCCGCACTCCGGGGAGGAGCGGGGGATGCGGAGCTGCGATGTGCCCGGCGAGAGGGTTTCCACGGGAAGCCTCTCCCCGGGGCGGCTCCGCTGCAGGCCGCGGTTTCCCGGGGGACGACGGGTGGCGGGGGTGTGGTGTGACCCGAACGGAACCATTCGCTTTGGCTTTCCGGGTCGGCATGGCGGCGGGGCGGTCCGGAGGATGCCGCTGGTGGTGCTGTGCGGGCGGGCGGGCAGCGGGAAGAGCCGGCGTGCGGCGGAGCTGCGGGAGGCTTTGTGCGGGCCGGAACGGCAAGTGCACGTCGTAACCGAGGCTGAAGGCGGCCGAGCGGCGTTGCGGGCCGAGGTGGAGCGGCGGCTGAGCCGGCGGGACGTGGTGATCGTGGATGCGGGCAACGAGGTGCGGAGTATCCGCTACGAGCTGTACTGCGCGGCGAGGCAGGCGGGCACGGCGCGCTGCCTCCTGCACTGCGCCGGAGGCCCCGGCCGCCCCGACGAGCCGCCCTTCGAGGCTCCCGACCCGCGGAACCGCTGGGACCATCCGCTCTTCACGGTGCACGGGGAGGAGCCGCTGCCGCTCTCCGACATCCGCGCCGCCCTCTTCGAGAGCGCTCCTCCGCCCCCGCACCGTGCTACCCGCACGCAGCCCCTCCAGTCCAGCGGGTTCCTCCATCACCTCGACCGGGTCACCCAGGAGGTTTTGGCCGCCGTCATGGCCGCCCAGAGGAGCGGGGCGCAGCCCGGGGAGGTGGTTCGCGTCCCCGGTGTCACCGAAGGGTTGGTGTTGAACCGGGCAGTCAGCATGGCCGAGCTGAGCCGGCTGCGGAGGCAGTTCATCAGCTACACCAAGATGCAGCCCAGCGATGAGAACTTGCCCCAGTTGGCCAGCATGTTCATCCAGTACCTGAACCGCAGCATCCAGTGAGCCCTGTCACCCGTGCCACACGCGGTGTGGTCGTGGTCCAGTCCCAAAGTACTGGGAACAGTAAGAACGTGGCTTCCAGGCACTGGGTCCTACCTGCTGCTAATCAGATGCAGCAACAGCAGCTCTGGGAAGATGGATGCCTCGTCCCTGCAGCAGCTGAGCAAGCTGTATCTCTAAGAGGATCTGTAGGGATGCTGTTCCCCCATCCCTGAATTCTCCTCGCATCCATCTTTCAAACAGGAGATCTGCATCCCCAAGCAAGTCAGGGTTCCTATGGAGACCTACACCCCAGTAATCAAGTGGTGTCTGAACATCAGAGCCCAAAAATGGTTACTGTAGTATTGGCTTTTGCATGTCTTGAATTGGAAGATTTTTTTTTTCAGTACTATCTCCAGATAATGTCAAACTGCAGGAGAGACTTCAGGTCCAGAACTGGAACAGGTTGTATTTTTTAGAATGCAGCTGTTTCAAAATACCTTGCTGAACCTGGGAGCTATTTGCAGACTGCACAACAGAAGGGTGCTGGCTTAGCAATCTTGCCTCTCTGATTCAGGTCTAACAATAAAATTTGTGCCTTAAATGGAGTAAAGTCTTTATTTACTGCAGGACTGTATTATTGGAATGATTTGCTATGTCTTTTTTCTGCAAGGTGCTCATTTAAAACCCACCAGTTATTTGAGAATGCTTTCATAGGAAGAGTGAGCTAAAATAGCAATGTCTGTTCTGGGTAAACCCTTACAGGTCTGCACATGCTGTGATGGGTCACTTAGCTTTGTGCTTCTTTCCAACTAATTTCAGCCTTTGCTATACCACATATGTAGCTCTTGTAAACTTTTCACTTTCTGGTTGATGCTTTATCACTCATTTTAATAAATTGTGGCTTTTGGTTTTAATTGAATGTGTAGCATCTTTCTGAGAGAGCAGAAAGTAAAGTGGGGCAGGAAGGGTTATTTCAATTACAGTGACTGTTACCAGCTGCTAGGTGGACTTGTGCATTGCAGAACTGAGAAATAACTACAAAAATGTTTTGATGTAAATAAGTTTATTTTCTCAGTCAAGAAAATAAAGCTGAGAAAATGCATTCAGTATCTTCAAAATTTCTGTGAGTTTGCACTAGCTAAGAGTTGGTATTTCAAGACTGCAAGCTTTTCCATTTAAAATCTGCATTGAAAATCTCTGACCTAAAAAAAAAAAAAGGGAAGTTGCACTACTGATTACCCTATGATTGGACTCTTCTGGCATGAAGCACTGATCCTTGATGATAAAAGCAATGTGTATTTTCCATACTTAAATCAGCCTCTTCTCAAGAAAGAGGCAAAATCTTATATGGAAACAATGGAGAAATAAGAATTTTATTGTCACCAGGGAGAGGAGGCTGATGAAATACAAGCTTTACTAGGGAAATGTAAATTCTTTCTTCTTACTGCAAACAGAGTCCTATGTAAAGATGGTGACATACTGGTTAATTATAAACAGCAGACTTCTGTTTGAACTACTCAAAATGTTAATTGCTTCCTCTCCACCCTTTCCTGGTTCTGAAGCCCATAACTGGATGCTGCTCAGTAGGGATTTCCTTTCATATCCATCTGCAGCTAAAGAAAAACTTGTACTTCAGTTCTGCTAGTGAGTAATTTAGTTGCCATCATATCCAAAGGTGTTTGTAATTTCTCTGTGAGAAATTCTCTTAATATTAAACGTCCAAAATGGTAACAGAGTTTACAATATCAGAAAGCTTAAACTTTGCTTTGCTTGGCATACCCTGAAAGAAGTATCCATAGAGTATGTTCTCTGGGTGCTTTTCTTGATTCCTTCTTTTCCTTCACTAGTTCTGGAAGCTTTATCATTATTGCCAGCTTCCCTTGGATACTCGTCCACAGCTTAAGGCATTTATTGGTAGTAGAAAAGGGATGAGATCCCAATTCTTTTTCTTAGTCTTTCTTAGTTTATTGCCTTAGTCAGCTTTCACCAGTTCAGCTGTTGGTAGGGAAATGGAAGTAAGGACTTCATGCTCAAAAGTGTGGAGGTAAGTGTTGTATTACATGGCTACAAAAATCCCCTGGAGCTGTCTCACTTTGCTTGCTAGAAAGGTAAAATTGATGCAGAATGGTCAGGAGCAGTGAAGTCGCTGATTAATTGGATCCCTAAGAGCAGGAAATGTGTGAAACTTGTCACGTTTTTAAGGCTTGTTTAATTCTTTGTTACATAATGCAGCCTGGATGAGAAATGGAGTTAGAGAAATTGAACTTGGTAAGCTTGACTTTGCCAGAAGGTGAAATGCTGAAGGGATTTTTTGAAAATAAATTAAAAAAATATGATAAATAAATAAAACATACCTCAGAGTGATGGAAACTTAACCTCTGTGTAATAAGTGTCAAGTGAATTCTATGGAAAAAGAGAAACAGTAACATTGATCCTTTGTATTGCAGTTTATTTAGGCTGCAGTTCCACACAGGCCTTTCCCCTCCTCAGTCCTGGCACTTCTCACATTTGTCACAGGTTCATTTCATACCAACAAGCCTGGCAGCCAGAGGGTTTGCTGGGTTACTGGCTTTGATTACTGCTCCTTGGGAGGTCTTGGACACAGGCAGTGTGACTGAAACATGCAAACTGTAATGGGGAGAGGAATGGATATATGACTGCCCTCCACTGGGTTGCCTTCAGCAGCCACCAAAATTCATCCTGAGATCTCTCAAAGAGATGGTGCCACTAAGTGCTTCGAATAAAATAAAATAAAATAAAAAACTTGTTGTTTATCTGAGCAAATATAAACTGCTAAGAGCAAACCTTCCAAAGAGAAAGTCTTCACCTCTACATGAGCAGTTTTTCACTGGCAGTTAAAATAAATTGTTATTATACATGTTATAAAACTGGGAAAGCTTTTTGCAAGGCAACCTCAGAACGCAGCAGAATCTCTTGTGTCTTTATATATTTCCTGTTACACTTAGCCCTTGTAAAAGTCTTGACTGTTAAAATATACATGTAATAGAATTTGATTTAGAGGCTCAACTGTAAGCTTTCTTCAACAATTCTCTTTTTATTTTTTTAGTGGATTGCCTCTTATGGTTATCATCCACAAGTCTTGGTGTGGAGCTTGCAAAGGTAAGTGGATGTAATCCTAGAACTTGCTGATATTTTTAATGAACTTTTGTCTGTAAAATGTAGCTAACACTATTTGTATTTCATTTAGAGCAGTATAATATTGCATGACTTTCCCTGGTAGCCCAAAGCCAGCCATGCCTAAGTGGCAGCAAACTGAAAGCTGTAATACTGCTCTTGTGTAGTGGCTGCAATTGCTCCTGCACTTGGCAATAAAAAATGGAACAGGATGAGTGATATTACAGAATTAAGTGTAAATTGCCTTACTTTCAGCTGGTGATTCTTCCAGGGTGAGGCTTTGTCTTTCATTATTGCAAACAAACAAGCTGGACATGATGGCTGAGCCCAGAGGATGAGCTAGTTCAGTAAGAACTGGTGGTTTACATTAAGATTTTTATTTCTGTTCCATTGGTTCAAATATGAAGGTGTATGTTGGGCAGCCTTTATCAGATGGCAGCTCAGCAAGGGTTGCTTCAGTTACCTGCAGTTGTGAGCCTGGTTTAAATGTTTTGACACATATACATATATCATATATGTTTGACACATATATTCCATTTACTCACTAGTTTTTGAAAAGTAACAATTGAGATTTTGATGCTGACCTGAAAACCCAAAATCTTTTCCACTGTCTTTATGCATCTCTTCTTTTTCTTTTTTTCCCCTTCTAATTAGCTTTAAAGCCAAAGTTTGCTGAATCCAAGGAGATTTCTGAACTTGCCCATAATTTTGTTATGGTCAACCTTGAGGTAGGTTGCCCTCTTACTTGTATCCATATTACTGGCTTGTAACTAAACATTGGGAATCCTGCTTAACTGGTTGCCTCCTGTTTTGTGTATATCCTAAGTTGTGCACTCCTGAATAGGAATCCAGGACTGATTGACACAGCTGATTGTTTTAAAAATAATTTTCTTCAGTCTGGTTATTTTAATTATGTTAAACTAAACTGCTATTTTCTCTTTACCAGTTTGTACCTTATGTCATTCTGTTGCTGTAAGAAAGGAATTTATATTCATTCACTCATGGCATAACAAACATACCAAAGTGGAGTGTTTAATGCAGATTGATAGAGGAGAAAAAAATAGGATTATTTTTACAAATCACACTTGTTTAGATGAAAATCTCTTTCTTTTTGAGAGTGGAAGATGCTGCAGTTACTTAGTGTTTGTTCAAGATGTAAATTACTCAGGGTAAATGGAATCTGGAGACAATAGCTTGTTTCTTTAACAAGTGTGCTGTTTTTGTAAAATACTTTGCTAATATATTCCTTCTCTTTTGTCTTGCTTTGACAGGATGATGAAGAGCCAAAGGATGAAGCCTTTAGTCCTGATGGAGGTTACATTCCCAGAATCCTTTTCATGGGTAAGGCATCCTCAGCACTTGTACCCATTCATAAGACTGTGTTCTTATTGTTGCCACCTAAATTTCCTGTTTGGTTTCTTGTTTCATAGACCCCAGTGGAAAAGTCCACCCAGAAATCATAAATGAGAAAGGAAACCCCAGCTACAAGTATTTCTATACCAATGCTGATCAAGGTGTGTACAAAGTAGTTTGAGGTGTATTTTCAGTAAGATGAAACTCTTGAGTAGGGGATACAGCTTCACTTTTGGGTGGAGAAAAATGATACTTTACAGCATAACTGGGATGTGTTAGATCAACACAGGTGAGTGGTTCTCTTATGTCTTGCTCAGAATCTGATTCACCTTCACACCTACTGTAGTGTCTACAGGACCTAAACTTGGTCTCCAGGTGTAGCATGGAAAATCATGCAATTTGTGTGATCCAGACACAAATAGCTGGCAAAGGGGCATGGGACTCTTTGGTTTTGTTTCTTTTGCAGGTAAATTTATAGAGCTACATTCTGTAACTGTGTTATTTTAAAACACATTACCAAGACACCTTGTTTTTTTCATCTTGAGATTAAGAAATAACTCCTGTCTCTCTGTCTGATCTTTTAGTTGTCCAAGGGATGAAGGAAGCCCAGGAGAAGCTAACGGGTGATGCTTTCAAACAAAAACACCTGGGAGATGAACTATAATGAGCACACCAAATGATCCTTTCCCATCACTTCAAAACTCTAAAAAAGAAATTATTAAACAGACTAAGAATGTAGGTGCACTGGAGGGACTTAATTCTCCTGTCAACAATGTTAGGTTAATCCCTGTTTGGAGTTCACACTCATGCATCAATCACAGTGTTATCTCCTCCTCTGCATGGCAGTTTGCACTGTAAAGGTTGTTTGCATCCAGGTAATGTGCAAACACATTGATCTGTGCATTTCAGCAACCACTAATACTTGGTTTTAAGAGGGAGGTGTGTAAGGCAAAATGCTGAGGTGAGGACAAACAGTGTGGTTGGAATAACTAGAAGTAGCTGACATTTCAATGCTTTATCAGGGTTGGATCCCTCTTTTCTCACTGGTGTTGTGTGATGCCATTATTTTTACTGGGGATTCCTATGGATGGGGCATGTTCCTGGGCAAAGTGTTTTGTTGACATCCTTAACCATGAATTCTGCCACTAAGCCAGGTCATATGAATTTCATGAATGTCCAAAAAGCATGTGAATTTATTAGCTCTGCAAACATGTTTTTATGTAAAACTGCGTGTGATTAATCTTTATTTGCCTTTGGGCAGAGATTTAATTTTTTCCTTGTGCACTCACCTTTTGATTGTCTCATTAAGTGAGGGTGGGTTATGTCAAAGCTTTACGGGGGTTCCCCTTTTATTCTTTGAATGTTTTTTGGCTAAAGCCTTGCCATCACATTGTACTGTATTTTTGTACCAGGGTGTAAAATTAAACCTTTTTAAACATAAACATGCAGACAGTGTTTTGTGGTAGAAGGTGTAGCTTTCTTAAGTCTGGTTTTGTTTATGTTGCAGTGGTTATCAATGTTGAATGTCACAGCTGAAAAAGGTTTCTCCTTTTTACCATTACAAAGTCAACAGTTGTTTTTCCATGTAATTACAATTCAGCCATTCTTGGACTGTCTATACTGTTAAGAGCATACCTAGTGTATGTGTTTCAGTGGAGCTGAAAGGCAAAAACAGAGGGGAAAAGATCAGCTTTCTCATCCTGCTGGTAACACTTTTCCCAATGCAGCCCAGGATGCTGTTGGCTTTCTTTACCAGAAGGGATGTTGCTGGCTCAGGGTCAATTTGGTCTCCACCTGGACTCCTACATCCTCCTCTGCAGAGCAGCTTTCCAGTCAGCCTCCAGCCTGCACTGATGCATAGATTATTCCTCCTCAGGTGAAGGACTTTGCATTTCCCTATGTTAAACTTCCTGACAACCCTCTCTCCACCTCTCCAGCCTGTTCAGGTCCTTCTGAATGGCAGCACAACCATCTGGTTATCAACTGCTCTCTCTGGTGTTGTTTCCTCTAGCAGTTTGCTCAGAGTGGACTTTGTCCATTCATCCAGGCTGTTATGAAGATGTTAAAAGTATCAACCCCAGGGGTACTCCACTAGTGATAAGCCCCTTTCAGCCAAGTTCTCCCAGTTTTCAGTCTTCACTGTCTTCCTCCCTGCCCATTTTTTTAGGTGGCATTTCACCACTTTGTCTATGAGGATGCTCTGAGAGGCAGTGACAAAAGCCTTACTGAAGGAAAAAAAAATGGCTCTCCCTTTACTTAACAAATAATCATCAAAAGGAAAAAATCCTGTCTAAAAGGAAAAAAAATCCTGTCCTAAAGGCACTTGCTATGACTTCCCATAACAAAGACAGATAATTTTCTACAGATAATTTTTATAGAGCTCTCTGAGGACACTGGTTAGGGAAAATTGCTGTGTACAATAAACTAAACTTGTCCACTGAGTCCATTTTTACTCTTCAGTATCATAATGAACATTACTTTCCAACAGTCTGCTTCCAAGGGATTTTAGACACCAAAATTCAATTGGGCACTAGAAGACTCAGTGGAAATAATGGGATTATTGCACATTACCATTGCCCTGCTCCACCACTAGAAGTTACTCTACAGGTTTTATCCTGCGCTTCTCATGCAACTTGTCTAATAAATTAACCATGAAATTGAACTCTATAACTATTCTCAAGTTTTATCAGTTTTCAAAAAAAAATAATTCTGTGTAAGTCCTGAAAAGGATCTGTGTTTTGTAAAATTGTCTTTTTTTCCCAGCTGTATCAGTTGACCTAATAAAAAATAGGTCCTGTGTGATGTTCCTTATTTCATTTATATCCTTAGATTGACATGCCTGTAAAAAATTATTGATCCTTTTATTTCACTTGCCACCAGGGGGAGGACTCTGCTTGTTCATCTGGGATATGATTCAACAAATAGTAATTTAAAAAAAAAAACAAAAAACCAAAACAATTTCTGATGCAAAGTAGCAGAGTGCACCTCTGCTGTTTTCCAGGCAGCTCTGCTCTTGTCTCATCTCTGCAGTGAAATTACTGCCTGTGAGATGGATGTCATTGTTCCCAAAGTCTTGCTTTGCAAAATGTTCTTATGTCAGAAGCAACGTGGCCTCAAAGTAATTTTTTTAAAGTTCTTCATCTACAGAGATCTCATTTCAGTGAGAGATGCAGGAAATGTGTTTCATCCTTTATATTTAAAACTCTTCTGATTCAGCATCACTTTCCTCCACCTCCTTTCTGATGCATCCATCCTCCAGTACTTTCTGCTTTCCAGATTTGCTTCCTCTGAAGGAGAAAAGTATTCCATAATCTTTTTTCTTTTGTTATTTGGCTGCTTCCTTTCTAATCCTTTCTACCCTCGGTATATTCAGGCTTGCTGAGCTGATACACCTTCCCCACCCATCTTCCTGCTTGTTCTTTTCTATACCATATTTTTGTGCTCTGTAGCAAGGTGGAGCTTGGCCTTTGCTGTTCACTGGGGTCTCAGTAGAATATGATGTGTGTGCTGCCACAGCTTGATTGCTAAGGCCAGCTGTGTAACAAATGTAAAAGCTGTTTCACATCTCTGAATTGCAGAGTAAACTTACTTTTGATCTGTTACTTACATATTTTTCCCTTTCTGCACGTTAGTTTTAGACCTGGACGTTTCAGTTGGCATTCTCTACACCCTCCTGCTTTTTTAATCTGGATGGGATGATAATGCAGGTTGGCATTTTTATCTGTTCAGAGGGAGATGTCTTGAACCTTCCAGCCAACACTTTATTTATGCATGTTGTGAACCATGCACAGAAGCAACTTCTCAGGATTTAGAGGAGCTGCTTACAGGTCAGTGATTGTTGTAGCTGAGTTTAAAGTGTGTTATACACTGCAGCATCTCAACAGTGCACAGTAACCAAGGCCTCAGATGAGTTTGCCCCCTCAGCTTTGTTTCATGTGCTGTCCACTTGCAATAAACCTGCAGACTTAGACAAATTCTTCAGACACATCCTAGAAATCCACTTGGATTCTCAGCTTCTACTTTTATGGTGATAACACAGCTCAAAGACACTTTAAAATTCTGAGTACAGACCCAGGGAACTGCCAGGTCAAACCAATCTCATGTGAACAAACATGCTGTCAGCTCCCTTTCTCTCAGAAATAACCCACTGAGGGAAAAAAAGCCCAAATTAAAGAGTGACTGGACTGCAGCTCTCACCATCTGGCTGCCTGGGAGCAGGAGTTGTGCACCTAGGGTTGAACAGGCTTTAGGGAAGTGTCAGCTAGAGACTCAGGAAACCTTTCCTTTGCCATGCTTAGCAGCAGGGAGCAAAAGTGCAACAAACAAGAATCCCAGCACAGACAGAACATCCTGTCCATCATCTTGGCATGCTGAGCTCAGGAGTCAGCTACTTCAAAATGCATTTTTGGCCCCATGGCTGTTCTTCTGTAGCCTGTGTCAAATCTTTAATGAGCTTCATCCATAGCCCTCACTAACAGCTTGTGTAATGAGCACCTCTGAAGTGAGATATTATTAAACACGGATGAATGCAAGGTCACATCCTTGGAGGTGATGAAACTTTTTTAAACTTTTGGCAAGAGGAGAGGCATTATGCTGTTTTATTTATTTTCAGTTAACCTAGTATTAAGCCTGGCTGGGTTTGCCCAACCAGGAAAACCACTCCAGGGCTATTTTTTGGCACCTGTGGGTATACGTGGATCACAACTTGACACCTGAGGATGCCCATCAAGAAAGCAATAAAGGTGGAATTACACTGAGCAGAACTCTATCCAGAGAGCAGGATAAAAAGGGGAACTTCACTGCAAGTTTGTGCTCAGGTCAAAGAAAATAAAGCCCAAGGGTGAAGTTTATCTAAAAGGTTGCTGTGTAGGTTGTGGGGCTAACTGGGCAGGAGAGCTTTCTGCCTGGAGGGAACCAGGAAACAATCATAAAGGTCTGTGAAAATGGTGAAAGTCACTTTGTCTCAAAACTATTTGGCATATTACCTCATTCCCCCTTTCTTCCTCCACGAAACAGGTGCTGGTTTGTTAAGCAGTTTAGTCAAATAATCTCAGTTTGCTTTTCCTTTCAGAGTTTGCCTAGCATAAAGGAGTGGCTGCATACAAGTTCCCAGGGCTGCCATTGTCCAGGAAGCACCACTCCTACACCGAGGTGGTGGTGGTTCACTCTGGCAGCACCAGCCTGGTGCCACCACCTCAGGTGTGCCCAGGAGGAGGAATCTCCACTGGCAGCTGGCAGCTGTGACAAATGTCATGGCACAATTTGGTGATGGCTAAATCTGCAGTGGGTTCCTTTGATTAAGGACCAAAAAAAAAAAAAAAAAAAAAAAAAAAGAAAAAACCCCGAAACACTCAAACCACAAAAAAACTAAACAAAAACCAAAGAGAGAGCCCAGATTTCTCAGTTCATAACTACACTGGAAGCAGGGACTGGCTGACCTGTGCCTACAGCATTCCAGGTTCTGACTCAGAACAGCAAGAAAGGCTGTTGCAAACCACCCTGTGCTGGCAGTCATCCCAGGACAGGGCAGAGCAAGCAAGGTGTGGGGAGCAGGCAAGGTACATCCCAGGCACAGGATCACTGAATGGGTAGGTCCTGCCAAAACAATCAAATGTTTCTGAGCTGCTCCAGCACAGGTGTCTCCTCCTCCATTTCCTATGTGCCTGCCATGATGTGGGGGATGAAGGGGAGAAAACTTACCCAGAAATTCTCCCCCCTCAAAAGAGCCTGATCCCATTGCTGCCTCTCCAAGCCAGGGGAAGGGAGAGAAGGTCCACAGGAGCTGCAGGAGGAGCCTGGATAGGGCTGCAGGGCAGGGAAATCTGGACTAAATCTGGGCTCAGGCTGTAGGTAACTGGATGCTGGTTATAGATTGTTTGAATATGAATTAACCCTGATAAAGAGAATGAAATTCACACACATCTTGGGGAACACAGCATGGCCCTTACACTTTTTTTTTAATTCCATAGTGAAGTGAAGAAGCACCTGGGTGAGTGCAACCTCTTCAAATAAGGAGGATTCTGTTTTCTCCTTCCAGCTGGCAAGTTTTCACCTAGCTGCCCTGGATGATGGCTGAAACAGCTGAAACTGCTGCTCTGTGTGCAAACTGTTGTTCTTTGGGATATAATTGTAGCTGTGTATGCCCAGTGCTTATAATGAGCTTACATGACGAGTCTTTTAGACTCAGGGTCATTGGTATTATTACTACGTAGAGCATTGCACATAGCAGACCATCATCCTTGATTTAAGTGCATTGGTTTAGGAATGAGTAAATCAATAAATAAAATCCTGTTTTTAGAAAAGGGGGAACTGAAAAGAGTAAATTGTTTCCTTAGATCAATTGCATTGTGTGAGGATGCAGTAACTTGAATTAGAAACGTTGGGAGAGTAGCAGAGCATGCATATTGTGCCTGATAAATGTGCTCGCATGACTGCTGTGAGAGAGAGATAGATCCACGAGTCAGAAAACAAAATAAAGCATAACATCTGCTCTTCCCTTCCACCTCCGTGGGCTTCTGGGAGTTCTCTCTCATTTGCCCATCTATAAATCAAAAATAATACAGACCGCCCTCACTGGAAATTGTGTAAGCAACTCAGGACCTTGCAATATTAAATCCTGGCAGGGAAGTGCACTAGGACAGCTAACAACATTCACTCTATAAATTACAGAAATGTAGTTAAACAAAATGGTAGACAGAATCACTACAATTTATCCTGTCTCCTTATTACCTGGATGAATCACTTCTTCTCTTGGTTAGCCCTGACTATGGAAGGGCTTCTGTAACGCTCCAGTGCAGCTGGATATAAACCCTGTTTTTTTTCAGGGAAGGCATGAAATCTGGAGAAGTCTTTGGAAATTAGGCTGAACAGTGGCTCTGCACTTGTGGCTGTGGTCATGGGATGTTAGATCAAGGGATCACCAAGTAGATGCCCAAATGAGCCTCAAACCTTAATGTGCCCTTTGGATCAAAAGTGAAGACCACTTGCCTTCCAAGCTGGTGCTTCCCAGGACTGTTGGCTCACAATGCTTTTCTAGACCAAGCATCAGCCAGCAGGCAGAGGAAGAGCTTTATCACCATCACACAATATGGTCTCTGATTTTGAACTTGGGGTCTGTAGGATTTTAAAGCCAAGCAAGTCAGCTGCAGTCCCTTCATCAGACCTCCTTCAGGCGAGAAACTTGGAGAGATCTCAGCCACTGCCTCCTTTGCGATTTTTTTGTCTTCTTATCAGGAGAGATGTAGTCCCTGATGCCACAGCCACCATCAGTAGGCTTCAGAGTTAACAGTTTGACTGAAGTGATTCCAGACATTGCAACAAGAATGGAAAGTTAGGGTCGCACCTGGGACGCCGTTCCCTGCCACCGCGGCTCCCGGAACGCCTGAGGTGAGCCACATCCCCGCCGGCGGAGCACGGGGGCCGAGGGCACGCTCCCGAACCGGGTCGCCGGCGGGCTGAGACCGACGCTTTCCTTCCACGGGCGCCTCGGCGAGCACAGGGCCGGGACACCCCTCATCCCATTCTGCTCGGCTCCAGCCCCGCCGTCCGCACACGGCCCCCGCAGCCCACCCCCTCCCCGGCTCCGCCCCCGGGGCCGCCTCAGGTGCCGCGGGGGGGCGGCTCCCGCCACGCGAGCAGCGGCCGCGGGACCCGTACGGCTTGGTTTCGGTTCGGTTCGATTCGGCTCGGCTCGGCCGCTCCTCCGCCTCAGGTAAGAGCCAGGGAAAGACAGGGAGGGGATGAAGGGGGTGGCTTTTTTCCCGCCTCGTTGCGCGCCGTCGAGGTGCAGCCTTCCCCGTCCAAAGTAACGGCGAGGGGTGGCGGGCGCCGGGGCGTCGTCCCCTCGGGTTGCCGCGGCGGGGCGGGAACCGCGCCCTCACCTCAGCGTCCCCGCCGGGCTCCAAAAAGTCTTCCCGCCCTCCTCCGTGCCAAGCGTCGGGGTTGTCCTCAGGCTCCGCGGGACGGCGGCGGGCGGTGAGAGGTACCCCGGTCCCGAGGAGCCCCCGAGGGCGCTTTGTGCCCCTGAGGAGTGGTGTGAAATGCAGAACCTGAGGAGCGACGGGGAGGGGAAGGTAACAGCAGTTAAAAATGTCAAAAATAACTATCGGCAACGAGAGGTGAAACAATACTGCTTTATCTTTAAAATATATCGTGAGCGGGAAAGGGGCGGGGGGAGGCTGGAGACCGGGGCCTTCCTCGCTGTTTTCCAGCTGGTGTGTAACCTTTGTCAGTTCCTGTCACCCTGGGCGGTTGTTTTCTGCTCAGGGACTCACAGCAGTTGTTAAAAGCAAAAACTGTCGGGAAACGCCGGGGTTTGGTGTCTGTTGTTGCTGTTCTTTGAAGGGGAGAGATCTGGTGCTGGTGCTGCCCGCGCCCAGCCACGACCCGAAGGTTCGCTGGGTTTGGCTTTACAGGTGGAAGAGCGGACTCGCAGGCTGCGTGTCCGTCCCCGCCGCCCCGTTACACAAACGGCTCAGTCGTTGCGATTTAACTCATAAAAAGTACAAACTCTCCCATTTCTCCAGCTTATGCTATACAAAGTAAATACGGTGGGGTTTTTTTGGCCATATGTTCTGAGGCTATACCCTCCACCATCGATGTTCTTCTCTGTGGTTGCCAGCAGTGTCATCTGATGTGCCACGGTAGCATCCTGCTGTGTGGCCACGGGCGATATTGCTGGCACTGCCCACAGGCGTTTGCACCTTTTTTTTTTTTGCCTCCCGAGGTTCTGTCTCCATCCACGCTGCTCTTTCCTTCTCACGGCCTGAGCAGTGGTGTGTTTGTGCAGTGCATCAGGTTGATCTGACCTAAATTAAGTCTAACCTGACCAAAAAAAAAAAAAAAAGGGGGAGGTAATTTTAAGCTGGATTTTTCCCTTGGCTTTAGATAATATAAGACTGTGGCCTCTGAAGCTTAATTCATTTTTCTGTGCACTTCCTCGGTGCCAAGCCTGTTTTCAGCTTCCCTTGTTTTGTTCCTCATCACTTCTGACACAGTGCTGGACTCTGTTGTGGTAATAACAGTTCATGGGCTTTGTAGTAGCCTGGGTAGTTCTGGGTTCAAATAAACCTCTTTTTTTTTTTTTTTTTTTTTTTTTTTTTTTTTTAAGCGGGGCTTTTTCCTCCCTCTGCCTCCTGAGGTAAAAATGTCAGTGGAACCAAAATCTTGATCTGTGTTTTGTACTCAGATCATGGGAGCAGTCATACTGGATTATACTGGGTACAGGACCATATGCTGCCCTATATAAGTGTACAACTATAAAGATTGTATTTCCTGTTATTTGTGCTTGCTCTTCTGGGAAGTGGTTGTGTATGTATTTACTGAGGCCTTGATCTGATTACTGCCTTCAGGGCTGTTTTATCAGGATAATTAGTAGTGTAAGTCAGAATAGGGGCAAATAAACCAATCTTTAAATCAGCTTTCTTTGCAGTTTTGATGAAACTGTGCTGCTCTCTTTGCAGATCTGATAAATCTTTGGGTAACAAATTGAGAAAACTTACAGGTTTTAGGTTTTAGTAACAATAGTTCTTGCCACATCTATGTGTAGCAAAGCAATATATGTAGTGTTCATTAGTATGCTAGATGTCATGTAATAGTCACATTAGTTAACTTGAGTGTGTTTTCAGTTCACTTTTTCTGCTTTAATACGCATGATCTGATGCAGCCCCCGGGCAAAATGGGCAGGTCACAGCATCACATTTCAAGGGTCTTGCATCACCCTGGCTGGTCCTAGTGCCAGAGAAGGACACTCATGTCCACTTAACTCTCCCCATTAAGTTCTTATCTGCTACTGTTTTGGCCTGAGGAGGTAGGGGTTTTTTTCTGAGGCAGTTCTCAATGACTAACATTGAGAAATGTCCTGAACTGGTAATTTCAGGTATGCTTCTTGCTGTAAAAAGTGTCTTGTGCTTAAAATTCTACAGTATTTAGAGGGCTCTTGTATGCTTAGCTTAATGCAGTGTGGTAATAAAAGTGTGCTGTTCAAGACATGGGAATTGTGAGGATATTTGTTCTAATCCCAGTTAGCAGGTGGCTTGCTTTGCAGCATGGACAACATCATAGCACAGAGGCACAAAAGAACTTGCTCACCATAGATTTTCTCCTTAGGGGAGGAGGACAAAAGGCAGCAAATTAAACAAGTTCTGCACAGCAGGGGCATCCTGAATGGTTCTGGTTTACAGGTGGGTACTACAAGACAGCACAGTCACCTGCTTTGGCCAGGACAGCAGCTTGCTTTTACCTGACAATGAAAGGTTTTAAACCTGGTGATGCAGAAAAATCTGTAACTGTCTGTAATCTGTCTCCTGTGCAGGGCTGCCTACCTGAATCTGTGTATGGCCTGACTCTCTCTCCAGATAATATGAGTTTAATTGTGTCCCTGAACTTTTCCTTCTCTCCCACCACCGTGGGAGGGCATGGTGAAGGCTTTCTCCATGGAGAGCTGTATCCCAAGGCAAAACATAGCTGTGCCCTGCCTTCCAGCACCAGGATGCACCAGTGTATACAGATGTATTTCATCTGCTCCTTGGTTCCGTTTACTTTGCTGCCTTCTGAGGTTTTGCATCCACTTACAGGATTTATCTCGTACTTTTATTTGAGATTAATCCAGATAATTTCCCTTCAATAAATTTTAAACTGATGGCTCCAAATATCTGCTGTTATCTTAATATGTCACTAACTCAAGCAGTGGTTTTGGTTTTTTTGAACTCTACAGCCCTTTCCCCTTCACTGGAGGAAGCTCAGACCTTTGCACAGCATTATGCTTGTGGTTAACCTGCCTCCTCATTAGTCTCTTTCATAATATTCTAATTATCCATCTTTATTGTAAACATTGCAATCCTTTTGCTTCTACATTGTACATTCAATGGTGCAACTGCTTTCTGGGTTCATGTACTCTCAGCAAAGTCTCCATCTGTTTCATAGATCTAAATTGGTAACTGCCACTTGCTTGCAATATTTATTAGCAGTTATGTTGATTGCTCATACTGTGTTTTCTGCTTCTGATAAATCTCTCACATTTCTATAACACTCTCTAAGGTCGCAGCCTTATTTCCTTTATAAGATTTATTCTTAGGGCATCCTATATTGGCTGTAAAAAAGAATCCATTACTTGATAGAAATCGGATTCGGGATTTAATTTAATTCAATTCCTGAAAAAGAACAGCAAAAGTTTATTTTTTTCAGGTGACAGAGCACACAAAGTGAGCTTTTAAAACAGAAAATTGACATAGGTGTGTAATCTGTGAGCTAGAATATTTTTATAGAGATGCACTTTTTTGGGGGGGGGGAAAAACCACAAAGTATTAACTCTTTTGAAAAGAAGTTACCTCACATGTCAGTAATGTCTCTTGAGGATGAAGAAATCTTTTGGCTTAGCTACTTTTTGGTTTCCTTCTTAACCACATAACTTGCAGAATAGCTTCCACAGCCTTTTAGCATCTTCAGAGCTGTCTACAATGCTTCTGTCCTGTTTTTCTGGAAGATTCTTAGAACTTGTGATCTATTGGACTTTTGAACAATGTATTGAATGTACCACTATGTACATGGTGGGTTTTTTTTAAACTTCCACCTTTGTTTAGCCTCATTATTTCTGCTCTTACAAAATGAATGTATCTAGTAATCTCTGTTCTTTCCACACTCCTTAGTGCCTATGGATAGCCAGGACTCAAGCAGCTGTGTTTGTGACTGTGCCCCTTCTCTTGTTGCCTGCTGTTAACACTTATTCCTTCTAGACTGATAATTGTTAACTTTTTTTTTTTTCCCTCAGTTTTTTTCTGTTGGCTGAGCTTTGAGCAGTGAAACTCAGGAACAGTAAAATGGAAGTAAGAAAAAAGAAGTTTGGACTCTGCAATAAAAGGATGGTTTAACATGGGTAGCTCTGTAAGGCAGAGTATGTCAGAGAAGCAGCAGAGGCTGAAATGCTGAGCACACACACAAAACAAGGTTGGACCCAACCTGGAGATTGTGCTGCTGTGAGATCTGTAACTCTCTAGAAATACAGAGGGGCAGTTTCAACCAATCTTCTCATCTGCCTGATAAAAGAAATCTGCATATTCTAGGGGATGATAATGAAGCAGTTAAATGGTTACATTTACATTGCCACTGGTTCTCTATAATGCAAATCATGTGCAGTAAATTTCAGTTTTGCCTTTAAAAATACAGTGACAAATAGTAAATGTTTTTACCTGCAGAAATGCACAGAACTTGTAGCATAAAGAGTACACAGGTTCATAACAAGTTGAAAATGCAGATATGTCTTAGTGTGTAGTTTGAAGTATGGTTCCATGAAACTTGCAGAACTTATGAAACCCTTCTTTAGTTTATAGCCAAAGCCATAAGGGCTGGCAGCACTTGAAGCCAATGTTGTGTTTTTTTCTGGAAATAAATGGGTGGTGAGATATACCAGTGGTTTTCCAGCCAGCTCACTCAGCTTCAGACTTTTCATGTACTGCTTTTCACTGTTATCTGTAAGCAGTAAACACTGTAGAACAGGGCCAGCAGTGACCACTTTTAGTGACTTGTAAGAGCAGCAACACTTTGATGGTTTGTGTTTCACTACAAAACAGTTTGATTCATCACCATTCTGTTGGTCACAAATTAAAGAGCAGATCTGTGTGGGGCCTTCTGGATGGTTCACTTCAGTGAGTACTGAAAGAGCAAAGGCTGTTTCCCTTGGAAGTGTCTTAGGGTGATAACCTTCTTCTTTTTAAACTTCATTTGACCAAAATAGAAAATAAAGGCAGGAGAGCCACCTTGACTGAGGAACTTACTCCTTGGTGGCCAATAATCTCTGATTAAGATTTTATTGCTTTAGGGCTTTTGTAGCATCCTCCTCCTATGTGGTTTCTCCGTCTAATAAAAGATGTGCTCACACTGCAGGCTTTTTCCTCTACAGGGAAGTAATAGGTTATCTCATAGCTACATAACTGCCTATTCTCACAAAATGGGATGGAAGTGGATATATTTGAGACCTTTTTTCCCCTTGCTGAAGTGTATGGGGAAAAGAGGTTGGTAATATTAATAGGGTATTAGGTACAAAGGTTGGCTACCCAGTCAAAGAACTAAAAGATGCAAGGTCTCATACTGAAGTGTCTGATTGCCAGCTTGTTTTCCTGTGTGATGGTTTTTTTGTAGTGTTTGCCTGTATAGGTATTTTCTTGAGGATTATTCCAGGGCAGTCAAAATGAAACCAGCCATGAGCCTCCCTTTTTGCACCCTGCGTGCCAGTTGTATTTGACTTGGTCTTCTGTACCAAAGCCCTGGTTAGTGTGCATGTCCTTGGAAAGCAGCAGAGATACTGCTGCATTTGGAGTCATCCTAAGCAAAGAGTGTTTGTAGCTGTGTCCCCAGAGAGCAGGGAGTTGCACTGCCAGCTGGACACCCTTTCACCAAGGAGGGAAGAAAACCCTCTGGGAGCCACAGCTGCATGAGCTGTTCTGATGCCTGTTAGGGGAGCTGCCTGACATCAGCAGGTTGTTGCCTTTTCCCTCTGATGCTGAACCTCCACCAGGTGTGGAGGGTCTTCAGGTGCTGTGAATTTGTGGGCCTTGCCCTCAGTAGCATAGCAACTGCAATCAGTTCCCACTACTGGGTCCCCTCCACTTGGCTCACTCAGCTGAACCAACTTATAAACAGCCTTGAAAAACAGGAGAAGTTGTAGGAGGATTTATTTTAAACTGGGACCTCTCTGTTCTCTGAACCAGCTCTCTGCGTGGTCTTGGGGACTAGGGAGTGCTTGAAGTAGGGGTCAGACAAGTGGGGAAGAAGAGTGGTGAGGAGAATTGGGAGAATGCCCTGCTGGTTCCTGGCTTCAGAATTCAAGCACAAATTGAAGGGCAGCCCTGTCAACACTTTCAGCACCAAACGCTGGTGGAGTGCAGCTTCAACTAATGATCTGCAATCAGAGGGAGCAATCAGCACTTAAGTCCTTTCAGTTTCACTCTATTGACTGGAGGGAGAGGAAAGGGAAAAGTAAATTTTAAGCGAGGGGATGGAATTTTCTGCCAAATGTGTGTGCTCCAGCTCTGCCTCTAATGATGGCAGGAGCCGTCCTGCAGCACCTCCAGCTCAGCACAGTGGCACAGGCAGACCAGCGACTCTTGTGCTTCTATGACAACAGCCCCGCTCTCTCTGCAAGTATCATTTGATCTTATTTTCTGCATTGTGCCTCTAACAAAGCTGCTCTAGCTGGAAGCATCCTGTAATTGCCTCTTTTTTTTTTTAACTGGGATGCAAAAGTCGCAGTTGTAGCCATGCACACTTTTGATTGTGGCAATCTAGGGGGGTCAATGGAAGCAGCAGTGTTTCATTTAAAAGATCATCTTGGAGTGTGTGGGTGGATATTCTGCCAAGTCAGGGTTAGAAAGAAGATATTGATTCCTGTATGATTAGGGGAATACTTCTTTGTTAAAGGTCTGCCTCTCAGTCTTTAAATGACCAGCCCTCAAGTGATGAGGGCATCTCACTTTTTTCAAGCCTCTGTGAGTGAAATGGAGTAGAGATTTTAATATTTTTTTTTCCTCTTTAGCAAGCTCATGTGTGTTCTCATTGGCACCTGTGGAAGTTTTTTATATGTATGAGGAAGATAAATTACTTAAATAAGTTCTTGCTGTGTTCCATGTTGGTGATAGTGTGAATTAACTAATCCTCTGGATTCATCATTTCTGCAGCTGAGATTTCTAATATTTGATCTGAGGCAGTGAGTACATTGGTCTGAGTGTGTGCCTGGAAGTCAGCTGGATGTCAAATTCTTTGTTTTAGAAATTCCTCTTAAGAACCACAAGCCATAGTTAGAGCCCTTTTTTGATACACTGGTGAAAAGAAAATTTGTACCTGAGTTTCCTGGAGTGCTTGTAAAGGACTGTCATCTCAATGAATGAGTTCAGAAGAGTGTGTATCAGAATTGTATTGTGTCCTACAGAGAGTCATTTCTGGGAAGATTTTCCTGCATTCAGTGCAGCTGTTGACTCTTGAGCTAATGACAAAGTTCTTCAGAAACTGCTCTTGTTGAAGCAGTCTGTGAACAAAATATCTGCTGCACCAGCCCTTTTCTCTCTGAGAAAGTTGCATGTGTTTAATCAGAGATAACCTTGTCATTTGTGCTTTACTGAAGTTTCATTTACTAAAGTTTCAAATGGGTTGGCTTTGGTTTGTTTCCCCTTGGTTGGGAATGTAAGTTAAATTGTCATCCCAGCTTGAACTGCCTTTAGACAGCATTTTTGTTTATAGCTGTTAAGCTACAGTGAGTTTTGAGCTGTTTTGTTTTGGCTTTTTTGTTTTTTTGTTTTGTTTGTGTTTAATTGAGTAAAATCCTCTGCTGATGAGACTTGCTAAGAAGGAAAGTATTTGGGGCACATGGTCAGAGGTGACATTGATGGGAGTTTTGTTCCTAAATATGCCCATGAATCTGAGTTGAGGGGGAAATTAACTTACTTCTTTGGATGTCAGGTAAAGAAGAGACTTTGGTTTCTAGTCAGTGCTTTCTGGCTGCACACAAGTAGCAGATGTCCTAGTTTAGATGAATAGCTGCTAATCAGACCCTGTGCTGTCATTGCCCCAGTTAGCACAACCCCCTGACTGGTTATGAGGAGCTGAAACCTTTGCTTGTTTGATGGGGGTTAAATTTTGAAACAGCATTATAGATTAAAAGTGTGGTGTATCTGTTAAAAGGTGAATTTTCCTTTTTCTCTTCTCTAATAATTTGGTCTGTGTAGTTGTCTTCCACTCTGTACAGAGATGAAAAGTCAGGGCCTTGCTTTCTCCCATGGAGTGTCTGAGCTGCATACATTAAAGCAGCCAGTGCTGCTCAGTGAGTTCCACCTGTTTTGATATTTCAGACTCTGCAGCTGGTTTTTGTTTCTGAATCCAACACAGGAGTCACAAGAGAAGGAGAAATCTCTGAGGTTGCATCTTCCTTCCTCCCCACTCCACAAACATCCCCAACTCTTACATCTCCAAAATAAAAAGAGATAATTTATCCATTCCAAGTGCTGCCTGCAGCCCTGCTCAGCCCTCATGTTTTATGCAGGTGCTGTTTATTTTAATTGCAGTCTTGAGAGCAGATAGGTATTGGATGAATTCAAAGTTTTCAGCTGAAATTCCCAGTGTTTCATCTTCTCCTGATTTTTTTTTTTTTTTCCCCTCTTCTATGAATGTGGAGGACAGAACTTTTCGAAGGATAAAATGGTGGTGATGGATGTGCTAGAAATGCATTCTTTTTCCCTAGAAGTCATAAAGGAATTACTAAAGTTTACCTGCCTTGGAGGGTGCTTAATGAGTTCCCCAGTTGGATGCACCATCAAATATTTCAGTTCTTGGTTGCAGTTCTCCAGTTTATTGGAGCAACAGTCATGGCACCTTGCCACAGGAGTAAAGAATGCTGTTTCCCCACTAGGATTTGGACAATCTGCAATAGCCATCTGTTATTCTTTTAAATACAAAGCAGTGCAACAAGTGTATTTTTTTGGGTTTGGAAATCTTACCAGGACAGGTGAATAACAAATTTAAATATGGGTTTTAAAAGAAGTTTTTAAGGTGTCTTCCTCTTTATTCAGCAGATACTACATATGTATATAGTGTATGTTATATATATCAGATTATGATATTAGAAGCAAGATAAGCTAAACATATGGTGCACAATTAAGGAAAACAAATGCTGAACTGCTCTTAAATCTGTTCTTTTTCCATGTTTGTCATTTTCTCAGATGGCTTCAGTAACAGATGCCAGATACAGGCAAAAAGATACTTCAGATCAAAATTTTGATTACATGTTCAAACTCCTGATCATTGGCAACAGCAGCGTGGGTAAAACATCCTTCCTCTTCAGATATGCTGATGACACTTTCACACAAGCCTTCGTTAGCACAGTAGGAATTGACTTCAAAGTGAAAACAGTTTATAGGAATGACAAGAGGGTGAAACTGCAGATTTGGGTAAGTGCCAGCATTTTCAAAAATGGTTTTTATTAATCCCAGCAAAGATACGATGGTAAAAAAATATCTTGTTTGGAGGCAGATTTATGGATTAATATAGATTTTGATTGTTCCTCAGTTTTGTGAGGTTGGACTGTTTGTGTTCTCTTTGTATTGCTGTCTTGCCCAACTGGTGGGACTCCTGATATGATCTTAAGCATCTGCTCTGTGTTCTCAGTGTACTATTAAACTTGCTACAAACCCACAGCAGGTCTGGACCCCTTTAGTAGTGTTTTTTAAGAGAACACCAGTCTGTGAAGTGAGTGCTCAGTGAGTGACCCCTACACATATTAGCTTCTGTCCTTCAAGTAAGACTCTTGTATCTTCCTGCATCTCACATAACCTGCTGAGCAGCACCAAGCCAGCTCTATGCTTCTATCCAGGTATGCTTCAGACCATCTCTACTGACACTACTTCTTGATAAACCAAATAGGAAACTTGTGCAGGTAAGCTGTAGACTCCCTCTGCTCAAACACCCAGTCATGGGATGTTTTCTGTCCTGTTGAGGAACAACATCCTCATCTAGTTTTAAAAAAAAAAAAAAAAAAAAGTTCCTGAGATGCAGAGTAGCAGACAAGGGCCAAGAAAAAGTTGTCAGTAGCTCACGATCTTCCTTTTTATGCAAAGCAATGTTTTCTTTTGTTCTGCTTGCTGGCAAATGGCTATGGAGTTTATCTGGATGGTGTTTAAACTGCCTGTGTCCCAGTGAATTAGGCTGTTTGGAAAAAGCCAGGCTCAGATTGCCTTGTTTTAAAGTACAACAAGACTAACTGCAATTCCAGTTAGCAGGTTTCTTCTCTGTTTTGCATAAAAATACCTCAAATAGGAGGTATTTAGTTAATATTATCTTAAGCAATTTCAGAAGAGTTAGCTTACCTAACTCAAAGTAGCTGCCTACTTAGTGGTTTCTCCTACAAGTTAAGCTTAAAGTTCAAACTTGGAGTTTCAACTCAGATCCTGCCCCAGCTAGGAGCACAGGCTCCTGATTGATCTATATGCCCTCAGTTTATAGTTAAGATTTAATTATTGAATTTAAATGTAGTATTAAGGTAATCACAGTTTTAAAATTTGTTATGATGATCTTGAGTTAGTGAGAATCTAAATTTTAGCTGCAGCAATATGATTTTATTTCTGTGTTTTTCAGTGTAAGGTACAGCAAATTACTTGATAAAAGATACTTTTCATATAGCAAAATTCTGGCATTTCATGTAATGTTGAGGGCCTGACATGAAACTGATTTACTTTAACGTTTAGGTGAGAGGAATACTTCAGGCCCTATAAGTAACAAAAGATTATTTCCATCTAGTTTGTCTTTGTTGATCCTGGAATGAGAAATTCTTTAAGTTGTGTAGAAGCAAGACAGAAAGGACCATTAGAGAAATGTAATTTTTTTTCCAAAGATACTTGGATTAAAATGGACTAAGCAATAATCTTAATTAAATATGTATGACAGCTTTTTTGGGGGCAAATTATTTGACTAACCTGAAACTTCTTATGAAAAAATATGTCAGATGGATTCCTCACAAGGTGGAGGACCGGCAGTATTGAGGTTATCAACAATACCGTTGATTTTAAATTTATTTTCCATGGTTTCATGGAAGTGTTTGGCAGTTCCTGGAGTCACTCATGTTATTTTCTTCTCTCTTTCTGTGCACCTTGCATGGATCCCTGATGTGAGTCATGGTCTAAGGACCTTAATGAAAATATTAAGTGTTTACCTCTATAAACTGCTGCCTGTTCTGAGACTCAACTTCTAATTTCAGTGTATTCTCTAGGATGCATGTAGTTATAGTGGGGTTGTTAGCATATCAAAATTATGTGTTCTTCTGTAGGAAGGAAGAGTTTTCTACCAATCTGTCTTCCAGTTACTTCTTAAAGTTATTTACAGCTGCTATTGAGTTTCTGTGAGTGTGGGACCCTGTGCCCTTATTGAACACTTTGCTCTTATTACAGCAATGTTGACTTTTTTTTTGCAATTATGCTCCCCCTAAGATTGATTTTAAGTCTTACCCGAATCAGGTCTAGTGTGAAGCCAAGTGAAGAAGGAGAGGGTTCAAGTGTTTAAATGAACCACTTCAAATGTCTTTATAAAAACCAGAGAGAAGCACTTCTAGGAACCTCTCATGTTCTCTGCTCCACAGAGCCAGAGTTCTTCCAGTTCATGGGTGCTTGTGGAGCTCTGAAGTGGGTGCAGCTGAGGCAGGACTGGAGGTGCTCAGAGGTTGTGTGCAAATAACCTTGGTTTGGGTCCTACAAAACTCCAGGTTGTGCTGTGATCCAGAGATCAGTGATCATTGGGACTTTCTGCACTGACCTTTGCTGTCTTCCAACAGAAGAGCAGAATATTTGGATATGGGATCCCAGCTACAAAGAGCTCCTTGGGTTTTCTTAAAGCTAAGGAAAAAAAAAAATCACACAACTTCAAGTGCCAAGCAGCTGCATGTAAAGACTGAGAGTGTGTTGCTGTGCCAGTGAACATCTTTCTGCCTTGTCTCCTGGCTGGTATCTCCAGCAGAAAGTGGTGACCATTTTAACCCAGAGATCTAGCTTTTCTGAGTTTGAGGAACTCTGGATTTGGTGAGTCAGGTTTTGATAAGCTTTGATAAGTCAGGTTTAATGGTCAAAAAATGCTGCTCTGTTCAATTTTGATGTCACTAGTGGGCCCCTTGCTTTGGTGACATCAAAAACCTCCATCACCCAAACTGATACTTTAACAAGATTCTGAAGGGTTTTGCTAGTGACCTAGCAGTCTGGGAAATGACCTGCTTTGAAAAGACTTGAAAAGAGTAGCTTTTTCTCTTGAATTCAAGAGGAATGGGACACAGCAAAGATAGTAATGGTGTTTTTACAGTAGAATGGTAGTTCTGCTGCTAGAGAAGAAAAGAGTTAAATCATCCAGAGAGGGGTTATGTGAGATCATGTTTTGTGGGTTTCCTTGTGCATTAAAGAACTCCAAGATCAGTTGACTGTGTTTTAATTTCAAGTCTTTTCTGTCTTGTTTAGTAATAGTGCTTTTATGTAAATCAAATAACATTTACTGAGAAACTTTGTTTTGTAGCTGGATGGGGTTTGGTACCTTAAGCATTTCTCATTTCAAACATTACTTATGTAAGTATATTAATATATTATGTAGGTATTCTAATATTTACATGAATGTAATTCTTGAATTAGATTTTTTATGCCACTGACATCTGTAATAATGCTTTCATATAAAGCATGTCCCTTATGATAATAAGTATATTATCATATTTGTAAGATGCTGATTTATAATATCTCTCTTCATGTGGGGTGTACATGTGAATTATTTCTTTCTTGACCAACAGCTCTGTATTCCCAGAGTTGCTAATTACTGAAGGAAAGCTATTACATTTTCAGCTAGGTATGTTTTTAATTATAAAGAAATCTCAAAGGTAACATTATTTTATTCCTAGCAAATGGATGCAGTTAACACTCAGTGCAGTGTTCAGGTTGCCTAGCAGCTAGAGATGGCCACTTTGTCCAGATCCAGCTGGAAGCAGGGTGAATGAATGAAAGTGATTTTGGTTTTAGGTGAGAGCAACAGTGAGATTTCTTTTATTCCTCCTTCTGTGCATTTCTCTTGGTGACAAGTAGGAATGGTGGTAAGTGGTGATAAAAGCAGAACTCCTGAGCAATGTAGTGTTGAGGTTAACTGCTGAGGGCCTCACTCTGGTCCTTCACACTGGCCCAGTGTAGGTTAATTCCATGAGCTCTGTGGATAGTAGCATGGATTTACTGATGGAAAATCATTGGCAATGTTTAGTTCAAAGCACTTGCACACCACAAAATATGTGCTTTGTGTGAAGAATTTCATTACACTTCTACTACACTTTTGTACAGCACCCTACACAATGGAGTCTCTTTTGTTGCATATACTTTAAGTGTATATGTGAATAATAATAAACATAGTTAAATACAGGGTTGGGCAGCTGATGAAACTACTTTCAACCTCTTTCTTCAAAGGCAAGTAGGGATTAAATTTAAATATTTACTTGAAGGCAAAATTAATATGATGTTTATATGGAGGCAGCATATTTAGACTGCAGTATGATTTTTCATTTAAGGTGCTGTTTATCAGATTTAGACTTCTAGGATGAGCATAGCTTTTTCTTTCCCATGAACAAAAATGTTTCTGCTTAACTGCTGAAACCTGTAGGGGTCTGAGATTATCTGTAGTGGATGTCTGAAATGTGCTACAGCTTTTGGGCACAGCTGGGAACAGTGTGCAAAGCAACATCACTCTGCTTTTGTGGGAGGAATCTTTACAAACAGAAATATGACAACTGCTAATTATGCTGAATGGCAGTTACCATTACAAACCAATTACAAGTGTAAACCAAAATAAAACCTAAGCTGCATAGCTGTCCAGAAGGCACAAAATCTTTTTTTTTTTTTTTATTGATTGTCTCCTGCACCACAGGATACTACTGTGTGGATCACCTCATAGGAAAGAGATTCAAAGCAGCAGCACTGGTAACTAAGTTAATTCTTTCATTTAAAGGAGGTAAAATTAGAACACTACTATCATACTTGATTGTAAATTTTAATGTTAATTGCACACTTAACCAAAAGCTAATTATGCATTTCAGATGAGAGAACCATCTATTCCCCTGGCATCCCATTCCCATCATGTTGCAAAGTTCCTTATCATCATTGACTTTAAACTTGAATGCTTTGCACCAAACTTGCTTCTAAAAAAAGAGGTAATAAGTGCTCTGCAATTTGATATAGAGATGCAATAGCAATAGATATCTCCAAAGATCTAATGGGCCTCATTATAGTCATTAGATTTACAGCTGTTGTGAAATCCTCTGATTTGCTGTTTAGACAAAAGAACTAAAATAGTCATGATAGTGAAAAGAGCAGGTTGGTCCTTGTAGGAGAGGCAATAATTTCATCTTATGGGCAGCATTGAGGGCTCCCTGGGTTCCAGGAATAAAAATCATGTGTGAATGGATGTAAAGGACTTGTTCTGATGTTAAAACACAATGCAGAATATTTCACTGGAGAAGAGATACAATAACATTGTACCAGTTCAAAGGTCTTGGTTGTATCTCAAGTAAAAATACTCCTGCTTTGGGAAGAGCTTGATGCTTGAGCCACTCTCAGTGGTATTTGGAGATCAGAGTTGCAAGAGTGATACAAGGGAGAAAAATAGCTTAAAAATTAAATCCTGTGTGGTTAGTTATCCCACTCATTATTAAATTTATAAGCTTGCTGAGCAGGACACTCCTGTGTTTGCAGTGAAACAGCTGGCACGGAAGGTTCATTTCTGTTTATAGTTAATCACCTCAATCCCATTGTTATCTCATTATTATTCTACAGTGGAGGCTGAATTCAACTTCAGCCTAAGCTCTGTTACTGCTGGAGTTATTCAATATTCAATATACAATATTAGGTTTACTCTCACAGCAAGGTGTTGTATCTCATGTCCTGCAGAGTTACTGGGTATATGGAGCATTTGCCCTTGTTTTGTGCATTTTAGTAAAAGGAAAGAAGTTAGAATATTGCATTCAGAGGTGCCAGCCTGTATCATGAGGAATGTTGAGTGCATTTGTGTTAATGAAGAGCTACTGATAGTTCAAAGGTCTGTACCTTTCCTAGAGGAAATGAGCCAATGTTAACTTGTGAAGTAGAGGAAAAGCTGTACAGGGGAAATTTCAAGGGAAGTTCTTCAGCTGATGTAGTAAGCTTTGAAAGAACAAAGGGCCTCCTGATATTTTGCATTTAATGTGGGTTTTTTTCAGCAGAAATCCAGATAGATATTTAGTAATCATTTTACATAAGATAAACTTCAAAATGTTGCTTTGTTGTCCTTGTCTTAGCAGAATCACCCACCCTATGATTTTCTTTCACAAGAATAATATAGAATAAACTATGTGTATTCTGTATTTAAATATGCTTGGTTACACTGTGGTCAGTTATGAGATGATACAGTGGGTGGAATTTAGGAGTTCTATTGCTGTTTTTCTCCAGTGGGCACTCACTTAAACTGTCACAAATTTTTGTCAGATGAGAAAATATAACTATTTGTTGGGCTTATTCACACTTATGGCTTTCATGCATTGTGTTGTCTGTTGCAGCATCATGTTTTTGCAACACTTAGGAGCTGCTGGTCCCAAGTGTTTTACCTACCTCACACATAGCATCCTGTGCTTCTGTTGTTCACTTGCATCATGTTCAAAAAATCCTCTAGTTTTGCTAATTCTGGGTCATGTGATTTCTTTGCTAATTGTGTATTAGGATAGAACAGGAGATGGAAAGAGTGTCTGAAACTTGGGGTGGGGGTAAGAGGTGTATGGAGCAGAGCACTGCACAATGTTATGAGCCGCTGTGCTTCATTAGCTGAAATAACTTTGTGTGGTGTAAAATTCAAGTGATGAAACTTTTTGTATTGCTTAGAGAAGGTTCAGTGGTGGTGTTTCCTCAGCCAGACAAACTGATACAGACGTTTTGACTGGTGCTGGAGGGGTAAAGTCAAGTAGAGTGGTGGGTGTAGATGTGTCTGCACATCAGCTGATACCTATCAAGTGTTACTCTCTCCCTGCTTTTCCTGTAGCCAGTGTGACAACAGAGAACACACAGGGAATCTGTGTTTAGGATTTTTACTAGGCAAGATATCCACCCTAATGCTGCTGTAGTTTTTGCATGTGCTTACTCAAAGATCCACCTGCTGCTTCCTCTCCTCTGGTCCCTCCATGGGTGATAAGGCTGTGGCAATTCTGAAGTCACCAAGCACTGGAGTGCCATGGTAACTGCATCCTGCTCTGCTGGCTGCCAGCAGGCACTGAGCCATTCCCAGTTCTGAAGGGAAGTGCTCTGAGTGCCAAATCATGGTAGACTGCCATGAGTCAGATTTTATAAGTCCATGGAAGTATCTTTTTTTATATATATGTGTCTATATATATATTTAGAGGGAAGGAAGTGAAATAAACCACATTAAATATATCTTGGATTTTATTTTTTACTCTAAAACTGTCCTATTAAAAGTCTAAGAAATGCACTCCTATTGGAAATACCACCACTGCTTCATTGCTGTATATTTTTAGCCTTACATTGTACACATTTCTGTAAGGCTATAATGCTTTTTCTATGGTTTACTCTTGGCTCAGTGGTGTGCACTCTGGTCTGCCCTTGGTGAAATCAGACAGCACTGTTGTAAGCACTTCAGCATTAACTGTAAGGGTAGTTCTTGCAAGATGACTGTTGTAACAAAATTTGAAATAATGGAGCTGTGCTAAGAGTGAACAAAAAGGCCTGGGGAAAGAAGAGGAAGTCAGTTTACTTGTTTCCTTTTTAGAGAAGAAATATTCAGACTAGAAGATAGCATGCTGCTGCATCAATTGCACAGAATAACAACCCAGGAAATTTACAGCCCAGCAAGGCAAGTTAAGGAATGCATTTTCTACATCTCTTGCTAAGAGCAGAATGATGGCCCTTAACCTTTACACTGCTCTTAGCCTCTCTCAGCCCTTGCTGGGCTGTAGAACTTCCAAAACTGTGGAAAAAAAATCAGGCTTCACCCTCTTGTGTGTGTGTGTGTGTGGCTTCTAAAAGAGCTACTGCAAGTGCCCTCGTGCCACTGTGAGTCACATGTGTTCTGCTGAAATCCATCTGCTTAATAAAGTAGTGGTTCAAAATAGTCTCTCAAAGGGAGATGCTGAGCGACTTTTTCAGTCATGACTCATTGGATCTCCATTATTTTAAATTAAAAGGTTCCCAAGACATGTTAATTTTAAGATCTCATCCACTGAATTCCTGATTAATAACATAATAATGTTAATTTGATAGTGTGTCAAGGCTTGAGGGATCTGTATAAGTGGTGTTCTCTTTCCAGAAAAGGAAGGATGGTTTGTTTTTTACCTGAGGTAGACTTCCACATATCCAGGTTTGGAACTAGGGACCTCTTCCAGATCATGGGTTTGCAGAGTGCAGAGCTCCTGTGGATCTGCAAAAGAAGGGACAGGGGGTTGTAAGAATGAAATCTGTCTCAGTGCTGTAAAATCCTACACAATTAACACCACTTGGTATCACTGACCTCTTTGTTCACTTTGAGTAATGAATGGAACAGAAAATTGTGTTTATTTTATTGAGCGATGAAAAAGAAAACTCTGCTTCTTTTACTGCACAATCATTGCCAAAAATAGCACCTGACTATGTTTTCTTTGGCCTTTTTTTTTTTTTTTTTTTTTTTTTTTTTTATTATTTTACTATATTAAACGCAATAATTTTCGCCTTCGGATTTCTTTCCATCTTTGTGCCCTGAAGCTTCAAACACCAAATTTTGTGAGTCATATAAATGTTCTGAGACATCAAATTAAGTAGAAACTGGAGAATGAGTTCTCTAAAGGTTGTGAATGCTGCTGACGTCAATCTCAGATTGAAATAAGAAAGAAGATATAGCTGGCAGATCCTGTGAGCAAAACTGTAAGGGCACTTATGCTAATTCTGTTGTTGGAGCAGAAACTGTGTTTTTTATAAATGAAGGCAACAGTCCCAACTGAAGATTTAACAGGCATTCATCTCAGTAACTAGATGATCTTGAGCTTTCATACTTTACGCTGAAATTTGCCTTCAGCAGATTCAAATGAAATTGCTTGGAAGTGACTGAAATGAATGGCAGATGCTCTCTGCTTTTCCAGCTTAGGAAACAGCTGAGTTTTCCAGCTCTACTTCTGCAAAATTCATCCTTCAAAGTAGCATCGCAAAGTATTTTTTTTTCTGTAAATTAACAGGGGACTATCCATCTAGAGATTTTTTTTCCTTGACTATCTGTGGGAGAGAACTGACTTTTGCAAGTAGCTAAGAGTAATGCAAGTCAATATGTTTTAAGAATTGTTTTGGAACATTAAAAGATTTGTGTATCTGTATTGATTTGATGCTGTTGAAACTTCCTGTAGATGCAGTGAGAGAAGTGCAAAAAGTGAGTGAAGGAAAAGAATGTTTTCCTTGTGGAAACCACAAGGAGGTTATTTGCTATTAGATGATCAGGGCAGAATGCTTTTATCTGTGTGCATGCTTTGGCTTTATCGAATATGATGCTTCAAAACTGGCAGATAAAGTGATAAGCTTGTTGATTACTTTATCCTTCCTCCATTCAGGAAGTTCACTGCATCTAGCTGTTAATTAATAGTGCTGCAGTGATCACTCTCAGTCTAGCTGTGTTTGGATGCTTCCACGGGTGAGACAGGAGTTGAAGGTGTTCAGACTTCTGTAAAATCAAACTCTTGTTTTGGAGAAGAGCTTACAGCAGCAGATACAACAGTGTCATGTTCAGAGAGACCAATGTGAAATGAAGAGAGCCCCAAGGTACTGAAGGAGAAGGTAATCTGATTGAGGTTAACTAGGTCAGGACAGCAAAGTGACCATCAGGCCACCTGTATGGCCATGCTCAGGTGAATTCTGAGAAGACCTTTTGACAGATTCCTGTGAGAACTCAGCTTACAAATCAGTGCCATAGCATCTGCATGAAATGTCAGTCTCAAGACCAGCATGAAAATAAACAGAAAATGCTGCTACCAATTTAGAGATCAAATATAGTCTGGATTTACCTCAGCTATCCAGTAGGAGCTCAGTAGGGAAGTAATGAAGAGCTGGCTACTCAGTGCAAAATCTGCTTTTGCTTTGAAGCTGACAAGAGTGCAAGGAAGAGGTTGTGGTTTTTGAAGCCTGTGAATAAAAACCCCAAAGAGGAACAGCCCCAGGAGCAGGTGCTGCTCCCAGGGAACATGCTGGGGGGACCAGTGAGAGCCCATCCCAGGGAATTGGGTGTTTGTAGTCTCCAGCCACAGGCTCCTGCTGGGATTGCACCAAACACCCTCAGTTTTCAGTCTTCCTTCTGCCTCCTTGGTTACCATTGAAAAGGAGGCAATGGTGACAGATAATTTGGCTGAAGATTTGTTAGCCAGTGGGCTATGAGGCAACTTGCCTGATGTGTGTGATGACAGTGGATTTCCAAGGCTTCAGACCAAGAATGATCACAGAATGTCTTGTAGTCACAATATACAGTTTTACATAGTGAGAGAGGGACCTTTGAGGGTGAGGTCCTTTAAATTACACCAGTAGGGTTAAGAAAAAAATTAAATTGAGAGCATGGTGTCATAAAAAGAGTCTGTGGAATTTGCCTGATGCTACGTGTTTGGCTGTACAGGCAAGGGAGGAGGGGAGGTTTCAGTACAATTTGATTTGTTGGTGATTTGCTTCTAAGTTAGGAAGATGTTTCTTCTGCTGGTAAAGTTTTACCTAATTGTACTTCATTGCAATTTTAATATCAGTGCTAGAAACACTGATTTCTGATCACTGTTGGATCAGTGCATCACTCACAGGGCCAGAGGCCTATGCTGAAATCTCCTGAGTTGCCCCTGAGGTGGGTTGGCTGGTATTACACAACCCCATGGTGAATCCAGTTCCATAGCTGCTGTTTCTGGTTAACTAGCATAAAAATTAATATCTGCTGAATTGGTGCTTATCAGAACTCATAAATAACACTTCTGCCTCTGGCCATGACACTCTATTATGTTTCTCATTCCTAAGCCTCTTAGAGGTTTAGCATTTATGAATCTCTTATAATGCTGTTTGCTTGACACATCTAGTTAGGCACATGGCAGTGATCTGTTGAGAGAAAAACAAAGTCATCTCCTTGAGGACAAATTGAGGAGTGTGGAGATGCAAGCAGAAGTTTCCTGCTGTTCAAAATCAAGCAAGAACAAGGCCATTAAAATAACTGAAATGGATTTAATAGAAGAGCAGTCTATACATCCAGGCAGCTTCAGGGCTTTGTGATCCATTGGAGCAGAGAGGCTGAGTGGTCTGTAAGGGTGGTTTGGCCCCCAACCAGTGCCTTCAGGCTGTGGGAGTTTCCTGGTGGTGTCTGACCTTACTCTGGGCTTTGATTCCAGAGCTAAACTGTGGGATAAAAAGCAAAGACAGATCAGCAAAGGGCTGTGAGCAAAGGGGAGGGTCCAGCAGGGAGCAGGGACTTGGGGTGGTGATTCCTGCATCCCCATGGAGTGCTCAGGGATCATCTGCCTGGCCAGGTGCATCTCCAGCATCAGCTCTTCCAGTCTCAGGTACCTTTCTGCAGTGCCTTCACAGATGAAGGGTCCAAAGCACTCTTGGCATGCAAATGGTGTTAAGGAGTTGGTATTGTAAGCAGGTGCATTCCAGCCTGGCATACCTTGAAAATTTGACAGCAGCCAGATGTTTAACTAGGCAGAGGAAGTGATGACTCTAAATACCATCATATAAATCTTCCAAATGCTCATGAAGCTGAGACTGCAGATACAGCTTCTGAATTGTGATTTCTCAGAGAACCTGTTTGGTCAGAATAATCTGTCTTTAACCCTTGGTTGGATCCAGCATGTAACTGGATGCATCATTAATGACCAGTTTCAGCCACTCAGTTAATTGATCCCTTGGAGCTACCAGGCTTGTTGAAAACAGTTTAATATAAAGATTTTCTTAGTATTTTAATGGAAACTGACCCAACTGTTAAATGTGGGTGCAGAAAGAAGCTTTCCCCAGCAGCAGTCTTTAGAATACATTTCAGCCAGCATATTGGGATACATTTGAACTGAACACCTGGACAAGTGACTTAAGTTGATTGATTTGATTACTGACATAAGGGTATGCTAATGAGAAAAAATCCAGCATGTCTGAAAGATTGATCCACTTTCTAGCACAGCTGATCATATGTTTGTTAGACATGCATGAAGAGTACAGGAGAAAACGTGTTGGTCTATTTTGAACTTTTCTCAGAGAGATTTCTCTGATGTCCCTGATAGGCCAGACACATGCCTTCTACTCAGCTAGGCAACACTGCATCTATCATACGTTAGGACAGAATAAATTCTAGTTAGGACAGTTAATTCTTTGCTTCAGGAAGCTGGTAATAGTGCTAGCTGGAAAAAACCCCCAAAAAACTAAAACAAACAAACACAAACAACAACAACCCCAAAAACCTAAGAAAACCCCAAAAAAACCCAAACAAAACCAAACCCAAACCAATTAATAAAACAAACCTGCTAGCCTGGCAGAAGTGTGGAGTTTGGGGGTTCAGAGCTTTGCACCTCCATGGTGATGTGTGTGGAAACCTCCAGCTGCTGGATAGGAGCAGCCCTTATCTGCTGCCCTTTGTGGTGGAAGAGGGGAACTCAGTGCAGTTTTTCAGCAAAGCTGTGGGTCTGGAGGTTGTGTTGTAAGGGCAGAGTGCCAAAATAACCTAAAAGGTTTCAAAAGGGGGTTGTTCAAACTCACTACCAAACTCCTGTTAATGGTTCATGAGATGCAGGTACCCAGATTAATCCAGTGCTTTTGAAGATGATCCTTTAGTTTTTTTAATTTACTGGAACCTGTTTGTTTGGGATGTTTGTGTACATGTTGCTTAGGGAGAAAAAGCAGAATATCACAGTGGAGAATTTTAGGAGAAAGCAGAATGTTGGATGCAACATCTCCAACCTGGGGCTAAAAACTTTGTTGTGAGCTTTATGTAGGAATCCCTCCTGTTGTATTGTGTGGCTACAAATCAGCCAAGGTATAAAGTGCTGTTCTTTGTGAAGTAATTAAAAGCCATAACTCCTTCCTTGAAGAAGCTATTCCTCCTGTTCTCCCAAAAGGTCACATCAGCATATCTATGCTATGGTCATTTCACAAATGCTTGAGAAACAAGCTTCCCTCTGTTTGGAACAACCAGCTCCACTCTCCTTACCCATATGAAGATGGTATTGAGATCAAAATCTTTACCAGCTGGCAGTAAATTAGATTGGGCCATAGCAAGTCAGCTGCTTTCCTGCTTCCCACCTAGCAAAAAAATACCCACTTCACCAAGGAGGTAAAAACCATACATAAATAAGACCATCAAGTGATAATCTACCATATAGCCACTGATAGCAACTGGTCTGTGTGACTTATGTAGATAATCACTATAGACACAGCTGCTGCAGGAGGGGAAGAAAAAGAGTGGGATGTTTTACAGCTATCTCTGTGTGATGTTTTTCACACAGCACTTGAGTAATCACACTGCCTGTGCTACCAAGGTGAGCCATACAAACAACATTTATTTCAGGAGACAAGAGCCTCCTGTGTTGACCCTGAGGAGAGGAGCTCTGCTGCTTTTCCCCCCAAAAAGTCCCTTGGTGGGGTGAAGCTTTGTGCTTGGGCAGGAAACTCTCCCCCATAGAGAAGAAACTCACAGGTGGGGGAGTGCAAAGCTGCAATTTTTTATCTGCCAGGGTAGTTCCAAGGTGGACACAGTGCTTGTGGCACTGTAGCAGCACAGCTGGCAGCAGTGCCAGGGAGGTCACTTTGTGGTGGCATCTCCTCCTGGGTGTAGCAGGTAACAGCCTTGATATGTCCATGAAGTGGTTTGTATGTGATATTGGGAAACTAAAGCCTGTCAGTTAACACCTGTATTCGTTCAGATGGGCAAGCAGACAGGCAGTAATGGCCAATGAAGTGTATTGCTAACACAAATGTATGAAACCTCATGTTTCTCTGGGGCAGGAACAGGCTATTTCAGTATAAATGCATAGCTGCCTTTTGGCTGGGTTCCTTTTCCTTTCCTTTTCCTTTTTTCCTTTCCTTTTTTCCTTTCCTTTTTTTCCTTTCCTTTTTTTTTTCCTTTCCTTTTTTTTCCTTTCCTTTTTTTTTTCCTTTCCTTTTTTTTCCTTTCCTTTTTTTCCTTTCCTTTTTTCCTTTCCTTTTTTCCTTTCCTTTTTTCCTTTCCTTTTTTCCTTTTTCCTTTTTTCCTTTTTTCCTTTTTCCTTTTTTTCCTTTTTCCTTTTTTCCTTTTTTCCTTTTTCCTTTTTTCCTTTTTTCCTTTTTTCCTTTTGTCCTTTTTCCTTTTTTTCCTTTTTCCTGTTTCCCTGTTTCCCTGTTTCCCTGTTTCCCTGTTTCCCTGTTTCCCTGTTTCCCTGTTTCCCTGTTTCCCTGTTTCCCTGTTTTCCCTCTTCCCCTCTTCCCCTCTTGCCCCTCTTCCCCTCTTCCCCTCTTCCCCCTCTCCCCCTCTCCCCCTCTCCCCCTCTCCCCTCTCCCCCTCTCCCCCTCTCCCCCTCTCCCCCTCTCCCCCTCTCCCCCTCTCCCCCTCTCCCCCTCTCCCCCTCTCCCCCTCTCCCCCTCTCCCCCTCTCCCCCTCTCCCCCTCTCCCCCTCTCCCCCTCTCCCCCCTCTCCCCCCTCTCCCCCTCTCCCCTCTCCCCTCTCCCCCTCTCCCCCTCTCCCCTCTCCCCCTCGTCCCCTCTCCCCCTCTCCCCCTCTCCCCCTCTCCCCCTCTCCCCACTCCCCCCTCTCCCCCTCTCCCCCCTCCTCCCCCCTCTCCCCCTCTCCCCCTCTCCCCCTCTCCCCCTCTCCCCCTCTCCCCACTCTCCCCCTCTTCCCCCTCTCCCCCTCTCCCCCCTCTCCCCTCTCCCCTCTCCCCCTCTCCCCCCTCTCCCCCTCTCCCCCTCTCCCCCTTTTTCCCCTTTTCTCCCTTTTTTCCCTTTTCTCCCTTTTCTCCCTTTTTCTCCCTTTTCTCCCTTTTCTCCCTTTTCTCCCTTTTCTCCCTTTTCTCCCTTTTCTCCCTTTTCTCTCCCTTTTCTA